>NC_135717.1:91354843-92810989 GCF_964656455.1 Halichoerus grypus
ATCCTATTTTTGCAAAGCATACAGTTCAAGTTAACCAAGAAGCAGCGTATCTAAATATCTATGGTAATATAAGAAAATACTTTAGAAGATTCTGTTTGAAGGATTCAGCTAGGTATACAGAGATTTTAAAAATTATTACTCTATGGTTTAAATGACAGTTATTAACAAAAACAATTTAGTGAAAGAATTCATTGGACAAAAGTAGTTCAGATAGAGAAAGTTTTCAGAAATTATGTACATGTGCATACATGTATATACACACACTCACATGCACACAAAGATATAGTATTTTTTTTAGAGAAGATAATGTCCTTAGAATAATTGTTTTTTTGAACAAGGCTTGGTCTTTCCCTCACACAACTTAGAATCTGTTGCATTGAATACTTAGGCATTAAATATTTTATATTATGTTGCCATTGTATTTTTTTTTTTTAACTTGGTGATCTTACTGTGTCCATACACTTCTATCCTGCTTATATTCTCAAGGCTCTGAACTTTCCTTTTTTCCTAAAGTGTGAGGGTACAGATTCTAGTACAACTAATATCTTATTTGCAATCAGATTTTTTTGTTGTCACATTATTTTCTGCATCATTTGATGAACCAAACTACATTTTTCTATATTCCTATTAAACTATTTGATGATGCTTTTTATTTTGTTGTATAATTGGGTGAGCAATCATGTGATAAACATAAGTTTGGTATAAAATCAAAGAAGAAATGTTAAAAACAATGAATATATTTTCAGAAAAGTTTCTAAGATGTTAAATCTGTTAGAATGGATTGTAGAAAAATATTACTTCTTTGTAGATTTTATGACTACAAAGATAAAACTCTGAAAGACTTGATGTATGTTTCATTTTATAATCTAGCATTATGCTTTTTGAAATGTGTATAAGAGGTGGAAAGTTATGTGTCCAGCTAAATTAAAAACGAGTATGGGAGTCAAAAGGTAAAAAGAAAAAAAATATATATGTATACACCTCAAAAAAAAATTTGCAAGCCAACCAGAGAAGGTGGAACTTTGTGTTCTGGGCACACAGGAAAAAAAAAAAATGTAAACATACCAGCGACAGTGTAGGATTTCCTCCAAGTAATAGGTTCTAATATAAAATTACCACACACAGATTTTATAATTCAACTCAGAAAACCATTTTTTTTTCAGGAGCCAAGAAAATATAGTTCATTACCATGATTCATCCTAAAGCAAGTATAACACCTAGGATATACACTGATGTGTGTTTCTCTGTGTGTGTGCATGTGTTTTCCTGTCAAAATATAGAAAGCAGTATGAGCAAATTATAAGATTGATTGGCCTCCTAAACATGCAAAAAAGAGATTGCTTACATTTAAAGGTTCAATTAAAAAGAAATAGTACCTGGCACATTGGAAGTGCTGAACAAATTTTAACAATAGTGATGATGACTGTTACTATTATTCCCTATAGAGTTTAGCTTGAGACTTAAAAGTCCTTTTTGATCATTCTGTTTAGAGCCTACGACATATAGTGGATGGGCAAGAGTGGGTGCAAATTGACAGGAACTAGTTGGGGAAAGACTAAATTATGGTGAAGTTGCTTGAAATGGAAAGAAGTGGATGGATTTGAGAGATACTACAGAGATAAAATCAACAAGGCCTAATAATGAATTAGATATGGCAGGGGTGGGGATGTCAGAAGCCTTAAAATGACATGCTAATACAGCATGGAATAAATCCTTATTTTGCTTTTCTGCTTTCCCTGACACCCCCATCCCATTTTTTCCCACTATGATACCCCTTTCCTTTCTTTTCATAATAAAGAAATATCAGAAAAAATGAAAACAGGACCAAAAGGAAGTGACAAGTATAAGAACATGAACTATTTGGTAACATGTAGCAAAAACAAGAGACTTCTTTTACCCGAATTTGGCTTTTTGGTGCCAGTATGTGAAAAAGCCACTACATAATTGGGTGAGGGGAAGAGGTGTAAGACAAAGGAAGAAGGAAAATTAAATAGAATTAAAATGTCTGAATTGATTTTAAAAAATAAGTGAATAGCATAAGCAAATGACTTTTTATTTTTAATGCCTATAATGAAGGTGGGGTGGGGCGGCATAAGCAGCAGGTAGAAAATAGAGGAATCAGGACCATTGCGGCTGTCTAGGGTACAGGTTGGGGCAGGAACTAAGTAATGTGGAAGAGGGAAATGTTCTGGAGAGGGAATCAGGAGATATGGTTTCTAGCCCTGGCTGTACCACCAATGATCATTTGAGCATGGAGCCTACCTGCAAGGATTCTATGAGACAGCACTTGTGTTCATGGGCTCTGTAAAGTTGTGCGGAGCTGTAAGAACAACAATAACAACAACAGCAACAAAAAGAGTATGATCCAAATTGGGGTTTTGTTGTTAGTTGGGGAAAGATTTTAGAAGACACATGTGAAATGACATAGGTAATCCCATACTTTTAAGAGCTTTAAATTTAGTGTTATTCTTTTAAAATTACACAAGACAATACTTAGCGCCATTTGGTATTTTATAAACAATCTGTCTAGAATTCTTCCATTTATATGTACATAAAATAATATGCAGCATATCTTAAGGACGTAGATATTTGTTTACATGTGAATGCATGCCTCCCACCTGTACAGATTTACCTGATCCTGCCAACTAAGGAATGTGATTATCTATCTTGGTTGTGCCAACCCAACTTAGGTATGTCTTGGGAAAATTTTCAATAGTTAAAGGAATTCTTAAATCATTCATTCAACAAATATTTATAAAGCACCTATTATGTGTCAGGCATTATGCCAGATGCTGAGCCTACACAAATGAAAAATGAAGAAAGAGAACACTTATGTCTCCTGCCTTAAAAAACTCAGAATCTAGTAGGGAAGGAAAGCATTGTACAAATATTTATGAGTGTACTAAGTCAACAGAGAAATTTGGGGTATTATAGAGGCATAAAACAGGCCAACCAAATCTAGTCAAAATATCTTATTTCTGCATCATCATCATCAGTCATTGGCTGAATGGCTAAATCACTCCTAAGACACTCTGGATTTCTGCACATTGGGCAAAATGGACTTAGTAGCCCAAGGAAGGTTCTCTTAAGAGATGAAGGTGTGGGTCATTGGACACAGAAGCACAGGGAGCCTGGAAAAGGACACAAACAAAATCACAAAAGCAGGGATTTGAGGGGATCTGAACAGAGCACTGACAGTGTCTGCTATAGGCATCAAATAGGATTTTGCAGTTTATATCATTATATGGGTTATATAAATAGGTGGTCATTTCATTTGCTGATGGAGGGAAAATAGAAGAAGGAATATGTCGGGCAAAAAAAATGGGGGTGAGATAATGAATTAAGTTTTAGACTGGTTAAGTTTGAAGAATCTATGATTCACTATTTAAAAATGTTCAGTAAGCAGTTGATTTTGAATACTTAAAAGAGAAAAAGAGAAAAAGACAAGTCTGGTATAGAGATACAAATTTCAGAGTTGTCCTATAAAGATAGCAATTGAAACCTGGGGAGTAAAATTGTCTAGGGAGGATGAGTCAGATGAAATAAGAAGTAGGCCTAGAAAAATCTCTAAGTAATCCTAATATTTAATAGGATGAATAAAAGAAATTGCAAAGGAGATTGAGAAGGGATAGCAGAGAATAGGAAAACCAGAGGAGTCTGGGCTCAGAGAAAGTTAGGAAACAGAACCTAAACTATGCTGGATTCCAAAAAAATATGGACTTAAAATTACTCATTGGATTTAGTGATGGTATATATTATTTTGGACCCTATTGAGCATACTTTGGCGGAGAGGTGATGATGTTTAGAGGAAGGTGATGAGTAAGAGAAGAAAATATTAGAGTGCATTAAGGAATGAGAGGTAAGAATGAAAAATGAAACCTATATTCTGATACAAATGATATACAGATTAAAAATATGTACGTTAGGACAAATAATTGCATCAAATGGAATAAAATCTACAGATACTCTTTAACTAGGAGGAACTAAGGTAGAGTTACTGAACTCATCCTGGTCTTGGCCCAGGTAACACCTTCCTTTTGTTTGTTTTACATCTCAAAACACAGATTATATTTCTGCCATCCACCATAGCCCACTTTCTGGAATCACTAGGAGTAATGTTAATCATACAAAATACATGTTTTCCTAATTGCAATTTTTAGCACTATACCACTAGACTTTCTGCTTCTACTTAATTGCATTGCTAACATATACTTTTCTCTTGTTCTTCTTATGTCTATTTATGTCCCTAATTACTACTGCAATATTCGAAGCAATGGGATCTGAAAATGGAAGCTGTTATTTCTTATATGGATTATTTTAAGTACAAATACTCCCTTCTACATGGTAAAAGAAGATTCCTATGAGGTGAGTAAGGATGCTATAGTTTTCTACAAACTTAGGTGAAGAAAACAAAAACAAAAACTTCTGTGTAAAGTAAAACCTGAAAAACTTCTATCTTCCAATCCCAAATGCCCTTTTTTAATGACACTTTTATGAATCACATTCACAGATATTTTCCCTGCAAAGAAATAATCTGTACTCAAGAAAGTGAAATTTGTCTGGAAACTTCGAATTTGTTTTATTGTTTTGTTTTAGCTTTGGAGAACAATTACTTTAATATTTAATAGTTAATTTCTTTTTTTATTGAGGTATAATTGGCACTTAACATTATATTCGTTTCAGGCATATCTAATGATTTGATATATTTATATATATTGCAAAATGATCACCACAATAAGTTAACATCCATCACCACACATAATTAAAAATTATCTTTTTTCTTGTGATAACTTTGAAGATCTACTCTTTCAGCAACTTTCAAAGACACAATGCAGTGTTATATATGTATATGTACATTATATCCCGGTGACTTACTCATTTTATAACTGAAGTTTGTACCTTTTGACTGCCTTTACCCATTTCACCCTTGCTTTTTAAGTGTATAATGTCCTTTAATGAAGATGATATTTATGAGTTTAAATGTACTTCTGTTGAGTGGCTGGCTGGTCATCTTGTGGCTAACATTTAGGACAGAGTGGAAAAGAAACTGTTGGCAGGAAGCAACCTTCAAATGTAATGGTTCAATTCAAAACCAGCACTGAGCTTACGAAAAGTTGGGATAGAAAGAGTCAGAGGTAATCTCAATAATTACCATTAATATCCACTATCCCAAAAGACAACAAATAGAAACAAAAGAGAATTTTATTAATATAAGAGCTTTTTAAGCGGGGCACCTGGGTGGTGCATGCAGTTGGTTAAGTGTCTGATTCTTGGTTTTGGCTCAGGTTGTGGTCTTGGGCTCTTGGGATCCAGTCCCCAATCAGGCTCCATGCTCAGAACAGAGTGTCGTTACACTGCTGAGGTATTCTTTAGTTACAAAAAGGTGACACTTTTTAAAATTTTTTATTTTTTTAAAGATTTTATTTATTTGAGAGAGGAGAGAGCGCAAGCGCATGAATGGGGGCAGGGGCAGAGGAAGAGGGAGAAGCAGGTTCCAGCTGAGCAGGGAGCCCCACATGGGGCTTGATCCGAGAATCCTGGGATCATGACCTGAGTTGAACGTAGATGCTTAACCGACTGACCCACCCAGACGCCCCAAGGTGACACTTTTTAAACCAACGTATTTTGGAGGGAGGGGGCCCCTGCCCTTATTCTCTGTAGTACTGTAGTACATTACACAGTTAATAGCATCCCCTCTTTTCTTTTTCTGTTCTCTTTTTCTCTTTCTGCTTTCTTCATTCCCTCCCTCATTCTTCTTTCCTCCTTGTTTTATTTTTTATTTTCAACATCATCTTCATTATTGAAACCTGCTAATTTCTTAGTATCTTTATAATATTTAAGACACTTAACCTGAGCTTATGAATATATGACCATAACAATTCCTATGGACTTATGGGCCACTCCATAGCTGAGTAAAGGGGTTTTTGTTTTTTGTTTTTTTTTTTTCCCTAAAAACAATGTACTGGCAATAGTGATGAAAATCACAATACAGCAATATTATAAGGATAGTTTTTTTTATGTTATCATGAGAACTAAGAGAATGCTAAAAATACCATTATAGTGCTGCCTTTCCAGACCATTGGGTAGGTAGTCATGTTGATGGAGATCAAAAACTGTTTGACTAGTATCTATTTCTTTATGTAGGAGGTCAAAAAATCTCCCTTTGGTGATACATATTAAGTATTTTTGGCTAGTAGATTGTATTGAGAATTTTTTCTGTTAGTTTTAGTTATATTCAATCTCTTTCTAGAAAGAACATTTGTTAATAATAATAATAATAAAGATTAACATAGTCAACAATTATTAAGCATTTTCTATGGGTCAATAAATGCTTTTCATAAATGTTGTTATTAAATATAAAAACATCCCACAAATGTTTATGCAAAGATATATTTTTTCTTAAAATTACAAGAGTATACAGTAAAATTTATTCTAAGTAGAAAATGAGTATGTTTACAGATTTTTAGTATCTGTAATCATTATCCAAGAGAGTCTTAAGAGAAAATGAAATTCCCTTGATCAGGTTCAAGGCCTTGTTTTTCTATTTAAAAAGTGTCATTATAAATCTACTTAGGTTCCATTGTGGCAGGCGACAGGGGTAATTTAAGCATCCAGTGTTTGTGTAAAGTATTCCCTTATTTGATATTAATGGAGTAAAGAGGACCTATTGTACTGAGAGTAGGGACTGATGCATGAACTCTATTCTTGGATTTAACTCTGGAGCTCCATGTAAGCCAAGTTATCTGATCTGACCATCTTTAGGACAGAAATATTTCTATAAATGAGTTTCACAGAATACTGTTAGGAAGTAACACAAAGATTGCTTAAATAGTAATACAAGAGTTAAGGATTCCAACCATGTTTTGTTTGGTTTACATATTATTATGAAATTATTTAACTTTGGCATATGGAAGTATAATTCCTCTAGAAGAAATAAATTAAAATGAACTTTTTTTTAGTGTTTTAGCATAACATATTCCTGTTTTTTTGTTCACTATCTCTTAACAGCTTTTTTTTTTTTTTAAGATTTTATTTATTTATTTGACAGAGAGAGACAGCAAGAGCAGGAACACAAGCAGGGGGAGTGGGAGAGGGAATAGTGGGCTTCCTGCCGAGCAGGGAGCCCGATGTGGGACTCGATCCCAGGACCCTGGGATCATGACCTGAGCCTAAGGCAGACGCTTAATGACTGAGCCACCCAGGCGCCCCTCTTAACAGTATTTAAATTATCATCTTAAAAAGACTGAGTGAATAATTCTTTTCAAGAAACATTACCAGTGACCTCTATAGCAACGATAAAATTAAGTTTTAGAAACACAGAGTTTCTTTCAACGATCACCCAGGCACACACAGGTTTTGACATCTTCATGTTGGAAAGATTAGTCTAACATCTAGCAACTGCTGATCTGGCTTCTGCAGCCATCCCCTCTTGTTCTAATACCAGAACAAAAATTTTCTTTTGGGAAACCACTTTTCTCTATTCTCAGTCATGTAGTTTGGGGAGAACTTATTTATTCATTTAGTCACTCACTGAAAAATTATTAATTGAGTTATGTATATGTGCCAGGCACCATTCTAGAATCACAAAATATAGAAATAAACATCAGACCAAAAACAAAAAAGCCAATTGCTTTACCTAAGGATGATAAAAGTTTATAAAGCAAAAGGTAATGTATATCAGAGCTTATGAGTTAAAGGAAAATCTTTATTGAATTTGAAAGTGTGGAGATGTAAACTCTGGGGCTTCTAGCAGCCATCTTACCACCACAGGGTAGTCAGCTCAGTAATAAAACCAACAGAGAAGAAGAAAGAGCTAAAGATTCAGATGAAAACAAACAAAAATGTTATAGCAGTTTTGAGATTTGGGATTAAGCCATGTTTGAAGTTAGAACTATTTCTGAAGTAATGTGAGCCAGTAAATTTCATGTTTAGGCCATTAAAAATTAGGTTTCTAACACCTGCAACTGAAAGAATCTTAATTGATACACTGAGATTTTCAAAATTCTAAGATAAAGATAAAAATATTGGTCAATACTTTCCTTATTAATGTCTAAGAGTTTCTGACAAAAACTGATCTAGACTAAAATTATTTACATTACTGTCAATAATAATTTAAAAAATGTTATGCACATAACAATGATCTATTCAAAAGTCTACAACATTTTCTTTCCATTTTTCACATGTCAAAATTATGTGAACAGCATTCTTCTTGATGATTTATAAGCAATAGGTACAATTAGTAAAACTAGAATTTAACCCCTCAAAATTATAATAGACTTCTGTGTTTAAATTCTTATTGGGTTGCACAATTTCTGATTTTTCATTATAAATCTATGGTTTGGTCTGGCAAAATTTAAAGCTTTTAGAACTTTAAAAATCCTCAATCTCTCCATGTCTTTATACCTAGAATAGAGCTAGATTCAAACTATACCTGTTATATTGATGCCCAAATTACTCTCAATAAAGGTGAAGTTGTTAAACCCTTAATTTAATGTTGATTTCTACAATTCTCTGGGCTGTCTATAGTCTTTAGGCCTCATCAAATTCCACTCAGATCCAAACCAAATTTAACCAAATATTCAAAAGCGTAGTCTGTCTGACATACCTCAGACGTCTATTGTGATCTACTTAAAATTAAACTTTGAACAGACTCTTCAAGCTCTCATAGATTTCACTATTTCTTCCCCCCAACATGGAATCATGTACTACTTTATACTTAAAACTCTGCTGACCTTCATGTCTTTAATTGAAAATTGCAGAGTTTGGAAACTGAATTAGACATAAAATGGGACCAGTGGTGAAATCGTGGTTACGAAATTTTCTGACATACTGTTGTTTCCATTTACAACATAAGGTTCATTGAATAAACGTTCTGAATGCTTACCATAATATTTGCATCTTGCTTATAACAAATTGCTAACCGGTAAGTTTATGGGGTAACATATGGGTCTCAGTTCTTTAGTTGGCGGCAGTTAAACAAATCCTACATTTTTGCACACAAATAAATGCTTGAGAAAGAAACTACCCATTTTATGTAATCATATGTCCATTTGGATGTAGGTCAGGAAGGACTTGCTAGTATGCTAGCAGCCATAAAAAACCTGCCCCATGCTAATTACTATTTAGTTGCAGGGGTTGGTTCAGCTAGCTATGCATATGTTATGGCCCATATGTATAAACCTTTCCATTTGTAGAGAGGCCAGATGGGCCTTCCCTAAGTATGAACCTTCCCTGCTACATGGATTAACTATGAAAGGTTTAAATTGCTTGCTTTTGTTTTTTATGAAATGATTCACTCTAGTGCCCATATTTTTTATAGTTATTAGGGACTTTTAATTCGGAAAGAGTAGCAAACCCTATTTGTTCATGCACATTTCTGTAAATGGCCCATCACTTTCACTTTGCAGTACACATGAAACCATCATTCTTATTATTTTACAGACTTTTTCTTTTTCATGTGGATTAGTTTAGCTTGTTCAAACTGGGTACCATGAAAGGGAGTCATATATACTGATTATTTGTATTTATTATATCAAACAGAATATATGCATATAGGGGTTTGTCTCCTTCAAACACAATATTTGTAATTAAAGTTAATTTTTGTGGAATAGTAAAACATTGAAATTTCTATAAAAACAGAATTTATAAACTATTGTTGGAGATGACTTATGTGGGAAAACATTTCAGACACTCAGATAAATAATTTTTATTTATTTTTTGAAGCAAAAATTATGCTCACTATAAGTTATTCTGTGGCAAAATCAACATGAGGAGTATAACTCCTTGGCTTAATCTTTGCCATTATATTTAAATGTAATAAATTTCATATAAAATATTTTGAATTGTTTTTCACAAATTTATATCAAACTATTATTCTTCATTAGTGTTTAGTGAATAATAAATTTGATATTGTTCTTATAGTCATTTGGCTTATTATTGACTGTATCTGAAAGCCTATAATTAAATTCCCAGGGTGCGCTCTACTATGTAATTACTGAAATGTCAACGTCCTTGGAATCTTTCATATTGTATACCCTAGTAGAAAACTGATATTAAATTATATTTTTAAATTAAATGTTTCTATAGGGAAGCAGTTAAGTAAGCCAACTATCTTATCCAAAGTAGTTCCCCAAGCTAAAGAAAATAAAACCCTAAATGTAAAGCTAGTTAAAATTTGTATGTTTACCAAAATTCAGTCATCAAGTTTCTGAATTGTCAGATATGATAATTCACTGTTACTCACTACGTATTTTCATATTTGGTTCAAGAAATGTAAATCAGAATTCATTAATTTTGATAGTTACAAAGAACTTTATTGATGGAATCAGGATATAAAATTTACAGGTTTCAAAAAAGCATGTGAAAATATAGACACTAGAAAAATTTTTAAAAACTGAGGAGAGGGAGCTCCAAAATTAACAAGATAAATTTAGAAACTTTAATAATTGTGTAGTAACCTGTTCTGAGAGTGGAATTGCCTTGCCTTTAATGGACCATGTACCTTTTTGACAATATTTTCTATCCTTTACAGCAAGGTTACTGTTTTTTTATTATTATTTTAGAGGATACATTAGTGAAATACCACAACCTTCTATAACTAAATAAGTTTTGCTGTAAGAAGAAAAAAAAAGCAACAAGTGGTTCATAAATCAGTTATAGAAAATTCTGAGTGTTTAAAAGAATACCTCCTTTTTTGTAGTATTATGAAAGGTCCCTTATTGAGAATTGTATCTATAATTAGCTAAGCCTGATTATGAAGTTGTCATTGTAAATTCTATATTTATGTATCCTTTTGATGAAATTTTCAATTTCTTAAACAATAAATAATAATTTTAATTTAATAGATTTAATTTTATCAATACTTTCATAATTTCTGATTAAAAGTGGAAAAACTAGTTTTTCTGTAATTTTATTAACCCATATGAAACAGAAGGAACATTTTACACAAATAATTTTTGAATCATCATATTATACTATCTTGGAGATAATAATAACCAGAATTCATCTAACAAAATGTTTCTCAACCTCAGTATTCTTCACATTTGGGGCCAGTAACTTGTTGCAGGGGGCTGTCCTGCACATTATAGGATGTTTAGTAACATCCTGGTCTCTAACCACTAGATGCCGGTAGCACCTCCTCAGTTGTTACACCTAAACCTATCTCCACACATTGCCATATGTTCCCTGGAAGGCAAAATCATTCCAAGTTGAGGACCACCGACCTACCAATGACTACTGATAAACAAAATTTTGTCTGTTTTATGTTAAAAGAGAGAAGCAAATAATAGTAATGAAATCTTTAAATAATTATTTTTTATAAAATATAATATCCAGTGTATCATCTATTTTTATAATTCAAAAGAAAGTAACATGAGAATTTCTGTTTATTACACTTTCTCAAGTATGCAAAGTTCTAAAATCATTAAAAAAGTAAAAATAAGTCACATTCATCATACTATACTTACTAAAACAAAAAAAGAGAAATTTTAAAAAAAAAGCACAATTTGACACCACAGAAATTGAAATTAATGCAGATAATATTCAAATTATAATATATGAGCTCTTTTACCTTAATATTTTAATATGATTTAAACTACATAAGCATATCCTGTGAAATAAGTAATGGAATGAAGACAGTGAAAATCAAACGAACAAGAAAACATAAAATCATCTGCATCTTTTTTTTTTTTTTTAAGGTTTTTTACTCCAAGCCAGTTTCACTTGGTTGCAGAAATTAGAAAATACAATTACCAAAGAAATTTTTTCCAAGATTCCATGTGTGTGTGTGCGTGTGCTACTAATGGTAATAAAGTACAACTTAACTAGAAAAAATATTTACCTAGAGTATCTGTATCATTCCTATTTACCACCAAGTGTGTTTCAAATGACACTACAGCAGAAGCTGTGACATGCAATATAAAACAAGACAAAGAACTATTTTCTAACTTTTAAGTCTGTTTTGATCCCTCTCACCTTTTCTATTAATTTTTAGAAAACTCCCCATAATAAATTTACAGTACCTTCAAGACAGATACCAAAGCTAGCTCAATATACCCTTTACTATTGTGTGTCTTTGCATTGGTGGCCAGAGGTTTATGATGTGAAAAACAAATAAATGATTTTCTATTAATATTTTCAGATTAGAAATTTTTCATATTTTGACTTTTGGTTTTCATTATCTAGACAAATATTTTCTTTAAAAATCTTCCTCCTGGGGCGCCTGGGTGGCTCAGTTGGTTAAGCGACTGCCTTCAGCTCAGGTCATGATCCTGGAGTCCCTGGATCGAGTCCCGCATCGGGCTCCCTGCTCGGCAGGGAGTCTGCTTCTCCCTCTGACCCTCCCCCCTCTCATGTGCTCTCTCTCATTCTCTCTCTCTCAAATAAATAAATAAAATCTTTAAAAAAAAAAAAAAAAAAAAAAAATCTTCCTCCTGATTTCCATGTAAAGTAATGGTAGAAGTCATTATCATATGACTAACCCGCAGAGAACAACTGTGAAATCAGGATATAATAAAAAGGCAACTACCAGAAATACTGGAATTAATTTAGAAATCAATAATAACATAACTGTAAAACCCCAAATATTTTGGAAATTAAACAACATACTTCTAAATAATCCTACAGTCAAGAAAGAATTAACATGAGGATTTAAAAATATGTGACCATAATAATAAGAAGAAATATAACATATAAGCATGTGGGGACATGGATAAAGGAGTGCCAGGAGGGCAAAACATGGCCTTAAATGGGGGGAGAGGGAGGTTTAAATCAATTATTAAAACTCCTAAAGAAATCAGAAAAAGTCCTAATTATGTAGAAGAAAATAATAAAGAGGAAAACTCAACAAGAGTAAATTAAAACAACAACAAAGAGGAAATCAGTGATCCAAAAGTAGGTTCTTTGGAAAAAAAAAATCAATAAAACTCATAAGTTTCTAGGTAGATTATTCAAGAGTTAAAGAGAGAAAAAACAAATTACCAATGTCGGGAGAGAAAGCCATCACTACAGATTCTATTAATATTAAAATCAAAACAAGGAGATATTAAAAGCAATTTTAGGTCATTATTGACCATGTGGTTGAGAATTCAACAGCCAAGATGAAATGGACAAATTCCTTTAAAGACACAAATTACTGAAACTGACCAAAGGAAAAAAAAATTAAAAACTTAAAAACCCTTTCCAGTTAAAGAAGTTGAAATTATAAATATTTTCCTACAAAGAAAATTCTAGATGGATTAACTGGTAAATTCCCTCAAATATTTAAGAAAGAATTATTACTAACTCAATGCCAACATTTCCAGAAAAATAGAAGAGAAAGAAACACTTTTCAACTACTCTTTTTGTGAGGCTAGTATTACCCTCATAACAAAATTATACAAATACTTTATAAGAAAACTATAGAATCTCTCATAACGATACATGCAAAAATTCTATTAAAAATTAGCAAATTTAAGACATTATCTTTATATATATATACACACATGTATGTATGTGTATAAAGATAATATGTAATATTTATGTATATATGTGTAAAGATATAAAGATAATATACACAAAAATATATAAAGATATATACATATAAAGATATAAAGATAACTACATATAAAGATAATATGTAATATCTATACTGGTAATGCAAGTTTGCTTTAAAGTCCAAGAAATCAATAAATGTGATTCATCATATTAATAAAAGAAAAACTATAAGAATATTTTTAAATGCAAACAAAAGCATTTAACAAAATTCTCTACCCATTCTTGGTTAATAATACAAAGAAAAAAAAAGGGAAAAAAATCCCAGCAAACTAGGAATATAGGAATAGAAGGAAAACACCTTAATCTGATTAAGAATGTTATGGAAAAACTACCTCCCTTACCTCTTACTGGTTCACCTACTTATGGTCAGCTGGGTCACTGAATGTGGATGTTTCCAAAAATGGATCATCTCCAATCAGCTGCGAGCTGTGTAAAGAATAAGACAAAAGACGAAGAATTCTATTTTTAGAATTAGGAATTCTACCCTGACCTTGCTGGAAATGATGCAGCTTTCTTGTCCCTAACATCAGTTCCAGACCAGCCTCGTTAGTACATGTTCCAAAAGGGAGTGTGGGGGATTCAAACATAATTCTGCTTCATCTAACTTGGTTCTCTTATTGGATTGGCATGGTCCTAAGTTATAAAGATAATGACCATGTGGTTGAGAATACCGCTTACTGACTCCCACAGTGGTTCTTGTGGGTTAAAGTCAGAGACATAATGGGTCTCTGCAAGTTTTATAAAAATGCTCTTCTCATTCTTGCATCAGATCTCTTTGGAAGAAAATTCTGGGTGTAAGTAGGAGATGATTAGAAAAAGATATTAAAAATATAAGCATACTGGGACGCCTGGGTGGCTTAGTTGGTTCGGCAGCTGCCTTCGCCCGGGTCATGATCCCAGGGTCCTGGGATCGAGTCCCACATTGGGCTCCTTGCTCAGCAGGGAGCCTGCTTCCCTCTCTCTCTCTCTCTCCCTCTGCTTGTGCTCTGTCAAATAAATAAAATCTTTAAAATATATATATAAGCATACCTTAGTTCCAGACTACCACAATAAAGTGAAGAATATAATAAAGCGAGTCAAATGAATTTTTCAGGTTCCCAAGGTAAAATTTATTTTTACACTATACTGTACTCAAGTGTGTAATAGCATTATGTCTAAAAAAAAATGCATATACCTTAATTGAAAAGTACTTTATTGCTAAAAATTGCTATCATCTGAGCTTTCACCCAATCATAATCACTGACCACGGATTACCATAACAAATATAATAACGGAAATGTTTGAAGTGCGAGACTTACCAAAACGTGACATGAAACGAGCACATGCTGTTGGAAAAATGACGCCAAATGATTTGCTTAATGCAGGATTGCCACAAACTTAATTTATTAAAAAAAAAAAGGCAGTATCTGTGAAGCGCAATAAAGCCAAGTGCAATAATATGGTGATACAGGTATGTCTGTATTCACATGGAATACACCAGAAGCTTGCCAGGGACTTGGAACAGGAGAAGCTGGGTCATAGGAGACGGCACTGGGGGTCCAAAGCGTCAGCCTTAAGTCGCAATGCCTACCCGCCATTGGAGCCTATTCCCATGGAAAGCAGAGCTGGAGGTTTTTCAACTCTCTTGTGAGGGAGGGGCCAGGCTGGCAGGACAGGGTATCCCTCCGGTAGGAGACACCTGGGAATCCCGGTTCTTTGTGAAGCCCAGACCCCATGAGGCAGCAAATCCACACGGGGACTGACTGTTGCCCATTTGCGCATGTTACCTCAGGATGATTTTCAGAAGGTGGGCTCCTTCCACACTGGAAACTATGCAGGTGGTTGAGGCCTGGCCAGAGTCCCACGGGTTTTGAGGGCCAGCTCTGCCGCCGCTCGCTAGGAGTGCTACTGCGCATGTGCACGCAGGCGCAGGTCCGAGTAGTCGGACGCTTGGAAAGTCGGAGCCTTGGAAGAGCAGTGTCTGTGTCTGGGGAGCTGGTTCCTGGAGTTAAAAGGCATCTGCCAGATTCCAGTCCCTGACCTGCACAAATACACACATTTCTGCTAAGGCTGGGCCGGAGTAATCTGGACTGCCGTGCCACGGCTGGACTGTGAGGACTGGCTGCGGCACCCTCCGATAAAAGACACTTGGTAGCCTTGATTGCTGCAGAAGCCTGGGACCCCAGGAGACAGTAAGTCCATGTGGGCTCTATCGCCCATTTCAGCGAACGCCTCACAGTGATGTCCAGGGGGTGGGCTCCCTCCATCCTGGAGGCTATGCAGGTGGTTGGGGGCGATGGGCTGTGGCGCTACGAGCCTGGAGGGCCCGGCTGCCCAAGGGTGGCTGACGAGGTATGCCAGGGACCTGGAACAGGGTAAGTGCTGACGGAGCCTGAGTCACAGGAGCAGGTTATTATAAGTAGCGGGTGTTTGCCTAATTCTAAACCTTAACGTGCCTTAACCTTCTCGCTGAAGGCAGAGCTGGAGGAATCTTGACTGCCTTTCCGCAGGCGGGCCAGATGGCTGAACTGGGTGTCATTCAAAAATTGACACCCGGGAGCCGCCATTGCTGGAGAAGCCCAGGACCTCATCAGGCAGCCATTCCAGATGCGGACTGGGAAGAGTTTGAACGTGCTACCTCGGAAAGATTTTTCTGGTGGTGGGCTGCCTCCACCCTAAAGGCTATTTACATGGTTGGCTTCCTGCCTGAGCTCCAGAAGTCTGGAGGGCCCCAGAAGCCAAAAGCCTGCCACAGGGTGCAGACTACACATGCGCGGACAGCTCAGGTCAGGGTAGCCAGGGACTTGGAACATGGCAATGTCGAGAAAGGCCGGGTCACAGGAGGGGTATTGGGGGTATAGGGTACCTAGCATCTGCCTGATTCCAAGCCTTAACCTCCAAAAGTGCACATTTTCTCCCTAAGGGCAGAGCTGGAAGAATCTGGAATACCTTACCAGGGCTGGTTTGGGCAGGCTGGCCAGGGTATCTTCCAGTAAGAGACATCTGGAAACCTTGATTGCAGCAGAAAAAAATAAATAAATAAATAAAAAAGAAATGGAACATACCAATTTTGTGGAGGTAGAAGAACACCAAACAAGCGCCTAGGGAGGTGAAACTGGCATTACTGATCTTAGTCATTTAGAACCATCCTGCAGCCTTACTCATGAAGGAAAATAACCTTGTGCAGCACTCCAAAACTGCAACAGGTTTAAATTTAACTGACTTCTGGGTTTGCTGTTCATCAACAGTAAGCTTTGACTAAAATCAGATTGTCATTCCCATTAAACTTACTGAGCAATCTATTGGGAGCAACAGGAATGGCCCCACTCCTACAACTTCCTTAAGTTGTAGGAAAACACCAATAGATATTTTATGGGTATTTTCTTTGTCTACACTCTCAGTCTCTTTTTGAGGCAGATGAAAACCACCTGGCTGGTGGTGCAGACAAACAAGATGGATTACACTGACTCCTCTTGGTTCATCCTTTAAAAACTTTGACCAGACCGGCGTCATGGCAGGGCAGGCGTTTAGAAAGTTTCTTCCTCTCTTTGACCGAGTTTTAGTTGAAAGGAGCGCAGCTGAAACTGTAACCAAAGGAGGTATTATGCTTCCAGAAAAATCTCAAGGAAAAGTGTTGCAAGCAACAGTAGTAGCTGTTGGATCGGGCTCTAAAGGAAAGGGTGGAGAGATTCAACCAGTTAGTGTGAAAGTTGGAGATAAAGTTCTTCTCCCAGAATATGGAGGCACCAAAGTAGTTCTAGATGTCAAGGATTATTTCTTATTTAGAGATGGTGACATTCTCGGAAAGTATGTGGACTGAAATCATTATTAAAATGGCATGAAGTGAAGCTGCCCATTCCAGTGAAGTTGTGAAATCTTTCATCATGTAAATAATTTTCATGTCTCTCTTTTATAATAAACTAATGGTATCCAAACTAATGAAAAAAAAAAAAAAAAAAAAAAAAAAACTTTGACCAGACTGTTATTTGAACTAAATTGGTAATTTTAAGATTTATCAGCCAGCCAGGAGGCTGGCTATATCAGAGGTAGGGTCAACTCTTGTTAAGTCTCACTTGGAAGAACCCCAATAATACTTTCTTGTGCCCCTGAATTAATGCCTCTTACATAGTATCTAGGCATGGACTTGGTTTCCTCCTGAAAACACAGTGATGGCACCCTAAGAATGGTTATAAAATAGCTCCAAGTGTTTAAGGAAGCACCACCAATAGATCATGCAGCTCTCAGATGACTGCGAGCTCTCTCCAAAATTAGGTCAGCCTTGTTTACTTGGGATTGAGGTTGGGGGGAACTTCTCAGAGGGATAACAAGAGATGCTTTATTTATGAATATTCTTGGGGGATTCTCCCTACAACAGAAGTCATAGAATTAGAAAAGATGGTAAAAATTTGTCTCTGATTTTAGCTGAAGTGATTGATGATAGCACCTTGATCATGGAAGGCATTTAGATCAGACTTACTGGCAAGGGTTGTTATAGATGATAGAATTTTCCTAGATTTCCCCTTTCAGGCCAAGGCAGTCTCTGCAATTGCTAACACATCCTACTAAGCCTGGATTAATGCCTTAAGCCAAGTGGAAAGGTCAATAAAGAAACATAAGTGGAAAGCCATCTACCTTTTAAAGGTAGATACTGAATTTTTATGGGATTTGGGTTGGGCTAGGATCCTAGGAGTTATGATTGTACTACAGTACTACAGATTGGCCTCATTCTGTTGCTTGTAGTCTGTTTGAAATAGCCTTAATTAGATGAAACAAATATACTAATTAAGTAGCTTTGGCCCATCTTCCGTCTGGGGAAATTTTTCAGAAGCTAAGATGATGTAGAATTGATATCTGAATATGATTGATAGACAGTTGAGCCCATGTCTCTCATGTTTCTGTATATTTTGTGAAGAGAAGCACTGCTAGTCTTTATTCTTTTCAACAATGCATGTATAGTGAATGGTCTTGGGAGATACAGTGTCTCCCTCCAGAGCTGAGAGCAGTTCAATAGAGATAATCTCTCTTTGGAGCAAATGTTTGTCAGGTTTATTATAGCTCCTTATAAAAGATTAGAAATCTTTATTCTTGGGGTTGCTTAGCTATGATACAAATCCATTGCATATGCAACAGTCACCTAAACTACCCCTGCATGTAGCTTCATGGGATTTAGGGGTCAAGGGGAATTGATGTCAATATGAAACTCATGCTGCTTGTTGTGCTTTGAGAACTAATAGTCTTTGTTTCTGATCCAGGAGTCTCATGTTTTCTGCCTTCATTCATAAAACTGTGGAAGCTTGTTAGCTTTCAAGTAGGGTAAAATCTCAGACCCTTCACAATTTTTGACAATTGAGTTGAATACAAATGTTTAGAGTGGACATTTTTTCTTTGTTCCTCATCTTAGGGGAAAAACATTTGTATTTCACTATTTCACCATAAAGTATGATGTTAGTTGTAGTTTTTTTCTTAAATGACCTTTTAAAAAATTCCTGTTTATTTATTTACTTTTTTTTTAGAGAGATAGTGTGAGAGCAGGGTGGGGAGGGCAGGAAGGGGCAGAGGGAGAGGAAGAGAGAATCTTAAGCAGAGCTCGATTTCAGGAAGCTGAGATCATGACCTGAGCTGAAATTAAGAGTCAGACACTTAATGGGCTGAGCCACCCAGGCACCCCCAAAATTCCTTTTTATTCTAAATTTGCTGAGTTTTATGAGGAATGTCTGCTGGATTTTGCCAAATGCTTTTGCTGTGTCTATCAAGATGATCACATAATTATAACTTTTTTTTATAACTTTTAGTCTTTAATATGGTGAATTGCATTCATTTTTGTATGCTATGCAAGCATGCATTATGGGATAATTCTCCACTTACAGTATCCTTTTTATACGTTGAATTTAATTTGCTAAAAGTCGGTTAAGCATATTTTGTATCTCGGTTTATGAGGGTATTGGTATGTAGTTTGTTTGTTTTTGTTTTATTGCAGTATCTTTGTCTGATTTTGGTGCCAGGGTAATGGTCTTACAGAATGGATTGGGGAAATATCCCCACTCTTTCAATTTGGAAGAGTTTGTGTAGAACTGGTATTATTTATTCTTTGGTAGAAAATTTATTGATTTTTTTTTTTAAAGCTTTTTAAATTTCCTCACATATCCAGTTAAAGCCATGAATTTCCCCTAATCTTTGCTTTAGCTGCATCCTGTGTCTAAAGTTGTGTCTATGTTGTGTTTTCTTTATATTTAATACAAAATATTTTCTATTTTTCCTTGTGATTTCTTCTTTCACCATGGATTATTTAGAAGTATATTGTGAAATTTCCATAAATTTTTACTGGTGTTATTTTTGTGGTGCTTTCTACTCCACCATCTTCCCAGAATCCTCTTTATTTCTCCTAATTTTCAACGGATATTGTATATCATGAATGTTACATTATGATGTGTTTAGATTTTATTGTATTGAAGTAGTAGTGAAGTTTGTTTTGGAAAAGAGTTGAGTTACATTTTGGCCAACTTATTCCTTTACAGACTTGTTTTTAAGCATTTTTAGATTAAATTTGTAATAATATTTACTCTAGTTCTACTATTAAGACATGGCTCTTCATGGATCTCTACAAATTTTCCTGTTTACTCAAAGCCATTTCTTCACTTGTCTGGTAGATAAAAGACATGGAACACATAATCTTACCAATATGTTTTCATAGGAATTACTGGAGACACTGGGGTGAAGATACTCTTGAAAAAAAGTATTTTACATGGCAGTGAAAGTATATAACATTAAAAAGAAACAAAATCTTAAAAGTTAATTCCTGTCTTTTAGCAACTTCATTTTATTTCTGTCTTATTCTCTCGTACTGCACTGTTGATGATTTATTCAGATCTTTTAAGTCACAGATCCTTTCAGTATGTTTGTTTTTAATTTTAAGAACCATTATGGACTGAATAGTGTTTCTCCCAATTTCATATGTTGAAGCCTTAACCCCCAGTGTTTCTATATTTGGAAATATGGCCTTTAAGGAGGTAATTAAGGCTAAATGGGGTAATAAGTGTGGGGTCTTAATCTGATATGACTATTGTCCTTATAAGAAGACAAGAGATACCAGAGCATCTCTTTCCATGTGTCCACATAGAGAAAAGTCATGTGAGAACACAGTAAAAAGTCTCTGTTAGTGATTTGAGGAGAGAAATTTCACCAGAATTCAACCCTACTGGCACCTTAATCTTGGACTTCCAACTTCTAGAACTGTGAGAGAGCATATTTCTGTTTTTCAAGCCTCCTAGTCTGTAAAATTTTGTTATGGCAGTCCATGCAGACTAATGAAATATGTTTAGATCTTTTTAGAAAAAATTTTGGTTCTTTTTTAAACCATTCTATTCTGATTTGACATTGTCCTGTCTTTTGTTTGTAATTTCTAACATTTTAAAAATTTCTGTGACTATATTAATCACTGCCTTAGCTTAGGCAGTTATGACAAATACCGTAGACTGGGTAGCTTAAATAACATATTTATTTCTCATAGTTCTGGAGTCTGCGAAGTCCAAGATGAGGGTGGTGGCCAATTCAGTTTATGGTGAAAGCCTACGTCTTGGCTTGCAGATAACCACCTTCTTTTTGTGTCCTCATGTGGGAGGGGAGAGGGGTGCTGCTCTTTCTTTCTCCTCTTTTAAGGACACTAATCCCTTCATGGGGTCCCATCCTTGTGATCTCATCTAAACTTATTTACTTCCCAAAGGTCCCACTTCCAAATATCATCACATTGAAAGTTAGGGCTTCAACACATGAATTTTTATGGGACACAAACATTCAGTCCATAACAACCACATTCATTTTTAAGCCATTTGGATTGTTCCGTTATTTCTATTTCTTGATGTGAGATATTATGTATGATTCCTTTATCAGCTTACTTTCTCTGGAGATTTTTCATTTCCTTGTGTACTTTATTTTTTTGAGTTTATCCTGTGAAAGTTTAGGATTTTTTTTGGTAGGAAAGTTATGTGTCTTGGGTTAGGAAGCATCTGTCTTGGGAGGTTTCACATTTATTTTTGTTTTGTTTGTAGGCACTATATGTCTGTTGTGAATTTGGATCCCACAGCAAGGTATGAACAAACTATAAGGATTCTCTGTTTTTTCTCATGTCTATTTATATTCTTATGGCCACAGGAAGTCGAAAGGTATTTCTGCTTTCAGTTTTTCTAGTTTGTTTCATGCATATGGGAGTTTTTCATAACTACCTGTTTGATGTAACTAAATCAGTTGAAGCTCTTGTAGTTTATGGCATGGATTTTTCCCCATTAGAGGTTTGGATAAACCACTAAGGTTCTCTATCTGGCTCAGATACTCCATTGAACCATTTGACTTTGGCTTGGAGTCACTGCATGATTAAGATTTTGAGTTCAGTTTCTGAAAATTTGGGATTTAACTTCCTTTTGTGGTTGGTTACTTAACTAAATAGCTTTTGCTCTCTTTTATCCAATATTTCTAAGTGTTTATTGGAGAAGATAGCCTTCCATGTTAGCTCAATCTCTGGCATCAACCATAAATCTATTTAACCTTTTTAGGTCTGTGTTTCTAGATCTGTAAAATGGAGATAATTACTCTTAACTTACTGGGTGTTTGTGAAAGCAAATTAAATTAATGTATGTTAATGAGTTAGCATATTGCTTAGTAAATCATAAATATTCAGTAAATATACTTCATTAGTATTATAATTCTAAGCAACATGCATTTAAATTATGACATAAGCTACCAAAACTCAGCATTTGAAGCAATTTGAAACTGTTAATTTCTTAAATTTTTCTAGTGAAAGATTGCTTAAGTAATTTTTCTTCATATCCAAAATGTAGAGCAAAATTATGGGATAGATTAGTCTTTGTATTATTTATTTTTGATGAATTTCCTGATATATGTTAAATTTCCTGCAAGTGGTATTATGTTTGGGGTTACTGTCTGAGCTTTGCAATTTTGTACAAAGATTTCATGCATAAAAGACTTCAGTATTTTGTATTCTGCTAGAAGATTTTTTGAGTAGATGTATTTTTAATTCTCTTTATACAACATTGATGTCTAATGAACGGATTTTAAAATCTTATAATTGTAAGAGAGGTTTTTAGGACTGAGGGCAAAGGATTTGTAATTCAGAACTTCTGATATTTTTTAATGATCCAGTTTAATGGATCTAAAAATCTACATATACATATTATATTTCTTTTATTGATTAAAACAGTTCCAAATCATTTGAAGGATGAACATGGAAGCTCTGTGGAATCTTTATCTTTAGGGGAATGGGAGTGTTGCGGGGGAGAAGGTGAATGTATTAAGTTAAATTAGTAAATAATTAAGAGTGGTTAAAATAGCAATGTTCACGCATTTTTAATTTAAAGCTTGTTCAATTCTTTTAAAGTGTATTTGAATTTGCAATTATTTAAGCTGTGAGGTATGCACTGAAGAGAAAGTAAAACTATAGATTTTAAGAATGTTGCTGGAGGTAATATATAAATCCAATTGATCAGTCTGGCAGAGAATTGATGCCACAATTTGTACCCAGTGGCATTTTCTCTCTCCTACTCAACTGGCTTTAGAACATTATCAGAAAGTCAATATAATACGCCAATATAGTGATATACTTTCAGTCATAAGTCCCTTGTACAGATTAAAACTTAGGTGCTCACATTGTGGATGATAATGGACAGACAGCCTGACTCCATCTCACTATGTGTCATCTAGAAAGGACTTGACTCAACTTCACTACAAGTTTCCGTATAGTTATCAATGATCCTAAGAGCCAGCAGACCAGTAACAGAGGATGCCTGTCTCTTCAGGACAAAAAAAAAAAAAAAGAGGGAAAGGATAATATGTACCCAGCCCTGCAGTCTGGCTTCAGACCTCTCTCTAGCAGTCTCCTGTCTCCATCTGCCTTTCCTGATGTTCTGATCAAGTTACCTTTAAAATTCACTCTTGATTTCATGCTTGATTCTCTTTCTCTTTTAATTTATTAATGTGTTTACCACCTCAGCATTATCCTTACAGCTCATTCCTTTCCAAGCTTGCTCATTCCTGAAAAACTATTAGGAAACTACTTTCTTTCATTTGTTATAAAAGAATTTAATTCTGAAGGTTATTTATGTCACATAGCTTTCTATTCTCTAACAGCACAAAACTATGAGAAGGCCTCTATGCAATATATTTTGTCCTCAGTAAATGTGTTCAACTTACTGGCAGCTTTAGCAGAGTAGGCATATATTGATCATTATACTATCAGAAGTTTTGATTCCATAAACTGTTATACAGCATATTCCATACTGGTCCGTCCCATCTAAGTTTGGCTAACGCGATATCCTACAACACATGCTGCTTACCGTATCTGCCTACAATGAAGATGACAATTATTTATGCAATAGACTATTGAGGCACAACTAGTCCAGATATTTGTCAGTAATCATTCTTATTAGATTTCTTTGATTTTGGACATTAGAAAGGCTACACAAAGCTTAATTATAGAATGAAAATTATATACTGTTTATTTTGTAGTTACATTTTGTATAGTCATTCTTTTGTACACCTCATTCAAAAATACATGCTGAATGTCTACTGTGGGCCTAGGTACTGTAGTAGGTCCTGGAATGTAGCTGGGGAATGGACACAAAGTTGGTATTCCACATGAGATCTATATCCTAGCATGAAATACAATCAGTTAGAAAGCGTAAATAAATATATAGTATGTCAGATGAAGGTGAATGCTGGGGAGAATAGGATGGTAAGGGGGAAAGAGGATGTACTGAGAGGGACTAAGGATATGGGGTGGTCATGAAAGACTTCCCTGATTAGGTGATATTTTACCAAAGACCTGAAGGAAGTAAAAGAGCAAACCATGTCAACATGTGGCAAAACAGCATTCCAGGCAGAAAGTAAAGCAGTTACAAATCTCTGACACTGAAGCATGCTGGCAAAAAGAAGCAAGGACCCTAGTGTGTCTGGAGCAGAGTGAACAAAGAGGAAGGTTGTGTTCCTCTGAGCTGCAGATGTGCAAGTCATTTGTAAAGAAACTGAGGAGGGAGGGGAAAGTGAAAAAAGCAAAACATGAATGCAGTTTCTAGGGAAATCCTCACTTCAACACATTCCTCTGGGTGTTCTAGAGTATAAATTACTTTGCAAAGTTGTATCACCTTGAGGTAAGAGATCTGGGCTTTTACACGTCTGTGGTAGTCAGTCATTGGCTGTGGGCAGCCCTGGGCAGTCTTCTGGATTTCAGTGCCTCTGGGCAAAGTAGTTTCTGCAGTTCAAGGTATCTCCAGAAAAAAGGCTGTGGGTGCCAAGCATGCAGAAGCTGTGGGAATGGGTACCTAGAACCAGAAATATTATCCCGGGACATCTGAGAGAACATGGAATCAGAACGCTCACCAATATTTCCCTTGCATTTTGATGTAGTCCTGTAAATGAAGTGTAGGAAATGGAATGTAGAACTTGAGTCCTTAAACGACCACATGGAGAGGAACTCAACCTGTACATACAAAACTAATTTGCAGGGGTGCCTGGGTGGCTCAGTCTCTTGAGCCTCTGACTCTTCAACTCAGGTCACCATCTCGGTTGTGAGAGGGAGTCTGCTTGAGATTCTCTCCCTCTTCCTCTGCCCCTCCCCCTGCTCATGATCTCTCTCTCTCTCTAATAAATAGGTAAATAATTTTAAAAAAGCAGTTTGCATTGTGACATTAATGATAAGTAATTTTTTATAAAACTTTTATTATTTTGGATGTTATACCTTATTGGTAAGGGTTAATCTGCCATATCAGCTAGCAAGTTTTTACTTTAACTAATATGTCTGTTTTAAATAGATTCCTCTGCCTATGATGGAAATAAAAGACCATAGGGAGATAAATGATAAATTAGTGAGACCATTTAGAAGGCTATTGCAATGTTTTTGGAAAGAAACTGGTGGGATAATAAAACATAGCCAACAGGACTTGCTTATGGATTTCAAAATTCTCTGTTTTTGTTTAGTCTTAACTGTTTTCTCTTTCTCTCTCTTTCTTCCTCTCTCCCTTCCCTTAAGTGCCTCTTCTCATTTTTTAATAATCCTTTTATGAAGCATAATTGTTCAGATTAGGTAAATTTTTATTATCTGTCTACAATTTCTCACCATCCGTGTCTTATGTGAGTACTTATTAACTATTGAAAGACACTGATTGTTTCTGATACTCTTAGATGTTTACTTAGCACCAAATATTGTTTTTACTCTTGTTTCTGATTACTCTAATTTTTTTCTCATCTTTCCCTTTGTTGTTAATATTTTCTACCTATGCCAAGATGGTGGGATACATTTTGGGTTGTTCCTTTTTTGGGGGAAATTGATTTCTGTCTTGGGTCTAAGCAAAAGATACCTTTCTTAGCAGCACATGTTCACTACAGTCCAATATAAAAACAAACAAACAAAAACCACAAACAAAGAGGGCATGTTCTGCATGGAGCATTGGGTGTTATACGCAAACAATGAATCATGGAACATTACATCAAAAACTAATGATGTAATGTATGTTGATTAACATAACATAATAATAACTGAGACATAATATAACTGTAGAAAACTACAAAATATTTTTTTTAGTGGTAATCCATGCTTTGTTATAGAAATACTGGCAGAGTTAATGTTCTAATGACCTAGAAGTATGTTCTCTTTCACTGATGCTTTCTTACACGTGTTCACTTAAAAAAAAAATATTATACATATCCTTATAACCTACTGAAACATGGCAGTTCTTTACAACTGTTTCCCTTTTCCACGTATAAGGTAGAGTCAACTCAGCATACATTGTGCCATGCTCAAAACCTAATAAAGACAGAAATATACATCTCCAATAATGTAGCATATCTCTTTGTGCAGAGAGATTGGGTTTCAACAGGAATACCTAGAAAGATCCTTCTTAAATACTTATGTACAACTACATAACTGTAGTTTTCTACAGTTATATTATGTCTCAGTTCTGCTTCTGGGCTCCTTTTAGTTTCTGGAATAAATGATTGGGTAAATTTTACAAGATTTATATTATGGCTACAACCAGGATTGTTCCTTTGTGCTTGACATTATGAAAGGGGCATTGCCTTCAGAAAGTTATTGTAAACATATACTATACTCTCTCCACTTGTCCTACCACTTTATCTAGATTCTGTTCTACATAAAGAACATTTCTAGGGCCAGACTCAGACTTGGAAAACTTGAGTGGGAAGAATAGTCATAAAAGCTCTGAAGAATGAATGTATCTTTAATAGGGCAAGTTGAGATGGCTGCATGCATGGAGGAACGGGCAGATTGGGGACAGTACAATGGTAGCTACAGTCTACACAGTGAAAAAGAGAAGTGGGGCAGAGTAATAAAATGAATGTTTTTTATGCCCCCTGTAGAGAAGGTAATATAGAAAAAAAATTTCCTTAGAGATAAACTGGTTTAACAAATACCTGTGTGGTGATTTGATAGTGTTTTAGCTTAAGTTCCCCTGAAAGCAGAGTCTGACTTATTTCCAGATGGCATTCTCCAAAGAGCAGGTTGGATGTCAGAAGAGAGAAGGGGAAGAAAAGCTCATGTAAAGTTACATATGTGGGCAACTGGGGCATTGAGACCATGCTAAGAAGACTGTAAAATGTCTTTTAGTATTATCCACTCAAAAGCCAGGATGGAGAGATAATTATTAATCAACTCAAGTTCCCCATTGGTTGAGAGTCATCCCATTAATTTCCTTCCACTTCTGAGCTATTCATGTGTGGATAAGAGAGTTGGATGCAGAAAGCTAAGATGCCAACAACTGAGGCAAAACATTGTCAGTGTGAAAAATGAGTTAAAAACTGCACAGGAGTGTCCAGGTTTGGCTGAAATCAGAGGTGAGGCCAAGATGTAGGCCAGAGCACTAAATGCATCTGATACAGTTGCTGATGACAGCAGCTTAATTGGTGATAGGTGCCTAGGGTTCTAGAAATTTGAGGCTGTGATTCAACCTCTCAGAACCTCTGGTAAATTTCTTATATATCCCCAGGGGCTTTCTTTACACAGGGTACCTCTTTGGTGGAAAATGCATGAATCTGACCACCAAATTGCTTCTGTGTAAATTCTATCAGGGGTTAGAAATAGGCAAATGATTGCTTTGTGAAAATGACTCACTTAATGTTTTATTCCAAGTTAATCTTAAAGGGAAGTTTATTTTTGAAAGATGTTTTCTTAAATACTCATATCTCAAGTTTCCTAAGTTTAAGGCCTGTGAATAAAGCAACTGACGTTTTGTGAGAGTTAAATGACTGACTCCTGAACATTTTATAAAGCAACTATTTTCACCGTCTTTTTGATATATTACTATTTAACTATAAGATTGAAAATCTCAGAATAATCTCACGCCTGGGAGATTCCCATAAGAAGTTATATATTCGCTGTGGTTTTAGTAGGCTACCTTGACCTTTCATGTTTCAAACTGCAGCCCTTTTTTATCATTAGGTTTTAAAGTTTTCAAAAATCTAGGGAGAAGGGGTTTTCTTTCTCATGCTCTCATCCTCATTGCCTCTGGGCTGAGGAAGAAAGTAGGTAAAACCAAAGATTTGTGTCTGCCTTGAACCCCAAAGAAGTTCAAATGAAAGCCTCAAGTGCAATGACCTTAATGACTATCGCTCTTTTAAAATAATTGTATGTTTAATAGTTCATAGAATATTCAGTTCAGCTGGGCACAATTTGAAACCTCAGACAGAAGACATATCTCTGTAGGGAAATTTAGCATTCCACAGGGGGTTATTCCTTTGTACCTAAGGTTTAAGTAGATGGCAAGGGTGAAAAAGAAATGTTTGACAATAAAATAAAGTCTACCTCCTCTAACTTGTCCATATCAGCCTGAATAAAACGAGTAACTGACAATCCATAGTTTTCTCATGAATAAATCTGCCCAAGTTACTGCACTTAGTTAGCAAATGTATTGAAACTAATAAAAGATAATTTATACATTTTAGACAGACTGAAACAATGACTATTGACCATGTTATTATATTAGCACGATGTTCTATGTGTGTGTTTTTGTGTATATACATATAGAAGTCAAAATAATGCCAATTCCAAAAGCCTATGCGTAAAATTTCAGAAATTTTGTGAGATGGTGGTTAAACACGGTCCTAGTTAAAAATTAAATTATATTAAGGGCACCTGGGTAGCTCAATAGATTAAGTATCCGACTCTTGATTTCGGCTCAGGTCTTGATCTCAGGGTCATGAGATCAAGCCCCCTCTTGGGCTCCACATTGAGCAGCAGAGTCTGCCTAAGATTCTCTCTCTCAAGGAGAACCCTCTTACACTGTTGGTGGGAATGCAAGCTGGTGCAGACACTCTGGAAAACAGAATGAAGTTTCCTCAAAAAGTTGAAAATAGAGCTACCCTATGACCCAGCAATTGCACTACTGGGTATTTACCCCAAAGATACAAATGTAGTGATCCAAAGGGGGACCTGCATCCCATTGTTTATAGCAGCAGTGTCCACAATAGCCAGATTATAGGAAGAGCCCAGATGTCCATTGACAGATGAATGGATAAAGAAGATGTGGTATATATATATATATATATATATATATATATATATATATATATACACAATGGAATACTACTCCACCATCAAGAAAATGAAATCTCGCTGTTTGCAACGACATGGATGAAACTGGAGGGTATTTTGCTAAGTGAAATAAGTCAATCAGAGAAGGACAATTATCACGTGATCTCACTCATGAGGAATTTAAGAATCAAAACAGGATCATAGGGGAAGCGGGGGGGAATAAAACAAGACGAAACCAGAGAGGGAGACAAACCATAAGAGATTCTCTTAATCATGGGAAACAAACTGAGGGTTGCTGGAGGGGAAAGGGATAGGGGCTGGGGTAACTGGGTGATGGACATTGAGGAGGGCACATGATGCAATGAGCACTGGTTATTATATAAGACTGATGAATCACTGAACTCTACCTCTGAAATTAATAATACACTATGTGTTAATTAATTGAATTTAAATTTAAGAAAATTAAACAAAAGAAAAATTTTGAAATTAAAAAAAAAGATTCTATCCCTCTGCCCCTCCCTCCTTTGGTGGTCTCTCTCTAAAATAAATAAATAAATCTTTAAAAAATAAATTGTATCAACTTATAATTCAATGAAATATATTAAAAACAAAGGTGATTATAAGTATTCAAAACTCATCACTCCTAATTATTTTTCTACATTTATTTAATTATTATTATTATTATTTTTTTTTTTTTAAAGGGAGAGAGCATAGTGGGAGAGGGGCAGAGGGAGAGAGAATCTTAGGTAGGCTCCTCATTGGGTGATCCCGATGCAGGGCTTGATCTCATGACCCTGAGATCATGACCTGAGCAGAAATCAAGAGTCGATGCGTAACCCACTGAGCCATCCAGGCACCTGGATTTTTCTACATTTTATTATCATCTATGCTCTGGAAGTTATTTGCATTTATTTTATCTGTATGTAGGGAAAACTGTGTAATGGCCTCTCTCTTTTTAACGCCACTGTCGGTAATGTCAAGTTGGTGGCTTAAACTATACATGGTACAAGTACCTTTACCATGGAAATAGGCGAATGTTACAAATCAAGGCTTGGGTTTGTTTTGTTGATTGACTAAACTGAAGAAAGAGAGAAAAGGTTACTAATGCAGATTAAACTTAAAAATGTGTTGTGTCTGTTGCCATTACTTTGTCAACAACACAAAAATTTAAGGAAATATTCTTTCCGCAGTTGGAACTATTATTTGATTCAGCAAAGAAGTTCCTCCAATCATTTACAAAAAGGGAAATTCTACTTAGGTCTTTACTGTTTCATTTTTGTCTTACTCATTAATGTAAATGATAATATCAAATAACATTCATCAGTTGGAACTATAGGTTAGTTGGGGATATAAGAATTAAAAAAAATAGATAAAAGCATTCTATGAGAATCAATTGGGTGTATGGAGTTTAAGATAAAAATATTGTATATTTTATTGCTATTTATAATTGCTTAATACCAGTAAAATTCATAATAAACATACACATATATGTATATGTGAAAATATATATATATATACACACACACGAATAGGTATATAGATATAAATGCATCAGTTTTTTTCTGGAAAGCTGGTTGTTAAAAATTTACCAGCATAGCTTTGTATAAATATATGGTTTTAATAACCAAACACGTTTTACATAATTCTTAAAAATAACCAGTTTCCTCAGAACCTTGGGAAAAATTTTTTCTTTATACATTAAAACTAGAACATAAAAAAAGTTTACAGAGATTTATTGAAATGAAGCTTATACTTTGGAACATGATAGATAATACTAAATGCAAGATTTATAGTGCCCACAGCAAGATAACCTAAATGGATCTTTACCTGGAAAGGTCTATGTATACTAAATTTATAGATAATATGCAATTGATGTATATTTTCTCTATTTGAATATCTTAGTGTTAGAAAGTATTACGATATAAAGGAAAAAAATGCCACAGAATATAAGGTTATAAATTAATAACTAAATAGTGATAGTTCCCAAGAGTCAGGGCATATTTTTATACTGAGGTATGCGAATTACACATAATTCAAGTTCTTTATTCTAAAATATACAGAATAACAAATACTTTTTAATATTATTTTACTTGGCAGTAGGATTTGAACTCTTTAAAATTTTCCAGGAAAGAAGAAAATAGAGTTGACCATTGAACAACACGTGGGTTAGGGGTGCCAACTCCCCAACATAGTCAAAAATCCACCAGTAACTTTTACTACTTAACTACTTATAGCTTAAACTTATAGTCAAAACTTAACTGCTCATAGCCTACTGTTGACCAGAAGCCTTACCAATGACATAAAAAGTCAACGAACACACACACAAAATCAATTAACACATATTTTGTATATTACATGTATCATACACTGTATTCTTAGAATAAAGTAAGCTACAGAAAAAATGTTATTGAGAATATTATAAGAGATGAAAGGACAGAAGTTTTAATATATATGTGTGTTTATATGTATATATATAAAACAGAATATTATTCAGCCATAAAAGAGTGAAATCTTGGCATTTCCAATAATGTGGATGGAGCTAGAGAGCATTATGAGAAACAAAGTAAGTCAGAGAAAGACAAATACCGTATTATTTCACTCATGTAGTATTTAGGAAACAAAACAAATGAGCAAAGAAAAAAAAAGGAGACAAACCAAGAAACAGACTCTTAACTCAAGAGGACAGATGGTTATCAGAAGAGAGGTGGGTGAAATAGGTGAAGGGGATTGAGTACACTTATAATGAGCACTGAGTATAGAATTATTGAATCACTATATTATACACCTGAAACTAATATAACACTGTACATTAACTATACTGGAATTAAAATAAAAAACTTAATAAAAATTTAGAAATAAATACTTAAAAATGTCATAAGAGAAAATACATATACAATACTGTATTGTATTTATCAAAAATCTGTGTATAAGTGGACCCATGCAGTTCAAACCCATGTTGTTCAGGGGTCAACTGTACCTGCATTTTTTCCTAACTTATATTTTTTCTTTCCTTTTTTTTTAAAGATTTTATTCCTTTATTTGAGAGAGAGAGTGAGAGAATGCACAAAGGGAGAGTAAGAGAGAGAAGCAGACTCCCCACTGAGCAGAGAGCCCAATGCGGGGCTTGATCCCAGGATCCTGGGATCATGATCTGAGCCAAAGGCAGACGCTTAACCAATGGAGCCACCCAGGAACCCCTCCTAACTTATATTTTCTAACACATTTTATTTATCAGTACATATAAATTATAATAAGATTAAGTCCATATTTATGAGTCTTTATAGTTAATTTATAATTGCTTTTCCAAGCTAGACATTTGTTTTTCTTTCAAGTTTTTAATTAAAGTCATTAGTTAACATGCAGTATAATACTAGTTTCAGGTGTAGAATTTAGTGATTTATCACTTACATACAACACCCAGTGCTCCAGTGCCCTCCTTAATACCCATCACCTATTTAGTCGATCCTCCTGCCCACCTCCTCTCCAGTAATTCTCAATATGTTCTCTGTAGTTAAGAGTCTGTTTAATGGTTTGCTTCTCTTTACCCACCATGTTCATTTGTTTCATTTCTTAGATTCCACATATGAGTGAAATCATATGGTATTTTTCTTTCTCTGACTTATTTCATAATACATTCCAACTCCATCCATGTCTTTGCAAATGTCAAAATTTCATTCTTTTTTATGGCTGAGTAATATTCCTGTGTGTGTGTGTGTGTGTGTGTGTGTGTGTTTGTGTGTGTGTGTGAGCTTTTCTTTATCCATTCTTTAGTCATTTGATTTTCATTTTTTCATTCATCTTTCATCTGATTTTTTTTTTTTTTTAAAGATTTTTATTTATTTATTTGAGACAGAGAGAGCACATGAGAGGGGAGAGGGTCAGAGGGAGAAGCAGGCTCCTTGTTGAGCAGGGAGCCCGATGTGGGACTCGATCCAGGGACTCCAGGATCATGACCTGAGCCGAAGGCAGTCACTTAACCAACTGAGCCACCCAGGCGCCCCTTTCATCTGATTTTTTACTCAGCATTTTGTCTTCAAAATGTATCTTGTTGACTAAAGTTAAACCTAATTCAGTTTTGCTGAATATATTGAATTGTATGATATGGTGTTCCTCTATATTTCTACATTAAACCAATTTTACTTTTTTACATTAAAAACTGTGAATATTCTTACATATAGTAAGATTTTTTAATAGACTACACATCTAGCAATGTGCTTGCTTTTAGGTTTTTATATATTCTTAACTTTAATAAATATCGCAGAAAATGATCCCCAGAAATGTATCAACTCACTTTACTAAGAGGCTTTCAGTTTTCTCACATCTCTACAGACACTTGATAACATAGAACTTTTAAATTTGCTTATCAAATGCATGTTTAGTTTTTATTGTTTCAATTTGTGTTTTCTTGTTAACTAGTAAATGTGCAAATAATCTTCATATTTTGGTGGACCACCCATGTTCACCTGTAATGAATTGCCAGGTCAAATCTTTTGCTCATGTGGCAGTAGTTCACTTTGTCCTTTCTTACTGGTTCATACTGGGTACTATTCCTTTGTGAATTATATGCTTTATAAATATACCAGTGTGTTTGTTTTTTACATGTATTCACAGTATCTTTTATTATATAGGGATTTTAAATTTGACATATTCAATCTTTCCTTTGTAAATTAAAAAAAAATTATGATCAATCCCAATGCCAAAAAGATATTTTTCTTTTCTTTTAAAATTTTTCTATTCTTTGTTTTGCATTCCACATTCAGATCTTTAATATATTTGCAATTTATTTTATAATAATTTGAATTAGGAAATCTAATTTACTTATTTTTCATAGAGATAGCAATTTATTCAAGTCTTTCTCCCTCTCTTTTTTGATACCATCCTCTAAATTACACCAGTTCCTATATATTTATGTGACTATCTTTCAGGACTCTATTAGTTTTCATGAGTCTGTCTATTCTTACCCCTTATTCTTGTCATTCATTTTAAATTTCTTTAGAATTATAATAACTTTTTGGGTGCCTGGGTGACTCAGTTGGTTGAGTGTCTGACTCTTGGTTTCTGCTCAGGTCATGACTTCAGGGTCTTGAGATGGAGCCCCATGGTGGGCTCAGTGCTCAGCATGGAGTCTGCTTGGGATTCTTTTTCTCCCTCTACCCCTCCCCCTGCTCGTGCACTTGCTCTCTCTCTCTCTAAAATAAATAAATCTTACAAAAAAAAAAAAGAAAAGAAAAAGAGAATTATGAAAGCTTTTGATATCTAGTAGGGTTATTTCTCCCTCCTTTTTCTTATTTTTTAAGATGTTTTTTACTATTCTTGGCCCAATATTCACTCATGTGAATTTCACATTTTTTCATGTTTTATGGAAATCCCTGGTGGCATTTCAACTGTACTTATTTGAATTTAAAGATTAATTTTGTGGGAATTGATATTTTCTAATATGAAGCCTTTTTATTATACTATAGTATAGTATAACTCCTCATTTATTTAGCTGTTGTCTATAATATTGAGTAACATCTTGTAGTTTTCTTCATACAATTCTTGAATTTCATTTATCAGATTTATTCCTAGATAACATTTTAAATTCTTTGGACAGCACCATTTTTTAAAATAATGATTGCATTTACTACTTTATCATTGCTTTCTGTGTAATGGTGTTATGATTTGTTCATTTCCATTTTACATCTTGCAATCTTGCTGAACTCTTACTAGTTCTAATTGTCTTTAGCTTTAATTTTCTACAGAAACTATTTTCTTTGACTATTAACTAAGAAAAATAACTATTTTTCTTCCTTTTCAAGTCTTACACCTCATTTTATTTTCTTGTCTTATGGCATTGAATAGATCTTCCATTAAATTTGAGAAGAAAAAGTTTTTTATTTTTGACATGTATCTATTCTTCACTTTTCATACTGATCACTGAATACAAAATTAACTTTTTCAGTGTGCAAAGGCTATGGTAAGTCATAACAGCTTTGAAAGGAAGCGGATATGAAAAACTGTTTTCTTTCTCTGTAATTTTTCTACAAAGAAAAACATTTGGTATATTTAATATCAGTTAGGTTGTTAAAAACTGTCAATTATTGATTTGTGTCTTGCCTATACATCATTCTGAGTTTCCTGATAAAAGGATTTTTAAAAATTTTCTTGGTTATATTCTTTCTAGGCAATCCCACTATAGTGGTTGACTTCCTTTCATATATATGTTTGAATAGCCATAGCTTGATCATAAAGTTTGTGCTGTTCTTCCAAAAGTACCTATTAGGAAATACCACTGTTTCTGGTATCTGCAGTGTAACCTAGGCATCAGTGAAAGTAGCAACTATCACTTCTGCCAACTCATTTCTTTTGTTGTATTTAGTGATGGGTTTACCTGAGTCTGATTAGTGATCTATGTCTGCACTGCCCACTACATGGAGTTTATTAACAAATCATGGAATTATGATAAAATGATGCCATTTTTTATTTAGCATGTTATATCTTAATCTGGGATTAATTTAAGTAGGACTATGTATATTTAAATAATGTAGAGATATTATCTACAGAATTACAGAAGTAGCCCAGAGATTTTGCAGTTTTGAAATACTAGATAAAAACAAAGATTGCATGCTTTCATTATATTAATAGAAATTTGAAGATACGCAATTTGACTTGATTTGGGGTTATTTCAGAAAAAAGGAAAACCATTATTCCATTTATTTCTGTGGTGATTTAGACTTCTCTGAAGTACTTTTTATTCTTCTTCATCTTCACTTCTTCTGCCTTTAGTTCTCTGAAAAAGAGTTCTCTTTCTGACTCTCCTTGATAGAGTATAAGTTTGAATATGGTAGCTGAGTTCAGGAGCCTACAAAGGTAAAAGTGCCTAGAGTCCACAAGTTACATGTGCCAAGTTATGGATGAGCACATTGTTATGAGAGATATTTTCATTTCTATCACTAAGCACATTAAATGTGGTGCTTCTGGTTAGGAAAAACTGATTAAGCATTTCATAGAATCTGTTTCTCAAGATCAATAGACTTATTAAAAATAATTTTTTTAATTGAAATAAACTTATTGCTGCCGTCACATACGTAGTAATACTTCTTAATACCCCTGAATCAGAGTTTGGCAAACTACGGTCATTGGGCCAAGTCTGTTTTTTATTTGTTTGCTCAATTGTTTTTATTAAGGTATAATTAATATACATTGTTATATTAGTTTTCAGCTGTACGAGATTGATTCAACAATTCTCTACATTATTCAGTACTCACCGTAAGTGTAATCACTGTCATGTTACTACAATATTGTTGACTATATTTCTTATGCTGTACTTTTCATCTCCATGACTTATTTTATAACTGGAAGTTTGTATCTCTTAACCCCTTTAACCTATTTCACCTGCTCCCTCCACCCCCATTCTCTGGCAACTACTAATTTGTTCTGTGTATTTAAGACCCTGTTGCTTGTTTATTTGTTTTGTTTTTTAGATTTCACATGTAAGTGAAATTGTATGGTAGTTGTCTTTCTCAGTGTGACTTATTTCACTTAGCATAATATCCTCTAGGTCCATCTGTGTTGTTGCAAATTGCAAGATCTCATTCTTTTTTATGGCTGAGTAATAGTCTCGTGTGTGTGTGTGTGTGAGGGTATGCATACATACCATATCTTTTTTATCCATTCATCTATTAGTGGGAACTTGAGTTGCTTCTGGCTTGGCTATGGTAAATAATGCTACAATAAACATAAGGGTACCTGTATTTTTTCAACATAGTGTTTTTGTTTTCTTTGGGTAAATACCCAGTAGTGGAATTATTGGATCATATGGTGTTTCCATTTTTAATTTTTTGAGGACCCTTCATACTGTTTTCTACAGTAGCTGTACCAATTTGTATTCCCAACAGTAGTTACAAGTGTTTCTTTTTCTCCACGCCCTTGCCAACACTTGTTATTTCTTGTGTTTTTGTTTTAAGCATTCCAGCAGGTTTAAGGTGATATCTTATTGTAGTTTTGATTTGCATTTCACTGATGATTACTGAGGTTGAACATCTTTTCATGTGTCTGTTGGTCATCTCTATGTCTTCTTTGAAAAAATGCTTATTCAGGTCTTCTGCCCATTCTGTAATTGGATTTTTTTTTTGGGGGTGTTGAGTTGTATAAGTTCTTTATATATTTTGAATATAAACCCCTTATTGCATATATCATTTACAATATCTTCCTTTATTCAGTAGGTTCCTTTGTCATTTTGTTGATGGTTGCCTTCACTGTGCAAAAGCTTTTTATTTTGGTGTAGTCCCAGTAGTCTATTTTTTCTTTTGTTTTCCTTGCCTCAGGAGACATATCTAGAAAAATGTTGCTACTATGGCTGATGTCAGAGAAATTACTGCTTGTGTTATCTTCTAGGATTTTTATGGTTTCAGGTCTCACATTAGGTCTTTAATCTATTTTGAGTTTATTTTTATGTATGTTGTAAGGAAGTGATCTAGTTTCATTCTTTTGCATGTAGCTGACCAGTTTTCCCAGCACCATTTATTGAAAAGACTGTCTCTTTCCCATTGTATATTTTTATCTCCTTTGTCATAGATTAATTGACCATTGACCATATACATCCATACATGTCTTACAGTTTTATTTCTGGGCTCCCTGTTCTGTTCTATTGATCTTTGTATCTATTTTTGTGCCAGTACCATACTGTTTTGATTACTACAGCTTTGTAGTATATCTTGAAATCTGGGATTGTGATACTTACAGCTTTGTTTTTCTTTCTCAAGATTGCTTTGGCTATACCTGGCGGAGGGGGGGTGGCGCGTGGGACTGGGTGGCTCAGTCAGATAAGTGTCTGCCTTCGGCCTGGGATTGAACCTGTACATCTGCATCAGCTCTCTGCCCAGTGGGAAATATGCTTCTCCCTCTCCCTCTACCTCTCGTCCCTGCTCATACGCACGCATGCTCATGCTCTCTCTTTCTGTCTCTCAAATAAATAAATAAACTAAATAAAACCTTTAAAAAAAAGTTGTTTTGGCTATATGGGATCTTTTGTGGTTTCTTACAAATTTTAGTATTATTTGTTCTATTTCTGTGAAAATTGCTATTGGTATTTTGGTAGGGATTGCATTGAATCTGTAGATAGCTTTGGGTAGTATGGACATCTTAACAATATAAATTCTTCTAATTTGGGGGCATGGAATATAATTTATTTGTGGTGTCTTAATTTTCTTTCATAGTGTTTTATAGTTTTCAGAGTACTGGTCTTTCACTTCCTTGGTTAAATTTATTCCTAGGTGTTTTATTCTTTTTGCAGTTATAAATGGGATTATTTTAAATTTCTCTTTCTGCTTTGTTGTTAATGTATAGAAATGCAATAGATTTCTGTATGTTAATTTTGGGTCCTGCAACTTTGCTGAATTCATTTATCAGTTCTAATAGGTTTTGTGTGTGTGTGTGTGTGTGTGTGTGTGTAATCTTTAGTTTTCTATATATAGTATCATGTCACTTACAAATAGTGACAGTCTTACTTTTTCCTTACCAATTTGGATACCTTTTATTTATTTTTGTTGTCTGATTGCTGCAGTACTTCTAGTACTATGCTGAATAAAAGTGGTGAGAGTAGATATCCTTGTCTTGTTCCTGATCTTAGAGGAAAAACTCAGTTTTTCCCCATTGAGTATGATGTTAGCTGTGGGATTTTCATATATGGCCCTTATTATGTTGAGGTCTGTTCCCTCTAAACCCACCATGGTGAGAGTTTTTATCATGAGTGGATGTTGTATTTTGTCAAATGCTTTTTCTGCATCTATTGAGATGATCATATGGTTTTTATTCTTTCTTTTGTTAATGTAATGCATCCAAATATCTGTTTTTGTAAATGCGTTTTATTGGAATAGAGTGGCAGTTATTCTTTTACATGTTGTCTGTGGCTGCTTTGAAGCTACAGCAGCAGAGTTGAGTAGATGAAGCAGAGATCTTAGAGCCTATCAAGCCCAAAATACCCAGTCTCACTCTTTAGAGAAATCATTTACTGACATCTGGTCCAAAGCAAGAATGACAAGCTAACAAAAAATGAATTGACTATCTCTAATACAGTGATTAATTATTAATGTCTGTAATGGGTGAAGCACTAGCCAATAGGTACATTTGTATCAGATATTTGCCATGTTTAGCCTGAAAAAAAAAATCCCTTTCCTTAATAATCACCAGTGGAATCAATGAGGATAAATTATTTTTCTTTTCCTTAAATCTTTTAAAGAGCTAGGCATAATCACAAATTTTAAAATAAATGATTAGAACAAAAATTGTCAACATAAAGGTAGATTCAATTTGTTGCCTTTCTCATGATTTCTCAACTATAAAGAGCCATAGAATTTTTCTTTTTTATTCTTCTAAACTTTAAGGAAAGTATCTTTCTAGTTAATCTTTATAAAGATATGGTTTTATGAGTTAAAGTGTCAAACATTTCTTTCCCCATTGTGTTTTTCTGCTATCTTAATCTTTTTCTCCCCTTTCCCCCATCACAGAGGTAGACCTCAGAAGAAAAGTGACAAACAACATGAAACAATGAAATCAAGTATATATTTTATACTTTACCTCTTTAAAAGCACCTAGCACCCCCAGATAATCCTCTATCAGGAATGTACAAAAAAAACCCAGCAGCATTAGACCAGAACAGAAACCCTCATTCCTCTGTTAAAGATCTCCAGATAGTTTCTTTCAACTTTTTTTTTCTCCATATCATTGTTTCTGTAGCTCTCCTTCAGTATTTCTTGCCTATTGACTTATTGGACCTACGTACCCTATTTTAATACAGAGTTTTGATACTTGCTTTCTGATCCCCTAAAGGTAGACTGCAGTTAAAAGGCACTTCTGCTCTTTTTCTGACCCAATAAACTAACCTGGACAGATTTCCATTTGTTCTTCCCATCTGTAAACTGTTCATAAAGCGACTGGCAGTCAGGAAACCTGAATTCGAGAACAAGCTCTAGTTGTATTATTAATTCTTTATGTGACTCTGACAGTTCTCTAAAATTTGGTTTTCTTTAACAATGAGATTGGCTCAGATAATTCAATTCCTTTAGCCCTAAATCTCCCCTTGCTTTGAATAATTCTCTTTAGATCTCTATGTTTGCATCTAAGCGGTTCCGGAAAGAGATGCCAACCTATACAAGTGTGTGCTCTGCCAGAGGCATGGACTTAAAGTCTTTAGGGCTCACCTCCCCCCATCAACCTTGGTTTTCACTTCAATCTCACTGCCAGTTCCCTCCCTCCTTTCCGTCCTTCCTCCCTTCCTTGCTTCTTTCTGTCTTTTCTACCTTCCTACCTTCCTATGAAACACCCTTTCCATCAGGTATTATTTGAGAACTGCATCTCACTGGACATTTTATCAATCACTTCTAACTCAGATACATAAACCTTGCATTTTAAGGGGTTTAGGTTATAGAACTAACCAGATATATAAGGACCTAACTTTTGAGAATACTCTTAAATGAAAGAATAAAAAAGTGTTTTCAAATAAAATAAAAACATCCATTACATTAAAAAAACATGTTCCCAGATATGTCTGTGTAAATGGAGGCTTTGTATTTTTAGAGACACTCTTTTTTTTTCCTACTTAATGGTCAGTTATTAGAGTAAGGTTAGTACATGAGTTTAGGTGTGATTCCACACCGCTTTGCAGTCTATCAGGAAAGGCTTTGTGGTACGTTAGAAGTATGTTCAAGCAATGTCATCTCAACACTTCAAGGGGTTTTTCTTTAATAAAAAGGGCAATAGGGATCAAACCAATCCACTGAATTTGCATGTTTTCCCCTCACATTGCTGAAAACATCTTTTCAAACCAGCTTCAAACTACAGCAATTAGGTGGGTAATTGCCCTAGTGTGAACTTAGCCTTAAAAGCTTATTCTATGAAACTAGAGTAATTAGACTTACTTCTATAGTCTTTTTTTTTCTTCACCTCATTGTTCTCATGCATTAGGCTAATGTTGCTGTGCTTGGGTTCACTTCAATGCAAAGGAATGGAGGCTGGGATGGTGGAATAGAAAAGCTTAAGTGGATAGGAAACCCAGCAAACAAAACCAAAACCCAGCTTGTGACAGCAATCATGAAAAACATTTGCATTCTAATAGGGCTTGTTAAACAGCATTTTAATTAATCTGAAATTTGCAACATACCTGCTTGTCACTATCCTTTGTAATGACTAGTTTATGTTCCTAAAATAGATATACAAAACACCTCATGTTTTGCCAGATTATTTAGCAATGCTTTGCTATATCAAATTAATCTTAGTTGCTAACAGGATAACAGTTTTAGTTGTTTTTTCTTCTCTTTATCATGTTACAATCATTATCCAAAGGGAACATACCAGGTCAAGTGTTAACAATATGTGCATTGCAAAAATAAAAGTTAAGATTTGCCATCTGTTCAAAAATGATACTGTTACATTAGATATATTTTTTTAAAAATTCCCTTTAATCCTAATACATTTTGATTTTTGTTTCAGTTTTTAAAGACTACAGATACATTTTTTGGAACAAAAATATAGTATACAATTAAGTTATCAGAATTAAAATGTTGTAGGGCAGTACAGTGTACCTTCATGTCAATATTTGAAATACATAAATTTAAATGTAATTTCTTTTGATGTGTCTCATGGATATAAATTTAGAACTGTGGCTCGCATGTATAATGTAATACTCATTAAATATTTGTTTAGTTCAGTAGATTTTTTTTTTAAGATTTATGTATTTATTTTAGACAGAAAGAGAGAGAGAGAGAGAGTCCCAAGCGGACTCCATGCTCAGTGCAGAGCCTGATGCAGGGCTTGATCTAATGACCCTGAAATCACCACCCTGAGATCACAGTCGGAGCCAAAACCAAGAGTCAGACATTAAACCAACTGTGCCACTCAGGCATCCCTAGTTCAGTTGATTGAAGATTAAGTCCTACAATACTGTTTTTGTGTTTACATTCAAAGTATTGATAGAAGTGCAGATTGGGCCCTGAGTCTCAGGCACTTAACCCATAGCCCTCCACCCTCCATATTCTAGGTGACATGCAGTGGCTTCTTGAGATTTTGTGATTTGCTTCTGCAATTGCCTGATGTACGTAAAAATGTAACTAGGTTATGTACATATAACTGGGCCCACTTTTTCTGCTAAGGGCTACACTTTGCACTTGGGCTATCCATTTCTTTTGCCTTTGTTGTTCACCTGCATAAATTTCCTCCTTAGCAACTATAGTGATGATGTTGTGTGGGTTATTTCAGGTTCTACCCCTTTAGGCAGTGACATTCAAATAAAATGCTAACCAAATGTAACATTAAACCTCTATTTTCAGAGGTGTCTTTTTAGCTTCTTAAAAATTGGAAAGTTTTTTTTTTTAATTATGTTATGTTAATCACCATACATTACATCATTAGTTTTTGATGTAGTGTTCCATGATTCATTGTTTGCGTATAACACCCAGTGCTCCATGCAGTACGTGCCCTCTTTAATACCCATCACCAGGCTAACCCATCCCCCCACCCCCCCTCCCCTCTAGAACCCTCAGTTTGTTCCTCAGAGTCCATAGTCTCTCATGGTTCATCTCCCCCTCCGATTTCCCCCCCTTCATTTTTTCCCTTCCTACTATCTTCTTTTTTTTTTTTTTTTTTACATATAATATATTATTTGTTTCAGAGGTACAGATCTGTGATTCAACAGTCTTACACAATTCACAGTGCTCACCATAGCACATACCCTCCCCAATGTCTATCACCCAGCCACTCCATCCCTCCCACCCCCCACCACTCGAGCAACCCTCAGTTTGTTTCCTGAGATTAAGAATTCCTCATATCAGTGCGATCATATGATACGTGTCTGGAAAGGAAAGTTTTGAGAGGAGACCACAGTCAAGTTAATTTATAATTAGAGTTAAAGAGAATGCTTCAGTTCCTTTTCTTTCAGCTTTGTGTCCTGAACTAAATCATGGCGATACTGTTAGGAGAGACCACTCCCATGCCTGAATGTGCAAGGTTAGCATTCACAGGATGAATATATACATTTCCTGCAACTAAATTTTCCTGTTTAATAAGCAAAACTGTGAGGTAGATACATATTAAATTTGTCCTCTTTTTTTTTTTTTTTTTTTTACCAGTCCCAATGGGAGATGACATATGAAAGAGAAAGAGTTTGGACTATGAGAGCAGGCGATTTAAAACTTGCCTCTGCTACTTATTGGCTGAATAGGTTTGAATCTCATTTTTCTCATTTACATAATATAGTCAATATTCCTCATTTCATAAGACGGCAGTGAAGATTAAATGAGATGTTATACAAAGCCTGATATGTAGCATAGTCATAAAGGATGGTGATTTTTTTTTTTTTTTAAGATTTTATCTATCCATTTGTGTGAGAGAGAATGAATGAAGAGGGGGGAGGGACAGAGGGGGAGAGAGAGAGAGAGAGAGAAGCAGACTCCTGTTGAGCAGGGAGCCTGACATGGGGCTTGATCCAGGACTTGGAGATCACAATGTGAGCTGAAGGCAGACACTTAACCAACTGAGCCACCCAGGCACCCAAGGTTGGTAATTATATATATCACCCCCCACATACTAGGACCAATCTCTAGCTGTGAAAGCTCTGAGGGAAGGGACATAGCAGTTCCAAATTTCTGAGGCCTACCACTGCCTGAATATAGCAATAACTCATACATTTTGCTGAGAGTGTGCATAGTGGATGAGGAAATGGTTACATGAACGTGTGTTTAGAATGCAGAATCATGTAGAAACAGTATAGTATACCAAAAAGTATGTAAACAGTTTACAGTCTTCAATGTTCCTTTTCTTCATGATGTTTTGTAAGATAGCTACTGTCATATGTTGGAAGGGGACAATTCAAAGGTTCTTGGAACAGGACCCAAGAAGTCTGACTCTACACCTCTAACCACCTGAGAGAACCTGAAACAAACCTATGTCTGTCTAGGATTTAAATTCCTCATCTATAAGTGAGGACTTTGCATGAAACGATATCTATCATGCCACCTACCCTTTCCTTTTAGAGTTTCATGAGGTCCATCCCTTTGAAAGGTGCCGAAGTTTATGGTGAGAAAGTGCATCAGGGACTCCACGGGGAAATCAGTCCTAATTCTCCTCCTCCCAACGCTTAGATCTCCAGTCTCAACCTCTCTCCTGAACAGATTTCAGCAAACAGATTCACAAGATAAATAAACAAACATGTAGGAAGATAGAGACATTTTGCATATGGATTTAGTTTTAAAAGAAACTGGAAAAATATAGTAGAATATTGTTAATTAGCACAGATTCTGAAAAAAAATAAATGTGTTAATTAATCACTCATCTTGATTATCAAAAGGTTATACCCGTATATACAACAACATGTAAACCAGAAATTAGAAAGAGATATTTTGCCACCTAGCTCCTCTTCTGAAAAACTATTCCAAGTTTCTAATAAAATTTGAAGATGTATCCACTGGGATATAAGTGCCCTGGTGTTCTTTCCTTATTAGAAGGCTGAGAATTGTTCTGATATTGTAGTGTTTTGAGGTTTTAAAAAAAGATGTTGACAGCATTTCATTCCTCTCATTCAGCATCTAATTACTCAATTACTCTTTCCCAAAATACTTACTTTTTCTTTTATTATTGGGGTGTTGCTCATGTGAACATGTTACTGAGGAATCAGAGCTTCAAGGACTTTAACTTTCTCATCCGAAGTAAGATAACCTAATTTAGCAGCTGTGGTAGAACAGGAAAGCAGCATGATGCCAAAAAAAGGTTACACAGTGGGAAGTTCGTGCTGGCAAATACCAATTCACACCTGTTTTAGGCCTACAGACAACGTCAGGGTGCTATTTAAATGGACTCTGTGTGCAGTTTATCCATTGTTTGGAGTCATTGAAATGAACTACATTGATTCTTCTCCTTGGCAATTATTCCAATTAAATGGATGCACCATTTATCAGGGTGCTGATTAAGTGGGTTTTGTAGCAGGCACCAAAGAAAGACCATGAGGAAATCTATGAAAGTGATATTCACAGTTTCTAAGGTTCTCCTCATACTCACTAATGTCTTATGTTGTATAGTTAGCAACACAAAACATAGTACAGAAAAATACTGCAGAGACCAGGGTTAAGGAGATGATTATGTTCCACATAAGTACACTGAGATTTCAAATGCCAACATGAAGAGAGAAAATTTTAGGTTGAAACTACCTGCTGTCCTTGGTATTGGATATTTAAATTGATAATTTTTTAATTATAACAAGCTTTTTCTTTGAGAAAAAGATCAAATTTTTTCTAGATAACTGACATAAATTTATTTGGAGAGTACACAGAGATAGCCTTCCACAAATCAATTAACATCATATGTTAATGATCTAAAGAAAGAAAACACATTTGTTGCTACCTAGCCTGACATTCTAGATATTAGACTTTTTGATTCTATTCCATGTTAATATTAGTTTTAAATCATGCAAATTCTATTTGTATTACAATTATTTTATAGGCCAACTATATTCCACTGTATATCTGATTTCCCAGGATATTTCTATTGAAAACTGAGTGTCTAATGCACAGTTTTATAAATAAAAATAACTGACAAAAACTAGTGAATTCAAACACATAGAAATTGAACTGAATTGTTAAATATAAAATGATAATATTTTAAAATAAGGAGTTTATTTTTACTAAATATTGAAACGGAGTTTTATTTATTTTTTTACTAAATATTGTTTTATAATACTGATTTTGACCAAAATTCTGAATTTATATTGCCAATTAGGCAGCAAGGCAGTGTACCAAAATCAAAAGAAAATAATGATCAACTTGATTTGACTAACTTGATTTTACTCTCTTCACTTTCATTGAAAATGTTGTAGGCATCATAATTAGCAAGTAACCAACTTCATCATATTTCCTTCTGTGGAAATGATGAGGGGCCACCATGAAAGAGTGATGAGCTAAAAAGAACATGAAGTTTTAGAGAGAGACAGACCTGAATTTTATTCCCAACTCTGACAAGTTGTTATATGATACTGGGTATTATATTGTGGATTTTTCTGAGATTAATTTTCCACAGTAATGACTGCTTAAAAGTGCTACAAAAAGATGAAATTAAATAATATTTGTGGGGTACCTGGGTAGTTCAGTTGGTTGAGCGTCCAGCTCTTGGTTTCAACTCAGGTTATGACCTCAGGGACATGGGATTGAGTCCCATATTGGGCTCTGCGCTCAGTGGGGAGTCTGCTTGAGGATTTCTCTCCCTCTCCCTCTGCCCCTCTTCCTGCATGCATGAGCATGCACGTGCTCTCTCTGTCTATCTCTAAATAACCTTTAAAAAATAAATAATATTTGCAGAGTGCCCAATACAGTAGCTGAGAGCTAGGACTTCCTATTTTTTTCTTTGTCTATGAGATATTCTCTGATACCATTAGCTGACTGATGATCTTACTGTTTTTTAGCTAATTTTATAAGTATAGTGTCTTTGGTTTTATTTTTAACTTTATGTAAAGCTGTTTAATGCTACTTTGGTAACTCATATGCATGGGACCAGTTTGCTTCTTGGTAATCTTATAATTTATTTGTCATACAAGGACTGTGAATAAATGTAATTGATGACCAGAGAAACCAAGAAGGAAAAGAGAAAAGAACTTTGGAGCCAGGAAATAGAATTAGAATAGATAGAAGGAACAAAGAAAGAACAAAAAAGTGAAAGTAGAAATTAGAACAATGAAAAGTGAGAAAGAGGTAGATCTCAAAGAACAGTACATACAGTATATAGAGGAAATGACACTGAACTAAAATTACATCTTAGATTCTCATTATTCCCCAAGTGACCTTGCAAGGAGCTTCATCATCCAAAGGTAAAAAGGGGGGTGAGGTTAGAAGACCTCCTGAAATAATTGTCAGAACTAAATAATTTCATGATTTTTAGAGGTGCATACAACCACTGGAATCTGTAATACTTAGAGCAAAATTTAAAACATAATGGAAGGAAAGATTTACAACTTTTGAGTACTCATAAACTATATCATTGCTGGAATCAGTAGTTTAATTAAGAAGTTTGTCAGTGATGATGCTAATAAGGCTGGCATATTTTCATTTTAAAGTGACACTACTCAAAGCATATCTAATCAGCTATAATAAAAATCATCAGAGCACCTATGAGAACTTACTAGATAGCTAGAGCAAACTTATGTCAAGTACTTGGTAGAATACACGTTCAGGTCCATTGCAGCCATTGCATAAGTGCTAATATCAAATCATACCTAAATGGAGATTTCTGTTGGATATTTTGTTGAGAAAGGGATATATGTGATTGTTCAGTAGGTTCATAAATATAACTACATACAGAAAATGAACATGAGGTGGAGAATAAAGAAATCAGTAAGTAAAATGACTTGGTAAAGATTATATACAATACTATTTTCTTGTCTGAAAGCTAACAATTCTAGAATTAAAATCAGATCAGGATAGACTATGTCACTTTTATAGATTGGCATTTTTCTTTCAAATTTCAAAAGACTAGGGGATTTAATACTTATTAAATTAAAAAGATAAAATTTTTTAATTTTTAAAATGCAAATCTGAGTGCTTATTGTTTGTCATACACTTTCATCACTGGAATATTGAGAAAAGCATTTGTGTCTGTTTCACTGTATATTACTAGAATATATTACATGCTATATTCCCAGTGCCTAAGTGAATATTTTTTTAAAGATTGTATTTATTTATTTGAGAGAGAGCGTGTGTGAGCATGAGCAGGAGGAAGGGGCAGAGGGAGATGGATGTGTCCCTCCATTCCAGGACTCCAGGATCATGACCCAAGCCAAAGGCAGACGCTTAACCAACTGAGCCACCTAGACGCCCCAGCTAAGTGAATATTTTTCTAAAAATCTTATAAAATGTATATCATTACCCTTATTTTGTAATAGAGGAAACTGAGAAATGGAAAGTTTAAATAATTAGTTGAAAATTATAATGTAATTAATTGAAAATTGGGTTTTAGATTTAGCTTTTTCTTGCTCCAGAATATTTTCTCTTTCCCTTATATGGGAATCTTCTAATATACTGAGCTTGTGAAAGTACTAAGAACAAAAATAAACATCACATTATTTATTTAAATACCTCCTGTGTACTGGGTATAGTGTTAAATACTTTGCACAAATTATTTCATTTAATCTTTATGGTTAACCATTTGAGATAGAGCATCTTAGATAAGAATTGAGGATCTGAAAACTATAAAACACTGATGAAAGAAATTAAAGATGACACAGAGAAACGGAAAAACATTCCATGCTCATGGATTGAGGAACAAATACTGTTAAAATGTCTATAATACTCAAAGCAATCTATACATTTAATGCAATCCCTATCAAAATACCAATAGAATTTTTCATAGAGTTAGAACAGGCAATCCTAAAATGTGTATGGAACCACAAAAAGCCCCGAATAGCCAAAGGAACCTTGAAAAAGAAAAGCAAAGGTGGAGGAATCACAATTATGGACTTCAATTTATATTTCAAAGCTGTAGTGATCAAGACAGTATAGTACTGGCACAAAAATATACATATAGATCAATAGAACGGAATAGAAAACCCAGAAATGTAGAAGAACCATGAGAGACGATGGACTCTGAAAAACAAACTGAGGGTTCTAGAGGGGAGGGGGTGGGAGGATGGGTTAGCCTGGTGATGGGTATTGAGGAGGGCACGTTCTGCATGGAGCACTGGGTGTTATGCACAAACAATGAATCATGGAACACTATATCTAAAACTAATGATGTAATGTATGGGGATTAACATAACAATAAAAAAATTAAAAAAAAAAAAGAAAACCCAGAAATGAACCCACAACTATATGGTCAATTAATTTTTACCATAGCCGGAAAGATCCAATGGAAAAAGGACAGTCTCTTCAACAAATCATGTGGGGAAAATTGGACAGCCACATGCAGAAGAATGAAACTGGACCACTTTCTCTACATCATGCACAAAAATAAATTCAAAATGGATGAAAGACCTAAATGTGAGATAGGAAACCATTAAAATACCAGAGAAGAACACAGGTAGTAACCTCTTTGACATCAGCCATAAAAACTTCTTACTAAACACATCTCTGGAGGCAAGGGAAACAAAAGCAAAAATGAACTATTGGGACTTCATTAAGATAAAAAGCTTCTGCATGTGAAGGAAACAACAGAACTAAATGTCAGCCTATGGAATGAGAGAAGATACTTGCTAATGACAAGTCTAATAAAGGGTTAGTATACAAAATATATAAAGAACTTATAAAACTGAACACACCAAAACCAAATAATCCAGTTAAGAAATGGGCAGAAGACACGAACATTTTTCCAAAGAGGAAATACAGATGGCTAACAGACACATGAAAAGATGGTCAATATCCCTCGTTGTAAGGGAAATACAAATCAAAACTACAATGAAATATCACTCCACACCAGTCAGAATGGCTAAAATTAAACACACAGTAAACAACAGACATGTTGAAGATCAGAAAAAGGGGAACCCTCTTACATTTTTGGTAGGAATGCAAACTGGTGCAGCCACTCTGGAAAACATTATGGAGATTCCTCAAAAAGTTAAAAATAGAATCTAGCAATTGTACTACTATTTATCCAAAGAATAAAAAAAAATACTAATTCAAAAAGATACATGCACCCTGATATTTATAACATTAACATAAGCATTATGTAGAATTTCCAAATTATGGAAAAAGCCCAAATGTCTGTTGACTGATGAATGGATAAAGAAGAGGTGACATATACACACACACACACATATATATATAGTTTATATATGTATATAATTTTATATATATTTATATATAATGGAATATTACTATATTACTCAGCCATAAAAAAATTTAAAATCTTGCCATTTGCAGTGACATGGATAGAACTAGAGAATATGATGCTAAGTGAAATAAGTCAGTCAGAGAAAGACAAATACCATAGGATTTCACTCATATGTGGAATTTAAGAAATAAAACAAATGATCGTAGAGAAAAAGAAGAGAGAGGCAAACCAAGAAACAAATTCTTAACTATAGAGAACAAAGTGATGCTTACCAGAGGGGAGGTGGATGGGAGGGATGGGTGAAATAGGTGATGGGGATTATAAGTACACTCACCATGATGAACACTGGGTGTTGTATGTAAGTGTTGAATTACTATATTGTACACCTGAAACTAATATTACATTGTATGTTAACTAACTGGAATTTTAATAAAAACTTTAAAAAATTCAGGATCTAGACCCACAGTCTAAATTCAAATACTGGCTTTTCTAATTAGTAGCCATGAGACTTTAGGTAAGTTATTTAAATTCTTCATGCTTTAGTTGCCTCATAGTGATGCTATGAAGGATTACATTCGTCAACATATGTAGACAACATGATACATCATTTGATACTTGGTAATAATTTTAGTTTATGCGTGAAGGACATTGTGGTATGGATGAATTAATTCTCTTTGGTTGAAGTTTTGGGATATAGCTAATAAAGAGCCAATGAGTAATGTTTTTCTCTGTCTGAATTTGGAGGCAGTTGAGAAATAATATCTGAGTATGGAGTGATTTGGCACCTTTGATAAAATTTAGATAATTAGTGTTAAAATTCATGCCAATTTCAGAGTGACGTTATTGAGATAGCTGCATAAGTTGTTCCCAGCTTTAGTTTCCCTCACAAGAAGACCAGCTAGCAGCTATTCATAGACAAGACAACTTTGTGAAAATCCCAGAACTGAGGGGTGAGGCTGAAGCACCTGCCTGGACCACAGAGACTAAGAACAACCCCACAGAAGGGTATGTGGGTACACCTTAACTACATCACCCCTTCCCTATGCTGGCACAGTGCCTGCACTGAGAAGACCCCCTCCCCTGGCCTATGGTTTCTCTAGTGGGGGAAAGAAAAGAGCCCAAGGTGGACATCCAGATCCCCCAGCTTTGCAGGATGTTTCCCAGGAAACCCTCTAGGATCATACCTCATGAGGATCATTTGGGAAATCTGTTGGGCTTGACCACTAAGAATCAAAAGAAACAGAGAAAACAGGCAGGGGTTTACAGCAACCAGTGCTCAGATTTTGACAGACTGCCTTCCTCCTCATAGCTGCATGTCAGTGGAGATTCCAGCCAGCTGGTGGCCTTGTCTGGCCAGGGAGCTCAGTGGGCAGTTCTGCCTGACATGCAGTCCTCAGCCAAAGAGCCTTAATGACTGAGGAGCCTGCTCTGCACTCATGCCCTGGCATGGAATTAAATTCACAGCCCTGCCGATTTGCTGAGGATAGCCTGCCATCCCACCCATGTAGGAAGACTTATCTGACAGTCTGGCAGTCACAAATCCTATCTTTTAGCTGCACTTATACAGGGAACCAAGCCACAGTCCTATCTAACTGGTATACCCTCTGATCCTGCATAACCAGGGAGCCTTAAGAGTGACCTTAGACAACCTCAGAACCCAGCCTATAGCCACATCCCACAACAGAGCCCAGTTATCTTGCTTGACTGCTGAGCCTACCTTCTAGCCTTGTCCAGGCAGAGGCCAGCCAGTGCCCTCCTCTAATAATGACCCCATCCACAGTCTGCAGTCCCACTGAGCTGCAGGAAACAGAGGTCCTTCATCACTAAAGAGCCTAGCCAGTGACCTTTCCCAACAGTGGAGCTTTGCCAGTGGCACCTGATCACAAAGCCCAGTCTGAATTTGCACCCATCTTAAGGCAACAGAGACACTACAGTTGATACCACAGAAATACAAAGGATTATAAGAGAGTACTATGAACAAATATGTAGTAACAAATTGGATAGCCTAGAAGAAAGGGTAAATTTCTAGAAACATATATCTTACCAAGACGAAATCATAAAGAAATAGAAAAGCTAAACAGACCAACAATGTGTAAAGAGATTGAATCAGTAATCAAAAACCTCCCAAAACAGAAAAGCCAAGGATCAGATGGGTTCACTGGTGAATCCTATAAAATATTTAAAGAATTAATACTAACCCTTCTCAAATCTTCCAAAAATCTGAAGAGAGAACACTTCCAAATGCATTTTATGAGACCATCATAACCTTCATACCAAACTTGATAAGGACACTACAAGAAAAGAAAAATGTAGGCCAATATTGCTAATGAATATAGATGCAAAAATTGTTGTTAGTCATCTTATGAACCGAAATTGAGTTATTTCATTCTTCTCAATCACTATCGTACAGGAAGGCAATTAGCAATCTGTATTATATAAAAACAAATTTGAAATATTGTTGATACTATTATTATTCACCTTTGCCATTAAAAAAATGTGCTTGATAATTGGTCACAGTTCCCTTTGAAAAAAAGCTAAGCTCAGTTGCTATAGAGCAGAAAGAACCCAACTTAAGTCTAGGCCAGTTATTCTCTCCCTTGGCACTATTGACATTTTAGGCCAGATAATTCTTTGTTGAGGATGGAAGGTGGGGCAGTGTCTGTCCAGTGCATTGCAGGATTTTAGCTGCCTTCTTGGCCTCTATTCAGTAGATTCCAGTAGTAGCTCAAAATGTCATCTCCAGAGAGTGCAAAATTTCTCCTGGGCAGAGGGGAAAAATCACTCACATTTGAGAACCACTATTTTGTGCTGTATCTGTTGCTAGATGTGTTATTGTTTGATGAAATTACATTGGGAGTTATTAAAACTTTGTTTTCCTAGTTCTATGGAGACTCTTTTAATAATATTTACCTTAACCTGAGGAAGAGGGAATAAGAGAGCCAAATGTGATTCAATAATGATGTCTTAGTAGTAATGATACATAAAAGAACAACAGTATGTTCTTCCCTGGCTGTATACTCTATGAGTAAATATCTATGTGTATTAGAAAGAAAGTTGCTTTCATTAAAGAGATAATAGTGTATGGGACAGTGTGGATTAGCATCTCTTTACCAAACTATAACTCAGAAAAGGATGAGACAAATTCTTCTCCATCTTGTTACATGTCTCATTGAGAGTTCTGGGTGCATCAGCATTTGTACTTAGTAGTAGCAGCAGTGCTACCTAGGAGATGTGATGGTCCCAGCAAGAGGGTAACATTCTTGCAACAGCAATAGTAGTTGTCATCAAAGGACATGGTCGTACCCAGAAGAATGAGGGAGTGTGTATAGGAATGAAGGTGGAGAGAGAAGAAAACACAGGAAGAAACAACTATTATGTTTGGCTCTATGGAGTAACATTTATTGGACCAATTCTCTTGTCAAAATCCACTTTAAATCTTTACATTAAAATATTTTAAATTAGAAAAAAGGAGTGGAAAAAAACTTAGGGCAATCAGGGTTCTAATGGGAGAAAAAATGCACTAAGACCAGTCAAATATTTGTCCTTCATTTATCCTCTCTAGATATTTGCTGATTCGTAATACAGAGGACAGAGGCCTACCAGAAAATAGTGGAGTAGAATTTGTAGTATCACTGCTCTGGGAAGACAAAAACTAAAATTTAAGATCATCAAGATATGTAGGATTTGAGACACCAAGATCCCAAAAGGTAAACAGCATAGTAAAATGTTGCCTACATTCTGGATGCAACTTCCTCATAAGGCATTTGCTGGCTTCTCACACAAACATAGGTAGGTCAAAATGCATAAGCACAAATGCTAAGAGTGGAAAGTGGAAAGCTAAGTGGAAGAACTCAATAGTCTCAAAGTGCTGTGGAGACAAAAACTGGAGATCAAGATTTTCCAAAGGTGTTATAGTCCTGAGAACCCTTCTAGTTAAGAAAGTAGAAAGACCATGCATAGGAATAAGAACAAATTTGAGATGTACCAGTGTTAGTTGTATCAATATGCTCTGTTTGTATATTACCTGATGCCCAGAAGAAACAAATTATTTGTGGGGGACTACAACAACATTCATAGTCTTATCATTTTTTGGTATAAAATTATTAACATTTAATACAAAATTATTAGACATGGCAAGAAATAGGACCAAGTAAAAAGAAGAGTAAAACTAGGCAATTGAAAGAGATAAATCTAAAATCACTATGATTAATATATTTAAGACAATGAAGGAAATAATTTCACCAGAATCTTGAATCTATACAAAGAGGACAAAAAATTATATTTTTGGATTTTGTAAAAATAAAATAACTGAATTTAAGAATTTAGTAAACTGACTTAAAACAAATTTGACAGAGTAAAATAATAACACACTGGTAAGTGAGTCAATTAAAAAGTCCTGGATAATCAAAGGAGGAAAAAAGGTGGGAAAATACTGAAAAGAAGATAAATGATATATGCCTCATGATAACATTATTTAACATATCGTGGAATCTTGGTCTTATTGAGAAAGGCATGGCAGAATGGGGAAGAAATATTTCAACAGAATTGGCTAAATTTTTTTCAAGCTGATTAAAGATATCAAGCATGATGAATGCAAATAAATATACCTATAGGCACAGCATAGTAAAAAGTGACTACTGACTCCAAAGAGAAAAATCTCAATGAAAATCAGACGGAGAGAGATACATAACATTTTTAAAGATTTTTTTTAAAGATTTTTTTAAAAATTTATTTGAGAGAGAATGAGCAGTGGGGAGGGGCAGGGGGAGAGAGAAAGAGAAGCAGACTCCCTGCTGAGCGGGAAGATGGATGGGAACTCAGTCCCAGGACCCAGAGATCATGATCTGAACCAAAGGCAGACACTTAACCAACTTAGCCACCAAGGCACCCCAAAAGAAAAAATAATTAGAAAATATTTTAAACTGAGTGAAAAAAAATATATTAAAATGTGTGAAATGCAGCTAAAACAGTGCTGAGAGGTAAAGTTAATTATGTAAATGCTTCTATTAAAAAAAAAAATTAGTATAAAATAATTTCAATTTCTAACCTAAAGTAAGTTAAAGAAGAAAAATAGTGATAGTAACGTAGTAATTGAAGAAACATTAGTTAATACATTCGAAAGTTGGTTCTTTGAAAAGATTAATAAAATTGATATACTGCTAGTACGACTGATCAAAAAGACTGATAATACAAACTAATAATAAAATGGTAGATATAGAAGACACTACTACAGATCCTATAGATATCACAAGAATAAGTAGATACTATAAATAAATTTATGCTGATACTTTTGACAAATTAGAAAACATAGGTCAAGTTCTTTTAAAAACACAATTAGCCAAACTAACACAAGAAGAAATAAAAATTTAAAAAATAATTAACCTTTTATTTAAAAAACTGAAACCATATTCAGAAACTCTTCAACAAATAGAACCCTAGGTCCAGTTACTTTACTCATAACTCTATCAATAAGAAATAATACTTTCAGAATAAAGAAGAAAAGAGAACAAAAATTAGGTCATTTAGGTGACCAGCATAGTCCCCTTACTAAACTGTCATAAGTATCACAAGAAAGAATATTTTATACCAATATCATTCATGAACATAGATAAAAATATTCTTACTAAATACAGTCTATCCCCATTAGTCACAGTTCCCATATTTGCAAATTTGCCTACTGGCTAAAACTTATTTGCAACTCCAAATCAATATGCAAGGTGTTTTCTAGGTCATTTGTGGACATGCATATATGTATAGAGCAACCAAAAATTTAAGGACACAAACCACAGACTAGGATATAATGTTCACATTACTCTATTTACCAATGGGTCTGTATCTAGAATATGTGTGTGTGTGTGTGTGTGTGTGTGTGTGTATAAAATCCTACAATCAACAGTAAAGGGGCAAGAAACCCAGGAAAATAAGAGGCAAAAACATAACTAACTACTTTACAGAGGAAGATACATAGATGGTCACTAAGCACATGGGAAAGTGCTTAACATCATAAATCATCAGTTAAATTAATTAAGTTAAACCACAATGTTACAGCATTCACGAACATTGGAATGCTTAATCTATAAACCTGACTATCAATATTAAGATGTGGTACAACTCAAAGTCTCTCTTGCTACTTCCCAATTATTACCATTTCCAAAAGCTAATTATCAGAACAGTTAATGTTTGAAAAACTGATAATATCAAATGTTGGCAAAGATGTAGAACAACTGGGGGCGCCTGGGTGGCTCAGTCGTTAAGTGGCTGCCTTCGGCTCAGGTCATGATCCCAGGGTCCTGGGATCGAGCCCCGCATCAGGCTCCCTGCTCCGTGGGAAGCCTGCTTCTCCCTCTCCTACTCCCCCTACTTGTGTTCCCTCTCTCGCTGTGTCTCTCTCTGTCAAATAAATAAAATCTTAAAAAAAAAAAAGATGTGGAACAACTGAAACTGCTGTATGCTGCTGGTGGCCATGAGAATTGCTAAAGTAAATTTGGAAAACTGTCAATATCTTCTAAAGCTGAACATAGGAATGTATTTTGACTCTGCAACTCCACCTCTACTCACTCTACTCAACAGTGATACGTGCAAATGTGTACCAAAATGCACGCACAAGAATTTTCTTAGCAACATTATTTAGAATAGCCCCAAACTGGAAATAACCCAAATATCCATCAATATTAGAATATCTATCAAACAGAAGGCTCTCCACTTACCGCCTTGTAAGTCCTCCTGTTATCAGTCTAATATGTCTTTATGGATCCTTAACACACTCACATAATATGGTTCTCCATGTGATGTGCTCACTTCCATGTCTGTGCCTTTCACTCTTCCACACTCTCTTCCTGCAGGGTTCCCCACTTCTTTCAACCATGTCTCACTTTTTTCTCAGTGTCACCTCATACTCATCTTTTCTGAATCCTGTAATCTTTACTGATTTCCCATTTGACACCTCCCAGCAGATGTCTACTCTTAATTTACCCTTAAATTTCACTAATAGTTCCATATTTGCAAACTGAACTTCGCTGTTTCACATGAGGAAGGTAGGTAGGTAGGTAGATAGGTAGATAAATAATAGATAGATCGATCTATATATATGATTCTTGTGAATAGTGACATGTTCCAATTATCTTGTGTGCCTTCAGGTTTCATAACACAATGCACCATGTGTAGAAAATATTTGCTTTACTTATATATAATATAATGCTTCACTATACAAGAATATTTTTATTCTTATTTATATTTTATTTTCATTCTACCTTTTTGGAAGACTTAGATTATGAAGATGTACATAACATGGTAAGAGAGCATAAATTATATGTACCTAAGAAAAATGGAGTCAAGAAGTAGTTCTGGCAAAAAAAAAAAAAAAAAAATGTACTGCTGAATCCCTATAAACTTGATCAGAGCAGATCCCAAATTTGGCTGCAAGCTTTCTGACAGTCATCAAATAGAGGGAATCCTGTACAGAAGCAAACTGTTTTCTCAGGATTAGCATATCTAACCTAGTATTCCCTGTACTATAACCAGCCATATTCATAAGTTTGTAACTCATTTTTAGACCAATAAATTTATGCCATTTCTACTCTTTAACTTCTGAACCATGAAAAGGAGCCAGCTGGGACAGAGGAATATTAAGAGAATTGTAAAATGTATTGAATAGAGCTTCCTAATCTTCCAGGCAAGCTGACCAATTGCTTGTAATCAAAGTGAATAAAATTGCCCAACACTCAGTTTTCTCTTAAGATGAATAATCCAATAAATAACTGTTTTTGTAATTTTAAAGTTATGAGAGACTTGTAGGAAAAGAATAACTTATTTTTAACCTATTAATACTCATCCAAATTGCATGGCCTTTCTTGTAGATTATGAAACAAGCCCAGTGTTCTTTGCTAGACATGGCGGAAACTGGCTGTCTACACTTAATGCGTTGTTCTTGTCGCCTTACCAAGAGAATCCTGATTATGTTCAGAGAACCAATATAACAGCTAAAAATATTTGCTTCCCAGACTTCCTTGCAGTGGGGATAAGATGTATGCTACAGCTCCAATGAGAGACAGAATGAGGATTTCTAGGGAAGTTTTCACTTTAATGATACAGGTACTGCTCCTTGTATTCCTCTTTTCTTCTTTATGCCTGGAATGTAGCCATGATGTCTGGAAGATAAGCAGTCACTTGACAGCCTGGAGACCACAAGAATAGAAATGAAAGGCTACCTACATCTAACATTGGAGGATAAGACAAAGGCAATTATTGAGCCACCGCATGAGTCCTGGATTGCCTACTTCTGGACTTGAGTTGCTTTAGGAGTTAGGTTTGAATTGTGAAAGTCCCTTAGCCAACTATGCAAATGGTTGAAAGTGAGGTGAGATTGAGTAGAAGTCAGATTAAGTAGCATGGGGCCAATGTCTTGACCTAACTGTAGGGCATTTGACATTTAAGCCAGAAGGCAACTTCTTGCCTGGAAGGCGGGTCATGGATGGGGTATGGATAATTTTGTAATGAGAAGTTTGCTGCCATAAGGAAAATGGAGGAATCATTTCTTACCTAAAATTCAGGTTTTCCAAGATCAGGGAAATGATTGGGGTTAAGTGTGAAGTTGGACTGGCTGAGGACGGTAGATCAGAAAATAATATTTCAGTGGACTTCAGGGACAAGAGGGAGAGCCAGATGTATAAATACCAAACTAGTGAGTGAGAGCCCAGGGGAGCAATATAAACGATTAAACAACTAAGAAAAAGAGTGTTATCTGAATTTATTATATTTATTATATTTTTATATATAGTGAACACAATTACTGTTATGTATCTGATCATTTGGAAATTTTTAAAATATGCATTATGTGTTATTTTATAAAGACTATACTCAGAAGCCCATAGACTTTTTACCAGGTCTTTTATTTGTTTTCTAAAGAATATATTACTGTACTCATTATCTTTACAAGGCTAGACACTGGGCATATAATTAAATTACTTGTCCATACAATTAAAATAAGCTTTTATGGTACTTCAAAATTCTGATTCATGTATAGACACTAACTTAAATAATGGATGCGAAATTGTTAAGTTCTAGCTTATTCCTTATGGGGTATATTCAGAGTAAGTAGGGTTTAATCTTGACTGTGCTATTTGTCATAGTCCCAAAGTTAAGAGGAGAGTGCTCTATAACTCATCTACTCATCTATATTCTCAGCGAAGTATTATGGTTTTAATAAGGGCAATTTCATCATTAAATATAAAATTGGCATGAAATGGCAGAGTAGTCTTTGTAACTTGCTTCTGTGATAAAAACAGACATGCACTCTGGGACTGTCCATCTGGCACCTTCAGTGATGAATTAAAATTTGATTTTTAATTATCTCAGTAGTCATCATTAACAATTATTTTTGGATTTAAAGAATGTAACTTTTTTTTTTTTTTCAAATTTAGAGTTTTCTTCCTCAACTTCTGGGTGAATGTCTTTCTGTCTCATTAACTTATCTCATGTGTCTACATATGAGAAGAGATTACCTAAATATTTATATCTTGTGTTTTGTGTATCTTTCTGTAGATTAGTACTTAAATGACCTAAGACATACAGAAATACAGAAAGTTAGAAAATAAATGTTATGATTATTTTTCTTGCATGTTTTTCTGCCCTCCCAGATCATCAGAATGATTGGTAATAAAGCTGGTGGGTCAGTGTAGATAATTATTATCCCATTTATTATCACCAAAGCTGATATAGACTGCCATCAGATCATATTCTTTTTAATATTTTATGCTCATTTTCATTTTTATGGGTAGAATTCCTTTTTTTAGGAAACTGAATTGATCTTTGGTTACAATTCCATGTTTGCAGAGAATATTATTTTCTGTGCAAAGCTGATTATCAAGATTTTTTTTTTTTTTGCCATGGCTGCAGTCCAGCATGCCTGCATAGACAACATTAAATATTGACCAATAGTTAAAAAAATAAATGGGAATATAATGTATTGACCAGTGTCGAGCTAAGCCAAGAGCAGTTTTTTACTTTGCATCGATCGGACAGATTTAACATTCGGATTATGATGTAGTCTTTGACTTTGGCTCTAAGCTCACAGAGGAAATTTATCTTTTATTTGAGGAGTATTCAAACTGGAGTTTGACCCACTTTAGTGCTGGCCACCAGGTGGCGGATATAATAGTTCTCATGTTAATAACTGAAAAAATTTGAGCTTTTTTTAATCATGTGTTGACACCAGAGCTACTTAGTGTTAAAATCTTGGAATGTTATTTAATTTTACATCGTTTTTTGTGTGTGGACGTGAATAAAACCAGGTATTTGGAACATTGGTGCCATCTGCACACTTCATATTGCCCCCTTCAGTGCACGTATTCAAGTTTTGAAAGGGGACTTTTTTTTTTTTTTAAACCATTACAGGTTCTTGATTAGTTGACTGAATCAAAGCTAAACCAAGCATGGACATGTGGAGGTTGACTGCTGGGTAAACCAGAACCATTAAGAGTGAAGGGGGTCTCAAGTGAAGAGGAGTTTAAAAATGTTGCTGAGGGAGAGAAAAAGGCTGACAAAATTTTCCATAAATTGATTCTCCCACCCTTAGTTACAGCCAGTTTTCTCAAACATGAAAATTATTTCCAAGAAGCAACTTTATTGCTTTTCCTTACAATTAGAGAAAAGGAGGCAGTGGTGTTCAAGTGATGCTTGACAGCCTGGGTAACAAGCACCAACCATCTGTGCTATAGCAGCACTGTTTGTATTTTTAATGTTTACACATAGCAAAGATAATTAAAAATAACTATAATTAAAAATGATTACAACAAATTACTTTTCCCTCAACAGTAATATGTGTCTGTAACTTATAAGTTACTTACTAAAGTAACCTTTATGGAGTCTTACAAGAAAACATACAATTCCTGCCTTGTTTCTGAAAGTTTATAGGTTTGGGGGAGGGGAGATTTTCCTAACTGTGAAACCATTTGGCTTAGCGTACTTCACAAACTATTGATATTATAGGAATTATTTCTGTATCAGTAATATAGGGTAATTTTTTTCTCTGAAGAAAAGATTAAATGTGGTTTCTTTCCGTAGGAAATAGAAAGTAAAATGACTAGGGGGATTTAAAACAACTTTTTCAAAATGTCATATAAAGTATGGAGAGGCGATTCCATCAGGAACAATACCCTTTTTTCCTCATCTAGAATTTTGGAGCCTTTGAATATCCTCAAATTACCTTCTTTAAAGAAGATGCTGGCTAATAACAGAAGATGAATAGTCTTTCCAGGGAAAGAATAGGGAAGATGATATAACCCTTATGGAAGGGCTTGAAATTTAGCCAGGAAGTAAAGGTTAAGGACATGACCCATGTAACTAGACTGCCTGGATTCGAATTCCACATCCTGCATTTTCTAGGGGTGGGTTAATGTCCCATGTGCCTCAGTTTCCTCATCTATACCATTATAATAACCCATTTCAAATTGTGGTGGTGAGGATTGAGTTAATGCACATAAATGCTTGCAACAATGCATGTACATGCATTTAATAGAAAAAATATATATATATTTTAAAAACTTTATTTATTTGAGAGAAAGAGAGAGAGTGCACAAGCAGGGGGAAGTGGCAGAAGGAGAGGGAGAAGCAGACTCCCCACTGAGCAGGAAGCCCGATGCGGGGCTCGATCCCAGGACCCTGTGATCATGACCTGAGCCGAAGGCAGATGCTTAACCAACTGAGCCACCCAGGCGCCCAGTAGAAATATATATTAATTATATTTGCAGCTGGTCACCTGTGAGAGGCTTACTTCTATACCTTTTGGGTTTTACACCCTCATACCACTGGCCTTTGCTAAATTCCCTGTATCCTTCTTATGTTTGATAAATGAGACTCTATCTATAGCCTAGTTTATTTTATTTTATTTTTTTAAAGATTTCATTTATTTATTTGACAGAAAGAGACACAGTGAGAGAGGGAACACAAGCAGGGGGAGTGGGAGAGGGAGAAGCAGGCTTCCCGTGGAGCAGAGTGCCTGATGCAGGGCTCGGTCTCAGGACCCTGGGATTATGACCTAAGCTGAAGGCAGACACTTAACCGACTGAGCCACCCAGACTCCACTATAGCCTAGTTTAAATTCAAGGTACTGGGTATCTATGCCTATTGGATTCTGTTCTGAGGGTTTCAAGGGGAGCCTGAATGAAGTTGGGAGACAAATTAACATTGTTCTCGGATATTTAATGTTATTTTTTTATTTTTTCAGCTTCATTAAGGTATGATTGACAAATAAAAATTGTATGCATTTAAGTTATTTAATGTGATGTTTTGATATATGTATACACTGTGAAATGATTAGCACAGTCAAGCTAGTTACATATCCAGTACCTCACATATTTACTGTGGTGTGTGTGTGTGTGTGTGTGTATGTGTGGGTGTATGTGAGGGAAGGACAGTTAAGATCTACTCTAACAAATTTCAACTGTGCAATATATTATTATAAGGTATAGTTACCATGCTGTACATTAGGTCTCTAGAACTTATTCATCTTATAACTGAAAGTTCATACCCTTTGACTAACATCTCCGCATCCCCCCAACCTCATCCCCAGCCCCGGTACCGTCATTTTATTCTTTGTTTCTATGAGTTTTGCTTTTTTAGATTCTGCATATAAGTGAGATCATATAATATTTGTCTTTTTGTGTCCAATGTATTTCACTTAGCACAATGTCCTTCAGGTTCATCCATGTTGTTACAAATAGCAGGATTTCCCTTTACTTCATATCATGACTAACCTGTGTTTTCTTTTTTGAGTGTAGCCATTCTAACAGGTGGAGTTGATAGATCATTGTGGTTTGATTTGCATTTCTCTGATGATTAGTGAAATTGAACACCTTTTCAGATACCTATAGGTCATTCGTATGCCTTCTTTTGAGAAATGGCTGCTCAAGTCCTTTGCCCATTTTTAAAATCAGGTTATTTGCTTTTTGCTATTGAGTTGTTTGAGTTCCTTATATATTTTGGAACTTACTTGTTTATTGGATACAGGCATACCTCAGAGATCTTGTGGGTTGGGTTCCAGACCACCACAATAAAGCAAATATCATACATAAAGCAAGTCAAATAATTTTTTTGGTTTTCTAGTGCATATACAAGTTATGTTTACACTGTATTATAGTATATTAAGTGTGCAAAACATTATGTCTAAAAATGTATATACCTTAATTATAAAATATCTTATTGCTAAAAAATACTACCATTATCTGAGCTTTCAGTGAGTTGTAATCACTGATCATAGATCATCATAATAAATATAATAATGATAAAGTTTGAAATATTGTGAGAATTGCCAAAATGTGATACAGTAACATGAAATGAGCAAATGCTGTTGGAAAAATGGCATTGACAGACTTGATTGACCCAGGGTTGCCACAAACCTTCAGTTTGTGTAAAAAACAAACAAACAAACTAAAACTAAAACAAAACAAAAAACACAGTCTATGAAGCACCGTAAAGTGAAGCACAATAGAATGAGGATGCCTATATATGGTTTGCAAATATTTTCTCCCATTTCATAGACTGTCCCTTTACTCTGGTGTTGTTTCCTTTCCTGTGTAATAACTTTATAGATTGGTGCAATCCCATTTATCTTTTTTTTTTTATGACTGTGTTTCTGGGATTATAGCTAAAAAATCATCACCCAGACTAATGTCAAGAAGCTATTTTCTTATGTTTTCTTCTAATACTCTTACAGTTTTAGGTCTTACATTTTAATCAAATACATTTTGAGTTTATTTTTATGTACGGTGTGAGATAAGGGTTCTATTCCATTGTTATTCATATGGATATCCAGTTTTTTCAATACCATTTTTTTTTTTAAGATTTATTTATTTATTTATTAGAGAGAGAGCATGAGAGGGGGGAAGGGCAGAGGGAGAAGCAGACTCCCCGCCGAGCAAGGAGCCCGATGTGGGACTCGATCCCAGGACTCCAGGATCATGACCTGAGCCGAAGGCAGTTGCTTAACCAACTGAGCCACCCAGGCGCCCAATACCATTTGTTGAAGAGACTCTTCTTTCCGCATTGTGTGTTCTTGGCATCTTTGTCAAAAATCAGTTGGTTGTAAATGTGTTGTTTATTTCTGGGATCTTTGTTCTGTTTTATTGATCTATGTGTCTACTTTTATGCCAGTTTTTTAATTTACTGTTTTGATTACTATAGCTTTGTAGTATATTTTGAAATCAGTCAGTGTTGGGGCCACCTGGCTGGCTCAGTTGGTAGAGCATGCAACTCTTGATCTTGGCTTGGGGTCATGAGTTGAAGTCCTGATTGGGTATAGAGTTTGTTAAAAAAAAAAGAAAAAAAAAACCCCAGTAATTGAAATCAGGCAGTGTGATGCTTCCAGCTTTGTTCTTGCTCAAGATTGCTTTGTCTCTTTGGGGACTTTTGTGGTTCCCTATGAATTTTAGTATTTTTTTTCTATTTCTGTGGAAAATTCCATTGGAACTTTGATAAGGATTATATTGAATCTATTATTTGGGTATCATGGGCATTTTAACAATATTTAATTCTTCTAGTCATTAGCACAGAATATCTTTCCATTTACTTGTGTCTTCTTCAATTTCTTTCATCAGTATTTTATAGTTTTTATTAAGAAGAGCTTATACCTGCTTAAATTTATTCCTAATTATCTATTATTTTTGGTGCTACTGAAAATGGGATTGTTTTCTTAATTTCTTTTTCAGAAGTTTATTATTAGTGTACATAAACACGACTGATTTTTGTATATTGATTTTATATCCTGCAACTGTACTGAACATGTTTATTAGCTCAAATGATATTTTGGTGGAGTTTTCAAGGATTTCTATATGTAAGATCATGTCATTTGTAAACAAACACATTTTTACTTCTTTTTTTCTGATTTGGATGCTTTTTATTTCTTTCCATGCCTAGAGGAAGAGAGAGAAGCAGTCTCCCCTCTGAGCAGAGAGCCCTATGGGGGGCTCGATTCCAGGACTGTGGGATCATGACCTGAGCCAAAGGCAGATGCTTAACGACTGAGCCACCCAGGTGCCCCGAGATCTTTCTTTTATCTTAATGTAAATGTTTGTTGCTGTAAACTTCTCTGTTGGAACTGCTTTTGCTGCATCCCACAAGTGTTGGTATATGGTGTTTCCATTTTTATTGGTTTTAAAATAATTTTTGATTTCCTTTTTGATTCCTTTTTGACCTTTTGGTTGTTCAGGAGTATGTGTATGTATGTTTACATATTTGTGAATTTTCCAATTTTTTTTTCCTTTTATAGATTTCTACTTTCATACTACTGTGTTCAGAAAAGACAATTCATATGATTTTACTCCTCAACTTGTTAAGACTTGTTTGTAGCCTAACTATGATCTGTCTCCTGGGAAATGTTCTATATGTAGTTGAGAAGATGTATTCTGTTGGTATGGGTTCGAATGTTCTGTATATCTCTGTTAAGTCCATCTGGTCTAAAGTGTAGTAAAGCCCAATGTTGCATTATTGATTTTCTGTCCGGATGATAGTTTATCTTTGACTGAAAAATATATCTACCCTTCCTCTTCCTAGGTACCCATTTTCATGGAGTATCTTTCTAAATCCTTCACATTCATCTATATATGTCTTGAAAACTAAAGTGTCTTGCAGGCAGCTTGTAGTTGGATCTTGTTTTCATCCATTTATCCATTCTGTGTCTATCAATTATAAAATTTAATCCATTTATATTTAAAGTATATGTAAGACTAACTATTACCATATTCTTAATTGTTTTCTGGCTATTTTGTATTTCCTTTGTTTGTCTCTTCCTCTTGCTGTTTTCGTTGGTGATTTTATAATTTTCTATAGTGAATGCTTTGATTTTTTTTTCTCTTTGAGTATCTGCTGTAAGGTTTTTTTTTTTTTGGTTACCACAATACTTACATAAAATATAGCAGTCTACTTGTAGTTGATAACAATTTGCATACAAAACTCTACACTTCACTACATTTTGTTTTTGATGTCACACTTTACATCTTTTTACATTGTGGATCCATTAACAAAATACTGTAGCTATAGTTATTTTTTTTTATTTTATTATGTTATGTTAATCACCATACATTACATCATTAGTTTTTTATGTAGTGTTCTGTGATTCATTGTTTGCGTATAACACCCAGTGTTCCATGCAGTATGTGCCCTCTTTAATAACCATCACCAGGCTAACCCATCCCCCACCGCCCTCCCCTCTAGAATCCTCAGTTTGTTTCTCAGAGTCCATAGTCTCTCATGGTTCCTCTTCCCCTCCGATTTCCCCCACCTTCATTTTTCCCTTCCTACTAACTTCTTTTTTTTAACATATAATGTATTATTTGTTTCAGAGGTACAGGTCTGTGATTCAACAGTCTTACACAATTCACAGTGCTCACCATAACACATACCCTCCCCAATGTCTATCACCCAGCCACCCCATCCCTCCCACCCCCCACCACTCCAGCAACCTCAGTTTGTTTCCTGAGATTAAGAATTCCTCATATCAGTGAGATCATATGATACATGTCTTTCTCTGGTTGACTTATTTCGCTCAACATAATACCCTCCAGTTCCATCCACGTCATTGCAGATGGCAAGATTTCATTCCTTTTGATGGCTGCATAATATCCCATTGTATATATATATATATACACACCACATCTTCTTTATCCATTCTTCTGTTGATGGACATCTTGGCTCTTTCCATAGTTTGGCTATTGTGGACATTACTGCTGTAAACTTCAAGGTACACGTACCCCTTCGGATCACTACATTTGTATCTTTGGGGTAAATACCCAGTAGTGCAATTGCTGGGTCATATGGTAGCTCTATTTTGAACTTTCTGAGGAACCTCCATACTGTTTTCCGGAGTGGCTGCACCCCCTTGCATTCCCACCAACAGTGTAGAAGGGTTCCCCTTTCTCCGCATCCCCGCTACCATCTGTCATTTCCTGACTTGTTAATTTTAGGCATTCTGACTGGTGTGAGGTGGTATCTCATTGAGGTTTTGATTTGGATTTCCCTGATGCCGAGCGATGTTGAGCACGTTTTCATGTGTCTGTTGGCCATTTGGATGTCTTCTTTGGAAAAGTGTGTGTTCATGTCTTCTGCCTATTTCTTGATTGGGTTACTTGTTCTTTGGGTGTTGAGTTTGATAAGTTTGCTTTTCTTTTTCAACGTTCCTCTGGCTATTCAGGGTCTTTTCTGGTTCCATACAAATTTTAGGATTATTTGTTCCATTTCTTTGAAAAAAGTGGATGGTATTTTGATACGGATTACATTAAATGTGTAGTTTGCTCTAGGTAGCATTGACATCTTCCCAATATTTATTCTTCTAATCCATGAGCATGGAACATTTTTCCATTTCTTTGTGTCTTCCTCAATTTCTTTCATGAGTATTTTATACTTTTCTGAGTACAGATTCTTTGCCTCTTTGGTTAGATTTATTTCTAGGTATCTTATGGTTTTGGATGCAATTGTAAATGGGATCAAATTCTTAATTTCTCTTTCTTCTGTCTTGTTGTTGGTGTATAGGAATACTATTGATTTCTGTGCATTGATTTTATATCCTGCCACTTTATGGAATTCCTGTATGAGTTCTAGCAGTTTTGGGGTGGAGTCTTTTGGGTTTTCCACATAAAATATCATATCATCTGCAAAGAGTGAGAGGTTGACTTTTTCTTTGCCGATTTGGATGCCTTTGATTTCTTTTTGTTGTCTGATTGCTGTGGCTGGGACTTCTAATACTATGTTGAATAGCAGTTGTGATAGTGGACATCCCTGCCGCGTTCCTCACCTTAGGGGGAAAGCTCTCAGTTTTTCCCCATTGAGAATGATATTCGCTGTGGGTTTTTCATAGATGTCTTTTATGATATTGAGGTATGTACCCTCTATCCCTATACTCTGAAGAGTTTTGATCAAGAAAGGATGCTGTACTTTGTCAAATGCTTTTTCTGCATCTATTGAGAGGATCATGTGGTTCTTGTTCTTTCTTTTATTAATGTATTGTATCACATTGATTGATTTGTGGATGTTGAACCAACCTTACAGCCTAGGGATAAATCCCACTTGGTCATGGTGAATAATCCTTTAAATATACTGTTGGATCCTATTGGCTAGTACTTTGGTGAGAATTTTTGCATCCATGTTCAACAGGGATATTGGTTTGTAATTCTCCTTTTTGATGGGGTCTTTGGTTTTGGGATCAAGGTAATGTTGGCCTCATAAAACGAGTTTGGAAGTTTTCCTTCCATATCTATTTTTTGGGACGCTTTCAGAAGAATAGGTATTAATTCTTCTTTAAATGTTTGGTAGCAGTCCCCTGGGAAGCCATCTGGCCCTGGGCTCTTGTTTGTTGGGAGATTTTTGATGACTGCTTCAATTTCCTTAGTGGTTATAGGTCTGTTCAGGTTTTCTATTTCTTCCTGGTTCAGTTTTGGTAGTTGATACATCTCTAGGAATGCATCCATTTCTTCCAGGTTATCTAATTTGCGGGCACATAGTTGCTCATAATGTGTTCTTATAATTGTTTGTATTTCTTTGGTGTTGGTTGTGATCTCTCCTCTTTCATTCATGATTTTATTTATTTGGGTCATTTCTCTTTTCTTTTTGATAAGTCTGGCCAGGGGTTTATCAGTCTTGTTAATTCTTTCAAAGAACCAGCTCCTAGTTTCGTTGATCTGTTCTACTGTTCTTTTGGTTTCTATTTCATTGATTTCTGCTCTGATCTTTCTTATTTCTCTTCTCCTGCTGGGTTTAGGCTTTATTTGCTGTTCTTTCTCCACCTCCTTAGGTGTACAGTTGGGCTGTGTTTGAGACCTTTCTTGTTTCTTGAGAAAGGCTTGTATTGCTATATACTTTCCTCTTAGGACTGCCTTTGCTGCATTCCAAAGATTTTGAACAGTTGTTTTCATTTTCATTTGTTTCCATGAATTTTTTTTAATTCTTCTTTAATTTCCTGGTTGACCCATTCATTCTTTAGTAGGATGCTCTTTAGCCTCCAGGTATTTGAGTTCTTTCCGACTTTCCTCTTGTGATTGAGTTCTAGTTTCAAAGCATTGTGGTCTGAAAATATGCAGGGAATGATCCCAGACTTTTGGTACTGGTTTAGACCTGATTTGTGACCTAGGATGTGATCTTATTCTGGAGAATGTTCCATGAGCACTAGAGAAGAATGTGTATTCTGTTGCTTTGGGATGGAATGTCTGAATATGTCTGTGAAGTCCATTTGGTCCAGTGTGTCATTTAAAGCCTTTATTTCCTTGTTGATCTTTTGCTTAGATGATCTGTCCATTTCAGTGAGGGGAGTGTTAAAGTCCCCTACTATTATTGTATTGTTGTCGATGTGTTTCTTTGCTTTTGTTATTAATTGGCTTATATAATTGCTTGCTCCCATGTTAGGGGCATAGATATTTACAATTGTTAGATCTTGTTGGATAGACCCTTTGAGTAGGATATAGTGTACTTCTTCATCTCTTGTTATAATCTTTGGTTTAAAATATAATTTGTCTGATATAAGGATTGCCACCCCCAGCTTTCTTTGGTGTCCATTAGCATGGTAAATGGTTTTCCACCCCCTCACTTTCAATCTGGGCATGTTTTTGGGTCTAAAATGAGTCTCTTGCAGACAGTATGCCGATGGGTCTTGTTTTTTAATCCAATCTGATAGCCTGTGTCTTTTGATTGGGGCATTTAGCCCATTTACATTCAGGGTAACTATGGAAAGATATGAATTTAGTGCCATTGTATTGCCTGTAAGGTGACTCTTGCTGTATATTGTCTGTGTTTCTTTATGGTCTATGTTACTTTTAGGCTTTCTCTTTGCTTAGAGAATCCCTTTCAATATTTTTTGTTGGGCTGTTTTCATGTTTGCAAATTCCTTTAGTTTTTGTTTGTCCTGGAAGCTTTTTGTTTTTTGGGTTTTTTTTTAAAGATTTTATTTATTTGTTTGAGTGGTAGAGACAGCAAGAGAGGGAACACAAGCAGGGGGAGTGGGAGAGGGGTTCATGCCAGGACAGGGATCATGAACTGAGCTGAAGGCAGATGCTTAACAACTGAGCCACCCAGGTGCCCCTGTCCTGGAAGGTTTTTATCTCTCCTTCTATTTTCATTGACAGCCTAGCAGGGTATAGTATTCTTGGCTGCATATTTTTCTCATTTAGTGCTCTGAATATATCCTGCCAGTCCTTTCTGGCCTGCCAGGTCTCTGTGGATAGGTCTGTTGCCAATCTAATGTTTCTACCATTGTAGGTTACATATCTCTTCTCCCGAGCTGCTTTCAGGATTTTCTCTTTGTCTCTGAGACTCGTAAGTTTTACTATTAGATGTCGGGGTGTTGACCTATTTTTATTGATTTTGAGAGGTGTTCTCTGTGCTTCCTGGATTTTGATACCTGTTTCCTTCTCCAAATTAGGGAAGTTCTCTGCTATAATTTGTTCCAGTATACCTTCTGCCCCTTTCTCTCTTTCTTCTTCTTCTGGGATCCCAATTATTCTAATATTGTTTCGTCTTATCGTATCATTTATCTTTCGGATTCTGCCCTCATGATCCAGTAGTTGTTTATCTCTCTTTTTCTCAGCTTCTTTGTTTTCCATCATTTGGTCTTCCATATCACTAATTTTCTCTTCTGCCTCATTAATCCTAGCAGTTAGAGCCTCCATTTTTGATTGCACCTCATTAATAGCCTTTTTGATTTCGACTTGGTTAGATTTTAGTTCTTTTATTTCTCCAGAAAGGGTTTCTGTAATATCTTGCATACTTTTTTCAAGCCCAGCTAGTATCTCTATAATCATCATTCTGAACTCTAGTACCAACATCTTACTAATGTCCATATTGATTAGGTCCCTGGCAGTTGGTACTGCCTTTTGTTCTTTTTTTTCTTTTTTTAAAGATTTTATTATTTATTTTACAGAGAGATAGAGAGAGAGCACAAGTAGGCAGAGAGGCGGGGAGAGGGAGAAGCAGGCTCTGTGATGAGCAGGGAGCCCAATGTGGGGCTCGATCCCAGGACCCCGGGATCATGGCCTGAGCCATGGCAGATGCTTAACGACTGAGTCACCCAGGCACTCCTCTTGTTCTTTTTTTTGAGGTGATTTTTTCCATGTTGTCATTTTGTCCAGACATTTGTCAAATGTCTTTGCCATTTGAATAGATGAATGAGAGAACAAAATGCTAACAGGGTAACATGACCCCAGAAAAATATACACTAATAAAATCAGAAGAGACCTGAAACTGGGGGAAAAGAAGGGAAAAGAAAGAAAAAAGAAAAAAAAAAGAAAAAGAAAAAGATAAAAAAAAGAGAATATGATCAAATATAATCAGGCTGGTGCATAGATCAGTGCCACACACTATATTTTGGGTGTATTTTGGTCTGTTAGAAGATAGTGCCTCCCAAAATTTTAAAGAAAGAAAAACTTATATATGTACAAAAATATGGATAAATACGATGAAAGGATGGAATATGAATGTAAAGATGAAAATTATAAAAGATTCTTTAAAAGGAATTCATAAGAAGTTGGTTGAAAAAAGAAAGAAGAGAAATTTAAAAAAAAAAAAAAAAGGGGAGAGAATATGATCACCAGGAGAGTAGAACAAAACCATACACTAGAGATTTAGGGTATATTTTGGTCTATTAGAAGAAACTGTATCCCAAAATTTTAAAGAGAGAACAGTTTATATATATACCAAAACTTAGGTTAACTACTGTGAAGGGATAGAATATGACTCTAAAAATGAAAAATAAAAAAGATTTTTAAAAAAGGGATTGATAAGATGGTTGAAAAAGAGAAAATGAAAAATTCAAAAAAAATAAAGAAAATTTAAAAAATTAACTTTGAAAGACTAAAGAATCGGGGAAAAAAGCCATGAGTTCTGTGTGCTGTTCCCCTAGTGTTGGCGTTCTGCTGTTCTCGTTGATTGGTAAACTTGGTCTTGGCTGGCTGTTCTTGCTGATCTTCTGGGGGAGGAGACTGTTGCAGTGATTCTCAAATGTCTTTGCCAGAGGCGGAATTGCCCCGCCCTTGCCGGGGGGCGGCCTAAATCATCTGTCCTTGTTTGCTCTTGGGAACTTTTGTTCCCTGCAAGCTTTCCCTACAGCTTTGGAGGATGAGAATGAAAATGGCGGCCTCCCAATCTCCGCCCCAGAGGAGCCGAGAACTCAGGGCCCTGCTCTTCAGTGAGCCCCCAGAGAAAAGCATTCAGTCACTCCCGTCTCCCCGGTCTCTGGCTGCACTCCGTGCTCACCCGGCCTGTGACCAAGCATTTCTATCTCTGGCACCCAACTCGGTGTGGAGTCTCTAAACCCAGCAGATCCCTGCGGTGTGCTCCCACGCCGCTCCTCCCGGGGGGAAGGGGGATCTCCCCGGATCTGCTGCTTGTTGGGTCCGTGCTGGAAGAGCAGTGCCCTGACTGTGCCGCGGATCATGGTTTATGGCAACCCTGAGCTGGGAGCCTGAGCCTCGGCTCCCTCTCTGCAGCCGGCTTCCCTGCTCCGATACCTGGGAGCTCTGCTGCACTCAGGCACCCCCAGTCTTTCTGTGACTCCGAGGGTCCCGAGACCACACTGTCCCAGCAAGGGTTCTACCACCCCCCAGCTTAGCCACTGGAGCGACGTCCCTCAGCGGAGCCGACTTCTAAAAGTTCCGATTTTGTGCTCCGCTGCTCTTATCACTTGCCAGAAGTGGCCCACCGAGGCACCTCCCCCCCACCCCGCCCCGCCGTCTATCCTCCCAAATATTGCCTTGGATTCACTTCTCCGCACATCCTACCTTCCAGAAAGTGGTCGCTTTTCTGTTCAGAGAGTTGCTGCTATTGTTTCCTTTGATATCCTGTTGAGTTCGTAGGTGTTCAGAATGGTTTGATCCCTATCTAGCTGAATTCCTGGGACCAGATGAAATTTAAGTCTCCTTCTCCTGCGCCATCTTGCTCCGCCCCCATAGTTATTTTTTTTTCTTTTGTCTTTAAGCTTTATATTGGAGTTAAAGGTGATTTACATACCACCATTACAGTAATAGAGTACTCTGAATTTGACTACCTGCTTGCCTCTACTAATGAGTTTTATAATTTCTTATATTTTTATGTTGCTAATTAGCATCCTTTCATTCTAGTTTGAAGAACTCTTTTTAGCCTTTCTTTTTCCCTTAAAACAATTATAGTGGTAGTGAAATCCTTTAGCTTTTGTTTGTCTGGGAAGTTTGTATCTTTCATTCTGAAGGATGCCTTGGCAGTTAAAGCATTCTTGTTAGTTTTATTCTTTTACTACTTCTCATGGCTTGCAAAGTTTCTGCTTAGAAATCTGCTGCTAGATTCATAGACACTGCCTTGTATATAATGAGTATTTTTTCTCTTGCTGCTTTCACAATTCTCTTTTTGTCTTTAATTTATTGACAGTTTGATTGTAATGTGTCCTATTGAAGTCCTCTTTGGTTATACCCCTTTGGGAACTTTCAAGCTTCATATGAATGGATGTCCATATATCTCCCAAGATTTGGGAGTTTTCAGCTATTATTTCTTTAAATAAGCTCCTCCTCTTTCTTTCTCCTTCTTCTGGGACTTCCACAATATATATATTAATTCTCTTGGTGATATGCCTGCAGACTTCTTCATTTTCTTTAATTCCTTTTTTTTCTTTTTTTCTCATCTGACCAGATAATTTCAAATGACCTGTCTTCAAGTTTACATATTTTTTCTTATGCTTGATTGAGTCTGCTCTCAACGTGCTGTATTGTATTTTCATTCATTCATTGTATACTTTAGCTCTAGAATTTTTTTTTAATTTTTAGCTCTGTTGAATTTTCTATTCACATACCATTTTCCTGATTTTGTTGAGTTCTCTTGTATTGCAGTGTTGAGTTCCTGATTTTGCCTGTGTTCTCTTGAATTTCACTGAACTTTTTTTTTTTTTTAAGATTTATTTATTTGAGGGAGAGAGAGTGGGAGAGATGAGGGGCAGAGGGAGAGGAGAGGCTCTCAAGCAGACTGTCTACTGAGCATGGAGCCTGATGTGTGTCTTGATCTCATGACCCTCAGATCATGAACTGAGCTTAAATCAAGTGTTGGACGCTTAACCAACTGAGCCACCTAGGTGCCCCTCACTAAACTTTCTTAAAGCAATTATTTTAAATCTTTTATCAGGTCAAGTCATAGTTATATATTTCTGGGGGGTTAGTTACTAGAAAATTATTGTATTCTTTTAGTGGTGTCAAGGGCCCTTGATTTTTTGCCTTTCTGTCTTTGCCTTTTGAGGAAGAAAACACCTCCTCCAGCCTTTCCTGACTGGCTTCAGGTGAAAAACATTTTCACCGTTCAGAATCCTGGTGAGGGATTAGAGGCTCTCACAGGTCATATCCAGGGATACACTGACTCCACACCTCTTGCTTCCTTAAGGGAGGAATTCTTTTTTTAAGATTTTATTTATTTATTTGATAGAGAGAGAGAGAGGGAGAAAGACAAGCAGACTCCCCACTGAGTGTGGAACCCAAAACAGGACTCAGTCCCAGGACCATGAGATCATGATCTGAGCTGAAGGCAGACACTTAACTGACTGAGCTACCCAGGAGCCCAAGGGGGGATTTCTTAATATGGTATGCCTTCTTTCAATCTTACAAAGTCTAACCAGATTCTGAGAGCCTCTTGTTTATTTTCCCTAGAGTATTACCCTTAAATGCTCTAGTTTGTGTGACTTCTCTCAATCCTGCCAAGTCAAACTGGCTGTCTGCATGTGCTTGCAAGTCATGTGCAAATACACTTGACATCCCTGAGGGTGTGCATGGGAAGCTGGCTAAATGGGGGTGAGATGTTCAGAGCATTGGGGGTGCTCATGAGCCAGTTAGAATAGTCTGTAGACAAGGTTTTCCAGGTGTTTCCCCTGAAAAAAAGAGTCCATAAAGCAAGTATTAGAATTAGTGGCCTGTTACTGAGTTCAAAACCCTGTTATCTAAGTCTGCACCTCTCCACCTTGCTCTCAGCCTCTTCCAAACACTTAGTTGTGCTGATCCTTAGTAGTCTGGGTGCCAAACCCATGGGTATTCTGGATGAGGTAAGAAAAAAGAAGTGAGCTTCTTGGGCTGTGTGCCAGATAGTTGGGAAAATTGGGCACTCACTCACTACATTCTTTTCCCAGTGGGAGAAATTGTGGGCTGAGGGGGTTCCATCTTGACAATGAACTGTGCTGCCTTAGGGGAGGGTGACACAAGTAGAGTGATACTGTTCTTACCTTTATTGATACATCTATTCTCAAAATTTTTATTCCAGTGGTGTGTTGGAACTTCTCTGCTATACCCCTAGACTCCCACAATGCTGTTCTTGTCCCTGGGTGGTTGTCAAAATCAGTGTTCCTATGGGATAATAATGGCTGAAAACTTTTATTCTGTCATCTTGCTGATGTCACTCCAGTAATATTTTAAAATCAGTGTTACATTAAGGAACGAATGGGCCTAGAAATCTTGTAGATTGGTAGACTCAGACCTCTTCACATTTTAGAAAATATCTTATTGCGTTAAGATTAGTCTGGCTCAGGTTCTCTCTTTTCATGTAAATCACGTGTTTCCCTTAAGTATTTCTTGGAGTATCAGAGAGTATCTCCTATATGCTCAGGTATATATCTACTTCTGTGGTATTCATACTGTGGTGCCTGACAATGGCCACCACTCCTACTAGACCACAGTCCCCACCAGGTACAATGATTTGCTATTGGAAGCAGATCTAACCCTTCAGGATACCAAAATTGTGTTTGAATTATGCTATAGTTCAACCTAGAACCAAGGCATGATCTAATGACTGAAAACAGATTCTAGTAATAACAATTCCATTTTTTTTTTAAGAGTTCCAATTCTTTACAGCAGCTAAAGCTTTCTTATCTACCTGTTCAAATTCAGCAGGACAGTTCTTTATTTTTAAGGGCATATTCTTTCCTAAGAGACTAGACTGCTATTCAGCTTCCTTTGCAAATAATCTTTTGCCAGACTGTCCCAGTATTTGCAAATCATGCTCATATATGTCTGAACCCCAATAAAAGTCATACTTAAATGTAGTTCCAGAAGCCTTCTTACTCTCTATAAATCACTTTCCCTTAGATCAAACACACTAGTCCATGTAAGATGTCCAGTTATGCTACTTAAATATATTACCAGTTGAAGGAAATTTTAAAACATATTTTGGTCATAGATCACTCTGTCTTTAATATTTTTTTAATAATGCAGATTTGAGCAACTTCACAAAAAAGATTTTATTTTAATTAAATTTAGGTAATCCTTGATACTTTTTTTTTTGTCTTTTGCTGAGCACTTCGTTTTCTTCTCTCTTCCTTATCTCCATTCATTATTCATTTTTGCTCTCAAGCATGGCTATTTTTATGGGAAAATATGTTGGAATACTAGTCCAGAATGTTTTTCTTCAGAATTATGTAAGTCAGAATAGCTCTTGAAGCTTCATTTTTAACAAACTGTAGTGTCTAGTAAAAAAAAAAAATTAGTATGTGCAAATCATATATATATATGTACATATATATTTATATGATATCTCCCTAAATTATGGAGTAAATATATTACATGTATTTTTATCAGATGGCAGTGACTTTCATATGCTTGTGCTTAACATCCTCCTAATTCTCTTGGGTTAACCTGAACTCACATGCTTTCCTATTTGATACCACTGGAGAAATAATGTGATAGAGCAAAGACAAAGTAAAATAGTGGAATTAATATTTATTATTGTATAATGCTATGAGCTAAATGGAAAACAGTTAAGACTCTTTTCATACTTTCCCCAAGAGACTAAGTTGGGGAAGAATTGTGGGAGGAGGCTACTGTGACTCATTCACAGTTACCTAGTGTTATTACTTTCATTTTAGTGGTAGATATGGGGAGACAAAAACCTGGATTATCATAAGAATTTGGGAAAATAAGAAAATAAAAACAAACTATTATACATCTTATATGTTTATAACACTTATCCATAATAATAAAATGTTACTTGTTAAAACATTAATAATTTGACAAGATTAAAATAAAATATTTACCTTCAACATATTATTTAATCTTTATCTTATTAGGGAGGTATTATGATAGGAAGAAAGTTTAGTGTATTGCAGAAATAGAAAATAAAATTAGAAGAGCACTGTTGTCATGTCATGTCATGGACATAAAACCTTATCAAATGCTTATATTGTGAAATTCCTGTCCACAAAGACTAAGATAAACTCAACCAAAGCCAAGTTCTGGACCAAGAACAGTCATATGTGGTGTGTTGTTTCTGAGGATACTTTAAAATGAACAAGTCTAAATGGCAGTTGGCAAATCCAAGCAGAGGAAAGCCAAGGTCAGTACCCAAGAACAAGAGTCCCATATGAAGGCCAAGAAGCTTGTATTTTGGTATAACATGAGTTGAGTGAACATGAAAGAGCAGTCATCAAAGAGTGTAGGGTCATGAACAAGGTTGAGATTCCAGGAATTCGCTTTCAGTGTTACCAATTCCTGATATGCTGGTAGAGAAACTGGCTTCAAAGATCAGCATTAGTTAGTTGGAAAGCTGTGGATGATTACATATTATTCTAAGGGTAAAAGGGGTTGGCAAACACTTTTTAGTGAGAATTGATTCAATAGAGTATTTATTACCAAGTATGTACCAAGAACTGTAGAATGAATTGGAAATACAACAGTGACTAAGACATGGTCCTTGCTCACACCTGGAAATGAGAAATTGTAATGCACTTGTTAAATGCTACAGTGAGGATTAGTAGAAGGTACCCTGGGAACATAAATGGCATCACTGAACTTGGTCTTAGATGACCAGGGAAGACTTTCCAGATGAATAATGTCAAGACATACCTTAATACTGAGTAAAAATTAGCTAGATTTTAAACGCTTTCACTTTGGGGCTGAAGCAAGTGTGGAAGGATAGATTCTGGAATCTCAAGTCTACTTTTCATATATTAGGGTAGGGGTTCAAGTAATCCTGCTGAGTTTATGAGACACAGGAAATTCCTTCTATTGAGTTATTCTTTCATGGATAAAGAGCAGCATTTTTCATTGGTTGCTGGTATACTACCTAATTAGAATGAGAAACACACACATAAACTCCTTAGAAACCTGTGTTAAGTACACATGGGAAAAGCTTTTTCTATTCTAGTAAAGGATGGAGCTCACCTTGGAGAGTAACTGATCATTGGTTCTGTTGACCTCCATTATACATGATTCGGCCACGATCCTTTAGCCTGATGGATACCATAAACTTTTAGGAACTTTGTCACAGGGTTTGTGTCCCAAGAATTATCATTACAAGACTTTGCTACTTTTAGTATAAAGTGAAAATTTGAATTAAGTAAAATTATGATACCTAGTAGTTTGCAACTTTATCCACAGCTATTTTAAAATTTTCCTCCAGGAAGTGATCACAAATCTATGGTTGATTATAACAGGATGTTGACTCAGGATTGACAATAATATAAAAGCAAAACCCAAATAAAAAAACAAATCTGCCAGTTTTTTTCCCTTTGACTAGATTTTAAGTCAAATGTGCTAACAAATCATGTTAAACAATAGCAAACAAAAAAAATCCTATTTAAAAGGATTTGTATCGACTGTGGAAAAATAATATGGTAGAATGTAGAGTGTAAAATATATCTAGATTAATAAATTAAGTTTGAAAGAATGTATAGAATCATATGACAGAGGAAGGGACTAAAATTTGAGAATGGAAGGAAGTAACTCAGCTGTATTTTTTATTTTATAAATATTTTTTTCTTTTGCATTTCTCAGAAATTAAAAAAGACTTTTTTCACATGGAAAATCCATAGATTTTAACAGTAGTAATCTGTGTCGTTTTTGTTTTAATAAGAAAAATGTACATGGGTTTTAGAAGTTGTAGGATTTGAAGTAATTTATGATCTATAAGGAAAAACAGTAGTTTTCTCTAAGAAACACAAATTATGACTTAATAAAATATATTTTCTCAATTAATGTCCTGTCCCAAAGAATTTATGAAGTGAAAAAAATACATCTGGATAAATGATAATATTTGCCTCTCTTTTCAAATGTGACTTTGCTTTCAAGAAAAGTATAAGTGTGGTGAAGAGTTTGTCATGGTATTGACAAGAAGGTGAAGGCTGGTATTCAGGCCCTAGGAGTAAGTTTCCATTAAGTATCTACTCTTACACAGTGCTTAAAGATAGCTCTACTAAGGAAACTTCCAAATTTGCCTTTAATCATTTATTTATTTATTCTGGAAATTGGAGATGAAGGCGGTTTAAGATAAAAAGTGATGGAAGAAACTGGAATTCCAAAGTTAGCAAATTATATATATATATATATTTGTATATATAGACTCTTCAAAACACAAATTTTATTTTTATGTTTATTATAAATGTCTGTTTATAGAGTAATGAAACTGATTTTTTTAAACAAACTATAGTAGAACTTACATAATCAGTGAAATGTTAAACTTCAAAGTATTCTCCCTGGGAATTCATGTATTTATTCTAAATATGTTGCTATTTTTCAAACCACATTTAGAATCACTCTTTTGAGATTTTTTTTTAATTACTATTTTACTAGCCACACAAGAAAATTCATCTTTGTATGTTATAATTAAATCACACATTTTAGAAACCAAATTTATCCAACTTTATCACTCTATCTTCATGTCTAATCCTGGCTATGAAATACTTCTCATTATTACTAGAAAAAGATAAAAAACACAGTCAAAAGACTAAGATTTACTTGTAGAGAGGATGTCTTTGATAAGCAAATAAATGCATGAAATATTAAGTGAATTCAAACTTATGTATTTTTAATTTGGTAGATAATTTTAAGAGTTTCAAGCCAACATATCTCAGCATCAGTAGAAGTCTGCAACTCTAGACTTAGCCATCTAAGATGGGACTAGACTCATTTGGAAAAGTAAGTGCTTTTATGCTTATTCAAAAAACATCACATGGCTTTATAGGCACACTGTGTAAATAGAAAACAGTGCTATGTACATAAAAATGAGTATAATGAGCATGTCCTTTTACCAAAAGGAAGCAATTATACTCAATAGCAAGTAATTATTTTAGTGAAAAGTACATTTGCTTTTCAATTTTATTCCATGCTAGAATTTGAGCTGAAAGTGATCTTGGAGACCATTTAGTCCCAACCACTCATTACTTCATAGGAGAAGAAAATATCACAGAGAAACCAGAGGTTAGATGCTTTGTTCACAATTATATAGTTGGTCATAAGTCTTAGGCTAGAATTTTGGTCTTTGAACATTGATACAAGATTCTTTCCACCATATCTTGGTGCATTCCTATTAGAATTCATTTTAGGGGCGCCTGGGTGGCTCAGTCGTTAAGCGTCTGCCTTCGCCTCAGGTCATGATCCCAGGGTCCTGGGATCGAGCCCCGCATCGGGCTGTCTGCTCAGCGGGAAGCCTGCTTCTCCCTTTCCCACTCCCCCTGCTTGTGTTCCCTCTCTCGCTGTGTCTCTCTCTGTCAAATAAATAAATAAAATCTTTAAAAAAAAAAAAAAGAATTCATTTTATATGAGCCTTACACAATATAAGGGGATTTTTAAATGTTAAATTATAGAATATGCTAATGTGTCTTCTGTGGACTTTAAAAAGATAAAGCAGCACTGTTCACTTTGTTTCAATACTGAAAACACTATACTTTTTAAAAGTCACATGTGGGTGATTCAGAAATGTGGATCACTTATGGGAAAGTCCAGTTTCTTTTTCATCAGTCACGCTGCTTGTTTTATTATTTCACTTGGACCAGACAGTGAAATCAAAGTGTTCATTTCCAATTCTATTCACTGCTTTTTACCCTGACACTAATATTTGTTGTGGGCTTTTGATTTATTTTTTCAGGCCAGTACTTTGTTTCCTTGGGAGATTTTTCAGAAAAACTTTTATTTTCTTTGCATTTTCTAGTTGACTACCTTTTACAAACCCATATTTAGAACACTCAGAATCATAATTAGAAAAAACGTTTGTATTATCTTTGTACAAGTCATGTTAAGAGACTTTTCATAATGAGGTATATTTACTATTTGTATTCATTTGTTATTTTTTTGAATTTTAATTAAAGGCTGATTAGTCTATTAGTCTAATTAATAGACTGTTCCATGATTTTTCCTTTTTATCACAATCCTCAAATTTAAATTTCCAAAGCTCAAACTTGTGCAAGGGTACCTTGAAATACCTTTTCATGTTGGGTGTATTGTCTTTCTACATAAACTGACCTTAAGGTATGAAGAGGTGGAAGGTTGGTGGGAGTGCAGGAAATTCGTTTTATTGAAACCCAATCACAGTCTTTAAAGATATACTTTCCTACCAATGAAAGGGAAGACTAAAAGAAGTATATTATCTGAAAAATGTTTTCATTCACAAATAATGAAAGTTTTAGAAAACTGTGCTTTATTATTGTCAAAAAAGATGCAAAAAGACATGGTCTACCCAACAGAAAGTAGGGAACCATGAGGCTGAGACAAAGGCAGAACAGCTAACACAGTACACCAGTCATTCAGATTGTAGGGCAACCCAAACAGCATTGGTATAAAATCTCTATTGAAGGCAAAAGGAAAGGCTTGACCTTTTAGAGGTGAGTAAGAATTGGTAAGATGAAAGTAGTGGGTTATTTCTGTGAGGAGAGTGTTCTAGACAGAGAAAGCAGCTTGTTCAAAGACCTTTAAATAAAGGGGGATGTGTAGCCCTGACCAAGAACTAAAATTAATCTATTATGCATGGGATGTAGAATGCTGGGAAAGGTGGCCAGAGAGAAGTAAGCAGAATCAATACTTAAAGGATCTATGCATTTTTAAAGGACTTTGTATTTTATCCTCAGGGCAATGTGAAGCATTTGAAGAGATTTCTTTATTATAGGTTTGACAACAAAACTTGTTTTAGAAAGATTACTCTAGATGCAGTGTGGAAAACAGACTGTGCCTGGAGGCCTGGGCGTCAGCTGAAAAAAACACTCATTTCAATCCGTAGGAGCCAAGATGGTGTCTTGGACAAGGTTAATGCTAATGGTGTTGGAGTGGAGTGATTGGATTCAAGAAATATTAAAAAGATAAACTAAAAAAAAAAAAAATGGTGATTGAATGTGACAGAGGAAAGAGGGGGCAAAAAAAAAAAAAGAACAATACCTAGATTTTTAAGTTAGCTACCAGGGTGAATGGCAGTGCCATTTAATGAGCAGGGGGATGTAGAATAAAAGGAAGCATGATCTTTTGGAAAGTATAGTTTTTTCATGTTGTGTTTCAGGTATATTTATGACAAGTATATGTGTGATTGTCAAGTGGCAATATCTAATTCGCCCATATGGTATATAGGTCTGGAGCTCAGAAGAAATACCTGGGATAGAGATGCAGGTCTTGCAGTTTGGTGGTGTTAGGGGAATGAATACACACACACACACACACACACACACACACACACACACACACTTGCACATAATATGGCAGATGCATATAATGGAATATATTATTAACTGATAAAAAGAAATCAAGTACTGATGTATGCTATAAGTGTAGATGAATCTCTAAGGTGTTATGCTAAGTGTTGGGCCTACAAAGAGTAGGAGGAAAATGTAGTATAGTGTGCCAAAAACCATAGGAAACGTATGTTTCAAGAAGAAAGGGAGATAAATGGATAAGAAAATTGTGGTGTGTACATACAATGAAATACTATTAAAGGATAATAAGCACTGAAGCTACAATGTGAATGAACCTCCAAAATATGCCAAGTGTAAGAAGCCCAAGTACCACATATTATATGATTCCATTTGACATATGAAATATGCAGAATAGATAAATCCATAGATACAGAATGCATACTGGTGGTTGCTAGGGCCAGAAAGGAAGGTGGAGATAGGGAGAAACTGTATAATGGGTAAGGGATTTTGCTTTGGAGTGATAAAAATGTTTTGGAGCTAAATAGAGGTAGTAGCTGTACAACAATGTGAATGAGCAGCTGCCACTGTATTGCTCATTTTAAAATGGTTAATTTTATGTTTTGTGAATTTCACCTCTCAATTATTTTTAAAACAAGAAAAAAGAAAGAAAGATAAATGACAAAAACAAAAGCCACTGTGAGATCGAGGCCGATAAGGAATGAAATTTTCCATTTGTTTTAAAGAGCACTTACTGATGGTGTAGTGGAAAGAGGCCAGTTTGCACTGGGTTGAGGAATGAGTAGGATGTTAAGAAGTGGAAATATTAAGTGTTGAATCTGTGAAGAAATGTGACTGTGAAAGGGAAGAGAAAGATTCATTTAACATGTTTAACTGTCACCACAACGATGTAGTAAAACATGAGAGGCTGGAGTTCAGAGCTACCTTTCTTGCCATAGGAATAGGCATAGGAAAGATTATGAAAAGAAACGTATTGGTAAGCCTAATGGTGGTAGACTGTAAGATTTCCCAACCAAGTCTTTGTACTTACTAAATAGGACATGAGGGGAGAAGTCATCTGTTGAAAGTGAGGGAAGAGTGGTGCCTGGGTGGCTCAGTCGGTTTGACTTCTGCTCAGGTTGTGATCTCAGGGTCCTGGGATCGAGTTCCGCATCAGGCTCCCTGCTCAGTATGAAGTCTGCTTCTCCCTCTCTCTTTGTCCTTCCCCCTGCTTGTGCTTTCTCTGTCTCTCTCTCTCAAATAAATAAATAAATAAATAAATAAATAAATAAATAAAATCTTAAAAAAAGAAAGAAAGTGAGGGAAGAGAAGATAGAGTAGAAATACAGAGGAGTGGAGGAAGCCTCAGAGTCTTTGGGGCAAATTGGAATGGAAATTGAGAAACTGGGTGTTTAGCCCTGTGGGTTTAAAGAGCTTGGATTTAGAGTGGCAAAATCTGCTGGATTGTCTGCTTTCTCCTGAAGTAGCCATCTTTTTGGATGTAGGGGCAGAGAATGTGGCTAATACAACTGATCCCTTTGAAATAAGTTCCATTTTTATGTGGGACCATAGGCAATGGGAGTAGCTTAACCAACTGAGCCACCCAGGTGCCCCCAATGGGAGTAGCTGATGATGGACTATCACCCCTCTTTCTTATGACACACTCTTTGGTTAACTTTTTATAATGCAGAACTAACTGGCATTTGCACATTTCTTTAAAGTTTACACATCTCATTTGACTGCCAGTATAACAAAATGCTTTATTATTTTTATTTTATTTTATTTTACATTTTTCAAACTGGAGGCTCACAGTATTTCAACATACACTCTACACTAATACACCTTATCAACATGTTTGCATTACATAACTTCAATTTTTCAAAAAACTAGGCTGGCCCCGTGCAGCAACTCAAGCAGGAAATGCTGAGACTGAGCCTAGAGCAATGGCAGGCCCTCCCTGAGCAGGGACAGTGGGGTGAGGTGGCTGAGCTTCCAAGCTCGGGAGCCACGTGGACTGTGTTCAAGTCCCATGTGTGCTACTCTCTAGCTCTGTGTGGTTAGGGCAAGTCGTACAACCTCTCTGTGTCTCAGTTTACTCATCTGCAAATCAGGGCTAACAGTTCATCATACACTTTTTGTGAGGATTAAATGAGTCTAATCCATAGAAGCAACTTAGATACAGTTCTATTATTAAAATTACCATTCGATAAATAGTAAGGTTGAAATATGTTAAAGATGCCACACAGGCTTTCTGACTATAAAGATTAAGCTTTGGACCATGTGCAGTAAACATGCAGAACTATATTTTATTAAATGACTAAAGGTGGAATTTATCAGAATATAAGCTGGAGAGACAAGGACAACTCTTCACCTCTGCAGAAGGCTGCCTAGAACATACACAAATGAGAGAATGGAGGCTTCTATAAAATCTGACAAATAGCAAGACTAGTTGCAATACGTAAAATATATATCTTAAATCAATCCTTGGTTCATAGCTCAAAATAGCATTTTTTTTTTTTTTTTCTGGTGCAGCAAAGGATGCTCTGGCATTATAGCAAGCTACATCTGGTGAGTAAAAGTAACCAAATGTAATATATTTACTGACAATAGCACTAGGATTTTTTGACACTCTTTAAGGTTCAAAGTCTACCTACTTGTTAAAATATACATATCCTAGCCTCATACTAGATTTCCTAAGTCAGAATCTCTAAAGTTGTAGCACTGAAATCTGCAAGTTTAACAAGATCCTTGGGTGACTTTTAAAAATGTTAAGTGTTATATCCATTTAAAAAAAGTACATATTTCATAACAGTACAGTGTGCTGAATTTTTACAATCTGAACACACTCATGTACCTGGCACCTTGAACAAGAAACAGAGTATGACCAGCACTTCTTGGTGTTGACTGGAATATCGTTTGATTGTAGCCAGAAAACTCTTGCATAGCTCTTCCTGTCACTGTCCCCACCAAGGGTAATCAACACCCTATTTCTGAAAGCATAGATAAGCTTCACCTGTTTTTGTAATTTATATGAATTGAATCAAACAGTATGTACTTTTTTCTGACTAGCTTCTTTTACTTGGCATTATGTTTTTATTTTATTTTTTTTAAAGATTTTATTTATTTGACAGAGAGAGACGCAGCGAGAGAGGGAATACAAGCAGGGGGAGTGGGAGAGGGAGAAGCAGGCTTCCCGCCGAGCAGGGAGCCCGATGCGGGGCTCAATCCCAGGACCCTGGGATCATGACCTGAGCCGAAGGCAGACGCTCAACGTCTGAGCCACCCAGGCGCCCCACTTGGCATTATGTTTTTAAAAATTGATTCATAGTTTGCCTGTAGTTGTAGTGCATTTTTTCTCATTATTCAATAGAATTATATTGTGAATATACCATGATTTATATATTCATTCAACTCAACTGTTTTTTTTTTTAATTTAATTTTATTATGTTAGTCACCATACAATACATCATTAGTTTTTGATGTAATGATCCACGGTTCATTGTTTTCATATAACACCCAGTGCTCCATGCAGTACGTGCCCTCCTTAACACCCATCACCAGGCTAACCCATCCCCCAACCCCCCTCCCCTCTAGAACCCTCAGTTTGTTTTTCAGAGTCCATAGTCTCTCATGGTTCATCTCTCCCTCCGATCCCCCCCCCACCTTCATTTTTCCCTTCCTTCTCCTAATGTCCTCCATGCTATTCCTTATGTTCCACTGAAACCATATGATAATTGATTTTCTCTGCTTGACTTACTTCACTTAGCATATGGACAGTTGGCTAGTTTTCTGTTTGGGGTTATTTTGAATAATGCTGCTGTGAACATTCTAGTGGGTTTTTTTTGTTTTTGTTTTTTATTTTTTTTTTAGTACGTGTATTTGGATTTCTGACGAGAACAGCAAAGCAAAAATTGACTGGAGAAAGGAAGGTAAGAAAGACTTTATTCAAGGGGCACCTGGGTGGCTCAGTCAGTTAAGTGTCTGCCACTTGATTTCAGCTCAGGTCTTGATTTCAGGGTTGTGATTTCAAGCCCTGCATTGGGCTCCACGCTAGACATGGAGCCTACTTAAAAAAGAAAAAAAAAAAATTTATTCAAGGCTATTGCAATAGAGTAAAGTCAGAATGCAGTCTAAGCTCAACTCCACTGAAACAACAGTCTGAGTTATTAAAAGCCGGGGTAGGAGGATGATAGACCACCTGTGTTTGCTAATTGGCTGGACCCAATTACCAACGTTCATGATAGGAGGTAGTCTTACAGCTTGGAGCTAAGCACCCATTGAAGCTAGGCTTCTACCCTCCAGCAGAGACTGGGAGATAAGGGTGCTATCTTCTTTGTTGGTTACATTTCAAAGGGATAGCTCCCAGGTCCTTAAGAAAAAAAAAAAAAAAAAAAGAAAGACAGTCTTGGGTTACAAACCTGGCAAGAGGCTTCTTTAAAAGTTTACAATTCATGGGGCACCTGGGTGGCTCAGTCGTTAAGTGTCTGCCTTCGTCTCAGGTCGTGGTCCCAGGGTCCTGGGATCGAGCCCCACATCCGGTTCCCTGCTCAGCAGGAAGCCTGCTTCTCCCTCTCCCACTCCCCCTGCTTGTGTTCCTTCTCTCGCTTTGTCTCTCTCTGTCAAATAAATAAATAAAATCTTAAAAAAAAAAAAGTTCACAATTCAAAGAGGCAAAGAAAGAATTTACAGTAACAGTTTTCTAAAGTAAATGTTCTAGGAAAGGGAGATTGGGTAAAAGACTAAAAAAGAAGCCTGTATAACATTTGATTAAAGGTTGAGGGAAATGTTAAGGCCATCTTGGTCAGTAATATACCTAAGAATAAAATTGGTGGGTCATAGGTTATACAAATATTCCCCTTTAGCAGATACTGCTATACTATTTTCCATAGTTGCTGTACTAATTTATACTCTTTGCAACAGTGTAGGAAAGTTCTGATTATCCCCTATCTTTAACAAAATTTGGGATTTTCCCTCTTTTTTATTTTAGCCATTCTGGTGGGTATCAGTGGTATTTCATTGTGTCCACAGTTCCTATTTTACTGAGTGATATTTAGCAGCTATAGGCTTCAAAATTTTGTCAGGCATTCTCATGATCTCCAGAGACATTTTCATGCATTTCTTCCTTAGATAAATTAATGTGGTGATAGTAATAGAATATCTAATAGTGAACCATCGTTGCATTCCTACATTGTTTATATTAAAATATTTTTTATTTAGGTATTGAGTTATGTTTGATGATACATTAGTGAAGATTATTTCATCAATATTCATGAGTGAGATTAGTCTGGAAATTTCTTTTTAATGATATCTTTCTCAGGTTTAGGTATTCTAAAACTTATATAGAAATATTTACAAATTTGCATGTCATCTGTGACAAGAAGATAGCCTAATTTTCTCTATATTGTTCCAATTTTAGTATGTATATTAAACACATATCTGCCAAGTTCTTAATTTTAGGGGGTAAATTGTTCGCTTTGCTCTTTTAGAGTTTTAACTAATTTTTTTTTCTGTCCTGGTTTTTACTATGATTTATTTTCCTTCTTTTATATCATCATCCCTTCATTGTCTATTTACTTCTGTAGATGCAGTTCCTTGAAGACTTTCTGGTTTATAGTGGACATCTGATAAATATTTGTCAAATGAATGGCGAGCTAAAAGAATAAGAATAAATTTCTTTATTTCCAGATGATTCTCATGTTCACCTAAAATTTACGACCATTGATGAGGTAATTTAATGGTTTAACAAAGTCAGTCCTGTTCTATTTATAACATAGTGACATAATATATGGCATTTCTTTGAATTTCTATACATTCCCTAATGCAGAGAATTTTTATCATATTGGTGTCCTGCATCAATAGAGTAGTATACAAATAAAAGACATAAATCATTAAAATGAACAAGATGTATTCAGAAAGGTATGAGGAAACCCAATGAGGAGTAGTTTCATAGGAGCCAAAGGAAGCTATAACTTTAGTAGTAGAAAACATACTGAAATGATGCACAGAGCTTAGGTTTTATAAAGACACAAAATTGTCTATTGCATTGGAAATATGAAGACCATTGGCCATTGTGGACTTTAGCATAGTTGCGGTTGTGGCGGCAGAGGTCAGACTGATATGGATTAGAAAGTGAAAGGGGAGTAAATGAGCAGAGACAATGAGTAAGAATTGTACTTTAGAAATACTTGGCCATGGAGGGAAGGAGAGGAGTTGCCAGATACCTAGAATCGATCATTGAAATGAGGGGAGATTGATTTATTTTTATTATGGTAGATACAAGATTATGTTTATAATTGTAACAGTGAAGAGGAAGTAGAAAGGGAATATTGTTTATTAAGGAGAGAGATGAAATCACTTATGAAATGAGTTGTCTGAGGAGGCAGTGGACATTGGGAAATAATCTTTAAGTTGCACAAGAATTAAGCCATGTAAAGGCCACAATTTGGATAGTTACATAGCTGTGACAGAACCCGTTATTTGCTTACCCAAAAGACATTCTTCCTCTATTTACTTATTATACAAACTTTGATTTTATTAGAGTGGCAATGTGCTTCATCATATGGAGTCAGTCTGGCTATTTTCGATTTAGGTTAGTTATAGGAATATCTCCTTTCCAAGATAATTATTTTCCTAAATTTTCTTGCACTTCTGGTCAAGAAAGCAAATATTTAGGTCTTCTAGAGAGTGTCTATTAAGTTTTCCCTTTACTGATAAAAAGAAGACACTTGACTAAAAGATCCTTTTTGCTATCACCCTGATTTCATGACATTGAATATGACTATTTTATGACCCATGGAAGCTCTGAACCCTTCAAAAACCTTGAAAAATCCCAGATTTCACCTTCATATTTCCACTTCAGTCAAGTAATAAAATTACATAAAAATTAATAATTAACTCACTTAAGGAAGATACAGTAATTGTTTTGCTTCATATTAGCTAACTTCCCATTACTTACATGGATGAGATTCACTAAATATTACTTTAATAAATCAATCAAATGTAATACATTTTATAGGAGACGTGTTCTCAAATGCTTTACTTAATTCCTCCAGATGAATTAATTCTTCCTGCTCAACTATTTGTAGATGTTATTTTTACACATTTTTATGAAAATTATGTCTTCCTTATAATGTGGTTATTCATGTATGTGCTCTACCTATTCTGTTAGTATAATCCATGAAACTAAGTTTCAATCAGTTACATATAAGCAGAATAATGTGTACAGCTTCCAGGTTGTGTGTGTGAGTGTGTGTGGTGTGTGTGTGTGTGTGTGTGTGTGTATGTGTGCACATACACCCCCTCCTGCCCCCCTTCCTTTCCGCATCCCCTTTAGAACCTGGCTCTCATCCCCTCTAAAGCTTGTGGGGATCCCTCTCCTTCTCCCTAGGGAGGCCTGGTGCTGGGGCCAGAGTCTGGCCAGAGCTGAGCCCGTGGCCCCAGGGACAGCTCAGCCATCATTACTCAAATTACCAAGGAGGAGGTGTGGAGCTGCTACAGGGCAAAGGTACTGGGCGCATGCCAGGTCATATCTTTAAATAGGAAAATTCATACCCTTCACTTCCTCTCATCCTCATTTCTTACAGTCTGGGACATGGATGGAGTACTGGTGAGTTATCTTTGACCCTATGGAGCCTAAAAAAATACCCTAAGGGACCTGAATCCTGGGTAACCTCATGGAACATTATAGACTATTTGTCCAGTTTTTTTCACGGTCTCTTTCAATGCCCAGCATTATACAAGCCTCTTCTAAACTCTAATGAAAGATGAAGAGAAGGGAGTATGTAGAGAAATCCTGAAAGGTTGAGCATTTTCCCCAAGGAAACCATATTAACCTGAAAATGACTAGGGTATCTTGAATCTGAAATGGTGGTGTTATTTATCCACTTCCTAGCAGAAATGGAGGTGCCTAATACAGTTAAATTCAGTATGGTGAAAACAGTTTTCTGCACATCAGAACTGTGACTGCGGACTTTAAACCAGATTTCCATACAATAGATAATTCATTAAATTACAGGAATGTTTCAGCACTGTGTTTTAAACTTGGGTACAGAGGGGAAGGAGACAAGAACTACGCTCCATAGGGAGTGCTAGTAAGAGAGAAAATAGAGTATAAATGGGTAATTGACATTCAGTTTGGAAGTGTTCATCATAAAAATGTGAATAAAGGGTTTAGGAGGCACACAATAAGAAATCAATTGAATCTAGGAGAATTAGAACCATCTTTTAAATCTGATTATTTCAGATAGTTCTGATAACATTGTCACTGGTTGGGAAAAAGATGCTTAAATCTTAGGTCTCATCCTCTTATTAGAATAACATCCAATTGAAGAAGTTGAAGGAGCCTTGAAATTTGGAGATTATTTTAGCGCTACTTAAAAGAAATGATTTGATTGTGATTTTGACATTCACATATATCTCAGTTGTTTGTGTGTCAGGGGGTGTTTAACAGAAAATAATCATTTTCAATACAATAAATAAGTACTGGGTCAAATATAAACTTTCTTGGAAATGAGACTAAATACATTTCTATAAGCAAGCTCCTTTAATGTCTGTTGACAACTGTGTTAAAATGGAGGTTCCTTTGAAGGATGATCATGACAGAGACCAGATTCAGGAATTTTAAAACACAGCATAGCCAGAAAAATTTTCCCCTGCTTATTTGTGCTTGGAACTCTGATTAAGATTTTCCTGGGCATAGAAGAAGATACATTGCTTTGATGTCACATGCCAAATTCAAACCAATAACAACCATTCAAGCATTATAGTCTCTTAGCTATTGTATAAAGTTTATAAAGGATTGATAGGTGATTATATCCACTTAATTTTTCCCCTGTTTATGTTAAATAGGAGACGGATAAAGGAGGAAAGGGAATCTGAGTGTTGCATAAATGTAACGGTAAGGGAAATAACATGCACAGATTGTGACAATCCACTTGGAAAAAAATCCAAACTAATTTTGTTCTATTTCTTCTAAGCCATCTGAGAGCCTTTCTACATTTACCAATACAGACTAAATTACACTGTGATTGGGTTTATGGAAAGATAGCAGCACATATGTAGATGAAAGCACAGACAGATATTTATGAGAAACTGGGTTTCTATAAAAAAAGGGAAAGTTGGTTATTTTGAGGTATATTTGTTAATGTTTAAAAATGGAAACTTTAAAGAATATGTCACTTATTCAAACATGCCACTTTTCCTCAAAAAGAGAGAAACAAGTTTTTCATGATAGGCCGTTGTTAAATGTTGGCTTTGGCTAGTGCAGCCTTTTGTCTCTCCAGCTGTATGAATCACCTCTACAATATGTCCCTTTTGTTTGCATACTGGAATTCAGTGCCTATCTGGGGGTGGGGAAATGTGTGGAGAAAAACCTGTTACTTTGTTACCCTAGGACCAGATTGTTTCAAGTCTGTGTGTGCATATTTTATTTCAGAGTCTTTCCTTAAATCTTGGCTTGCTTTCTTTCTTTCTCACACATTTCTGCCCATTCTAAAAGAATAAACCTAGTTTTGAACCAAAAATAAAATATGTGTTATTAATAAATCAAATTCTGTAAATCCCTTCTGTTTATTCTTAAAATTGCCTATGTAAGATAGAAAATACACTGGCCTTTTATGTTCCACTTGCATGCATATCTATTCTGTTCTTCATAAAAGTGTAGTTTCCATAATGCACTTCCATTTGTCAGTATGCGATTATAAGTCTCCATTTTTATGGGCATCCCGTCTGTGTCTCTATTTACATATAGAAAGTTTATGTTCGTTATAATTTATACATGTACGGTATATATACATTCATTAAGATAACTGTGTTCTAGGTATTTTTATGAGCATTATTTTGTTAAATTTTGGGGCAGTTTGCACCATTCAGCACTTCAGATATGGAAACTGAGACTCAGAGAAGTTAAAGGGAATTTATCTTGCAGGTAGCTGTGGAGTCCCACTATTCATCCACATAAAGACAGCCTGGTACATAGAGGCCAGACTGGGTTCTGGTGAAACGTGGAGACATATTTGAATCCAGGACTATACAAGAGGCAAATTCATGTTCTTTAGATTACATCAAATGCCAACATGTCTTGTCTGCAATGTTCTCTTCTGCTCGCCCCAAATAGAAAAGAAATGCTTTAAAACATTATTTTATAGGACCAGGTCTCATGATAGAAATTATACTTTTTATTTATTTTGTTTTGTTTTGTTTTGCTGTTTTGCCAGTTTAGAATCAAGCTTTTTACTTTCAGTTACAAATTTTATCTTTAAAAATTTGCATATATTCACTATAGAAAGTCTGGAAAATATCTAAATATACATATAGCCTCAGCATTAAGACATAACCAATCTGAACTTCTTGCCTTGTATATTTTCAATATTTTTTTATCATTATCATTATCATTATTTTTTTTTTTTTTAGAGAAGAAGAGAGAGGTGGTGGGGGAGGGAAGGGTAAAGGGAGAGGGAGAGAGAATCTTAAGCAGGCTTCAAGTCCTGCATGGAGCCTGATGCAGGGCTTGATCTCACAACCCTGAGATCATGACCTGAACCAAAATCAAGAGTCAGATGCTTAACCAACTGAGCCACCCAGGAGCCTCATATTTTCAGTACTTTTGCAATGTGTGTATGTCTGCGTGTGTATGGTTTTTGTTTTGGAAAATGTCTTCAGAAATATTAACAGGTTGGTTCTTAATATGTGAAAAAAATTTTAATAGCATTATTATAAATTTGTTTTTCATCATAGTGTTTCATCATAGGTTTTATACCTGATATTTTAGCCAATCCTTTATTGTTTAGAACTTCATGTTAAATCCAGTTTTTCTATTATATGAAAATTTCTCTGATGACCGTTACTCATTCTAACACAGCAATGTTTGAAAGTGTCTGTTTGCATACATCCACAAGTATTGGATATTATAAAGTGTTTCACAGATATAAGTAGGAAAAATGATATTTCATTTTGGTTTTAACTTATATGTGATTGCTTACTATTATAAATAATTTTTTAAAACTCACTTGACTCCTTTTCTCTTAGATGATTCAATCATCTATCTTTTATTAACTTGATTATGTTCATTCACTCCTGAAAAATGTGTGTATTTAGAGTCTACTTGTAGACCAGGTTCTGCACAGTGGGGAACATACTTGTCTCCATCCCATATAAAGCTTACGACCTCACAGGCCTGATAAATAATAAGCATGAAAACAAATTTGTTTCTTATTATAAATTTTTATTTTCTGAAAGATGTGAATGAGATGATGAGATAGAAAAGCAGGAAGTACCTATTAAAAACAATGTTATTTATATTTGAATCAATAAAATATGTGCATGCGCAAAATTTAAAATATATAAAAGCATATACTGTGAAAAGTGTCTCTCTAGAGTCTCTTCCAAATTCTGTCTTCAAAGGAAATCAATATTCAGTTATTCCTTCTACATCTTCTCAGAGATATTCTGTGTGTGTATGTGTGTAATTTAAAAAAAAATATGAACTCCCCTTTCTTCATTTTGTAATTTTTACTTGAAGACTATTCTCATCAGTATATACAGAGTTGCCTTGTTCTTTTCAATGGCTACATCTATATTATATAGATTTCATTATATGGCTGCAACTTAATTTATATAACCAATGCTCTATTAAAAATGTTTCCTTTGATTTCACAGAAATGCTTGATTTGAGTTCTGTAGTCACATTTAGTTATATTTTCTATTATTAGGTTATTTTTCTTATTTTTTTACATTGAATTTCTTTGTTTTGCTTATTGTGATAATTTACATGGGTATGTATTTTGTTTCAGTAAATACATACATAACTAAAGCTGATTGCAGATGTACAATGCTCTATTTTTAAAATAGCATTCATTATCTTACTAGTAAAAAGAAATGAAAGTAATACATTTTTATTTAATTTCCTTTACAATTCTGTTTTTTCTGGTTATAAATTTCTTCTAAGTTTTTACTTTTATATAATGGAATATATTTATACTTCTGTTATTTGATTATTACCTGTAAATGATATATTTTTATTTCTAACTATAAAGTAGATTTCTTCTCAACTATTATCATATAATATCTTTAAAGTTGACTATGTTCCACCGTATAATTTCAAGATTTTATCATTTTTCCTTTTTAAATTTAGCACTACATTTAAATATAATCTATGTCGGGCGCCTGGGTGGCTCAGTCGTTAAGCGTCTGCCTTCCGCTCAGGTCATGATCCCAGGGTCCTGGGATCAAGTCCCACATCGGGCTCCCTGCTCAGCGGGAAGCCTGCTTCTCCCTCTCCCACTCCCCCTGCTTGTGTTCCTGCTCTCGCTATCTCTCTCTCTCTGTCAAATAAATAAATAAAATCTTTAATAAATAAATAAATAAATAAATAAATAAATAAATAAATAAAATCTATGTCTTCCGTCAAGCCTTTGCTTGTATTTTCTCATTTTCCATAACAATAACAACAGCAAAAACAAAAATACCACAGGGATTTTGATCAATCTTGCTTTGAATCTGTAGATCAATTGGAGAAGAATTAACAACTTAATGATACTGAGTCTTCTGATTCGTGAGCACAGTACATTTTCTCCATTGATTTAGATCTTTTAAATACTTCCCAGAAATATTTTATAGTTTTTGGGTGTATGGGTCTTACACAGATTTTGTAAATTTATCCCTGAGAACTTTGTGATTTTTCAATGCAAATATTATATGTATATATGTCTATTTCTATATAATATACATGTATATGTATATTTTCATTTTTTGTATATATATACAAACATATATAATACATATATTTAAATGTCTGTTTCTATTAATTTCTTGTTGCTATATAGAAATGAAATTAGATTTTTAGTATTGACCTTATTTCCTATGGCCTTGCTAAATACAGTTATTGATACCATATTACTATTTTTTTATCTTTGGAATTGTTTGGACAGTCAGAGAGTATGCAAATATATAGTTTTGTTTTATTTTAATCTGTGTGCTTTTTGTTTTTCTTGCCTTATTTGAGAACTTAGATGTATTGGACAAATTCTTTAAAAGACAACCTACCAAACTCACTCAAATGAACTGGATTACGTAAAGAGTTTTATATCTATTCCCAAATTAAATTTGTAGTTAATATTTTTTGGCTAGACCCTTGGTACAATGTTAATGGAAGTGAGAGTCATCTTATCCTCCTTCTGGATTTTAGAAAGAATGTATTCAGTCTGTTAGCAATAAGTATATCACTGGTAGGTTTGTTCCTAATGTCCTTTATCAGAATAAGGAAATTTTCTTCTATTCCTAGTATTCATCGAGGTTTTCTTATGAATGAATGTTGAATTTTGGCAAATGCTTTTTCTGAGACTATTAAGATTTCTTTTTTTCAGTGAAATAACTGACTTATTTTCAAGTGTTGAACTAACCTTGCATTCCTGGATTAAACCACATTTGTTTATGATGTATTATATTTTTACATGTTTCTAGATTTGATCTAATATATTATTAAAGCTGTTTGAGCCAATGTCATGAGGGATATTGTTCTGATTTTTGTTGTCAGCCTTGTCTTTATCCGGGTATCATAATAGGTTAGTGTTCCCTTCTCTACAACATGGCAGTTTCCTTCAAATTGGAGTCCATCAGGAGAATGTCTTTCCTCACCTTTTTAAAAGGACTCATCAGCTTGGGTTAGATGCTTCCAGAATAATCTCCCTTTTGACGAATTCATAATCAACTAATTAGTAACTTAATAATGGGAGCAGTATTCCATCATATTCTCATGCCCCACATACACTCAAGGAGAAGAGATTATATGAGGTGTATAAACCTGGAGCAGGTATTGGGAGGGCATCGTAGAACTCTGTCCGCAGCATAGATACCCCCATCTACTATAGAAGATAAACTGTATTTTATTTTCTCATTGATCATGTTATGAGTGGAAGACAGGACAGCCTTTATTTTAAAGCTAGAAATAGGGAATATCTTTTAGATACAAAGTTTATGGAGGTTGACTCTATAAACTTTATGCATAATTGGAAAATAGAAAAATAATAAGGAACCAGATATTTATAATGAAATAAAGAATTTAAGGAAGATTTGGCAGTATATGCTAAGATCCTGAGATGAGAAAAAAACTTGGTGAATTTAAGCAGAGACCAGAATTAAGATAGGAAGTGAATCACAAGCCATTTCCAGGGAAGAGCTTTCCAAAGAGAAGAAGTTAAGTCTAAAATGGAGACAAGCTTGGGGTGTTCAATGAGCATATATAGATATTACTAGAGCAAAGCTGGCTAGGGGAAAAGAGTGTAACTGGAAGAAATCAGAGTGGTCTGTAGAAACAATCCCATGAAAGATTCTTTAACCATGGGTTAAAATTATCAATTATTTCTAAGGGTAGTGGTAAATAAAACTTTTAAGCTAGGGGAAGGAGCATGTTCAAGTTGATGCATTACTATGATTACTTTGGTTGATATGTGGGTAACAGATTAACCAGAAAGGCAAGAGTGGAAGCTACTAGAAGAGTTAACAGGCTATTTTTATCGTACAGGAGAGAGAAAAAAATCATGATTAGGACTAAGATGGAAATTGAGAGATGTAGACAAATTTGATGTGTGATTTTGGCTTTAAAACTCTTTTCAGTTCTGAGGCGCCTGGATGGCACTGTTGGTTGAGCTTCTGACTCGGTTTCCACTCAGGTCCTGATCTCAGGGTGGTGAGATTGAGCCCCACCTTGGGCTCCATGGGAGCATGGAGTCTGCTTGAGATTCTTTCTCCTCTCCTCCCCTCCTGCTCATGCTCTCTCTCTCTCAAATAAATAAATAAATCTTAAAAAAATAACAAAAAAAACCCTCTTTTTAAATTTTTTTTAACTTGAATATTTTTAAAAATTCTGATTGGTAAGCTCTTTTTATATATTAAAATATTGGTTATTTTTTTGTAGATATTTTTGTTTGCTATTTGACTTTGCGTTTTGTTCATAGTATTTTTGATAATGTTGTCAAATCAACACTTTTTTTCTTGGTGCTATTTCTTTATTGTTAGTAAATGTATGAGCACCTGCGTAGGCTGTGGTATAAATTAAAACGTGTCTATGTAGTTAAAGGCACTATAATACAATTATATAACATGCAACATAATGTACTGTATATCTAAGTGAATTATAAACAAATAAGAAATATACGATATAGTAATGTACTGTCATCTGGGATTTTCAATGAAAGAAAAGCAATCATTTTTTTTCCATCCAAAGATGTTTAACAGCAGCAAGATCTCACTTGAGTGGTTTTTCAAAAATTTAATTTAATTTTTGTTCATGAGGTACATACATACTTCCTTGAATTTTCAAATATATGTTATATGTATATTTGAAAATTCAAACTATTGAATAACACTAGATGATGAAATAAAGAAAAATCTTAGTTTATATTACATGGGTGTTTCTGGTGCTTTGGGACTCACAAAATAAAGGTTACTATGATCTTCAGCATGGTGACCTTTAGAAAGAACTGAAAAGACTCATCTTTTCATTTAAGGCTTCACTTTGCAAATCCATAGAGTAGCCTAAGGTCAGGCTCAGAATCCTCATTTCAGAAATGAAGCAAATGTATTTCCAATATTAACTATAGTATTCTTTAAAAGTGACAAATGAATCTGAGTATTATGAGTGTGATAAATGTGCCTGGACAATTTTGTCTTGTGAAAATCATTAACTTTGTATGCTTGCCATCTGTGGGCACTGTAAGTAGAGATGTTCCTCTTCCCAAGTTTTGAGCCCATTGATAGGAAGCTCTCCTTTGAACTGGGGCTGGGGGGTTATTTAAAGAAACATTTCCAATATCTCTGTCCACTTCCACCTCATTCTCCTTCCCAAAGGAATAGTAATTAATATATTGATATAAAGTTTACCGTCCTTTGGAATACTGAAGCAGGGCAGTTAGTTTATCTCTCACGTATTCTCTCTATCAATAATAGGAAGAAAGGAATAATTATTTCTCTCTCATTTTTAGAGATTTCACTTCATGAAATCACCTTGGGACAGATCCTACTGTCTAGCTAGAGAAAGGGAAATGTGTTTGATAGTTTCCATTTCTTCCTCCAGGTTAATTTTTGATCCTTCTCTGTCTTGCTCACTATCCCAGATTACATCAGGGTTCCCACACCCTCTGTCTTACTGTTGAGTTTGGCTTATAGGAGCATCTTTTCAGGGTACTAAAAGGAATGAGAAGAGTGAAGTCAGAACACTTATTTCCCTACCCCTAGATTAAGAAACAACTGAGAGGAATAGTAAACCTCAGTGTAAGGACAGGAATAAAGCCTTGAGGACAAGGTTTACTATTCCTCTCAACTGTTTGTTAATCTTTGTGTCTGTGTTCCAATGTGTTCTAATAGCCCCTCCTTCCCTTTCCCCCTTTGGGCCTGGGATGGTGATAGAAAGTGCTACCATGCCTAGGGCTACTTCATCATGCAGCTAAAGCTATGCCTTTGTGGAGTCTCTTAAATTAAAATCTCCTTGAATTACTATATTTTGAATTTAGCATCTGGACTGAGAGGGCTGCCATTTCCAACAACTTCCTGAAAGGAAAAAAAAAAAAAAAGTGATCAGCTTTTTGACTCTGTCAGCACTGAGATTCTCTTTTGCTTACTTACCTGGAGGATCCAGATTTTGTTGTATAAGAGCTGAGCTACTGATACATTTATTTTAAGGACAACATTTGCAAGGAGGCCTCGCTCTCCCGAAATGGTCATAAAATAATAACAGTAGAGTTGGAGGCTGTTTTTCAACTTTCACCTCTGCTAATGAGTCCTGCTTATCAAAACCAGGACTAAGTGGACAATTGAGGGCTAAAAGCCAGAATTATAAGATTGGATACAAGGCTATCTGTACATGGTAAGAAAACATACTATCACTTTAATAAAATACAGTTCGGACCCTCTCTATTGGTAAGGTAAGAATTTCCATATTGATAGGTAACCCTGGTCCTCAAGCTTCTCCCTCTATTCCCCTAATGACTGGTTTCACCTCCTTACTAGTCTAGGCTTGGGGGCAAGTGGTGGCTCTTCATTTGACTAGTGCCTTGAACTAGGATCAAAGTTGGAGCTCACACTACTTCTCCCAATTCCTAAGTGCTATGGAAGCTAGGTTAGTCCACCTCAGTTCTAGAACATTTACCAGGAATTAAAAAAAAAAAAAAAGTGGAATGCAACTATATAAATACAGCATGAAACATTTATCTCATCTTTAACTTAGGGAAACTTTTAGGAATTTTTCTTGACTAGTTATCAACATGTGAAAGAGGCCTTATTTCTTATAAATGTTGAAATGACTTCCAAACATATCTAGAAATTTCAAAATATAAACTCTGGAAAGGTAGTCTCAGAAAGACTAAGGCATTTATTGTCCCTAGTATAACTTCTGCCTTTTTAGGTAGAATTTAGAATCTCAAATATAGAAACCCCCTTCCAGATTAAATTTCAGGCTGCTCCATCCACTACATTCTAGATGAACTTTTCTCAAACACACCAAGCATTCTCTCCTCAGAATGATCCCCTTTCTCCCTCATTTCAGTGGTTACAATAAAAAAAAAAAAAAGGTTAATGGGGTAGGATGTGCTCCCTAATAGAATCTTTACCATTAGGCTACCTTCCATTTTTCTGTTTGAAAAGTCATAATGAGAGCTGTTTGAGAAACGTCTGCAGCATTATTTTCCACTGTTTGAGTTAAATAAGCGATGACTTTTCCACCCCCTGCCTACTAAAAATTATTACACTAACAGGCCAAAGGTAGATAAAATCTTCCTTAAGGAATTGTAGTCTATTCCATCTCGGCATAGAAATTCCATCTCATTATTTGACTGGGCTTATCTATTTCTTATAATTCCTTGCTAAAAGCTTTAAGGAATATTAAATAGTGGCAACATTCTGTTTTCATCCCCAAACCCCAGAATCACATTCTCTTCAAAGCATGGGTGGCTCAGTCGTTAGGTGTCTGCCTTCAGCTCAGGTCATGATCCCAGGGTCCTGGGATCGAGCCCCACATTGGGCTCCCTGCTCTGTGGGAAGCCTGCTTTTCCTTCTCCCACTCCCCCTGCTTGTGTTCCCTCTCTGTGTCTCTCTCTGTCAAATAAATAAAATCTTTAAAAATAAAAATAAAAAAATAAAGCATGTGATCTGCTTTCTAAGTTATTGCAGATAACAGTTTAAATACTTGACCATAACATAACAAGGCTTATAGCTTTCCCGTTTGCAGTATAGGTTTTCTTACTATCCACTGAGGCAAAGCCTAATATTTTAGTTTTTGTTTGTTTAACTAGTAGCATACTATTTCCATTGCCAGTTTTGGCGTTATTTAGTGTGTAGGTAAAACTATGATATCAATAAGACCCCAGAATACTGTGGCTTAAATAAGTCAGCAGATTTTTGTTTTTGTTTGTTGTTTGTTTTTGTTTTGTTTTGTTTCCCTTTCTTTCTCTCCAAAAATAGTCCAGGAAGGGTGTGTGGGGCCTGGAACAATTGATTATCCAAGATTGCCAGGGTGGCTTTTCATCCTCAACATGTGGTTTTCATGTCTGATTTTAAGATCTAGTGTTACTTTTTGTTTTTGTTTTGTTTCAAGTTTTTATTGAAATTCTAGTTAGTTGACATATAGTGAAGATGTAGTGTTTCTTGCTTGGACAGGGTAGATCACTAATACCCCTCCTGAATGTTAGCCAGTGGGAAGGGAAAAATGAAAAGATAAAATCCAGGCAAGAGGTTTTGACACAGAAGATGTCACAGAAATTGCCTATATATATTATGCTCAATTTCATTGGATTAAAACTTAATCATAAAGTAAACATAGCTGCAAAGGTGAAAGGACACAGTTAAAATTTGGAAGGCATTTCTATCAGTGAAAGAAGATATGGAGAACGGATACTGGTGGATTATCTTTGCCATCTAGCGGCATTGGATTTCTCTGTCTGAACCTAGTTTGGAGAGGATACTCTCAAAATGAACTAGAGACAAAATAAATTAATAAAAGTAAAATGTATAGTGAAAACTTTCTTACTCTTAAGACAACATAGACAGGAAGCACTAGTTAGATCTAAAGATACAAAATGGAAAATGTGAATAATAGTGGGAGAATTTTCTTACCTTAATAAAAATGACTGCATGTTTCAACTGTTAGACTAAGTGATATGACACTTTCCATCATTCAATGATCCTTTAATATTGGCTGACAACACATGTTTTGTTTAGACTATAAACAGGACCAATACTTGAAAAGTTGACATTTCATTGAAGGAAGATAGATTAAAAACCCATATTTTGAAAGTTTATTAGAAATTTATTTCTAGAACTTCTCTTTCTTTTCCTTAATCCTAAGTGTCAATATCCTTTTCTTTCTGCAGTTGCCTCTATAGCCTAAGAAAAATCATTAAAAGAGCTCATCTGATCCTGTAAGTTATATTTTTTTCTACCATTTCCACTCATTAATTATTCCATATCAGTTATTTTGGTGCACTCTTCTAAAGAAAATGCTCTCAAGTTGTTCTGGGATTTAGAAGCCCCATAAATGATGGCGGACTACTGGCAAAATTATTTACTTCCTTAGAAAACAAGCAATTTCTATTGAAAAGCCATTATTGGGTTTGTTTTCTGCTATTCCCCTCTCACCTCAAGTGACCAACATATCATTTAGAAAATAATGTAAAAACAAATTCAAATTACTTTAGATACACAAATGCATCAAAACAACATTTATTCTATTACATACACTATTTTCTGTTCATTCTTATTTCCTATTGACCAGAATTCTCACTTTCCATTACCATGTAAAGAAACAAAGCATTTCCTGTTATACATTGTATAGAATCTGTGGTTGGTATTTATTACATTTTTGTATTATGTGAAAATAAAGATACATGTCTGTGAATGTGTCCTTGTGTGTATGTGTCTGCTCTTCGGCCTACGAAAGTTTACAAATACATAGAAAGTTTCTGAGAAAATAAAAAACATTAGAAAATGTTAAGTTGAATATATACTATTTGTTCGATTTTAATTTTTAATTATGTACCTATATTTCTTTATCTTTATAAATCTAGTAATGAAATAAATTTGAATATAAAGTTACAATAAAACCTATAAAAGAAAATGAATATATATTCTAACTAATAATACCTTTTGCATATAACAAATTCATGATTTAATAAAACAAATACAATTCAGTGAATCTGTTTAGCTCATACTATAACATCAGGTTTCTATATCTATGTAATGTGACTACAACATAGCAGTTTTGATGACATCAGTTTTAATAAAATAGTGTTCTCCCATGTTCTATTTGTGAGAGGTGATAAGTAACTAGATATTTTGCTTTTCACCTGTTTATTCTTATATAGAGAATGAATAATACGTTTTCTCAAGATTTGAGGAACATGCCAACTTTTATTAGGTAATTTTAACCCCATATGCCTATGTTGAATGTCACCCACCTGTGCACTGGTTAATAGGCAGACAGACCTCGGTTCAGGCTGTGGAACTGGCAGGTACCTGTGAACTGGTTTTAGCGCCTCTGAGTTCCAGTCTGGGAACACCTGGAGAACACTGACTTTGCAAGATAACCACAGATGAGAGACCGTTATAGAAGTCAAGGTTTCCAGAGGAGAAATTTCAGCCCTCAGTGGAGAAGGAAAACAAAAATACAAATTTGGAGACATTGGAGTGGGTAAAGGAACTCTGACAGCATCATCCCTCCCCATAAGGTTGTGCAGCTTAGAGATAGAGGAGGCCCACAATCTCTCCCATGGGAAAAAGGGAGAACAGTGAATGAGTACCCAAGTTTCCCAGCTCTGTGGGGTGCTGCTAAGGAAATCCATTTCTGTCTCACACACCAGAGTATTGAAGTGGGAGCTCCACGACTGGGGTGGAGGGAGGACATCAGGAATGAGGCAGATAAGAATATCAGAGGACATTAAAGGGACAGAGTTCCTATTATGTTCTGGATTCCAGCAGTAAGCCCATTTGCCATCTGCTGGGAAAACCTCACCTAAGGATTCCCTTAATTGGCTCACACAGACCTCTGATCTCTCAAGTTCAAAACCCACATCTCTCCCCACTTCAGGTGATTCCCTGTGTGCAATCTTAAGGGTGGCCATGAGAGCAAATTCAGGTAGACAGGGAACCTGTGCAGAAAACAGGACAGGGTCTGTGGGTAAGAGAGAAACCACAGTCCATAATCTTAAACTGTAATGCCACCTTCAGGGGAAAAAAAAAGTTTCTAGTAGCAAGTGTGGTGAGTTTTAAGAATTGGAGAAGGTATACAAGCTTAAGAATTTTGCCACAAAGTGTGCAAGAAATGTGAAGCAGGTGTATCTATACAAGGCCAGAGAAAGTCTCTTAAATTTATAGCAGGACCAACAAAAAATATCTCCTACCTGAAGGAAGCTAGTAAAGATTGGAGGAAGTGACTATTGTTTCAAATGCAAAAAAGCAATATAAAACTCCAAGGAACATGAAGAATCAAAGACACATGACATCAGCAGAAGATCACAGTATTCCTCCAGTAACTGAGCACAGTGACATGGAGATCTGAAATTTACCTGATAAAAAAACCAAAGTAACTATTTTGAGGAAACTCAATAAAACCAGAAAACAAAGATAATTCAAAGAAATCTGGAAAATTCTACATGGACAAAATGAGTAACAAAGAGATACAAATCATAGAGAATGAACAAGTCAATGAAGAATGCAATAGAGAGCATCAGTAGCAGAATAGATCATGCAGAAGAAAGAATCAGTGAGTTAGAGGATAGGAATTTTGAAATAAAACAGAGAACAAAAGAAAAAGAAAAAAAAACAGAGCAAAGAAAGCCTACATGGTCTATGAGCCACCATCAAAAGTATGAATATCAGAACATAGGAATTCTAGAAGAAGAGGGCAGAAAGTCTATTTTTAAAGATAATGGTTGAAATCGTACCAAACAGGAGAATTGGCCATTCAAATCCATGAAGCTAAAAAATCACCTCATTATTTCAATCCAAAACAATCTTCTCTCAGACACATTATAATGAAATGGTAAAAAAAATAAAAGACAGAGAAAGAGTGCAAAATACAAAGGAATCCTCATTAGGCTATTAGCAGATTTGTCAGCAGACATCTTATGGGCTAGGAGAAATGGGATGAAATATTCAAAATGCTGAAAGAAAATTATTGCCAGAAGGAATACTCTGCCTGGTGTAGTTATCTTTCAGAAATTAAGAGATTTTAAGTTTTTCCTAGACAAATAAAAGCTGTGGGGGTTCATCACTACTAGACCTGCTTAACAGGAAATAGTGAAAGTTTTTCAAACTTAAATGGAAAGAAGTTGATTAATAACATGAAAACATACAAAAATATACAGCACATAGTAAAGGTAATTACATAGATGGAAAAACCTCTAATTTTGTAACGTGATGATGTGTTAACCTCTTACTGATAGTTTAAAGATTAAATAAAAAGATTGTTTTAAAAAAACTATAGATACCATAATTTTTCAATGAATATACAATATAAAAAGAGGTAAATTGTGACATCAAAAATATAAATTGGAAAGGGTAGATTCATGTTAAGTAGCTATCAGTGTAAAACAGACTCATACTTGTAAGATGTTATTTGTGAACCTCATGGTAACAACTAAAGTAAAAACCTATAGATTTATAAAATATAAAGAGAAGAGATCAGAGCATACCACCATGGAAAAATCCCCAATCTACAAAAGAAGGCAGTGAGAAAAGAAAAAAGGAACAATGGAACAACAAAACAGGAAGTAATAGGATGGCATTAGTGAGTCTATTGATAATTACTCTAAATATAAATAGATTGACTTCTCTAACAAAAGGTACAGAGTAGCTGGATGGATAAAAAAGAAAAAGAGAAAGACCCAATTTTTTGCTGCTTTCAAGGGACTTGCTTCAGCTTCAAGGGCACACATAGGCTCAAGGGGAAGCAATGGAAAAAGATATTCCATACAAGTGGAAGCAAAAGGAAAGCAGTGGTACTGATACTTCTAACAAAGAAAATAGACTTTAAGCCAAAAATGGTAAGAGACAAAGAAGGTCCTCATCTAATCTTTATATAAAGGGGTCAGCTCATCAAGAAGATATAACAACTGTAAATATATTCCTACCCAACACTAGAGCACCTAAATTAAGCAAATTCTAACAGATCTGAAGAGAGAAATAACAATAATAGTAGGCGACTTCAATACTCCACTTTCAGCAATGGATAGATCATCCAGACAGAAAATCAACAATGAACCATTGGACTTGTTCCATACTTCAGACCAAATAGATCTAACGGACAGGGTGGAGCAAGATGGCAGAGGAGTAGGAGACCTGGATTTCGTCTCCTCTCAGGAATTCAGCTGGATAGGGATCAAACCATTCTGAACACCTACGAACTCAACAGGAGATCGAAGAAAAGAGCAACAACTCTCTGAACAGAAAAGCGACCACTTTCTGGAAGGTAGGACATGCGGAAAAGTGAATCCGAGGCGATATTCGGGAGGATAGATGGCAGGGGAGGGGCCTCGGTCGGCCGCTTCTGGCAAGTGATAGAACTGTGGAGCACAAAATTGGAACTTTTAGAAGTCTGCTCCGCTGAGGGACGTCACTCCGGTGGCTAAGCGGGGGGTGGAACCCTCGTGGGACAATGTGGTCTCAGGACCCTCAGGGTCACAGAAAGACCGGGGGTGCCTGAGTGTGGCAGAGCTCCCAGGTATCGGAGCGGGGAAGCCGGCTGCAGAGACGGAGCCGAGGCGTGGGCTCTCAGCTCGGGGTTGCCATAAACCGTGATCCACGGCACAGTCGGGCCACTGCTCCTCCAGTAGGGACCCAACCAACGGCAGATCTGGGGAGACTCCCCTTCCTCCCCTGGGAGGAGAGGTGCGGGAGTGCACCGCAGGGATCTGCTGGGTTTGGAGACTCCACACGGGGTCGGGTGCCAGAGATAGAAACGCGCGGTCACAGGCGGGGTGAGCACTGAGTGCGGCTGGAGACTGGGGAGACGGGAGTGACTGACAGCTTTTCTCTGGGGCCGCAGTGAGGAGTGGGGCCCGAGTTCTCGGCTCCTCCGAGGCGGAGATTGGGAGTCCGCCATTTTCACTCTCCGCCTCCAAAGCTGTACGGAAAGCTTGCAGGGAACAAAAGCTCCTGAGAGCAAACCCGAGCAGATTACTTAGCCCGGACCGGGCAAGGGCGGGGCAATTCCACCTCTGGCAAAGACTTTTGGAAACCACGACAACAGGCCCCTCCCCCAGAAGATCAGCGAGAACAGCCAGCCAAGACCAAGTTTACCGATCCATGAGAACGGCAGAACTCCAGCGCTACGGGAATAATGCACATAGAATTCATGGCTTTTTTACCATGATTCTTTAGTCTTTCAAAGTTAATTTTTTTTTTTGAATTTTTCTTTTTCCCTTTTTCAACCAACATCTTATCAATCCCTTTTTTAAAAAAAACATTTTTATTTTTCATTTTTAGAGTCATATTCTATCCCTTCATAGTAGTTACCCATATTTTTGGCGTATATATATAAGTTGTTCTCTCTTTAAAACTTTGATATAGTTTCTTCTAACAGATCAAAATATACCCTAAATCTCTAGTGTATGGTTTTTTCTACTCCCTTGCCTGATCACATTCTCTCTCTTTTTTTTCTTTTTTTTTTTACATCCTCTTCTTTCTTTTTTCAAACAACTTCTTATCAATTCCTTTTATAAAATTTTTTATAATTTCCATCTTTACAGTCATATTCCATCCCTTCATCATATCAACCCTTATTTTTGTACATATATAAGTTTTTCTTTCTTTAAAATTTTGGGAGGCACTTTCTTCTAACAGACCAAAATACACCCAAAATCAAGTGTGTGGCACTGATCTATATACCAGCCTGATCATATTTGATCACATTCTGTTTTTATTTTTGTTTTGTTCTGTTTTTGTTTGTTTTTATCTTTATGTTTTTCTTTTTCTTTTTCTTTTTTTTTTTCTTTTTCTTTTTTCTCTCTTTCCCTTTCTTTTCCCACTGCTTCAGGTCTTTTCTGATTTGTTTAGAGTATAATTTCTTGGAATGTTGTTACCCTGTTAGCATTTTGTTCTCTCATTAATCTATTCTCCTCTGGACAAAATGACAAGACGGAAAAAATCACCTCAACAAAAAGAACAAGAGGTAGTACCGACTGCCAGGGACCTACTCAATACAAACATTAGTACGATGTCAGATCTAGAGTTCAGAATCATCACTTTAAAGATACTAGCTGGGCTTGAAAAAACCATGGAAGTTATCAGAGAAACCTTTTCTGGAGAGGTAAAAGAACTAAAATCTAACCAAGTAGAAATCAAAAAGGCTATTAATGAGGTGCAATCAAACATGGGGGCGCTAACTGCTAGGATAAATGAGGCAGAATAGAGAATCAGTGATATAGAAGACCCAATGATGGAAAATAAGGAAGCTGAGAAAAAGACAGATAAACAACTACTGGATCACGAGGGCAGAATCCGAGAGGTAAGCGATAGCATAAGACGAAACAACATTAGAATAATTGGGATCCCAGAAGAAGAAGAAAGAGAGAAAGGGGCAGAAGGTATATTGGAGCAAATTATAGCAGAGAACTTCCCTAATTTGGGGAAGGGAACAGGCATCAAAATCCAGGAAGCACAGAGAACCCCTCTCAAAATCAATAAAAATAGGTCAACACCCCAACATCTAATAGTAAAACTTACGAGTCTCAGAGACAAAGAGAAAATCCTGAAAGCAGCTCGGGAGAAGAGATATGTAACCTACAATGGTAGAAACATTAGATTGGCAACAGACTTATCCACAGAGACCTGGCAGGCCAGAAAGGACTGGCAGGATATATTCAGAGCAGTAAATGAGAAAAATATGCAGCCAAGAATACTATATCCAGCTAGGCTGTCATTGAATATAGAAGGAGAGATGAAAAGCTTCCAGGACAAACAAAAACTAAAGGAATTTGCAAACACGAAACCAGCCCTACAAGAAATATTGAAAGGGGTCCTCTAAGCAAAGAGAGAGCCTAAAAGCAACATGGACCAGAAAGGAACACAGACAATATACAGTAACAGCCACCTTACAGGAAATGCAATGGCACTAAATTCCTATCTTTCAATAGTTACCCTGAATGTAAATGGGCTAAATGCCCCAATCAAACGACACAGGCTATCAGATTGGATTAAAAAACAAGACCCATTGATATGCTGTCTACAAGAGACTCATTTTAGACCCAAAGACACCCCCAGATTGAAAGTGAGGGGGTGGAAAACCATTTACCATGCTAATGGACACCAAAAGAAAGCTGGGGTGGCAATCCTTATATCAGACAAATTAGATTTTAAACCAAAGACTGTAATAAGAGATGAGGAAGGACACTATATCCTACTTAAAGAGTCTATCCAACAAGAGGATCTAACAATTGTAAATATCTATGCCCCTAACATGGGAGCAGCCAATTATATAAGGCAATTAATAACAAAAGCAAAGAAACACATTGACAACAATACAATAATAGTGGGGAACTTTAACACCCCCCTCACTGCAATGGACAGATCGTCTAAGCAAAAGATCAACAAGGAAATAAAGACTTTAAATGACACACTGGACCAAATGGACTTCACAGACATATTCAGAACATTCCATCCCAAAGCAATGGAATACACATTCTTCTCTAATGCCCATGGAACATTCTCCAGAATCGATCACATCCTGGGTCATAAATCAGGTCTCAACCGGTACCAAAAGATTGGGATCATCCCCTGCCTATTTTCAGACCACAATGCTTTGAAACTAGAACTCAATCACAAGAGGATGGTGGGAAAGAACTCAAATACATGGAGGCTAAAGAGCATCCTACTAAAGAATGAATGGGTCAACCCGGAAATTAAAGAAGAATTAAAAAAAACTCATGGAAACCAATGAAAATGAAAACACAACTATTCAAAATCTGTGGGATGCAGCAAAGGCAGTCCTAAGAGGAAAGTACATAGCAATACAAGCCTTTCTCAAGAAACAAGAAAGGTCTCAAATACACAACCTAACTGTACACCTATAGGAGCTGGAGAAAGAACAGCAAATAAAGCCTAAAACCAGCAGGAGAAGAGAAATAATAAAGATCAGAGCAGAAATCAATGAAATAGAAACCAAAAGAACAGTAGAACAGATCAACGAAACTAGGAGCTGCTTCTTTGAAAGAATTAACAAGATTGATAAACCCCTGGCCAGACTTATCAAAAAGAAAAGAGAAGTGACCCAAATCAACAAAATCATGAATGAAAGAGGAGAGATCACAACCAACACCAAAGAAATACAAGCAATTATAAGAACATATTATGACCAAATCTATGCCAGCCAATTAGATAACCTGGAAGAAATGGATGCATTCCTAGAGATGTATCAACTACCAAAAGTGAACCAGGAAGAAATAGAAAACCTGAACAGACCTATAACCACTAAGGAAATTGAAGCAGTGATCAAAAATTTCCCAACAAACAAAAGCCCAGGGCCAGATGGCTTCCCAGGGGAATTCTACCAAATATTTAAAGAAGAATTAATACCTCTTCTTCTGAAACTGTTCCAAAAAATAGAAATGGAAGGAAAACTTCCAAACTCATTTTATGAGGCCACCATTACCTTGATCCCAAAACCAGACAAAGACCCCATCAAAAAGGAGAACTACAGACCAATATCCCTGATGAACATGGATGTAAAAATTCTCACCAAAATACTAACCAATAGGATCCAACAGTATATTTAAAGGATTATTCACCATGACCAAGTGGGATTTATCCCTGGGCTGCAAGGTTGTTTCAACATCTGCAGATCAATCAACGTGATACAATACATTAACAAAAGAAAGAACAAGAGTCATATGATCCTCTCAATAGATGCAGAAAAAGCATTTGACAAAGTACAGCATCCTCTCTTGACCAAAACTCTTCAGAGTATAGGCATAGAGGGTACATACCTCAATATCATAAAAGACATCTATGAAAAACCCACAGCTAATATCTTTCTAAATGGGGAGAAACTGAGAGCTTTCCCCCTAAGGTCAAGAACACGGCAGGGATGTCCACTATCACCACTGCTATTCAACATAGTATTAGAAGTCCTAGCCACAGCAATCAGACAACAAAAGGAAATCAAAGGCATCCAAATGGGCAAAGAAGAAGTCAAACTCTCACTCTTTGCAGATGATATGATACTTTATGTGGAAAACCCAAAAGACTCCACCCCAAAACTGCTAGAACTCATACAGGAATTCAGTAAAGTGGCAGGATAGAAAATCAATGCACAGAAATCAGTGGCATTCCTATACACCAACAACAAGACAGAAGAAAGAGAAATTAAGGAGTCGATCCCATTTACAATTGTACCCAAAACCGTAAGATACCTAGGCATAAATCTAACCAAAGAGGCAAAGGATCTGTACTCAGAAAACTATAAAATACTCATGAAAGAAGTTGAGGAAGACACAAAGAAATGGAAAAACGTTCCATGCTCATGGATTGGAAGAATAAATATTGGGAAGATGTCAATGCTACCTAGAGCAATCTACACATTCAATGCAATCCCCATCAAAATTTCATCCACTTTTTTCAAAGAAATGGAACAAATAATCCTCAAATTTGTATGGAACCAAAAAGGACCCTGAATAGCCAGAGGAATGTTGAAAAAGAAAAGCAAAGCTGGCGGCATCACAATTCCGGTCTTCCAGCTCTATTACAAAGCTGTCATCATCAAGACAGTATGGTACTGGCACAAAAACAGACACATAGATCAATGGAACAGAATAGAGAGCCCAGAAATGGACCTTCAACTCTATGGTCAACTAATCTTTGACAAACCAGGAAAGAATGTCCAATGGAAAAAAGACAGTCTCTTCAACAAATGGTGTTGGGAAAATTGGACAGCCACATGCAGAAGAATGAAACTGGACCATTTCCTGACACCACACACAACAGTAGACTCAAAATGGTTGAAAGACCTCAATGTGAGACAGGAGTCCATCAAAATCCTAAAGGAGAACACAGGCAGCAACCTCTTCGACCTCAGCTGCAGCAACTTCTTCCTAGACACATTGCCAAAGGCAAGGGAAGCAAGGGCAAAAATGAACTATTGGGACTTCATCAAGATAAAAAGCTTTTGCAAAGCAAAGGAAACAGTCAACAAAACCAAAAGACAACCAACAGAATGGGAGAAGATATTTGCAAATGACATATCAGATAAAGGGCTAGTATCCAAAATCTATAAAGAACTTATCAAACTCAACACCCAAAGAACAAATAACTCAATGAAGAAATGGGCAGAAGACATGAACAGACATTTTTCCAAAGAAGACATCCAAATGGCCAACAGACACATGAAAAAGTGCTCAATATCGCTCGGCATCAGGGAAATCCAAATCAAAACCTCAATGAGATACCACCTCACACCAGTCAGAATGGCTAAAATTAACAAGTCAGGAAATGACAGATGTTGGCAGGGATGCGGAGAAAGGTGAACCCTCCTACACTGTTGGTGGGAATGCAAACTGGTGCAGCCACTCTGGAAAACAGTATGGAGGTTCCTCAAAAAGTTGAAAATAGAGCTACCGTATGATCCAGCAATTGCACTACTCGGTATTTACCCCAAAGATACAAAAGTAGGGATCCGAAAGGGTACGTGCACCCCCATGTTTATAGCAGCAATGTCCACAATAGCCATACTATGGAAAGAGCCAAGATGTCCATCGACAGATGAATGGATAAAGAAGGTGTGGTATATATATACAATGAATATTATGCAGTCATCAAAAGGAATGAGATCTTGCCATTTGCAACGACGTGGATGGAACTGGAGGGTGTTATGCTGAGGGAAATAAGTCAGTCAGAGAAAGACATGTATCATGTGACCTCACTGATATGAGGAATTCTTATTCTCAGGAAACAAACTGAGGGTTGCTGGAGTGGGGAGCGGGGTGGGAGGGATGGGGTGACTGGGTGATAGACACTGGGAAGGGTATGTGCTCTGGTAAGCGCTATGAATTGTGCAAGACTGTTTAATCTCAGATCTGTACCTCTGAAACAAATAATGCAATATATGTTAAGGAAAAAAAAAAAAAAGAAGATAGCAGGAGGGGAAGAATGAAGGGGGGGAAATCGGAGGGGTAGATGAACCGAAGACAATGGACTCTGAAAAACAAACTGAGGGTTCTAGAGCGGAGGGGGGTGGGAGGATGAGTTAGCCTGTGATGGGTATTGAGGAGGACACGTTCTGCATGGAGCACTGGGTGTTATGCACAAACAATGAATCATGGAACACTACATCTAAAACTAATGATGTAATGTATGGGGATTAACATAACAATAAAAAATTAAAAAAAATAGATCTAACGGACATATACAGAACATTCCATCCAACAGCAGCATAATACACATTTTTCTCAAGTGCATACAGAACACCTGCCAGGATAGATCACATGATAGTCCAAAAAACAAGTCTTAGGAAATGTGAGAAGATTGAAATCATTTCAAGTATCTGCTTGACCATGGTATTATAAAACTTGAAATCAGGGAGAGGAAAGCTGGAAAATTTACAAACATGTGGGAACTAAACAATACTGAACAACTAATAAATCAATGAAGAAATTGGAAAATAAAAAAATATCAAAACAAATGAAAATGGAGATACAACATACCAAAACCTATGGGATGCTGCAAAAACAATTCTTAGATGGAAGTTTATAGCAATTAATGCATATATTAAGAAAAAAAGGACGCTCTCAAATAAACCACCTATGTTTATACTTCAAGGAACTATGGAAAAAAAGAACAAAAATAGGCCCAAAGTTAGCAGAAGGAAGGAAATAACGAGATCAGATTGCAAATGATGAAACAGAGACCAGAAAAACAATAGAAAATATAAAAAAATAATTAGAGCTAGTTTTGAAAAAATAAAATTGATAAACCTTTCGCCTGATTAAGAAAAATAAAGAGGAATCAAATTAAAAAAAATCTGAACAGAACAATAATGAGTAAGGGGATTGAATCAGTAATCAAAAGCTTCCTAACATAAGCCCAGTACCAGATGGTTTACTGGTGATTTCTACCAAGCTTTTAAAGAAGAATTATTCCAATATTTCTCAAAATCTTTCAAAGTATTGAAGAACAGGAACACTCCCAAACTTATTTTATAAGGCAGCGTTACCCTCATACCAAAGCCACATAAGGATGCTAAAAGAAAAGATAGTCCAATATTCCTGGTGGATAATAGATTTAACAGTTCTTAAAATATTAGCAAACTAATTGAACAACACATTAGAAGGACAGTAGAGCATGATCAAGTGGGATTTAATCCTGAGATTCAAGGGATATACCTTTCATAATGTACACAAAGATAAAAATTACATGAGTATCTCTAAAGATACAGGAAAAACATTTGACAATTTACAATCTTCTGTCATGATAAAAATCCTCAACAATTTGAGTATAGAAGGAACAAACATAATAAAGGTCACATACAACAAACCCACTGCTAATATAGTACCTAATGGTGAAAGGCTGAAAGCTTTTCTAAGATTGGGAATAAGACAAAGGTGCCCACTCTCACCAATCTTATTCAACCCAGTACTGAAAGTTCTATCTAGAGCAGTCAGGCAAGATAAATTAAAGGCATATATGTCAGAAAGGAAGAAGTAAAATTGTCTTATTTGCAGGTCATATGATCTTAAATAGAGAAAATCCTAAAGACTCAACCAGAAAACTGTTGGAACTAATCAGTGATTTTAGTAAAGTTCCAGGATATAAAATCAACGTAAAGAAATCAGTTGTTTCTATAAACTAGCAACACAATATCTGAAAAAGAAATAACAAAACAATCCCATTCACAATAACATCAAAAAATACTCAGAAATAAATTTAACAAGAGAGTGAAAGATTTATACACTGAAACTTACATGACTTTGATGAAAGAAATTGAAGAAGATACAGAGAAATATCCCATGTTCATGAAGGCATCATACTTTCTATTTCAAACTATACTACAAAGCTATAGTAATCAAAATCATATGGTACCAGCATAAAAATAGGCACATAGTTCAATGGACCAGAATCAAGAGTCCAGAAATAAACTCTCACATATGAGGCCAACAAATACTTGAGTAGGAAGCCAAGAATATTCAATGGGGAAAGGATAGTCTCTTCAATAGATGGTGTTGGGAAATCAATAAATACATTGGACCACTATCTTACATTATTCTAAAAAATAACTCAAAATAGATTGACAATTTAAACATAAAACCTGAAACCATAAAACTTATAGAAGAAATTAGAAGAAACCTCCTTGACATTGGTTTTGGTAATGATACTTTGGATATGACATCAAAAGCACAAGAAGCATAATTAAAAATAAACCAAGAGGACTACATCAAACTAAAAACCTACTTCACAGCATAAGAAATAATCAAAAAAAAAAAAAAAAGAAAAATGAAAAGGCAACCTGTGGAATGGGAGAAAATATTTGCAAACCATACATTAGATAAGGTGTTAATATCTAAATTATGTAAAGAACTCATACAACTCAGTAACAATAAAACAGTCCAATTAGAAAGTGGACAGGGGATCTGAATAGACATTTTTCCAAAGAACATACAAATGGCCAACAGATGCTTGAAAAAATGCACAACATCACTAATCATAAGGGAAATGCAAATCAAAGCTATGATGAGATTTCACCTCACAGATGTTAGAATCGCTATTATCAAAAAGACAAGAGATAAATATTTGTGAAGTTGTGAAGAAAAGAGAACTTTCTTGCACTGTTGGTGAGAATGTAAATTGGTTCAGCCATTATGGAAAATAGTAGGAAGTTTACTTACAACCTTAGTTTTAATTTTGGGGGTATATATGCAAAGGAAATGAAAACAAGATATTGAAAAGATATCTGCACTCCCATGTTTATTGCAGTGTTATGCACAATAACCAAGATAGGGAAGCATCCTAAGTGACCATCAATGAATGAATGGCTACAGAAAATGCAGTATGTATGTGTAGATAATGGAATATTATTCAGCCACAAGAAAGGAGGAAATCCTGCCATTTGCAACAACATGGATGAAACTTAAAGGCATAATGCTAAGTGAGATTATTCAGAGAAAGACAAATACTGTATGATAGTATGATATAATTTGTATGTAGAGTCTAGAAAACCTGAGGCCATTAAACAGTAAAATGGTGGTTACCTGGGGATGGGGGAATTGGGGAGATGTTGGTCAAATGTTACAAACTTGCAGTTAGAAGGTAAATATGTTTTAGATATCTGATTCACAGCACTGTGATTATAGTTAACAATACCATACTTGAAAGTTGCTAAGAGAAGAAGTCTTTAATGTTTTCTCTCTCTCTCTCTCTCTCTCTCTCTCTCTCTCACACACACACACACACACGCACACACACACAATGATAATTATGTGACATGATGGAGGTGTAAGCTAATGCTATTTTGCAATATATAAATTTATCAAATCACGTTGTACATCTTAAAGTTAATGCTATATGCCAATTATCCTTAAATAAGAATAAATTTAAAATGGCTACTTAGATTTAGAGGGGCAAAAGCATATTCAGGGATCAGTAAAAATCTGGTGCAGTATTCTAATTATTGCATGATATGCAAGTGCAAGGGGTAGAATTGGATACAGGAGTTAAGATTTTAAAAAGATTGGAAGGACAAACCATCAGTTTTAGGAATTTATATATCATTTGAAAGGTTACTACAGAATTTGTATTTGAAAAACATCTCTAGTAGCATGTTTGAAAATAAATTGATAATGGTATGTTGGTAATAGAAAGACATAATTCCAAATAGATAAGGAATGTGAAAATAAACTAAGAATAAAAATGCTCCTAAGTTTCTATCCTCAATGGAGGTTGTATGATAAGTTGGCGTATGGAAAAGATGAAAATATATATTTGAGGGGAGGACGCTTGGTTTTGGGTTCCCAATGGACCTCTAGTGCAGAGAGGTTCAGCAGGCAGTGAATAACTCAGCATATGGACCTCTGAAGCCTGTTTGGAATTGTGGTTGTATGTAGAGGAAATAAAGTCATGGAATTAGATGAGTTCTCTGTGGCTGGAATGTAGAGATGCCATTATGCAATACATATTTAACATTCTATGTGACAGTAAGTGGTATAGGTGGTGAGGATACAGGAATGAGCAAAGCAGGTATAGGTTCTGTGGTAAGTAGGAAGTAAAAGCAAAGGTGGAGACAATAGTAGTCAAAAAATTATACATATTTTCAGATATATACACTATGATAGGTCCATAAATTTCCAGGATTTATACCAGTGTAAAGCATTGTCTGAGATTGTTCTGGAAGCTCAATAAAGCCTCCCTTGAAGAACTGACCTTTGCACTGAGACTTGCAGGATGTGAGGGATCAACCAGGCATAGAATGGTTTCGAATGAAACATGAAAAAAAATTTGTTAAGGTTTTTCCCTATTTATTCCTTCTCTAAATACTTTATTAACTTAGTTATTTTTACCAGACTGAGCCATTTAAAAAATTTAAATATCACTGAAAGAGTTATACATTGAGACAATTGTTGAACATTGTAGTTCCCTACAGAGTTGGATAAAAGTTTGGGCAAACAAAAGGCTACACAAAAAGCTTATGAGGAAAATCTGGGGGAATGAAATGTCCATAGGAACTTTGAAAACTTTTAACATATCCCTGGAAATCTAGAAGACAATGCATATATGTGTGTATAGTTGTGCCCATGCCCAGCACTATATGTGTTCAGGAGTGAACCAGGGCCATATGATTTTACCTCTGGCTACTCTTGAGGTTCTGCACAAGAAGGAAGTAAAGGCAAAGGCACGGTTGTAAACTGCCTGGATGAGTGTTAAAAGTGTGCCCCAGCAGGTACACAGATCATCCCCACAAAGACTGGGAGACTTACTGGTTCCAGGCACATAAGGAAACCTCTGTCCAATCATTACCTGACCACTAAGTGACTAAACCGAGATTTTAGTGACCACACATGACAAAGGATGCAGACCTAAAAGAATTCAGAAAAATCACTAAACAAAGAGTTGTTTTGTTGTTGCTTCCTCCCACTCCCACTCCTTATACTGTCTTATCTCAATATTATCTAATTTCCCTTTTCCTTATTTTTTTATTTTTGACTCTTATTTCATAACAGGCTTTCCTCAGATTTCCTGCGACCAATGGCTAGCCATCATATTAAAGAGTAAGACACTGAAAGCTGCCTGGAAGCTGGATATGTGTGGGAAAGTCTTGTTGACTGGCCAGTCAGCTTGGAAGGAGAATGCCAAGCATTCAGAGAGGTTGGAAGACTAAATAGCCATGGGACTTTTTTACAAGACCAGGAGGGAAGATAATTCGTAGAGGAAATGCTCTATAATGGAAAATGATGGGAAATGCAGAGTAAAATGAGAACTGAGCAGAGGCCATTGGATTTGACAAAAAAAGAGTACAGATGGCTGTTGAGAGAGGAATTTCAACAGAATAATAGAGGTGTAAGCAGAATGTCACAGAAAGAGTGGGAGGGTCTGTGGGTGGAGACGGGTCTTTTTTGGAATCTGATTTTAAAAAGAAGAAAAGTGAAGACAGATCATAGTTTGAAGACAGGAGCCGGTTTAGATGTTTGTTTTGGGTTGTCTCCATTAAAATCAAGCAAACCCAAATGAAACAAGGCAGTAGTCATTTAAAATTTTTCACTCACCAAAGCTTTTGCCAGAGTTATGCACAAAATAAATTTATAGGTTTTAATTTCATCTCTAATGTTTTTTTTTTTTTTTCAAGTCTTTTGATTTATGTGCTCATCCATAACATTATCCAGAGACAGGCACAGGAAGAAGGAAGAAAATCCAAAACCCGAAGTCATTCACAGTTTGGGATATTGTTCCCCTAAAACTCTATCCATGGTTTAAGATTTTTTTTTTAAGATTTTATTTATTTATTTGAGAGAGAGAGAGAGAAAGCGTGCAGCGGCCTGCAAAAGGAGAAGCAGGCTCCCTGCTGAGTAAGAAGCCCGCTGCAGGACTCGATCCCAGCGTCCCTGACTGGGGACTGAGTTGAAGGCAGACACTTAAGCAACTGAGCCACCCAGGCATCCCTCCATGGTTTAAGATCTTTAAAAAGGGGTTGGGGCTGTCTTTTCTTTGGAGTGAAGTTACATAAAAAAGTTTTACAATGTTGGGCCAATATATCTGAACATGATAAATATATCTTTCCTGTCTTCCTTTCTTCCTCTGCCCTTCTTTTTTTCCTCCCCCCCTTCGCATCTGCCTTCTTTTAATAATATAAACAATAGATTCAAAACAAATGTGCTGAATTGAATGATACATTATGTTCCTGTCTAAACATATATTTGCATGGTATGTGTGGGTATATACATATATATGTGTGATATACATATATAAGTATAGAAAGAGGGAGGCAGGAATGAGACTTTTAGGACTATCACCAAATTTTAAAGTTTGTATTCAACTGCTGACTGACAGAATAATAGCAGAAAAGTATAAGAAGACATATAGAAAAGTATTGTACTGAATGTGTCTGATGGAGATACCATAAAAGTGTCAATCATTCTAATATTGCAGTGTTACTTTTTTGTCATTACTTCAGGTTGGAATGCCTATTTGAAACTAGGATCGGCATAAAAATGGTAAATTATGAACATTTTTCTAAGACAATGCAAACTTGATGTCACCATTCTTTTTGGTGAGTAGAGAGATGATCGGGCTATTTTGGGCTAATTGGTGGTCTCGTAAGAGCACTTAGGACAGGATGGGGCATGGCAAATTTAACATTTACTATACTCTATTTAAATGGCATTTCTAAGTGTATGTTGAGCTATGACAGTGACCCAATTTAATACATCATCAATAATTTTTTTGCTGTCAAATCAACATCTTTGCAAAGGATTTTATTATTTATTTTATCAAATAGGGCCCAGAAGTTGTAAACTCTTAGAAAATAGATTTTTTTTTTGTCTTATGTATTTTTGCTTTTCCTAAATTGTCTAGCTTGTAGTTTTACCCATATGAGTCATATAACAGAAGCTTATTTGGTGATGGATGGATGGATGGATGGATGGATGGATGGTTGGATAGATGGATGGTTGGACGGATGGATGGATGGATAGATGAATAAATGAATAGATAGAAATATGCTCCAATAAAATCCATAATAAAATGTAGATAATAGTACAATTTAAAATCTTAAGAAAGGTAGTGATCAAATTTCCATAACTTCTTTGTTCAGCACTATTTCTTTTTAAGTTATGGATAGAAAATGTTTTTTTTTTTTTTTATGGATAGAAAATGTTATACATTTACTTAAAAAGTCTTACAATGAGTTATTAAATAGCAAATAAGAAGTATCACTTTTCTAAATTTTTACCCAGCCATTGTCTTTTTTGCCAGTTATACTAGAGAAAAGCTTTACCTATCATGTTACCACCTGGGAACATTCAGAATTTTTTTTTTAAAGATTTTTATTTATTTATATGAGAGAGAGAGAGTGAGAGAGAGAGAGCACAAGCAGGGGAGAGGGAGAAGCAGGCTCCCTGCCGAGCAGGAAGCCCGGTGTGGGGCTTGATCCCAGGACCCTGGGATCATGACCCAAGCCCAAGGCAGGCACTTAACCGACTGAGCTACCAGGCACCCCCCCATTCAGAAATATTTAACAGCATTGGTTTCCATACTCCTAAAGGCACTTATTCCATCAACATTTGTGAAATAGTTACTTGTTTTCCCACAATTCAACATAAAGCTACATGAGGACAGGAAAATGTCTGATTCTTTTTGACATCCTCTGTGGCAACTTGCATTGAACAAAATATTTATCTATTCATTTAGCCCATCCATTCAATCTTGCATCAGCTATAGATGATTGACAGTTTCCTAGTTTTGCCCTGAGTTCCAGATTTAGATAGGTTACATGATACAGGCTCTGTTACTAGATGTTTCAGCACTTTATCTAGTGGATCTCAAGACCTCCCCATAAAATGCAAGGCAGCATTTTCTTTTAAATAGAAGATCTTAAAACCCCACTTTGAGAAGTATTTAGAAAATGTCATTAGTCCACTTGAGATAATTGGGGATACCCTGGGGTGCCCACAGAATTGGGGTTGACATTGACTCATGTAGGATATTTCTATTCTAGTCTTTTCTGTTGAGAAAGGGCTAGATTCAGGCAGTAATTTTTCAGCAGGGGTGCTACCGGTATTTTTGTTGGGACAATTCATCATTTTATTACAGAATTTAAAATGCCCCCACCCTTTCAAATGCCCCTAAAGAGTTGAATTTCCTGAGGGTGGAAACCACTCAGCTAAGGTTTGATTATGGGGTAGTTTTGACAATGAAATGGGGATTGATGGTTTGGATATGTTTGACAGAACTACATTTTAAACAGTTGGTGATGGATTATGGTTGTGCTTCAAATTCTCTGTTCAATCTTTGTGCTGCTCAAATGCCTTAAGGGTAAAAGACTTTAAAAATCATAACACAATTTCAACATATTAAAGTTATTGCTAATATAACTTTATTTCTTTCTCACAATATCAGTATGCAGTAGGGGGTTGCAAACCTGAGTCTAGGTACTGGTTCCATTGGAGATATATTCATTTAATTGATAGGAATAAATAATAATATCCAAATCCAGAGAGTATGTCAGGAGAAATTCACAGAACATTTTAGAGCACTTGGATGATTTTTAGAAAATGTTGGGGAACATTCAAGACCCCAAGATGTCCAATATCAAATAAAATATATATACATTTTCAAAATTATGGTTTTCTTTTATAAGCCTATTTTGGCTTACAAAATAATTTTTATTTATCTAATATATCTGAGTACTTGCATATTATGGACTTTCTTTTCATCAGAAGTTTTCCACTTTATTTCTCCCTCAGTAAAAATGAGTCACTATATTTTCCTTGTTGTTTACCACCTTTTATCTGTGTCTATAGACTGTGAGTGCTGAAGTTGACTTCTGTCTCTCTCCTATGGGGACAAGGCAGTCGATAACTTTAATGAGAAGATTTGATGCATAAGTATTACAAATCTGGTATCTAGGTGATGGGATGGTAGAAAGAGAAATAAATAGTGTAATTGAAGCAAGTGGGATGTTAATAGAACTGCAGGAACTGCTATCTGGTTAGGGAAGAGAGCACACTGCATGTTTAGTTTTCCTGATCAGAATGGAAGCTTTTCAAGGACAGAAACTCCTGTAGCACATAAAGAAAGGAACAGAAAGTTACTGTTTGATAAATACTCTTTGATTTGATTATTTGTATATTTCCAATTAAGAAAAGTAGCCAAAAAAAAAAAAAAAGAAAAAGTAAAAAGCCATCAAAAATGCAAAATAATTATAAAATAGAAACTAGCATAAGCCTTTTACATTTATCTTGACTGGCTTTTTAAACAATATGTGGACCGAAAAAGAAAATAGAGCTTCCAACTGAGTTGGAACAAATTGATCCATGTTTCTCCTTTAGTGAAGTACAAAATATGTAAACTAATATGGGTAGACTTTCTTGGAAGTAAGCCCTTTTCTACTACATTATGTGTAATGTTTTTGCACCTGTTTTTTGCTGCAATTTTACCAACAAGGGGTCTAGGGAAGCACTGCTTCATACTTGGCCTACAGCCAAACCAATAAACAAAAATGTCATTAATCACTGTCACTTGTCAATTCTCCATTTAAGAAATTGTCTCTTTTCATTGTTGCTACTAAAAACACAAGGGAGATTGATAAATTTTGTTTTGAAGAACTGAGGCTAAGTTTTGAAAAGTGAAAATGTTTTTTTCAAAGGGAAAATATGGTATTTAAAGGTGGATTACAGCTGCAATTGAGAGTGTATCTGTGAGAGTGAAACCATGCATATATATATAGCTGGTCATCCACAAGTCTGTGCTGAAAGGAATCTGCATTTAAGCAGTGCTATTTCTACAGGCCATTTCTTCCAGGTGTGAATTGAAAGATCAGGTATGATGGGGGACAGCAATGTATGTATGCTTCCCTGCCCTGCCTCCCACGTTTTAACAATGTAACAAGCCAAGAGCAGAATGATTAGTCTTCACAATCCCTACCACCTGAGTTTAAATCAACAGTCCTGTCCCGCTTTAAACATAATATGTACATATATGCAGTAGTCACAAATATGCAAATATCTTAATTCATTTAAGGAACAAAAACAGAACTAGCAAAGAATATTTTTTCCATGTTATCATCTTGTTTATCTGATAGGAATTAGGTGTCTTCAGAAGATGATAATGGGATATGCTCAGGTCTTATCCTACCTTGTGTTGTATAGGATTCAAATAACTTCATAATGATTTTTTAGAGTTGTGGTCCAGTAGTGATGGAAGTGAAATGAAAATTGGTGAGGGAAATGGGCGTATGGTCTGGAGGCAGTATGATGAAGTGACTGAGAGTGTGGGTTCTAAAATCAAACTTGTTGGGGTGCCTGGGTGACTCATTTGGTTAAGCGTCCACTCTTGATTTTGGCTCAGGTCATGATTTCAGGGTTCTGAGATCAAGCCCTGCATGGGCTCTGCATTGGGCATTGGAGCCTACTTAGGATTCTCTCTCCTTCCCCGCTCCTTTCTTTAAATGAATGAATGAATGAATGAATGAAGGAATGAATAAAATCAAACTTGTCTGAGTTTGAATCCCAGTTCTACCATCTAATAGCTTTGTCATTTTGGGCAAGATATTAAATCTCTGTGTTTTAACAATTAAATAACATCTACCTTGCAATACACATACATATACACATGCATACACACAATATATGTAGCACAATGTCTGGTTAATAGCAAGTGTTCAATAATGGTACATCCTAAATACTACACATACACAAACACACACATATCACAACAGTGTAAGTATATGGACCATAAGATGGATTATTCAAAATTCCATTCTTCTATTTATTAGTGACTACTGACATCAGGTTTTGCAACTCTAAAATGGTGATAATGACAACACATTTAGGAATATTTGTAAGGATTATGTTAAACAGATAATTTATATGGCAGGACCTAGCATAGTACCACACAGATTTTGCTCAATCAGCGTTAGGTTGAATTTGAATTTGACAGTTTATGAAAGCATTTTTACCATGTGTACCACAAACTCTAGGCACCTTGGTACACAAAAGCCAACATGTTGAAAATAATTACTTTGTCCTAGCGACTCCTCATAAAATTTCAGTGCTTGAATCTTGTGCAACATTCAGCTTATCTCAGTTGATATTCTTAGCAGTTTGGAATCTAAAAATGCTGGTATGCATGTGACATTGTAGCAGCCAAGAACTAAAAGTCTCCTTAAAGATCATCAAGTATGATAAAAATCCTGTCCAGAGAGCTAAGATACCTTGTTCAAGATGGTGCAGTTTTTTAACTTCTCAGGGTACTGGAAATGGTGTTCATCATGGGTCTGGGATTTTTTTTTTGTGAAATGATGAGTAGCAATCATGTGGACAGCAATTTGAAAGCCAGGTGAGCTAATTACGCACATTAAGAGAGAAAGCCTATGAGGTTTTAGCAGGAAGTAGCTCAGTAAGACCAGATATTTTATTTTTAATAACCAGTCATTGATAGAATCATAAGATTCCATATTTTAACCTGAGGTCATAAGTCTGTGGAAAGATAGAACAATGGTAAGAAAAAAATCCCTTTTTTAACTTTAAAATATATTTTGAATATGAAGTTTTTCAAATTAAAATGTGCATTTTACAACATGTTCCCTAAGACAATATTATGTGTTCGTAGTTCTGCCTAAAGCGCCTTCATAAAATGAGTTATTTGGAACATAGTTCATTGATCTTTCAAGAATAGAAGGTGGAATTGCTACTGGGATTTGGATTTGGATGTCTTTCTGGGAAAAATAGGTACTCTAATCCTGATCATTAAGCCACCCTCAATAGCTCTTGGCCCCATTTCTATTGCACTATCATGATTTTTTTTTTATCATTTAAGTCATCAGCTAAGCTGTGCTGCTCTAGGAGGTGGGGAAAACGAATACATTAGTGGAGTACCAAGAATGAGCTTTTATATTAAGCTCATTTTTAATGAACTGTGTACACATGACAATTTATGCCCAAGAAACTGCAATTGACTGTATTTTCATGGTATTTATCTTGAAGTGAAATGTTTCCTTTGAGCTCATTTCAATCTCTTTCTAGTACTTCTATTTTGGAGCCAGGATATTGATGTCCATTAACTAGTGAGGTAAATCACCAGTATAAATATGTTAGAGATATTCCCAAAGGCAGTACCCTGAGTTTTTTTTTCCTCATGTAAAGATGACAGTTCTTTGGAGAAGCCAGCTATTAACTACCTGCTGAGTTTATTTGCACATGTCCTTTTCTGTTATATTCAGGCATCTAGAAATTAATTTGTTGCTAGATTACTTTTTTTGTATATATGATTATATTGAATAATACGAGATTTTGACCAAAAAAAGCAGGGCAATTCTAAAGCATTATTTTAGGTCATTCAGTCTCTAATCTTTTCTAGGGCTCTTTTGCATGTAAAGTGTCTTTTTATTAAGTTATGGAAATTGGAACCCATCTCCTAGTTTCTAAAAACAATTATTATTTTTGTGTGTGTACTAGAGGTGTTTATACTTTCTCCTTTTTCTATTATGATGCCTTTTCCTATTATACTGAATGTTCTGCTTTCTGACTGAAAATATCTCTTTTTCAGATCTTGCTTTTATTTTTGTATTCTTTCATTTTCTCAGGTGTTTATGCTTTAATAAGGTTCCCCTGATTTGTGCTGCCTCTGTTAAAAGATTTTTTCTGCTTACTTCATTGAGAATGGTTCTTTCACTAAAGATAATATATGGTACATTAATATATGTACTTTGACCTCATTCTAAATATCTTTATTTTTCAGCTCTTGAAGTATATACCATTTTACAATTTTGTATTATAAAACACTTTTTTTAGGAAATGCTGGATGTTGGTAAATGCATTACATGACGATTGGAATTTTCTTCATCTGCCCATACTGTGATATATACAAACAGTTTTTTTTTTTTTTTAACTTTGGCTAGACTAAGAGGTAAGCTATCTTGTGTTTGAGATCTGAGATTATGAACTCAAGAAAGCCATTTTCCTTGTTGGAATGATAATAGTGCCTCTGGTAGAATTAAGGGAATAATAGGATTATAATGCTTGTCCTTTGATTTTGCTATTTCTTGCTTTTAGCCTGAAATAAGCATTCACCCCTTTGCTACTTAACTATTGAACCACATTTCTCAATAATTACTCTACTTTTTATCTTCTTCAAATTCAGTCCATTCTATATACTGCTATTAAATTAATTATCTTAAAACACTCTTTTGTACAAGCTATTCCTCTGGTTGAATATTCATTGACACCTCGTTTCTTGGAGAAAAATATTCAAAATACTTAGCCTGGCATTCAGAAGCCTGCAAAATGTAGCTCCAACCTCCCCCCCCCCCAAATGATATACACACCCACCTGCAAGATTTAGCAGAGTGTTAAAAGCTCTAGTTCTAGACACTATCTGCTTTAAAGCCTGCATGATCATGGGTAAGTTATTTCACTCTCTAAATCTCACTCAGTCTCCTCAGTGGTATAATGGAGATAATAGGAGTATTTATCTTATGAGACTGTTGAGTATTATATATGTTAATACATGTAACATTTCTTGAACAGAACAGGCATAAATGCTTAGTATAAGTTAGTTTTTAATTTTTTAGATATTTATTTGGTTCAAAGCTTCTTTCACACATTGTAAGTCTCTTATTGCCACATTTTCCTACTCCAGATCCTAGCCATGTGAAAACATTTTTGTTGCAGAGGATAGTGATCTCTTCCTCCTGTGAAATAGAACAATTATAAATTTGTGCTATTTGTTTTTTAATACTATACTGCCTTTAATTGCTAGTACAATATTCAGATAGGTAATTTTTTCTTCCCCCAAGCCATCCTTATTATCAGAGTATCTACTAGGGTGCTTTGCATGCAATAGGTGCTCAGCAAATACTTATTGATGATAGCCATTATAAAAGTTGCCAAAAAACTCTACAATATTTACTATGTAATAAAGAACCCTATTACTTTCATTCCTATGATTATTCCTCTGTCTGGAGCTAAGTATCTTGAAATAAGAGACCAATAAATAAAACGTGATTGGATTTTTGTTTAAAAAGTTTGTGTAGGCATATCTGTATACCTTTAGGCAAAAGTCATAAAAGATACACAACTGATAGAAAATAATAATTAGCCCTGAGTGAAGTGGAAAAGCCAGTGGATTGAATAGATAGAAACACTCCGTTCTTATTTCATATAAATTGGATGAAAAAGGAATTAAATTATGGTTGAATTGAACTTTTATATTCTACAAATTTTGAAATGAAAAAGTACAAATGTGAATGTATGTATGGAAAGATTAGTTCTCTGTCATCACGACAAAAACACAGTATTAAAAACAACACTTAGGACTTTTAGTTTCAGTTCTAACATGTAAAGAGCTTTGGAGTTATCATTCCTACTTTCACAGTACAAAAAAAGGCTGAAATAGCTGAAAACCAATGACTTTTCTTGGATCTGTCAAGAGAATTTAGGTCATAGGGAAAACCAACACCCTAAAACTAGAGATACAGGTGAAAACAGAATTACAGTAAGATCAGCTGTCTGGGAACAGATGTATTGGAACCAGAAATAAGTAGGAATACTTACTTAAATGTTCCTATTACCAGATATATTATGTCATCACCAGCTTTCAACAAAAAATCACAAGGTTTCCTAAAAGCATAATCTGAAGAGATAGAGCAAGCATCATATATATATATATATATATATATATATATATATATATATATATATATATATATATATATAATTATCAAATAGGAAATTTAAAATAACTATGGCTAATATGTGAAGTCATAAATGTAAAAAATGGACAGTATAAAGGAACAGATGGATGATATAAGCAGAAAGATGAAAACCGTAAGAATGGACCAAAAGGAAAGGCTAAAAAAAAATGTAACTGAATGGAGAGTACCTCTGATGGGCTCATCAGTAGGCTGCACATGACAAAGGGAAAAATCTGTGAATTTGAAGATATGCCAATAGACATTACTGAATTGCATGAAAATAGAAATGAACAAAATGGAACAGAATAGCCAAGAATAGACAACTATGAACGGTGTGACATACATGTCATGGGGATACCAGAGGGAAAAGAAAGAGAGAATTTCATACACAGGAAGCCAAGTTTTAAATCCTTTAAAAGTGAAGGAGACACACCCACTAGGGTTGCTACTATTAAAAAAACAAAAACAAAAACAACTAAATAACAAATATTGGTGATATGGGGAGAAATTGGAACATTTGTGCATTTTGGTGGAATTGTAAAATGGTACAACTACTATGGAAAATAGTATAGAGTTTCTTCAGAAATTAAAAATAGAACTACCGTATAATCAGCAGTTCCACTTCTAGGTATATATCTAAAAGAATTGAAAGCAGGGTCTCAAAGATGTATTTGCACACCCATGTTCACAGCAGCACTATTCACAATAACCAAGAGGTAGAAGTAATGCAAATGTTTACTAATGAATAAATGGATAAAAACTGTAGTATATGAGTACAATAAAACAATATTAGTCTTAAAAAGGAAGAAAATCCTGTCACATATTACAACATGCATGAACCTTGAAGACATTATGCTAAGTGAAATAGGCCAGTCACAAAAAAGACAAATGCTGTGCGATTCCACTTACATGAGGTATCTAAACTAACCAAATTCATAGACAAAGTAGAACGGTGGTTACTAAGGAACTGAAAGGAAGGTGGGGCAGGGGGGAATCTGTTGCTTAATGGGTATAGAGCTTTGGATTTGCAAGATGAAAAAAGGTCTGGAGATCTGTTTCACAATTATGTGAAAATGTTTAACACTACTGAATTGCACCCTTAAAAATGGTTAAGATGCTAAATTTTAGGTTTTGCATTTTTTTAACCACAATAAAAACAAAGTTACAGCTTCTGCCCACTTCTTTAAAAAGCGAAAAAGGAAAAAAAAAAGAAATACTTTTTTCAGACAAACATAAACTAAGGGAATTTGTCACCAGCAGACCTGCATTGCAAGAAATGTTGAAAGATGTTCTTCAGAGAGAAGGGCAGTGATGTAGTTCAGAAGCTTAGATATACATAAAGAAATGAGACACTAGAAAAGGAATAAATGAAAATACAATAATCTGTTATTTTTCTGATTCTTAATTGATCTAATAGATAACCTTTTGTTCAAAGTAATAATAGGGACAGCATTTTGAATGACTATTGAGTGATGATAGCATATAAAGTGTAATGAATGACAGCAATATTATACAGTACAGGAGGAAAGAATTGTGAATATTCTGTTACAAGGTATATATACTATCTGTGAAATAGCATAGTACTATTTGAAAGTGAACTTAGATTAGCTGTAAATGTGTTCTACAAACTATAGAGTAACCATTAAAAATAACTTAAAAGATATGTAATCGATATGCTAAGAGATGAGAGAAAGTGGAATAATATAAAATGCCCAATTAAAACCAGAGCAGGCAGAAAAAATAGGGGAAGATTAAAAAATAAGCTAAGATCAAATGTAATGAATAGAAGAATTTACAAACATGGTGGATACTAATGAACTATGTTTATAATTACTTTAAATGTAAATGGCCTAGATGCACAAATTAAAAGAACAGAGATTATCAGAGAGGATTAAAAAACCACACCCAAATAAATGTTGTTGTTTATAAGAAACTCATTTTAAATATAAAGGCAATATAGATAAAAGATTGGAGGAAAATATACCATGCTAACTCTAATTAAAAGAAAGCTAAAGTAACCGTATTAATTTCAGACAAAGCTGACTCAGAAGAAGGAAAATTGTGAGAGATAAAGAGGGACATTACATAATGCTAATGGGATCAACTCTCCAAAAAGCCATAACAATTCTTACTGTGTATGCACCTAACAACAGAACATCAAAAAAATGGAGAAAGACTGAGAGAACTGCAGGAGAAATGGACAAATCTACCATTATAGTTGGAGACTTCAAAACTGCTCTACCATACAGAAAATCTGTAAGGGCACAGTTGATATGAACAGCACATCAGTTGACTGTTCTCAGAATTAACACACAAAAAATAACCTATAAAAGAAAAAAAAAATCTTCAAAATTGAAAGTTGTGTTTTGTTTTGTTTTGTTTTTTGCCTCAATTTATGTGAAGAGGATGAAAGTTCAAGTTACAGAATGGAAGAACATATTTGCGAACACATATCTGACAAGAGACTTGTATCTGGAATATATAAAGAACTCTTAAAACTCAACAGTAAAACTAAAAAAAATTTAAAAAACCCAAAAACCAAACACTAATCTATTTATAAAATAGGCAAGTAATATGAAGAGACATTTCACTGAAGTGGATGTATAGATGGCATATGTGTACATCAATACTATGAGCCATCAAAGGAATGAACATTTAACTAAGTTATCACTACACACCTTACAGAATGACTGAAATAAAAAATAGTGACAACATTAAATACTGGCAAGGATAAGTAGAAACTTGATCATTCACAGATTGTAGGTGGCTACTCTGGAAAACAATTTAGCTTTATTCATTCATTCATTCATTCATTAAAAAAAAAAAAACCCAAAAACTAAATATCTAACTGCCCTAGAAGCCAGCAATTGCACTCAGAGAAATTAAAACTTATGTTCAGACAAAAACCAGTACACTAGTGTTCATAGAAGCTTTATTAATGGTAGCTAAAAAACAGAAAAAGCCCAGATGTCTTTCAGTAGGTGGATAGTTAAATAAACTGAGATACATCCATACTGTGGAATATTACTCAGCAATAAAAGGAAGTTAACTACTGATACACCCAACAACTTGGATGAATCTCCAGAGAATTAATCTGAGTGAAAAAAGCCAATGCCAAAGGTTATATACTATATTATTCCATTTATACATAGAAAAGACAAACTTTTAGAAGTTATAAAAGGGCAACAGGAGAGATCCTTGTGGTGATGGAACTTGTTTAGCTGTGGTGATAGATGTAGCAACCTGTGAAATAGAATTGTATAGAACTAAATATATACTTTAACACACATATGGTTACAAGTAAAATTGGTAAATTTGAATAAGATCGGTGGTTGTATCAATCAGAAGTGTCTAAAGGTTTGTGTATGATAGTGTATGACCCTGAATCTCTAAAAGGTTGCTATATTGTGCTTTTTCACAATTTTTAAGGCTCAAAGATTTTTATTAAAGTTAAAAAAAAAAAACTTTTAAAAGAAGTATTAAAGAATTTATGGACATGTTTTACAACCACCACAAAAAATTCTCTTTATCACATTAAGGAAATTTCATTCTTTTTCCTAGCTTGTTATGATAAAAATTATAAGTAAGGGTGCCTGGGTGGCCCAGTCTGTTAAACATCTGACTCTTTTTTTTTTTTTTTAAGATTTTATTTATTTGACAGAGAGCACAAGTGGGAGAGCAGCAGGCAGATGGAGAGGGAGAAGCAGGCTCCCCACTGAGCAGGGAGCCAGATACAGGGCTCCATGTGGGGCTCCATCCCAGGGTCCTGGGATCATGACCTGAGCTGAAGGCAGACACCTAACTGACTGAGCCACCCAGGCGCCCCAAACATCCAACTCTTGATTTTGGCTCATGTCATGATCTCAGGGTTGTGAGATGGAGCCCCACCTCTGGCTCACGGTGGGCATGGAGCCTGCTCAGGATTCTCTCTCTGCCTCTCCCTCCGCCCCTCCTCCCCCTCCTCTTAAAAAAAATCATAAATAAGTGTTGAATTTTACCAAATGTTTTTCCTGCATCTATCAAATGACCATATAACTTATTTATTTTCCTGTTAATGTAGTGAATTGCATAGATTTTCAAATATTTAAATTAACCTTACACTTCTATAATAAACCCTACTTTGATCTTGATATATTATCTATTTAATATATTCTAAATTTGATTTGCTAATATTTACTAAGCTAATATTTATTAGCTTAATTATTTTCTAATATTTATTAAGAATTTTTGCCTCAATGGGGTGCTTGGGTGGCTCAGTCAGTTGAGCGTCCAGCTCTTGATTTCAGCTCAGGTCATGATCTCAGGGTCATGGGTTTGGCCTGTGTGGGGCTCCATGCTCAGCAGGGAGTCTACTTGAGATTGTCTTCCTCTCCCTCTTCCCCTCCCTCCCACTCTCTCTTTCTCTCTCACTCTCAAATAAGTAAGTCTTAAAAAAAATTTTTTTTTTTCATCGAATGCTTTTGAGAGATATTGGCCTGCAAATTATGTACTTGTGATATTTTCATACTGTAGAAGCAGGGTTTTGCTAGCTTCATAAAATGTTTAATCTACTCTTTTTGTACTTTTCAGAAGAATTTTAACAGTTGTGTAACTTCCTTTACTATACCATGTGGGCTTGGAGTTTTCTTTGTAATAAGAAATTCAATTTCTTTAATAGATATTAGATTATTTATATGTTCTATCAACTTCATTAAGTAGTATTTTTTAAAGAAAAACTTGTATAATTAAATTGTTGAACTTATTGATATAACATTGTTCATAATATCTTCTTATTGTTTTTTTATGTCTCTAGGATTTGTAGTGATTCCCCCCTTTTTTTAATTTCTGAGAGTTATAATTGTTTTCCTTCTTTTCTCTTGATCAGTATTCCCAAGAGTTTATCAATTTTTAACATTCAATAACCAACTGTATATTTTAATTTTGGGTACTGTATGTTTTCCATTTTGTTACTTCTATTATATTTATTATTTTTTTCTTATACATTCCTTAGTTTTTATTTGCAGTTATTTTTTCTAAGTTCTTGAGATAGAAGCTTAAATTCTTGATTTTTAGCTTTTCTTTTTTGCTAATACTTATTTAATGTATAAATCCCCACCAAGCACTTTTTTATCTACATCTCACCAGTTTTCATCTGCAATATATTTATTTTCTTTCAAAATAATACCAAATTTCTGTTTTCATTTCTCCTATTACATACTGCTCATTTTAAAGTATACTGTTTATTTTCAATACGGTTGAATTTGTCTATTTAGCTTTTTCTTATGGATTACTAGCTGGTATCCAATTTGGGGAGAGAACAAACTGTGTTTTTTAGATCAAGATATGCTTCATGTGCCTTTTGAAGATAATATAAATTCTGTTATGTGTTGGTGGCAGCTTTCTATAAATCTCAATTAGGTAAAGTTTGTTAATCCTGTTATCAGATTATTTATATCTTACAGTTATTGAAAGAATGTTTTCAAGTCTTCCAGTTTGATTGAAATTTTTCTAATTATCCTTTTAGTTCTATCAATCCTTGTTTCATATTGGAAATTATGTTAACATGCATATAAATTTGTAATTGCTACATTTTCCTGTTGATTGACCTCTTTTATCATGTGTAATGTCTGTCTGCATCAAATCCTCTTGCTTTAAAGACATCTTGCTTGATAACAGTATAGATATATCAACTTTAGTATGCTTAGTTTTTCTTTGTATATCTTTTCCCATCATTTTTTCAGCCTATGTCCTTATTTTAGGATACATCTCTTCTAAGGAGCACATATTTTTGGGGGGTCTTTTCTTTTCTTTTTTTTTTTTTTTAAGATTTTATTTATTTATTTGACAGAGAGAGACACAGCGAGAGAGGGAACACAAGCAGGGGGAGTGGGAGAGGGAGAAGCAGGCTTCCCAAGGAGCAGGGAGCCCGATATGGGGCTCGATCCCAGGACCCTGGGATCATGACCTGAGCCGAAGGCAGACGCTTAACGACTGAGCCACCCAGGTGCCCCGGGGGGTCTTTTCTGTTGTATTCTCCTAACATCCTTAGGCTTTTATGTAGAGTGTGTAGTCTACTTAGATTTAGTATAATGCTGATATATTTAGGAATATATATTATATATCTATATAAAAATACATCTATATAAAAGGACATACTTGTATTCTAGGGTTACATTTATTTCTGTTCTTTCTCTTTTTTCTTTTAAAAATTAAGCAAGTACTTATATTATCCCATTATTTCTCCTTTACCCTATTTTCCTTTCTATTTATACATTGTTTTAATTTTCTTTTACTAGTTACCCTAGAGATTACAACATGCATTCTTATCAAATTATGGTCTAACACAAATTATTATTTTACCATTTTCTTGATGCTGATAGGATCTTAAAACCCTGAAACTTCTTTTAACCTTAAACTGCCCAGTGTTGTTATTGTCATTAATTTTAGTTCTATACATAAGCAAAATTCCAGAAGACATTAAAATGACTGCATTATATGATAAGTATTTATTTATATTTGCTCACATTTTTACCATTTCTGGTATTAATTACTTTTACTTGAATTTTCTCATTTCCCTTGGGACCATTTTCCTTCTCTGCTTTTATCTGTCTATCCCTCTGTCTTTCTGTCATGTACCTATCCATTTATGCATTCATGGCCATGGCTAAAAATTTATCTCAATCTTGCCTAAAAATAATTTAAGTTTTATCCTATTTTTAAGAATACTATACATGAGTACAGAATTTTACTGTTCATGGGTATATGGGTGTAGAATTCAGACTCATCTCCTCCCCTGACTCTAGTATTTTTAGGAGACCATTTCATTGTGTTTTCTGATTTTCTTCACTTCTCTAGGAACTCAGGTGTCAGTTTTATTACCTCACCTTTGAGGTTAACACTTCTAACACCACTCCCCCCCACCCCCACCGTTCCTATGGGTATCTTTTTGTTTTGCTTTTCTTTTTCTTTTTCTTTTTTTTTTTTTTAGCAGTTTTGCTATGATATACTTATGTGACTTTGTTTACTTTTCTTTCCTTTCTTGCTTCCTTCCCTCCCTCCCTCCTTTCCCTTTCTTTCTTTCTTTCTTTCTTTCTTTCTTTCTTTCTTTCTTTCTTTCTTTCTTTCTTTCTTTTTCTTTCATCTTTCTTTCTTTCTTGTCTGTATATTTTTCATGCTTTGTTTTGCTGAGATCTTAAGTATGTAGATTGATCTCTTTTAGCAGTTTTAGAAAACGCCCAACCATTCTCTCTTCAAATATTTCTTTTACCTTGTCTGTATTTTCGTTATTAGACTTCAGTTAAGTGTAGACTAAATTTGAATTTTGCTCAGATGTTCCTTGTACTATATTCTCTTTCAACCATTCTCTTTAATCTTGGTACTTCAGTTTGTATATTTTCTATTGATCTATATTTGAGTGTAATAATCTTGTTCTGCTCCATCCAATCTGTAATTTAACCAAAAGATTGAATTTTTTAATATCAGATTTTGCAAAGTTTAATTAGAGAGTGTCTTTTTAATTCTGTTTTACATCTTCTGGTCCTTTGGAGATGTTCTCCATCTTTTCATCCATTTATCCATTTAAAATTTTTTTCTTTGACATATTAATTATAGTTATTTTCTGTTAAGTCCAATATGTGGAAAAACTGCAGATATCCATCTATTACCTACTGTTTCTGTTAATTACCAGCCATATATTATTGCCATTTTGCCTGTCTAGTAATTGTTGGGTTTTTGATGGATAATGTGTCAAGAAGTTATTTTTCACATACAAAAAAGATTTTCTTCTCCTTTTAGGCAGCTGCTCATTCTAATCCAATTAGAATTTAAACGTGATAGGGACTTAGCTGAATTATGATTCAGTCTCCTTTTGCTCAGCCCCTGTCTAGGTCATAATTCTCCAAATCCTCTGATTGCATATTGGTTCTTCATTTTCTCAGCGCTGAAATACTATATTTCAAACTTTGCCCTTCAGATGTTTCAGTCCATTCCCCAACATCCTGCCACATTTACTTAAAAATATGCCAATCTGAAAGTGAAGGGATGGAGATCCATCTTCCATGCCAGCAGACCTCAAAAGAAAGCTGGGGTAGCAATTCTTATATCAGACAAATTAGATTTTAAACTAAAGTCTGCAATTAGAGACACAGAAGGACACTATCATTCTTAAAGGGTCTATCCAACAAGAAGATCTAATAATAGTAAATATCTATGCCCCCAACATGGGAGCAGCCATCTACATAAGCCAACTGTTAACCAAAATAAAGAGTCATATTGATAACAATACGTTAATTGTAGGAGACCTCAATATTCCACTCTCAGCAATGGACAGATCATCTAAGCAGAAAATCAACAAGGAAACAAGAGCTTTGAATGATACATTGGATCAGATGGACCTAACAGATATTTACAGACCATTCCACCCTAAAACAACAGAATACTCATTCTTCTTGAGCGCACATGGAAGTTTCTCCAGAATAGACCACATAGTGGGTCACAAATCAGGTCTCAACCGATACCAAGAGATTGAGATTATTCCCTGCATATTCTCAGACCACAATGCTCTAAAACTGGAACTCAATCATAAGAAAAAATTTGGCAGAAATTCAAACACTTGGAAGCTAAAGACCACCCTGCTCAAGAATGTTTGGGTCAACCAGGAAATCAAAGAACTTAAAACAATTCATGGAAATCAATGAGAACGAAAACACATCAGTCCAAAACCTATGGGATACTGCAAAGGCGGTCCTAAGGGGGAAATACATAGCCATCCAAGCCTCACTCAAAAAAATAGAAAAATCCCGAATTCACCAACTAACTCTACACCTTAAAGAACTAGAGAAAAAGCAACAAACGACGCCTAAGCCACACATTAGAAGAGAAATAATTAAAATTAGAGCAGAAATCAATGAATTAGAAACCAGAAACACAGTAGATCAGATCAATGAAACTAGAAGTTGGTTCTTTGAAAGAATTAATAAGATCGATAAACCACTGGCCATACTTATCCAAAAGAAAAGAGAAAGGACCCAAATTAATAAAATTATGAATGAAAGGGGAGAGATCACGACTAACACCAAGGAAATAGAAACAATTATTAGAAATTATTATCAACAACTATATGCCAATAAACTGAGCAATCTGGATGAAATGGAGGCCTTCCTGGAAACCTATGAGCTGCCAAGACTGAAACAGTAAGAAATTGACAACCTGAATAGGCCAATAACCAGTAACGAGATTGAAGCAGTGATCAAAAACCTCCCAAAAAACAAGAGTCCAGGGCCTGATGGATTCCTTGGGGAATTTTACCAAACATTCAAAGAAGAAATAATACCTATTCTACTGAAGCTGTTTCAAAAAATAGAAACAGAAGGAAAGCTTCCATACTCATTCTATGAGGCCAACATTACCTTAATCCCCAAGCCAGGCAAAGACCCCATCAAAAAGGAGAATTTCAAATTCCTGATGAATATGGATTCCAAAATCCTCAACAAAATCCTAGCTAATAGGATCCAACAATACATTAAAAGGATCATCCACCACTACCAAGTGGGGTTTATCCCCGGGATGCAAGGGAGGTTCAACATTCTCAAATCAATCAATGTGATAGAACATATTAATAAGAGGAGGGAGAAGAACCATATGGTCCTCTCAATTGATGCAGAAAAAGCAGTTGACAAAATACATCATCCTTTCCTGATTAAAACTCTTCAGAGTATAGGGATAGAGGGAACATTCCTCAAGTTCATAAAATCCATCTATGAAAAATCCACAGCGAATATCATCCTCAATGGGGAAAAGCTGAGAGCTTTTCTCTTAAGATCAGGAACACGTCAAGGATGCCCACTCTCACCATTATTGTTCAACATAGTACTAGAAGTCCTAGCAACAGCAATCAGACAACAAAAAGAAATAAAAGGTATTCAAATTGGCAAAGAAGTCAAACTCTCTCTTTTCACAGATGACATGATACTTTATGTGGAAAACCCAAAAGACTCCACCCCCAAATTACTAGAACTCATCCAGCAATTCAGTAATGTGGCAGGATTCAAAATCAATGCACAGAAATCAGTTGCTTTCTTATACACTAACAACGCAACTGTAGAAAGAGAAATTAGAGAAACGATTCCATTTACAATAGCACCAAAAACCATAAGATACCTCGGAATAAATTTAACCAAAGAGGTAAAGGATCTATACTCTAGGAACTACAAAACACTCATGAAAGAAATTGGAGAAGACACAAAAAGATGGAAAAATATTCCATGCTCACGGATCGGAAGAATAAACATTGTTAAAATGTCTATGCTACCCAGAGCAATCTATACCTTCAATGCCATCCCGATCAAAATTCCAATGACATTTTTCAAAGTGCTGGAACAAACAATCCTAAAATTTGTATGGAATCAGAAAAGACCCCAAATCACCAAGAAAATTTTGAAAAAGAAAAAGCTGGGGCATCACGTTGCCCGATTTCAAGCTATATTACAAAGCTGTGATCACCAAGACAGCATAGTATTGGCACAAAAACAGACATATAGACCAATGGAACAGAATAGAGAACCCGGTATGGACCCTCAACTCTATGGTCAAATAATCTTTGACAAAGCAGGAAAAAACATGCAATGGAAAAAAGACAGTCTCTTCAATAAATGGTGCTGGGAAAATTGGACAGCCACATGCAGAAGAATGAAACTCGACCATTCTCTAACACCATTCACAAAGATAAACTCAAAGTGGATGAAAGACCTCAATGTGAGACAGGAATCCACCAAAATCCTAGAGAACATAGGCAGTAACCTCTTTGACATCACCCACAGCAACTTCTTTCAAGATACATCTCCAAAAGCTAGTGAAACAAAAGCAAAAGTGAACTTTTGGGACTTCCTCAAGAAAAAAGCTTCTGCACGGCAAAGGAAAGAGTCAACAAAACAAAGGCAACCTACAGAATGGGAGAAGATATTTGCAAATGACACTACAGATAAAGGGCTGGTATCCAAGATCTATAAAGAACTTCTCAAACTTAACACCCAAAAAACAAATAATCAAGTCAAAAAGTGGGCAGAAGATATGAAAAGACACTTCTCTGAAGAAGACATACAAATGGCTAATAGACACATAAAAAATGGTCATCATCATTAGCCATCAGGGAAATCCAAATCAAAAGCACATTGAGATACCACCTTACACCAGTTAGAATGGCAAAAATGGACAGGGAAAGAAACAACAAATTTGGAGAGGTTGTGGAGAAAGGGGAACCCTCTTATACTGTTGGTGGGAATGCAAGTTGGTGCAGCCACTTTGGAAAACAGTGTGGAGGTTCCTCAAAAATTTAAAAATAGAGCTACCCTATGACCCAGCAATTGCACTACTGGGTATTTACCCCAAAGACACAGAAATAGTGAAAAGAAGGGCCATATGCACCCCAATGTTCATAGCAGCAATGTCCGCAATAGCCAAACTGTGGAAAGAGCCTAGATGCCCTTCAACAGATGAATGGATAAAGAAGATGTGGTCCATATATACAATGGAATATTACTCAGCCATCAGAGAAGATGAATACTCAACTTTTACATCAACATGGATGGGACTGGAGGAGATTATGCTAAGTGAAATAAGTCAAGCAGGGGAAGTCAATTATCATATGGTTTCACATATTTGTGGAACATAAGGAATAGCATGGAGGACACTAGGAGAAGGAAGGGGAAAATGAGGGGGGTGGATTGGAGGGAGAGATGAACCATGAGAGACTATGGACTCTGAGAAACAAACAGGGTTTTAGAGTGGAGAGGAGTGGGGGGATTGGTTAGCCCAGTGATGGGTATTAAGGAGGGCACATACTGCATGGAGCACTGGGTGTTATACGAAAACAATGGATCGTGGATCACCACATCAAAACTAATGATGTATTGTATGGTGACTAACATAACATAATAAAATTAGAAAAAAATATGTCAATTGTTTGAAAAAGGAGACTGGTGATAGATTTGACATATGTCTTTGCTTTGTATCCTTTACAAGAGTACAGGATAATTTCCTTTGCCTTCTAGATGCTTTTTTCCTGGCACTCTAACCTCTGGTAGAGGCACACATTTGAAAAATATCTAGCAGGAAAACCATCCTTTGCATTTGAATTCTTGTAAGTTTGTGGTTTGCCCACCAACACTTCATAAGGGGTAAAGTTCTGCTGTTTATTTTTTCACCCAACAGATTCTTTCTAAAAAAAATAAGCCCGATCTTCAGTTCATGCACAGAATTGGCAAATAAGCAAACAAAAAACCCAAACACCAAAACTGCAGCAGATTGTCATCTTACTTCAGAAAGTCCCTCCTATCTATAATGTTTGAGTTCATCAATTCTTCATTGCTTCGAAAACTTTTAGGTTTCTTTAAAAATATGTTGAAAATTGTATCCAACCTCTTCTAATTGTTGAAGCCTGAGCATTAGTTTACTATTATGATTTAACTTTTTCTCAAAAGCAAAGTCATTTTGTTGGTTTTAGTGTTAGGCAAAATTCTTAATTTTTTATAGTGGAAGTAATGGAGAGTCTAATGGTTTATAGTGTCGTTTTGTATGTCATATTCTATAAAATATGGTCGTTCAAAATGTCTTTTTTATAGATGGGCTATATAGAAAAAAACAAAGAAAACAAAAAAGTAAGTGAAGTTTTGTAAAGATCATACAAAACTAAGTCTAGATATTTGTGTATTTATGGAAATTCACCATCAATTAAAATTTCTAAACTTTGGTAAATAATAAGCTTGGTCATGTGTTTTCACTCTAGGAGATTGCTCTTTTTGCACACACCACAATTGTATTAGACTAATTTAAGTTTTCTATTAGTTTTTCTATTTGTCAAATTCTGTCGTAACTATTATGTCAGTGCAACACTTGTTATGAATCCAAAGTGGAATTGCATCACCACACATTTTTCTTTCTTTTTTATTTTTCCTACCTCAAAGGATAGTTTTTTTTCTTCCAAATTTTTATTTAAATTCTTGCTAGTTAACATAGTATAATACTGGTTCCAGCAGTAGAATTCAGTGATTCATCCTTACTTTCAACACCCAGTGTTCATCATAACAAGTGCCCTCCTTAATACCCATCACCCATTTAGCCCATCCCGCACCAATAGCCCTCCATCAGCCCTCCGTTTGTTCTCTATAATTGAGTCTCTTACGGTTTCCTTTTTTTAAAAATGTTCTAAATTATATTTAGAAGGATTATTTAGTAGTGGTGTGATAGAATTATCAGTGGTTCAAAGATCCAACATAATGACATAGTGTACTCATGACAGAGTTACTTCATTCACTCCACAAAAGAATCTTTTTTTTAACCTGTTTTTTTATTTTATTATGTTATGTTAATCACCATACATTACATCATTAGTCTTTGATGTAGTGTTCCATGATTCATTGTTTGCATATAACACCCAGTGCTCCATTCAGTACGTGCCTTCTTTAATACCCATCACCAAGCTAACCCATTCCCCCACCCCCTTCCCCTCTAGAACCCTCAGTTTGTTTCTCAGAGTCCATAGTCTCTCATGGTTTGTCTCCCCCTCCGATTTCTCCTGCTTTATTTTTCCCTTCCTACTATCTTCTTTTTTTTTTTTAACATATAATGTATTATTTGTTTCAGAGGTACAGGTCTGTAATTCAACAGTCTTACACAATTCACAGCGCTCACCATAACACATACCCTCCCCAATGTCTATCACCCAGCCACCCCATCCCTCCCACCCCCCACCACTCCAGCAACCCTCAGTTTCCTGAGATTAAGAATTCCTCATATCAGTGAGATCATATGATACATGCCTTTCTCTGACTGACTTATTTCGCTTAGCATAATACCCTCCAGTTCCATCCACATCATTGCAGATGGCAAGATTTCATTCCTTTTGATGGTTGCATAATATCCCATTGTACATATATACCACACCTTCTTTATCCATTCATCTGTCGATGGACATCTTGGCTCTTTCCACAGTTTGGCTATTGTGGACATTGCTGCTATAAACATTGGGGTGCACGTACCCCTTTGGATCCCTACATTTGTATCTTTGGGGTAAATACCCAGTAGTGCAATTGCTGTGTCGTAGGACAGCTCTATTTTCAACTTTTTGAGGAACCTCCATACTGTTTTCCAGAGTGGCTGCACCAGCTTGCATTCCCTCCAGCAGTGTAGGAGGGTTCCCCTTTCTCTGCATCCCCGCCAACATCTGTCGTTTCCTGACTTGTTAATTTTAGCCATTCTGACTGATGTGAGGTGGTACCTCACTGAGGTTTTGATTTGGATTTCCCTGATGCCGAGGGATGTTGAGCACTTTTTCATGTGTCTGTTGTCCGTTTGGATGTCTTCTTTGGAAAAATGTCTGTTCATGTCTTCTGCCCATTTCTTGACTGCTTCCCTCTCTCTCTTTTTTTCCCTTTCCATAAGTTCATCTGTTTTGTTTTCTAAATTCTACATATGAGTGAAATCATATGGTTTTTGTCTTCCTCTGATTGACTTATTTTGCTTAGCATAATACACTCTAGCTCCATCCATTCATTGCAAATGGCAAGATTTCATTTTTTTTATGGCTGAGTAACATTATATATATATTTCACATCTTCATTATCCATTCATCAGTCAATGGACATTTGGGCTCTTTCCATAGTTTGGCTATTGTTGATAATGCTGCTATAAACATCATGCATGTATCCCTTCAGATCTTTATTTTTGTATCCTTTGGGTAAATGCCTAGTAATATAATTGCTGGATCATAGGGTAGTTCTATTTTTAAGTTTTTGAGGAACCTGCATGTGGCTTTCCAGAGTGACTGCACCAGTTTGCATTCCTACTAACTGTAAGAGAGTTTCCCTTTCTCTGAATCCTCGCCAACATCTGTTGTGTACTGTGTTGTTAACTTAAGCCATTCTGACAGGTGTGAGGCAGTATCTCATCATGGTTTTGATTTGTATTTCCCTGATGATGAGCGATGTTGAGTGTCTTTTCATGTGTCTGTTTGCCATCTGTATGTCTTCTTTGGAGAAATGTCTATTCATGTCTTCTGCCCATTTCTTAACTGGATTGTTTTTTGGGTGTTCAGTTTTATAAGTTCTTTGTATATTTTGGATACTAACCCTTTATCAGATATGTCATTTGCAAATATCTTCTCCCATTCTGTAGGTTTCCTTTTATTCTTATTGATTGTTTCCTTCACTGCGCAAAAGCTTCTTATGTTGATGAATTCCCAATAGTTCATTTTTGCTTCTGTTTCCCTTGCCTCTGGTGACATGTCTAGTAAAAAATTACTATGGCCCAGGTCAAAGAGTTTGCTGCCTGTGTTCTCCTCTAGGATTTAAATGGTTTCCTATCTCACATTTAGGTCTTTCATTTATTTTGTATTTATTTTTGTATATGGTTTAAGAAAGTGGTCCAGTTTCATTCTTTTGCAAGTTGTCTGGTTTTCCTAACACCACTTGTTGAAGAGACCATCTTTTTTCCCATTGGATATTCTTTCCTTCTTTGTTGAAGATTAGTTGGCCACATAGTTGTGGCCATATAGTTGTGGGTTAGGGTTAGGGTTAGGGTTAATCTGTTCCTTTGATTTATATGCCTGTTTTTGTGCCAGTACCATACTGTCTTGATGACTACAGCTTTGTAATATACCTGAAGTCCAGAATCGTGATGCCTCCAGCTTTGCTTTTCTTTTTCAGGATTGCTTTGGCTATTCAGGGTCTTTTGTGGTTCCATATAAATTTTAGGATTGTTTGTTCTAACTCTGTGAAAAATACTGGTAGTATTTTGATAGAGATTGCATTAAATGTGTCCATTGCTTTGGGTAAGATAGACATTTTAACAATGTTTGTTCTTCCAATCCCTGAGCATGGAATGTTTTTCCATTTCTTTGTGTCTTCTTCTATAGTTTATAGTTGTCTATAGTTTTTAGAGTACAGATCTTTTACCTCTTTGGTTGGGTTTATTCCTAGGTATCTTATGGTTTTTGGTGCAATTGTAAATGGGATTAATTCCTTGATTTCTTTTTCTGCTGTTTCATTATTGGCATATAGAAATGCAACAGATTTCTATATATTGGTTTTATATCCTGCGACTTTGCCAAATTCATGTATTAGTTCTAGCAATTACCACACATTTTTTTGACGTAACAGCAAGACCTACATGTCTGCCAAAATGGTAACTGGATTTTGGGGTTTTGTTTAGTAATTAAAACTTAAGTTGAGATACAAAGAAAAAAAAAAGAATTGGTGTTTCATTTTTACATTTGGGTGTGAAAATTTCTTTTAAGGCCATGTTAATGTTCCTAAACTCTCTAATAAGCATCATCATTTTATTGGAGAAATCAATAAAAAAATTAGTTAATACATTTTTATATTGGTGTTTTAATAGAACATATTTTACTAATACATTTAATTTATTTATAACAGATATAATATTTATATTGCAATACTGTGTTTTATATTAAGGATTATGGCCTTCAGAAAAACCTCTCACCTTTGTTATTTTTGTAATAATTAAAATGTATATTTTAAAATAAATTTTATATGTATGAATTAAGTAATGAAACAAGAATTGTGGGAGAAATTAGGAGACCGAGACAGTTTTATTAGGTATAAATTCTCTCCTTTTTGAGTATATGGTTAATCAACATAGTTAACTTTTGCATAACACTTAACATATGCCAGGAATTATGCTATTTGTTCAAGGTAAATGTTGACATTTAATTTTTATAACAATGAAATGTGGTAGGGATAATCATTATAATTGTTTTAAAAATGAATAAAATAAGGACAAACAAGGTTAAATAACTATTCCAGGATTATATAGCTATAAGATAAGTGAGGTAGCTTTGTTGAATCTTTTGAAATTATTTTCAAAATATGTAGTTAGTTTCTTTTTCATATCTTTCACTATGGATCAGTAAACTGAAGTCTCAAACTATAAGATTATGTTATTCTAATGACTGATGATGCATTTCACAGAACAATTTTAAATACAGATTGAGCTGGCTTTCTCTTTGTAAGCAGGTGGGAGAAAAAAAAAAACAGAAAAATGTGAAAAAAAATGATTAATTGAATTTCTAACCCCTTGTTAGGAGTCTGGAAATGTGGGCTGGACCCAGAGACCATATACCACTGTGATTTGTTTTACAAGAATGATCAAAAAGTATGAGGTAATGTTAGAAATCTAACTTGGCGGTCAAAGCACAATTTACCTTTAGCTAACTATATAAATAATATTTTATGCTAGTTTACAAGTGAAATAATACATATACATTATTTCTCTGTGCTCTTCCTAAACTACAAGGTAAATATTATTTTCCCCCTTTTATGGATGGAGTTACAACTGAAGCTTCAGAAAACTGTAAGTTAACTATTTTGTGAGAAATTATTAGGAGCATTTCACTGAGTATGTCCCAACATCACAAGTTGGTTATAAGAAACAAATAATTGAAAGATTAAAAGTAACTCAGTAAAGGGAAGAGAGAAAGCAGCAAGTTGCTATATCTTCCTAATAGAGCTCTATATTGTATCTTTTTTTATCACCCTGGCAGAAGGGAGGGCTGCTTCCATGAATTATATATTTTAGTATCACACCTGAAGCCTCATTTAATGTAACCAGTGTTTCTTTTTCTTGTGAAGGGAAAGCTAGGAGGTAGATAGAAGGACAGAGATCCCTCTCCACTCATTCTTTGATGGCCCAACAAAATTAATATGAGTTCCTGTATGGAAATCAGGTTCATCTCCTGAACATACATACATACGTGCACACACAGACACACTTAATATTATTTATGTGTATATATATGTATTAAACATTTTATATATATAAACATTTAATATATATAAACAAAATTTAGAAATACCTACATATACATATTTAATATTTGATATAAATGTGCACACACACACACACACATATATATATATGGATAAACAGACAAGCAAATTTAAAAATACATACATACATATATACATGTAAAAAAGATGTCAAAGTGCCATTCTGAACCAAAAAATGGAGGTTCAGAGATAGAAGGATAGATCTGGGGAGTTACTATTTTACAAAAGCTTTCCCAGTAATTCTTATAATCAGACATGTTTGGGAACACCAGCTCATATTTCACAGTGCAGTAAATAACAGTAATACCCTGAGTATATAGATCAGTTGGTTACAGTCTGTTACTTTCTCCTAGCTTTCATTTCAGAACCTGCTATCTCTAACTCCTCTCTCTCTACACCTCTTTTTCTCTTTCTCTGTCTCTCTCTTCAAGTACTTCTCTTCCTAATGCCAATTTCTGTCTTATTTTGTGTGTGTTTGCCACTCCCAGAGTAATCTCTTATATTTTCTCTTTTCGTGTAAAATGATAGTTTTCCACTGGACTTAATGATATTCAGAAACCATTTTTAATTTTTTCTAACCAGACTACACAGATGTGATAGCCAACCGAAGCTTATTTATAAAAATCAAGTGTGAACCTCATGTTAATGCATATGTAGTTTTTGGAGCATTGCGCGCCTTTTCCTCTCTTCTTTGCTCAGATTTATTTTGCTGGGATGGTATCCCTCCTGACTATCTGTAGAACTCATTTACAGGCTTATGAACTTAGTGAACTTCCAAGGTAGTTATTTCTTTTGAGAGAGGGGAGAGAGACAGAGAGACAGAGAGAGATAAATGTGTTGGCTAAGCAGGGCACTCTCCTATTCTTTAAATTTGGAGTAAATTATATTGTTGCAGGGGCAGTAGGAATGCTTTCTCTTGGTGCTGCATATATATTATTTGATCTGGTAATAAATGTAAAATATAGTCTTATGTAAACATACATATATGCTAAGAGTTGAAGGTGTCAAATGAATTATAGAATACAAAACTAGTCCCTAGTAGCCTGACTGTCCTGTGTGTATGAAATTGTGTACTATGTGAACAGAGCTTCTTTAAAAGACTTTTCCTGGATAATATTTCTAACAGTGTAAGGAACCAGGACCTTGAAGTAAACCTTTTTCATTTTTGAAAGTGCATTTACTACTTTAAGATTCTGTCTGGAATCCTCTGTGCATTTATACGCTGCTTCCTACTTCTTGCCCTGTGTACCTGAGTTCTGACACAGTGGAACATGAGAAACCAGCTTATCCTCCAAAGCTCATTTCTGACTGCTGATAGGGTACAGGTCAGTACTAGTGTAGACTACTGAATCTTATTTCTTTGTTACCTGTGTGCTGTGTATTAAAACTCAAGTAAAATGCAGTATTTTAAATCAATCAATCAACAAATATTGATTGATCACTCATGATATGTTAGGCAAAGTAGGATATTAAAGTTGTATGAGGCAAGACCCATACCCTCAGGGAACTTAAAATTTAGTTAGCTGGTAATTTTTTTTTTTAAATGTGAAGAATTACATACCAATAACACCATAGACAAACAATGTTAAAAAGCAAGCTAAAGTTTAGGAGATAATAGTTGCAAGGTGTATAATAGAAAAATTATTAGTAAATTATTAGTAACCAGAATATTTGACTGTTGCCTACTTATCAATGAGTAAAAGATAAACAACTCATGTGCAAATGATATGAACAAATAATTTGGCCTGCAGGCAGTAGTTTGCTGACTCCTGAGGTAGAAAGCTATTGCAATATTACTGATAGCACTGATTATGATGACAACAGTGATAGTTATGAGATAGGACTGCATATATACTTTGCAATCAGAGTCAACAGGATTTGCTATAAGTTTGTTGTGGATTGGGAGAGAAAAATGTGTCAGAAATTATTTCAAGATTTTGATCTGAGCAACTGAAGGTGAAGATTGCCATTCACTGAGCTAGAGAAGATTAAAGGAGAATCAGATTTGAAAAAGTCAATTAGAAATTCAGATTGGGACATGTTAAAATATCTGAAATCCAGATGGGAAATGACCAGGAAATATTTGGAAAAACAAATCTTGAGCTCATGATCTTTGGGATGGAGATATACTTTTGGGAGTCATCAGTATATAGGTAGTATCAAAGTCATTAAGACTTGATCAGATCACCAGGGAATAAGTATGAAGTGGTTTTAATAATGGACCATGGACTAAAAACAGTAATGAGATATGAATGTGGTAGGGTACAGTGAAAATTTATTAGAGAAAAAGGTTATAGTTCCTAGCAATGAAGAAAAGTTGCTGCACTTGACTTCTAGAGAGCATGAGCTGGAAAAACCAGAGATTGTCAGAGAATAATTATTGCCATTGAGATTATGGAGAAGTTTCAGTTGCTAATAATAGAAGAATTTATCATCTTAACTCTGGGAGTATACAGTTGGGGTAGAGATAGATCAAGATAATCTGAGTAGAGAAGGTTAAGAAACTCAGAGGCCATATTTTAAGAACTCTTCATGTGTTTATTAAAGTCACCAAGAATATTGACATGAGAAAATGGGAGCTATTATGGAGCTAAAACAATCAATAAATGAGATATTGAGTCTATAGATAATTACAAAAAGAAAGAATAAAGATGGATGAAGATAGTTACATGAATCTTAAAATATTTTTTTCAACTTTTATTTGTAAATGGAATAGGGAGAGAAAATGGTCTGGAAGTAACAATGACTAATACCTACCACACTTCCAGAATTGGTACCTTGAAAGCCATGGGAGAAAAACAATAGCAAGGAAACCAGTGTTTTAAAAAACTATCAGGTTTCAAGTAAAACAGGAAGGTGAAGGGAATGCTCAGAGAAGATACTAAGACTAAAGGAGATTGAAATCCCTGTTTCAGGAACAATGGAAGATTCTTGGGAGTTGGGATAAAGTAGGAGATGGAGTCACCATAAAGGTGCATGGAACCTTATAAGGATGGAATTCTAGGTGATGAGAGATGGCAGTCGTCCTTTGGGGACTGAAGTAAACAGAAATAAAGGACATGATTAGTCCCGATAGACTCCAAGGTAGCTCAGGCTAGTGAGGCTATGGATCATGACAAAAGGGAGGGTAATGGAAGAGTTGCCTGAGATGTGAAGCTTCAGCATCTCCTTTTTCTTCTATGGATGGAGATGCAGAGCCCATGGGAGAAGTGTTACCAGAGGCTGTGGGATTTTATGTTTTACAACAATAATGAAAAGGAGTAGAATTAAAGAAAGAAAGCAAGAAGGACAGACAGACAAGCATTCTCAGTACAATAATTAATAATAATTTGAGAGGAATGGGGTTTTGCTTCCCCCCCTCCCTTTTGGTAGAAAGTAGCTGTTTAAACTTTGAAAATATATAGTAAAATATACATGCTAAAAAATTAGGGTCACCACTTATGTAGATAGAAATGAAATTTATGGAAATGAAATTTATAACTTCTTATATAGATGGAAATGAACTTTATAGTTTCTGGTATAATATGGAGTAGAGGGATAAAAGAGAAGGAGGGGATAAATAATACCAAATCAACAGAAGACAAATAGAAAAAAATAGTATCAGTAAACAGAAAATGAAAGTAAGGTAGTCTTTGATATATCAGCAGTTATAATAATTACAAATAAATTAAACTCATCTATTAAAATCTGGAGTGTATAAGACTGGTTTTAAAATTAAAACTAAATTTTATATGTGCTTACAAAAAAACATATTTAAAACATTAGGACACATTGAATGTGTAAATTGCTCTGGATAGCATAGACATTTTAACAATATTTCTTCTTCCAGTCCATGAGCATGGAATGTTTTTACATTTCTTTGTGTATTCCTCAATTTCTTTCATAAGTGTTCTGTAGTTTTTAGAGTACAGATCCTTTACCTCTTTGGTTAGGTTTATTCCTAGGTATCTTATGGTTTTTGGTGCAATTGTAAATGGGATCAACTCCTTAATTTCTCTTTCTTCTGTCTCATTATTAGTGTATAGAAATGCAACTGATTTCTGTGCATTGATTTTATATCCTGCCACATTGCTGAATTCCTGTATGGGTTCTAGCAATTTTGGGTTGGAGTCTTTTGTGTTTTCCACATAAAGTATCATGTCATCTGGGAAGAGTGAGAGTTTGACTTCTTCTTTGCCAGTTTGAATGCCTTTTATTTGTTTTTATTGTCTGGTTGCTGAGGCTAGGACTTCTAGTACTATGTTGAACAACAGTAGTGAGAGTGGGCATCCCTCTTGTATTCCTGATCTTAGGGGAAAAGCTCTCAGTTTATCCCTATTGAGAATGATATTTGCAGTGGGCTTTTCATAGGTGGCTTTTATGATATTGAGGTATATTCCCTCTATCCCTACACTGTGGAGAGTTTTAATCAAGAAAGGATGCTATATTTTGTCAAATGCTTTTTCTGCTATTGAGAGGTTCATATGGTTCTTGTCTTTTCTTTTATTAATGCGGATGTTGTACTTTGCCAGATGCTTTTTCTTCATCAATTGAGAGGATCATGTAGTTCTTGTCCTTTTATTAATGTGATGTATCATGTTGATTGAGTTGCGAATGTTGAACCACTCTTGCAATCCAGGAATAAATCCTACTTGGTCGTGGTGAATAATCCTTTTAATGTACTGTTGGATCCTATTGGCTAGTGTCTTGATGAGTATTTTGGCATTCACGTTCATCAGGGAGATTGGTCTGTAATTCTCCTTTTTGATGGGGTCTTTGTCTGGTTTTGGGTCCAGAGATACAAATGTAGTGATCCAAAGGGTCATCTGCACCCCAATGTTCATAGCAGCAATGTCCACAACAACCAAACTGTGGAAAGAGCTGAGATGTCCATTGACAGATGAATGGATAAAGAAAATGTGGTATATATATATACACAATGGAATATTAATCAGCCATCAGAAAGGATGAATACTTATCATTTACATCGACATAGATGGAACTGAAGGGTATTATGCTGAGCGAAATAAGTCAATCAGAGAAAGACAATTATCATATGGTTTCACTCATATGTGGAATATAAGAAACAGTGCAGAAGATCATAGGGTAAGGGAGGGAAAACTGAAGGGGAAGTCATCAGAGGGAGAAAAACCATGAGAGACTCTTAACTATAGGAAACAAACTGAGGGTTGCTGGAGGGGAGGTAGGTGGGGGGAATGTGGTAATTGGGTGATGGAGATTAAGGAGGGCATGTGATGTGATGAGTACTGTGTGTTATACACAACTGATGACTTATTCAACACTATATCTGAAACTAATGATGTACTATGTTGGCTAATTGAATATAAATAAAAAAATTTAAACAATTAGGATACAGGAAAAATGAATATAAAGAATGAAATACACATGAGGAAAGTACTAAACAAATTATTAACATCTTTCAAAATAGAATTTTAGCGGAATACACATTCTTCTTTAGTACCCATGGAACATTCTCCAGAATAGATCACATCCTAGGTCACAAATCAGGTCTCAACCAGTACCAAAAGATTGGGATCATTCCCTGCCTATTTTCAGACCACAGTGCTTTGAAACTAGAACTCAATCACAAGAGGAAAGTCAGAAAGAACTCAAATACATGAGGCTAAAGAGCATCCTACTAAAGAATGAATGGGTCAACCAGGAAATTAAAGAAGAATTAAAAAAATTCATGGAAACCAGTGAAAATGAAAACACAACTGTTCAAAATCTTTGGGATGCAGCAAAGGCCATCCTAAGAGGAAAGTATATAGCAATACAAGCCTTTCTCAAGAAACAAGAAAGGTCTCAAGTACATAACGTAACCTACACCTAAAGGAGCTGGAGAAAAACAGCAAATAAAGCCTAAACTCAGCAGAGGAGAAATAATAAAGATCAGAGCAGAAATCAATGAAATAGAAACGAAAAGAACAGTAGAACAAATCAACGAAACTAGGAGCTGGTTCTTTGAAAGAATTAACAAGATTGATAAACCCCTGGCCAGACTTATCAAAAAGAAAAGAGAAATGACCCAAAATCATGATCAACAAAATCATGAATGAAAGAGGAGAGATCACAACCAACACCAAAGAAATACAAACAATTATAAGAACATATTCTGAGCAACTCTATGCCAGCAAATTAGATAACCTGGAAGAAATAGATGCATTCCTAGAGATGTATCAACTACCAAAACTGAACCAGGAAGAAAGAGAAAACCTGAACACACTATAACCACTAAGGAAATTGAAGCAGTCATCAAAAATCTCCCAACAAACAAAAGCCCAGGGCCAGATGGCTTCCCAGGGGAATTCTACCAAACATTTAAAGAAGAATTAATACCTATCCTTCTGAAACTGTTCCAAAAAATAGAAATGGAAGGAAAACTTCCAAACTCGTTCTATGAGGCCACCATTACCTTGATCCCCAAACCAAAGACCCCATCAAAAAGGAGAATTACAGACCAGTATCCTTGATGAACATGGATGCAAAAATTCTCACCAAAATACTAGCCAATAGGATCCAACAGTACATTAAAAGGATTATTCACCACGACCAAGTGGGATTTATCCCTGGGCTGCAAGGTTGCTTCAACATCTGCAAATCAATCAACGTGATACAATACATTAACAAAAGAAAGAACAAGAGTCATATGATCCTCTCAATAGATGCAGAAAAAGCATTTGACAAAGTACACCATCCTCTCTTGATCAAAACTCTTCAGAGTATACGCATAGAGGGTACATACCTCAATATCATAAAAGCCATCTATAAAAAACCCACAGCGAACATCATTCTCAATGGGGAAAAACTGAGAGCTTTCCCCCTAAGGTCAAGAACACGGCAGGGATGTCCACTATCACCACTTCTATTCAACATAGTATTAGAAGTCCTAGCCACAGCAATCAGACAACAAAAAGAAATCAAAGGCATCCAAATCGGCAAAGAAGTCAAACTCTCACTCTTTGCAGATGATATGATACTTTATGTGGAAAACCCCAAAGACTCCACCCCAAAACTGCTAGAATTCATACAGGAATTCTGTAAAGTGGCAGGATATAAAATCAATATACAGAAATCAGTGGCATTCCTATACACCAACAACAAGACAGAAGAAAGAGAAATTAAGGAGTCAATCCCATTTACAATTGCACCCAAAACCATAAGATACCTAGGCATAAATCTAACCAAAGAGGCAAACAATCTGTACTCAGAAAACTATAAAATACTCATGAAAGAAGTTGAGGAAGACACAAAGAAATGGAAAAACGTTCCATGCTCATGGATTGGAAGAACAAACATTGTGAAGATGTCAATGCTACCTAGAGCAATCTACACATTTAATGCAATCCCTATCAAAATACCATCCACTTTTTTCAAAGAAATGGAACAAATAATCCTCAAATTTGTATGGAACCAGAAAAGACCCCGAATAGCCAGAGGAATGTTGAAAAAGAAAAACAAAGCTGGTGGCATCACAATTCCGGTCTTCCAGCTCTATTACAAAGCTGTCATCATCAAGACAGTATGGTACTGGCACAAAAACAGACACATAGATCAATGGAACAGAATAGAGAGCCCAGAAATGGACCCTCAACTCTATGGTCAATTAATCTTTGACAAAGCAGGAAAGAATGTCCAATGGAAAAAAGTCTCATCAATAAATGGTGTTGGGAAAATTGGACAGCCACATGCAGAAGAATGAAACTGGACCATTTCCTTACACCACACACAACAGTAGACTCAAAATGGTTGAAAGACCTCAATGTGAGACAGGAGTCCATCAAAATCCTAAAGGAGAACACAGGCAGCAACCTCTTCGACCTCAGCCGCAGCAACTTCTTCCTAGAAACATCGCCAAAGGCAAGGGAAGCAAGGGCAAAAATGAACTATTGGGACTTCATCAAGATAAAAAGCTTTTGCACAGCAAAAGAAACAGTCAACAAAACCAAAAGACAACCAACAGAATGGGAGAAGATATTTGCAAATGACATATCAGATAAAGGGCTAGTATCCAAAATCTATGAAGAACTTATCAAACTCAACACCCAAAGAACAAGTAACCCAATCAAGAAATGGGCAGAAGACATGAACAGAAATTTCTGCAAAGATGGCATCCAAATGGCCAACAGACACATGAAAAGTGCTCAACATCGCTCGGCATCAGGGAAATCCAAATCAAAACCTCAATGAGATACCACCTCACACCAGTCAGAATGGCTAAAATTAACAAGTCAGGAAACGACAGATGTTGGCGGGGATGCGGAGAAAGGGGAACCCTCCTACACTGTTGGTGGGAATGCAAGCTGGTGCAGCCACTCTGGAAAACAGTATGGAGGTTCCTCAAAAAGTTGAAAATAGAGCTGCCCTATGACCCAGCAATTGCACTACTGGGTATTTACCCCAAAGATAGAAATGTAGTGATCCGAAGGGGTACGTGCACCCCGATGTTTATAGCAGTAATGTCCACAATAGCCAAACCATGGAAAGCCATCATGTCCATCGACAGATGAATGGATAAAGAAGGTGTGGTATATATATACAATGGAATATTATGATGCCATCAAAAGGAATGAAATCTTGCCATTTGCAACAACGTGGATGGAACTGGAGGGTTTTATGCTGAGGGAAATAAGTCAGTCAGAGAAAGACATGTATCATATGACCTCACTGATATGAGGAATTTTTAATCTCAGGAAACAAACTGAGGGTTGCTGGAATGGTTGGGGGTGGGAGGGATGGGGTGGCTGGGTGATAGACACTGGGGAGGGTATGTGTCATGGTGAGCGCTGTAAATTGTGCAAGACTGTTGAATCACAGATCTGGACCTCTGAAACAAATAATGCAATATATGTTAAGAAAAAAAAAGAAGATAGCAGGAGGGGAAGAATGAAGGGGGGAAATTGGAGGGGGAGACGAACCATGAAAGACTGTGGACCTTGAGAAACAAACTGAGGGTTCTAGAGGGGAGGGGGGTGGGGTGATGGGTTAGCCTGGTGATGGGTATTAAAGAGGGCACGTTCTGCAGGGAACACTGGGTGTTAGGCACAAACAAGGAGTCATGGAACACTACGTCAAAAACTAATGATGTAATATATGGTGATTAACATAACAATAAAAAATTTTAAAAATAGAATTTTCACAAATGGATGGATAAAAAAACATAAAGGTAAAAGAAAATTTATAAGGAAGTTATTTCATTAGTAAACTTGTAGGCACCTAATAATGCATCTTTGAAATACAGAAAACAAAATAAAAAGACAATATTATAAGAACATTTTGCCATGGTACAAAAGTTTAATACAAAAGTTTTAGGTGAAATAGATGATATACTGTCTACAATATAGAATATTTGGACTATAATTTGATGTAGTAGGTTTAAGTAGATTCCCATAAGCAACAAAAAGAAAGTGTTCTTTTTTTTTTTTTAAGGGTTCATGGAACATTAGCAAAGGTTGAGTATCATAAAAGTCACAAAGAATATCTTACCAATTTTCACTCAGCTTTAATTATCAAGTTGTTTGCAATGAACAAAATTAAATAAAATTAGATATCACAAAGAAAATATGGCTTAAAATAAAACATATCTAGATACTAAAATTTCACTCCTACATAGTTAAAATTAACATTAATATTTTATTTTTTTATTTTTAAAAATATTTATTTGAGAGAGAGAAAGAGGCATGGGGAGGAGGGTAGGGGGAAAGAGAGTCTTAAGCATTCTGTACAGAGCACAGAGCCCAATGTGGGGCTCGATCGCATGACCCTGATATCAGGACCTGAGCTGAAATCAAGAGTCCAACATTTAACTAACTGCACCACCTAGACAGCCCTAATATTTTATTTCTTTAAACCATAAATATCTTAAAGCAATTATAACAAAATATTTGGTAATAGGTATATTTGCAATTTTATATTATTAGTTTAAGTTTTGTATATTTTATTTTAATTATTTTTTTAAAAAGCAACAACCCTGACAATCAGGAAGATACTAACTAATGTAGTAATGACATGATATTTCACTCATCAGACTGAACAATTGATAAAATTCAATATTATTGAGGATTGGCAAGGATATAGAAAAAATGCACTATCACACACTCGTATACCAATGAAGTAGATAGATGCTACACAGAGCAACATGACTATAATCTAGTGAATAAAAATGCTCATTTCCTAATATTCAGCAATTCTGCTTTTTCATCTACTTTAAAGAACATTTTGAAGAAGTACACATTGGCTGTATTACAAAACTAATCAAGTGTTGTCTACAATGGTGAGAAACTGGAAACTTACTTGTTTATCAATAGAAGATGAATGAATAAATAGTGGTATATCTATACAATGTGTTACATTACATAGCAGCTGATAGGAATAAGCTCTATTTCACTATTTTACATATATATATGTGTGTAGGTATGTGTGTGTGAGTATATTATTTTCTACAACCTTTCTGAAAGAGAAAAGTTGAAATAAATCATGAATCCAGTAGTGTAATTTTCATGTAAAATATAGATATATATATATATTTAAGTGCATGAATACAGATGGACATTTGAATAAAGATTAAAAAGAAAAATTGCATAGAAATTGTGAAAGGATTAGCTCTTGAAATAGAGGACATAGAATGGGATCAAAGTGTTGACAAAGGTGGATTTTTAAATGTTTTATTAATATTTAAATAATATACACACATTTATTCTTAATTATATATATGCATACAGCAGTAGTAAGTTTTAGAGAATATGTATGTGAAAAGAATAATAAAAGCAAACATGACAGAAGTATAAAGAGTTAATTTTGGGGGCTTAAACTATGAGTGATTATTATTTTATGGTTTGTACATTTCAGATATTTTAAAACAAAACTTAAATCACAATGTATTTGATAAATAACAAATGTATGAACAGATTTTGTAGGACAAGAGATTATTTTCAAGTGAATTGACAGTAAATTCTGCTTTCCTTCAGGAAAGATGGAGATTCATGTAAGCTGTGGTGTTCTGAGACAATTTCAATAATGAGAATGTGCTGTGGTTGGAATAGTGTGTGGACATTTGCAGATGGAGAAGAAAAGTCATTTCAGGCATACTGAATGGAATAGTCTAAGGAGGAAATAAGCTAGGTTTATATTCAGAGAGCAGTAAGTAGACTAATGAGATGAACATATAGCCATATCCAGATTAAGTGGAAAGATGAATTAGGCCAGAGTTTGCTGCTAAGCAATACAGAAGAATAAAATACCTCAGAAGACCAGAAAGGTGCATAATCTGCTTTAGGGAGAAAATAAAAGAAGGATTATAGAATGGTGTTCTCAGAGAAATTGGTGTTCTTGGTAGGGAATCAAGGTAAGGACTCATATGCAAGATAAAAATAAAGAAAAGCCAGGACCTGGTTACTGAGGGAGAATATCAGTTTAGTTAGAAGAGAATGAGGGGAGAGTCTGCTTAATGTGGTATCTCTGATTTCAGGCCCTGACATTTACTTGCTACTCTTGTTAGCCTAACCAATACCCAATCTCTAAGCCTTTCTTCCTGGCCTTTCCAAGTCTCTTTGCAGTCGAGTGTGCCCATGTGACACTGTTCTTCCACATGAGACATAAGTAGAATTTGTTGGGGGATTCTTTTGAAGTTTTTGCTTTTCTGATAAAAAGGACTTTTTTTTTTCTTTTGGCTTATGTTGCCCCTTTCTCCCCTCTTCATGTGTCAAATGCAAACATAACGGGTATCACTCTAGAAGCTTTCTTGCAACTCTAAAGACCAAAAGCCTCATAGAGGTTCTGGTACGGACATCATTGTACAACCTGGGCCACAGCTGTTTACTTCTTATTATGAGAGAAAAATTAGTCTCAATTTATGTAATGTATTGTGATCAAGTTTTTTATACTTGTAGCTGAAAGCATTCCTGATAACATTTGTTATATAATCTAGAAAGTTATTTAAATGCTCTGAGTTTTAATTTCCTCATTACTTCATGTTGTGTGTTTTGAATGAGTTAATAAATATTTTGTACTTAGCTCAGTGCTTAATACAAACACTGCTTAGTAAGTGGTATTATTTATTGTAGTCATTGTTGAAATAAAACAAAAGTTGTTAAAAAGGGAATAGTGACAAGGCAGATTGAGGAAGATAGTTCCTATCTTGTTCTTGCTTAGGAATAGAGATGGTCCCAAATTTGCAGCTAGACTAAGCCTAGAGATACGGGTTAAGTAGATTAGTCATCAAGATTGGATGGATGTAGAAATAGGCCAGTGAATAAAATTATTCATATAAATTTAAATATATTTTTTATATATAGTCAATATTCCCATACCGATGGTGCACATGTGCCTTGATACGTGCTGCACAGCATGGGTTAATCTCACTTGGTCTAGATTGGCCCCAGACATATAACTATAGCTACTGACTTAGAACTACAGCTTCTTATAACCAATGCTAAGGAATCTATTAAGAAAAAATGATGATCTATAACCACAGGTTTCTTATTTTTCCATGAGTTATTTTAGCCTGTCAGAATTGCTTAATAATAATAATTGGATTTATGATTTACACCTGGTTTGGTGGAGCCTGGCCTATGGCAGGGCAAGGAGTGCCACTTGGAGGGGAGGGGGAAATATGGTTTCAATGGTTAAGGGAGGCCACATAGAATGTGCCTATGTTACCAGTTCACTATAAGACACCTCCACTACAAGAAGAGGCTGGGGGCACCTGGGTAGCTCACTTGGTTAAGTGTCTGCCTTTGGCTTGGGTCATGATCTGGGGGTCCTGGAATCCATACCTGAGTTCAGTCCCCTGTTCAGCGGGAAGTCTGCTTCTCCCTTTCCCTCTGCCCCTCCTCCCCTGCTTATGCTCTCTCTCTGTCTCTCTCTCTCTCACACACTCTCACTCTGTCTCTCTCAAATAAATAAAATCTTTAAGAAAAAAAAAAAAGAAGAGGTTGGGCTTTTTGGTAGTGAGGTATGAAGTAGCAATTGGAAACATGCACACAATGTATACCATGCAACTTGAGCAGTGGAAAGAGAACGAAGAAGCCTGAATTGGTATCTCCAGACAATTTAATTCTCCTGCTCCTATATTCTTCTGCTGTTGCTGTATTATACCCTTTACTATTAAAAGGCTGTTTCAGGAGTATAAACCGTTTGAGTCCAGTGAGCCCTTTCAATAAACACTTAAGATCATTAGTAGGTAATTAACATGTATGCTTAGAGTTAAATGCTATTATATTAAGAATTATGTCATATTTATAGTTTAAATTATTATGGTACAAATAATATAATAAAATAATCACTCATCAAATTCCACCACCAATATTTTTTAAAGGCTCTCTTCACATTTTTGACTTCTCCAGGGGTAAAAACTACCTTGAATTTTTGTGTTAATCAAAGACTTACTTTCCTCTAGAGTTTTACTACATTTGTATATAACCCTAAAGAAAAAAAAAAGAAAGTATTATTTAGAATTTGTCTGGTTTTTAACTATGATGAATGAAATCATAAAGTATGATTTATTTTCTGACTTACTGTTTTTCTGCTTTAATATCGTGTATTTGAGATTCATCCATATTGTTGTTTGCAGCTATAGTTTATTCTTTTTAATGTTTTATATTCCATTGTAGGAACATACCATAATTTATCTATTCTCCCACTAACTGACATTTGGTTTACTTCCAATATTTTGTTATAAACAGTTGCCACAATTAATATTCTTGGCTATGACTCATGGTTGGACAGATGCAAGAGCTCCTCTAGGTAGATGCATAGAAGGGGGATTTCTGAGTTACAGGTTTTGCACATGTTTAACTTTTATGAGTTTATGCCATAACCCAAGGTTATACCAATTTAGACTCTTGCGAGCAATTCAGTATGATTTTCTATAAGTGAGTTATTTGTGGGCAGTTAAGTACCCATAGATTTTTAAGGAAATAAGTAGTGTATTTGTAGTGTAATATGTCTTGAATAAAATGTTGGGAATTTCTAGGACAATATGTTTGAATACTTCTAGATATTTATTTAGATTCATATATTTGTATGCCATAGGAATCAGTGAATTTTCAAATTAATTTGGAACATTTTAGATTAAATATGGGATTTTTACACTTTAATGTTGCTTCTCTGCTTTTTTAAAATCAGAAAATTATATATTTTTGTTTTATAAAATATAATAGGACATTGGAGACTGACAGAGACTAGTCAAGATATCTGCTTTACACAAACTATATATAAAGCTTTGTTGTAATAACCATAATGAGTATATTATTTTAGGGCAGCTGGATACTCTGCATAAATGGGGTTGTCTGATATGCGGCATCGTATGATTTAAATATTCATTATTGTTTTTTATCAAGATTAGTACTCCAGAATCTGCCTGAATGCCATGTCTGAAAAGTTATGGTTTAATAAGAAATATCAGATATAGCATCAGGAAAATTAAAAGATTAAATCTGCTGGTTCCCAAATATAATCCTGGGAAAAATCATGTGAACTCTCTGACCACCAGTTCCTTCACCTGTAAATTGCTTATCTTTGTGTTACTCTTAGCTAAGGGAAATCGTATATAAGAAAGTACTTCCTAAAGTCCAAAACTCATACCTAAGATATTGTCAGGTGCCCAATTAGTTATTTTTATTATAAGTCATGGTTCCTTGGTACAAGCATCATAAGACGAATTATGTGGAATAGGAATTTTCTTAAGAAGGTATTTAAAAACCCAAAGTGTCATTGAAAGGGCAAAGGAACCAGGAGAAAAACCCCAAATCATGCAGCGGGACTGGTTCAGCAATGATGCTGCTACCTCCCCTCCTGCATCCCAGATGCCCGCATGTACATTTCTGATAAAATGGGCATCAGAGAGTGCATTTTGCTGCCAACACTGCCAACCTCTGCCCTGCAGCTGCCACTTCTGTGGGGCTCACCATTTCTTTGCATCACTAGCTGATGAATCAATATCCAGGGTGATTTTGGTGATTGGCAAATAAGGTGCCTGCATCAAAGTCACAAGGAAGAATAGGAAAGAAAGGCGACTATCTGGAATTAGAGTTTCAGTTCATGGGAGTTAGGTCACACTGGGTGACCAAAAGTAATGAGTCACGCCCATACGTTTTCTCTAATTCCTTCAGAAATGTTGATAAAACAAAGGTGCAGGAAAGTTATCTATCTAAAGTCACAGAATTATTATGGGGCAGACCTATGAATTGAAACCTGCATGTGCCTTGACTTCAAGAATACAGCCATCAAACTATTCTAAATTGTTTCAATAAGAGGTGAGCCTGCTGTGCTTACTTCAGTGTTTTCTTCCCCTTAATACCTGGGGACCAAGGAGTAAATTGGATCTCTTATAACATTACTGATGCCCTGGAATAGTTAATGATAAAGCTATTAACTTCAAAAACACAAAGCAAAACGAAACATGGTGTTTTTCCTGGTTTGCATGAGCGAAGGTTCTCTATGTTTTAAACTGTGTACTACATTATAAATTCTATATTCTGTCATAAATCAAAAACAGTGAAAACTGTATTATGAAACGAGTGTGCTGCTGAGATGCCAGGACAGATTTGTCCATTTAAATAGCACGCAGATCTGTCTACATTTCATTGACCCCTTTCCAAATATAAAGTGCCACATAAATTCTTAATGATAACAAAAGTGACCTAAGTTACTGTTGTCTAATGGCTTTGAGTTTTAAATGTTGATGGTGTAAGTCCAGTTCATGAGAGACTAGTGCCTACACCATGGAAACCTCTGTCACAATCAGCACTAATTTTCAGGCTAAGCAGAAAGGCCAAGGTTTGAGTAAAGAAGTTAAGTTCCCTTCTTTTTGTGACACTTCCTACCAGCTTGGTATTAGAATTTTGAACATAGCGACTTTACACAAATTCATATTTAAGCATGAGGGAAAGCATGACAGATTCAGTTTGCATTGAGAGGACAGTGTTGTATATTGGAATGGGTTTATGGTAGAGTTAGAAGACCTAGGTTCGAGCACCTGCACTGTTGTAAACTTAGGCAGGTCCCCTAAACTTTGTGACCCTTAGTTACTTTATTTGTAAAACAGGGATGATAGTATCTATTGCACAACTTGATATGTCTCAAAAAAAAAAAAAAAAAAAAGAATGAGAAAGCACTGTGGTAAACGGCTATTCAGATGTATCACTGTTTTTTTTTTTTAACTTATTGTTAACTGATTTGTCACACAATTTGTTAGCCAGTACCTACAGTGGTTTAAAAAAATTAAGGAAATGAGTGAAACCTACGTGGATTAAATTAATGCAGCATATTACTTTTTTTTTCAGCTTTCCTGAGGTATAATTGACAAAATTGTAAGACATTTATAGTGCACATTGCAATGATTTGATATATGTATACATTTTGAAAAGATTCCTCCCATCTAGTTAATTAATCATCCATCAACTCACATATTTATATACAGTTTTTGTGTTTGTTTGTTTTGGGTGAGAACAGTATTACTTTTTATTTGGGGGAAATGCCGTGAGTCTTCTTGGCTCTTATTTGGTGGGGATTTATTGTTAACAAACAGTGGTAGTTAGGCTGCTACCACTAAAGAGAGGTTACTACCCTTATTATTAATATTTTTTTAAATTTTATTATGTTATGTTAATCACATACATTACATCATTAGTTTTTGATGTAGTGTTCCATGATTCATTGTTTGCGTATAATACCCAGTGCTCCATTCAGTACGTGCCCTCTTTAATACCCATCACCAGGCTAACCCATCCCCCCACCTCCCCTCTAGAACCCTCAGTTTGTTTCTCAGAGTTCATAGTCTCTCATGGTTCATCTCCCCCTCCGATTTCCCCCCCCCTTCATTTTTCCTTTCCAGCTATCTTCTTTTTTTTTTTTTTAACATATAATTGTATTATTTGTTTCAGAGGTACAGGTATGTGATTCATCAGTCTTACACAATTCACAGTGCTCACCATATCACATACCCTCCCCAGTGTCTATCACCCAGCCACCCCAACCCTCCCACCCCCCACCACTCCAGCAACCCTCAATTTGTTTCCTGAGATTAAGAATTCCTCATATCAGTGAGGTCATATGATACATGTCTTTCTCTGATTGACTTACTTTGCTTGGCATAATGGAATATTATGCAGCCATCAAAAAACCCCTGAAATCTTGCCTTTTGCAACAACGTCTTTGGAACTAGAGGGTATTATGCTACCCTTATAATTAAGCAGAGCTCCAAAACTGCTTTATAGTTTCAGCATTGCCTAAAATACAGCTCTTAAATTCACTGGCATATCCTAACAATTCTGTCTTGAAATTATATCTGAAATCTCTTCATTTTCTCTGTCTTGTCTCCATGATTCTACTCTTTCCCACTTTCAATATATTCCTCACTCATCCACCCTTGAAGTCTTCTAAAAAAATAATCAAATCATATTTCTTCCTGACTTAAAAATATTTAATGGTTTCTCATTGCATTTAAAATGAAATCCAAACTCCATGTATGCAGAATCTGGTACCTGCCTCCTTCCACATTTATATCTCATGTCATTCTCCTCTCTCTGACTTCAACCATAAAGGCATTCTTTCCTATATTCCATTTGGCCAGCTCTTTGCTGCCTCCAAGAATTTTGCTGATGCTTGCTCCTCTGGAATACTCCTTGCCATTATTTTCCCAAAGTTAACACCCCCCAACTTCAAGTCTCAAGATAATTATCAGTCTTCAGAAAGGCCTTTCTTGACTATCCTATTTACTCCCACCCCTCATTTAAGTTAAATTAATTTATTTGTTAACATGCTTTTGGTCTGGCTTCCCCATTAGAATGAGAGCTGCATGATGGCAGGGGCCATGTTTATCAAGATCACTAATGTATCTCATGCTTTTAGCAAAAGGCCTGGCACATAATTTATTCTCATATATTTATGGATGAATGAAAAAAATGGTTGCTTGCCTGGCTAGCAACTTGTCAGAATGGATGATGTATTAAAACTTGCTCCTTCCCCCAAAAAATGAAAAAAAAAAAAAAAACTACTTGTCAATTAAAATATCAATATTATTTCTGAGAGTCTGCATGCAAATTTGAATTTTATTTTTACAACATGATTTCCCATTACAGTTTCATGAATTATTTAACATTTACTTTAAGTGATTTGGCTAAGTTATCTGTTCTTAACAATTAAAAAGCACCTATCTTCAGATTCTTGATAAAAGAATGAATAGTGTCTGGGAAGCAACAGGTTTGAAGTACATTGATATATTTTGGAGGTAGCCCACACCCTAATTCATAGCCTAGCATTCCCTCTGTCATATCTGAACCATTTAGTTTAGTCATACACAATCCCATTGAAAAGGGATTCATTATTTCCTGAGACCTTGCATTCCAATTTTGAACAGCTCAGGTTGCTGAAAACTTCTTCTGTTTATCTGAGCCAAAGTCTCTCACTTCCTCCCCTCTATTTCTTGCAATTCTATAAATTTTTTAGCCATAGAAATTAGGCTGGTCTGTTTGATGCATGAATCCTTTAAATATTTGGAGATAGACATGTTGAATCCTCCTTATCTCTTCTAGCTAAACTTTATCTTTTCCTTCTGCCATTAACCTCCAAATAAATACAGAAAATAAGTTTAAATAAAAGTTTTTTTCTGTATTTCTGTAAAGAATCATTTTAAAATGAGTGATGACTTTCAATGCATTTCTGGTTTAAATTTGTGATTATGATTAAATGGGAAACATGCATTGTACATAAATATTGATAACTTCAATGTTTAACTTTAAAATTACATTACTGTATTATTTGTTTGCTTTTACCAAGTTTCCATATTTTTTTGGCAAAGTTAGGCAGTTCTTTGAACTAGACTTAACATAAAATTAATTAAGTTATGCAAGTTTTTTAGGTTTATAGATAATGTCTATATAAGCTATGAATGCAGTTGTCTTCTTATGAATAGCCAAACATAATTCACCCTTTTTTTCCTATCCCATCTTTTCCTATATATGTGGACCTATATACATATTCACTTGAGGAAAAAACTTGAGGGTAAAAAGAGGAAAAATTAACTGTTAAAATTCTATCCCTACAGTAACAAACCATCTCTTTGCTATTTATTTGTTTTAATAATTTTAGCCAAGAAGATCTAAGTATTAATTGTGAATTTATGATGACAATAGAGTAAAATAATTATCTAGAAAGTATATGTAAGCAGTTTTATAATTTTACTAATTTTAAAGTGTTATCTTTGCAAAATATTAGAAACTGGAATCTAGTGTGGTAATAGCATTTTGTACACACATCTATGAAAATTTTATCTGTTATAAAAGATGATCATATAAAGAGAAACATAAATCTGCTATAAATAAAAATAGAAAAACAGTGAGCTACATATATGCTTGTTGAAAGTTTACAAAATTTTTTTTTCTCATTCATTATTAATATCTTTCCAAAAATAGATTCTTTGTGAAAGCTATCAAAAGTGAAAGAGCAGCTGACCAAAACCATGTGAATGAAACAAATTTGAAAACAAGTTAAAACTCTTTGTTATGAAACTTGAGTTCAGGCTTCTTTCTGGATTTTGGCCTATAGGGGAGTTACTATAAAATTCATATCTGCATAACTATAAATGAACAGAGTCTTTTACTTTCAAAAGAGTTTACTCTAGCATTCCTGACCCTATCTACTTTCCCAGTTCTTTTCTGAATCTTGCTGCAATGATTGGATTAAGAATGGACACATGACCCAAACTGAGCCAATGGTATTTTTGCTGATGTTTTCAAGAATGAAATTATTTTCTACTTGGGATAGTCAGAGCTGCAGGTGGCCATCAATACCACAACATAGGGAAGATCTGCCTTAAAATCAAGCCACCAGTCTGAAAAGATGACTGATGAAAGAATTGAGTAACCTGATGACATTTGAACACTTGGTCTTAAAGCTCTTTAATTTAAATTCAAGATAAAGAAGCCAAACATTTGTTTCCATATTTGTGTTAGTATATGTTTGCTTTTTGTCACTTGTACTGAAATAGTCCTGACTTTTACACATAATGTATGTAGTGCCTATTTTAACTCTTCAGATAAAATGAAATAGTAAAAATCTAGAAAATTTCCTGCTGCATTTTGGAGAGCTCTACCATAGATGTATACATATGGTTATTTTATTTGCTTTAGTATGTTATGGTAAAGCTTTGTTTATATGGTATACCATAGTTTAGCTATCATATAACTCTCTAAATGCTTAATTCAGTCATTTATACAGAAAAAATACTTATTTTTAATGTATGTGACCAAATATCAGCTGATATCCTCTTGTGCTATGAGATTCAAATTACTTGGCTGGATGTTTCTGTTCAGTATCATGTGAAAATGCCATGTCTTCCCTAAGAATTTTGTCAATTCTTTTTAATCTATGTCCTCAAGGTCTCCATTCTTTCCGTTAATCTTTTAGTCTTCCTTATCTCACTTTGCATGACTCTTTTGTTTCATTTATGCCTATTTAGACTTGTAACTCAGTCTTTTTAATTTCACTGAAACGTCTCACACAAGACACATACGCATCACAAACTTTTAATGGTGTGGAGGGACAAAGAGAGATTTCCACTGCAGCCAGTAAATTATTACTGGTTACCTGTTCCCAGTAGTTAGAAATTTATGTCTTGCCCAGATTTTGCTCTTGCTCTTTCTTTTCTTTTACTTCTCTTCCTCCAGTCCCCTCTCCTCCCCTTTTTCCCCTCCCCTCCCCTCCCCTCTTCTCTCTCTCATTTCATCTGCAGGGTATTTTAGCTTTTAGCTTCCCTTTTCCTCCCTTCCCAGCTCTGTTCCTAAAGTGTCACCTTCAGTAGTAAAATCACTATTAGGCTGTTTGCCTAAATAACCTCCTTCTGAGCTCTCAAAGTAACTTTTTTTGCCCTCAAAGTAACTTTTTTTTTTTTTTGCACTCTCAAGGTAACTCCCCCCCTCCCCGGCCCACTACATTCTTAAAAAATGCTCAAATTATAAATGTGTAGCTTTTCTTTCATTCTGTACACACTCGTCTCTCATTCCTCATACCAAGGTATTTTAAGTGGTACAGGAGAGAAAGGTGATCTCTGCTAACTAATATAGGAAGAGATGTAAGTTCCCCACGAGTGGCCACACGGATGGAATTTCACCCTGGGCAATCCAGCTTGCATCTGGTGGTAAGAGGAATACAAGCCTAGTCAATATCTGAGTCATGCCCCAGTTCTCTCCTGAGCAAGGGCAGTAATTTAAAAATGCATTGATTAATATGCAAACAGGAAACTTATTTTGGAAAAGAGAGAAAGTTCAGCTGTGTGACAGAATGGAAGTCTTGCTCTATCTTTCTGGATCATTTATTGGAAAACCAGACTGCTTTCCAATAAAAATTTGGCCTGAATAAATAATATGGGAAATTAAGCAAATCTCTCAACTGGCTGATTCTCAGTGTTATCATTCCAGAACCAAAACTGAGTTCATTTTTGAAATGCAAGACAGAATGCTGCTTCAGTGATGTTTCAGATGATCTCTGTACATGTATACAGCAGGACCTGGATGAGATGATAGCAATATCAAGGATTTGTAGCAACCTTATGTTGCCAAAGCTACTTCTATAAGACACTCTCCTTTCACCATGAGCTGGGCATAATGCTAGTATGTTTTCTTTTCCAATCTTAAAGGAACACTGAGTATCTGGAAGGTGTCTGAATTCCAAGGAACATGAATCTGTGCTAACTGTGACCTCCCTGGGATTTACTTACACAGAATATTGCTCCTTTCCAGTTGTTGTCTCTGAGCTAAGTTGTCTTTTTTTTTTTAATTTAAAATTACATTTTTATTTTACCGACTAGCTTTAAAGTCACTTATAACTAGCCACTGAACTATCTAAACCTTGCAGAACAATGACTAGAAAATTATTTGATAGTATAAGTCTGTAGGAATCTCTTTTATTTGACCACTGGAAAAGTGAAAGGAATTGTTCCAGCCTTGAACAGCATCCCATGATAATAATCATGTAAGAAGAAATTTCCTTCAAGTTTAAAACCAAACAGGTGGAAGCTGTCAGGACACACTAGCAAAGAATCTGAGAAGCTAATTCCAGCTCAATCTTTTCTATTAATGCCCCTTTGCCCACAATCTAATTTCTGCCTGATCCACTGTTGCGTAAGATACTGAACACAGCTGTGGATCAATGAAGTCATTTACAGATCCACCTTGTGGGTAAGATAAATGATGGATTAATCTAAGTTCCCTGGGGCCTTTATTTTTGGAACATATTTTAATGGTGAATGAAATCCCTTACTGGAGCTTCCTCAAATTATTGCCTTCTCTTTTTCTCTTTCCTAAATGTAATGTTTTTGTTGTTATTGTGTTATTGTTGCTGTTAATATTCTGTTACTGCTTCCTGGTTAGTCCAGTTCTATAAGAACTATCTATGAACATTGGTGTCTAGCCATGAGTCTTTCCTACCGTGAAGATGGTAGGCACAGACCTTTATCACATGGATGCCAAATACTAAAATAATTTCACAATAACTAATTTTTTTTTATTTTCAGAACTATGGGAAACTCAACTCAATTCCAGCATTTGATGTCAATAATCTTGATGCTAAAGATCAAGAGAGAAACAGGATAGAAAAATTTGAGGAAAAGTCAATTTTTCAACTAAAATTTTTAACTGTTTTTTCTTAGGGAATCAAACTTTGGGGTAGTCATGGTAAAGATGAAAGTAAAATAATGAAGTATGACTGCTAGATTAGTGTCTTCATTCCTTCTCAGTTCTGAGATAATCTGAAAAGGATCATTTTGGTGGTGATGGTGGTAGCATTGGATTAAGTGTTTTACACATATTATATCATTCAATGCCCAAAATAATTCTAGGAAATAGGAGTAATGTCTCCAATTTACTGATAAAGTTCTATGGCTAAGAAAGAGAATGCCTCCAAAGTCCCACACCAATATGTTATTTCTATTTTTAATTTTTTCAAGAACATTCATACTGTTTTCCCCAATGGCTGCACCAATTTACATTCCCACCAATAGTGCATGAGGGTTCCTTTTTTTTTTTTTTTCACATTCTCACCAACACTTATTATTTCTTATCTTTTTTATTTCAGCCATTCTGACAGGTGTAAGGAAATATCTTATCATGGTTTTGGTTTACATTTCGCTGATGATTAGTGATGTTGAACATAATTTCACTACTGGGTATTTACAAAGAAAATGAAAACACTAATTCAAAAGGATATATACACCCCTTTATTTATTGCAGCATATTTATAATAGCTAAGATATGGAAGCGACCTAAGTGTCCATCAATAAATGAATGGATAAGGAGGATGTGGCACACACACAAAATACACACTGGAATATTGCACAGCCATAAGAAGGATGAGATTGTTTCGTTTGTGACAACATGGATAGACCTAGAGGGTATTATGCTAAGTAAAATAAGTTAGACTGAGAAACGCAAGTACCATAAAGATTTCACTCATATGTGGAATCTCAAAAGCGAAAGAAATGCATAAACAAACCAGCAGATTCAGACCTGTAAATACAGAAAGCAAACTGGTGGTTATGAGAGGGGAGGGGGCTGGGTGCAATGGGTAAAGGAGAGTGGAAGTACTAGACGTCCAGTTATGGAATGAATAAGACACAGGAATAAAAGGTACAGCATAGGAACATAGTCAGTGGTACTGTTGTAGCGCTGTATGGTGACAGATGGTAGCTACACGTGCAGTGAGCATAGGATAATATATAGAGATGTTGAATCACTCTGTTGTATACCTGAAACTAATGTAACATTGTGTGTCAACTAAAAAAATAATCCCACATCATGGGGCGCCTGGGTGGCTCAGGTGGTTAAGCGACTGCCTTCAGCTCAGGTCATGCCCAGGGTCCTGGGATCGAGCCCTGCATCAGGCTCCCTGCTCAGCGGAGAACCTGCTTCTCTCCCTCTCCCTCTGCCTGCTGCTCTGTCTACTTGTGCTCTCTCTCTCTCTCTCTGTGTCAAATAAATAAATAAAATCTTTAAAAAAAATAATCCCACATCAATAAGAATTGAATTGCAGTTGGATTGAATGTGGGAGATAACAACTGATGGAGAAGTAACACTCAGAACACATGCACCATCTATGCTCAACAAAAGACCTTCTGAAAGGTCTTTTCTCTCGCTTTCTATGCATTTAAGAATATAGGAGATCGTCCGTCCTTAGAATTAATTATAAGTATCTTATTTTCTTCCGTAGAATCAACTCTCCATCATCAAATGAAATTATCCCTTTCAGGTGGCTTCTCTTGGAATATTTCAGATGACCAATTTCTTGGTGCTATTATAATTTTGTGTATTTGGGTCTCTAAGTGATCTTAGAAGACATATTATCTGATGTTCTGTCTAAGTTGCAAAGAACTGAATCTAATCAAATGGGAGTATTCTTATAATATAGGAGAGAGTACAGGAGAGGTTCCTATAAGATGTACATCATCTTAGAAGGAATGACCAAAACTTAGTCTTTAACATCTAGGATGAATTGTGCTAGCAGTAGATATCTTTGTAAATGCTAATATCTAATGAAATCTTCTGGTTATGTTTTTTCATTGTTTTATAGGAGGTCATTTTGCCAGAATAATCTTCAGGAAAAGCACCTCTTCTTCCCACCAACTTATCTTTAGAAAATTCTTAACTCCCTGTTACACAATATTTATGCTTTTGAAACAATTTATTTTTACTTTATTTTTTAAAGTATTATTTATTTATTGGAGAGACAGAGAGAGCAGGAGCAGGTGAGGGGGCGGGGGATGCACTGAGGAGAGGGGCCAAGGGAGAAGGAGAAGCAGACTCCCCATTGAGCAGGGAGCCAGACACAGAGCTGGATCCCAGGACCCTATGATCATGACCTGAGCCGAAAGCTCAATGGACTGAGTCTCCCAGGAGCCCCGACCTTTGAAACAATTTAATGAATTATTATAAGGCACACTTAAAGTTTTCATGAAAACGGACTTAAAACCTACAATTCTGTGAAATACTTTGTGTCTCCCCTTAAGTTGGTGATACTCAATGCAACATTCATGGGCATACATAGCCTATAATAATCACTTTTTGGTCTTTGTGCTTTTAAAACATGGATTATTTAGAACCCAGTCACCTTAAAGATTATGTTTTATTGTTCTTTACTGTAATAATTAAATGAATTAGATAGTTATTGATAGTTACATATTCACTGAAATACCGAGGAAAGAGAAGTAACATTTTCCATGCTGCATTTGTTGGTTCATGTGTATTTCTCAGTGATGAAACTACATTGTTGAGCTCTTTGAATTGGAGACAAGATCAGAATTTTTGGTGAGTTATCACAGTTGGAATAGGGAGAATATTTGATTCATAAAATTTATATTGTTAACGGGAAAAGAAAATAGTTGAAAATAGGTTTACATTTGAATATGTTTGGCATTTTATTCATTCTGATGTTTTTTAAAAATCAATAGAGTACTTGCCCTTCACTTTGTAAACATTTACACTACATAGCCTTGGCTTGTAAAATTCTTCTGAAAACTTAGGAGGACCAAAATGAATTAGGATTATTATTGTCATAATCAGTACCAAATAATATAAACTGACTCGATTGAAAATGTGGGACTATGACTAAGGAAATACATAATAGTAATAATATTCTAAGAATTAAACTATGAAATATTTGGGAAATTACAATGAAATTTTAGTTTGTACTCTACATTGATCACAGTATGGTAGATGATGAGGGTAATCAAAATTCCTTACAGATTTCTAAAAAATGAAAGAAGTTCCATGAAAATTTATCATATTCTAGTTAAAATTAGATTTTTCAGGAAATAGACAAGTTTAATATCAAAAAGATCTGAATGATGTCTAAAGAACTAATCAAAATAAAAGAACTAATCTAATTCTTACACATAAAGAACAATCTTATGCCTACAGTGTTTAAATTCTGAGATCATCTTTTCTTCGTGCTTATTTCATTCATAAATTAAGTGAAATATTAATTTTAGGGGGTGCCTAGGGGCCTCAGTCGGTTAAGCATCTGCCTTCGGCTCTGGTCATGATTCCAGGATCCTGGGATCAAGCCCCGTGTCCACATCTGGGTCCATGCTTGGTGGGGAGCCTGCTTCTTCCTCCCCCCACCTCCACCTACTTCTGCTCTGTCTGTCTGTCTCTCTCTCTTTCTGTCAAATGAATAAATAAAATCTTAAAAAAAAAATATTAATTTTAAGTTAAATCCACTCAGGCACATTGCACCCTCCATTCTGAAAGGATAAAAGTAAATGTTTGCTTTGGATATCTGGTTAACTGAGAAAAGATTGCACTTGAATTATCAGAATTATTCTTGCCAAAGATGCTTGCCAAATCTTCTCCTTCCCTTTGGTTGGTAGGCCTGACCTTAGGCTATGGCTCTGGGACAGATCGAGACTGCAGTGTAACTTGTTCAGGCTCTGTTTTGTCAAGGGTGCTCCTCAGCTTGTAAATTGATTCTATACAGTTTAGTCCTACCTAGTTCACATAACTCTTAGTAATATTGGAAAGAATTATTTTTTTATTTGAAATTTTAGGAAGAAAACAAAAGGATCATTTGAAAATGGCTGAATCCACAGAAAGGAACAAAATATTTAACCAGTATAATAAAAAAACAAAAACAAAAACAAAAACAAAAAACAAACAAAACCTTGAGCATTATTAGTTGTGTCTCTGTGACCAGGTGTGGGTATATTGTATTTCACACACACACACACACACACACACACACACACACACACACACGATTAGGGTACTAACTTCTAATTTTTGTTGTTAAGAAATGAGCTTTGCTCAAAAGTGGGTGAATATGATACTCCTGTCATGATCCTGTCCTGGTCCTTGTTTTCTATTCTTCTTTGTTCTGCAGTGCATGCTAATGCTGTGCTCTCTTCATGCTGATCCACAACCCACAGGAATGAGTGGGAGAGTCACTCCCTTGTATATATAATAAGAGGTCACTCTGTTGTATAAGAGGTCCTATGGTTAAAACAAACAAACAAAAAATTACCAGTATCTGTTTGCTGTTGATCAAAGTTGGGATTTAATTTTTTCACTATATTGAACTATTCTATCTATTAGTTTTTTAATATATCTATTACTACATACATCTATGCAGTTTTGGAAAGATGTGTCTTCTAATGTTTTTCAAACTTTATGTGCTATAAATCACTTGGTAATATTGCTAAAATGTAGATTGAGATTTAGTAGGTCTAAAGTTGGTCCTAAAAGTTTGCATTTCTTTTTTTTTTTAAGTTTGCATTTCTAACAAGGAGATTCCAATGCTGCTCGTCCTGATATACATTCTGAGTATCAAGATCATATGTCAATTCAGTATAGCTCTCTGCCTCTGCTACCAGTGAACACCCTTTTCCTGTGCTTCCTGTGGTGAGTGAGCAAAGATGTGTGTATGTATGTGTGTGTAAGAGGGCTATCTCTAAGAGAAAATTATAGTTTACACTGGTTTTTGGCTTCTGCCTTAAGTACTAGCATAAAATGTCTTGCTCTATCATCCAGCAATTCATTTGCCCGTGAACCAACATCTCCTCTGGCTAGAGCAGATTGAGGTGTTACCATTAAGCCATGTCATGCTACACATACACTTTCATTCATTCATTTACTTGATAATCATTTATCATGTATTGTATTTCAGAAAATATACTGGGCAATAGCTATAGAGTGATGATGACTGAGACTTGATCCCTTTATGCAATGAACTCACACCTAAGTGGAAGAGACAGACATGGTAAGGGAAATAGTAATATTGAGTTAAATACAAAGCACTATATTAGCACAATGGAAAAGGTAAAAACTGCATATATGAGATTCAGGAAAGTTTCACAGAGGATATGACATTATTCTGAAACTTGATGAGTAAAGAATAATATTCAGGTAGCAGAACAATAGGAGCAGCGTTCCTTGCAAAGGTAATAATACTTGCAGAGGCAGAGACACTAAAATGCATGGTGTACTCAAGGAATCATGGGTCATTCAAGATGATGTGGAGGAGTGGAAAATATAAGCCGAGAAAAGTGGGCAAAACATCAAATCGTGAATGGATGATTTCTTTTTTTATTTTTCTTAAGATTTTATTTATTTATTTGACAGAGAGAGACAAAGCGAGAGAGGGAACACAAGCAGGGGGAGTGGGAGAGGGAGAAGCAGGCTCCCCGCCAAGCAGGGATCCCGATGCGGGGCTCGATCCCAGGACACTGGGATCATGATCTGAGCCAAAGGCAGACGCTTAACAACTGAGCCACCCAGGCGCCTCTGAATGAATGGATGATTTCTAAGAAAGATGAATTTTTATAAAGATGAATTCCCACATAAGCAATGTGGGAATAGTGTGACAGAATTTTGGGAAATAATTTCAATAGCAGTTTAGAACACTTAATTGCAAAAGAGCAAGTTTGGAAAGTATCAAATTAATGTAAGTGAGAAACAATGGATTCTGAACTGAGGTAGTATAAGTAAGGATATGGAAAGATACCCTAGAGGTAGAAGTGACAGGATTTTGTGGTAAATTAAACATTGGTGTAAAATTGAGAAAAGAGATGTTTTCAAATTTCAAGTCTGGTTAATTAGGTGGGATATAATTGTATTTGTTAAATAATTCTGTATATATAAATGTGGGAACTATTTTGGAAGTAGTGCTAATGAGTTCATTTTTTATCTTGTTGAGTTTGAGCATTTTGTAGGAAAATCAGAGAGCTGTGTAGCAAGTTGAGAATATCCAGTTTAACAAAGTACATATGGACTATGGAAGTTGATTCTTTCCATTAATGTGGAATACCTTGTATCTTCTCTTTGTTACTCAAAAATGCTGTTTTGGTGAATGACACAGCTGGACAATATACAATGTGAACATTCATAATTGTTGTTCTATTGAATTTCTTTAGAATTTGAAGAGACCAAAGTCACAAGGTTGCAATAGTTCTTTTCATGATTATTATTGTCATAATCAGTACCAAATAATATAAACTGACTCGATTGAAAATGTGGGACTATGACTAAGGAAATACATAATAGTAATAATATTCTAAGAATTAAACTATGGAATATTTGGGAAATTACAATGAAATTTTAGTTTGTACTCTACATTGATCACAGTATGGTAGATGATGAGGGTAATCAAAATTCCTTACAGATTTCTAAAAAATGAAAGAAGTTCCATGAAAATTTATCATATTCTAGTTAAAATTAGATTTTTCAGGAAATAGACAAGTTTAATAGACAAGTAACAGCAAGAGTGATTAGTTATTTTAGTCCAGTCTTATTATTTTAAGCTATAAGCATTTTCTCATTGTCTTTGATATATGTATATATTTTGAATGGTACTTAAGAATTTACTTTTTTGTTATAAGACAAAAAAAAAAACAAAAACCTAGGTCTAACATTTTTTTAAAAAGACACTTTATATTGGCTTATTGATACTTGATCATACTCTAAATACTTTTAGACCTCATATTTCAGATCAGTGATTTACATCATAGTATCAGGAAGATTAGAGAATATTAATATGACATTACTTAACATAAATAAATGGGTGAGCTAGAGAGTGATTTGATCCCAGCTATCAATGACCCCAGTTATCAATGAGAACTCTTAGCAGTTCTGTTCCTTGACTTACTTTTGGAAGGTGGCTCCTCAAATGTGAGTAATTGGTTTATATGGATATAGTAGATATTCTATTTATATAAGGGCTTCTGATAAAGTGTGACTATTAAGATGATTTCACTTAAAATTGAAAGGAAACTGAAAATGGGAAAGGCTGCAGGTAAAATTGGATATTTTGGGACAAAACACAAGGATTGTGTTTTAGTAATGAGCTGGTAGCTCGTCTGCAGTCATCCTGCAAAGCAAAGAGTTATAGCTTGTGATTATTTTTATTTACAGACAAATCAAACTAATGAGATGAGGTTTAAATTTCCTCTCCTTCTTTGTTTCCATCTGACTATCATTTCCTTTCAAGATTAAATAAGAAATTCATTGAACCATAACATCAAATACTTAGTAAATTACTGGATATTATATATTTATATTTATATATTTATAAATATATTACCTAAATCTGCCACCAAAGCCTCTAGTAACTTTGTATAACTCTGCACCATTAATTTCTTCAGAGTGACATTCTGATGTGAGCTGAACAGATGGAATTGCAGGATTGTTCTAGCAAATTTATCATAAAAAATGCATCCGACACCTGTGTAATTTGCCTAATCATTTTCCTAATAAGCTCCCACCATTAATTATGCACGATTTCCACAATGCAATCAAGATAAAAGTAAATCTGATGACTTAATACCCTTCAAAATAATTGGTTCACCCAACACAAGGCCTCCTTTGCTTTCCATAGCCATTTTAGTTAATTAGAAAAAGGGTGCACCCTGTTGGAGTCAGCAGAACGGAGGCTGATCGCTTGGTGGGAGGTAGACCTGCTGGGTTTTTGGGCAGGAGTCAAGGATATTAACTCGTGAAAGAATAGAAGAGAATTTTGCCCCTTCCTCTTCTTTTCTTTCCTTCACAATCCACAGCCCCCCAACCCTGCAACTTCCCTGTCTCCCCCCACCCACCCCAGTAGCAAACAGATGCGATTAGTGTTCTTCAGCCATCAGAAAACTGACTGCAGGACTCTGCGGGTCTAATGAGAATCAACTTTTCCGAGGCTGCTGTCTTGCAGTGCAGTCCACCTGTCACATCATTAGGTGCAGCATGTGCCTTGAATTCACTTTGCTAAATGAGATTTACAGGCCCCAGTGAAACCCATCCTGCAGCATCCCTGCTTCAATTAGCTAAAGATTAATTGTCTGAGAAAGGGAATGAAAGTTTTACTTCAACTGACCTGAAAAAAAAAAGGTAAAAAAAAAAATGTATGGTTCAGGTATCCCACATAGGCCCCAGGCAGTGTGGAAAACGTGATAATTTAAAGGTGCTGCAAATTTCCTACACCTCGCCTGGATGGATGAAATTAACTAGCACTAAAAGCTGTCAAATTAAAGGTTGACTTCCAGATATTAGCACCTTAAATGTCACCGAATATTTCTTTCTTTTTTTTTCTTTTTCTTTTTTTTCTTTCTTTCTATCTTTTTTTTTCTTGGCAAACATTCGTATCAGCACACCTGCACACAAACATTTTCTTACTGCTGTTCTTGCTAACTGCTGTTCGTGCCCAGACTGGAGTTACTTGCTATAAATCTTTGATGTAACCATGGCTACAAAACAACTGGCAATTACAAAATTTCCTCCATTTTAATGTTACACTAATTATATTTGAATATGTTTTAATGTAGATGAAGAGTTGGAGGTGAGAAAAGCTTCTGAAGAAGGGCAGAAAGGAGGATCTCTGCTCCCATCTGCCACACATTCCCTGTGCTACTCAGACACACATAACCTGCAAGTGGAGGTATATCACCCAGAGCTAGAATTTCTTAATTTGTAAGTCTTCATGCAAATTACTGAATTTAAAAACTTTAACATTATGGGGAATGGTCTAAAGTAATTAGAGAATTGAAATGATTTTTAGCATTGTGGGATATGTAATGATTTAGTAGGATTTGGGTAGAAAATATGAAAACCAATTTTTAGCTAAAATTTATTTTTGACCAACAAATAAGAAAAAACTTAACATTGCCAATTTTAACATAAGTATGGCAGTGGCGAATTCACCTGACTGGAATGGCAGATGAAATAGTCATGAGGGGAGAGTGAACATCCTTCACATTTGGGGGCAGAGGTTATCAGGGGTGCTTTCATTCTTCAGTTCTCTTTTAGCATGTCTCAACTAATCACAACTCGTTTGTTCCAATTTAAATTTGTAGGCCATAGCATGTAATTTTAATTAATAAAATTTCACAAAATACAAACATACCTGGGAAAAATCTTTAGCAAACAGCACAGAAATAAGATAATACTAAATATTTAAGCACAGTGAGAAAACAGAACAGACATGCCTGTACTTTGAATGTGAGTTCCCTGTCACCCACGTTAAGAATTAGGAACAGAAACAAGAAGAAAAAATGATGATTGAATCAAATCCAAAAAATTCCTGAATGATTTTGTTTTCATAAATAACATAGTCTATTGGAAATTTGCATTTGAATCCACTAGTTTTACTAATGGCTCTCACTCAGTGTATATTTTACTATGAGTTATTGACTAACAATACTATGAAACATGATACTTGAAAGTCATTTAAAGATTGTTTCTTTTTTTTTAAACTATACTTCCATTTATGTTTTATAACATATTTTTGTAGTTCAGTTATGAATATGTATTTGCAAATATATGTGTATATATATGTAAATAGGCAATTATAAATTTAATTTTTTACATTTAAATAGAATTCTTTTCCTTAATAGGATACTTATCCAGAAAGTTCAGAGAATCTTATTCTAGGATTCAGGTCCTCATTTGTAAAATTAGAAAAATGCTGGAAAACTACATGGCTACTTTGGGATATAAACTCATGGCCATGAGTTTTTCTGTGCCTATGGATCTTTGACAGTTCAAGGTTCTCCCTGTCTTAAACCCAATAGGTAAGACAGTCAAAGAGGAGACAGAAAATACTTCTCAGAGCAAAAATCTTTTCAGGTTCTTTTTTCATGTTGATAGAATTATGAGCTCTGTTCTTAAAAGAATTCTTTGCAAAAGGATGCTTCATACTGGTTACCTTTTTAAAATTGTTTTAAAAGCTGTATGCATGTTTGTTAGTCTAGCCATTAGAATTGTGATTCTCTTTCCCTAAATGCCCACATTTACATAGTAATATCCAACCTGCATCAAACATTACATTTCAGACTCTGTTTTAAAAACTTTTACAAGTATTACTTCATTTAATCCTTACCACAGTCCTCTAAATTGTGTTATTCTGCCCCTTTTTTACTGATGAATAAAACTAAGTTACAGATAGTAAACACCTTGTTCAGTGACACCCCAGTAAAAGCAATGCTAGGATTCAAACCACATTCTATGGACCTACACTCCACTTTGGCATGATAAAACTCGCATCTCTTAAGTTTTATTTATTTATTTTAGAGAGAGAGACATAGAGAGAGTGGAGGGGAAGGGCAGAGGGAGAGAGAATCCTCAAGCAGACTCCCTGCTGAGCATGGAGCCTGACACAGGGGCTCCATCTCAGGACTCTGAGATCACGACCTGAGCCACCCAGGTGCCCCTAAAAATTGCATCTCTTAAATTTTGTTTAAAATTATTACCCTGCTTGTTCCCATGGGGATTTGAAAAAGTGATGAAACTAAAATGATTTCTGTTTCATGGATTTGTGTTTAAACCAATGAATGTATATGACCATGTGCATGTGTTCAGGCACGTTTGTGTGTGTGTGTGTGTGTGTCTGTGTGGTGGGTGAGTGAGAAGGCTAAGGTACTAATGTGAGAATTACCATATAGATAGTTTGATATTTAATTGAACCCTGGGTACCATCACTTCCATGGTTAGGATGTAACATCTATGGTTATGAGACCTTATGAGTTTTACTTACCACTGCTTAGGTTTGGTTCCCGCTTGTGCCTTTAACATATATTTCAGGATAATATACACAGATCCAATCTTGTAAAAGATGATCAAAAACAATATGAAAAACTATAAAATCTTACTGAAAAGCACAAAAAAGAATTCTGAATATTTTAAAGATGCCAGTTCTTCATTAGAGTATATATTGCAAACAATTCTGATTAAAAACTTAGTAGAGATTATTTGGGTCTTGGCAGAGTAATTCTAGAGCACATCTGGAAAATTAGCTTAATGAGGCCAGCCATTAGCATTTTGGAAAAAAAAGAGTAAAAATGAAAGATATTCCCTACTAGATAATAAATCATACAAAGCTGTAATAGTATGAAGAAAGTATTAATTACAAGGAATTGAAATAAAGATCAAAAGAACAAAATAGAAATTCCAGAAGCAGAAAAGCACATGTATAAAATTGTACAGATAAAGAAAATATCATTGCTAAAAAGAGAACCACAGGGGCGCCTGGGTGGCTCAGTCGTTAAGCGTCTGCCTTCGGCTCAGGTCATGATCCCAGGGTCCTGGGATCGAGCCCCGCATCGGGCTCCCTGCTCCGCGGGAAGCCTGCTTCTCCCTCTCCCACTCCCCCTGCTTGTGTTCCCTCTCTCGCTCTCTCTCTCTCTGTCAAATAAATAAATAAAATCTTTTTTAAAAATAAATAAATAAATAAAAAGAGAACCACATGCCCCTAATGCGGTCACTTGTGCTAGACCCACCAAACTAGGTTTTTGTTTGTTTGTTTGTTTTGTTTTTAAGATTTATTTATTGGGATGCCTGGGTGGCTCAGTCAGTTAAGCATCTACCTTTGGCTCACGTCATGATCCCCAAGTCCTGGGATTGAGGCCTGCGTTGGGCTCCTTGCTCAGCTGGGAGCCTGCTTCTCCCTCTGCCTGCTGCCCCCTGCATGTGCTCTCTCTCTCTGACAAATAAATAAATAAAATCTTTTAAAATAATAAAAAATAAAAAATAAGATTTATTTATTTATTGAGCGAGATGGGGGCAGGGGGCAGAGGGAAAGAATCTTTCAAGCAGACTCCCCATTGACTGAGGAGCCCAACCCAGGGCTCAATCCCACAATCCATGAGATCATGACCTGAGTGGAAACCAAGAGTTGGTCGCCCAACTGACTGAGCCACGAGACATCCCTCAAGTAGGGTTTAATAACTAATTGCAGTTTCAACCTTCCTCAGGAATGTAATCTTAATTGGTCAGCCTGAAATTTCCAGGTCAGCAGCAGTCCACCTAAGTCCCCCAAAGGGGGATGACCTTATCCAAAATAATTCTCATTTTTGTTTATGACTTCCTTGTCCTGAGTTAAAAAACCTTTCCCTTCCTCTAGCCCTTTGGAGCTCCCTCTATTTGCTAGATGGGGTGCTGCCCAATTCATGAATCATTTAATAAAGCCAATTGGATCTTTAAATTTACTCACTTGAAATTTTGCTGTTTAGCATCATCAAAATTCATCAGGGAATAGAAATATAAATCAATACACAGTGATCTGACTGTTAATTAGTGACCATTTTATATTTATACTAAAATAGATTTCATATTATCTGAGTAATTCAATATGTTAGACATAACTTAAAGTGCAAATATTGATTTTGTCCCAAGGAAGAAGTTTTAAGTGTAAAAATAAAGAGATACCACAGGAAAAAAAAAAAGATGAATGTAACTGCACAAAGGTTAAATCTCCGATGTATCACCAAATATAATAAAATTGAAAGCCAGAATTAGTCTGGAATTAAATTTTTTAAAATTGAAATGATGGAGAAATATTAGAGTTATAAACAAATTTGGAAACAACTGTAAAAGGAAAACTGTTGCTAAAGGACATAAATAGACAATTCACAACATATAAAACATTAGTTAAAGATGTAAAATCATGTTAAACATAAAAGTTAAAATATTGCGGCATTATCTTTCACCTTCAAAATGGAATTTAAAGAAAGTGTTAATGCCAAAAGACAATCAAGGGCACGTAAAATAAGTCTTATAAACAATGTTTTCTGTAATAAAAATTTATACATTTTTAAACAAAACTAAGCAACAGAAATTAAAGTTTTAATAATGTTCATACCCTTGGGGCACCTGGGTTGCTCAGGTGGTTAAGCATCTGCCTTTAGCTCTGGTCGTGATCCCAGGGTCCTGGGATGGAGCCCCACATTGGGCTCTCTGCTCAGAGGGGAGACTGCTTCTCTCTCTTCCTCTGCCCCTCCCCCCTGCTCGTGCTCTCTCGCATCTCTCTGTCTCAAATAAATAAATAAAATCTTCAAAAAGAATGTTTATACCCTTCTACTATACTCGTCTTGCTTCAATCATACTATCATAATAAACTAACCAGTGCCTTTTGAAAGACAGAAAATAATCTAAATGGTCAACAAAAGAATGAATTGTTAAATAAATATTCGTCAATTTAAAAATTAAATTTTGAATATGTAATGCACAAGGAATGCTCAGAATTAGTATCATAAAACCAGTATAAGAAACCACAAAACATCTAAAATAAACTATAGAGAAGTCTGCATATATGTAATATAGACAAAATGGTTTAACAGTATAGTTTAAGGTTAAGAACTAAGATTTGCAAACTTTCTAGGTTTGGAATCTACCCTTACCACTTTATATGTTTTTGGAAGTTTACTTTATTTGTATCCTAGTTTTCTAATCTAAAAAATAGATAATCATCTGTACCTTATAGTTTTATTGAACTTAGAATAGATTAACTATGTGATGTGTTTAGCACAGGGCCAGGCACTAAGCAAGGGTGTAATAAATGTAACCTACTCTATTATCTCTAAATGGTGGGATGATATTATGAATATTTCTCCCTTTTAAGTGCACACTAGATATTTTTACAAGAAAATTTTGACAAGCTTATTTTTTTAAGTTTTAACTGAAAGAAGTTGTATATTGGCTAAAGTAAAAGTAGTGGTATAATCGGGAAATAATATGCATAGATGCAAATTCTTTCTCTTTTTTATTTAGCCCTTTTTCCATTAACTGTAAGTCTTATATAGGATTATCTTGTTTATTCATTTATTCATTACACAAATGATTATTTAATATACTAAGTACCAAGCAATAGTCTAAGTTGTGAGAACATATCAATGAACGAATTGTTTCTCTTTCTTTACACAGCTTATATTCTGTTGGAGACAAAGAATTAAAAAAAAAAATAGAAAAACAGATCTATATCCTATGCCAATCAGTGCTAAAGAGAGAAAAAAGAAGTGGAAAATAACTTTTTACAATAATTGAAGAGATGGTTTTTAAGGAGAGACCCAATCATACATTTTATTCACACCAAACTCATGAAATCAAGAAAATAAGAACTGTCCAACTCTCCAGTTTATAGTCAATTCTGTAAAGCAAATAGTTAGTGTAATGGTATAGTAAAAGGTTACTATGAAATTTAAAAGAGATCATAATTATAGTATATTTCTGAGTATGCAGATAGTAAATATTTTACTAGATTTAAATGTAATTTCAAGTATAGTTTCTATAAATTTATTAAATCAAACTTTTAAATGTAGTATTTTCTCTTTTTTGTAACTTTATCTAGATTATTAATGTATCACACATATAATAGTAGCAACAACAACCAATAATATTTACTGAATACATATTATCACCTAAGATGTGCTAAGCAGTCCTTATGGAAATACTAAGAGGCTGTTGCCGCTATTATCCCTACTTTATAGAAGAGGAAACAAACAGATAAAACATTTTTTCCCCAAACTACCAGTTTGTAAGTGATGCAGCTGTGATTAGGACCAGGTCTGTCAGATATCAAAATCAGTTACTTAATCTGTGGGCTGTTACTGCTTTGGGTTTGGACATCTGAATGCATATGAGATATTTCCATTTTAGCTAAATCCTTCCTTGATTATTTTGTTTTAATTTCAAAAATTCAAACATTTAATCAGTCATTTGAAAAAAAAAATCTTCGTAGATTTGGGTAAAATACAATAATTAAGTGGTTCGTTGGCTTTAAATGTGCATAAGGGTTTGAAATAATTCAAGTGTTAGTTCATCCAACCTAATGCATAACTTCTAGGAAGAATTCCAGAGGTTCTAGCTTTCTATTTTTTTTTTTTTTGAAGATTTTACTTACTTATTTTTTTGAGAGAGTGATAGAGTGCACATGTGTGTCCGCCCATGAGCTAGGAGAGGGGGAGGGTCTTCAGCACACTCCAGGCTGAGCACAGAGCCCATCGTGGGGCTCAATCCCATGATCCCAAGATCGTGACCCAAGCCGAAACCTAGCGTCAGAGGCCCAAGTGACTGAGCTACCCAGGAGGGTGGAGGTTCTAGCTTTTTTAAAGGGACAGAAAGTTGGTAAGTTCTATGGGGTAATATATTAGTGTATAATATAGTATGTACTAACATGTCGTAGGATTTTTATACAGATTAAGCAGATTATATAACAGGGGGTAAATAAACCAAATAAATATGTCTTAAGAAGTATCTCAGAATAGGGGCTGCTGGGTGGCTCACTCAGTTAATGGTTGCCTTCGACTCAGGTCATGATCCCAGAGTCCTGGATTACGCCCCACATTGGGCTCCCTGCTCAGCGGGGAATCTGCTTCTCCCTCTGCCCCTCACCCCACTCATTCTCCCTCTCTCTCTCAAATAAATAAATAAAATCTTTTACAAAAAAAGTATCTCAGAATAATTTTAATGGTGTCATAATAACAACAAATAAAAATACTTATATTAATTAACTTCTCACTGTATGTTAATAGCTATACTTCTCATGATTGGCATGCATTTTTTCAAATTCGCAAGAACTTCATGAAGTAAGTAGAATTTATCAATATGCAGACCAAGGCACTAAAAACTTAAATAATATGGCCAGCTCCTCCCAACTGTTTAACCTGAAGTCAGACTTTGAACTCATACCTAGTAAGGATAAAACTTCCAGAATGAAATCCAGTTCTAGAGATGCAGCATCATTATCCAAATAATTTTAACTATGTCATATTTACTATTTTAGTACAATAGTTTTCATACAGAATTTCATAGAAATTGAAAAGGAAAAGACTAACTCCAAGCACACTACAAATTATACTAATCCCTGAAAGGCCAGATCTTAGGCTTTGAGCTAAGGGTGAACATATGAGTATGTTTATGGGAGTGTGGGATGTCTGTGAATAGTAATGGAAAATCATAGAAAATCATTCATTTAATCATACCTTTTTTTACAGTAATTAATGTATAAAATAACTGACTTTGGTTGTTTGGATAACCATCTGTCACAAGTGTTAGAAAGCACTTACTATTTTGGTATAAATTGGATTATAGTAGGCCAAATAGCATGACAATATTTTGCAGCAATATTTAGTGTGGAACTTTTTGTTCCTGTAGACTTTTATCATTTTTTTTTTTTTTTTGGAAAGAAGTTCAGACAATCCGATAATCTCTTTTTATCTCTCTTTATTGAAGTGTATAATTTTTGCCCCTGCCACCTACCTAATTCTAACTCCTATCTCTGCAATAGACATAAATGTATCTGGTAAGTAGATATGTGATGTGTCAGTGAGTATTAGATCCTATGAATAGATTTTTATTTCCAAAAAGTACCATCCAAATCTCCCCTGATGAGTTCGACTTTGCTGTCATTTGGTTTTACAAAATGGCTAAATCACCAAATGGAAATGGATTGAGAAACCATTAAAATGGGAGCATGGGAGTGTAGACAAAGAAAGTAGAATGATGCTTTCTTAATATCTGGGCTAAATCCAGTGCTTTGGCTTGCTGGATGGCACCTCTGACTAGTACTGAAGACACTAAACATAAGCAAAAAAATTTTTACTCTCAATGTGTCTATTACATCAAAAATAAGTCATTTCAAGTACAGTACTATTACATTCCAGTGCACTTTTGGAATACTGTAATAGGCTTTCAGATTGAATGAAAGGGTCTTAAGGTGATGGGCACCAAACCACCTTCTGTAAGTATGTCAAAAGTAAAGTTGAAGGAGTGGGAGAAAAGACATATTTAAGTTTTACACATTTATAAAAAAGGAATGAGAAACATATCACTTTCTGTAGCATTTGTTTTTTCTCTGCTTTCTTAGCAAGGAAATTTAACACACACACACACACACACACACACACACACACACACGTCCACTGGTGACTATGGGACTGGAATACAATTACAAGTTTCCTCACAGCAGTAAACTCTCAATCCCAGCTGTGCCTTCAGTGGCATGAGCCAGCTTGATTATGCTAAAGCACCCCTGGATTCCTTCCTCTTTTGTTTCATTCCACCCAGGGTCTTAAAGCTTAAACATTTGACATGCTTGGGCAGTTTTCTCTCTAATTTCACCCAAGCTGACTGTGCAGTGAGTTTAATGTGTAGGTGTAGCCTGTAGGTGCAAGTAGCTTCTTCAGTATTTTTTTCCCTTTAGCCATCTGAACGTTGGATGCATTCCAGGTTGGAGTGAATCTATATTATGGTAAAAAGTTAAATCATATCACAAGAGAAATAATATTACCACACCAAACTGATTTAGATCAATTTCCGTGCAGGCATAGGTTGACTTTGAAACTGCAGTTACAATGCTTCTGGTTTCAACAACATAAAGGATGAAACTCTCTAGAAAATCAACAAATCTTATATATGGGGTGCATTAAGTTTAGTTATGACCTTTGAAAACATGTAGTAAGAGAATATTCATATACTTGTTCATATACTAATGTTTCATTATTTAATGTTAAAGACCATATAATTATTTAATCTGGAAAAAAAAAAAAACTTTTATATAACAACAAAATTGGTCCCAAACCAGAATTTGGAGCACCAGCTTTCAATCCTTTGGTACTCTGGAACTCTTTGCTGTTTAGTGAAAATATAGTGAAACTCATTATTACTGAAATAGTGGGTACTGTAAATAATAAGTATCTAGGTCATCAAGGGACCTTCTAGTATCCTTGTAAATACAGCAGAATACATATCGTAGACTTCATTGTATGCCTGCTCTACTATGAAAAAAGATTGTATTGAACTTATCCTGGCTTATTTCTTGGTCATCTCAATTCCTTTGTGAATTTATTTGGCATTAAAATATATATATATATATATATACCTTAAAGAAGATACAGATTATTTTTGGTAGAATTTCAAACATAGAATGAAATATTTCAGAGGTGGGAAGACCCTGATGGCAATTTATAGTTTTTGATAAGCTGTCTGATGTTTGTATGTATGTATGTGTGTATGCATGCATCTGTGTTTATGAAATTTCACAAGTAAATAGAGAATGGTGCGTCCCAAAAGAAAATGTGTCAGAACCTCCTTTGTGCAGTAATTCTCATCTTTTATCAGCTACATACATATAGAATGATAATCACATGTGTAACAAACTCTCATGTCCTGACCTGGAAAATCTACCCCTTCCTCTCTCATTCAAGATTGCATATTGAGCACATGTAAGAGGGATAATTAATTTCAAAATAAACTTGTATCACATGCAATTTATATTTTAAGTAATTATTTGCAAACTTTGCTAATGTGAATCTTATTGGCTCCCCCATAATGAATCACCCACACCATCAAATCGTTATGCCTCAGATGAGAATTGCTGTCTTTAAGCAGCGGTAGGGAGAATACGGGGGCTGTGAAGTATTATTATATTTGCACTTAAAATGCTTTATTTAAAAATCATGATAAAAATGGCCTTAGTTCTTATAAAACTTTTCTAAGAATCATGGGTAGAGGTTCTTAGCTTCCTTATGCGAACACTAATAGAGTAGTGACTGTCACCTTGAGATCATTTATACCCTCTGATTAACCAGTTCAGGACTGTCATTCTGTCAGGGCCTCAGCAGTTAACACTGACTAGGAAGCTGACTTTCAGGCACCTAAAGTGGTGTTTTAAAGGGAATGGTAATGAGAGAGATAAATTATTCCCTATCACAGTGCATCTGAAGTAAACTCTGTACCCACCATAACAATGAAGAATTCCCCAACTAAATGTGCAATGATCCTGATGCCAGTAATCTAGATATAGGTGCAATTTGAATGGAGAGTCAAGAGGAATAATATTAAGTTATTTTATAAAGAAGAAGGAAAAGAGTATCAAAGAAAGAAAGGAAACCCAAGTCTTGGGTTTGATTCTGCTATTATTAAGATGTGTGACTATGGGAAATGACTTAACTTTCTTGATCTTTCATCTTCTCTTGGGTAAATGAATGTGTTGGGCTAGAGCAGCAGATCCCAACCTACTTCAAGAAACGTTGGTTAATTGGGGCACCTGGGTGGCTCAGTTGGTTAAGCATCTGCCTTTAGCTCAGGTCATGATCCCTGGGTCTCTCTCTGTCTCTCTCAAATAAATAAAATCTTTAAAACAAAAGAAACATTGGTTAATAGATCATGTAAGAATAAAGGTTTACTGGTAAATACATTTGATAAACTCTGTGAATGAAACACACTACACTGCGAGCCTATATCAAAATGCATTCTAACAACTTAATGGGTGTAAAGTATCTTGTCATAAAATTCTGCCTAACCCTATAGTTCTTGACTCCTCCTGCCTATGTGAAGCACCTAGGGAGTTTAAAGAAATACTCAGGACCCCCCCTCTAGATCAAATAAATAAGATTCTTCAAGGATGGGTTCTGGGAATCAATAACTTAACAATCCCTGTCCACCACCACCCACCCCACCTAGGTAAGGATAGTATTAACCTTGGAAGCCAGACTGCAGGGCCTCACAATCAGTTGAAGGCCCTAATATAAAAAAGACTGACCTCCCCCAAAGGAAGAGGAATTCTGCCAGCAGTCCACCTGCAGACGCAACTGAAACATCAACTCTTGCATGAGTCTCCAGCCTACCAGCCTACCCTGCAGATTTTGGACTTGCCAACTTCCACAGTCACCATGAGCCAATTCCTTAAAATCTCTCTCTCTCTCACTCTTTGAATCTCTGTCTGTCTCAATTTCTTCCTCCCCTCACACTACCACCACCACCAAAGAATATCCCTTGATAACCTTGCTCATTTTTTCACCAACATAAGGAATATATGCCAGTCTGATTTTGCCATGAAAAACAACCACAACTCTTTAATGTGATTATCTAATACTATCACAGTTGGAAATGTCTCTCCTTTCAGATCTATTTTTGTTTTCTGTACCATGGGTAAGCAGTTCTTTGAAGACTAGAGTTGAAACATTTTAGGTTTTGCACACTGTAGGACCTGTGTTGCAACTACATCAACTCTGCACCTGTAGTGTGAAAACAGCCATAGACAATACATAAATGAACATAAATAGGTGTTTTCGAAGAAATTTTTATTTACAGAAAAAAAGTGAATCCATTTATGCACAGTTTGCACACTGTGCTCTAGATCATATAAGAATCAGTACATTTATAAACCCTGGTCCTATTTTTCCCTATTTCCCAATACTCAGGAATTCTGTCATTATATCTAATATTTACCATGCTTATAGATTTTCTTTTAAGAATCTGTACAGGTTTTATTCTTAATTCAATCTGAACTTTAAATAAAATATTAAATTCTAACTTCTTTAGTACATTTTTCTATTTAAACTTACTTGTACTTCTTAGTAGTCTTTTGGTCTCATTGTGGATTTTCTTCAGATTCTTTCCTAATTCGTAGGTGTTATATTATTTCTTTTCCACTTGTTAATAATTTTCATTTTTATAATAAGATTTAAAATATTCTGCAAAAAAGTTGATTATCTCTTCTCTTTTATGATATTACTTTCTAAGTCTTAAAATTAATTCTGTCTGAAAGCATATCAGCTTTTAGATCATGTTTATAGACTTTAACTCTTCTCCTCTGTATCAGATAACACATATATTGGTATAAATATGACAGTTCATTCTCAGGTATAGTTTTGTAACTTGAAAGACTGAAAAAAAATATTTGGTATTTTAAAAAGCACACTTCATGGCAGAGGACTTTGGAAATTCAGCAGTTGTGGATTTTTAAGACCATTAAATCACTTTTCTTACTTAAAGTCCATTGGCCTCCATGAACATGAAATCAATGGAAACTTTTACTTTGGCATAAACAAATACTCCCAGTATAAATCAACATGTTTCATGATTTCTGGAAGGCAATGCTGGCCAAGAAATCAGAGACTAATGCAGTAAGAGCTGTTATTCAGAAGTGAAGCTATATATTATCAAGAATGTAGACTATATAGAAATGACTAGTAAACATATCGAGCTCTGCTATATGGAGTAAGCTATTTATTCTAGTGTCATTAAAATAATTTCAAATTCTCATTACTTCAGACCTCTACAAATTGGATATTAGGTGAAATGACTATGGAAAACAACTTGGTTTCCAACTTATCTGTTTATATACTTATTTATTCATGTTTTAAATTTGAGTATAGTTGACACAATGTTACATTACTCTCAGGTATACAACATAGTGTATCAACTTCTCTATACGTTATGCTACACTCACCACAAGTGTAATTGCCATCTGTCACCATACAACACTATTACAACATCATTGAGTATATTCCCTATGCCCTGTCTTTTATTCCCATGACTTATTCATTCCATAGCTAAAAGCCTGTATCTCCCACTCTTCTTCACCCATTTTGCCCATATCTTTACCCCCCTTCCCTCTGACAATCATCAGTTTGTTCTCTTTATAGGTCTGATTCTGTTTTTTTTGTTTGTTTGTTTATTCATTTGTTTTGTTCTTTTAGGTTTCACATGTGAGTGAAATCTTATGGTATTTATCTACTCAGTCTGATTTATTTCACTTAGCATGATACCTTCTAGGTTCATCCATGTTGTCACAAATGGCAAAAATCTCATCCTTTTTTTATGGCTGTATAATATCTGTGTGTGTGTGTGTGCATACGCGCGCATGCACACCCCACATCTTTATTCATCTATTGTTGGACACTTGGGTTGCTTCCATATTGTGGCTACTATAAATGCTTCAATAAACATAGGGGGGCACATATTTTTCCAAATTAGTGTTACTTGTTTTCCTTACTGTGTTTCCTTGGGTAAATACCCAGTAGTATAATTATTGGATCATATAGTATTTCTATTTTTAATTTTTTGAGGAACTTCCATACTGTTTTCCACAGTGCATTGTACAATTTACATTCCCATCAGTAGTGCACAAGGATTCCTTTTTCTTCACATCCTTGTCAACACTTGTTATTTCTTGTTTTTGGTTTTGTTTTGTTTTTATCCATTCTGGCAGGTGTAAGGTGACATCTCATTGTGGTTGTGATTTGCATTTCCCTGATGATTAGTGATGTTGAGTATCCTTTCATGTGTCCCCTGAAAAATGTCTATTCAGGGCCTCTACCGATATTTTAATCAGATTGTTTGGTTTTTTGGTGTTGAGTTGTATGAGTTCTTTATATATTTTGGATATTAACCCCTTATCAGATATATCATTTTCACGTATCTTCTCCCATTCAGTAGGTTGTCTTTTTGTTTTGTCGATGTTTGCTTTTGCTGTGCAAAAGCTTTTTATTTTGGTGTTGTCCCTGTAGTTTTACTTTTGTTTCTCTTGCCTGATGAGACATCTATGCTTTTATGAACCAATGTTAGAGAAATGACTGCCTGTGCTCTGTTCTGGGATTTTTAATAGTTTGATCTCACAGTTAGGTCTTTAATGCATTTTGAGCTTATTTTTATGTATGGTGTTATAAAGTGGCTCAACTTATCTGTTTTGATAAATTAGAGAGAAAAATTGATAAAAGTTGATTTCTTGCTCTAGAATAGTTTTTCCAGTTCACTTTTTTCTTTTTATTCATGAATTTTATAAAGGTATTATTTACATAAAATAAAAAAAACCTTACTTTATTTTTTTTTAATTTTTTTAATTTTTATTTAAATTCCAGTTAATTAACATTGCATATAATTTTAGTTTCAGGCTACAATAATTTGATTCAACACTTCCATAGAACAGCTGGTGCTCATCATAACTAGGGCCCTCCTTAATTGTAAGTGAACACTTTGATGTGTTTATATAACCCACTATTATCACCACCCAGTTCAAGATATAGAACATTTCCATCCTGCTAAAATGTTCCCTCATGCTTCTTTGGCAGTAAACTTCACTCTTCATACCTGCCATACTAAATTACTGATCTGATTGCTTTTGCCTATTCTAGAATTTTGTATCAATAAAAGTATATAGTATGCACAAATTGTGTCTGGATATTTTCATTAAAAAATATTTCTGAACCTCATCCAAATTGTTGCATGTGTTAGGTAGAGTGCTCCTTTTTATTACTGAATGTGTTTTCATATTTAAAGTGTGTATTTTTGTGGGTAGAATATAATTGAATATTGTTCATTTTTTTTAAAAGTCTAATAGTTTAATAGTCTAATAGTTTATCCCTTTTGGTTTATGTGTTTAGTCCATTTACATTTAATGTAATTATTGATATTGTATTTGTTTTTGTCTTTTCCTTTGGGATTACTTGAATACCTTTAGTATTCCATTTTGTCTTCTGTACTAATGTTAAGTCATTTTGTTTTATGGTGTGTTAGTTGCTACTGTGTTTACAATAGCAATGTATTTTGAGTTTACTATAATCTACTTTCAAATAATATACCATTTGCATATATAATGATATTTCTACTGCTTTTGTCATTTGTGTTATTACTGTAACATTTTACTTTCACAAATGACATATCTTGGTACTCAATATCTTGGTATTATTTTTTTATCAAAACACTTATTTTTTTAGAAAATTAAAAAAATGAAAATCTTTTATATTTGTACATAAAATACATAAATATAACTTTAAATAGTTTCCATCAGAAAACATTTCTTCATCTCATAGAAGTTTATGTAGTTGAGAGACTATGGACTCTGAGAAACAAACTGAGGGTTCTAGAGGGGAGGGGGGTGGGAGGATGGGTTAGCCTGGTGATGGGTATTAAAGAGGGCACGTTCTGCATGGAGCACTGGGTGTTATATGCAAACAATGAATCATGGAACACTACATCAAAAACTAATGATGTAATGTATGGTGATTAACATAACATAATAAAAAAAAAGTTTATGTAGTACAGGTTGACTATTGCTGTATACTTAAAAATTTTGCCTGTCATTAAATGGCATTGTTTTGCCATAATTTTTGAAACATATATTCTCTTTGTGTAGATTTCTAGCACAACTATTTTACGGTAGATTAAAAATTTCCATTCACTGTCTCTGAATACTCTAATAGTATTAAGTGGCCATTTTAATTTTCTTTTCCCTATATGTAATATGTCTATTTTTCTTTGTCTGCTTTAATTTTTTTTGTTTGTTAATCATTTTCATCAATTTGAATATGATGTGTGTTGATGTAATGCTACTTGGGGTTTATTAAGTTTCTTGGATTTGTGGATTGATATTTTTATCAAATCTGTTATTTTTCAGCTATTGCTTTTTTATCTGTCCCTCTCAATCTTTGGGATACTCCAATTATAAATATAAATATATGCACATATTTGTATTATATAATATATATTTGTATTATATGTTATATATAATAGTCTTTATATTATGTAATATATATGTATTTATATTAGATTGCTTAATATTGTCCATTAAGACTGTTGTTCACCCTTTTCTTTTTTCTCTCCTTATGTTTTAGTTTGAATAGTTTCTGTTGCCATATTTTCAAGTTCAGTTATATCTTTGGGAAAAACTGATCTCCTATTTAGCCAACCCATGCCAGATATACTATTAGATGTTAAGTTTCATTTGACACTTCTTCACAGTTGTCATTTTTCTCATTACTATGTTATGCTTTGGTTTAAATACCCATACATAGTAGTAGTTTTTTTTTTTTTTTTAAGTCATTTTCTTATAATTAAATCATCCCCATAATTTCTGGTTCTGTTTCTATTTACTGATTTTTCTCCTTGTTATAAGTCACATATTTCCAGCTTTTTCTTTCTTTTTTTTTTTTTTCTTTTTTGCCTATTTAGTAATTATTGATTGGATGCTGGACATTTGAATATTTTTGATTCTGCTGTCTTCCTTAAGTAGTTGGTTTTGTCCTGGCAAGACATTAATTTAATTGCCAATCACCTTAATCTTTTTGAAGCATGATTTTATACTTTGTTAGTACACATCTAGAGTAGCCTTATATCTCCTCTTACTTTAATGTTTGTTCTCAGACTTGGCATTTCTGAGGTGTCCACCGAATTTCCTGCGTGTTCAGTGAAGCATCTGTGAGTCTGTAGGATCTGAAACACATCTCAGTGAGTGAGAACTTGTGAGCTCAGATATTATTCTAGTTTATTGTCACCTTGTAGGTTCTTTACTCATAAGTTTTCTTGCCTGGCCTTCACAGAGTGTTAGCCTTTGTATGTTCAGTTTAATATTCAGCCAGAGGTTGAATGAAGTGAGCTTCTTTTAAAATTTCTGGATGTATTTTCCTTTGTGTAGCCACCACTTTGTGGTGCATTGTTCTACAAATCCTAACCATCTTAGCCTTCCTTATCTCAGAAAGGCTCTCTTCTTGTGCTTGGATTCCCTTTCCCTGAACTTTGGCCTGGAAAGTGCCTCCAAAAAGAAAGCCTGGAAATTGTAGGGTATACTTCATTTGTTTTTCTTCTCTTAGAGTTCAAGCTCTGTGCTGTCTGCTGTCTAATATCAATGAAGAGATTTTTTTATATAGTTTGTCTAATTTTCTAGGATTTTTTTGTTGTCTTGTTGTGTTTTGTTTTTAATGGCAGTAGGGCTAGCCTAGTACCCAGTGATTCAGTCTTGGCCAGAAGCAGAAGTCCCTATTACTGTGTTTGTTTGTGTGTTTGTTTTTGTGTGTATGAGACCAACTTTCTTTTCTTTTTGTTTTTTTAGGTTTTGTTTTTTTGGTTCGTTTTTTTTGTTTTTGTTTTATCATGGAAACTGTGTGTGGCAGAACTCCTACATACCTCTCACCAGACTCCAGTATTCTTGAGAACATAGCTTGGGAAACACTGATTCAATAACAAAGGTCATTATAGTCAGTATTTGTGCATTAGGACTCACTAAAATTAGTGTAAAGTCTCAAATGAAAAAAAAATCATTTAGAAGTTAATACCATTTAATTTCCACTTCATTTGGAAGTTTCTATTACCTGTGTGACCTGCTTTACAAAAATATTATAAATAGTAAGTAATTAGCATAATAATTGTATGATTTTTAAGAGGGATTTAAGCATCTTATTCTACTATGGATGTTAATATGCTCTTAGAATCTTTAAGGATTTACACTATTTTTTTTTCTTCACAACCATCACTTCACACATATATCTTTTTGTGTGTGTGTGAGAAAGACTAAGATCTATTCTCTTAGCAAATTTCAATTATACCATGCGATGTTATCAAATATAGTCATAGTGTTATATATTATATTGGCAGACCTTATTCTGAAAATTTGTACTCTTTCACCAATGTCTCCCTATTTCTCCCAGCTCCCAGCCCTTGGCAAACACTTTTCTATTCTCTGGTTTTGTGAGTTTGACTTTCTTAGGTTTTACCTATAATTGATACTGTGCTGTATTTGTCTTCTTCTGTCTGGCTTAATTCACCTACCATAATTCCCTCAAGGTCCATCCATGTTGTTACAAATGGCAAGATTTCCCTCTTTTCATAGCTGAATAAAATTCCATTGTATATATAGACCACAGTTTCTTTATCGATTCATCCAGTGACTGACACTTAGGCTGTTTCCATATCTTGGCTATTATGATTACTGCTACAGTGAACATGTGGGTGCATCCTGTTTTTATTTCCTTTGAATATATGCCCAGAAATGGGATTGGTGGATCATATGGGAGTTCTATTTTTAATTTTTTAGAAGGCTCCATACTGTTTTCCATAGTGGCTACACCAATTTACATTCCCACCAAATGTGCCACAAAGGTTGCCTTTTCTTCACAGCCTCGTCAACACTTGTTATCTCTTGCTTTTTGATAATAGCCATTCTAGCAGTTGTAAGGAAACTACAATCTCATTGTAGTTTTAATTTTCATTTCCCTGATGATTAGTGATGTCGAGTACTTCTTCTTATACTTGTTGACTATTTGAATGCCTTCTTTGTAAAAATGTCTGTTCAGTTTCTCTGCTTATTTATTAATTGGATTTTTTTTTCTTTTTGCTATTGAATTGTGTGAGTTCTTTATATATTTTGGATAATAACCTTTTATTTGATATATGATTTGCAGATATTTTCTCCAGTACCATAGGTTGTTTTTTCATTTTGTTGATGGTTTCCTTTGCTGTGCATAGATTTTTAGTTTGATGTCTTCACACTTGTTTATTTTTGTTTTTGTTGCCTTTGTTTTTGGTGTCAAATCCAGAGTCATTGCCAAGACTGATGTCAAGGGGTTTACTGTCTCTGTTTTCTTCTAAGAGTTTTATAGTTTCAGGTCTTGAAGCCTTTAATTCACTTTGAGTTCACTTTTGCATATGATGTAAGATAGGGATCCAGTTTCATTCTTTTTCATGTGGCTGTCCAGTTTTCCCAAAACCATTTACTGAAGACACTATTCTTTCCCCATTATATATTCTTTGGTTCCTTTTTGTAAATTAGTTGATCATATACATGTGGGTTTATTTCTAGGCTTTCTATTCTGTTCCATTTATCTTTGTGTCTGCTTTAATCCCATACTATATAGTTTTGATTACTATAGCTTTGTACTATAGTTTGAAATCAAGAAGTGTGATGCCTTCAGCTTTGTTCTTTATCATCAAGATTGCTCTGCCTATTCAGTCTTTTGTGGTTTCATACAAATTTAGTATTGCTATTTCTATTTCTGTGAAAAATACCATTGGAATTTTGATAGGGATTGCATTTAATCCATAGATTACACTGATTTTGTAGATTATTTTGGTTAGTATGCACATTTGACAGTATTAATTCTTTTAATCCATGAGTCTGGAATATATTTTTGTTTCATTTATTTGTGGTTTATTCAAGTTCTTTCATCAATATCCTTATAGATATATATATAGATATATATAGATATATATATATAGATATATATATATATACATCATTAGCTTTTGATGTAGTGTTCCATGATTCATTGTTTGTTTTAACAAAATTAAGAATTAAAATCCATGATCATTTCAATAGATGTAGAAAATATATATATATATATGTCTTCTATCAATGTTTTAAGATATATATATCTTTTACCTCTTTGGTTAAATTTATTCTTATGTATTTTATTATTTTTTGGTGCTATTATAAATGAAATTGTTTTCTTAATTTCTTTTCTGATAGTTCATTATTAGTGTATAAAAATGCAACAGATGTCTGTATATTGATTTTGGATCCTGCATATTTAGTGAATTTAGTGAACTCATTTATCATTTCTAACAGTTTTGGGGTAGAATCTTTGGATTTTCTATATATAATATCATGCCATCTGCACATAGAGACAGTTTTACTTCTTAGTTTTTGATTTAGGTAACTTGTATTTCTTTTTCTTGCCTAATTGCTCTTTCTAAGACTTCCAAAACTGTATTGAAAAAAAATAGTGGTGAGAGTGGGTATCCTTGCCTTGTTCCTAATCTTAGAGGAAAAGCTTTCAGCTTTTCACTGTTGAGTTTTATGTTAGCTGTCATATATAGCCTTCATTACGTCTAGGTACATTTCCTCTATACCCAGTTTGTTGAGAGTTTTCATCATGAATGTAATTTGAATTTTGTCAAATGCTTTTCTACATCTATTGAAATGATCATAGATTTTAATTCTTAATTTTGTTAAAACAAACAATGAATCATGGAACACTACATCAAAAGCTAATGATGTAATGTATGGTGATTAACATAATAAAATAAAATAAAATAAAATAAAATAAAATAAAATAAAATAAAATAAAATAAAATAAAAATATTGTATCACAACAATTGATTTGCAGATGTTGAAGCATTCTTGCATCCCTCGAATAAATCTCACTTGATCATTGTATATGATCCTTTTAATACGCTGTTGAGTTCAGTTTGCTAATATTTTGTTGTGGATTTTTGCAACTATGTTCATCAGGAATATTGGTATGTAATTTTCATTTTCTTGTAATATCTTGTCTGGTTTTGGTATCAGACATAAAATCAAAGTGTTTCCCCTCTTATATTTTTTGGAAGAGTTTGAGAAGCACTGGTATTCTTCTTTAAATGTTTAGTAGAATTCACCAGTGAAACCGTCTGGTCCTGGGCTTTCCTTTGTTGAGAGATTTTGATTACTAATTCATTTTTCTACTAGTGATTAATCTCTTCTGATTTTCTTTTTTTTAATGGTTCAGTCTTGGCAGATTGTATGTTACTAGCAATTCATCCATTTCTTCTAGATTATATGATTCGTTGGCATGTAATTGTTCAATTAGTCTCTTATGATCTTTTGTATTTCTAAATAAGTTTGTTTGTTTGTTTGTTTATTTATAGGGAGGGAGGGGCAGAGGGAGAGGAAGAGAGAACTTTAAACAAGCCACACACCCAGCATGTAGCCCAACACGAGGCTTGATTTCATGACCCTGAGATCATGACCCTGAGATCATAACTTCAGCCAAAATCCAGAGTCAGATGCTTAACCAACTGAGCCACTCAGGTGCCCCAGTCTTTTGTATTTCTGTAGTATCAGTTGTAATATCTCTTTCATTTTTTATTTTGTTAGCCCTCTTTTTCTTTTTCCTTTTCTTGTTCTTTTCTTTTGAGTCTAACTAAAGTTTTGTCCATTTTGTTTATTTTTTAAAAAACCAGCTCTTAGTTTCATGATCTTTTGTATTATCTTTTCAGTACCCATTTCATTTATTTCCACTCTAATTTTGTTATTTCCTTCCTTCTGCTAACTTTGAGTTACGTTCTTTTTTTTTCCTCATTCATTGAGATATATAGACTGTTTATTTGAGATGCTTCTTTTTTTCTGAATGTAGTCATATATTGCTATAAACTTCCCTCTTAAAACTGCTTTTGCTGCATCTTATATTTTGGTTGTTATATTTACATTTTAATTTGTTTCAAGATATTATTTGGTTTCCCTTTTGACTTCTTTTTTGAACCATTTTTTGTTCAGTAGCATGCTGTTTAATCTTAACATATTTGTGAATGTTCCAGTTTTGTTTTCATGTTTCTTTGTTTATTTGTAACTAATTTCTGGTGCACCATTCTTTTTCTAGAAAAGCTTTTTTTTCTTTTTTCTTTTTTCATTTAGGACATCTAACTACAATAAACTTTTATGCTCCATGCTATATGCCTTCAATTTTCCCCTGTTGTTGACTTCTCTTCCCTTTAATACTACTGCCTTCCACTGTAATCTACAGGTATCCTTTAGCTCCTTCTGGTATACTCAGAGTTAACAGAGATTCGTGACTTTTGACTAAAGACTTGACCTGAGTCAATAAAAATGTACCATCAGTAAATACTTTGTAATCTAGTCACTGGGATGGAAGAAATTGAAGCCTAATTCCATTTACCCTAAAAGTCTGCAGTATATGTGAGAAACATGTAAAAGAAAGAAAGCAAAGCACAAAGGTACACAAAATCAATCACTTCAAAAAATTTTTAAATTTTTATTTTACACTTTGTTAATATTTATAGTTTGGTACTGACTAAAGCCTGCAGCCAGAGAGCATAATTTAAAATTCAATTAATCTACACTTTCTTTTCATTTCCAAATAAATATATTTTAGTCATTAATCTAAGGAGAAGATATCCATAAGCTAGAGGTCATCTTACAGAGATGATAAGCTAAATAAGTTAACATTTTATATCTAAATAAGTCATTGTTAATTTAGTTGAACATATATAAGCCACAGGAGTATTCTTTTGTCCCGTGGGCCTATGGTCTATCTTAAAAATAGATCTTCTTGGATTCTTTTTATAGGCATACTCTATTCTTGGCACTTATTTCCTTCTTTAAACAATAGTTAATAAAAAGAGTATGTAGAGTGTACTTTTTTTTTTTCTTGCTCAGTATTGCACTTTTGGAATACTGCTCCATCCTACAAAATACACATGATCCAAATGGTTCTGTCAATCACAGTGCCTCATCTCACTTATGGTCAAAGAGTTGGGCAGGTGCCCCAGTCAGGAATAATCCATAGACTCACCCCTGGCAAGTCCAAATAGAGTGTCTTCCACGGTTTCTATATGGGCACAGGAAGAGAGAAGTCTTTTTCCCTTTTTACCTGCTAGAATTGGTAAGCTGGCAGGTTTTGAATGGGGCTGACAGTAGATATTCTTCCTGCCATGTGGAGATAATCTATCTGCTGAATTAAAGCAACATGAAGGGGAAAATAGAGCCAAAAGACAGAGAAAATGACCTAGCATTTAAACCTCTGAAAATAGCCATATCTAAGCCAAATCCATGACTGAACTCAACCAGTTACATAAGTCAATATTATCTCTCTTTTATGTAATTTATTTTCCAATTGGTTATTGTGAATTCCCACAGACATTCTTGAGTGATATAGAAAGCAAAGAGAGACAAAGCTTTAAATTCCATTTATGATTTAGGATTCTATAATATTATTTATACTGATACATAAATATTTCTATCACTGATATTTCATGGTATATGTTTCACATTCATTTATGTTTCATTCTATTCTAGATACATGTCATATAGGTACAAATATTTTAAATTGCAGTGTCATAATCTCTGACTTTTAGAAACTAAGTTTATTCTTTTACCTTTGCCTTATTTACTGATGTATTTGGATTTACTTTAATATCTCATTTGATATTTCTTGTTAACTATCAATTTATTTATTTATTTTTTCACTTTTTCTATATGATGTTAGATTGATAAAGATTTCTATACTCCCATAGAAGTTAAGAAACTTGTCCAAGATCACACAGCTAGGCAGCATGAAAATGGGATTTGGAACCATGCATGGATTGAATCCAGCATTTTCACACTTAATGACTAGATAATAGTGCTCCTAGGATGCAGAGAGGTAAGTATTTGCTTAATCTATACATTTGCAGTAGAGATGGAAACTCAAGGAGAAGCAAAAGAAATGATATTAATTTGGATTGGATTTTAAGAATGATTCATGTTAAAAGAAAGGAGCATGTAGGGTGACTGATAGAATTCTTGTTTGGGCAACTTGATATGTGTTTTTTTTTTAAGAAATCAGGGAAATATAGAGAGGAGGGAATATATTTATCTAGGTGACATCATCTAAGTGGAGAGGTTTGCTAGGTCATTTGTTAGAAAATTTTCAGTTCAGAAACATTGTCTGGGCTAGAATTTAAAAATGGATCATATCTGAATGTCTTTGGCATCCACAGATTTAGATAAGGGCACTCAAAAGTATTGTATTATAAAGTAAAGCCAGAAAAAGACAAAGGATGGTACTGTAAGTGAACACATAGGAGATGTTGAAAAGTTTAAATGAATTAATAGATGCAGAGTACTGGAAACAGCACCTGATATAGAGTAAGTACTAAATAATGGTCAACTAACAAGGATAATGATGATAGTGATGATTTTGATAAATAACATAAACATACTTTCATTATACGTTTTTTTAGTTTACAGGACACTGCATTAGGTACAAGTTCAAAATCAGTTCTGAGAGAATAAGTCAGTTATTTACCTCATGCAATATTTACTCCCCACCTCTTATTTTGAGCTAGGAAAAAATATTCAGTTCAATACCCCAACTATGTTTTGCTTCCAATGAAAAGGGGAATGAATACTAGTAAAGTGATCATAAAAAGTATTTTCTCTCACAGTGATTTCTCAGCTTCTGCAACAACTAAACTAATTTCTAAGGCTGCTAAAATAATCTTAGATAAATAGTGGGAAGTTTTATATAGTAGCCATATAAATTTTCTTCCACATAAAGCAGGGTAAGATTTATCTTTTAACACTGTTTTTTTTTTCTTTCTTTTTTTTTTTTTTTTTACATTTCATCAGTTTCCACTGGTATAATTTGGTCATGTTCAACTATATGTGAAAAGCACTTTTTCCTTCTTTCCCCCAAACACATCTTCACATAGTAAAGGTGAAATTTGTGTATCCCTGGGGATTTTATTAAAAGATAGAGGTGGAAGAAGAAGTTGAAAGGCAAAAAGTAAGTTCAAATTGTCAAGCCATGTGGTCTGTCTGAATTTTACTCAGGGGATCACCCATTCTTATTGTCAAAAGCCGAGAGATCTTGGGAAACAAGAAAGACAATTCAAAAGTGATGGGAAAATCCCAAGCCAAATGGTGAAAATAAATGGTAATATTTTACAAGTTGTGAAGCAGTTTTATTCCAAACGGTTTTTTAAGAACAAGCACAGTTTCTCAGTTATGTACAGTTTTCAACCTAGATAAGCTCATAACAATTGAAATAACACCAGAAGGAAATGGAATTTCTGAATTAAGTTTAATTTTCATTTTATTTTTTAAAGATAAAACTTGTATAATAGGATTTCAAGTCCAAATGCAAATTATGTATATGTTTTACACTCACCCAGTACCACTCCAGACAGTTTTAATTTTCTTTCATATATGTCTTACCGGATTCTCATATATTTTTTCTTTCTGTTATTTTTGGAAAAAATGATGCTGGAATGAACCAAATAACATTTAAGGATCATTTTTAAACATCATCCCATTCTAACACCCTGAAATGGTAACAAATATCTGCTCTGCATTGTATGTTGAACTGAGAATAACCAATATTTTATTAACTGTTCTCTGCAAATTACTATGGTGTCTGTTTTGCAGATAGAAAAGAAAAGCTTAAGGTCAAAGAGTAACAGAATTAGGACCAGATAATCTTACTTTAAAATTCATTGTTAGTTTATTATATCAAACTCTTCTTGGTTTAAGGATTTTGAATGCTATGGTCAGAAGAAATCATCTAAAAATTTATTAAACTGGGTAGGAACTGAACTGTAATTGACAAATTACTAGAGGCTCAGTGTGAACAACTCTGAGAGTCAAAAACTCCAAGGACACCCAGTCATAGGAAGGGCTTCACAATATGAGATTTACCTCCAAGAGCTCAACCACGTTCCCATAGTAAGTATGGGAGAAAAACCCCCTTCTGCCTCTAGCGGAGGGGGGGAGAAGAAGAACCATTTTGAAAATCCACGAGAGCACTCTGTTCTTCACAAGGCCTGCCCTAACAGGAAATAACAAAAGCCTAACCAGCTGGGATAGTAGCAGAGCATAATTGGGGTATTATCAGAGCCTGATTGACTGGGGGGGGAAGGAAAATACCCAACTCTAGCCCATTTTAGCCAATCTGCCACACAGAAGGAGGAAGAAAAAATACAGAAAAACACTTGAGAAATTCATAGTCTAGAGGCACAGTCTCACTAAATGTCTGAGACCTAATCATAGGACTACAGAGTGCTTCCCCTGCCCCCCATACCTCACATCTACACTAAAGGCCTATTTAGGATAGTTTGTCTTACCCAATACATTATGTCTGAAAAATATTAAAAGGTATATCAAAAGGTAGAAACGCAATTTGAAGAGCAAGAGCAAGCATCTGAACCAGACATGGAAGGGATGTGAATGATCAGACTGGGAATTTAAAACAACCATGATTAAGATGTTAAGGGCTCTCGGGCGCCTGGGTGGCTCAGTCGTTAAGCGTCTGCCTTCAGCTCAGGTCATGATCCCAGGGTCCTGGGATCGAGTCCCACATCGGGCTCCCTCCTCGGCAGGAAGCCTGCTCTCCCTCTCCCACTCCCGCTGCTTGTGTTCCTGCTCTCGCTATCTCTGTCTCTGTCAAATAAATAAATAAAATCTAAAAAAAAAAAAAAAAGATGTTAAGGGCTTTCGTGGTCAAAGTAGACAATGTGCAAGAATAGATGTGCAATGTAGGAAGAGAGAAGTAGATCCTAAGACCCAAAAAGAAATGGTAGAGATTAAAAAACACTATAATGGAAATGAAGAATGCCTTTAATGGACTGGACACAGTTGAGACAGATGAGGAAAGAATCTCTGAGCTAGAAAATATTTAAATGGAAACCTCAAAAACCAAAAAGCAAAGAAAACAAAGACTGGGGAAAAAATAGCAGAACAGTATATTCAAGGACTGTGGAAAATCTTCAAAAGGGTAACATACGTATATGAGAATACCAGAAAGAGAAAAAAACTGAAGAAGTACTTGAAAAAATAATAATGGAGAATTTCCTGAAATTAATGTCACACACCAAACCACAAATCCAGGAAGCTCAGAAAACACCAAGCAGGATGAATGACAAACAAACAAACAAAACCCTACATTTAGGCATATTGTCTTCACACTACAGAAAATCAAAGATAAGTAAAAATATGAAAGACAAAAAAAATTACCTTACCTATAAAGGAGCAAAGATAAGAATTACATCCTACTTCTCAGAAACTGCAAACAAGAAGAGAGTGGTGTGAAGTATTTAGAGTTGAGAAAAAAAACAACCAACCTAGAATCTGTACACTGTGAAATATCTTTCAGAAGTGAAGGGGAAATAACAACTTCCTCAGACAAACAAAAATTGAGGGAATTTGTTCCCAGTAGACTTGTCTTGCAAGAAAAGTTAAAAGAAGTCTTTAGAGAGAAATAAAATAATATACATAAGGAAAGGAAGATAATTGAAGAAAGAATAAGTGAAGGTCAAAGAAAAACTTTTATTTTTCTTATTTGATCTAACAATAACCATTCTAATTAAATAACAACACTGTATTCAATTATGTATGCTTAAGTGTATGTGTGTATATATATATATATGCTTATGTATACTTACTATAAGTGAAATAAATGACAGTAATGCTACAAAGGACAGGAAGGAGGAATTAGGATTATTTTGTTATTATAAAGTACCCATACTACCTGTTCAATGGTATAGTGTTATTTGAAAGTAGACTTGAATTAGCCTTGGATGTATATTACAAATTCTAGGGAAACCACGTAAAACAAAAACACAAAACAAAAACATGACCAATTTACTAAGAAAGCATAGAAAATGGAATTATAAAAAAAATGCTCAATTAAAACCCCAAAAGTCAGAAGAAGAGTGGAAGGAACGAGTAAGAATGAAGAACAAGGGCAACAGATAGAAAAAGTAACAGATACGGTAACTATTATTCTAACTATATCAATAATCACCTTGAATGTCAATGGTTGAAAAACACCATTTAAAAGACAGAGATTGTCAGAATGAATAAAAAACAAGACCTAACTATATGTTATGTACAAGAAATCCACTTTTTTTTTTTTAAAGATTTTATTTATTTATTTGAGACAGAGAGAATGAGAGAGAGAGAGCACATGAGGGGGGGGAGGGTCAGAGGGAGAAGCAGGCTCCCCGCGGAGCAGGGAGCCCGATGCGGAACTCGATCCAGGGACTCCAGGATCATGACCTGAGCCGAAGGCAGTCGCTTAACCAACTGAGCCACCCAGGCGCCCAAGAAATCCACTTTAAATATAAACGTAGATAAAGATTAAAAGTCAGTGAATAAAAAAATATATATATCCCATGCTAACACTAATCAAAAGATAACAGGAATGACTATATTAATTTGAGACACAGTAAACTTGAAAAAATGGAAGTTATCAGGGTTATGGGAGGATATTATATAATGAAAAAGGGATCAATTTTCCAAGAAGACATAGTAATTTTTGATGTGTATGCACCCAACAATGGAGCATCAAAATATGTGAGGCAAAAACTAATAGAACTTAAAAAAAATAGATTAATTCACTATCATAGCTGGACACTTCAACACTCCTCCCTCCAAAATGGGCAGATTTGGCAGGAAGAAAATCAGTAAGGATATAGTTGAACTGAACCTCAGCATCAATCAAATGGAAATTTAGGACATCTATAGAGTACTTCATCGAACAACCACAGAATTTACATTCTTCTCAAACTCACAGGGAGCATTCACCAATATGATCACATTTTGGGCCATAAAATACACCTTTCCAAATTTAAAAGAATAGAAATCACCCATTGCTCTCAAGAGCATAATGGAATTAAACTAGAAATCAGTAACAGAAAAATAATTGGAAAATCCCAAAATACATGGAGATTAAACAACACTCTTCTAAATAAGTGGCACAAAAGAGTCACAAAAGAAATTTCAAGGGAAATTCAAAATATTTTGAACTAAATAAAAATGAAAACACAAGTTATTAGAAATTGTAGGAATCGATGAACACAGTGCTTGGAAATTTATAGCATTAGAATCATATATTAAAACAGAAGACAGATCTAAAATCAATAATCTAAGTTTCCATTTTAGAAAACAGGAAACAAGACAAAGAAGACTAATTTAAAATCAAAGTAAGGAGACAAAAAATAGTATGAATAGAGGAGAAAACAGTAAAATTGAAAATGAAATCAATAGAAAAAAATCAATGAAACATGTGGGCTATTTGAAAAGATAAAAATAAAATTGATAAGCCTCTACTAGGCTAGCTAATATAAAAAAGAAAAGACACAAATTAGTAATATCAGAAATGAAAGGGGACATCAATGCTGATCCTATTGACCTTAAATGGATAGTAAAGAATCCTATGAACAATTCAACTTGATGTCCACAAATATGATAACCTAGATGAAATGGAAAGGATTTCAATTCCTTGAAAGATAATATTTACTAAAACTTACACAAGAAGAAATAGACAATCAGAATAGACATATATCTATTAAAGAAATTGATACATAGGGTCCTATATACGGTATACCTACTAGAAGGTCCAAAACTCAGAACACTGACACCAAATGCTGGTGAAGATGTGGAGCAACAGAAGCTCTCACACATGGCTGATGATAATGCAAAATGACACAGACATTTTGGAAGGCTGTTTGATGATTTGCTACAAAATTAAACATAACCATATCATCCAGCAGTACTTTTTGGTATTTATCACAAAGTTGTTAAAAATGTCTATCCACTTAAAAACCTGTACATGGGTATTTATAGCAGCTTTATTCATAATTATCAAAATTTGGAAGCAGCCATAATGCCCTTCAATAGGCAAATGGATAAATTGTGGTACACCCAAACAAAGAAATGTTATTCAGTAGTAAAAAGAGAGGATCAAGCCGTGAAAAGACATGAAGACCCTGACATGCATATTTCTGAGTGAAGGAATCCAGTTTGAAAAGGCTGAATACTGTATGATTCCAACTAGACAACATTCTGGAAAAGGCAAAACTGGAGACAGTAAAAAGATTTGGAGAGCAAAGAATGAGGGGTGAATAGGTCAATCACAGAGGACTTTTAGGGTATTGAAAATATTCTGTGTGATACCATAATGATGGATAAATATCATTGTACATTTGTCCAAACCCATAGGATGTACAACACCAGGAATGAACCCTAATGTAAGCTATGAACTTTGGGTGGTTATGATGTGTCAATCAATGTAGGTTCATCAAGTTTAGCAAATGTACCTCTCCTGGGCAAGGGAGGATATGGATGACAGGTGGGGGCAGGAGGTATGTGGAGAATCTCATACCTTTCCCTCCATTTTGCTCTAAGAAAACCTAAAACTGCTCTAAAAATTAAATTCATTTAAAAACTTTAAACACATCTTTATTAGAACTTTATTAAATATGTATTTGGGCATGGCACTGTATTAGATACTCAACACAGAATTGTAGGGAGAATCCTTAGGCTTTGAATGTTCATAATATAAGAAAATACATATGCTGGACTTATATAGACACAGTGTAGTCAAATAACTAGAAAACATTGAAAAATAACTTTTTTAGACATAAACATTATGAGCTCATTTAAGATGACAACTGAATACTGATTTCCTTGAATTTCATGTTTGTATCTAGTGGTTTGAGAAAACCATAAACATACCCCGGTAAGATCAGTCATGAAAACTTTCATGGAGCATATAATGGTATGATCTGGAACACTTTGCCTGCTGAGTATTTCCATTATGGTAATAAAGGGGAATAGTACCTAAAGCAACATAAAAAGCATTATTTTTTCCATTAGGATATATAGAAGTTGGATTGAGAATGTATAAAGACTAGTTTGTACTGAGATGCCCTAGTATTTTTTTCTTCTTTCTATGCATCTCATTCTTTAATTTTTCTTTCTTCATCCATGTGGTTTGAATGTTAACATTGACAGAAATTAGAGACAGGGACATAAAAATATAAGAAGGTGCTCTGAGGTTGCTGCTTTTCAAGTAAGTCAGGTGCTTTTGACATGTGGCTGTTATGAGGAAAGACCTGTCATAAGAGCTTTGACCTAACTCAGTCCAGCTGGGTCACTAGTTCCAGATAGAAATCTCCCCCTTGGCATCTGTGTGGGTCCCAGATCATACTTGGTAATCATACTCTTGTCTTAATAGCTTTTTAAACTTGACATTTCTTTCATATTCTCTAGAATCATAATTTTCCTATAAGTAAAAAAATATATAATTGGAGGGAGAGGTGACAAAAAGTCATGGAATATTTTAAGATAGAGTAGTAAGTTTAACTTATTCACACAACTATAGCCCTCGTACATTAAAATTTCCTCAAACACCAACACTCATTGAGTTATTTCTCTCATACACAAAGCTAATTTTATGACATAAAGAAGGTGAGTAAATAATGGAATGTGGAAGGAAAGGGTGGTCAAGATTGAAAGAGTAATGTATTCCATTTTATTCTGTATGCATGGACCAGATGACAGATTTTTGATTATGAAGTCATATACAGAAATTTTATATATTGTGTCAGCAATTTACTGTCTACTAAAAAAATAAAACCTTAAGAAAAAAATGAGATCAAAGTAGACGCAGTAACAGTGAGAGAAAATAACTTTGGTAATTTTGATGAATACTGATCAGAGAACACTTGAAGAAACTAGTTTAAAGAATCATGAACCCAGATATGGTGGGTAGAATTTTTAAGTTGACCTCCTCCATAAGATTCCTGTCTCCTGATTATTCAATCTAACACTTATCTCAGTACTGCTATGAAAGAACTTGCAGATGGAATTAACCACTTGACTTTAAAGTAGAAAAATTATCCTGGACTATCTGTGTGTGTCCAGTATGTTCACCCGAACCATTACAAGCCGAAGTGGTCAGAAGAGTCTGTAGGAAAGATACAGTAGAAGAGATGGCAAGAGCAATGAGGCAGCAGATGAACTCAGAGATAGGGAAGCATGAGAAGAAAAATTGCTGCTGCTGACTTAGAGAGGGTTCATAAGCTAGGGAACAATCCAGCTTCTCTAGAAACAGAGAACAGTCTCTAGCTGACAGTCCTGAGCATTAAGTTCTCAGTCCTACACCTGCATAGAACTGACTTCTGTAAGTAATCTGAATGAGTCTGGAAATGGATTCTCCCCTAAAGACTCCGGAAGGAAATGCAGCCCTGTAGACACCCTGATTTCTGCCAAGTGAGATTCTAAGCAGAGAAATCAGTCGAGGTATGCTGTGCCTGGACTCCTAACCTACACAACTGTCAGATAATAAATTTCTGTTGTTTAAAATACTAAACTTATGGTAATTTGTTATTGCAACAATAGAAAACAAATACAGAAGACATTCTTCTTTCTCACAGAGAGTCTGTGATAAAGGAGACCAAATAGGCATAAAATACAGTCAATGTATTGCAGCCGATGACATCCTGTCCCACTGATGCTACAGAGACTTCTTGAGGGCTCAGAAGCAATCCCTTAGGTAACACAGAATGATCATTTGTAATGATTGTCTAGAAAGGTAACTTTTATATATTATAGAAGTGCAGGTGTTGCAGAGGTGGCTTGGTTGAGGCTCATGTCCAGTGCAAGAATAATTTTTGCCAACATTGAGAGGTGATTGGTCAGCTGACCCAGACCCTCTGATGAAATCTATGATATAAAACGTTCATATAGCAAAAGGCTATGAAGGGGGCATCTGGGTGGCTCAGTCGGTTAAGCATCTGCCTTCTGCTCATGGCATAATCTCAGGGTCCTGGGATCCAGCTCTGCATCGGGCTCCCTGCTCAGCGGGGAGCCTGCTTCTCCCTCTCCCTTTGCCCCTCCCCTGCTCATGCTCACTCTCTTTGTCTCTGTCTCTCTCAAATAAATAAATAAAATCTTAAAAAAAGAAAAGGCTGTGAAGGGATGGTATCAAATCAAGATGCAAAATCCGATGGGTATTAAAGAGGGCACGTACTGAATGGAGCACTGGGTGTTATACGCAAACAATGAATCATGGAACACTACATCAAAAACTAATGATGTAATGTATGGTGATTAACATAACATAATAAAAAATAAATAAATAAACAAAAACAAAAACAACAAAAAACAGATTCTTTTGTTAATGAACAGAACATATTGGATGCATTAGGTTTGAGAGGCAAGCTCTAGTTCCATCCACATCGTTGCAAATGGCAAGATTTAATTTTTTTTTTTGATGGCTGCATGATATTCCATTGTATATATATACCACATCTTCTTTATCCATTCATCTGTTGATGGACCTCTAAGCTCTTTCCATAGTTTGGCTATTGTGGGCATTGCTGCTATAAACATTGGGGTGCATGTGCCCCTTCAGATCACTACATGCAAATATTCTTCTTTTTCAAGATTGGTTTTTCTGGTCTAGATTATTAGCACTACCATATAAATTTAAGAATCAGTTTGTTATTTTTATATATAAGTCATGGGAGTTAGAATTTTATTGTACCTATAGACCAACTTAGGGAGAATTGATGCCTTAAAAAGTTTGTCTTTCCATGCATGTACATTGCATATAACTTCAACTCTTTAGGCTCTCTTTAATACCTTTCTCTATAGAAAAAGTATATATCTTCCATATACTTTAAGTTTATACCTGAGTATTTTATATATACCTGAGTATTTATATAAATATATATATATATATATATACTTTTATATGTAAGAGTATATCCAGATACTCTTATAAAGACTTTAAACATTTTTTTTCATTTCAAAATGATTTTGCTTGAAAATAAAATTTATTCCTGTGTATTGTCCTTGTGTCATTTGACCTTGCTAATTTCATTTATTAGTTTATTTTATTAGTAAATTTTAGGATTCCCCATGTACACAATCATATCACCTGCAAACAAAGATAATTTTATTTTTTGTACACCTTTTACCTTTTTCTCCATTTTATACTCACTAGAAACTAATACAATGTTGAATATAAGTACATTCAGTCTATAGTGAATTATATTGATTGATTCAAATATTAAAATAGTCTTAAATTCCTATCATAAAACTGACTTGGTCATGATGTACTTTCCTTGTGTAGAAATCTGGTTTGATTTGCATTAGCTAGATTTGTTCAGGTTTACCAGTGTTAATGAGGAATATTAGTATTTTTTCCCATAATATATTTGACTGAACTGAACTATTCCCTACACTTAAATGTTCTTTTAGAGTTTATTTATTTATTTATTTGACAGAGTGAGAGATAGCGAGAGCAGGAACACAAGCAGGGGGAGTGGGAGAGGGAGAAGCAGGCTTCCAGCGGAGCAGGGAGCCTGATGTGGGACTCGATCCCAGGACCCCGAGATCATGACCCGAGCTGAAGGCAGACGCTTAACGACTGAGCCACCCAGGCGTCCCTACACTTAAATGTTCTGAAAGAGTATATATAAGAGTTGTAATATGTTTTTATTTTTAAAAATCAACAGAATTTACTAGTAAAAGAATTTTGTCCTGGAGGTTTTCCTCTTTCTTTTCTTTCTTTCTTTCTTTTTTTTTCCTTTCTTTCTTTCTTTTTTTCTTTCTTTTCTTTTTTTCTTTCTCTTTCTTTCTTTCTTTCTTTCTTTCTTTTTTCCTTTCTTTCTTTCTTCTTTCTTTTCTTTCTTTCTTTCTTTCTTTCTTTCTTTCTTTCTTTCTTTCTTTCTTTCTTCTTAGATTTTATTTATTTATTTAACAGAGAGAGAGAGTGCACAAGCAGGGGGAGCAGGAGAGGGAGAAGCAGGCTCCCCACTGAGCAAGGAGCCCTATGTGGGACTCCATCCCAGGGCCCTGGGATCATGACCCTAGCCGAAGGCAGAGCTCAACCGATTGAGCCACCCAGGCACTCTCTTTCTTTCTTTCCATCTTCCTCCCTTCCTTCCTTCCTTCCTTCCTTCCTTCCTTCCTTCCTTCCTTCCTTCCTTCTTTTTTTGTGACAGTGTTTTGAATTATTATTACATATCATTTAGTCAAAACAGGGTAATAAAAATGTTCTATTTCTTATATCATTTTTGTTAATTTTTGTTTCTTTCCATTTTCTCTAAATTTTTGAATTAATGGGCATTATTTTTTCACAACAGTCCCTTATCATTTTAATAGCTGTAGGCTCTCTAGTGATGTCCTATTTTTCAATCCTGTCATTGGTAATTTGTGGGTCTTTTTCTACTTTTTACTTTATCAGTATAGAGTTTTATCAATTTTAGTGATCTTCTGAAAGAAAGTGTTTTTAGCTTTGTTGATTTTTCTCTGTATTTTGCATTTTCTATTTTATTGTTTTCCAATGTTATGTACATTTTTCTTTCTTTAGCTAAATATGAGTTTAATTTGTTCTTATCCTAACTTTTTAAGGTGAAAATTTAGACCACATGATTTTAGATGATTGTTCTTTTCTAAGATAGTCATTTAAAGGTAGACACTTTCTTGTAAGCACTGTATGGGTTGCAATCACAAATTTTAATGTCTTGCTTTCTAGATCATTAAAGTACTTTCTAATTTCCCTTGTTATTTCTTCTTTGACATATAGGTTTTTTAGAAGTATTTTGCTTGGTTTCTAAATATTTGAGGCTTTTCTAAGTTATCATTTTATTATTGATTTCTTTTTTTAAAGAATTTATTTATTTGACACAGAGAGAGAGAGATTGTGAGCGCACAAGCAGGGGGAGCAGCAGAGAGAGAAGCAGGCTCTCCACTGAGCAGGGAGCCCTACATGGGGCTTGATCCCAGGACCCTGGGAACATGACCTGAGCTGAAGGCAGATGCTTAGCCTACTGAGCCACCCAGGTGCCCCTATTGATTTCTTTTTTTTTTTAAGATTTATTTATTGGAGAGAGAGAGAGAGAACACAAGCCTACAGGCAAAGGAGCAGAGGGAAAAATCTTCAAGCAGACTCTCCACCTAATGCAGAACCCCAGGCGAGTGGGAGCTCAATCTCAGGACTCATGAGATCATGACTTGATCTACTGAGCCACCCAGGTGCCCCTTGTTATTGATTTCTAATTTAATTCTCCTATGAAGAATAAATGCGTAAAGGGATTTCAGTCCCTTAGTTTTATTGAAACTTGCTTATGGTCTAGGATATGGACTGTCTTGGCTAATGTTCCAAGCACACTTGAAAAAGAAATGTGTATTCCATTGTTGTTGGGTGTAAAGCTTTATAAATGTCAATTAGATCATTTGCTTGATAGCCTATTCAACTTTTGTTTCTGATTTTCTCTGTAGTTAGTCTATAAAAATACTGAGAAAGGAAGATGAAATATTTCAACCAAAACTGTAGATTTGCCTATTTTTTTTTTCCTGTCGGTCTTTCATGTATAATGAGCCTATATTATTAAGTGCACACACATTCGGTATTGCTTTATTTTCTTAAAGAATTGCTTATTTAATCATTATAACATAATTACAAGAATCCCTGGTAAGGTCTAGAGTAACTTTATACTGTGATTAGTATATTTTCACTTCTAATATGTGGACCTTTTGGCATTTCTACAAAATGCTCTGTAGGTTCCATGGGGTCTCTCCAATCTGATTAAACTCAACACTTACCCAACCCTATGAGAGTTCTGGGAGTTTTCCATCTTATGGCTGTATGATAGTTGTATTTACTTAATAGTTATTCTTTACCTGGCCTTGTGGAGTCATTCTGTGTGTATGAAATTTAGCCAAAGAATCAAGGTGACCCTTATGCTCTTTCTCTGGGTAACTTTTTTTATCAGTAGTCTGCCCTCCACATACTAGCTCTCTAAGCCTTGCTAATCTCTGATTTCTATGTGTTCAGTTCAGCAAGAGTATGAACCCATGTTTATGCCCACTTCTCCTTATGCCGGGGTCCAATAATCAACTCTATTCAGAAACCTAGGGCATTCACACAGGGTTCATCTACTTTTTTTTTTCCTTTTAAATGTTCACAGTTTTTTGCTACCTACTCTCCAATGAATAAAGAAAAATTGTTTCATAATTTTTTTCCAGTTTTATAGTTGATCATGACTGGATAGCAAGTTTCATATTGATTACGTACTTCATAATGGTTGAAAGTAGGACACATTCCATTTTGAAATACTATGATTTCTATTTCCTAGGTTAAAGTAAATCTATCTTCTTATAAATTTTATCCATTACTCTATTTTTTCTGTTGGCATAAAATACATTTGCCCCTATAACTCTCTTATATTACCTCACTTTACATATTGACAAACAACATTAAAGTATGAAATGAATAGTAGTTTTACTTTGTTTCTATTAATTGCATCATCCAAGTACTTAGCTTACCCATTTGTGTTCATCATTATACTCTAAGACAGGTTCAGTTGACCCTATTTTAAAAAGAATTTCAGAAGCCCTTACTCATTTTGCTCAGTATTTTTAACTCTATTTTCACCTATTTTCTATTTCACCTATATTTTTTGCCCTTTATTTATAGTTTGTTTTATTACCTCATTGAATAGTAACATTTATCTATCAAAAAATGAGAAGGAAAATAGCCAAAATGAAAAGAACTCACAATCCAAATCATCTTTCTTCTATCCTTTTCTTTTTTTAAGATTTTATTTATTTATTTGACAGAGAGATAGAGAGAGAGCACAAGTAGGCAGAGCGGCAGGCAAGCTGTCCACTGAGCAGGGAGCCAGGTGCAGGGCTTGATCCCAGGACCCTGAGATCATGACCTGAGCTGAAGGCCAGCTGCTTAACTGACTGAACCACTCAGGCACCCCTCCTCTATCTTTTTCATTGGCATAGTTTTTAAAGCTTTGTTCAGGCATATTTTGTAGATTTCCAAAATGGACAATAAATCTTGCTTATGAGATTTTTCCAAAAGAAATTCCTATCTCTAATTATAATATCATCATAATGAGAAACATCAACATATAAAAACATTTGTTCTTTTTACATGTTAACTGAATGCCATGTTGAGATAGAACATTGACCTTCTCTACATTTTTAAAGAATTCTTGATGTGGCCAATTATAACAGGTGTGATTTGTTTAAATGATGGTTTTCTTCAGGATATTTGTGACAAGTTGGAGTATGCCAGTTCTTTCATAACAGTAACCCTCCCATTCTTTAGTTAACTATGATTCATATCTCTATTGCTTAGAATATATCTTTGAAAATATTAATATTTTAAGGTCACCTCTTTTTCCATTGATTTATGTAATGACACAAACAATAACCATGATTAACATTTATTAATAATTACTTTATTTTATATTAAGCATTTTACGGACACTAGGAGTTTAAGTTACTGTTCTCACTATTTCTTCAAGTGGTTTCTTCCTCCTTCAGTGATCTGAAAACCTTGCTTAAGGGTATCTTCTTATCCTTTCTCCTATCATCATATTTAGAAACTTAAATATCTACATTATGGAAATAACTAACAACCTGGTCTTACCTTCTTCATTTTACCCATTTCAATAGCTACACTTCTAATATTCACCAGCATTTCAGCATTTTGGATCTCAGCAACCTTAAAATCTACATAACTTCAACAAAATCTCAAAATTGGACCCTGTAGTAGGGCTTAGTTGAGAGAATCAACTCTTCCTCTCTTTCACTCTCCTTCTTTCTCTCCCTCTTTGTACACAGACATATACACACACAGACACACACACACACACAGACACACACACACTGTATCTATACAGTATAGCATCTTTTGACATATCACAATAGCCAAGAGGATACATTGAGAAGATGCTGCATTTCCTTTGACTGCATTATTTGATTATGAATAAAATTGAACATTGATCTGGGAAGCCTAGAAGAAAATTGGGACTATGGATCTGGAGCTTCATAAGAAGACTAAAGCTATACATATGCATTTATATTAATTTATTTACAGATGAACATTAAGGTTCTAAGTTAAAGTTTTCTTTTTTCTTGATGGTATATTTCCTTTACTGGCATAATTATTGTCATTTTGAGTTCCTGTGATAGGTTTAGAGTTATTAAGACAATGAATATCTGATGGTGGGTGGGTTATATTTGGGATTATTGTGTACCAAACATGATGCTAATCATGCATTCTACCTCATTTAATTGTAAATGGAATTTCAGCTTCTGTTAATCTAAAAATAACATCACATAAAATAATTATAACACTTTTCAATTGATCATAGCTAGTACTTTAAATATATTTATCTGAATCCTTACACATGTGCATTTTATTTACATTTAAGTAAATAACAGAAACATAATTTTATTTCTCCAGTAACAATTTCCTCATCAAGAATTACACTGTGAACTCAATCTTTAAATTATTGTTCTTTTCCTAGAGATTATTCTTTTTTTCAGATTTATTTATTTATTATTAGAGCAAGAGAGCATGCATGTGCTTGGGGGATGGTGCAGAGGGAGAGGGAGAGACATCCCAAGCAGCCTCCCCTCTGAGCAGGGAACCTGATGCGGGGCTCAATCTCATGACCCTGAGATCATGACCTGAGCCAAAATCAAGAGCCCAATATTTAACCAACTGAGCCACTCAGGCATACCTAGAGATTATTCTTAAGGGATGTAGATCCTTTAACTGGAGTTTAGTGTTCTTTATTAATTAAAAAGCTCTGATATGTTTTCGGAGATGTGATCTGCTGTATTATAGAAGTTAGCTTTTTTTTTCTTTTCATAAACTATTAAATGTATATAAAATATACATTTATTGACAAATACCTCTATGCAATAGGACCAAAAATGTATCTATCTAAATTTCCACTTGAAAGATGTGGACTCCAATTAGCTGAAGTAAAGGAATTCTTACCATACCAGGCTCTCCAAAAAGAAAGTCACCAGTAGAAACTAAGTTTTAAAAATGTTTACTTTACTGTCTTGACATTATATTTTCAGCTACTTTGTGAATAAAACTAATATCCATTGAAAAATCAATGTTAGAGGGCGCCTGGGTGGCTCAGATGGTTAAATATCTGCCTTTGGCTCAGGTCATGATCCCAGGGTCCTGGGATCGAGTCCCACATCAGGCTCCCTGCTCAACGGGGAGCCTGCTTCTTCCTCTCCCTCTGCTGCTCCCCCTGCTTGTGCTCTCTCTCTCTCTCTCTCTCTCTCTAAGAAGTAAATAAAATCTTTAAAAAAAAGAAAAAGAAAAATCAATGTTAGATGTGGTATTTATTTACCTGACTCTCTGTTTTTCAGTTGCCTCTTTTTGATAATATTTTTTTTTTTGTCTTACAAAAGATATTGAAAGGTAGAATTGTTTTTACTCTTCATTATACTTAGTAATCAGGACCAAGAATACTGTACAGATGAATTAGACAAACGTGAGCCTTTGTTAAAAGTTATGAAGACCCTGCTCTATCAGAGGAAATTCCTGAGATGTCTAAATAGGAAGCTAATCATGGGTATCACTTTTTTTTTTTTTCTGTACAAGCATTTTAAGAAACTTTTGTGATAGGAGTTGAAAATATATTTTATTTGACCAATGCCAAGTTTATTCTGTATTCAAATGGTTTGTTTGGGGGGGTGGGTAGAGGAAAATTGTTTCTTATTGATGAGTAAAATACTGGACTCCAAAAGTTTCCATCTCTGTTCTTCAATGATGCTTGCAGCTCCCTTTATCAGCAAAGACCTTTTTAATTTCCAAGTTGAGAAGCTTAAAGGAGCTTAACACTGATTTAAATGTACCTTAAGCCAAAGCACAATCCCTTTTCTTGGTAGTCATGGTGCAAGTTTAGAAGGAAAGAATAAATGGTCCTTGGCTATTTAAAGAGGGGGTGAAGAGTAACAAGAGGACCTAAACAAATTTTGCCCAATTTGAATGCATACTTACAATTAGCTTGAAAGTTATTTGTCCCAAACTACTGTTAATTTAACTTTGAAAAAATAAATAAGGAAAGCATTTTCCTCTCCATTTTACCTGTGCTGATTTTGTGTAGAGTGGCACAAAAGCTAGTGGCATGCCCAGCAACAAGCTGATCCCTGAGAGCTGAGAGCAGGGAGCCAAGAGGCGACTAGATATGATGAAGGCTATTACTGTCTTCTTTCCAGGTTAGTGTCTCTGGGAGCTCATCCCTGGGGCCCTTCTTAGCCAGCTGCTCCTCTTAACGCTCTCTCTCCTCCCTCATCCAGCACCGGACAGCAGTGATGCATTAATGGCTCAGTGCTGGGAACATCATGGTGTGCATGACGGTATTCAGAAATCCTTATCCTCACATGCTTTTGCTGTGCAGTTTATTTTTTAACAAAGGACTAGAGAGGAAAATGTGGATGTGAGTGAAAGAGAAGAGCAGGGGGTGAAAGACCACTTTGTAGCAAATGAATTACATTCAACGTCAATTTTTAACTAATTCTTCCTGGGGCTATTAAAAGAGCTAGTGTTACATAGAGTCACAAACCAGTCCCTAGAAAATGAGTATCAGTGAGAGATCCACTTCTGGGCATAAAGCATCCTCTTTAGAGAAAATCATTCTTGAAGTCCATATATTAAGTTTGTTCTCACTATTCTGAAGCAGGTTTAAAAAATATAACAGAAAAGAAGGAAAAACTGTTGGATTTATCCATTTTAAAGAGGCCGTAAATTGACCTCCTGCTGATGGCAGAGTACTCAGTAAGGGAAAAAAAAAAAAAACCAACAACCAATAAAACAAGAAAACAAAACAAAAAAACAAAGAAACCCTTCACCGCCAACAATAGAGATTGCTTCAGTTCAGTTTCCTCTCATATGGAGGATCTTGCTTTTTATTTTAGCCCCATAATACGTTTATTAGAAGAAAATCCAGGATCATTACCAAATAACTGAAAAATAAAAGCCTAATGCACATGGGCAGGGAAGAGCTACAAGGTAAACTTCTCTGTTTACTCTTACTTGTTCAGTCCTTCCTTCCTTCCCTCTTTCCTTTGTGAAAGAACCTGTTCCTAGCTGTGGAAAGTATTAGGGAAAGCTAAATTTACTTTCCTTAAAGAGTTTATACTAATAGTTTCATTTATTAGCCTTTGCTTACCTTTAACATGAGGTCTTACGCCCTTAATTCTGTTGCAATATACAGTGACAACATCTACTTTAATTGCACCAGAAAGAAGAGTCTCACAAAAGTGCCTTTATTTCCACAGTTAACTAGTCTGTGTATTAGTAGCTTTGTAGAAACTTCTTGGAGGTGACCTCTTCAAGATACGCACATCTTGCCATCAACAATCCATAGGAGAGTTTGAAATGGGGTGTGAGAACGTGCAACATTTTACTCAGTGTCTTGGGAGACACCATTATCATGACCCCTTAAATTTACTGTCTTTGTAGACAACTTGCTATGGGAAAGGGGGACTTTGGAGTTAACTCAGCAGCTTCTGCAAATGAATGTTCCATGAGAGTATTACTGCAAACCCCAAGAGGGGACATTAGTCTAGCTCTTCATTAGCAGGGGTGAGAAAAAGCTGTCCTCTGTGTTCCTGGATAGGCAGACTCTATTCCAGTAGGAGTTTCTCTCTGGAATTCAATTCTCTGAAATTCTTAGTGCTCCCAAAGTCAAACTTGGCTTTAATGGAAATGGGATAAGGGGAATCTGAAAATGTCAAGTGCAGAGTTTTATTTTTCAAGGAGACCGTGGGTTTACAAACTGGGAGAAAAAAAAAAAATTCCTTTAAGCAGAATTAAAGCACAATTGTAGAAGTCCAATGCATTGCAATTTGACAATGTGCACTAACTGATAATGCCACCCACTTGACTCATTTACCAATTTAAGGTTATTTTGTAATCTCCCTGTGAGCTTCCCAACATAATAGAAGAACTCTGAATGTATGTGCATGTGCTTGTATGTGTGCATTGCTCTAAAACAGCAAATAACTCCCCATGATGCTTAAAAAAATGTAGCAACTCCTTTCCTTCTATAGCAATGATATTTATGTAGAGGTAATTTTTTTCAGTTAAATTTTAGTGCAATGTGTGGGTGAACAAAACACAACTGATATTTCAAAAGCACATAAATAAAGTTTAAGGAAGTAATTGAGAACAGAGGGCATACATTGATGAAATTGCTCAAAGTACTCAACTTCTTATAGAGTGAAAATGAGTCTAAGTATGAAAAAACTCAGTATTTGATAATAAAGTGTTAAAAAGATACAACCTGATTTACTAATCTATTCCTAAATTTAAAGTGAATACCCATAGAAACCATTCTAAAATAATTTTGTCTTTTTCTACCACTACATAAATATACTGATAATAGTGAATCATAAATACAGAATGGTTTCCCTTTACTAAACTTTTAAGTTTTTTAGAATTTTAGAATTTTACATTTTAGAATTTTGAAAATATCTAATTTATTAGACATATCCTACATGTGCTAATTTAAAGATTTTGATTGGGACTTCTGTCTGTATCTAAGATGTATATCGTGGTGAGTGCTAAATTCGAATCAGTCATTTCCATGTGATTTTTTTTGTTTTACAACACTTGTAAAAATAGACTAATGAATAAAGTACAGCACTTTAAGAACTTCCAATAGTGATCTGTCAGAAAAATAGTTACAAAGTGCCTACTCATTGTTGTGCTAGACTCGTGCCTTTACAAAGAGATCTATATAAATTCTTGTGCTCTAGAAACTTAAAAGTGAAGAGATGAACTGCCATATTAATTTGCTGGGTTTTTTTATTCCACTGAATATTTTTAGAACTTTATAGAATTTATAGCTTGTGATTTGAAAAACAGATCTTCTATAAGGTCAGTGAGAGATGGCCCTCTGGCTCTGCTTGAATAATTCTAAGAGTGGGAAAAATATTGCAACATGAGAAAAACTGATCCTTTTAATGAAGAGCTCTGACCTAACCAATGGGCTACATTTTATTTTCTAAAACAATCATAATACATTGTAAGCTCTTAGAATATTTGAAACTGGGATGCCTGGGTGGCTCAGTCGGTTAAGCGTCTGCCTTTGGCTCAGGTCATGATCCCGGAGTCCTGGGATCCAGTCCCGCATTGACTCCTTGCTCAGCGGGGAGCCTGCTTCTCCCTCTGCCTGCCACTCCCCCTGCTTGTGCTCTCTCTTTCTTTCTCTGACAAATAAATAAAATCTTTTAAAAAAAAAGAAAAAAAAGAATATTTGAAACCTGTCCTAGTTTGTTCCCCTACATTTTCAAAGCTATCCTGTAATTTTAACAAATTCTTCTATTTTTACATTATATCTGGTATTATGGTAGCTATTAATTTCTCAGCCTTATAGCCTATTAGTTTAAAAAAAGCTGAGAACTTGCCCTTTGGTCCTTTTATACCATATAACTTGTTGGCACTTTTGGAAATCTCTATGCTTCTCTTTTGATTCTATATTCTTTCTCTTCCCAGTTCCACTCTCTTTCTCTCCCTTTAAAATTATTTGGCCTTTGTGGGTTTGTTTGTTTATTTATTTTGGCCTGGTCTCCGCTGGATTGGAAACTGGGTACTGTTTTTTCCCTTCTTGGGCTCAACTTCATCTCTAAGCACTATTTTGGTCCCTCCTTCCACAGTCTCACATGCATATCCACAGTCTTAGGATAGCCACACCCCAGTTGCATACCAACCTGGTTGAAAGAATCTGAAACAAATCAGAGTACAGGCATTCTAGCTTTCTTAGAGAGATTATTAAATAATTATTCCATACATTCCATGTCCCAGGGTCTCCATTCTGCCCCTATCTCTGGGCCTGAACAAAATAGTGGCCTAGGTATGGTGAGATTTTATATCTGTGGCAATTGTGGCTCATTCAAGCACAGTGGAGAGGCCTACATTCTGAGCTGGTGAGTATACTTCTGACTGCCCACTGACAGTCTTCTCAGCCTCATACTCTGGCTTCTTACAGAAGCTTTCTAGTTAAAAAGTTCATTTCCAGGTTTTTGAAAAGTTCATGCAGCAAAACATTTCCCATCAGAGTATGGAGATCTAATTCAGTGCAATATTTAAAGTGGAGAAGATGCTCTAGCCACTGGTATTGTAGCTTTTAGACCTAGGGAAATTCACCAGTGTTGGAGATGCTCCAACCCTAAGAAATGAGCGTACTATGACACAATAAATTGCAAGTTTGCAAGGAGCCAGTTTGCACCAACCCTGAGTGGATAATGTCTTCCTTTTACCTAAATAGGTTTGACTATTGCTAAAAGATTAGTGCAACACCCATTCTAGCATTATTGAGGTCTGTTTCCATTACCCTAATAAGCATGGAATAAACATACACATACTCAGGGCAGAATTACTGACTCATATAGGAATAAGAAGAGAATAACTGCGATCTATATATTTGTTTTAAGAGAGCTTCAGATGGACCCTACTTGATAAACTTATGTGAGTTCCTAGAATTCCTAGCTTTTCTAAGCAGATGACTTAGCTTCAGATAGAGCCTACTGAGAAGAGCCTATCTTTTTAAGATTTCTACTAAAGACTCATATTCATTGGATGAAGGGTTTACTTCAATGGGGAAATCAATGGTCCCTACCCTCTAACTCACTATAGTACCTAAATAGAACTCTGATCTCAGATGGTCTACTCTCTGAAGTTATTAGAGACTTAGCATAATTGGTCGTTTTGAGAATCAAACCATGATACATTGGACTCAAATTTCTACCTGACCTAGGACTGAGTCCATATGCATGAGCACTGCTGATCGGTAGTCCCAGGTAGAGGTAGGGGTTTATTTCCATGATAATCATCCTACTTAACTACATATGGTAGAGTAAGTTGAGGTGTATGCCACCGATTGTTCATTCATTTACATGCCCTCTCCTAGCTGAAAGTCCACCAATTCTGATTTCACTCCCTCCACAGTTATAAGTGTAGAATTACTTGAGTTTTTTAGGCAGCCACATAACACTGTGGGTTTATATTGAGCTTGTGGAAAACTAAACCACAAGTACTTTTTGTGTAATTTTATGTTAATTCATCCTCATACATTCTGTACTTGCCAAATCATTTTTCTTTTTTAAGTGAAAATTTTAGATTTATTATAGGTCTAGAAGAAGGAGATATTTAGAACCTGGATTTAGTCACCTCTGAGCTATCCTTTTCCTATCTGCCTTCTGTTTACAGTCTATTAGCTATGGTCATTTTCCTTTTTACAATTAACTTATTTTCTTCTCAGTGAATTTTGTTTTTTTCCTCCATGTTTCAGAGTTAGCTGAAATATATTTATTGGTACTTGAGATTAATTAGAAAAGGGGAAACTGTATTCCTTGTAATTGAAAAAATAAACATGAGGCTCTTGTGTCTTGGGACTGCCCTATTCTAGACAAAATGGGTTTTGATGTAAGGTGTCCAAATCAATTCTGCATAGCCCTGTTCCAAGATGGCCAGAGGCTGAGGGAAAATGGTGTCGCAAAAGCAGGTTGGCCTTACTTTTCCACTAGTACATATTTATCTGGTACCAGTATTACCAATAAATATCTCCACTCACTACCTCTACCGTGGCACCTTACATAAAGACACTTTTACCAAAAGAAACATTACTGAAATATTTTTGACTATTCATCTGAATACAATGAGGAGAAAAATTGAACAATTATATCAGTGAAAACTATCAATAAGCCCAGTTTTCCTGGAAAAGACTATAGCTTTCAGTCATGGGACTTTGGGGTCAGAGCTATGCTCAACATTTCCTCTATTTGATCATTCTCCCATTTGGAACCAAGCAGAATAATTTCGTGAAATGGCAATAAAGTATTTCTTCAAAATATTTCACTTAGAATATATTCAAGATGACAAGGATTGTATAGTAGAACTCTCACTGACGATTACTAGCATACAGATGATTCCTTATGAAAAGGTAATGTACTTAGAGTATACTAAAAGTACTTTTGAAACTGCTGACACCTCATGGGAAAACTTTGAAGAGTGCATTCAGAATATTCTATTTATCCTATATTTGGTTGCTTTTATTTTTCTATTCTTTATTGATAGGGACAATGATATAATTCTCAAATATTCTAAAGGTCTCGTATGTTCTGTAACTCCTTCCTCTTATTCTATAAACACCAAATTTGCTCAACTCTATACCAACCTAAAATTAAATTTCTTTTTCTACATCTTATTGCAATCAATTTCTACATGAAAATGGGAATTCAATGATATTTTGCATTATATATATATATTTTTAAATTCACTTCCAACACCTGTGTTTTCTTTTAGGCTTTTGTATTTTGTAATTTTGTATTTTTTTCTTGTTGCAACATTTTCTTCAAGACTGTTAATGCTTTCAAGAAAGAAATTGTGTATATCATTAATCCCTAACACAGTACCTGGAATATAGTAGGTGCTTAATAAATGTTTGTATCAATCATTTGGGTAATAGTTAGGATAGTCTTTATCAATGAAATGATCACAACTAGATTTTTATTGTTTTGTTTTTAAAAGAGTTTATTTACTTGAGAGAGACAAAGAGAGAGTGCATGCACACACATTAGCTGGGGGAGGGGCAGAGGTAATCTTAAACAGACTGCTCTGAGCCCAAGCCAGCGGTGGGGCTCAATCTCATGACCCTGAGATCATGACCTGAGCCAAAATTATGAATTGGATGTTTAACCAACTGAGGCACCCAGGTGCCCCTGATTTTTACTCATCCATTCCACAATTCCTGTTACCCATCCATCAAATTCTATTTAAATAAGATTGAATATCTGGATAATACTGTTGGTTTTCTGTTACAAATTACTGTTTGGACAATGTTTAAGAACTTAGATACATCAGAGAATAGAATCTTTCTTTTCAGGGCTTTATAACTCATGGCCACTTTCCAAGTTGCTTTGCTAAATACTTTCAAATTCATTTGATCTACAAAAAAACTTTATTTAGTAAAAACTATAATATGTGTGCACAATCACCAAAATCACATTAACCATCTTATTCTTCCTACCATTTTTATTATCTCTCATCCTACTAAAGAAATGACAAATATGACTGATTCTTTAGTGAATATGCTCAGATTTTGGTCATAGACATAACTTGTCATGAAAACCAAGTAAAGGAATTGATGTTTAATACACTACCTGATTTCCATTGAACCCTTTTTTTTTTTTTTTAGACCTTGGGCATGTTCTATTTTTATGGACTCATTGGGTTGTCAAAAGTTAAGGGCAGTGACTTGACAAATCATCTTTGGGAGAAGGTGAGTTTATGAAACATTTGCTTTCATGGCTTCACATAGTTAAAATAAAGGAAGAGATGCATAGTTTATGGCCTGTTATAGCAGTAAATGTGTTTGTGAAAGCTATTCCTCAAACTGATTTTTTTTTTCCCTGTATGGCATATATTTAAACTTAAGATCCAGTTTCCTGTATTTCTAATTTCAGTTCTCTGGAATTAGATAGACACAGTAGTTGCCAACACCATGTTCTATTATACAGTTACTTACTCTACTTGTACAATGCCAAACATCTAATCTTATTGCTAAAACAAATTAGACTCTAAAATAACATGCCAGCTATTTTCATAATTTCAGTCTGTTAAAGATTATACAAATTTATCTATGTATCTATCTATGTATTTATGCAACTTTTATTGGATACCTTCCATGGACAAAGCACTTTATTGGACATAAGGAATATTAAAATGAAGACAAAACATCACTTAACTGCTCTCAAAGAACATAGTTTGGAGTAGGAGAGACCACTTATTTAGTAGATAAAATAACAGTAAAAATTACCTTAATAATAATGTCTTATTATATATTGTGTTCATAACTCAGATACAAGAACTTTAATTCTATTTGTTTAAAACATTTGTTGATGATGATGAAGCCCATTCCACCAAGGTGGTGGGAAGGTAATCTCTGTAAGGGCTAGGGCCCTCCCACTTCTTTTCCAGGGTTTCATTCTAGTTCTGGAAGGACTTATGTAGTAGCAGAATACTGCTGGGGAGTGGAGGTAGGATGGCCCTTTAATCTTCCATCATGCATTTTGCATGAGAAAACCTATGATACATATATATATATATATATATATATATATATATATATATATTATTCTATTGATAGATTATAGATAGATAGATAGATAGATGATAGATTGATAGAGAGATTCCAGCCAGCAATAATAGATCAAATTTGGGAATTCCAGACAACAATAATAGATCGAATTTGAAAACCTCTCATGACCTTCTTGTCTGAGGGAGTTGCTTTCCAACGTTCCTGCTTTGGGAATTGCATTGTCTCATCTAAGAGCACATAATACTAAATAATGTGGATTTTACCAATTTCATTTAGTTTTATTATATTCAAAACTACCTATCTTCCTCCACATATATACTGGAAATTTGCATCTAGAATTATTATTATCAGTAGCAGTAATAGTAGAAGTAAAAGGAATGAAAAACTAGCTAGCATTGTTGAATCCCATTCACTTGGTGCTTTGCCTACATTGTCTCTCCATTAATGTGTCAAGGTTTCTGCCTTCTCCAGAGACCTTTGCCAGCACTGCTTCTCAAGTTGAGGAACTATTATCCCTTTTGCCTGACTAATGCCTACTCATCCTTTATGTTTCAGAGTAGATACAATTGTCTAATAAACCTTTCTTGATTCTTCAAGACTGAAATAAGTCCCCTTCCTATATGCTTTTTGTATACTTTGTATCAGCCACTATTGCTGAACACATCATACATAAAATTATTTGTCATTTCAGCCAGACAATAAGCTCTTTGAAGGGATACACCTTTTTACTGCTTATTTTTTTCTTTCTTCCCAGTGCTTCGGACAGAGCTGGGATAAAGGATTGAGTAACATCATGAACATATTTTTTCCAAGGACAACTGCATCTTTTTCTATCAATTACAGGTTAAATTTTAATAAAAAATATGCCCCATTTAGTGGTCTTCAATATTTCATGATGCTAATGAATCACATGTAGGGTCCCTATAAGTTCTTGAAAGCTCTAGTTATGGTGACTCCAGCTGTGACTTGCTCATATGTGGAAAACAAATCCCCTAAAGAGAGGGAGCTGATCTGTTTATTTTTGAGGAAGAGAATTTGCAAACTTCGCAGCAATGCAAGTAATACCACAGCTGTCTGCCCACACACCACTACAAAGCATATAATACCACATAATACCACGTGATGTCAAGCCATGAGGGCAGTGGCCTAGTCCCCTGACCAGGCAGAGTTTAAATACTGTGCTGAGGGGGACTGCCCATTTTCCTTCCCTCAGCCACAGGAAAGGCCAAAGCCCCATGTACGATACTTTATTTTGACACAGCCACTAGCTCTGTAACAAATGACCCGTGTAGACTAAGAACAAGAGAGTTATTTTCCTCACAACCTTTCAAATAGACTCCCTTTCCTGTAGCATCTGAAATATGTTAGCTAAGCTCAAGGGCTCAAAAATAGGCCTCACTGCACACAGTGCCACTTGAAGCTTTGGAATCTATGTTTTCCTTAACTAATTTCCTTCTTCCCCTTCTGTCCACATATATCCACTGTGCACTCTGCAACCAGAAAAGGCCACAGGACTCAGCTATCCCTCTGAAAATTTCCCCTGCCTTGCCTGACCTAAATCTTGGCTTCCTCTTGAAGACAATAATTTCTCTATGATCTTCTCTAGCGGTGGTATTCATTTTCTCAAACATCAGAATTGAAAGATGATGGTATCAAGTGCAGTGTGGGTTCTAGATCATTCTTCCATGACTTCCTTTTTCAAATAAACAAAGACCCACAAAAACACTGCTTTGACATCCATGCCCCTTTGGTGGATCTCCTATTTCCTGTCACCCACCTACTTTCTGGATCATCCAACCCAAGCACGGTTGGTCCACCGGCATCCTGTCTTCCTCTCCACCTGAAGTCCTCTGTCTTCCTCTCCACCTGAAGTCCTCTGTCTTCATCTCCACCTGAAGTCTTTTGTCTTCATCTCAGATGATTCTGATCTCCTGATTAGTGGCCTGACATAACCTGATCAAAGCTGTAATTTTAAATTTCAAAGCTGTTAAAATTTACTGCTAGTTCACTATTTGAAAGAAATGACATCTAATAATTAGCAATGTCCTGCTGCTGCACGTTATCAAAGAACGCGGAAGTGAAACACAGTTGCAGGTCACTTAGAACCCAATGTCCTATGGTGAAAATGTATGCCTTTAAAGAGAATGAGTTAACACTTCGATGGTGTTAGTGTCTCAAAATGAAGTGTATCTATTTGTATCCCTTTATAGGGTTAGATTAGTAAGAACAATTTCCAAAAATCCACATATTTTCTTAAATACTTGGTCTTCAGTTAGTTCAAGATACTTTGTTGACAATATGTATATTATCACCTTCTGGTTCAAGAATATAGGCTTTGCATATAGCATGGCTAACTGAAAGGTAGATGAGCATTGCTAGCATTTAATAATCATTTCTTGCAAAATAAATACTACACACACATACATATTTTGTTTTTTATTTAACACACAATAAGAGCGCTAAAAAAATCTAGACATTTGCTGCTAAGAATAAACAATGACTTTTTAGTTGTTTCTATTAATATTCATGATTGGTTTAACATAGTTTTGATCATCAGACAACTGTTCTAATATTTGAGATCTAAGGATAAAGTACTAAAGTTTTGAGCAAGGATATTAAATTTTAAAAGGAGTCAGGATCTTTCTCAACCATCAGATATATAAAATCTAGCAAGGAACAAACTGAGGATTCTAGAGGGGAGAGGGGTGGGGGGATGGGTTAGCCTGGTGATTGGTATTAAAGAGGGCACGTATTGAATGGAGCACTGGGTGTTATACGCAAACAATGAATCATGGAACACTACATCAAAAACTAATGATGTAATGTATGGTGATTAACATAACATAATAAAATTAAATTAGGGGCGCCTGGGTGGCTCAGTCGTTAAGCGTCTGCCTTCGGCTCAGGTCACAATCCCAGGGTCCTGGGATCGAGCCCCGCATCGGGCTCCCTGCTCGGCCAGGAGCCTGCTTCTCCCTCTCCCACTCCCCCTGCTTGTGTTCCCTCTCTAGCTGTCTCTCTTTCTCTCTGTCAAATAAATAAAATAAAATCTTTAAAAAAAAAAAAAAAATCTAGCAAGGAGATATTCAGTGATCTAATCACATTCTAATTATTATATATGTAAATAAATATAAAAGTATTACTATGATAAGTAATTGTTTTTCTTCTTGTTAGGTGTTTGTATTCTTATTTGAACTGGGTTTGTTATGTATATAGATTCTAAATTTTTATCTTACTAGAATGGGCAGACATAGTTTCTCTTTCTTTCAATCTGCCTCTCTCCCTTCTCTCGTTCCTTCTCTCTCTGGTTATCTGTTTATTCTGATAGCTATCTATCTATCTATCTATCTATTCTTAGATAGGTCTTATGTAGATTAGATAGGTCAGAATAATATATATCAGAAATATAATTTTCCCTTTAAAATGTTTTTAATTTTTTTTTTACTTCATTCACTTATATCCTTTCTGTACATACTTTTCTTCCTCTTCTTTTGCTCCTCATCTTCCTCCTCTTCTTTCATTCTTTGATTCAGAGGTGAGATAACATATGTGGATTAATATTTATTTTTCTTCTTACTTGCTCCTTTGCTATGTCACTGCTCCTCTAAATTAAAAAAAAAATACCTTCAAACTGAACAAATAATATATTAAAAGTACTTTTAAGGAAGGATATTGACTTTATAAGGTGATACATAAAATAAAGAAGTAACAAAATTGATTAAAACTCTTCAAAACAAAGAAGGAAACTCATACTAAAATGCAGGGCTAACTTCTTCATAGTATTCTTATTTAAGACATACTGAATTTGTATTTTTGACATAATTTTCACAGAGCCAAATTTAGTCTTGAATGTTTTTAAAAATCTCATGCATTCATTGTAGCAAATTATGTAGACTTCTAAGTAAAAATTCACATAACTATTTGTATGTCTATTTATATACATTGTTTTCATCTCTCATTCTTTATCTCCCATTCCAAAGCACACGCAAAGATACACACACACACACACACGCACACACACCAGCGGTGATTGAAAATGTTGGGAAACCTATTGAATGACAGGCACAAAAGTTACGTGTCTTCTAGTATATTTAGAATAAACAAATTATTTAAAACTAAGAAAATAAAACTGTATTTGCCATATAATATTAAAAGCACAAATGTGAAGGCTTTAGAGAAGTTTCCTCATGAAAAACAATCATGACAAAAGAGTACCTGAATGACAATATAAAAAAATTAAAACCAGAGAATTAATCTTTGTCTTCACACACGCTGGCTGATGCTAACACAATTGCAGAAAACCATGTATTTAAACCTACATTTTATAAAACCTCACTGGCAAAAATCAATAGAAAGCTTTAGTGGGTAGAATGTGTGTAATAGTAACAAGTAGAAAGGTTAGTGTAGAAGTTAATGGTTCTATCAGGAATAAAACAGAGTTAAAATGTGAAGGAAAGGTCTACCACAAGTGGTTCATTAACCTTTTAGAACCCCAGTGTATCCTCGCTGTAAAGATTACAACAAATCTGACTCAGACTCTCCTAGCATTTGCTAATACTCCAACTCAGCACAGCACTGTGTGCATTTCTTATGATAGAATTATTTTCGTTGCAATTACACGTTGCTGCTAAAAAAAAAAAAAAAATGACAGGATGAGAATGCAGAGGGCATCAGTAAGCACACACCATGGAGGTTTTTGTTTGTTTGTTTTCCTTCTAGGTCTTCTCTTTGCGTCTGATATAGCTTCAGACACAGTCACATTTCTAAATGGAGAGCTGAACTTATCTCAGAATTCTGTTAATTTTCAGCTTATTCCTAGTGTTGTTTGAATATCGAGAAAGGGAAAGAACTTTTCAGACCCAATTTGCATTATTCAGAGCAATAAAATAATACCATTATCTTCTTTTTGAATAAAAAATAGATTCTCTGACCTCTGAATCTCCTTGCCAAAGTGTTTTGCAAAAGGATGAGAATTGGACTTGTACTGTAACAATTCAAAGGTACAATTATGGTAACAAAAGCTCTGGTTAGAAACACGTTGGCATTAGGGCGCCTGGGTGGCTCAGTCGTTAAGCGTCTGCCTTCGGCTCAGGTCATGATCCCAAGGTCCTGGGATTGAGCCCCACATCGGGCTCACTGCTCTGCAAGAAGCCTGCTTCTCCCTCTCCCACTCCCCCTGCTTGTGTTCCGTCTCTGTCAAATAAATAAATAAAATCTTAAAAAAAAAAAGAAAGAAAGGAACACATTGGCATTAACAATGATTTAACGTCTTTGGATAAAATTTACTCACAGTGTTGTCCCCATATCCTCTGTGATTGCCTTTGATTATTTTTTTGGCCTTAACAAAAGAATTAGAGAAAATTTCTGCCCCTAACCTCCTTCCTTACACAGTATCCTTCCTGCTTCCCTTAATCCCCCTGTCCCCTCTCTCAAATCTTTCTTGCTTTTCTTTCAGCAAATTTCAGGGTAGAAGTTTAAATGAGCAGCTGCCGCAGCAGGGCCTTGCCAACATTCTCTGGCCAACCAACCAACAGGGGGTACTCTTGTACAGGATGGCTGGCTCCCCTTCCCAGACAGAACTAACCTCTGTGACAAATTCAGAGTCCACAGTTTGGAGCCGAAATCCCAGACCTTACATTCCTTCCAAATTTTCCAGTTGGTAATCTATCCTGCTGAGCTGATTCTCTTTAAATTTCCATATAATCCAAAAATGAAGTTATTTTTATTTCTTCCTCTGTTGTTTTTTTTTTTTTTTTTTTTTTTCCAAAGAGGGGAGAATTCAGTTCATAATTAGGGGAGGAGTAGTTTTTGGATTCCATCCTCTACATGAAATCTGTTATAAATACACCCTGCCAAAATCCTGAACGGTAATGTGCCAGTTTTGTAATAGGTTTAGTTCTCCGGTCTTTTTCTCTAAGTCCAAATTCTCTGTCATTCTATAACATTTTGTCCTTGAAAACCTTTTTCTCCCCCCTCACCATTTTCTTTGTTAAAAGATGGTGTGGTCTGCATGTTTTAAGCTATCCCATCTGTGACAGCTGAAGACAAAAACATCAGCCTGAGTTTTGGCACAACTTGGGCCTACGTCCTGTAATCTCATTTGTGTCTGTCCTAGAACTGTCCTTATTCCCCAGAATTCTTATCTCCTAGCCACAGCTGAGGGCAGCATTGTGGCTCTCCGCGCACAACTGATGCACTGGCTAAATGACGTCCAGATCTTTGTTAGAGCAGACATGATCTTTGGAATTGACTCTGATGTTGAAAATTGCTGAACCCCTTAATCTGTTTCATTTCTCTTGCTTGAATGATGGTCTGAACAGGGTAACTTCAGAGAACAATGGTTCTGGCTCTTTGAAATGTTGATTTTCATCTGTGCCATGATATGATGAGCACATAAAGTTTTTATATAGTTGGGTCAGTGATAATAAGGCCTTCTACAAAGAACACCATGTTTACCAGTGTTCCTTTCACTTGCCAGAAAGCTTTGTCTATAAACACACAGCAGACTTCATGAAGCCTAAAGTTAAATGAGAACTCTGACTTAGAAGCAGTCATTTTTTTTAATATTTTTGTTGTGCTTTTTTAACATAATTTTCAATACAAAATTTCACTGGAACCTGAGTATTTGGGACCAGGAACTTTTTTTAGAGTAAAGATTCTAATTTTCTCTTTAGTTTGAAACTTACTTTTTTTTTTTCTTTTTGATTGGTAAGCTTTTATGCCGTCATGCTGTATATTAAATAATTCAGAAATCATTTATAACAAAATGATGTCTATAGCCCACAGGATCCACCAATCTAGACTGTGGCCCAATTTTATCTTTGTGGCATAAACAATTTTACAAATTGTTGGTAACTTGGGAGTATCACCCAAAAAGACTGACTGTTTAAAAAATAACTCCATAGGAAATTTACCTGTGATTGACACCTTACATTTGTTTATTAAATATGAACTTATTCTGCAGTACATAAAACCCAGATGTTAACCTATTATTGTCAAAGACATCATCTCAAAACCTAAAAAATATTTATAGTTTATAAGTCTAACATATAAAGCCAAAATTCGCAGAATTTTTAAGATTTGAAAATAGAAGCGTAATATTTTGCTATTTTAAAATAGCTGAAGTTAGAAATAAATGCTTAAGGATGTAAAAACTATGTCACCTGAGAAGTAGTTTTCTTTGCACTTTCTATAACATGAGGCCAATTTCATCAATTTTCAGTATTTGCAAAACCTATATGAGTGGGTGACACTCTTACTTGGATAGGTTTCCTCTTTCCTGGTGTAGAATAGGAGTAACTATTATATTTCATTTATTTGATAATTTCATCCAGAAACCTAGAATTCTAAATACTATGTGATTGTCTGAAGCTCCCTTCTTAGAGTTGTTCTTAACTTACTGTCATGCAGTGAAAAGGAAGCAATGCGTGTCTGACAATGGGAGGACTCAGTCTCAGGGAACCTCAGTCTGTGTGATCACAGATTGTTTAAATTAAGAGGAAGAGGGACGTTCTCAATAAATTAGACTCAACAATGAGAAAAGCGTTTATTAAAACCTAAAGCAGGATTTCCAGATGCTGAAAGCAAGAAGAACTGCTGAAAAGGCATGATTTCTTTCTAGTTAATTTGATTGGATAGCAGATGAACAATTTTATAACCCAAATGAAACAGAACATATAAATAAATTAGTTGTTTTTTTTTAATTTGGTTGCAAAAGAGGCCATCAGTCTTCAAGTTTTGAAAGGAAATGTGGCTTATTCTGTTCATTGAATTCATTTGGAAATTCTTCTTTTCTGATGTTGCTTTATTTTTCCATGACTTACACATGTATGGGAAATACACTTTTGATCTTCAGTCCTTACATGCTTAGTGATCTCTATCCATATTCAGCGTGGGTGACAATCTAAACATCAATCTACTCATCAGTCTTCATACTTTTCAGAGCAGCACAAAGACCTGACTGCACTTTATACCAGTGTGTGATGTGGGGCAGTGTGATTAATCCCAGTGAGTTTCGGTTTCCTAATTCATAAAAGAAGGATAAAACATTTTTCTATTATGGTTCTTCAGATTAAGTTTTATACTGTTTTCCTCTCTTTCTACTTCCTGTTTATTCTCTCTCTCTCTCTGTTACTCTCTCTTCCCTACCTCCCACAACCCCCCCTCCCCTATGGGTGTCTGTCCATCATTTGTCTGACTATCTATCTATCTATCTATCTATCTATCTATCTATCTATCTATCATCTAGCTATCTTATATCATCTATCTATCTACTCACCTACCTATCCATTTTTCTGCCTATTTACTTGTTACCACATGGAATTGGAAATAGGTTGCTAATATCTACAGTATAATTGAAAATACAATAGAAAATAAAGAATGGGGCAAAGGGCAAATAAAATATTAAAATTTAAAGGTAATCAGTAGAGTCATTGATTTTGAAAAAAAAAGATATAAATGTAGTTCTTTTTGTATTACTATACTTTCCATCTGCCCTTTTTTTCCTTTTTTTTTTTTTTTTTTTGGCAATTTAGGATATGATTGTACCCAATTCCATATCATCATGATAAGCCCTGGGTTTGTTTTCACCATCAAATGGAATTGATAGAGCTGGCAGCATGGGTATAATGAACGTCATTCCAAAAGAGAGCTGTAACAGTGTCACATATGCAAAACAGTGTAAGGCATTTTGTAAAATAGTACATTGCATTTTGCCAGTGTGGAAATAACCTTATTTTTTGCATTTATTTCTTTATGAAGCCAAGATCAATAAACATACATGTAGGCAAAATACTTAATCCTGATATTTTTAAAACCATTTGTATGGATTATAATGATTATGGTCTCAAATGTTACAGTTCAAATAATACACTGGCTTAAAAAAATTTAAAAAAAAAGAATAAAACTTCAACTTTGCTGATTATAAATGATGCATTTTAAAATATTCATTTTCAACATTCTTTAATATTAATTAGCTAGATGAATGAGTCACTCCTATTTTAATTTATAGGAAGCAAACAATAGGATTTACTATATCTTACAAGATAAAACAAAATAAGAGGACTTAACAGATTCATGTTAATCTTGGATTTTTCTCATATTTGAACATATTCTCCAAAGTTTTGAAATTGTAACTAAACTCTGTTTCAAATCATAGAAAATTTAGCTTAGTTATTCATGCTTCAGGATGGATTAATCAAATTCACATTTTAGGGTCAGTGGGATGAATTCTTAACTATTTTTTAAGAAAGAGCCTGACCATTTTTTATTTAATAGTTCTAAAGATGATTTGTTATTGTCTGTAAAGGATATCATGGCATGTAAGGGTTCCTTGAAAATACTTATATGCAGTATTCTTAAAATCATCAGCTTGAAATATGTATTAATTCTTAGCCTTAATTAACACATGAAACCTACTGTAATTAGGAGACACATACATATTAAATGAGCCTGCAGTTTTTAATATGCACACCTCTACTAGCTGTGCCAAAAATCCTTTGAAAAAACGTATTTTTATTCTTTCAGTAAAATACCATTAGATAGAAAATTTGACAGTATATCTCAATTTAAGTCAGGCCAAAATTTCAAGCAATAAAAATGTTCACCATTTACCTCAGAGATCAAGGAAAAAATATTTGGAATCTTGGGAGAATTTCAATTCTCTATTCATGATGCAGACTCCATTTCTCTGGCTCAGACAACGAAGATGAATAAGAATCCAGCTCTCCAGGTTAAAACATTTTCCTTTATTCATCTTTTATGGCCATTTGTCTCTATATACCTACTTTGCAGGGTTCTTATGAAGACGAGTAGAATAGTTCTAAAGTGCTTAAACTCTTAGGAGGAAAAGTACACTATTAGAGCAAATTATTATTACCTTTATTACTGTAACAAACACCGGGGATAATTATTTTTGAGTCAAAAAGAATAAGATAAAGTGTGATTCTGTGTCAAAAATGACGTGGTGGGTGGTAAATGGTTTTTACTTCCATAAAGAGCAATACAATAATTTTCACATTGCACTGCTTCGAATATGTATCCTCTAAAGACTTTGTTTCATGTACTCACTTTAAAAATTTCTATATTTCTTTCTCACATAAATTCGCTAAACTTTGTCCTTTATAACACCTGTGTAGCTTTAGCAAAATTACAGAAAAGGAGTTAATTTTTTGCCAAAAATAGACTGTAACAAATGTAAGACCATGCATACGAATTCCCCTTACTGTATATTTTCTTTTACATTATAGTTTTCATGTAAATTTGAAAATTTTAATAGTTTTTCTTCGCAGTTTTTCTGAGACTATTTCTATTTATCCTAATATTACATGTGGTTAGAGACTATCCTATTAGCTTTATAGAGAAACCACTTTCTCTTTTCATATGCTCTTGAGTTTCATTTTCTATAATGTATGTATTCCTGATTTGCATTAATTACATATGTTGTGTGGAGCTCTTATTGGGCTTTAATCTATTTCATTTTGGGTAAAAGGCAAACAATTCCCTTCCCTAGGTTTAGCATTTATAGAAAAATGTCAACTAGATATTACAAATTAATAGTTAAAAGTGGAGAGGATTTTAAAGTGCAAAAAAGTCTTGAAGGCTGTTCTTTGCTTTTCTCTCACTTTTTTGCTCTACCTCCCTTCTTACATATTATCTTTCTTCTCTCTTTCTCTTCTGATGCTTCTATATTTGGGTTTTAGCGGGACATTCACCTACATAAGCACATTCTTTTTGGTCATACTCCAAAAGTCACATAGGTTTAAACCACAGGACTTAATTAATACCTGAGTTATTTCCTGAAAGGCATGGTCTGACCTCTCCTTTCCATAGATGGGTGTTCTTGGTGTTAGGAAGATACAATGATAAGAGGAGGTAGCTAAGGAATTGAAGTATGGCATGTTTCTACTTTCTTCCTTAATCTCACTAATCACTCTGGGACACATGGCAGTAAAGTAGTAACTACATATAATTCTCTATTCCGTGACAGTATCCCCCCCCCACTCTCTCTCTGTCAAATTTTATAAATGAATTAGGGACTGCATATTACTTGGTTTTGAGTCATCTTTGGTGACTATGGAAAGAGAGTTCATAGTAAAACCCATGTTCTTATAACTTCCTTACTCTGACATTGTTTAATTTTACAGCTTGCCCCCAGAAAGAAATTTGCTTTCTTCTAGAAGTATTCTTTAGCAAATCCTTCTCATTTTGAAGATGATTCATGATTACTGTCAGAGTCTTTTGAGCACCTGACTTAAAGTGACAGCCATCTGCCAATCACTTACTGATAATTTTAGAAAAGTTATCATGAAGATCAGTAATTCCAAGTTCGGCAGAGCCTGCACAGCACTGGCACGCTCAGCTTTCATGATAATGTCTGCAGGTGGGGTGTAATGAAGTTTACTGGAGCAGCTAATAGGTAAAAGTATCCTGTAGAAAATATTTGTTGTAAACCTTTGAACATTTATTTTGTGAAAGTAAGAAAGCACTATATTGAAATAAATAGGTTCATTTATTCTAAACAAATTTTTGAAATCAGAAATTAATTCATTCCTGGTGCCATGCACTACTCTAGGGTTTTGACATGTATTGTTGCACAAAATTGACCAAAGTCTCTTACATAACGGAGCTTACATTTTAGTATGGAAAGACAATGAACATTAAGTTGCTAAATAGGTAAGTTATATAAGATATGAGAAATGGATGAACTAAAGAAAAAGAAGGAGCAGAGTATGAGATTTGGAGAGTGCTAGAAGCAGGTGGGCAGTTTAAAATATTAAATAGCATCGTGGATAATTCTCATGAGAAAATGAAATTGAACCAAAATAAAAAAAAGAGTAAGGTGTCAGTTAAGCAGGTGTCTGGCACAAAACAGGCACAGGGAAAACTAAAACAAAGACTCAAAAGCAGAAACATATTTGGTAAGTTCTGTGAACAAGAGCAAGTGAGGGTAGTACAATGAACCTAGAGCATGGGGCTTGTCAAAAAATAAGTCAGAAATTATTGGACCACTAAGCTAACTTAGGATTTTATCAGAATGTGCAGCTCATGACAAAGTTTTGAGCAGAAAAGTGACATGATCTGACAAATTAAATTTTGTATTCCACTACAATGGAATCAAAGAGTAGAGTCAAATGGGCATAGTATATAACACAAAAAGTTGTATCGGTGTATCTTTCTTTACCAGCCAGATGTTTTAAAAAATTCTCTGTAAATCAAGATTTTTTTTTTCCAATGAATCAATTAGAATCTACCTGAGGGTATGACCTTTAAGAGAATCTTATTGTCCACCTTTTGCAAAGTAAAGACTTCATTTCCTTGCAAATAATCATACGGTAGTTTATACTCAAACCATGTACAGTGCCATTTCTAATAAAATGGAAGTTGGAATAAAATGATCCTAGATAATCAAAGACAACCAGGACTAATCCCAAATATATTGATGACTTTTTGTTTTGTTTTGTTTTTGTTTTGTGGGGTAAGGCCTGAGTGAGGATATATATGTTTAAAAAGTTCTACAGGTTATTTTGTAATTGCAGTGGGACTTCTGGACTTCAATATTTATTCCTTTCCAAGTGTCCACGAGAGGTGTGTGTGTGTGTCTGGAAAAGAAAGAAAAAAGAGACAGATGGAATGGAATAGTCTCATAAATACATGTAAAAATGAGCAGATTTTTTTAAATCTTTATAACCATCCATCCATCCATCCATCCCTCCATCCATCCATTCATATGTTATAATGTTCACTAGAATGCCAGTGTCTGATTTCATTCTGGAAAAATCAACAAGACAAAAATGATCTGGCATTACTTGTCAGTAGGGATACAGTCAAGATACCAGTATACTACAGTGGAATGTATGTATCCTTTACTCCACACAGCAGAAAAGGTAAATCATTAAGGAAAAACAAGTAAGAATTGGTTTTCTCCTACCATACAAGTATGTGACCTTTTTGGCTACATTTGTTGCTCAACTCTTGCTTACAAGAGGGACCATGCAAATCACCCAAGTGATCAATGTTCTTTTTATTTTATTTTATTTTATTTTTTAAATTTACATTCAACTAGCCAACATATTGTACATCATTAGTTTTTGATGTAATGTTCAATGATTCATTAGTTGTTTTTAGAATTGTTAATCTCAATTCCTGTCATTTCACTGTTTTACTTTTATTCTATGTGTTTGTAAATTTCCTTGATTTTAAATTAAAATCTGGGCATCAATCTATAGGAAATTATATGTATGTCAGAATAGGATACAAAGAAAATATCTACAGATAAGAAGTCTTGGAAAGAAATGCCAGAATGTAAGTAGATGCCAAAATAATGTTTATGTTTTTCTCTAGGGTTAGCTGAGGTCATGCCTCATAGATTGATCCTAAATGTCACTTTTGTCACCCGTGCTACTAAGTAGCTCATTCCACTTATTTAGATATTTTTGACAGCTCTCTCCTTTGATTTCCTAAAGTGTAGCATCCCTAAAACTTATTAAAATGTTGAAGTTCATTATTTAGCAAGAGAAAACTTGACAGGTAAGAATTAAGGAAGCTTTTAAATTTTTAGCTAACTTTCTCTCCTTTATGCATTCCAGGTATTAACACCTTTGTGATGTCTTGTTAAAGCCAAGGAGAAAAATTATCCCAGAAGTTTTTTGAACTTAAAAAAATCCTACACAGAATACACTCAAATTAAAGGTAACTGTTATTATGTTAAAAGTATTAACCATATGTTGCTTGTAATAAGATGAGGAGACAAGCCTAACCTACATTTAGACACAGTTAATAAATACATATGACCCCTAAAAAGTGATAGCATATATATTGTAAAAAGAAGATTTCTTACATATTTCTATCAATATGAACATTTTCTGTCAACATACATTCACCTTGTCATGCTGGCTTTTCACAATTGCTATCTTGAGGGCTTTAATTATCTCCTAAAATTATAAGTATTTACATTTGTTTTGTCTCATGATTGTTTGCCACTAATATGTCACATTTTTTTCATGTGTGGTGACAACTGGTCACTCATCACTAATAAAATGACAAGTTTCTTATCCAAGCTGTAAACACAGTAGGTTTTTAAAACAAACTTCAAAGACTAAATCTCCTCTGTGATTTCCTACAGAGTATACACACCAATAGACTTGACGGTATGCTGTCACTTTCTTCTATTAAGATTAACAGAATTATCCACTATACATTATGCACTAAAACCAACAGTATCCCTTTCAGAACCAGATTTGAAAGCAAGTAAGTAGTTAAAATATTTGCCTTTCTTTTAGGAATCCATGTTTATTTATAAAATAGAAAACAGAAAAGAGAGAAATATACCGTTAGTTGATCTCACACTTTATTTATATTTAACCATGCTATAGCTAATGGTTTTATATAATTTGTTTAAGGTTAGTAATAGCAGGAATTACTTCTTTTTTAAAACTGACCTAACAACTTAATTTAGCCCTGCGTCTTGGCTGTGTTATTCTTTCATAAAATTTTATAAAAAAGAATGACTGAAGTCACACAAGTCAGTGTAAGAATTTATGTATATAAAATAAATTTAAATATATAATATTATCTGAGCCATTAAAAAATACAGTTGACAAAACTAAACCAATTTCCTTTAAAAAAATTCCTGCAGTGTATAACAGATTTTATATTCTGGAGGTGGAAGATATTTTAAGACACAGCAACAACTAAAGACAGAACAGTAATATCTATAGGGACTATATATAAGTATTTGAACATTTTCACCTCAAAAAGAATATTTGTAATTTAGATCTTCTTTATAATATAGATAATACTGCATATTTAAGCAGTATTAATCATTTACTCAGTGATTCTACTTATAAAGTCAATAAAATATTTGCTATGAGTAAGGAGCAGATACAAAGACAAAGAAAACATAGTCACTATCATCAATGAACTTGAAATCAAATTAGTGATGCCAAAATACTATAAGCAACTTACAGATATTACAAATGAATTCTGTAAACATATACTAAAGCAGTGGCAATAGAGAAAGGGAAGTGAAGTATTTTAAAAGATATTTTAATAGTGAAATTGACAATATCCTGTGCCTCAGTAAATGTGCCAAAGGGAAGAATCAAATAGTACTGAAGGTTCTTGCTGTTGTAATAGGGTAGATTGACTTCCCTGGTCCAAGATAGCTAGCATAAGTTTTGCTGGGAATAGTGTTTGGTTTGGAGAATGTGGAGTTTAAAGTATTTTTGAAGGATTTTTTTTTCTCCCATTGGGTGTAGAATTCTAGTTTGGCTGTTGTTTTTGTTCAGCACTTTAAATATATCCTTCCCCTGCCTTCTAGCTCTGATCCTGTTTGCTTGAACATTAGTTGTCAATCTTCTTATTGCTCATTTAGAAAATATGTATTATTTTCCTTTGGCTGTTTTTAAAATTTGTCTTTTTGTCATTGGTTTTCAGCAGTTTAACTTTCAGCAGTTTGCTGAGGTGTTGTTTTTATAATTATTAGGGTTCTCAGAGCTTCTTCAATCCATGGGTTAGTCTCTTTACTAAATTTTGAAATTTTCAGTCACTATCATTTAAAATATTGGCTTTTTTTTATTTTTAAAGATTTTATTTATTTATTTGCCAGAGAGAGAGAGAGAAAGAGAGAGCACAAGCAAGGGTAGTGGCAGGAAGAGGGAGAGGGAGAAGCAGACTCCCCACTGAGCAAGGAGCCCAATGCAGGACTCCATCCCAGGACCCTGGGATCATGACCTGAGTCAAAGGCAGACACTTAACCGACTGAACCACCCAGGTGGTCCCTAAAATATTGTTTCTTTCCTACTTTTCTTCTCTCCTTCTGTGATTCCAATTATTATTATGGTAGATATTTTCAATTGCTCTGCATGCTCCTTACATGCTTTTGTACATTTTTTAAAAAATTTTCTCTGCATTTCAGTTTATGTTTTCTCTTGCTCTGTTTTTAGTTCATTAATCTGCCTTTCTATCTAATCTGTGTTAAAGCCCATTTATTGATTATCATTTACAATTTCCAGTTCTTAAATTCCATTTATATTTTCATATTACATATTAAATCTCTGATATATATCTTTATAATTTCATCTGTGTCCTTAATCTTCATGTTTTTTATATATTTATAGTAACTTGAGAGCTCTTGCCTGCTAACTATAATATCTGGTTCAGCTATGCTGTTGTTGTTGTTGTTGTTTTTCTTTTTCTTAATTTTTGGTCTCCTGGCACAATCTCATGAATTGATTATATATATTTTACTTCACATGGACCATTTTGTATAAAAAGTGGAACAACTTTTCTCCAATAAAGGTTTACTTTTTCTTCTGCCAGGCAGATTGAGCTGGACTGATCACCTTATTCTAGTCAGGGACAGACTTGGGAAGAAGCTAGGTTTGCCTCTGTTCTCATACATAGTTTGCCATTTCTTCACTTGAGAACTTGGTGCCTGGCATGTTCACTGGGACACCTTCCCTTGGCGGTTTCTAAACTCTCTTATCTCCTTGGCATTGAGAGACTGCCATAAACTGTGCTTTCTGGTAAACATTTTAGGACGCTACCCAAGTATCTTCTGAATTTGGTAAATGTCCTAAGGAGATAGCCAGCAGTCATGAGGTTCAGCTCTTCAATCTCCCCTTCTCACCAGGATGTTTTCATCTTGAGCTTCCAATCCTGATTTTTTAACCATATGAGCCTGGACTTTCTATCTCTTAGTCATGGCTTTCTACCCAGGCAGGGTCTGGGTTCTTAGTCCCATAGTCCTATATCTTAAACCTAGTAATAGCAAATACTGTCAGGATACACTGGCTCAAACAGTTAGCTGACCTCAACTGTGGATTCTCCTCCACCCCCATTCAGTAGTACTCATCCCTAAAATCCTGGCTGCTTCAGCTGCTTCACCTGTTCTCCAAATGTCTTTTTTTTTTTTTTTAAGATTTTATTTATTTATTTGACAGAGAGAGTGAGAGAGCATAAGGAAGGGGAACAGTAGAGGGAGAGGGAGAAGCAGACTCCCCGCCAAGCAGGGAGCCCGATGTGGGGCTCGATCCCAGGACCCTGGGATTATGACCTGAGCCAAAGGCAGACGCTTAACCATCTGAGCCACCCAGGTGCCCCCAAATTTCTTTTATTTAGCAGCTTTTCTCTATGTTCTTGGTGGCACCATTCTCCCCCAAGCTACTTCATCATATATACATACAAGTAGAAGTCCTACAACAGCTCCTGAAAAGGCAGTTTGAAAGTATGAAACAAATTAAATACAATTAGTGAATATTGAATTTCATAATCCTTACTTCACAAGACTGCTTTAGAATTTAAAGGAAATAAAAAAGTTTAGAAAATGATATGAAATTATGGACAAATTTATTGCTTTTATCATTACTGGGAAGCTAACTTAACTTTTATAATTTCGTAGCATCCAATGTTGAATTACTCATGGAGTCTTGTTAATAAATAGTAATTATTGATTATTAAAGAACAGAAAAATAAACAGGATAATATCAAGATTAGCTTGAACCTTTTCTGTGGAAGAACTGGATGTGGATGAGCAATATAAAAAGGTACTTGATAGGTCCAAAGGTACAAACTAACAGTTATAAAATAAATAAGTCATGGGACTGTAATGTACAGCATGTTAATGATGGTTAATAATACTGTATTACACATGTAAAAGATGCTAAGAGAGTAGATCTCAAAAGTTCTCACCACAAAAAAAGAAGAGACAACCAAGTGCTTGGGGAAAAATTAGAGAATTAATGTGGTCATCTGTTAATTAGGGACTCTTTGTATAGTAGTAGGTAAGAAAATGAACCAATTCTCTCGATTTCAAGCTTTCTGAAGAAAAGTACACTTCATATTATAAAGACACATGATATTAATATAGTATATAATTTTACTGAACTGAAATATATATGAGCAGTTATATGTGGCTGTAATCTGTGGGTTTCTTTTTTATTTGTGGTAAAGAAATTCTGAATTACCTAAGATATTATCAAATTTATAATTCACATTTATATGAACACCTCCATCTACATAAAAAGTAGTTAAAATAATTGCAAAATCAGTTATATATTTTTGAAAAGGGATGGAAAAATTGGGCCTGTTCTGTCTTTACCCAGAAACTAATATGCATGTCTGTGTGAAATTAGATATGAATGTCAGTAATATCTGGATACCAAACCCCCAACCAAAGGGACTACTTTGAACAAGATCAGCTATAAAATTTAACAAATGCTTCAGACATTTACAACTCTGCACAAATATAATGGAACCTATACCTAATACTTACATTAAACTGCAGGTTTTGTGTGGTAAAATGCTATGCCCAATGAATTAGAAATGCCCTTATCAATCTTATGGTGAAAATGAAGATGATCGACAAAAAATCCTGTTTATTATAAAGAATAAATAAAGTAAAACACTTTGTGCCTTACTGACAAAAACTCCCATACATTACCTAAAAATAATAACACAGATGCTACAGACCAGAAGAGTGAGGTTTTCTGATTATGAAACAAAACGTGAATTGCAAAGAAATAAAGGATTATGTTTAAGGTATCACACTGTATTAAATCCTAATCCAATTCAATGATAGTGCAATGAGAGCTTGAAAAATAAAATTTTTGACATAAAAGGCTCATATTTTATGGTGGATAATAGTTACTATTGATGTAACTCATTGATTTTGTATGGACTGCATCATGTAGCAATTTCCCCTCCATTTTGATATAATTCACTATCAGAAAAGAAGTAGAATAAGTTTGAGCTGGCTAATTTTAAGCACTTAAGTAGAACAGAAGTATATGCAAACTATGAATAAGATAGGAAAATGAGGATAAAGATGCTATACAACGGTTTTTGCATTTAAAAATATATGTTATATATAATTTCTGTACAGTATACAATATGTTGATAAAAAAATACCATAATACTACCTTAAGATAGTTAGTGTTTAAGTCTGGATGTAAATGAACTAAATCAGCACCTCCTGACCCTGTAACACAAAAGTATGAGATGCTGATGGACTGTCTGATCATGCATGTTACTAGTCCACTATGTTTCATTAAAATCCCTATTTATTTCCACTGTCATTACATTTGTAGCAAGACCTTAACCTTGTTGAGTATTGGCACTTTGGGTAATACTGTGCTAAAAGGTAGCAGAGGTTAGCTATCATTTATCTATCTACCTACAAATATCCATATAAGAATATAATTTATTTTTGGAAAAAGACAAGATCTATGGATGCAACAATTTCCTCTCTTTCTTCTACCCACAGTTTTTCCATGAATACCACATCAACCCCCTTCCCTGTCTCTCACTACCCACCAGAGGAGAATATATGTAGTGTCACTTATTTCTGTGAAGTATTACACAATCTATAGGGAAGACAATTTAACTAGAAAGGCTATGCTTAAAAAAAAAATCACAAAGATTTCTGACAAATGGAGAGAAGAGGGAATAACAACTTAAAGGTGAAACAGTAGCAGAAGTTTGGGGTTTGGCTTATAATGATCTTTAGAGTAAATTGGTGTCACCAAAGAATTAGGCAGTAGAGATGGGTCTTTTTGAATGGTATTGCTATGGGATATGAATTGGATTCCTTTTAATGCTTTTAAGATGAGAGTAAAAGTTTTTTTTTTTTTTTTTTTTAAAGATTTTATTTATTTATTTGACAGAGAGATAGACAGAAGAGCACAAGCAGAGGGAGTGGCAGAGGGAGAGGGAGAAGCAGGCTCTGCACTGAGCAGGGAACCCGATGCGGGACTCGATCCCAGGACCCTGAGATCATGACCTGAGCCGAAGGCAGATGCTTAACCATCTGAGCCACCCAGGCGCCCTAAAAGTTTTTATTATTTTAAATTACTGTGTATTTGGAACTGTGGGCCTATTTTAATGCCAGCCCTAAATCTGACATAGAAGATCAAGACAGAGATGGAGGGTAATTTTGTGATCCCAAAAAGGTATCAATCAGGAGAAAATAGACCTGAGAGTGGACAGAGAAACGAAAAGGGGAGGGGGAACAATTGGACACTAAGTGAACCCAAATGGGACTGCAGTGGTCACATAAGGATAATGACACAGTGTCGCTCCTTAAGAGCATCTAAATCAATCACCACCATTCACTTTTACCAAGGGGCAACTAATTAGCATCGGAAACTTCACAAGTTTAAAACCAAGTCCTTGGTTTCTCCCACCAACCTTTTTTCTTTCCCTGCTTTAACTATCTCAGGTAATTGCAACTCCTTTTACCAGTCACTCAGGCCAAAATACTTGAAGTCATCCTTGACGCTTCTTTTTCTCACATTCCAGATTATATTCATCAATAAGTCCCACAAGCTCTCTTTTACCTTGTCCTCTGAATTTCACTGTATCTTGTTACCTATACACTAGCACTCCTCCCTGGAGCATTGCCATACTTTTTACCTGGTTCTCTTCCTTCTGCCCTTGCCCTGACCCACTTGTCAGAGGGATTCTTTTAAAATATAATCCAGATCATGATGTCTTCTGTTCAGACCTACTAAAGGATTTTAATTTACTTAGAATAAAATCCAGGATTCTATCCACAGTCAACAGAGCTTACATACGTCTACCCGCAACTAGTTATCCAGTGTCATTCTCTACTTTTCATGTCCTCCTGCCTCACTCTCCTCCCTTCTATCCTCACTGTTTTTGTTGCTATTTGTTCATCAGTATAAAGAGAATTCTCAAAGCTTTGCAATTGTTATTCTCTTTGCTTGGAAAGCCTTCCTGCAGATATTTGCATAGTTTGCTCTTTCAGTTATAGTAGGTGAGTTTATCCACATCCAGCACATTATTTATTTTGGTCTGTTTCCCACTGCAATGTGAGTTTCCTGATGCCAAGCATTTTATTTTATTGCTGTGTCCTCAGTACCTAGAATTGTGCTTGGCCCATAGTGGGCCCTTATTTAGTGTAATATTTCTTAAGTGAATAAATGAATACCTTCACAAGGGCATTTACTTCATTGTATTACAATTATTTGTTTGCATGTAAACATAACCAGAAAAATTTGTGATCCTTGAGCATAAGGCTTGGTTTAGTTTGGATCATCCAAGAAGCAGATACCAAGATGGAATTAGAAGTGCAAGAAGTTTTTTCTAGGAAATTCCTATGAAGGATAAGGAGTGAGCCAGAGAGGAAATAGGGAGCTTTTGGACTGCAGGGCAGGTCTGATTTCTGCAAAGGAGAGGGGAAGAAGAATTGTGTAGGAAGAGTTGCAGATGGCAGTGCAGTCCCAAAAAGGTTTCATCCAGACCAATGGGGAGTTTTTGGACCAAAGTGGTCATTTCAAGGGGCCTACCTAGTTCTCACAGCAGTGGGCCTGTGCCGTAAGCTCATTGGATGCAGTAATTGGTGGGAGCAGCCTGTGGGAAGTGTGGCTTAGTAACAAATGTGATGATAGATCCAGCACCCAGGGTCATAGCCAATTACATGTCCTGTAGCAGGAGATCTGAACAGTGCCATTTCACGGACACCACTGGGTGAAGTTTTTTATATCTACAGGTCCTATCACAACACATAACCAAATCTAGAAGCACATGATAATATTTCCCATGCCAAGGAGCTGCTTGCTGTTGTCTGTTGTATTCTATCTTTCCAGATCATTTCAGATTCCATACTCCATGAAAATCTCCTTAAGATAACCCTGTTGATAATTCCTTCTCTCATATTAAGAATGTTAGATATATTAGCTATACTAGCTGATATTAATTTGGCATAAATATACCGTCTATTTAATATATCAGTGTCTTGCTGTCTCATGAAATCATAAGTTCTCTGAGAGATAATCCACTTTGAATACTTCTAAAAGTATTAGATGTGTAAAATAATAATTACATTCATAGTAATTACTAAATGAGTATTGGATCAAATATGAACTGGGTCCTTTATCAATAAACAATCTGAAGATACAATGTGAAATGTAGTAACAACTGAAGGATCAGGGGTGTAGAGTAGGACAGTTGTTGCTATAAAAAAACAATAAGAGCCAAGGTAGCAATTTTTCTGCTGGAGAAAAAAAGCAACTGTACTTCCCAGAATTCAGGTTTCACTTATAGTGTGGAAAAAAATGATATATAATAACAAAAACTGATAAGTAGTATTTTCTTTCTGGATGGCAACTTCTTTACCAAATATGTAAAAATATTTCATTACATATGAAATGGAGAAAGAGAGGACTAAATTTTGATAGTATTTAAAAATAGGTTATAAATTGAGGTATATCTTAATTAATTTAAGGAGTTTGTGATGATATATAAACTGAATATGTGCCCACCTTTATTTAAAGGATATTGCTAGGGGCGCCTGGGTGGCTCAGTTGGTTAAGCGACTGCCTTCGGCTCAGGTCATGATCCTGGAGTCCCGGGATCGAGTCCCGCATCGGGCTCCCTGCTCAGCGGGGAGTCTGCTTCTCCCTCTGACCCTCCTCCCTCTCATGCTCTCTGTCTCTCATTCTCTCTCAAATAAATAAATAAAATCTTGAAAGAAAGAAAGAAAGAAAGAAAGAAAGAAAGAAAGAAAGAAAGAAAGGATATTGCTAACCTAGAAATTAAAATTGTTGGAAAGTGGCTCCTGGGTGGCTCAGTCATTTAAATGTCTGACTCTTGGTTTCAGTTCAGGTCATCATCTCAGGGTCGTGAGATTGAGCCCCACATCAGGCTCCATGCTCAGTGGGGGAGTCTGCTTGAGATTCTGTCTCTTCCTCTCCCTCTGCCCCTCCCCCCACACTCACACACATGCACTTTCTTTCTCTCAAATAAATAAATAAATCTTTAAAGAAAAATAAAATTGTTGGGAAAATGTTTGTATATCTAAATATACCCATATGCATTGCTAGAAACTTTAAAATTAATTGAAATAGTTTGGTATTAATAAAATATGCTGTTAGATTGACTGCTTAAATTAAGGCAATCAGAAAGTGACCAAATCTTTCCTTTCTTGAGAATTGTGCAAAACCAGTGCAATGTTACCAACTACATAAACATGAAATTCCATTTGCCTGACTGTTTATTGTAATGAAAGATAACAAGGGTGAAACAGTTTACACTATTGCATGATTTATAGGTAAGAAAGAAACAGTAGATAGAATAAGTTCTTTATAAGAAAATTTAGAGCTCAGTGACTCAGTACTTCCAAATTGAACAAAATTGTTGATTAAAGATTCTAAAAGGCCTAACTCTTCCATGACAGTTTTTCTTTAAATTTTAAAATTTTTATTTATTTACTTTTTACATTCTAGTGTGATTAACATAGTGTTGTATTAGTTTCAGGTGTACAATATAGTGATTCAACAATTCTATACATTACCCACCCAGTGCTCATCATGATAAGTGTACTTTTAATCCCCTTCACCTATTTTACCTACCCACCCCCACCTCCCCTCTGGTAACCATTTGTTTGTTCTCTGAAGTCAAGAGTCTGTTTTTTGGTTTGTCTCTTAAATTCCACATATGAGTGAAGTCGTATGGTGCTTGTATTTTTCTGACTGACATATTTCACTTAGCATTATACCCTCTAGATCCATCCATGTTGTTGCAAATGACAAGATTTCATTCTTTTATGGCTAAGTAATATTCCGTTGTCTATATATACCACAGCTTCTTGATCTATTATCTAGCGATGTGCACATGGGTTGCTTCCATTTTTTGACAATTGTAAATAATGCTGCAGTAAACATAGGAGTGGATATATCTTTTGAATTACTTCATGGCAGTTTTTTTTAAAAGGTCTTGAAAGATCATCAGTCAGAAATCCATTTAGTAGACTGAGTGTCACCTACTAAATTTCTGTCTTGAATGCAAATCTTTACCAGTTGGAATTATATAAATAGACTATTTGTAGTGTGCTGCTTCATGGCTAGATAGGAGTACCTATGATTCCTAGAGATTTAAAAAAAATGTGATACAAATTTCCTAAGTAAAATAAATGTTCCCATAGTGAATTGTTGAATAAGAGGGATCGTTTTTTTTTGCTTGAGGAGCCTGTTTATCCCACTTCATATCCATGTAACAGTTTGACTCTTTCAGAGGAAAGAACTGATAAAATCTAACACATAAACAATGATAACTTTATTAGCTTCTGTCTCTTGTTGAATCTCACTTTCCTTCAAAATGTCATTGAGAAGACAGAGAAGAGAAAATTTACCGATCATGTGTAGATGTGTAATGTGTTGAATGCTTGTTAATCTTTTCTTTTTTTTTTTTTTTTTTTAAATTTTATTATGATTTTATGAATGTTTTTTTTTTTTTTTTTTTAGATTTTATTTATTTATTTGACAGAGACAGACACAGTGAGAGAGGGAACACAAGCAGTGGGAGTGAGAGAGGGAGAAGCAGGCTTCCTGCGGAGCATGGAGCCCGATGCGGGGCTCGATCCCAGGACCCTGGGATCATGACCTGAGCCGAAGGCAGACGCTTAACGACTGAGCCACCCAGGCGCCCCTGAATGCTTGTTAATCTTTTCTGATCCATTATAAAAAAATTCTCTGGTTACACTAGTCTTCTCAATTGTTTTCAATTATTGTTCAGCTGACCAAAATTATACCTTGCCTGGATAGCCTGATTGACATATATCAGAATATAATTGTTAAATGTCATTTTTAGCAACTTCAACTCTGCCCTACCATCCTCATTATGGACTAGTGTTCATATTGAGAGACAGTCAATGTTGTAAGATACCAAAATTTAATACTATCAGTGTACAAGATAAAAATATACTTTATGCTCATAGTTTATCAGCCTTATGCTGGATCTCAGTCATGAAAAGAACAGAATGAAATTTTTACTTCTGTGGCTTATTCAATTGTCATTTCTTACAAAATACAATATAGTACTATAAAGAGAAACTCATGTAGTTCACGATCAAACCTGTAAAGTAATCATTTACGAGCCCTGGAATAAATCCAGACACCTGAGAAAAAATTTAAACTATATATCTTCTTTATCTAAAAACAGAAATCTCGTAGAGAATTAAAGTTTAGGGTTTGGGTTGTAAAATTTATATACAGATACTTTCTACATGAATATTGTAATATAAAATTAAATATTTTAATCTAAACATTTGATTTATTTTCTATTAGAAGAAATTCAATTTGATCTATTAGAAGAAATTCAATATGATCATTTGTAATCTTTAGTTTTAAAGTCCCTAGCAAAGAAGAACTAACTCTTATATGTAGTTCTGCAATAATTCTTTCTTATATCTACTGTAGAATCTCTGTCTTTAAATTAGTATAACCAAAATTATATTACATTTATACATTAATTTATATATCAAAGGAAAATAATAGAATGTTCCCTATGCCATTAGTTCTTAAAAATTATAGATGTTTCTTTAGAGTTTACTGTGTCCCAGGGTCTATTCTAAGCCACATATATCACTTGTATATTCTTTCATATTAACAAGAATGATAAGAATTAAAATTCTGACTCCACTTTACATATGATAAAATTGAGGCACAGAAGGTACACATAGCTAGTAAGTGATAAAACTTCCAGACAGACCATGTACCTTGACTGTAGAATCAGCATTCAGAGCCTACTAATGTATACAATCTTTTTATTTTATTGTTTAGTTAATGTTTTGTATTTTTCTACAAGGGAAAATGACCTGTTGTATTTTAGATTTCAAATCCTGTATGTTTAATGGTTAGTCAATAGTTAATCCTGTTTTTGGAAAATAAATTTCCCTTTCTATTTTTATTGCCAGTGTCTTAATGTGTTAATGTATTGTATCACGTTGATTGATTTTCAACTTTTTGAGGAACCTCCATACTGTTTTCCAGAGTGGCTGCACCAACTTGCATTCCCACCAACAGTGTAGGAGGGTTCCCATTTCTGCGCATTCCCACCAACATCTGTCTTTTTCCTACATGTTAATTTTAGCCATTCTGACTGGTGTGAGGTGGTATCTCATTGAGGTTTTGATTTGGATTTCCCTGATGCTGAGGGATGTTGAGCACTTTTTCATGTGTCTGTTGGCCATTTGGATGTCTTCTTTGGAAAAATGTCTGTTCATGTCTTCTGCCCATTTCTTGATTGAGTTATTTCTTCTTTGGGTGTTGAGTTTGATAAATTCTTTATAGATTTTGGATACTAGCCCTTTATCTGATATGTCATTTGCAAATATCTTCTCCCATTCTGTCGGTTGTCTTTTGGTTTTGTTGACTGTTTCCTTTGCTTTGCAAAAGCTTTTTATCTTGATGAAGTCCCAATAGTTCATTTTTGCCCTTGCTTCCCTTGCCTTTGGCGATGTTTCTAGGAAGAAGTTGCTGCGGCTGAGGTCGAAGAGGTTGCTGCCTGTGTTCTCCTTTAGGATTTTGATGGACTCCTGTCTCACATTGAGGTCTTTCAACCATTTGGAGTCTATTTTTATGTGTGGTGTAAGGAAATGGTCCAGTTTCATTCTTCTGCATGTGGCTGTCCAATTTTCCCAACACCATTTGTTGAAGAGACTGTCTTTTTTCCGTTGGACATTCTTTCCTGCTTTGTCAAAGATTAGTTGACCATAGAGTTGAGGGTCCATTTCTGGGCTCTCTATTCTGTTCCATTGACCTTTATGTCTGTTTTTGTGCCAGTACTATACTGTCTTGATGATGACAGCTTTGTAATAGAGCTTGAAGACCAGAATTGGGATGCCGCCAGCTTTGCTTTTCTTTTTCAACATTCCTCTGGTTATTCGGGGTCTTTTCTGGTTCCATACAAAGTTTAGGATTATTTGTTCCATTTCTTTGAAAAAAGTGGATGGTATTTTGATAGGGATTGCATTAAATGTGTAGATTGCTCTAGGTAGCATTGACATCTTCACAATATTTATTCTTCTAATCCATGAGCATGGAACATTTTTCCATTTCTTTGTGTCTTCCTCAATTTCTTTCGTGAGTATTTTATAGTTTTCTGAGTACAGATTCTTTGCCACTTTGCTTAGATTTATTCCTAGGTATCTTATGGTTTTGGATGCAATTGTAAATGGGATCGACTCCTTAATTTCTCTTTCTTCTGTCTTATTGTTGGTGTATAGGAATGCCACTGATTTCTGTGCATTGGTTTTATATCCTGCCACTTTACAGAATTCCTGTATGATTTCTAGCAGTTTTGGGGTGGAGTCTTTGGGGTTTTCCACATAAAGTATCATATCATCCGCAAAGAGTGAGAGTTTGACTTCTTCTTTGCCGATTTGGATGCCTTTGATTTCCCTTTGTTGTCTGATTGCTGTGGCTAGGACTTCTAATACTATGTTGAATAGCAGTGGTGATAGTGGACATCCCTGCCGTGTTCCTGACCTTAAGGAGAAAGTTCTCAGTTTTTCCCCATTGAGAATGATATTCACTGTGGGTTTTTCATAGATGGCTTTTATGATATTGAGGTATATACCCTCCATGAGTATACTCTGAACAGTTTTGATCAAGAAAGGATGCTGTACTTTGTGAAATGCTTTTTCTATTAAGAGGATCTATTAAGAGGATCGTATGGTTCTTGTTCTTTCTTTTGTTAATGTATTGTGTCACATTGATTGGTTTGCGGATGTTGAACCAACCTTGCAGCCCAGGGATAAATCTCACTTGGTCATGGTCAATAATCCTTTTAATGTACTGTTTGATCCTATTGGCTAGTATTTTGGTGAGAATTTTTGCATCCATGTTCATCAAGGATGTTAGTCTGTAATTCTCCTTTTTGATGGGGTCTTTGTCTGGTTTTGGGATCAAGGTTATGATGGCCTCATAAAACGAGTTTGGAAGTTTTCTTTCCATTTCTATTTTTTGGGACAGTTTCAGAAGAATAGGTATTAATTCTTTTTTAAATGTTTGGTAGAATTCCCCTGGGAAGCCATCTGGCCCTGGGCTTTTGTTTGTTGGGAGATTTATGATGACTGCTCAATTTCCTTAGTGTTTATAGGTCTGTTCAGATTTTCTATTTCTTCCTGGTTCAGTTTTGGTAGTTGATACATCTCTAGGAATGCATCCATTTCTTCCAGGTTATCTAATTAGTGGGCACATAGTTGCTCATAATATGTTCTTATAATTGTTTGTATTTCTTTGGTGTTGGTTGTGATCTCTCCTCTTTCATTCATGATTTTGTTGATTTGGGTCATTTCTCTTTTCTTTTTGATAAGTCTGGCCAGGGGTTTATCAATCCTGTTAATTCTTTCAAAGACCCAGCTCCTAGTTTCGTCGATCTGTTCTACTGTTCTTTTTGTTTCTATTTCATTGATTTCTGCTCTGATCTTTATTAATTTTCTTCTCCTGCTGGGTTTAGGCATTATTTGCTGTTCTTTCTCCAGCTCCTTTAGGTGTAGGGTTAGGTTGTGTATTTGAGACCTTTCTTGTTTCCTGAGAAAGGCTTGTATTGTTATATACTTTCTTCTTAGGACTGCCTTTGCTGCATCCCAAAGATTTTGATCAGTTGTGTTTTCATTTTCATTGGTTTCCATGAATTTTTTTAATTCTTCTTTAATTTCTTGGTTGACCCATTCATTCTTTAGTAGGATGCTCTTTAGCCTCCATGTATTTGAGTTCTTTCCAACTTTCCTCTTGTGATTGAGTTCTAGTTTCAAAGCGTTGTGTTCTGAAAATAGGCAGGGAATGATCCCAATCTTTTGGTACCGGTTGAGACCTGATTTGTGACCTAGAATGTGATCTATTCTGGGGAACATTCCATGGGCACTGGAGAAGAATGTGTATTCTGTTGCTTTGGGATGGAATGTTCTGAATATGTCTGTGAAGTCCATTTGGTCCAGTGTGTCATTTAAAGTCTTTATTTCCTTGTTGATCTTTTGCTTAGATGATCTGTCCATTTCAGTGAGGCAGGTGTTAAAGTCCCCTACTATTATTGTATTGTTGTCTGTGTGTTTCTTTGCTTTTGTTATTAATTGCCTTATATAATTGGCTGCTCCCATGTTAGGGGCATAGATATTTACAATTGTTAGATCTTCTTGTTGAATAGACCCTTTAAGTATGATATAGTGTCCTTCCTCATCTCTTATTATAGTCTTTGGTTTAAAATCTAACTTGTCTGATATAAGGATTGCCACCCCAGCTTTCTTTTGGTGTCCATTAGCATGGTAAATGGTTTTCCACCCCCTCACTTTCAATCTGGGGGTGTTTTTGGGTCCAAAATGAGTCTCTTGCAGACAGCATGTCAATAGGTCTTGTTTTTTTATCCAATTTGATAACCTGTGTCTTTTGATTGGGGCATTTAGCCCATTTACATTCAGGGTAACTATTGAAAGATATGAATTTAGTGCCTTTGTATTGCCTGTAAGGTGACTGTGACTGTATATTGTCTGTGTTCCTTTCTGGTCTATGTTGCTTTTAGGCTCTCTCTTTGCTTAGAGGACCACTTTCAAGATTTCTTGTAGGGCTGGTTTTGTGTTTGTAGATTCCTTTAGTTTTTGTTTGTCCTGGAAGCTTTTTCTCTCTCCTTCTATTTTCAATGACAGTCTAGTTGGATATAGTATTCTTGGCTGCATATTTTTCTCATTTGGTGCTCTGAATATATCATGCCAGTCCTTTGTGGCCTGCCAGGTCTCTGTGGATAGGTCTGTTGCCAATCTAATGTTTCTACCATTGTAGGTTACATATCTCTTCTCCTGAGCTGCTTTCAGGATTTTCTCTTTGTCTCTGAGACTCGTAAGTTTTACTATTAGATGTCGGGGTATGACCTATTTTTATTGATTTTGAGGGGGGTTCTCTGTGCCTCCTGGATTTTGATGCCTGTTTCCTTCCCCAAATTAGGGAAGTTCACTGCTATAATTTGCTCCAATATACCTTCTGCCCCCTCTCTCTTTCTTCTTCTCGGATCCCAATTATGCTAATATTGTTTTGTCTTATGGTATCACTTATCTCTCGAATTCTGCCCTCGTGATCCAGTAGTTGTTTATCTCTCTTTTTCTCAGCTTCTTTGTTTTCCATCACTTGGTCTTCTATATCATTAAATTGCTCTTCTACCTCATTTATCCTAGCAGTTATAGTCTCCATTTTTTTATTGCACCTCGTTAATAGCCTTTTTGTTTTCAATTTGGTTAGATTTTAGTTCTTTTATTTCTCCAGAAAGGGTTTCTCTTATATCTTCCATGCTTTTTTCAAGCCCAGCTAGTATCTTTAAAATCATCATTCTGAACTCTAGTTCCAACATCTTACTAATGTCCGTATTGATTAGGTCCCTGGCAGTCGGTACTGCCTCTTGTTCCTTTTTTGTTGACGTGATTTTTTCCGTCTTGTCATTTTGTCCAGAGGAGAATAGATGAATGAGAGAACAAAATGCTAACAGGGTAACAACGACCCCAGAAAAATATACACTAAACAAATCAGAAGAGACCTGAAACCAGGGTAAAAGAAAGGGAAAGAGAAAAAAAAAAGAAAAGAAAAAGATAAAAACAAACAAACAAAAACAGAATATGATCAAATATGATCAGTCTGGTGCATAGATCAGTGCCACACACTATATTTGGGCATATTTTGGTCTGTTAGAAGAAAGTGCCCCCCAAAATTTTAAAGAAAGAAAAACTTATATATGTACAAAAATAAGGGCAAATACAGTTAAGGGATGGAATATGACTCTAAAGATGAAAATTATAAAAGATTTTATAAAAGGAATTGATAAGAAGTTGGTTGAAAAAAGAAAGAAGAGGGTTTAAAAAAAAATGGAGAGAATGTGATCAGGCAGGAGGCTAGAACAAAGCCATACACTAGAGATTTAGGGTATATTTTGGTCTGTTAGGAGAAACTGTATCCCAAAATTTTAAAGAGAGAACAACTTATATATATATATATACCAAAAATAAGGTTAACTGCTATGATGGGATAGAATATGACTCTAAAAATGAAAAATAAAAAAGATTTTTTAAAAAAGGATTGATAAGATGTTGGTTGAAAAAGGGAAAAAGAAAAATTCAAAAAAAAAGTTAAAAAAAAAATTTAACTTTGAAAAACTAAAGAATCATGGGGGAAAAGCCATGAATTCTATGTGCAGTATTCCCCTAGCACTGGAGTTCTGCCATTCTCATTGATTGATAATCTTGGTCTTGGCTGGCTGTTCTTGCTGATCTTCTGGGGGAGGGTCCTGTTGCCATGGTTCTCAAATGTGTTTGCTGGAGGCAGAATCACCCTGCCCTTGCCTGGTCCAGGCTAAGTAATTTGCTCGGGTTTGCTCTCGGGAGCTTTTGTTCCCTGCAAGCTCTCCGTACAGCTTTGGAGGATGGGAAAGAAAATGGCAGCCTCCCAATCTCAGCCTGGAGGAGCTGAGAGCTCAGGGTCCCGCTCCTCAGTGTGCCCCCAGAGAAAAGCAGTCAATCACTCCCGTCTCCCTGGTCTCTGTCCGCACTCCATGCTCACCTGGCCTGTGACTGAGCATTTCTATCTCTGGCACACGACCCCATGTGGAGTCTCCAAACCCAGAAGATTTCTGTGTTGCACTCCCGCGCCGCTCCTCCCGGGGGAGGAAAGGGAGTCTCCCCAGATCTGCCGCTTGTTGGGTCTCTGCTGGAGGAGTAGTGGCCCGACTGTGCTGTGGATCACAGTTTATGGCAACCCCGAGCTGAGAGTCCACACCTTGGCTCTGTCTCTGCAGCCAACTTCCCTGCTCCAATACCTGGGAGCTCTGCAGCACTCAGGCACCCCTGGTCTTTCTTGACTCCGAGGGTCCTGAGACCACACTGTCCCAGTGAGGGTTCCACCCCCGGCTTAGCCAATGGAGTGACGTCCCTCAGCAGAGCCGACTTCTAACAGTCTGATTTTGTGCTCTGTTGCTCTATCACTTGCTGGTAGCGGCCAAGGGAGGCCCCCTTCCCCGCCATCTATCTTCCCGAATATCACTTCAAATTCACTTCTCCGTACGTCCTACCTTCCAGAAAGTGGTTGCTTTTCTGTTTAGAGAGTTGATGCTCTTCTTTTCTTCAATCTCCTGTTGAGTTTGTGGGTGTTCAGAATGGTTTGATCCCTATCTAGCTGAATTCCTGGGACCAGACGAAATTTAGGTTTCCTACTCTTCTGCCATCTTGCTCCTCTCCCAGTGTCTTATTTTAAATGTGGTCAACATCTTTGATTTAGATTTTAGCAAAAGCCTTCTTTTTTAAGATTTATTTGAAAGAGAGAGAGGGAGAACAACTGGGGGGAGGGGTGGAAGGAGAGAGAGAATCTCAAGCACACTCCCTGCCAATTCGGAGCCTGATGTAGTACTCAACCTCATGACCCTGATATCATAACCTGAGCTGAAATCAAGTCAGAAACTCAACTGACTGAGCCACCTAGGCACCCCTAAGCCTTCTAATTGGTTCCACTGCATATTGTCTTGCTTTTATTAAAATAGTCCTCTTCCCAAATGTTAGAGTAATCGTTCTAAAATATAAAATTGGTTGTCATTCTCTGACTTAGAATACGCACTCCTTCAGGGTAAAAATCATTTCCTCAGAATGTTGTCTGAGACCTTACCTCATTTTGCCCCTATCTACACCTCTGTTCTCACTCCTTATGACTTCTCACATCCACTCTACTTTTCAGCTATACAGAACAATGCTTGGCTTTAGTGCACTCTGTCTCCTTGGTGCTGAACCTTGCACATACTTTTTATGTCATTCATTGCCTTTTTCTTGCTCCCTAGTACATACTCTTCAAACACAGCACTACTATCATGCTGATTATGACATAATTTTCTAGCTCTTTACTAACTGATCCATCACTCCACCTATATTAATGTGAGCAACTCAGAATAGAGCCTACCCTTCATCTCTGAACTCCTACTGGCAAAACTTATAGTAATCATATGGTAGCATTGTTAAAGAAATTCTCTAGAACAGCTAACCATCCCTTTCAATGGGATCTAACTCAGTGATACACATATAATCAAGTGGTCTGTAGAACACATACACACACACACACACACACACACACACACACACACACAGATTATAACTAGAAACTAGAGTCAAATAAATCACTTGAGCCTCAGTAAGCTAACACTTGAAACTAAGAATTTTCCCCATACACATAATTCATACTCACCAAGCCTATTCTAATTCCCATAATTTCAGTGCATATCATTTGCATGTAAGCAGCATACAACTAGCAACATTGCTCAAAGCATCTAAAAATGTTGTGTTAAAATAAAATGCACTAAAACTCATTTGAAACAGACATGGTTGTGGGCTAACATTGATGAAAATCTGAGGTTTACTTAAATTGCATTTATATATAAAGCACTAAATAGAATCACTTTCAAAATTCAATCTGACAAAGCTTAGAAAGTGTGGGGGGTTTTTTCTTTCTTTTTTTTTACATTTGTTTCAATTGGGTATAGTTGATATACAATGTTACATTAGTTTTAGGGGTACAACGTAGTGATTCAGGTTCTTTATATATTATGCTGTTCTCACCACAAGTGTATCTACCATCTATCAACATATAATACTATTAGAATATCATTGAGTATATTCCCTATGCTGTGCTTTTTATTCCTGTGTTAATCATTCCATAACTGGAAGCATGGAGTGGTGTTTTCTTGAAATAGTGAATAGATAATACTGTCAAGCCATGTTAGAATAATGAAGCAGAAGTATGCATGTTTCTTTAAATACTTTTGTACTTTTTTTCCTTTCAGTTATTCATTTTTACTCTTGATATGTAGTCATCCATTTAGTCAAGAGATATTGTAGTCAATAAAACCAGACTCAGAAATGGACAGGATAATAGAACTATTAGACAGGGATTTTAAAATATGTATGAATAATATGTTAAGAGATTTTGTGAACAAGGTGCTCATAACCTATAAAAATTGAGAATATTAGATATATAAACTATAAATGAGAGCCAAATGGAAAATATAAAATAAAAAAAATACACAGAGAAGAAGGATTCTTTTGATGGGGTTATTAGACCACAGCAAAAGAAGAATCAATGAACATGAAGATAGGTCAAAATAAGTCACCCAGGGGCGCCTGGGTGGCTCAGTCATTAAGTGTCTGCCTTCCGCTCAGGTCATGAGCCCAGGGTCCTGGGATTGAGCCCCACATCGGGCTCCCTGCTTGGCGGGAAGCCTGTTTCTCCCTCTCCCACTCCCCCTGCTTGTGTTCCCTCTCTCGCTGTGTCTCTCTCTGTGAAATAAATAAAATCTTTAAAAAAAAATAAAAATAAATCACCCAAATAACACAAAAAAGAAAAAGAAAAACCAAAGATGAATGTTTAAAGAAGAACAGAGCATTTAAGAGCTGTGGGCCAATATCAAGCATATTAACATATATGAATATGGTGTTCAAAAAGAAGACATTGAGGAGAACAGAATAGAAAGGAAGAAATATTTGATGTACCTATGAAGGTGGAGGTGAGATAGAAACATTATATGATGAAAGGAATGAAATCTGACTATAATAGATATTAATATTTATTGATACCAATATTTATATTTATACCTATAACAATAAACATTGATATCTGTAGATATAGGTATAGGTATACTGAGAGAGAGAAAGAGATGCAAGCCAAAAGACAATGGAGTGTTATCTTTAAATTACTGAAAGAAAAATATGTTGATGCAAAATTCTACACAAGAAGAATATGTTCAAAAATGGAAGCTACACTGCTAGTCTGGCAAGATGGAATAGCTCCATTTTCCCCAGTTGCTACCTCTTAAAAATACAAAACCCTGGATATAACATAACAAAGGCATCATAGGAAAACTGAAAGTTGGAAGGAAGAAGATGGGAGTACCTAGGCACTTCAGGCCTTCAGAAACAACATGGTGGTGTGTTCCTGGATTTTCTTATTGTTTCCCATATATCCTCAACAGATTATTGCAGGAACCTCCAACCTGGAAACACCAATAGACCAAGACAAAAAATAAAATAAAAAACCACAAGCAAAACAGAACTAAAACTCCAGAAAAACCTGTTCCTTCCAGTCAAAAGACTAGAAAATGGGGAATCCTAATAACAGAAAATCTCCCTGCCAATACCTACCTACTCTAGCCAAACACCAAAGGAAAAACTACCCCCTCTACACAGTTTCAGAGAGGAATGAGTAGCTGATCTTCCATCCTACTCCACTTACTCTGCAATAGCAGATGACAGCACTATGAATCAAACCTCCTGTAGGGAGTGTTGGTGGGCAAGCTGAGAAGCTGATCTGCATTCTCACTTGGCAGAAGCAGAAGGTGCTCAAATAATGACGTAGTATTAGTGGGAACAAACAAGGATGTGATTTTCCATTCCCTCACCAGCCAGTAACACTTAATAAGGCCATGCAAGCCAGGACTAGTCAGCACTTTGGTCTCCTCTCAATGTTGGTGTCAGCAGGGTTGAGAGAGGAGCTGGTCTTCTACCCCCATCTGGCATCAGCAAGGCTGATATGGAGGTGATGGTGCAAGGTGTGGCTAATCAGTGCTCCAGTTCTCTTCCCCTTACTGCCCAGTATCAGCAGGAACAAGGGGAAGCTGAGCTTCCATCCGTATCTGGCATCAACTAGATGAAATGAGGTGGTAGAAGGTGGAGCTATTTCTGATTTCTTTAGAAGATAGTTGATGACCTAAAACAAACTATAGAAATGATCCCTGAAAGTATAGTCTTGATGACCTAAAACAAAAAAAGTAACAATGAATTGTGGGGATTTTAACATGGGTAGAAATAAACTGTACAATAATAACACAAAGAATGAGAAGGTAACATTTAAATTACATTGTAGGGTTCCAACAAATATACTTTAAGGTTGTATTATATATTACAGTGTTGATTCTGATAAATAAAAGATGTACATCATAAACCCTAAAGCAACTCCTAAAAATAGACAATAATATAATAATAGTAAGAAAAGTGAAATAATAGTCAACTATTTTAATTTATCCAAAATGGCAGAAAAATAAGGGAACAAAAGAAAATGGATAAATAAAAAATAAAAAGCAGGATGATAGACCTCAATCTAACCATATCGATAATTACATGTAATATAAATATTTTATTAACAGGAATTTTCTGATTGGATAAAAAAGGAAGATCCAACTAAATTCCAACTACAAAACACCTGCTTAATATAAAGACAGAGATAGGTTAAAAGTGAAAGCATGGAAGAAGATATATCATTTAGTCATTTAAAAAGCTTGAGTTGCTATGTTATATCAGACAAAGCAGATATCAGTATAAAGACTATTTCCAGGGATAAAGAAGGCCATTGTGTATAATAAATAAGTCAAATTATGAAGAAGACATGACAATCTTAAATGTGCATGTATCCAATAAAAGAGTTTCAAATATTCTAAGGAAAAATTGTTAGACCCAAAAGGAAAAAGAAACAAAAATTATACGAAGACTTTAACATTACTCTCCCTGCTACCTATTGTAATTGATATAAGTTGACAAAAAATAAGGAAGGCATAGTACTTTGAACACCACAATCAACCAAACTGACCTAATTAATATTTATAGAACAATTTTTCCCAAAATAGAAGGTGCATTCTTTTCAGCAATATAATCCATATTTCAAGCTGGGAAATTTTTTCAACAAATAAAGAAGGATTGAAATCATACAAATGTGTTCTTTGTCAACAATGGAGATAAATTAGAAAGAGCAGAAAGATATCTACAAAATCCCAATATATTTGGAAATTAAATAACACACTTTTAAATAACCCATCATCCAAAATGAAATCAACAGGGAAATTAGAATATATTTTAATGAAATGAAAATGAAGCAAACAAATAATCCTACAAAAACCATATCAAAATTTGTGAGATGCAGCTAAAGCAATATTGAAAGGGAAATTTGTATTATTAAATTATTTTATTAAAAAAAGAAAATTTAAGAAATTAGAACCTGGGTGGGGTGCCTGCATGGCTCAGTCAGTTAAGCCTCTGACTCTTGATTTCAGCTTAGGTCATGATCTCAGCGTCTTGAGATTGAACTCCATGTCTGGCACCATGCTTAACACAAGTCAGCTTGTCCCTCTCCTTCCCTCTTTGCCCTTCCCTCTCCCCCACTCAAGCTCTTTCCCTTTCTCTCTCTCTCTCAAATAAATAAAATCTTAAAAAAAAATAAGAATCTGGAAAAGAAGACCAAATTAAACCTAAAACAGTCAGAAGGAAGAAAACAATAAAGATAAAAACAGAAATCAATGAAATAAGAAGAAAACAGGAAATAACAAGAAAAATAATAAGAAAAAATCAATAATGAAACCAAAATATGCTTGTTGAAAAAAAATACGATAGACAAATTTGCATAGGCTAGTCAAGATAAAAGAAAAACTCTAAATACCCTGTATCAGGAATAAAAGAGGGGAGGCACCTGGGTGGCTCAGTCAGTTAAGCATCTGAATCTTGATTTCAGCTCAGGTCATGATCTCAGGGTCATGAGATGGAGCCCCACATCCAGCTCTGCACTGAGCATGGAGCCTGCTTAAGATTCTCTCTCTCCCTCTGCCTACTTCCAACCCCCCCCCCCAAAAAAGGAACAAAAGTTGGGACATCAGTACAAGACTTTTACAGAAATTAAAAGTATATCAAAGAAATATTATTAACAACACTGTGCCTGTATATTTGATAAATTAGATAAAATGGACAGATACTTTTGAAGATTTAAACTTTCAAAGCTCACTTAAAAAATTGAACAGCTTGATATTTTCCTGACATTACATTTTTCGTTAAAAATTTTCTTATAAAGAAAACCCCAGGCCCAGACAGCTTCTCCAGTAAGTTCTTCCAAATATTTAAAGGAGAAATAAGGCCGATTCTACACACACTCTTACAGAAAATTGAAGTAGTAAGAATTGTAAACTCATTTTATAAGGCAACATTGTATTATACTAAAACCAAACAGAAAACTTACAAGAAAGTGAGACCTCAGAGAAATATATCTCATGAACACAGACATAAAACTTCTTAATGACATACTAGCACACTAAATCATCAATATAGAAGAAGTATAAGTATATTATGACCAAGTTGAGCTTGTAATACAATGTTTTGTTTATATCCCAAAGTTAAGCATTAGATTCCATCATAGACTAAAAGTGAAAAGCCATGTGATCATCTCAATAAATGCAGAAAAAGCACTTGACAAAATACAACATCCATTCATAGAAAAACCAAACTAAACCCAAGCAAAATAACTCAGCATACCAGGAAGAGAGGATAACTCCTTCATCCTGATAAAGGGCATATACTAAAAACTTCTAATATCATACTAAAGGAAGACAGAGTATTCTCCCTATGAAACTGGGAATAAGCCTTCTGTTCTCTCCACTTTTATTTTATATTGGATGTTCTAGCCTGTGCTAGAAACAGGCTAGAAACAGAAATAAAACCCATATAGTTTATAAAGGATATATGATAATTTACATGGAAATTCCCAAATTATTTTAAAAAAGGATACCAGAACTAAGTGAGTTTAGCACTATTGCAAGGTTCAAGGTCCAAAAACAAAATTCAATTGTGTGTGTGTTTTTATATATACTTGTACTTATATATATAATTATCTATCTACCATTACATACATTTATATACATTATATAATATATATATAATTATCTATCTACCATTACATATATATACATATTATATACTTATATATATAATTATCTACCATTATATATATATGTATATACATATACAGGAGTATGTATATACATATATATACAGAGAGGGAAAGAGAATAAAGCAAAAATTGGACTTTGACATTTTAAAAATACACCATTTATAGTAACTTTCAAAGCCACAAAACACTTAGAGATAAATTTAACAAAACATTCGCAGGATTTTTAAACTGAAAACTGCAAAGCATTGTGGAGATACATTAACTAAGCCTCATACATTAATTAATGTGTTACTAAGCCAAAAACAGTAATTAACAATATATGGAGAAACATTGAATATTCATAGATCAGAAGACTAAATAGTAATAACTGGTAATTCTTTCCAATTTCACATATAGATTCCAAGTGAACCCAATCCCAGCAAACATTTTTGTAAAAATTTTTATAAAAATCCCAGCAGACATTTTTGTAACAATTGACAGTCTGATCATGAAATATATCTGATATTGTAAAGGATCAAGAATACCCAAAATAATTTTGAAAAGGAACACAGTTGGAAGATTTATATTACTTAAGTTCAAGACTTACTCTAAAGCTGCAATATTCAAGAAGTGAGGTATTAGTGTAAAGATATACATATAGACTAATCAAACTTAATAGAAATTGCAGAAATAGACTCACATAAAAATGGACAATTTATTTTCAATACAGATGCCAAGGGAATGTAATTAGGAGTGGATATAGATAGTCCTTTCAATGAATAATAGTGGAAGAATTGGACATTCATATGGCAGAAAACTAACTAAAAATGTTACATCACTGCATATATAAAAATTAACTTGAATAATCATAGAATTAGGATAGCTGGCACCATGAAACTTATATAAGAAAATATAGGAGGAAATCTTCATGACTTGGGTTTAGCAGAGTTCTTAGGACAAAAAAGATCACAAGTCAAAAATAAAAGGTAATAAATTATAGTTTATAAAATTAAAAACTGCTATTTTTCAAAAGATGTTCAGAAGAAGATGAAAAACAAGTCACCTTTTTTTGCAAAAAAGATTTGCAAAATACACATCTGATTACAAACTTATATCCTGAATATATAAATAAATCTGACAACTCAATATTATAAAAATTAAGCAAATGATGTGAATAGCTCCTTTGTCAAAGACATTATTTTGATAGCAAAAATACATATGAAAATATGCACAAAATTATTAGTTTTAGGAAAATGCAAATTAAAACTGTAATGAGATACCACTATATGCCTACTAGAAAAGCGACAATTTAAAAGACTGACAATTTCAAGTGCTGCCGGAGATGTAGAACATCTAGAAATCTCATACAGTGCTGAGAGAATGTTAACCATTGCTACAGGATGAATCCATGACCTTAATTGGAAATAGGATTGCAGATATAATTAGCTTAGATGAGGTCATTGGGTTAGACCTAAACCAATATGCCTGTCCTTATAAAAAAGAGAAAATTAGTATACTAAGACAGGCATAGAGGGAAGATGATGTGAATAGACATATAGAGAAGATGGTCATCTACAAGCCGAGGAGAGAAACCTGAAAAAGATCTTTCCCTTATATCCCTCAGAAGCAACCAACCTGCTGACACCTTGATTTCAGTATTCCTGCCTCCCGAATTATGAAACAATACATTTTCTATTGTTTAAGCCACTCAGTTTGTGATGCTTTGTTACAGCAGTAACAGCAGACTATTATAACCATTTTGGAACATAGTTTGATCATTTTTATTAAAAAATAATAAACTTGGGGCGCCTGGGTGGCTCAGTCAGCCTTCAGCTCAGGTCATGATCCCAGGGTCCTAGGATTGAGCCCCACTTTGGGCTCCCTGCACAGCGGGAGCGTGCTTCTCCCTCTCTCTCTGTCTGTCACTCCCCCTGCTTGTGCTCCCTCTCTCTCTGTGTCAAATAAATAAATAAAATCTTTAAAAAAATTTAAAAAAAATACCATACTCATTAAAATACCACTTGTGGATATTTATCCAAGATAACTGAAAATATATATTTGTACAATGACCTGTATGAGAATGTTCTTAGCTGCTTTATTTATAATAACTCTAAATTGGAAACAACCAGTTTATCAATTGGTGAATATATAAACTAGTCACAGTATATCTGTACAGTGGAACACTACTTAGCAATAAAGTGGAAGAAACTATGAGTACATGCAAAATACGTAGATAAATCTCAGTTGTATTCTGTTAAATGAGACAAGTCAGACACAAAGGCTGTAGACTGCATGATTTATATGATCATCTGGGAAAGGCACATTTATAGGGACAGAGAACAAAGCAATGATTAAAAAATTCTGGATGGAGAAACCAAACTTGTGATACAATACATGGGAAGTGGTTGAGAAAATCTAGGCAATGAGATACTGTTTTTGATAAGGGAAAAACCACATATGCCTCATATAGATAATGTACATTTAGTGGAAAAACTAAAAATGATTACAGAAAAACAATTATGAGGCTGAAATTACTCCACTAGCTCTGTGAAAAGTATTAGCTCAGTCAAGTAAAATTTTTATGAGCCTTCAGTTTCTTCATTGGAATAATGAAAGAAGTAGGAGTAATAATATATGAATTCTCTACCACACAGGAAGATAGTCTCAGATCCCAAGGTGTAAGCTGCCTGGATGTATCACTGTAACCTGATATAGTCAAGGGACATGAGTGACCTCTTAGTTCTTACAGAGAACAAATAAAGATGGTAAAATGTGGCAGGGATACAGCCCACTTAAAAGAGATATGGCAAATTTTGCAAACAAACTCAACTATGACAGTGTCACCAAAAAAGCGTAAAGAATTTTAAGGAGAAATAAATATATATTCCAAACAAGAAAACAATAGCACCACCTTACTCTATAGTAAAGAGCCCATACTGAAGTGTTACCCTCACTTTGAGAATCATTTTTAAAATTCTGTAGATACACTATGGCAACTTAGAGAAGATTGGGCACAGCATTGAAGGGACTCCAAACCATACCATGCTTCTTTCTACCCTCCGTTTCCAAGGGGAACAGGCTATCTTTAAGTACTTAAAAGGTTGGAGTACTTGGGTGGCTCAGTCAGTTAAGCACCTGACTCTTGACTTCGGCTCAGGTCATGATCTCAGGGTTGGGAGATCGAGCTGCAAGTCAGGCTCTGTGCTCAGCACGAGTCTGCTTGAGATTCTCTCTCCCTCTCCCTCTGCCTTCCCTCCACCTCAAATAAATCAATAAAATATTTTTAAAAAGTAAATACTTGGGGCGCCTGGGTGGCTCAGTCGTTAAGCGTCTGCCTTCGGCTCGGGTCATGATCCCAGGGTCCTGGGATCGAGCCCCGCATCGGGCTCCCTGCTGGACAGTGAGCCTGCTTCTCCCTCTCCCACTCCCCCTGCTTGTGTTCCCTCTCTCACTGTGTCTCTCTCTGTCAAATAAATCAAATCTTAAAAAAAAAAAAAAGTAAATACTTATATGAGTTACATATGATAGAGGGATTAGACTTTGTTTAAATTAGGTGTGACCTGAAGGTCTAAAACTGGGGTCTATGCTTATAGACAAACATTGTTTTAGGCAGACTTTTTGTTGTTGCCCTGTCTAAAGATAAATACAGTTGCTTGACGAACTGGTTGAAAATCGTATCACAGGGGTTATCCAAGCATGGGATGTATGGCCATGTGTTATGTGAATTTATAAGAATCAAATGAGTAGTTGGAATAGATCAGATTCAAGGTTCTTTTCAATACAAAGTTTCTGTGATTCCCCAATAATTCTTTTGAGCTACATAAGTACAAGCAAGTGTGGAAATTAATGGAAGACAAATTTCAGCTCAAGATAAGTAAGAACTTCCTAAGAATTATGGTTGTACAATGATCTAATATGTTCTCTCAATAGTGAGCCTCATTCCCTACGAGAGGAAATGTCAAGGTGTATTCACTGTTTAAGATCATTTGTAGGTCCCCTGAATGCTGTTAAAATCAGAATATTCTGCCTGGCATTCAGACCCTTTCTGGAAGACCTGCTCTATCAATCTGTATTTATGTCTGTTCCCCAAGTCAGAGTCTCTACTGCAGAAAAATTAATATTTCTATGACTGTTTACATAGTTTCCACCATTATAACTCTGATTATAACATTCTCCTAAAGTGGAATACCTTCTCTCTTTTTTTTCCTTCTGTGAAAATCTTACACATTTGTCAAAAACAGTTCAAATTTCATTGACACCCTCCCTGACTCATTTCATCTTTCTGCTTTTTTTTCCTCTGCAGAATGCTACCTGCTTCATAAATCTGTCTCTCCAAGACAAAATCAGTTGTTTCTAATACTTTCCTACGTGTTTATCCTCCATTCTCAGTCTGTAGTCAGAACCAAATCTTATGCTGCTCTTATACTGATCAAAGCACCTGTAGCACAATTTGACACCGAACTGGTACTTGGGAAATGCTTGTTGTTGCTCTTAAGAGTGTCCTGGGAGTCTAATCACATCCATTCTCTGAATGATCTCAGGAATATCACTGTTACTTAATCATTTTTCAACCATGTTTTACTAGTTATCTATTGCTGGGTAACAAAATGTTTCAAAACTTAGGAACTAAAAACACAGTTATTTGTAGAACATAATTTCTGAAGGTCAGGATTCTGAGAGTGACTTAGCTGGTGGTTCTGGCTTCGGGTTGCACATGAGGTTTTAGTTAAGCTGATGGTTAGGGCTGCAGTCATCTGAGGGCTTGACTTGGGCTGAAGGATCTGCTCACAAGGTAGCTCACTGAAATGATGTTGTCTGAATACCCGAGTATCTTGCTGGCTGTTGACAGGAGGTCCCCTGTACCTTCTTGGGTGTCCTCGTGGCATGGCAGAAGTTGCTTTGACTTTTATAAACTAGTCTCAGAATGCATATACTATTACTTCTGCTGCCTATTAATTACATAGCAACCCTAATTCAATGTGAGAGAATTACACAAGGGTGAAAATATTAGGAAGTAGAGATAATTGAGGGCCATCTTAGAGGCTTGCCAACACACATCTCTTATTAAACATTTTATATAATCAAATTTATGAAGTGATTTTTATTATGTGTGCTTCATATAATTGTAGAATAGTAACAGGAACAAAAAAAGATTGAGCTATTTTAGTGATTTTCCTTTCAGTTTTGTATATTTTTAAAATTTTATTGAATTAATCAAATTTCCTTATATTTTGATTTTTTGATGGAAACTGGAAAAATTGGAAAAATAAAGGAAATTGAATAAAGAATAAAGAGCTTAATTAGGTTCCTTCAAATTTCATTCTGTATTTTCAGTGTGAATTATACTGTTATTGAATAAAGCAGAAATTTAAGAGCTTAGATTTAATTAAAACAGAAGAGGTGATTTTGATCAGTGTTAGATAATAAATGTACTTTCCTTATGATAATTGTAAAAGTTAAATATTTTTTCCTAGAATCTTCAGACATTTTTTTCATCATCAGTGAAAAAGTTCTTTTTAAGAAAATAATTTTTGAAGATTTATTTGTTTATTTCATAGAGAGAGAGAGAACATGGGGGGAGAGTCAGAAGGAGAGGGAGAGAGAGAATCTTAAGCAGACTCCTCACCAAGCGCAGAGCCCGATGCAGGGATTGTTCCTAAGATCATGACCTGAGGTGAAATCAATAATCGGACGCTTAACCCACTGAGCCACCCAGGCGCCCCAAGAAAATAATTTTAAATAATGAATGAGGGTAAAAATGATGAAAACTGTAGATGTTGCTTTAAAACATGTGATCAAATTTCAGATGTTTTCTGAACTAAACTCTTTTGTTTACTTAAAATTATAAGTTGATAACAGTCTTAGCATTACTGACTTTCACAAACTTTTTCTAACATAGACCCTCTTGAATCCAAATTTCTCTCTGTTGTAAATCTTTATCTCTGAATGTCCAAATCTTTCCTCTTTCATGTAAGTTGATCATCCCAAATGAAGATGCTTACTTTACTCCAAATCCTACTTCACTTGTTCTTGAATACCACTTATACAGATATCATTTTCTATATATTTGTTCTCTTTTATATTTTTGTGTGTAACATTTCATCTTCCTACCTAGAATGCCATCTCCTGGAGATGGGCAATTCTGCTGCTCACACCTAACACTGTGCCTAGTCATGTCAGGTTTCCACAAATGGTTTTTGAATTGAAATATCCTTGCTTTACTCCAGATTTTACCCAAAATGTAGAGTTGTATGTATGTCCTTATAAGTCTATTTACATGTATATGTAAAGTGAGTTGTACGTGTAAGTGAGTTTAGTTAAATTGCTGCTACTGTTATACAATTAATCACTTATTGACCTTTATTTTTTTTTGGTAATAGGGTATTTCTATAACCATCAGTGATACTCTACTGTGCAGTTTTTATGCAATAATATTAATATATTGTTCTAGCTGGAAATGCTTTCTGAATCATCAAAGATATCTTAAATTGTATTCAGCTTGCTGTATTATTATGTAATTACATTTTATTACCTTTCAAATGGACAATCTATGTATAATAATTCAGTATCCCTTTATCCTTCTTCAGAAAACCCTATCCAGGCTTGTATTTGTGAACTATCCTCTTCATTTCTTAGTCCTTGTGCTTCAGAAAGGGTTTCACTCCTGGCTGGTAGAGGATGCTTTCTAGGCTCAGACCAATGAGATTATCATTTGGTAATCCAGTTAAATGACAGTCATCACACAATCATACTTTCAAAATCAGTAAGAAACAAGATGTGTCTAAAAAGGTATTCTTATTTTTCCCTTATGAGATTTGAAGTGGAAAGAATGCAAGGTGAATTTACTCCCATATCTTTACAGCAATAAGAGAAATGCCTGTCTTAGAAACAAGCCAACATAAAGAACTGAGCCAAGAGAGAGAAAGAAACTGGGTTTTCTTATCATTTGAGCCCCCGGTTTTGGTTTCATGCAGAAATCAAATACCAGATTTTCCTACTGCTCAAGATGGCAGCATATTCACTATATACTAATGGCTAAATAATTTTAATATTTTTATTTTTGGTATTTCTGATCTGATAAATACCTCCCCTTGGTATTTTTAGTGGCTTTGTCTATCTTTTACAGAACCTGTTAGCTAAACAGGTCAAACTTCATACCTGTTAGTTTTTTCTATTTGACTTAACCTATCAGATAATTATTTATCACTGATATGCTCTAGCTATGGTCATTTTCTAAAAGCCTGTTGGCAACACTCAGTTTGTTTCCTGAGATTAAGAATTCCTCATATCAGTGAGATCATATGATACATGTCTTTCTCTGATTGACTTATTTCGCTCTTGGTGATAGATATTGGGGAATGTATGTGCTATGGTGAGCGCTGTGAATTGTGTAGGACTGTTGAATCACAGACCTGTACCTCTGAAACAAATAATACATTATATGTTAAAAAAAAAGAAGATAGTAGGAAGGGTAAAATGAAGGGGGGGAATCGGAGGGGGAGACGAACCATGAGAGACTATGGACTCTGAGAAACAAACTGAGGGTTCTAGAGGGGAAGGGGGTGGGGGGATGGGTTAGCCTGGTGGTGGGTATTAAAGAGGGCACGTATTGAATGGAGCACTAGGTGTTATACGCAAACAATGAATCATGGAACACTACATCCAAAACTAATGATGTAATGTATGGTGATTAACATAACATAATAAAATAAAATTTAAAAAATACTCTAATTGTAACTGCATCATTAGATACTAGTATAATAAATTGTAGACACATGAATATATACTTGCATTAATTAAATCTAGTAAAAATGTCTATTTTGGCTTTATAAAATGTAAATTACAATACCCCCCAAAAAATAAAATAAATAAAAGCCCGTTGGCAGTTTCAAATACTTAGTAGCATATAAAGACATTTTCTTCCTGCACAACTATCTCTCTCTTTTTTTTTTTAAAGATTTTATTTATTTATTTGACAGAGAGAGACATAGTGAGAGCAGGAACACAAGCAGGGGGAGTGGGAGAGGGAGAAGCAGGCTTCCCACGGAGCAGGGAGCCCGATGTGGGACTCAATCCCAGGACCCTGGGATCATGACCTGAGCCGAAGGCAGATGCTTAACGACTGAGCCACCCAGGCGCCCTGCACAACTATCTCTTAGTAACTTGACCGAACTCTAGAAATGAAGATGTGACTTTCATCTGGAATTATCTATGATATTATCTATGATCAGTACACAGTTGGGAAGTGTGATTTGTTTTTTTGGTGAAGAGATCTATGAGCCTAGATCATTACAGTGTATTCAGACCTGTATAACATTCAGCACCAGGTCATGCCAACTCATTCTACACTCCACATATATTTATATTTACTTTGTCTTACATTTAGCTCGCATGAGGTCAAAACACACATGCTATGTCAGTTGGGTTGCTTCAGATAAACATTATGTATTAGGGTTCTCCAAAGAAACAGAAGGAATAGGGTGTATATATACATAAAGAGAGATTTATTTGAATGAATTGTGCCATGCATTGCAGAGGCTGGCAAATCAGAATCTACACACAGAATAATATTTGACCAAGTATCTGGCACTATGGTCCAGCCAAACTGACATATAAAATTAACTATCCCAGACTTGATAGCAAGACCATAAAAACTTTAACATGAAATTCATAGAATGTGGTTTGTTTCATATTAGCTTTGCCTTCCTCTTTGATATCCTTAATCTCTACTTACATTTACTTGCATTTTAAATTATTTGATAATTAAGTTTGCTATTGACACTCGTCAACAAACTGTCTTCCTCTAGTAAATTGCAAAGGTCATATTATGTTATCACTTTTATCAAATCAACTCTGGGTTTAATGTTCAACATATGTTTCCCTTGCCCAAATAAATTCCTGAAGTAACATCACAGAGATTAACACCAATACACAGGATTCTGCCCTAAAATTTCCACAAAGGGTTTAGAGTCTTAATAGGTCATTGGCTAAGACCTGATGAAATTTTAAAAGGGCAAAATCTTATGTCTAAAGAATATCTTATCTTAGTTTTTATAGTTTACACTTCTTAAAGGATTCACAATCATTTGAATTTTTAACTTTTTCATAAATCTAGTTTCATTACATTTCAACCTCCTGTAAATACTGTATTAAAAATAACTAGAGTGAATTTAACATTTTCCATGTAATGATTTTCTGGGTTCATTACCTTTTACTGGAGCAGAACTTTAATGTAACAGATAGGTGTAAACATCTAAACATCTAATATCAAGATCTCCTGGAGAAATGATTGCTTTCCTGGTGATAAACAGGTTTATCCAACTTTTATCAAAGTTCAAGGTATAGTTCAAGACCTCAAAGAAAACTGTAACTTCCAACCTCATGGAGGTGAATTTCCTGCTCTTTAACTATCTTTTAATTTGTCTTCCTTTAATGCAATCTTTATTATATCTTCAGTTGCATGATCTTATGCTTTAGAATGGTTTGGAAGAAAGTTTCTAGGAAATAAGTCTACCTGCTGCACTGAATTACAGTATTTTCTCAGTCATATCACATCTGTGATGCCACTTAACACCTGCACCACACTTACATTGGTGAATTGCTGTTGCCTGCTCTGTGACTTAATGGCACAGAATATACAGCATATGTTGGTAATTCTTTTGTAATATGTTTGAAAATGTGCATACAAATGAATCCTCTTCAGGTGCAAGAGCATGAATTTATAGTGCAATTAACAGTTTGAGCTCCACACCTGCTTTAAATACCACATAGGCTTGTATTTTAATTACAAGGTATGCAGTGAGACCACCCAAAGTCTCTATTCCATAAGTAGTCTAAAGAACTGGGGCAAGTCCCAATAGTTCATTTTTGCCCTTGCTTCCCTTGCCTTTGGCGATGTTTCTAGGAAGAAGTTGCTGCGGCTGAGGTCGAAGAGGTTGCTGCCTGTGTTCTCCTTTAGGATTTTGATGGACTCCTGTCTCACATTGAGGTCTTTCAACCATTTGGAGTCTATTTTTGTGTGTGGTGTAAGGAAATGGTCCAGTTTCATTCTTCTGCATGTGGCTGTCCAATTTTCCCAACACCATTTGTTGAAGAGACTGTCTTTTTTCCATTGGACATTCTTTCCTGCTTTGTCAAACATTAGTTGACCATATAGTTGAGGGTCCATTTCTGGGCTCCCTATTCTGTTCCATTGATCTATGTGTCTGTTTTTGTGCCAGTACCATACTGTCTTGATGATGACAGGTTTGTAGTAGAGCTGGAAGTCCTGAAATCCAAGTTTTGATCCTTGTTTTCAAGGCCCAGGCATTTTACATTTAATAGATAAATATACTTTTTATAGACAACTCAAATACCCAAGGAATTAAAAAATAAAATGTCAGATATTTTAAATAACAGAAGAAAAAAATGAAGATTGGTTAAATGATTGAATATTTTTTATTGAGGTAAAATTTATTGAGGCATGTTACATTATACTAGTTTCAGGTGTTCAACATAATAATTCAATATTTGTATACACTCCAGAGTGATTATCACAATAAATCTAGTTACCATCCATCACCGTACAATCCACCCCCTTCAACCTTTCACCTACCTCCCCATCCCCTTCCGCTCTGGCAACCACCAATCAGTTCTCCACATATATCAGTTTTGTTTTGTTTGTTATTTGTTTGTTTGTTTTTAGATTCCATATATAAATGAAATTATATGGTATTTGTCTTTCTATGACTGTCTTATTTCACTCAGCATAGCAAAGTCCATCATGTTGTCACAAATGGCAAGATCATATCCTTTATTATAGCTGACTAGTATTTCATTTTGCAGGGTGTGTGTGTGTATGTGTGTGTGTGTGTGTGTGTGTGTTGTGTCACATCTTCTTTACCCATTCATCCATCAATGGACACCTAGGTTGTTTCTGTATCTTGGCAATTGTAAATAATGCTGCAGTGAACATAAGAGTGCAAATATCTTTTCAAATTAATGGGTTTTTTTTCAGATAAATAATTAGAAGTGGAATAGCTAGATCTTACAGTAGTTCTATTTTTAATTTTTTGAGGAACCTCCCTTCTGTTTTCTATAGTGGCTCTACCAATTTGCATTCCCATGTATAGTGTATTAGGGTTTCCTTGAATTTTGATTGATTAAAAATAGAATTCAATACCTAGGAAGAATTAGATTCATACTTTTGATTTAACATATTTCTGGAATCTGTACTTTTTATTTGTATAGTTCAACATTTCTGACGTAGATTATAGAAATATTTCCATACTTAGCTTTGTAAATGTCCTTCTTCATTTCCACCAGCAGTGTGTATGTTGTTCCGTATTCTTACCAACACAAAATCAACAGACTCTTAAATCTTTGTCAACCTTGCCGTTATATTAACATGGTCTTAATTGACATGTCTCTAATCCTGATGTAGTTTTCATATGATAATTGGCCATTCTTTTTTCTTTTCTTTCTTTCTTTTTTTTTTTACTATGATTATGCTACAGTTTTTTTTTTATTATGTTATGTTAGTCACCATACAGTACATCATTAGTTTTTGATGTAGTGTTCCATGATTCATTGTTTGCATATAACACCCAGTGCTCCATGCAATACGTGCCCTCCTTAATACCCATCACTGGGCTAACCCATCCCCCCACCCCCCTACCCTTTAAAACCTTCAGTTTGTTTCCTGGAGTCCATAGTCTCTCATGGTTCATCTCCCCCTCTGATGTCCCCCCCCTTCATTTTTCCCTTCATTCTCCTAATGTCCTCCATGATATTCCTTATGTTCCACAAATAAATGAAACCATATGATAATTGACTTTCTCTGCTTGACTTATTTCACTTAGCATAGTCTCCTCCAGTTCCATCCATGTTGATGCAAAAGTTGGATATTCATCCTTGCTGATGGCTGAGTGATATTCCATTGTATATATGGGCCACATCTTCTTTATCCATTCATCTGTTGAAGGGCATCTCAGCTTTTTTCTACTTTTATAACATGCTTGCTGCCTGTTTGTTCAAATGTCCTTTCTCCTTTTAAGTGGGGTTGTCATCTTATTGATTTGAAGAAATGTTTTATGCTTTACATACCAAATTATTTTATGGTTATTTTAATTGCAAATAGTTTCTCCCAGGTTCTACCTCATTATTTAATTATCTCTATAGTCTTTTCATGAATAACAAAGCTTAATTTTAATGTAGCAAATTTATTAATATTTTCCTTCATATACCATTAATTTTCCCTTATATACCAATATTTTATATAAAATATTGTCCTAACCCAAAGTCCTAAAGCTATTATTTCCTTCTAAAAATTGCAAAATGTTTCTTCTCATTGTTCATCTCTTGTTCTACCTGGAATTTATTTATTGCTTTGGTGTGAGGCAGAAAACCAATTTCATTTTTTCTCTCAAATAAGTATTATCTCAGTACTAGTAAATAATAGTAAATAGTGTCCCAGTAGTATCCTATTTATTGCTCTTTTCCTGACACTTTTGTCGTACTACAAGTTTCCATGTAGAGGGTGACCAGGTTCTGATCTAATGGTCTCCATCCCTGTACCAAGACCACACTGCATTAATTAATAGAGTTTTATTAAAAATACTTTTAATAACTGACAGAACAAATTTCCACACCTTATTATTTTTCAAGAGAAACTTGGATATTTTTGATATTTTGTCCTAATATAGCTATTTTAGGGTCAGCTTCTCAAATTATTAGACATATATGTTACTTTTTGTTTTATTTCGTTTTAAATTAGAACTGAATGAATGAAATCTACATATAAATTTGTGGATACTTGCATTCTTATGACCATTTCTTTTTGTTGTTAATATTTTTTAATGATGTTTTTTAAAAGTTTCTCTGTAAAAGTCTTAAATATCTTTCATAATATTTATTCCTAGGTTCCTTTTGTTGTTGTTGTTGATATTTTATTTTATTTTTAAAGATTTTATTTATTTATTTGAGAGAGAGAGAAAGAGCAGAGAGGGAGAGGGTGAAGCAGACTCCCCACTGAGCAAAAGGCCATTGCGGATTCCATCCCAAGACCCTGAGAGCATGACCTGAGCTGAAGGCAGACACTTAACCGACTGAGCTACCCAGGCACCCATTGTTGATATTTTAAATTGCGTCATTTGTTGCTATTTTAGTAGACCATATTATTATTTGAAAATATTTGTATTATTATTTGAAAATGAACATAATGAGCTCAATGGTAGAGCTGACCTGTGCAAACATGTAGCATAAACAAAAAAACATCATCCTTGAGTTCCAAGCTAGTGAGATTTTAGAGTCATTTGTTACTGCATCATATTTTAATTCTTTTTTCTCAACCTTCTTTTCTTTATTATAGTTCTCTACTCCCCAGTGTGATTTTTAGACTTTTTTTTTTTTTTTTTTTTGGTCAAATAGAATTGAGCTGAGTTGGCGGGCCAAATATGATTGCCATATCTAACATTTTTTTCACCTCTGAGAACCAGTTTTCATTTCCTTGGTGATATCATATCAGAATATTTCAATCTGAAATAGTTATATTCACTGACCCTTTGTCTTTTTTGAGTATCAATAGAGTTGATTTTGTATAAGCATGTTATATACAACTCTCTTGCTTAAGTTTCTAAGTCGAATCATTTTTTGTTTTTAAAAAATTCTATGCTGACAAATATATACAATTAATAATACTATTGTGTTTTTTTTCCAAATCTTTTTGTTATTAATCTAGTTATTTACTTTCCTTGTTGACTCAAGTTGAACATTCTAATACAATATTAAGCAGAAAAAGGGATAGTGAACTTCCATAACAGTTCCTGATTTTAAAGGAAATATTTCCTTTATTTCTGTATTAGTAAATGTATTTGCTGTATGATTTTCCAGATCCTCCATATCAGACTAATAACATTTCCATCAGTAATAGTGAATACATGCTAACCTTCTGTACCAATGATACCTTAAAATACATAATACATTGGTCTAAATAAGATAGTTTTAATCTCTCAAATAACTATTGAATGACAATTTGGCATCTTTAATACGTCTCAGATGACTCAAGTTGTTATTTCCCAGCCATTTTGTTTTCCTCACTAGATTTTATTTTAAAAAATTTCAAATTTACACAAAAGATGAAAAAATACTACAAAATATACCAACATACCTATATGCTCTTCACCTATGGTCAATAAATGTGAATGATTTCCTGATATATATATATATATATATATATATATATAATACATATATAATCTCTAGATATAAATACTCCTCTAAACTCCATACTCCTGTATATGTATTATACATAGTATACGTATTATTATTTATTATTATAAATTAACACATACATACCAATTCATGCTAATCACAAAACAATTTTAATGAAACTAAAATATTCCTAAAATTATGCATATATCTTCATCAGAATATACCATTAAGACAGTAAAGAAAAAAATCACTAAATAAGAAACAATAATATTAAAGCACATAACATCAAAAGATTAGCATCCAGAATATCTGAAAGCTCTTTTAAATAAAGGAAAACAAATTGCAGTCCCGAAAATAAACAACAACAACAAGAACAAAAGGCATTTCATAAAAGAGATAGTTTGAATGGCTAAACAAATGAAAACATATCAACTGTATTATTATCAGAGAAATACAACATAAGATTCACACTGATTTCATTTAACATCCATCAAATGAACCAAAATAAAACTAAGGTGTGCCAGTGTTGATGAAAACGTGGAGCAATATAGAAAATTGTATATGAACACATATCCTGGTATAACTGTAAATTGGCAAAATCAATGTTCAAAATTATCCCCATTATTTAGTAAATTTGAATATGAATATACACAAAGACTGAAAATTTCCACTCAGAAATCACCCCTAGAGAAATAGTTGCATATGTGCATCAGGAGACATACTGAAGGATATCCAAAGAAGCATTGTTTTGGAATAGCAAAAAATTGGAAAAAAGAAACAACCCTAAAATCTCTCAGCAGGCAAAAAGATAAAGGCATAGTGGACATAAGGATGAAAATATATGATGGGACACTATGTAATAGTGAAAATGAATCAACTATAGCTATATGCATCAACATAGATTTTTCCTCTAAAATAATGTTAAATATGATCAAAAACATGCATTCGAATCCATTCAGTATTATTTCAGTCACACAAAACTTTTTTTTCAAGATTTTATTTATTTATTTGACAGAGACATAGAGAGAGAGCACAAGTAGGCAGAGAGGCAGGCAGAGGGAGAGGGAGAAGCAGACTCTCCCTGAGCAGGGAGCCCGACCTGGGGCTCAATCCCAGGACCCTGGGATCATGACCTGAGCTGAAGGCAGCCGCTTAACCTACTGAGCCGAAGGCAGCCGCTTAACCGCCCCCACACAAAATTTTTTTAAAGATTAAGAGACTTAGGGTGCCTGGGTGGCTCAGTCGGTTAAGGGGCTGCCTTCGGCTCAGGTCATGATCCCACGGTCCTGGGATCGAGCCCCGCATCGGGCTCCCTGCTCCGCGGGAAGCCTGCTTCTCCCTCTTCCACTCCCCCTGCTTGTGTTCCCTCTCTCGCTGTGTCTCTCTCTGTCAAAAAAAAAAAAAAAAAGATTAAGAGACTTGAAAATATATTGAAAAATAATTCAGTATACATGGGAAAGCTATAAAGAAAGCAAAGAACAAATAACATAAAATTCAGAATATTACTTTGTGAGTAGGGAATGCAATCTGGAAGAAGCTCAGGGCAGGTTTGAAAGTTATTAATATTCTATTTTTAAGCTATACATTATATGTTTGTACATACACATGCATATACCTATAATATACAAAATTCTTACATAAAATAACCTCCCCCAATGTTACAAAATATTTACATACATTATTTCTTCTCTTTTGGTTGAAATAAATTAAAATTTTTAAAAATATAACTTTAGCCAGATTAGGTAATTTATTTCACTGTATGCTATATTTGTGACAATTTTTTATAAGTTCCAATTTTGTAAATACTAATGGCTGATATAGCAGTAAAGAAGTTTTGAGTATTCAAAAAAAAAGTTAAATTGGGTAAATCAAGAAATGGTGTTGACACAATGTTTAGAAACTGATTGGGTCTTTTCACACTTGGCTGTTCTGGGAAGGGCAACAGGTGGTTGTACATATAAGACTGAGGACTTATAGGTCTATGAGAACCAGGGTTTGTGGTTCAAACTTAAAAAGCATTATACAATGTCTGTGACCAGAATTTGGACAATATATTTTAGCATTCATTATATGATTAAAATAAAATCATGCTTGTGAGGTAAATATTATTTCTAATTTACAATTCGGGACAATAAAACTAAGACATTAAATTACCAGTTTAAGGTTAAATTATAGGTAGTAAAATCAAAATTTCAACCTCTGGCTCCCTGTCTTTATCCAGTTCTCCGATATTGTGTCATTTTATTCAAGGACAGGTATGTTGAAGATGAACATCTAGAAAGAATTTCATCTTTGGCTTTCAAATAATCTCTATTATTTCTGCTTGTATCATATTGATGTATTACTCTTTTATCACAAGGTTCATCAGAATTTGCTCTTAAACTATTCATTCCTTCAAAAAATAACCAAATTCTAGTTTAAAATAACACAAGTTATATAGCTAATTGTTCTTAGCACATCCCAGCCCTCCTTTCTCATAGGCATCTGTGAAGAGACCAAAATAAGGATAAAAATAATAATAAAATAAAGGTCATATTATCAACAAAAGTAAGATTTACAGTCAGCGCTATGGGAGAATCTGAGAAGATTGAAAGATTAATTGATGTTTTAAACCTTTTTATCTCTACCTTTACATTTCACAATTTTAAAACAAAAGGGGATTAATGAATCTAACAAAGATCCATGTTTCAAAGTTACATAAAATTTAAAACTTGAGAATGAATTATAGAAAAGATAAATAAGGGTAGGAAATTAAGATAAAGCCAGAAGTAAGAGTAGAAACCAAAATTTACATGCTATACTGAGTTCAATAGTTTTCCATCAAAATTCATGTCCTATGAATTCACTAGGAACCTGTGAATGTGACGTTACTTGGAAATAGCGTCTTTGCAGATGTAATTTTGGAATTATGATCTTTGCAGATGTAGTCAGGTTAAGATGAGATCATACTAAATAGGGGTGGGGTGGACAGCTAAATCCAATATGACTAGTGCCCTTATAAGAAAAGGGAAATTTGAACACAGAGACAAGATCATATGGGAGAAGGCCATGTGAAGATGGAGACAGATTGGGGTAATGGAAGCTACAAATCAAGGAAAGCCAAAAATTACCAGCAACCACCAGAAGCTACAAGAGACTTCACAGAAAATGTGGCCTTGCCAATACCTTGATTTCATATTTCTAGTTTCCAGAACTGTGAGAAAATAAATGTCTGTTTTAAGCCTCCCAGTTTGTATAATTTGTCATGGCAGCTCTAGGAAACTAAGGCACAAGACCATTCAGTCTTATATACATATTATACATATGTATACATATATACATATAATAAACATAATATATTAATATATGTACATATTATATATACACACAATAATACATATACTATATTGCATATATCTCATATATATCTTATATATAATTATATGTATATAATTGTATATATAAGATTTATGAAGAATTTTCAATAAATTCAAGGCAAATGAAGCCAAATGGAGAAATTCATTCAGAAACAAACTTGTCTTTACTTTCTAGCAAGGCCACCAGCCTGCAGATAGGACAATACTGCATCAATTTCCTCTAATTTCTTTGTCTTAGAGACACAAGTTTTTGCTTAACTCAGTTAGTAGTACATTCCGGTACAGCTTTCTGAAGAAGGTAGGCTATTTGCCTTTATTTCTGCCTGCCATCCATGCTATTCTTTCTCTATTCATTGAAAATTCTAATTCTGACAGGGAGTTAGAGATGTTAAGGGATAGGAGGATTGAGAATGGGGATTTCAGGGTAAATGCAGTGCAGGGAGGTTGAGGAGGGAGAGGCAAGGAATTTGTGATATAGGAGGATACAAATGTTGAGTGATACAGTTTTAACAACAACAACAACAAAAGTGCTCAAGGGTAGGAAAGAGTTGACCAGAAGCTCAATGAGGTCTTCCAGGATCCAAGGTTTTTCTGTTCCTGGCCTATAGATATTTTAGTGTTGGTTTCACTTTAAGGCAGTTACATTTGTGATTACAAGATGGCCATTAGTAGTAACAGAGCTATTTGTTCTTTTGTTCATGTCCAGAAGAAGAGAGTTCCTGAGGGACAGGCAGCCTGTTGGGTCTTAAAGACATCATTGAGCTGCTGTACCTAATGCAGGGATTTATTGAGGAAATGGGAGGGGATAATTGAAGGAATATTAGAACCAGTAAATAGGGGCACCTTTGGAGATTAACCTACCTCTGAAATCCTAGTTATGTGAGATAATACATTTCTTTATAGATTAGTAATTTTTGAGTCAGTAGTTTTGTTACTTGCAGCTAAAAGCATGCCACACACAAAATGTGTGCTACACACAATGTGTAAGTGGTAGATACAGAGATCCAAGCCCATGCCTTTTTGATTCTTACACACTACTTTTAACCACTCTGCTATACTGTCGATAAACTGTGATTTGACAAGTGACAAGAATATAGAGCAGTGATAGGGATTAAGGAGTGCACTTGCTGTGATGAGCATTGGGTGTTGTATGCAAGTGTTGAATGACTATATTGTACATTTGAAACTAATATTACACTGTATGTTAACTAACTGGAATTTAAACAAAAACTTAAAAAAAGAATATAGAGCAGAAAACAGTCCAACCTAAGAATTTAAGATTCTATCCATAAATATCCATTTAAATGGATGCAATATTCATGTTAAAATAACACTTCCCTGAGCTTTGGAAAACATGAAATTTCAAAGGGCACACTGTTATATCTAAAATTAATTTTTTTTAATGGGCCACATAGGGATGCCTGGGTGGCTCAGTCAGTTAAGCATCTGCCTTCGGCTCAGGTCATGATCTCAGGGTCCTGGGATTGAGCCCCACATCGGGCTCTCTGTTCAGTGGGGAGTCTGATTCTCCCTCTCCCTCTGTGCTCTCTCTCTCTTTCTCTCAAATGAATAAATAAAGCCTTAAAAACCTGGGCCACGTATTATTGGCAGTTTCTTTTCAAATTATAAGAATAAACACACAAATCTTACCATTATCCATGTAGGAAAATCAGCAAATATTTATATTCAGCCATACAGCAAATTGGAATGGACTGTCCTTTAACCTCCCTCCCCCCAAATTATGGCAATTTAAAAAGTAACTCAGTCACCTAAAGTAATTTACTTTTTAAGATATCTTCAGGTAAAATCATTGCAGTCTGTTGCTAGGACCTCAGATAATATGAGAAGCTCCCCAAAGATGTGAAATAATCTAATCCTTGGTTAGCATGAGAGAATCTTCCCAGTTGGAACATGTAGTTGTCTGGCAACCAGCTAATGCCTGGTGATGATCAGCAAATTAGTAGATTGGCCAATATGTTCAAAGCCTAATCGTCTTTCTATTTAACTGACAGCTGATATCCTCATTCAAGGTGATTAATACGTTAAAACAGATTTTTGTGTGTGTGTTTTGCTGTTGCTTTTTGTTTTTTTAGCCTGACAAAGTACTAATCACTGCAAGACATTAACTGTTGTTCATGTAGAGAGACCCGAGCACTCCGACCTTTTTCTTCCACCTGGAAATATGTCATCTAACTTGTTTACCGTAATTCTAGTTATCAAAGCCAAAATCTGAGAATCATCCTAAATTCCTTACTCTTTCACATAATCCAAATTGTCCTTGTGCTTTATAGTCTGTTTTAAATTTTTGACCTTTCTTATTTCTCACATTTGTCTCTCTCCCTAGTTGTTTGCCTATATTTAAATTCTCATCAAAATAAACAGCATCCAAACTGATCTCCCAGTGTCCAGATTAACTTAATTTTCTGCTTCCCTTTTCTTCCATATTTATAAAATGAATATCAGATATCACCCTCCTGTTCAACATCCTTCAGTATCTTCATTTATCTACTCACTAAAATAAGAAATTCAGGATTCTCTTTGCTTCATTCCAGTCAAAGAGTAGAGAGATAAATAACTGCTGACAAATGATTTTACAGGCTTTGTTATGGTATTGTCTCATCTCTCTTGAAAAATCTGATCTCATGGAGAGAATTCCCTCTCTGCCCACTTGGCTAGTTCAGGCCAAAGGTGGCTTTCATGTGAGATAGTCCTAAAGTAGATAAGTTAGACCACATTTACCTTGAGATTCATCGTCAAGAAACTTTCAGTTCTTACTCTCTTCATTTTTCTAGGTGTTTCATGTCTCTCTCTCCTTCACTCCCTGCTCCCTCCGATCTCTCTCTCTCTGTCCAACTCACCATTTCTTATCACCAGTGTGGAAAGACACTGATGGGGTTTTAGGTTAAACCTTAAGGTGGAAGCTGCCAAGGAGGGATTTTGATCAACACTATTACTGTAGGTTTCTCAGGTAGACATCTAATACAGAGCCATGAAATTCTTCCAACAACCTAAACCCATTCAAGAGTGTTAGGTTGGTGCCAGAGATAAAGATCTTATGGTAATAAAGTTGAAAATTTGCTGGGTATGTGTACTATAGGTAATTTTTTGCAGGGACATCTAGGGAGATGACAGTGGCAAAGCTGAATTCTAGGGTTTGGGATTTTTGATTCCTGGCCAAAGATCATTACGTACTATGCTAACTGGACTAACATTTGAAATAGGAGAAGAAGGTCTTGAGTCCATTGATGTTAAGTCTTTTTCATTCTTAAAGCCACCTCCCCATTCTCTCTACTTTCCCTTCTCTCCCTAAATTTTCCACTCTCTCTATTTCTGCCATGTCTTTGGAAATACCATTCCCTTTCTTATATATGCTGCAAGCAGCTAGTAAATTTCTAATCTTCAGAAACTGTATGTAAATATCCCTCTTTTTTTTTTTCCTGAGCTCCTAGGGAGACTTTATTTAAAAATACCTAAAAACAATAAAAATTATGGTTTTTTAAAAAATTTTATCTTCACTATGTTGTTAACTCCTGAGTCTAATTACTATGTTCTATTATCTTTGTATTTCCAAAATCTAGTGCAGGCCCTGAAATTTAGTGCACTTACTGTATTAAAAACATAGGCCTTGGGGTGACTGGGTGGCTCAGTTGGTTTAGTGTCTGCCTTGGGATCGAGTCCCTCATCGGGCTCCCTGCTCAGTGGGAGACTGCTTCTCCCTCTCCCTCTGCTGCTCCACCCACACTTGTGCTCTCTCTCTGTCAAATAAATAAATAAAATCTTTAAAAAAAATAGGCCTCAGAACCAGAAAGTCTAGATTTGAATATTGGTTTTGCTACTTTTATTGTGGAAAAAATTACTGAACCTTTCTAAGCTGAATTTCCTCATATTTATTTGTTCATTAATTTACTCTCTTTTTAGTCATTCCTTCATTTACCAAATATATTGAGAAGTTATTATTTTCTAGTTGTTCTGATCAGATGCTAAAACACATTAATAAGCAAAACAAAGTTATGCAGCACATTATAAAGTTGATAAATTCATTGGAGAACTAAAGATCAGAGACAGGGCTCCTAGAAGTGTGGGTGGGTAGCAGACTGCAATTTTAGACGAATTGGTTAAGTTAGTCTCGTTGACAAGATGATATGCAAAGATTTAAAGGAGCTGTGGATTTCTAGGGAAGAATATTCCAGGTAGAGGGAATAATTAATGAAATGTCCCTCAGGCAGGATTTTGCCTGGCATGTGACCAGTAAACCGAGGACACCAATGTAGCTAGAGCAGAGTATATGAAGGGCTGAGGCCTGAAAGAAAATGGAACTTGATTGTAAAGGGCTTTGAAAGCCGTTAAAGAGGTTTTGGCATTTATTATGAGCAAAATAAGGGACCAGTAGAAGAGTTGGGACAGAAGAGGGAGAGAAAACATTTTATGTTTCAAAAGAATCACTCTGGTTGTTGTACAGAAGCAGAGAGACTGGAATGGACATTTGTAGTATTCTCGGGGAGAGATGATGTTGACTGGATTGTGTAATGTGTGGAGGGGGTAAAAATTGATCAGATTCTCAAGGTATTACAGTATTATGAAGGTAGATCTCAGTGGATCTGTGGATAATAAGTGAGATCCTTACTGGACACATAAGTGGATATTCTAGGAGGGTGTCAAATTCCTAAGTCTTGAGTTCAGCACAGAAGTCAAGGCTAAAACAATTAATTTGGAAGTTGTCAGAAAGTGGATGGTAGCTAAAGTCATGAAACTTGATGACATTACTAGAAAAATGAGTGCTGGTAGAGAAAATAAAGTCCATGATTAAGGGAACATGTTAATATTAAGAGCTCAGGAGGATGAGAAAGAAATAGCAAAGGATATTGGGGAAAGACTAAGGTGATTTAAAAAAATCATCAATGTGTGGTGTATGAGAAGCTGAATAAACTGTTTCAAGGAAGATGGAGTCAACACTGCTATGTGCTATTGATAAACCATGTAAGATAGAAAGTAATTAATCATCCCAGTACAGCAGTATGAAAATTCTTGTTGACTTTGATAAGAGCAGCTTTTGTGGAATGGTGAGAGAGAGGTGAAGTAAAGGATGATGAGGGTGAAGTGTTAATCAGACATGGTTCAAAACAGATAGAAGAGTTAGTACATACATGTAAACTTTTCAAATTTGTATACTGTTGTGAAAGAGAACAAAGAAATGAGTATGTAGTAGGAAGGAGATATGGGTTACACACACACACACACACACACACACACACATAGAAAACAATGTCCTTGAATAGCTGAAAGGCATTAGTATATAATGTTCTCAATATGTTCAGGAAAAATCCATCCACCATTATAAGAGGAAAAGCAGATTGCTTCGGCTCAGAATCAGGTGGGTGTATATATGTAATCAAAAGTAATCATCTATATTAATTTTCTATTGCTGCATAGCAAATTACCATAATCTAACTACTTGAACAACACATGCTTACTGTCTCAGTTTTCATGGGTCAGAAGTCCAGATATGGTTTAGCTGTGCCCAGTGCTTTGGCTTTCACCAAACTGTAATCAAGATGTTAATCAGGATTGTGGTTTTACCAAAGACTTGAGGTCTGCTTCCCAGCTCATATATTTTTGGCAGAATTCATTTCCTTGCAGCTGTGGAACTCTTGACAGCTTGCTTATTTTGAGCTAGTTCCGGAGATAGCCTCTATTGCTTTGAATCTCTTGTCTTCAGAGAAGGTCTCCTCCCTCTTTAAGAGTTATCTTGAGTAAGTCAGTCCCACCCAGGATACTGTCCCATTTGAGTAACTGAAATCAAGTGAGTAGAGACATTAATTATATCTGCAAAATCCTTTTATCTTTGCGATATAATGTGAGTGACATCTCATTCCCTTCCCATATTTTATTTGTTGGAAGGAGGTTATAGGTTATGCCCACATTCAAGCAGAAGGGTCTTCTACTAGAGTGTGATTCATTGAGGGTCACTTTATGGTAGGTCTACTGCATCTCTTACTGACTCATTTTCTTTTTCCTCTGAGGGAAATAGGAAGCAAAGTCAGCAACTAAGACTGAACTTTGGAGGGAGGTACTAAAAGTCTGAGGAAAAGGAAAAGATTAGAAATAGTCACATGAAGGAGGGGGAGAGACAGGGCCTGGATACTCTATACTGCTAGGCCCACTTGAGATTGACCATGAATTTAATGGTAACACAGTCAGCATTATTTTGTGTTTTCCTTCAGTTATATTAGGCTATGTGAGTTTTGTGATGGAGTAGACAGAGAGCTGAATTTTAATTCATGAGAGTAGAGCAAAGTGGAGGGATGTCAGGTAGTTGATAATGGAGATTTAGATTGTTAATTAAAGATAAATTGATTTTGTATCCTCTGAAATGCATTAAATAGTGCTTTCCTCTAAGTATTTATTTAAAAAAAAATGTATTGAGTTTAAATTAATGTATTTGAACCTAGGATAGTACTGTAAGTCCTGTGAATATTCATTATTTATTTGATACTTATAATAATCATCAGTTTCTTTACCTGTTGAAGAAAATCAAAAGAGATGTCAAATTTGTCTTAAATGTTAATACATTTATAACACTTATTTATATCTTTGCATATTAAACACACTTCAGTATTTAATGGCTTCCCATAATAAAGCACAGTTTTTTCTTTCATATTTTTCCTAATCTCAGAATAGTTTTGAAATGCAGAAATAGTGAATATGAATATAATTAAAATACCCCCCCCAAATAATTCCAAATATATTTAGTCACTTTTACAAAGTTGATGGTAAGGCCTGCCTCTGTACTTTACATTCTAACTCAAATCAGGTATTATTACACCCAGTGCAAGCCTGATGTGGAGCTCAGTCTCACAAGCGTGAGATCATGACCTGAACTGAAATCAAGAGTCCAACGCTTAACTGACAGAGCCACCTAGGATCACTAAGATATATGCTTTTTTACCAGTTTGATAAAGCATAAAATGTTTTATAATAATTCACACAAAGCCCTTAATATTACAAACAGTGGTATAGATTCATGGAACTTTTATGAGGGCTATCTGTATATTTGTTAATACATATCAATCCAGAAATTTCAATTCAAGGGATAATTCAGTGATATAAAATAAGATACTGTGTGTCATAACACAATTTTTTTAAAAGATTTTATTTATTTATTTATTTATTTATTTATTTATTTATTTATTTGTCAGAGAGAGAGCACAAGCAGGGGGAGTGGCAGGGAGGGGCAGAGGGAGAAGCAGACTCCCCACTGAGCAGGGAACCCAATGCAGGACTCCATCCCAGGACCCTGGGATCATGACCTGAGCCAAAGGCAGCTGCTTAACCAACTGAGCCACCCAGGCATCCCATCATAACACAAAATTATAATTGCTTCGCTAGAGGCAAAGAGAGTTAATTATTTTATATATATATATATATAGTTGTCATGTAACTGTTATTAAGAATATAGTCGATCCAAGAGTACATAAGCAATATGGTGGAATAGGAGTTTTCTGCCGTTTTTCTCCCCCAAACACTGATTTTGATGAACACCCATGGATCAGAATAATTTTGTGGAAGTCCAGGAGACCAGGTGAAGAACTCCCAGCATACCAGTGGAACAAAATATTGAGACTGAATTCAGTGAAGAGGGAAAAAGAAGAGTTTCCCTTTACTCACATCACCCCTCCCTCAAGAGGACAGCTCAGGACCAAGGGAGACCCTCTAGGCCTGTTATTTCTCCCTCAGTGGAAAGTGAGAGCATGTGAGTGAATGCATGGATTTCCCAGCTTTATGGTATGCTGCCTAACAGGGTACTTCTTTCTTGCCTCATCCAGAGCACTGGATGAGCTGCCTGACTGAGTAGTTCAGAGGGACATGGAAAACATCAGCCAGGGCTTAGAACATCCCAAAGAAACATGGATCCTACCAAACACTTTGTGGACTATATCAGAAAGCCAACCCATGAGCCACTGGGAATGCCTCATATGTGGATCTCCCTGAGTGGCCTTTGGGCACCCCTAACATTCTATGTGCCTTATACACACACACACACACCAAATCTGTGGCTGGCTTCCTGTGCATGCCCTCAAGAGTGGTGAGTGTTAGACTTTGCAGACAGCAAGTGAGCATGAGTAGAGAGACAGCCCAAATCTGCAAAATTGCGAGAAAGCACCCAAATGTGAGCATTCAGCACTACTCTAGGGAAAGCAAATGAGAGGTTGTCAGCACTCATCCAGGCTTTTCAGGATCTAGAGAAAGCACACAATTTTAAGAATTTCCCCCACCATTGCCCCCAGATGGAACAAGTATGTGAAGCAAGTGTATCCATAGCAAAGATCTGAGAAAGATCTCAGAATCCCTAAGATGGTTGACAGAAGTATTTCTTTTCAAAAGGCAAAAACTAGACTAGCATAGAGGAGGTAACTGCTTCTTTAAATGTACAGATAGCAATGAGGACTTGAAGAAACAAAAAATCAAGGAAACATGACACCATCACCACCACCAACAAAAAACACAGTAATTTTTTTGCACCAACCCCAGTGGATCTGCAATGTGCCTGATAAAGAATTCAAAATAGTTGTTTAAGGAAGCTCAGTGAGCTACAAGAAAGCACAGAGACAAATAAATGAAATAAGTAAAATAATATACAAGCAAAGTGAGAAGTATATCAGAGATAGATATCGTTAAGAAAGAACCAATCAGATATTCTGGAGATGAAGAGTACAATGAAGGAAATGAAAAAAAAAAAAAAAATGCAATAGAGAACACTGATGGGAGACTTGAGCAAGCAGAAGAGAGAATCTGTAAATTTGAAAACAGTCATTTGAAATGATCCAGTCAAAAGAGAAGAAAAAAGAATAGAAAAAGAATGAAGAAAGCCTATGTGAATTGTGGGAAACCATTAAATGAAACTATTTACACACTACAGGTGTCTCAGAACAGAAGAGAGGGAAAATGGGGCAGAAAGCTTAAAAAGAAATAATGGCTGAGGACTTCCCAAATCTGGGGAGAGACTGGGACAAGTTTATGAAGCTTATAAGTCCTCAGATTTAGGCAAAGAGATCTATTCCAAGATATATCATAATAAAACTTGAAAATCAAGGATAAAGAGAATTTTAAAAGCAGGAAAAGGAAAAAGAATCCTTATATACAAGAAAACCCTATAGGGGTATCAGTAAACTTCTCAGCAGAAATCATTCAGACCAGGAAAGAGTGGAATGATATATTCAGAATGCTGAAAGAAAGAAAAAAAAAAAAAAAACTACCAACCAAGAATATTTTACCTGGCAAAGCTATCCTTCAGAAATGAAACAAACATTTTCTCAGACAAACAAAAGTTGAGGGAGTTTATCACCACTAGACCTGTCTTACAAAGAGATGCTCAGGAAAGTTCTTCAAGTTGAAATGAAAGGGTGCTAATTAGTAACATGAAAATATATGAAAACAGTAAAATACACTGGTAAAAGGTATATAGTCAAATTCAGAATGTTCTAATACTGTAGTAAGGGGGATAACTTAATCATTTAACTCTAGAATAAAGGTTAATGGACAAAAGTATTAAAAATAACTAGAGCTACATGATCTCAGCATGTTTCAGGAACTTTTCTGGCCCAGAACATCAAAACACATCTCTAAAAATCAAATAGCCACTGAAAAAAATAACACATTGTTTGGTAGCTATAGTAAGTGTTTAACTTATTTGCTTCGACTTCTTTATATGTATGTTGTGAATCATCATAGTAGACCAACCAGGAATAATTTCCTGGATTTTCTGGAATCATTAAAGGAGTGTGTGTGTGTGTGTGTGTGTGTGTGTGTGTGTGTGTGTGTGTCTTGAGTTTCCCTATCCTCTTGTCCTTGATTTGGCTGTAGTGAAGAAACCAATTCACTAGAGGCATGCTCAGTTTCTTCTGGTTGCTCCAATATATCATTTTCATTTTTGTTCTTTTAATTATATTTCTTCTACTAGAGTCCTACAACTACAAGCTAGAAAGGTGAAAGTTTAATAAACACTTAACCACTCTGTTAAAATCTAATATATAATTTTAAGCTATGCTGGGCTTAGTCTTTGCTGGTTTAAAAAAAAAAAAGAAAAAGAAAAGCAGGAGGAAGAGCAAATCAATTTTGCTTTCTAACACTGTGAAGATGATTTTCAGTAGTACTTAAGAACTAAAGGGGGTAAGTGATTGATAAGGTAATTAAATGATAAAAAGTATCAGGCAAGGGTGCAGAAAAAGTACAAATGAGGAAAATGATCAAGTATGCTTGATCTAAAGAAATTACAGTTTCAAATCATATAAATTATAATTCTTAGAGCAGAAAAGAAATCTGTTCCTGGCCTATAATTTTTTTCTAATGCCTTTTTTTTTTAAAGCAATCACTGTGGATATGCTTTCTCTTCCTCTTTTTCCTTCCTTCACATTAGTGTCATGATTTTTAAACAAGGCAATACTTCATCATGTCATTTTTTTCCTGTTAGTTTTATGCCTTTTGCTCAGAAATCAAAAAAATTAAAAAATCTCAATAATTATCAATTTCCTTGTTTTTCATAGTCTTTGTAATTATTACAAGTATCATGCAAATCAACCACATTAATGTGGGGCAATGTGTAATGTCATATATATTAGACAAAAAATTAATAGTTGTTGTAGATTGTGGGCATTAGGATAGTATCTCATATCTAGATGGGTTCAAGACTTTGCAGTTAGAATACCCTATGCTACAGAGCCTTATGCTTAATCACTGATATCAAATTAACAGTTTTGGAAATGTAAATCTTTCAGGTTATTAGAGTATTAATTTAGCAAGTTGCTTTTCTGGAAGCAACAATTTGGACATTACCCAATAGAGTTCAAGTATTAATGTAATTACAAAACACAGAATTAACCTTCAGTAATGGTATTAGTGGCATGTGAATACATTGAACCTTTCTATGTCCTTATTTTTCTCGGGCTCTTATTCAGATACCATCTCTCCTCACTTTCAGCTCATGGTTCTGGTTTTTTCTTTCTTCTTTTTTTTTTTTCTTTCTGGTTTTCTTAATAAATAAATGCTTACTGCTTATCCCTCTGCATCATGACATTCTATGCTTTCCTGGGTAGGAAGATTCACTTAAACATCTGCCTGGAGAAATTCAACCCACACAACTGATCACCACTAGCACTCTGAGCAGACCATCTCTAGACCTTAGATGAAGGATGAGTTTAGGCAATGACTTTGGATACAAAGATGAGGAAATACTTCAAAGTTTATATGTAACAATATCTGATTTGAGTTAGAATGTAAAGTACAGAGGCAGGCCTTACCATCAACTTTATAAAAGTGACTAAATATATTTGGAATTTTTTTGGGGGGGGGAATGTTTTAATTATATTCATATTCACTATTTCTGCATTTCAAAACTATGTTTCAGGGGTTCAGAATTTCAGTGCTCCAATTTGGAAACCTTATCCTTACTACCATGTGGAGAGTGGCTTGGTTAGGATGGGATCTGGGCTCAGGGATAATTCATGAAATACACTGTGGTCTTGAATTGGACCATATTGCAGACATTAAAATAGTCTTCTCAAAATATGTCCAATACCATGTATGCTAGTTATTTGCATATTGCCTTTAGGACCTTGTGATATTGGAATTGGGGTCTACAAAATATATTTTTAGATTCTCTTACCAGTTAACTTCTTGTTAAGTTATAGAAGTAAGAAAAGCTAGAAACAATTTAAACAGTAGGAAATTAGAAAAGGACTTCCTTTCTTTTTTTCATTTCCTTCCAGTATTGCTGCAGCAGCAAAGTCAGTCCTATCTTTCAGTTTCCTTTGGCACTTCCTGCCCCAGCTATGAGGTATTCTTTCAGAGATCTGAGAAACAGCCATCCAGAAGCTTCTTTCCTGAGTTACTAGGTATTTTCCTTTGGTTCACCTAAACTTCAGGGTAGTAGCAGATTCTTACAGTTACTAATATTTGAATTATCTCAGCATCCCTTAAAAAAATTCATCTTTAGGGACACCTGGGTGGCTCAGTTGGTTAAACATCTGCCTTCGCTCAGGTCATCATCCCGGGGTCCTGGGATTGAGCCCCAGCTGGGCTCCTTGCACAGCAGGAAGCCTGCTTCTCCCTCTGCCTGCTCTGCCTGCCGCTCCCCCTGCTCTCTGTCTCTCTCTCTGACAAATAAATAAATAAAATCTTAAAAAAAATCCATCTTAAATATCTGTGCAACCAATTATCAATGTAATATCCATCACTTACAATGGCTAATGTAATTACTAGTTTCCGGGCTATCGATTACTAATTCTTATAATTTTTGCTTTCCATCCCTTCAATTTCAGACCCCGGTGATTTTAGATGCTGCTTTAGAATCACTGGATTGAGGTGATTGATCTCATTTTTCAAAGGGGAGTTTGTTAATGATACATAATTGGGACAGAGAGAACTTTTGTCTTAAATTCAAGGTGAATTTCTGGTGAATTTCTTCAACTTCCACCTAATGGTAAAAGTTAATGAAAAAGCAACTAAACAGAGGGTACATGGGATAGGCAAGGGGACAATGAAGTTGTAAATTACAACTACAGCCTTGGGACAAGTTACAAAAATATAGAGACAAACTGCCGTTTTGTCATTTCATTATTATATACATACTTAACAAACACTGGCTAAAGTTTTCCTTTCTTCTTCATTTCTCCTGTTATTTTATATAAGGATTGTTGTTGGTAACTTTTAAAACTGAGTATTTAGGAAGTAACCTATATTCAGGTGGATTTATGTTCAAATGAAAATTGAATTAATAGCATTCCAGAGGGGATACACTGGATACAGTTACTGGTGGACTTTGCATCTAAAATTTTTTTTAAAAATGGTAAAAATTGCTTTATATAAATTAAGAATTGTACCTTATTAGGAGAAAGTATTGAGTTGTTACTGGTGTTCCATGAAACTTAAATATGCTTAGAAGGGAGTTTTAGGGTGTATATTTAGTAGATGTATATTTAGGAAGTATATTTAGTAGAAGAAGAATGCTGAGTAAACCAAGGGGTGGATTGTGGTGACTATTCTTCTCTCAGCAGCAAACCTGCCTTTCTATATTCTCTTCTGTTCTGTTAGGACTAGAGAAGACAAACCTCCTGACTTCTGAGTTTCTACTATATTCCATTAGCAGGAAGCATTAGAGGGAGATTTATTAATACATAGGGCTGATAAGAAACCCCCATTTTGTTTGTAGTTGCTATTAGCACTACTTCACGAACAAAGGTTATCTCCATTCCCAGTTGCTGGCAGGAAGCACCACATACACTGTACCTTCTCAGAGGTCCAAGTACCAACCATCCTAGGTGGACCAATCGCCAGGAAGGTTGGGTTCCTCTCAGCTGTATTGTGGTCCCTTCTTTGAGCTCCTAGGTTCTAGGCCAGACTTACTGCCTTTGGTTCCTTCAGTCATAAGGAAGGGCAGCTACTTCCTGGAGTGACTAGTACCTGAATTTCCTCAGCATCCTGAAGGTTTCTAACATTTGGTTAACCCATTCCCTGTTTGCAAGACCCAGCATGGTTTCTATTTTGTTTTATTAGAACATAATTGATACAGATGGAAAAAGATCCCCCACAAAAAAATTACTTCAAATATAATATATAAAGGTATGTGCATGTATATGATTCACTGTAAATACACAAAAACATGCCTTATTAAAAGATTACTTAGAGAGAGAGAGAGAACATGAGCAGGGGAAGGGGCAAAGGGGGAGAGAGAGAAATCCTCAAGCAGACCCCCCACTTAGCAGGGAGCCCGTCACAGGGCTAGGGACCCGGAAATCATGAACTAAACTGAAATCAAGAGCTGGCCTCCCAACTGAATGAGACACCCAGGAGCCCCCAAAATATGTATTTTTTAAATATTATATCTGAATAGTGAAATTTTGGATGATTTTTATTATTTTATTTCCCAATATTTTCTAAATTTTCTACATAAGACATCCTCACCTCCACAGTCAGGATAAAATTTAAATGGTAGTAATGTCATATTAGATGTTAGGGAGCAAAGTATTCCCTATTTCTGGGGCCTGGACATGATAGATCATTATTTCACAAACTATATTCTATGGATCACTTGTACTGGAATCATCTGGGATGCCAGTAAAAAAAAAAAAAAAAAAAAAAAAAAAAAAAATCTTTAGTTTCTCTCCAGACCCAGTGTCTTTGGATTAATGCTAAGAATCTGAATTTTAGCAAGGTCTTATGCATATATTGATTTTGAGATCAGTCTCCCAAGGGTTGCTTATTTCCTCCTAAGCAAACACTGTTATCCTCACTAGACACATCTAACTGTGGACCTGACATTTTAAGGAAAGAAACAGTACAATAAATGTATTACCTCCATTTAAACCATCTGTCATTTTATCGGATGTCCTTCATCCCCTCCATAAAACCTACTGTGCGATACACATGTCACACTGACCGCTTCCATATGAGACACAGTTCTTCAATTTCACCATGCATTTTATTTTATTTTTTTAAAGGTTTATATTTATTTATTTGACAAAGAGAGACACAGCGAGAGAGAGAACACAAGTAGGGGGAGTGGGGGAGGGAGAAGCAGGCTTCCCGCCAAGCAGAGAGCCCAATGTGGGGCTCGATCCCAGGACCCTGGGATCATGACCTGAGCCTAAGGCAGACGCCTAACGACTGAGCCACCCAGGTGCCCCCACCATGCATTTTAGTTCCGATAGTTCAATCATTTGCGTGCTAAGAGACAGTTTATTTTCATTAATGATTGTGTCATTATAAATACATAAATAAGTAAAATAGGACTTTAAAATGATTTGATTTATGAAAATGAAGTTGAATATTTGAGGAAAGCTACATAAAGTTGAGTGGCTAAGAGGCTGCTACCAAGTCAGGAATGGCAAAGGCATACAAAAATAGTAAGGAGAGGAATCCTAAAATATAGAATGATATTGAAGTTTGCTTCATAATTACCTTTAAATTCCTGTTCTATGTTAAGAAAACAAACTTGATATTGTAGAACATATGTTATGACTGTTTATAGAAAAAACATGAAATCCAAATGGTGGATTAAAGTAAAAGAAAAGTTCTGGGTTCTTATGTCAAAATATTAGAGAACAAATGTATCTTCTGTAAGATTCACTTTTTCCAGTTAATTGACCAAATACATACATATACAGACCAGAAAGCATTGGATAAGGTTTCGTAATATTTTCACAATGATTTCAGTACCGATCAAAATCCCCTGGGGCAGGCATGCTTTAGAGACTTTTTGTGTGATTTCGGATCCAGGATAAATCAAGAAATCAGTTTTGGCCTGATCAGGCATAGAGAATAGAGGTAGTATCATACGCTAAGAAATATTTTACTCTAGCTTAAAATTTAATTTCAGAAGTAAATTGCATGATGATTGGAAGACAAGCAAGCAAGCACTTGGGGCTTCTTTTAATTTTTCTATCTTGTTTCAAGAATAGAAATCTAGCATCCTAAAAATGCAAGCATTCTTACAGATCAACTTTCAACTTAACACAGATTAATTCTTTTATTCCTTATGAAACAATAGTGTTTTAGCATTTTCATTTTCAGGCATTTCAACACCTCATAAGGCACTTTACACATTTTTCAGAAAATTGGAAGGTTTAACTTTAATTCCTATCTTTTAAAAATTATATTCTAAGAAAGGGGTAAAATATGACCATTTAACATTTAAATGTTATATAAGTGTTTTCAGAATTAAAAATTAATAGAATATTGTTGATTTTGGTCAATTTGCTGGCACTGTTGTACAATTAGCATTGGGATTTTAGATTAGAGAGAATCTCTAAGAAAGGGACAGGGATTTTCCAATCAAGATTCATAGGTCTAGGTAAAAAAAAAAAGGCAAAACATAATTTGAAAACATAAGAAATATAATAAATATAATAATTAGGAAATTCCTGCTGTGTCATGAATATTTTAGGAACTTAGTGAATTACTTTTGATTTTTGTTTTTGAAATTGTTTTATATCATTCACCAAGATGGAACTTTCTAAAAAGTGTTTAAGCTAGAAAATATAATCCACTGTGAAGAGTTGAGTAAGGATGCTTGGGGACATAATGATTAAGGAAAAGGAGGAGACATGAAAGCAAAGCTTTCCTTTAAAGAAGTTCAAAAAGAATGAGGGTGGGCAAGAATAATGATTTTTTAAAGATAGAGAAACACTGATGAAAATGTGTCAACTCTACAGCAAAAAATCAAAATTTGAATAAAGGCAGGTAAGAATGTAGTAAAAATGGAGCTTCAATTCAGATCTATTCACATATAAATTTTACTAAGACTGACTACATATAAAATAAGTTGGATAATCAATAAAGGATTTTCTTAAGAATATTTAAAACTCAAAATAATAGCTGGTAAAATCTTTGTAATTGTGTTGAATGTGTAATTATCAGCCACATTGATGCTTATATCTTATTTCCAAAATATTCCCTAATATAAATTGAATATAACATCATTTAATTCTGTGTTATATCAACTGAAAATATCCATTTACTTTTTAGGTATGATAGGACAATGAAAATGAATGTGGGAATACTCTGATGTCCTGAAAACTCATATAGTTTGTTCAGAATAACAAAAATAATAGATGAATTTACATTTTGAATGTTTTGAATTGCTTTTGTGTTCAATGTTACTTGTTGTAGTCTGAGTATAAAATTGACAATTTCAGTGTAATACATCTAATTTTCTGTTGACTAGATTATATTGAGCAAAGCATATCATTTCCAAATATGCTTCTGAACATCAGGTACTGTAGTATTTTTTACTGGTTTCTAGTTTTTGTTGTATTTAATTGTATATAAACAAAACAATTTCTCTATAAAATTTGAAGAACAATTTCTCTATAAAATGAAAAAGTAATGTAATTTAATTATCAATTAATTTACCCCAAATTATACAATCAAATAAGTGTTGTCCCTTTCAAAACTTAGTGAGGAATGCCTGAAGAAAAGAGTTGGGGCTATTATTTGCAGTTATTACAATAATCTAGCTAGGGTTTCAGATACCATTCTGAGTTCTGGAATTATTTTTAAGGTTTAAAATATATTTTAAGTATAAGAAATAATGAAAGATCTTTATGCTTTGACAATGGCTTTGATTTTCAGAAACCAAACATCATTACTATCTAAACCTGAAAAAGCAATAGTTAATGAAGGTGCTTAAAAATTTTGCCAAAATGATGCATGATTATAAAATTATGAGATGGATATTAATCACTAAACTTTAAATTTATCTGAAAAGATTTATAAAATTGTTTTGAGATACAATTGCATACAATAAGATACATTTATTAAAAACAGTTTGCTATTTTATTGATGAATATTACCAGGTATTTAAATGTGTTAATTTCTGATCTGTTATTAATTCAAAGGGAGATTAACTATTTAATATCTTAATTTTGGTTTCAAGATATTACAGCTGGATTTCACCATGGTGAATCAAATTTGGAATAAACATTTGATGAGTGCAGACTAAAAATCCAATTCACTCTTCTTTTGCCAGCCCATCATCTCAGCACAGGGTGTTGCCTCAAGGAGAGAAGGCATCATTTTCTGGTTTGTTTTGTGTCGCTGTCCAGGGTAGCTGTAGTTTGCTGCCACCACTGGCAATCACTACTTTTTTTTTCTTTCCCATACGCTTTGTATTCTGTTATCCCCATTAGCAATTAAATAAGTAAAACATACTCTAAATTAAAATATATATATATATATAAGAGATAACAGGCTGACTAAGGGATTTATATTTTTCAAGATTTCATTTTCATATTGCTATAGTTTATTCCATTATTATATTGAAATTTTTTAAATAGGGATCAGTTCCAAGTATGAGAGTAATATAGGATAGTAACATAGATTTTATAATTATTTGGGTATGGAAAGTACATGGAAACCAGTGCTTGGAAGGTGGGACAGGGGCACTGTTTTTCATTCCTTCTTTTCCCATTTGGCCATATCTTCACAAGTTAGTATTCAAATTAGAAGTTCAAAATACATGAGGCATTTTCTATTTGTGAATAATAGCACAACTTCTGACAATGTGTGATTTTTGGAACAATAGATACTCTAGAAATTTTTCGGTACTGCAAAGGGAGCCTAACAGTGTCTTAAGGAACCTGGGCTTCAAAACCCTTCATAACCTGGATGTATCCTTCCTCTGCCTCCTTGAGTTAGCTACTCTGGGACCTGTGTTTCCTCTTTTATGAAAAGAAAATACTTATTTCTAACCTTCAAGATAGTTTTTACTGTTAAATAGGAGAGCATCACCCACATTGAAGATTTTCAATCAATGTTAATTCATATCTCCCATAGGAGAGACTCAAAAGGACATCTTAAGGAAAATTTGCTTTCACCCACTGCTTCTGTTAGTTCAAAAAATATTAATTGGGCACCTACTATGTTTCAGGCACTGTCCTAGGGACCACAGTTACCTCAGTAAATGACTACATAAATCCTTACCCCTGTGAGGCTTATATTTTAGAAGAGACAGATAAATATTTGTTTTCCCTAAATGATCATACGTCTATAGAGAAAAAACATATAAGGGGCATATGGACTGACAAGGAGAGGGGTGAACATTTAAATAAAATGGATCAGAAAAGGCTTCCTGAGAAGAAAAGTTTTAAGGAAATACCTAAAGAATTACATCTGAAAGCAGTTGAAATAAGCCATGAAAATATCTAAGGAACCGCTATTTCAAGCAGAGGGAACAACAAATACTAACGTTCTAGAGGTAGCATATTGGCAAATTTGATGAACAGCAATAAATCCAGATGGCTGGACCAGGGTGAGGAAGGGTGGGGGCGATAGCAGTAAGGTAAAGTTAATGGAAGACATTGCAGACCTTCAAAGATCATCACAAGAACTTTAGCTTTTACTCCACTGGTGTGAAATCATCAAAGGGTTCAGAGAATAGGAGTAAAAACTTGGTTCACTGCACAGAAAATGAAAAAGACAGACCTATGCCTTGCTATCTTGTAAAGTCCAGATTAGTAAAGGAAAAAAACAAAACAAAACATTGAAGAAACATTTGCAATAAAATGTGCCATGAGACATGACAGCAGGGATGAGTGGGAGTCCTCCATATCCAAGTGTTCATTTTCTGGCTTCTTGAAGTTACAATGTTGCCTAGGGAAACAAAAGTCCTTTCACACTGGGAATATTTATTAAGAAAGTGACTAATTAAAAAAAAATCTCAATTCAGATACTCTGTTCCACCTATTTTCTGTCCAGGCACAGTCACTAACCAATCAGAAAGAATGCCTGCTAAAGCAGTGGGACAGAGTCATGGGGACCCTGTGCTGTGCCAGGAATTTCTCATCTAGTTATTATATTATGAGGAAGTTTGGGGGTCCCAGAGTAGGGTTAGGCTAGTAAGGGCAGCGGCACCTGACATACTTCGGGCTTCAAGATAGTGATTTTATTTTGAGGTATAGATGTATCTCAAAAACTGAACAACTTATATGGCCACAACAGTTTACTGGCTGAGTATCAGCCCTGCTTCTAATGCCAAACATCTCCCCCGTTACATCAAAGTCTTTATTCCTTGTTGGTCAGTCTTTCACTGATTGTTGGCTATTGCAAACATCTAAAAATAATTCAAATACAATGACATGTGATTTCAAAGTGATACAAATCTTGTAAAAAATGTAAGATTTCATGAAATTCCTGAAAGTGATGTTGGAGAACATTAATTACTGGTAATGATTAACTCATGAATCACTGGTCACTACTAATTAATGCAGTTAAATATAGTTAATATAGACAATGTATATTAATGTGGTTAAAAATACTACTGTACTTTTTGGTGGTGGAAAAAAATTTTAAAAAGAAAATCAACAAGGTTTAAAGATGGGCTTTTCAAATAACTTGATTTGGCAATCTCAGGTAAGCACACTAGGGAAAATTGACTAGCACTTGATTTATGTTTTTTTAAGTTTTTACATAAATTCCAGTTAATTATCACACAGTGTAATATTAGTTTGAGTCAACATTTCCATACAACACCCTGTGCTCATCACAAGGGCACTCCTTAATCCCTATCACCTTTTTAACCCATCCCCCCACCTCCCTCCCCTCTGGTCACCATCAGTTTGTTCTCTATAGTTAAGAGTCTGTTTCTTGGTTTGCCTCTCTCTTTTTTTTCCCCCTTTGCTCATTTGTTTTGTTTCTTAAATTCCATGTGCACACTTAATTTATTTTTATGATCAATTTGCATAAGTCAGGTTATCTTTATAGTCCTGGTAGGTGATCATTATAACTATGTTTCAAAGTTAGATTTCCTTTATTAGAAAAGTTAGATATGAAGTCAAAGCTAATTTCTTTATTGTCATTTATTTCATTCTTTGTTCATCTTAAGAAAAGGAATATAATGGGGCACCTGGGTGGCACAGTCATTAAGCGTATGCCTTTGGCTCAGCATCGAGCTCGCTGCTCAGCGGGAAGCCTGCTTCTCCCTCTCCTACTCCCCTTGCTTGTGTTCCCTCTCTAGCTGTCTCTCTCTGTCTGTCATATAAATAAATAAATAAAAAGAAAAAGAATATAGTTATAAGTTAATTTTGTTAAATATCAAGTAAAATAGACATGCATAATTTTAAATTTTATTTTTCAAGATAAATTTCTTCTGAAAACATTTTCAATAGTTCCTATAATTTTATAGTAACATTTTTTATTAACTTTTTATAGAAGTACAACATGCAGGGAATACAGATATGTAACTGTAGAAATCAGTTAAATTCTATAATATTTTCTACAATTTTTAACATTTTTTGAAATGAATTTAAGTGGTTGTATAGTTTATTATTAAACTCCATAAGAGAGATACCAACACCAGACTTGGGGATGGTCAGAGAACACTTCCCAGAAATCATAGGATCTGGAAGCTGAAGAATAAATTTGAGAATTACTTACATATAATGCAGGTGCCACTTTTCCTCCCTTTTAATGACTATCTTTTTCTAATATATTTGCATGTGCTCTTTGTGATTGCTTCTTTCCCCTTTCAACCATGAGCCTGTCATATATCCACTATTCATCGGGTCTGAAACTGATAGCCTGAAAGTCCCCTTCCTGCCATGGTACTTATAACTTTTGCAAGACACTCTTAAGTGGGAGCTGAAGTTGGGGCAGGCTGCAACCCCAGTTATATCCCTACATTTTGTTTTCCTCCTCAACTTCTCCAACAAACTCATACTGGCACACACTGGGATTGTAAGAACCCATGTATAGGGTAAGTGAGTGCATGGAAAACAGTCCCAGTAATGCAGGCTACACAGGATCTCTTCTTATAACCAGAATGTGAGATTGGGGGTGCTAGTCAGTCACTGGCAAGTAAGGATGACAGAGCTAATGATAACCCACCTTTCTAGCTATAGTGGAATATATCATAACACACCTTGGGAAACAATGCACAAGATAATGCATTGCTTCTTTAGTACTTCAAAGTGCAAACCCATTATTCAGATTCAATTCCACTATTAGATCATCTGAATTTGTGATGTTCTAGTGCGTTTTGTGCCCTGAAAGGAAAGACAATCTTATAAATCTAAAAGATAAATTAGTAAACAGCAAATGCTATGTAAAATAGTCAACTAACAGATTGAGCAAATGTGTGCATATTAGTGCAGCCATTTTACTCTAATAAATACTGGTCATTGATATACAAGGGATCATAATGACTTAGCTGCAGGTAGAGTGCAAATTAGAAGCTTTTCAAAGATTCATTAACCATTTGACCTATTAAGTAACTTTTAGTTCACTAAAGAAATTACTATAAGTTGAGAAGGGTTTTGATTATATATATATGTATATATGTCTTGTGAGAAACAGATCTACGTCATTTATGTCTTCATTATTTTAACTGGAATGCTATTCTTGAAAGGTGCAACTTCAGCTGCATTAAGTCCAAGAAATCCTTGAATAGTTACTTATATAGATTCTTTAGGCTTTAATGCAGGCTCACAATAGAGTCAGAGCCTGAACCTGACTGAGAATATCCAATATTCTGAGAATTCCCTTCCCTTCTGTTCTTATTCCTAAATCCCATGTCCTCTGATCTGTTTTGGTCTTCCTCAGTCCTTCAAAGCAAAGAACCCAATTGACATAATTAAATCAGAAAGGGTTAGAATCTATTTCTTATTCTCTAGTCACTTGCCATGTGACTTTGTACAGCTACTAAATTTATCTAATCTTAATTTCTTCATGAATAAAGACTAATGTTTATCTCCTAGTATAGTTATGAATCTTAAACTCTATAAAGTACATGGCACATAATAAATGTACACTGAATAAATGCTGTGGACTTCTCCATCATGCTACATTTCAGTCACTTCCTTTGTGATATTTACTGTACTGTGCTGTATTATTATATAATTATGTAACTGCATTTTTTATTGTAATGTTATTTTGTAACCAAATAGGTTCTCTTAAAATCTTTGAATCCTCAATGTTTAGGAATAGCATAAATAGCTAGTCTCTCTCTCTCTCTCTCTCTCTATATATATATATATATCTTTCTCTCTCTCCCTCTCTTTCTCTACACACACACACACACACACACACATGAACATGTGTTGTTATTGTTGAATGGATAAATGATAGCAATTGATTGGCAACTACAGAAATTAAAGCTTCTCATGGAGCAATTAAACCATTAAATTAAATAGTGCATTAAAAACATGCTTGGCATAATAAGTACTTAAAAAATAGTATTTGCTATATTGTTATTATAAAATGATCTCTGATAAATAAAGTTCTAAGGGAACCTCAGGGAAGATTACATTTGTGGATTGGATAAGAAATTATAAAATGGTTAAAATATAATCTGAATCCTTAAGGATAAGTAAAGATTTACTAGGTCCTATTGCATGTGCCTGGATATAAACATCATATTTTTCTAAGCATACGTAATTGCAAGTGGCGCATAGTAGGCATCTATCTGTACAACTAATATTTAACACATTAAAACTAGTAAAATATAGATGGGATAAAACTGGGAGACATCTTGCCACATGCTTCCTAACTTAGAATAACATATTAATTCAACATACTTAAACTATGAGATAGAGAATCTAAAATAGCATACTTTCAAGGTTAATTTTCATTTTCATTCTCTTACACAAGTCCTTCCTTAATTCTGGTAGCCTTTCAAAAATCATATCAAGGTACCATTCAAATACGCGATCATTAATTTTCTTCAACATGCAAACAAACTCTCAAAACTAATGAGATAACATAAGAAATTTTTATGGTAGCAAAGCACGGATGAGTATTCTGTGGGATGTGAAAGAAAGCTGTCCTTATTATATCCTAAAACAGATTGGAAAGGATTTACCCTACTACTGATTAATGAGAAATGGTAAAGGTTATTAAACTGTGTGGATAAGTTAAAAAAAAAATGCTGCACTTGTTTCTGTGAAATTGTGATACAAGAGAAAATCATCAACAGAGTAGCTCTATCAAATGGACTATGGTTTAATCCTCAGTCATTAAAAAACAACAATAATGACCACTAACACAACAAACAAACGGCAAGTAAAACAGCTTCTGGCCTATCCATTGGAAAATATTTTAATGGAAAATTTTATCCAGAATTTAATTATTAAGAACTCAGAAACACTCTTCCCTATCAGCAGTACCCTGATCTCAAGGGGGGATTTTTCAAAGACCTCAAAAGTTCTAGGTTTGGGAAAGGCACTTTATGAGATTCTGATATTCAGTTGTAAATTCCATACTCAAGAAAAATGGTATCTCCAGTTCCTTTAAATTAAAAAAATCTATGATATTAAGGGAAAAAAGAAAAATGAAATGGCAGTTGGCCATGCCTTAATGATTTAACTTGGCATCTGGTCAAATGACCTGGGCAAATGTTCTTTTGAAAAATGTCATAGAATTTTTATTAATGATGAATATTTAAGGTCTCAAACCATACTCATCTTAAAGAAGACTACTTTAGCAATCTAGGTTCTGTCAAAACTGGATTTTGAATGACTTGACCCTCATAATAATTGAACTAGTTCTGCATGCAAATGTAGTCTAAATCACCTTTCTGTCAAGCATCCAAATTCCTTTGTTGAATATGAACAAAACATGCACCAAAAAATAAAGAAGTCTGTAAACATTTATTTCTTCAGGAAACTGGGAGTTGCCATTCAGTTTCGTATTACAATGCTGAATTTTGTGGACTTAAAATTTGTAAAACTGGTTTCACAGACTATGTAATTTTTAGGAAGTACTCATTGTCCTAATACCAGGGAAATAAAAATTAACATAAAATGTTGGGAGTGAGAAAACTGAATCTTTTTGGTCTTCAAGTGAATAAACAAACTTGAGCAATGACAACAACAATGATAATGCATTTTTAAGATATTTTTGATTTACGTAAAATGAGTATATGTCATATGACAGGTATTTCCTTAGTGTCTTTTTTGAATTTTCTCAACTACAGCTTCTGTGTGAAACTATGTAAGATAATGGCACAAGATCCTAGAGCTAGTAAATGACAAAACTAGAATTGAGTAGCGTGATTTTTTAAAATTTTATTTTATTATGTTATGTTAATCACCATACATTACATCATTAGTTTTTGATGTAGTGTTCCATGATTCATTGTTTGCATATAACACCCAGTGCTCCATTCAATACATGCCCTCTTTAATACCCATCACCAGGCTAACCCATCCCCCACCACCCTCCCCTCTAGAACCCTCAGTTTGTTTCTCGGAGTCCATAGTCTCTCATGGTTCGTCTCCCCCTCCGATTTCCCCCCCTTCATTTTTCGCTTCCTACTATCTTCTTTTTTTTTTTTTTTTAAACATATAATATATTATTTGTTTCAGAGGTACAGGTCTGTGATTCAACAGTCTTACACAATTCACAGCACTCACTGTAGCCCATACCCTCCCCGATGTCTATTACCCAGCCACCCCATCCCTCCCACCCCCCACCACTCCAGCAACCCTCAGAGTGATTTTTGAAATGAAGTTTACAAATTCATCATAGGAGTGCAAGTTCTGGAATTTGAGAAAACAGGATTCAAATCCCAGTGCTACTATATATTAGCAGTAGAACTTCCTGCATCTTGACTCCATTGTGCCACAGTTTTCTTATGTATAAAATATGGATAATAATAATATCTGTCCCATAGAGTCCTATAAGATTTTTTTGTGTGTGATTATAAACTATTTTTATTAGTTTAAGTACAGCCTCTTTTCAAGTTTTTATTTAATTTTCTAGTTAGTTAACATACAGTGTAATATTAGTTTCAGGAGTAGAATTCAGTGATTCATCACTTACAGACAACAGCCAGTGCTCATCACAAGTGTCCTCCTTAATACCCATCACCCATTTAACCCATCTCCTCATCCACCTCCCATCCAGCAACCCTCAGTTTGTTCTCTATAGTTAAGAGTACATTTAAGGTTTGCCTCCCTCTTTTTTTTCCTATGTTCATCCGTTTTGTTTCTTAAATTCCACATCTGAGTGAAATCATATGGTATTTGTCTTTCTCTGACTGACTTATTTTGCTTAGCATAATACACTCTAGCTCCATCCACATTGTCCCAAATGGAAAGATTTCATCCTTTTTATGGCTGAGAAATATTCCATTATATAGATATAGATAGATTAGATATAGATATAGATATAGATATAGATAGATATAGATATAGATATATGCCACCTCTTCTTTACCTATTCATCAGTCGTAGGACTGTGGGCTCTTTCCATAATTTAGCTATTGTTGATAATGCTTCTATAAACATCAGGGTGCATGTGTCCCTTGAAATCAGTATTTTTGTATCCTTTGGGTAAATAACTAGTAGTGCAATTGCTGGATTGTAGGGTAGTTCTAATTTTAATTTTTTTGAGGAACCTCCATACTGTTTTTCCACAGTGGCTGCACCAGTTTGCATTCCCACTAACAGTGTAAGAGGGTTCTCCTTTCTCTGCTTCCTCACCAACATTTGTTGTGTCCTTTGTTGTTAATTTTAGCCATTTTGACAGGTGTGAGGTGATATCTCATTGTAGTTTTGATTTGTATTTCCCCGATGATAAATGATGTTGAGCATCTTTTCATGTGTCTCTTAGTCATCTATATGTCTTCTTTGGAAAAATGTCTATTCATGTCTTCTATCCATTTCATAACTGGATTATTTGTTTTTTGGGTGTTGAGTTTGACAAGTTCTTTATATATTTTTTTCAGATATGTCATTTGCAAATATCTTCTCCCATTCCGATAGTTGCCTTTTAGTTTTGTTGATTATTTCCTTCGCTGTGTAGAAGGTTATTATCTTGATGAAGTCCAATAGTTCATTTTTGCTTTTGTTGCCCTTGCTTCAGGAGACATAACTGGTAAGAAGTTGCTACAGCTGATGTCAAGGAGGTTGCTGCCTATGTTCTCCTATAGGATTTTGATGGTTTCCTGTTTCACATTTAGGTCTTTCATCCATTTTGAATTTATTTTTGTGTCTGGTGTAAGAAAGTGGTCCAGTTTCATTTCATTCTTCTGCATGTTGCTGTCTAGTTTTTCCAACGCCATTTGTTGAAGAGACATTCTTTTTCCCATTGGATATTCTTTCCTGCTTTGTTGGAGATTAATTGACCATATAATTGTGGGTCCATTTCTAGTTTTATCTTCTGTTCCATTGATCTATGTGTCTGTTTTTATGCCAATACCATATGATCTTGATGACTACAGCTTTGTTATATAGCTTGAATTCTGGAATTATGATGCCTCCAGCTTTGCTTTTCCTTTTCAAGATTGCTTTGACTATTCGGGGTCTTTTTTGGTTCCATACAGATTTTAAGAGTGTTTGTTCTAGTTCTGTGAAAAATGCTGGTGGTATTTTGATAGGGATTACATTAAATGTGTAGATTGCTTTGGGTAGTATACACATTTTAACAATATTTGTTCTTTCAATCCATGAGCATGGGATGTTCTTCCATTTCTTTGTATCATCTTCAGTTTCCTTCATAAGTGTTCTATAGTTTTCAGAGTACAGATCTTCTACTTCCTTGGTTAGGTTTATTCCTAGGTATTTTATTGGTTTTTGGTGCAGTTGTAAATGTGATTGATTCCTTGATTTCTCCTTCTTTTCCTCTTTTTTTTTTTAGATTTATTTATTTTTAGAGAAACAGAGCACAAGTGGGAGGGGCAGAGGGAGAAGGAGAGAGAATCTCAAGGAGACTCCACACTGAGCATGGAGCCTGACACAGTACTCCATCCCACGACCTCGAGATCAGGACCTGAGCTGAAACCAAGAGATGGACGCTGAACCGACTGCACCACCCAAGCACCCCTTGTTTCTTTCTGATGTTTCATTATTGGTGTATAGAAATGTCACAAATTTCTATACCTTGATTTTATATCTAGTGACTTCACTGAATTCATGTATCACTTCTAGCAATTTTTTGGTAGAGTCTTTCTGGTTTTCTATATACAGTATCATGTCATCTGTGGAGAGTAAAAGCTTGACTGCTTCCTTGCTGATTTGGATGCCTTTAATTTCTCTGTGTTGTCTGATTCCTGTGGCTAGGACTTCCAGTATCATGTTAAATAACAATGGTAAAAGTGGATATCCATGTCTAGTTCCTGACCATAAAGGAAAAGTTCTCAGGTTTTTCCCTATTGAGAATGATATTAGCTGTGGGTCTTTTGTATATAGTCTTTATGATGTTGAGCTATGTTCCCTCTAAACCTATTTTATTGAGGGTTTTTATGAAGAATGGATGTTATACTTTGCCAAATGCTTTTTCTGCATCTATTGAGAGGATCCTATCGTTCTTATCCTTTCGTTTATTGATGTGGTGTATCATGTTGATTGATTTGCAAACATTGAACCACACTTGCAGCCCAGGAATAAATCCCAGTTGATCATGGTGAATGATTCTTTTAATGTACTGTTGGATTTCATTTGCTAGTATTTTGTTGAGAAATTTTGCATCCATGTTCATTAGGGATATTGGCCTGTAATTATCTTTTTTAGTGGGGTCTTTGTCTGGTTTTGGAATCAAGGAATGCTAACCTCATAGAATGAGTTTGGAAGTTTTCTTTCCATTTCTGTTTTTTGGAACAGTTTTGAGAAGAATAGGTATTAACTCTTCTTTAAAAGTTTGGTAGGATTTTCCTGGGAAGCCATCTGGCCCTGTACTTTTGTTTTTTGGGATATTTTTGATTACTGATTCCATTTCTTTGCTGGTTATCAGTGTGTTCAAATTTTCTATTTCTTCTTGTTTCAGTTTTGGTAGTTTATATGATTCTAAGAATTTATCCGTTTCTTCCAGATTGCTTATTTTTTTGGCCTATAATTTTTCATAATATTCTCTTATAATTGTATTTCTGTGGTGTTGGTTGTGATCTCTCTTCTCTCATTCATGATGGGAATTCAGCTTTGCTCCATAAAGCATAAGACATTCATATCCTAGGAGGCCCAGAAGAAGGAGAAAGGGAAAAGGGGATAGAAGTTTTATTTGAGGAAACTATAGCTGAAAACTTCCCTAATCTGGGGAAGGTAACAGACATCCAAATCCAGGAGGCACAGAGAATCCCAATCAAAATTAACAAAAGCAGGCCAACACCAAGACATATTGTAGTAAAATTTGCAAAATATAGAGATAAGGGAAAAAATCCTGAAAGCAGCAAGGGAGAAGTACCTAACCTACAAAGGAAGAAAAGTTAGAAGCAGACTTCTCCACAGAAACGTGGCAGGCCAGAAGAGAGTGGCATGATAGGGGAAAACTATGCAGCCAAGAATACTCTATGCAGCGAGGCTGTCATTCAGAATAGAAGACGAGATAAAGAGTTTCCCAGACAAACAAAAACTAAAGGAGTTTGTGACCACTAAACAAGCCCTGCAATAAATACCAAAGGGGACTCTTTGAGTGGGAATTACCAAAAGTGACAAAGACTAGAAAGGAACAGAGAAAATCTCCAGAAACAACAACTTAACAAGTAAGACAAATGACTCCCTAAGTCTACACTTGTGATCCAATATATTTCTTTCCCTCTTCTTTTCAGCTTCATTATTTTCCATAATTTTACCTTCTATATCATTTATTGGTTCCTCTACTTCTTCCACCCTTGTGGTCATTACATCCAGTTGGTTTCCCATCTCGGTTAGAGCATTTTTTATTTCGGCCTCACTAGTTTTTAGGTCTTTTTTCTCTGTGGTAAGGGACTCCCTGGTGTGTTCTGTGCTCTTCCCAAGCCCAGCTAGTATCCTTATGATTGTTGTTTTAAATTCTGGGTCAGGCATATGACTTATATCTGTTTTGATTAGATCCCTGGCCATGACCTTTTCTTGTTCTTTCTTTTGGGATGAATTCCTCTGTTTTGGCATTTTGTCTAGGTCTCTTTCTTCTTTTGTGTGTTAGGAAAGCCTGTTATGTTTCCTGCTCCTGAGAGTAATGGCTTTATTAAGAAGAGGTCTTATAGTGTCCAGGGCCTCACACTTCAGCAAGTGTTTCTAGTGTATGCTGTGTGCACTCTGCTGCTACGTTTTTAACTGTTCTTTCCCTCACGTCAGTCCTCTTCAGAATTTTTCCTTGCCTGCAGTGAGGAGTGTTTGGACCTTTGCTAGAGTGTAGCGAGTTTTAACTAGGTATGGTCTGGTCTGCTTGTTAAAAGAGACCTGATGCGGGATGCCTGGGTGGCTCAGTCGTTAAGCGTCTGCCTTCGGCTCAGGTCATGATCCCAGGGTCCTGAGATCGAGTCCCGCATTGGGCTCCCTGCTCCGTGGGGAGCCTGCTTCTGCCTCTGCTGCTCCCTCTGCTTGTGCTCTCTCTTTCTCTCTCTCTCTGACAAATAAATAAAATCTTAAAAAAAAAAAAAAAGAGACCTGATGCTATTTCCACTAGAGCTAAAGTTTTGCAGCACTCTATGGTCAGTAGATGTGTGAGCAGGCAGTCTAGCTGGTTTTCTGGGGCAGAGACCTGCCACTCTAGTTCTCAGGCACACTTGTTCTAGTAGAGAAACACCTACATAGCGAGGGGGTGGGGAGAGGTCCTGTTATAAGCAGTTTAGGTTTCCACTGTTGGTGCTGTGCTGCTTACTGAAGTAAGTTTATGCTGAGAGGCAGGAGAGGAGAATGATGTGAGCCCTGTCCCTCATCCCCAGAGAGGGGAGTTTGCAACTGCCACTGTTCAGGAAGCCCTCTCAGAAGAAGGAACAATGTCCCCTCATGTGTCCTAGACCTTCCTCAGGTCCTTGCCTTCACCCTCTCTGTGTCTGGGCCATCTGCTTGCCTGGCATCACAGTGCACCTTTGTTTTATCCCAGGCATGCTGACTGAGTTTTAAAACTCCAAACTTTAGGCACCCAGCATATCAGGGACCCAGCAATGTACGAACTCACACTGGCCTTCTGGGGGAGTGGCTCACCATGCTGGGGCTCATTCAGGTTTGTCCCAGAAGGACTGTCACATCAACACACAGGAGCTTAGAGTTTGGAGTAAAGCTCAGCAAAGAGCCATTGTCCAGGTTAGCCGCCCTCAGCAGGTGTCTCTGTGCCTATGCTAATGTGTGGGGAAGCATAATGGCACCCACCAACTCTTTTGTCTCCAGAGATGCTACACCACCTCTCCCAGATGCACTCCAGGAAGGGTGAACCATCTCTTCCAGTGTGTCCCAGGGGATCCTCATATCACATCATCTGCTGCTGGGCTTCTGCCCTCGTTTTCCACAGGAACACTGCAGTGCCTGCTGGGCTCAACACCAGCCACAGCACAGATCTCTAAAACTGCAGTCTTTGAGCTCTACTTGTAAAAACTCAAGATAATTCACCTCTCTTGTTTTCCCAGTCAATGGCTTTGGGGAAGTGTTTTTCTTGTGCGATCCCCTGTGTGCTTCTCTCTCTTTCTCTCTCTCTCTCTCTCTCTCCCTCAACCTCTGTCCTCTCTTCTCTCTGTGATCAGGACTCCCTCCCCTCTGTAGCACCCACAATCCTTTTCTCCCCTAAATCATGTCTCTGCATATCCTACCTTCCACAAGGAGGCCTCTTCTCTCCCTCTAGTTGTGCAGTTTGTTTTGTCAGTCCTCAGATCGATTTCTTGGGTGTTCAGAATGATTTCCATTTCTTCAGCTGTACTCGAGAAATGAGGCAAGCCTAGGGTCCTCCTACAATTCTGCCATCTTCCCAAACTCCTTCCTATAAAAATTAGATGAAAGGATATCTATGATGCTCTTAGAAGACTGTGGCACATATAACTCAATGCTTTATTTTTATTGTTATTATTTTATCACTATTTATTGCTTTATTTCCTTTTAGCAACTATTTTTGTTTGCTTTTATTTTTTATTTTTTGATCACTTTCAATTTCTTTTTCTGTTTATTTATTTTCCTCTTTTTAAAAAAATTAATTCTGTTATAGTTGACATACCGTGTTACATTAGTTTCAGGTGTACAGTATAGTGATTCAACAATTCTATACATTACTCAGTGCTCATCATGATAAGTGTACTCTTAAACCACTATTTCACCTATTTCATCCATCTCTCCCCACCTCCCTTCTGGTAACCATCAGTTTGTTCTCTATAGTTAAGAGTCTGTTTTTTGGTTTGTCTCTTTTTTCCCCCCTTTGTTCATTTGTTTTGTTTCTTAAATTCCACATATGAGTGAAATCATATGGTATTGTCCCTCTGACTTATTTCACTTATCGTTATACCCTCTAGATCCATCCATGTTGTTGCAAATGGCACAGTTTCATTATTTTTTTATGGCTGAGTAATATTCAGCCATACATACATACATACATCTATACACTGCACTTTCCTCATCCATTTATCTATTGAGGGACATTGGGCTGCTTCCATAATTTGACTATTGTAAATAATGGTGCAATAAACAGGGGTGCATATATCTTTTCAAATTAATGTTTTTGTATTCTTTGGGTAAATACCCAGTAGTAGAATTATTGGATCATATGGTATTTCTGTTTTTAACTTTTTGAGGAACCTCTACTATTTTCCACAGTAGCTACATCAGTTTGCATTTCCACCAACAGCTCATGAGGGTTCCTAGCAACTATTTTCAGTTACAGTTGTTACATTTTATAAATTATAGGGATATAATAAATAACTTGGAATTTATCATAGGTTAGTATAATTTCAGAAGGTAAAATTCTGGTATGCCAGAAATTAGGAAATTCCTGCCTCCATAATGTGTAATTAGGAAGTAATTAGAAATATATTCCTAACTATATTACTGCATGCTTAGTCTAAATAATAATAATAAAATACACAAGATTAAAATGTAAAAATAAGGGGCGCCTGGGTGGCTCAGTCGTTAAGCGTCTGCATTCAGCTCGGGTCATGATCCCAGGGTCCTGGGATCGAGTCCCACATTGGGCTCCCTGCTCAGTGGGAAGCCTGCTTCTCCCTCCCCCACTCCCCCTGCTTGTGTTCCCTCTCTCGCTGTGTCTCTCTCTGTCAAATAAATAAATAAAATTTAAAAAAAAAGTAAAAATAAAGCAAGTGCCTGTACCCCAAATTTGGGTTGATTCTACATATACTATATAAAAGAGGGGGTCAAGGAGAAAAAGATGAAAGAAAAATGCAAAGCTATTGAATGCTTACATGTGTCAGATTCTATGTTGCTCATACTCTGCCTACCTCTCCAGGCTTATCTCACCTGTGTTCTTTCACTCATTTTCCTATACTATCTCTTGCTCCCCTGACACAGGCTTTCCACATAATTCTCTCTTTCTCAAATGTTCCTCTTGAACTTCTTCACTTGGTTAACACTGACTCCTCCTTTAGATCACAACTGAATCATCAACCACTTGTTTTTGGAAAGCCTTCTCTGACAATGCGAGATCTGTACTGTAGGCTCGGAAATCAAGTGCTTCTCCTTCAAAATGATCATTATAGTTGCAACTTTATATTTATTTGTGCTTTTTGCTTATTGTCTGTCTCTCCTCTTGATTGAATTAAAAATAGCTAATTTGTATTAAGTATTCTCTAGGAAGTATACATTGTTTAATGTGCTTTATATACATTAACTAATTAAACTTCTTGTAGCAACCTAAAGAGTGAGTTCTATTGTTAATACCACTGTACAGAAAATATCAAGTACATTTTCCAAGGTCACAAACTAGTAAGACAGGATTCAAATCCAGGCTTTACATTCAGAGTACATTCTCTTAATCATTTCATTTGTTGCCTCTTAGGAGCTGCAAAAGGATTGATGTTACCACTATTGTATCCTTGAGAATGAGCACAATGATTGAATGCAAATTGGTAGAACCTCATTAAAAGATATTTTGGCATTATCTATCAAAATGTAAAATGCACTTATATTTTGAACCAGCAGTTCTATTTCTAGGGTTATCTTGCACACAAATGGTCCATGTCTCAAAATATAGGTAGAAGGACATACATTGCTTTACTGTATGTAGTAGGAATATGCTGAGACAATGGCAGAGTCGATCAGAAGACTGAATAAATACATCACAATATATCCATATGAGTGAATATTTTATGGCCATATAAAAATTAGAGCTATATTGCTGATATAAAATGTACTCAATATATAAAGCTAAACAAACAAATAAGTGAGAATCAAAACAATATGTAAAAAAAAAAATTATTACCATTTTTAAGGTGCATATATGCATGTATATAATCAGAATATCTAGAAAGATACAAGAAATTGTTAATAGTGATTTCCTTTAGGAAGGAGAATAGAGGCACTAGGGTCAGTATTAAAGTCGCTATTTCTCAATGCCCATATATTGTATTGTTTTCTTTTTCTAATCACATATATTGCTTTTTTAATTTCAAAAAAAATAGCTTATGGGTTAGGGAATATAATAACTCAATGAGAATATTTCAAAGAAAAATTATAAGGCAACTACACAATCTCTTTAAAACACATATATCATTTCTCTTCAAAGATTAACTAACTAGAAATAGAAAAAAATAGTTGAAAACTTTAAGGCTATCTGCATGTACAGGAGAAAAGGGGGAAGCCAGCTTTTTAGTGTACATTTAAGAAAAATCCAGGGACTCCTGGGTGGCTCAGTCACTTAAGCATCTGTCTTCGGCTCAGGTCATGATCCCAAGTCCTGGGATTGAATCCCGCATGGGGCTCCTTGCTCAGTGGAGAGCCTGCTTCTACCTCTCCCTGCTGTTTGTGTGCTTGCTCTCTCTCTCTCTCTGACAAATAAATAAATAAAATATTTTTTAAAAAATCGGGAGTTAGCCACTTTCACATAATAGGTGGGTAATGACTCATCTTCAGGAAGATGTTTTTTTCTTTAGCAAAGTTCATTCAAGGGCATTTGGGGAAGTAACAGTGAGCAACCCAACTCCTACACCCTTAACCTAAGGCAAAGTCACAAAAAATGAAGTTAGACCTGAATTTTATGCAAAATAAATTAAAGAAATCTTGGGTTTTCTTGGATAGCTTTGTAGTGAGGGAACTATAAGTAAATGAAGAGTGTCCATGGCAAAAGAGGACCCAGAGTAACAAATCAGATTGTGCAATGATTATTACTAGGTACAATGGTAGTCAACATTTAATTTTTAATTGTTTCCTTTTCTCCAAATCTTTTGGAAAAGGTGACCACACAAGCTAACCTATGCAAAATTGGAATATTAAAAATAAAATGAAGTTGTGGTCAAGATGGGGTGGCAAATATAAATTACAGGACCAAGAAGGATGGTTAAGCACATCTGGCTGCAGGTTAAGAAAAGCAGGGGGCAGAGTAGACTAACAACAGAAACATTACCTCTTTTTTTTTTTTTTTCTTTTTTTCTTATACAGCTGAAATTCCTTAAACATATTGAAAGGCTTCTAGAATTTCCACAGTGTAGGAAGAGGGCATTTAAGCATTTTAAAATATTTTAAAATATGAGGTATCTTATAAAGCTGAAGAATTAAGACTTATACTTGGAGAGTTCAGATTTATATATATTAAGGAAAAAGTGCTACCAAAGTAAAAGAATGTTTACTTTAAATTTCACCGTAAGTTCTAAAATAAAATGCCAAAATTTTATCTTCTAAAATCTAAATCTATGATAAATTTGTTAAACTGTGTGCAATTAGTTTGGTCATGAGATATACTAAAATTGGAATAAAGGAATTTTTTAATATTTATATTAAGATTGTGAAATATAAATTATAGACAGACTAGATTTATATTCAAACATTTTTCCCAGCATCTTACTCACTTGGCAGTCCCCACAATGATGCATCTGGTGATTTTAACACTATTCTTAAGTACAGGCCAAGGCTACACATCCATCCAACTTTCCATTTTAATTGAAATAATTTTTATATTATCTGAATTTTTAGTTCAGCCTAAGTTTTCATTTGCTGAATCTTAGACTTTAATGGTGGAGTGATATAGGGGGTAAATTTGGATTTAATTAGGAAAAGACAAATTATTAAATATAAACATCTTTAATTGTTCACAGTGGGTACTTTCCAGTATAGGTAACTCTAGAATACTATCTCCTGGACATTATATATGAGAAGATTAATCTGGTAAATCACCACACACACAAGCACAATAACAACAACAAAATCATATTACTAAACCATATTAAATAATATTAAATAATACTAATAGATTTTTCTCTTAATTTTGGTTTAAGAGTTGTCTGCTTCCCTGAATTATGTTGCTTTTTATTATATGACATAGTATTTTCCTACCCTCACTTCCTAGAAAGTTTTTCTTTTCAATTTTGTTTTTCTCTACTCCTGTCAAGTCAGTTTTTCCTATTTGCTTATTTTTAAGCTTCTATTATTTTTTTCAATATTTATTTTTTGTATTTGATCAGAGAATGTAAGTTTGGAGAAAATTTTTGTAATATTTATGGCAATATATACTTTTTAAAAGTTTTTATTTAAATTCCAGTTAGTTAACATACAGTGTAATGTTAATTTCAGATGCACAGTATAGTGATTCAACAATTCCATTGATGGTTGTTAAGTTTGAACCATTCTTTTCTCCTCTCCTCCCTACGTTTTAGGTATATGTTATTTTATTTTATATCCTTTTTTTTTTCTTGTGTTCCTTCGCTGATTTTTGGAGAAATATTCATTTTTATTGCTTTTGTGCTTCCTGACTTTATACTGTCACTTTTGGTCTCTCTTTTCCACTCAAAAAGTCCCTTTTAATATTTCTTGCAGGGCTGGCTTAGTGGTCAAAAACTCCTTTAGTTTTTGTTTGTCTGGGAAACTCTTTATCCCTCCTTCTATTCTGAATGATAGCCTTGTTGGATAGAGTATTTTTGACTGCAGATTTTTCCCATTCAGAACTTTGAATATATCATGACACTCACTTCTAGCTTGCCAACTTTCTGCTGAAAAATTTCCAGCTAGCCTTATGGGTTTTCCTTTTCAAGTTAATGACTTCTTTTGTCTTGCTGCCTTTAAGAGTTTTTCTTTACCACTTTATTTTGTAAATTTAATTACAGTATGTGTTGGTATTGGCCTGGCTTTGTTGATTTTGATTGGAGTTTTCTGTGCCTCCTGGGTCTGGATGTCTGTTTCCTTCCCCAGATTAGGAAAATTTTCAGCTATTATTTCTTCAAATAAATTTTCTGCCCCCTTTTCTCTCTCTTCTCCTTCTGGGACTCCTATAACAGGAATGTTATTACACTTGATGGAATCACTGAGTTCCCTAAGTCTATTCCTGTATTGCATAATTCTTCTTTCTCTCTTTTGTTCAGCTTCATTGCTTCCCATTACTTTGTCTTCTAGGTCATTAATTTCTTCCTCTGCTATTCCAGCCTATTGTTCATTGCATCGAGCATGCTTATAATTTGATTTATTGCTCTCTCCATCTCCATTGATTCTTTTTTCTCTTTTATCTCTGTTGTAAGAGTCTCACTGGTGTCTTCTCTTCTTTTCTCAAGCCCAGTGAGTATCCTTATGATTCTCCATCAGGCATGTTATTTATATCTATTTTGCTTAGATCTGTGTATGTGGCCTTATCTTGTTCTCTCATTTGGGATAAATTCTTCTGTCTTCGCATTTTGTCCAAGTCTCTGCCTCTTTCTCTATGTTAGAAAAGCCAGTTATGTCTCCTGCCCCTGAAAGTAATGGCCTTATGAAGAAGAGGTCATGTAGTGCCCAGGGCCTGTGCTTCAGGGAGTGTCTCCAGGGTGCGCTGCATGTGCTCTGCTGTTATGTTCTGACTGCTCTATCCCTCAGGCCGGTTGTCTGCAGAGGTTCTCCTTGCCTGCTGTGGACAGTGATTGGTCCCTGGCCTGAATGTGGTGTTTTAACTTGATGTGCTCTGGTCTGCTTGTGATGTAAGACCAGTCACCACCTCCACTGGAACTGAGGCCCTGTAAAACTCTGATCAGGGGACATGGTGTAGGCAGGGGTTTGTGCTGATATTCTTGGGAAGGGCCCACCACTCTCGGACTGGGGCAAGGGTGACTGAGAAGGAAGTTCCACCAGCAAGTTAGGCAGTCAATGTTGACACTGTGCTGCTTCCTGTAGGTGGCTCTGTATTTATGCTGCAGGATAGGGGAATGAAATGGTGCCAGCCAGCTTCTTTGTTCCCAGAGTGGTGTCTCCATGAATGCTGCCTCTCAGGGACGCACTCTGAGAAGAGTGAATAATCTCCCTCAGGTGTGTGCCTCAGGTGTTTTTCAGATCATTGTTACCACTCTGTCTGCCCCTGAGTTGTTTGTCCTGTCTTCTCTCTAGGGGCAGTACAATGACCTCCACATTCTATCCCAGCCAACCCCACTGACATTTAAAACTCCAGGCTTCAAGTCCCACTGTTTGCAAGAACTCATGAAATTCAGCTCCTCTCCCTTTCCAAGCCAATGGCTTTGGGGAAATGTTCTCCTTGTGTATTCCCCTCTGTGCTCTACTCTCTCTCACCCTTCTCCATCCCCAGGGCTCCCTCCCCTCCACAGCATTGGTGATCCATTTCTCCCCTAAACCATGTCTCCACACTTTCTACCTTCTTTCATTGGCGTCTTTTCTCCCTTTAGTTGTGGAATTTGTTCTGTCAATCTTCAAGTCCATTTTGTGGGTATTGAGGATGATTTGTTAGTTATCTAGTTGTACTTGTTGGACGAGTAGGGTCCTACTCTGCTGCCATCTTGCTGCTCCTCCTACCAATATATAATTGATGTGTAAAATATTTTATAGACCATCAAAAAATTATTGTGTACCAAGTATGATACAGATACTGGTTAATCATATTTTATAGAAGTCAAATTTTTTCATATTTTATAGAAATCAAATTTTTTCATATTTTATATATATCATATATAAAATTTTCTTTATATTTTATATATTACCTTTTAAAGATAAGAATTTTTTATTGTACAAGTCTACAAGATGAAATTCACTATTTTAACCACTTTAAATGTACAGTTCAGAGACATTTAGTACATACTCAATATAGTACAACCATCAGCACTCTCCAGTTCCAGAACATTTTAGAACCGTCAAAAGAAACCCCATATCAATTAAGCAGTCTGTTCTCTGTCTCTATGGTTTGGCCTATGATAGATATTTCACTTTACATATATATGGCCTTGTATCTGTCTTGTTTTACTTAGCATAATGTTTTTAAGGTTCATCCATGGTAGCAGTACTTCAATTTCTTTTTTTTTTTTTTTTTGGTTGAATAATATTGTATTGCATCGATATACCATATTCTGTTTATCTCTTGTTTATCTCTTCCTCTGTTGGGCTTTGAGTTGTTTCCACCTTTGGGCCATCATAAAGGGTGTTGCTATAAGTTTTCATATATACATTTTTGCTAGAGAATCTATTTTCAATCGATTTGGATATATACCTAGCAGTGGAATTACTGAATCATATAGTAAGTCTATGTTTAAACATAGATGTTTAAGAATGTTGAAGAACCACTGAACTGTTTTCCATAGTAGTTGCACAATTGTACATTCCCACCAGCAATGCACAAGTGTTCAAATTTCTCCACATCTTTACCAACACTTATTTTCCATTTTTAAAATTAATATCCATATGTTGTAAGAACATATGGTCTACCCTGGAGAGTGTTCCATGTGTACTTGAGAACATTTATTCTATCTACTGTTATTGTGTGAAATGTTGAGCGTTTTATATATCTTAGATGTAGTTGGCTTATGATGTTGTTCAAGTTCTTGATGTCCATACTGATTGCTGTCCAGTTTTCCTATTCATTGTTGAAAGTACATTACTGAGGTCTTCAATTGTTATTGTTGAATTATCTATTCTTGCATTTCTGTTAGTTTTGCTGCATATATTTTAGACCTCTGTTGCTACATGCATATATGTTTACAATTGTTACCTCTTCTTGATGGATTGACACTTTTACCAATATACAATGTCTTTCTTAGCCTCTTATAAAAATGTATGACTTAAAGTCCTTTTTGTCTGATGTCTACCTTAGCTCTCCTTGGTTACCATTTGGGTAAAGTATTTTTCCAACCTTTCATTTACAGTCTACTTTTGTCTTTGGATATAGAGTAAGTCTCTTGCACCCTTACTTATAAAATAATATATATTTGGGTCATTTTTACATCAATTTTACCAATCTCTGCCTTTTAATAAGAGTTTAATCCATTTACACTTAAGTAATTACTAATATAGAAGGACTTGCTACTTATATTTTTCTACTTATATATATTTATTCTTATGCCTTTTTCCCCTCAATGCCTCCATTACTGGCCTTCTTCTTTGTTTAATTGATTTTAGCTAGTATGCCCTTTTTATCCCCTCTCATTCCATTTTCTGTGTATTTTTGTTGTTATTTCCCTAGTGCTTATTCTGTTGATCACAGTAAATATTTTAAATTTATAACAATATAGTTTGAATTAATATAAACTTCAATATCACAAAACACCCTTCTATATCTTCCTCCCCCCCATTGTATTTTAATTGTCACAAGTTACATTATTATAAATCATGTGCTGATTAGGGTACCTGGGTGGCTTAGTCAGTTAATTGTCTGCCTTCGGTTCACGTCATGATCCCAGGGTCCTGGATCAAGCCCCACATCAGGCTCTCTGTCCTGCAGGGAGCCTCCTTCTCCCTCTCCCTCTGCCTGCAGTTCCTCATGCTTATGCACTCTGTCTGTCAAATAAACAAATAAATTTTTTTTAAAAAATAAATCATGTGCTGATTAACTTAGATTATATAGTGATCATTTTATGCATTTTTTCTTTTACATCATGAAAATTTACAAACCCCAAACATAATAATACTTATTTTATTATATTATAAAATATTTTTTATTTATCTTTGTAGTTACCTTTACTATTGTTCTTTATTTCTTTGCATGACTTTGAGTTACTATATAATGTTCTTTCATTTCAGCCCAAAAGCCAACCTTTAGCATATTTTATAGGGTGGGTCTACTATGGCAATGGACTACTTCAGCTTTTGTTTAGTTGGGAATGTCTTAATTTCACCTTCACTTTTATTTATTTATTTTTTAAGATTTTATTTATTTATTTGACAGAGAGAGACACAGCGAGAGAGGGAACACAAGCAGGGGGAGTGGGAGAGGGAGAAGCAGGCTTCCCGCCGAGCAGGGAGCCTGATGGGGGGCTTGATCCCAGGACCCTGGGATCATGACCTGAGCTGAAGGCAGACGCTTAACAACTGAGCCACCCAGGCGCCCCTCCCTTTCACTTTTAAAAGGATAGTTTTGCTAAACATAGAATTTCTAATTGGCAGGTACTTTTTTCCCTTTAGCATTTTTTTTAAAAAGATTTATTATTTATTTGAGAGAGAGAGAGTGTGAGCATGTGGGTGGAGGGACAGCGGGAGAGGGGCAGAGGGAGAGAGAGAGAACCCTACCCACTGAGCAGGGAGCCTGATGCAGGGCTTGATCCTATGACCCTGAGATCATGACCTGAGTAGAAATCAAGATTTGGACACCTAACTCACTGAGCCACCCAGCGCCCCTCCTTTTAGCACTTGAAAAATGCCCCCCTCTCTTTCTGGCCTGCATGGTTTCTGATGAGAAATCAAAGTTAATATTGAATCACAGACCTGTACCTCTGAAACAAATAATACATTATATGTAAAAAAAAAAAAAAGAAGAAGATAGTAGGAAGGGAAAAATGAAGAGGGGGAAATCAGAGGGGAGACGAACCATGAGAAACTATGGACTCTGAGAAACAAACTGAGGGTTCTAGAGGGGAGGTTGATGGGGGGATGGGTTAGCCTGGTGATGGGTATTAAAGAGGGCATGTACTGATTGGAGCACTGGGTGTTATATGCAAACAATGAATCATGGAACAATACATCAAAAACTAATGATGTAATGTATGGTGATTAACATAACATAATAAAATAAAAAGAAAACAAAAGACAAAGTTAATATTATTGAGAATTTTTTTAATTGTGGTAAAATCATAAAATTTATTATCTTAATCATAAGGTCAGCAGAAGAGCGAGCATAGGAGTGGACCTATGGACCTCAGTTTTTTCTGGGTATTAATTTTCCTTGTAACTGTGAGAGGAAATACAGTTTTTTAGAGGTGAGTGTTGGTCCATGTGGTGGAAAGAAATGTTTTTGTTTGGAGGCAGAGGAACACAGGGAGTTCCATTTCATTTCCTTGGTGCTAAAAAACAACGAACAATAGCCACAAAAAATAAATAAATAAATGAACAAAAAAAACCCTTTATAAATAAAACTCCTACAGTCATTTTCTTTTAAAAATTGTTTTTAGGTTTACTATATAGTAATGTTAGCTCTATGCATGTAACAGATTCTAGAAATTTTTCATCTTGCAAAACTGGAATTTTGTACCGATTGAACACTGACTTTCTATTCTTTTCATTTCCCTGCCCCTGAAAACTACTATAATACTTTCTGATTCTAAGAATTTGATTATTTTAGATACCTCATATAAGTGGAATCATGCAGCACTTGCCTTTTTATGGCTTTTTGCACCTTGCATATCTTTTTTTTTAAGTTTTTATTTAAATTCCAGTTAGTTAACATACAGTGTAATATTACTTTCAGGTGTATAATATAGTGATTTGATATTTCCATACAACACCTGGTGCTCATTACTTCGCATATCTTTAATCTTCATCCATGTTGTAGCCTATGCCAGGATTTTCTTTTTTTAAGACTGAATAATATTCCATTTATGTATATACAACATTTTCTTTAACCATTCATCCATAGATGGAAATTTAGTTTGCTTCCATCTCTTGGCTATTGTGAATAATGCTGGAGTGAACATGGGTGTGCAAATCTCTCTTCAAGATCCTATTTTCAAAGCTTTTGTCTATTTATCTAAGGAGTGGAATTGCAAGATCATATGGTATTTCTGTGTTTAATTTTTTGAGGAGCCTCCATGCTGTTTTTCATGATAGCTGCATCATTTTACAATATCACCAACAGTGCACAAGGGATCCAATTTCTTTACATCTCCCTTGTTATTTTTTGTGTGTTTTTGTTTGTTCTGGGGGATTCCTTTGGTTATGTTTTTATTTTGTTTCGATAAAGACATCCTAACAAGTGTGAGGTGATATCTTATTGTGATTTTATTTGCATTTCCTTGATAACTAGTGATGTTGAGCATCTTTTCATATATCTTTAGGCCATTTGTGTAACTCCTTTGTAGAAATATCTATTCAAGTTCTTTGCCAACTTTTAATCCACAAGGTTGTTTTGTTGTTGTTGTTGTTATTATATTATTATTTTTGATATTGAGTTGGAAAAGTTCTTTATATAATCTGAATATTAACCTCTTATAAGATATATGGTTTGTAAATATCCTCTCCCATTCTGTAGGCTACTTTTTCACTCTGGGATTGTTTCCTTTGGTGTGCAGATTTTTTTTTTTATGTGATGTCATTTGCTGATATGTACTTTGGTTGTTTTTGCCTTTGATGTCATATATATCAGAAATTATTGTGAAATCAAATGCCATAAAGGTTTCCCCCTATATTTTATTTAGGAGTTTTACAGTTTCAGGTGTTTAATCCATTTTGAATTAACTTTTGTATAGGGTGTAAGGTAAATGTCAAACTACATTCTTTTGCATATGGATATCCAGTTTTCCCAATATCATTTGTTGAAGAGACTGTCATTTCCTCATTGTGTACCCTTGGCACCCTTGTTCAAGATCATTTCACCATATACGCAAGGGTTTATTCCTGGACTCTTTATTCTATTCCATTGGTCTATATGTCTGGCTTCCTACCAATACTTATGGCTTTGATTACTTCCATTCCTAGGTTGTTGAATGTTGTTGTTGTTATTTGTTTTTATTGTGGTAAAATACACATAATGTAAAATTTACCATCTTAACCATTTTGGGTGTATAGTTCAGTGGTATTAAATACATTCATATTGCTGTGCAATCATTAACACCTATCCATCTCCAGAACTCTTTTCTTCTTGCAAGACTGAAATTCTATACCCATTAATCAATAACTCCCCACTTCTCCCTCCCTGGGCCCCTGGAAACCAACATTATACTTTCTGTCTCTATGATTTTTGACTTCTCTGTGTACCTCATATAAGTGGAATAATACAATATTTGCCTTTTGTGACTGGTTTTATTTCACTTACCATAGTGTACTCAAGGTTTACCCATGTTGTAGCATATGTCAAAATTCCCTTCCTTTTCAAGGCTAACTGATTAGCATGGACTTACTTTTGTCATTTTGCTATTTGTTTTCTATATGCCTTATAACTTTATTGTTCCTAATTTTCTACATTTCTTTCCTCTTTTTGTGTTTAGTTGATTTTTTATAGTAAAATATTTCTATTCTTTTCTCATTTTCTTTTATGTATATTCTATAAGTATTTTTTTGTGTTACCATGGATGTTGCATTTAACATCCTAATATTATAGCACACTAATTGAGATTTATACAAATTGAACTTCATTAACATACAAAAACTCTGCTCCTTTACATCTCTGTCTCCATTTCTTTCAGTTGATATAACAAAATTAGATTTTTATATATTGTGTACTTCCAAACAGAAACTAATAATTTTTAAAGTTCATCAGTCTCTTAAATTATGTTGAAAAGAAAATGTAGAGTTACAAGACAAAATTACAATAATATTGGCCTTTATACTAATAATTTTTAAATCATATTAGTTTCTTAAAGCATGTAGAAAACATCTATATCTAGCATGTACATTTTTTTCCTAAGAGTAGGTCATACTTTCTTGTATGTCATGTTTTAGATTTTTTATGTCATGCTTCAGTTTTTTTAAGTCAGATATTTGAATATTATAATGTGGCAAATCTTGAAATTAGATTGCTTCCCTCCTCAGGGTTTGTTGTTGCTACTTATTGTAGGTTATTGTTGTTTGTGTAGTAGCTTTTCTAAACTAGTTTTGTGAACACTGAATTCTTTGTTGTGTGTTTCCACTGAAGTCTCTATTCCTTAGAGTAGTGGTTGGTTGGTGTTTTGACAGAGATTTCCTTAAATTCCTGAATCAAAAAATAAACAAAACAAAGCAAGTAATCTCCCAGTCTCTCCAGATTGTTTCATGTTAAAGCACCCCTTCAATGCTTGGCCAGGACATTTACAACTTGAACTTAGCTTTTACTTCACACTTGTATATAGTCTAAATGTTAACCAGAGGTGAAAGCTTACAGTTTTATCAGGTTTATTCAGACCTTACATCTAGCCCTGGGAGTGCACATGGCGTTGTAGATTTTCTGATATACTCATGGACTTTTCAAAGTCCTTATTTCCCCATGTATCTCTTCCCCCAGTCTAGTCAGTCTATACATCACTTGCCCCAACTGTTATCCCTTGTCATAGGTGGCTGCACCTAGTAAGTTTCTCCTTAAGTTCTTTTGACAAATGTCACTTGAGAAGCCACGTCATCCCTAGAAAGATCCAAAGTGGGTGAAACAAAGGCAAGACCTTGAGCCAGTCCTCTGTGGAGCTACCAGACAAATCAAAACACTCCCAATTCTTTGAGAATCATGTCTATATTGCTCCCCGTGGTACCAGCAATCTTCATGAAGAATATGGCTATCTTCATAGCTACTGTTATGCTGGGGTATGACTAGATTCCATAAAAGGTTGACTTAGATATTTTTCATCAACTTAATTATTGCTGATTGGAAAGACAGTTTTAGAATTCTCTATTCTTCTACTTTCAATGACATCAACACGCATCACTTTTTTCTGAAAATTTCTTTTAGAAATTGTAAACATTTTTTTTATTTTTGAATAAAAATAATTGAAATATTCAAAATATTTTGGATACTGTGTTGAAATAATTTTGTAAATTATCCATGGACTCTTGAAAAGAGAGCATTACAGTGTATTTATCAATATTCAATTGATCAGTATTCAATATTATGAACCAAATAGTCTTGTTGTTGTAGACCTTGATTTTTAAGACTGAGAGAAAATATAAAATGCTTTAGTACATTTATGTTTTTTGTAGTGCTGCTATATGTTTTTTAAAAATAAATTTTCTGTATTTAGAAGTAATTTTTATCAGATATGTAAAGTTAATTACTGTGTAAAATTATATTTTCATTGAAAATTGAAGTTTTTTTATAAATAGGAAATTCCCTTTTCTGTCTTATTGACTGTGATTTTTCCCTTGAATTCTACTTTGTGTGCAGTGTTGTCTCACTGTCTTTTTTCCTATTGTTTGCCTTCACCTAATACATTTCAACCTATCCTTTGTTTTACTATTCAAGAGTTATTATTTGAGATGTATCACTTATAAACAAGATAATGTAATATTTTTAAACTACATTAATAATTTTTGCCTTTATGTGGAGGTGTTTGAAGTATTTACAGTTAATTTCACATTCATATGTGCTTTTTGTTTATAAAGTTTCTAGATTCTTTCAATTTTTAAAATGTCTTTGTAATATATGTATCTTATTTTTGTTGGCATTATAAGGCAGTGGTTCCCAAACTTATTTATTTATTTTTTTATGTCAGGGATCATAGAAAATAAATGTGATTATCATCCTGAATTGAATGCACAAGACCATTCCCATCTAGGGTAGCCTTGCCAGTCTTTACTGAACTCTCTAAGGATAAAGGAGACCTATATATTGGTCCACCTGTAACCTGTTAAGAAGAAACTAATATATTACAGTGCACTCTCACAGTTTGGAAGTTCTGTTGAATTGACCATTTACTGTCATTCTTTTGATAAAAAAGATTTTATTTATTTATTTGACAGAGAGAGACACAGCGAGAGAGGGAACACAAGCAGGGGGAGTGGAAGAGGGAGAAGCAGGCTTCCCGCTGAGCAGGGAGCCCAACGCGGGGCTTGGCCCCAGGACCCTGGGATCATGACCTGAGCTGAAAGCAGACGCTTAATGACTGAGCCACCCAGGCACCCCCCATTTACTGTCATTCTTATGGCAAGAGCATACCAATCTTATTTTGGAGAATATGACTTTTTCCCCACTCCCAGCACATGATTTTAGGTGGGATTTGCATACCTTTCCCTGGGTCATAGACATGTGACTTAGGCTAAACTAATTAGGGTATTCTATTACATCCATCACAGTGATTGAATGAGACAAGTGATAATTCTAAGACAATGAATAATCATGATTAATAACTTTTACAGACAACACCAAAAAGATCTCTTTTCTCTAGATTTGATGGGGTGAGATTCGGATTTGGGCCATGTGCAGTGACCTTCCTGGCATTTTGCTGTGTGGCTTGCTTGCTGACATACAGAAGAATAAGAGTCAATTGGTGGATCCTAGGGATGTTGTTTTATTCCTGAATTAAGCTATTCCTCAGCCATACAATTATGTGAGCCAATTAATTCCTTAGCTGATGAAGTGATTTTTTTTTTAAGATTTTATTTATTTATTTGACACAGAGAGAGCACAAGCAGGCAGAGCTATAGACAGAGGGAGAGGAAGAAGCAGGCTCCCTGCTGAGCAGAGAGCCCGATGTGGTACTCCAACCCAGGACCCTGGGATCATGACCTGAGCCGAAGGCAGACGCTTAACGACTGAGCCACCCAGGCACCCCTGATGAAGTGATTTGTGACATAGACAAACACTTTATTGTCTTAATAATGTTTATAATTTTTCTTAACATTTTCAACATGTGTTTATTATCAATATCAATAATTAATAACATATATCTTGTGTGAGACACATTATATGATTGCAAAAAAATAAGGCATCTTAAATTCAAAACCAGTATGTTGACTGGTCATTTCTGGGTTGTAGGAGTATAACTTTTAAATCTTCATATTACTTTGTGGTATCTATTACTTCTCTATTAAAAAAATTATGTGTTCACAATTTATTTTTGAAAATAATGGCCCATATTCTCCTTCTAAGAGGAAAACAGGAAATTTCAGGCCCAACTACTGCACTTATAACATTCTACATCTGATCACTCCCACTACTCTTGTCTTCCTTGTCTACATAATTCGGAACTTTTAATAATCACATAGTATGTAACCTTAATATTCTCACCCTGTGAATAGCAGCCTTATTCCTGCTTCTAAGAACAAGTCTCTTCCAACCAAGCTACTTGTCTTCTTTTTCCTCTCATAGTAACTTTTCTTATCTCCCTGGTTGAAGTACTTAAGGATCAGATTAAATACCCCACTTTCCCATTACCCAACCAATGCTCCAGTCAAATATGTAATTCCAAAATATTCTGATTTAATCCACTTCTTTTCTTCTCCACTCTGACAATTCTAATAAAAAAAAGAAAGAAGTCACATTTATCCTGGACTACTGAAGTAGCCATACAACTGGGAAATATTGTCACTGTATTACCTCACGGATGCAAAAGGGATCCTGTAAAGCGCCTGCTTAAAATTCTCCATGCCTTTCTGTAGTACTTAGAATATGCTCCAAGTTCTAGTTTATGAAGCCTTATGTGATCTGGCCTTGTCCTACTCTTTGTATTACTTTGGTTTATTCCCCTACTCCTTCCCACCCTCCTTGCCCCCCATCATTTAACTCTACTCAAACTGGCCTCTTCCATTTCTACCTTAAACCTTTGGACAAGTTACATATTTTTCCCAGAAGAGTCTTTCCTCTGGTATTTAAAAGGTTGGCTCCTTCTTGTCAGTCAGAACACAGCTAAAATGGTAATGTCTACAGAGAAGCTTTCTCTAGCCATTTAATTTCATGTTTCTCTGAAGCTGAATTTTATTATCCAGAATAGCATGCTTTAGCATTGGATGGTTTCTTATCTGTTTATTTAGCGGTTTGTTCCATTATTTCCCAGACTATAATGGAACTTTCCTCATGTGTGTTTTGGCCTTTGCTATATTCTCAGTATCTAGAACAGTACCTAGCTCATGGTTTGTTATATAAATTATTAAATGAAAGGCTGAGTAAATGAACAGATGAATATTCCATGAGAAAACTTTCATAATTTCCAGGCTAGAATTAATTTCTCCTTCTTTATTGTCACATGGATGGCCTCTAAGTATTACTATGTTATAATGAGATTTGTACATATCTTTCTCCTCCACTATATACCAAGTGATTTGATATAAATGAGTGGTTTTTTCCAATCTTTGTATTTTCCAAGTAAATACCTTTCACAGTGCCTTAGCGTCTTAGACATAATGGCCATTCATAAATGTTTTTCTAATTGAATTATGTTGCCTTTACAAAATCTTAAGAGTCTCTTATGAGCATTCCTAAGGGAAAGGTTTTTCTCTTGGAACCTCTCTTGAGTCCTTAGGCCAAAATTAATTGCTACTTCTTCTCTGTTTCTATTGTGGTCAGCATATGCTAAGTGTTTTTAACAATATGATTTATATTGTAGACATTTTATCAACATGTTTATTTCCACAGCTAGAATGAGAGGATGTTAGCATTATATCTTAAATATAACAGGTATTAAAAATATCACTGATAATGAATTAAAATAATATTTAGTAATTTGCCAATTGCCATAAATATGTGAGGAGTTACCAGAGCAGAACATGACATCTGTGAAGATTGAGCAGTCTTTCCAGTTAGTCATTGTAGCCAAATAATCATGAATATCTCCAGAGAGGCCTTGACTACAATAGATCCACTACTCAGTCAATTGTAAACAATTGGCTTTGAGAAAACAAAGTTGAAGTTATTTAGGTACATTTTATCTAGCAAAGTCATGAATTCTATGACAATCAAGGATAGCCCATAGTTCACTTTTTGGGGTAAGGAGATGATCCAACTCTTATTTACTCTTCTCTTTTCTATTTTCCAAAAGTAGTCTATTTTAAAAAGATCATATCCATGTTTAGGTGGGGGTGTCAAGAACGTTTACGATAACAAACAATAATAACAATAAGAACGATCTTTTTAGGGAAAGAACGTTACTCCAGGTATATAGGAATTATAATTTAATTAATTTCCAATAAGATTTTGTCTTACTCTGACAAAACTGGAACATATATCATTAGAACAAAACATCCAACACAAAAGAATATTTATCAAAAATAAAGAGTGCTCGCTTTGGCAGCACAAATACTATCAAAAATAAAGGAATTTCCTAAGCAGCCAATATTCACACCTTGGATGATTTTTTGAAGAAACATATGTTGGCCAAAACCACCATAATATATTTGAGAGAACAGGAATTGTGCCATGAGATATAGAGTTATACCTGGAGGAAACCAGACGCTCTTTGATACCTCCATGTAAACATGAATGCAATTTGTTTTTAATAGGTTACTTTTGCCAGACACTGTAGTCTCTGGGAATATAGTAATGAGCCATACATGATATGCCCTAGCTTTTAGAAACTTTCCATTATGGTGGAAAAATTTGGAAGTTCAGCATATACAACATAAGGTAACCATTCTTCTTTAAGCTCTTTGTGTTTTATATTCCTTACAAGATGGAACAGACAAAATCACAGAATACTAAAGTTATCACTGAAACAAGAAGAGCAGAAGAAAGCAGAGGCCATCCTTCCTCTGCAAATCTTCAGCCTAAGAATTTTGTAGCCATCTAGCCTTGACCTCATTTCTCAGGGCAGTCCAACAAGGGAAGATCTAGAGTCTCCAAGGAATAGATGGATGAACAGTAGAATCTAGAAGATAAGTAGTCCTCTAGAATACCAACAATACACCCTGATTTTGTTGGGGTGTGGGGGAATCACATTCAAATTCTTCTACCATGATTCCATCCTTGGAGTCACTAGATTATTCAAAATATTGACTGGCCTACAGTCAAAGCATCTGGAAAAATGTCCTCAAATATTCGAGCAAAAAAAGATACTTGTGGAGACCAAACCATTCCTGAGAGTTTAAAAATATTGTTCTATCCATGTTTGATTCTGAAGCTTCTTTGGGACATAATTATGGTGATTGTTATCTTAAATCTTTTTTCTTTCTATGGACATGGTGGTACCACCTTAGCAGTGGTGGCCACTTTTGCCAAGAAGCCACACTTAATCCCCTATGTTATCCATTTTTGACATCATTACTCAGTCCATGGGAAGGCTCCATTTTAGCAGACATTCAGGAATTGAAAGATCTTTATTCTTCCTCATGGTATGTCACTTTCTGAGTGAAGTATTTAAACTCCTGCATGTCAATTGAACAAGAAAAAAAGGGGGTAGGCAGAGATTTATTAACTGGGTCCTGGAAGAGTGCTTTGATCAGACAATTGGAACAGTTCTCCAATCTTGGCATTACAGAATTTGCCTACCACAATTTACTGTTTTACTATGACCCTCAGATACTTAGCTTGCTAAAACCACTTATTTCCACCAAAATACATTAGTGCCTGGGAAGGCTAAACAGTTTTCTATAAGATACATTGTATTGGGCTAAGGAGCAGGACAGTATTTTCTCTGACTGATGCTAAAAAGTGCAGGTGTCGATATTGGTAGGGCTTCAGGATGGTGTTACTTTTAAGGTATATTTCAGAGAAATACTGTGTAGTTTTCTTTCCAGTACATACACCATCTGCCATTGCCCAAACTGGGAGAAATATTGCATGTTGTCTGTTAAAAAATAAAATTCAGCTGAATAAATTTTAAAGATATTACTGGCTTTATTCAACAATTTATGAAGCCAATTAGCATCCCATCTAGCTGAAAGAAAGGAGCTCTAAGGAGCTCTACAAAATAAAAGACTATTATAGGCAGAAGGGAGTGGGAACAAGGGAATTATACTAGCAAAAAGTGGATTGGTTGTGGCAAGGTCACTTTCCTTTAGGGGATGGGAGGAATCTATCAGGCAGATTACCTCCCTAGTCCTGAGGAGGTAATTCCTGACTGGTTTAAGATTTAATTTCTGGGAGAGGCCAAAACTGTAATTAAATCTCGGTTTGGTGATGTGGGGCTTAGCAATAAGGAGTCCACTTTGGCCCTGTTATCTTGTTTTTAACAAGTCTTTTGATGGGGTGAAAACCATCAACATTGTGGCCTTACAAATTTTTCTTTATTCATGAGAATCCATTTTATCCTCTCTCTTCCTGGTATGCCTGCCCTACATATACATTACATCCCATCTCTCTCCCAGAAATAATTTTTAGACAGGAATGTGTTTATATGATCACTAAAGATTGAACTTCTACTGACATTGTGGTTAATGTCAAAACACAGCTATAATCATATTTATTTGTTTATTCATTTATTTATGACATTAATTCTTCTGTGGAGTTTCAGCTATGTTTATTCTGAGTTTGTTTTTCATTCCTGCATTGCTGTGGGTAAGAATTCCTCATTTTAATCTATACTCTCAACCAGGTGGGAAGAAATTCAAAAAGACAGCAAATTATTACTGAATAGTGTCTGTCCTGTGATAATTATTATTGAGAAAAATAGCAGTATCGAGGCCATTTCAAACGAGGCAGTGAGGTAAAAGCTTGTCCTCAGAACATACCTCATTTAAAAAGTCAATGCTTCTCTGCTAGGAAGGTAGGCTAAACACTGACTTCCTTAAGAAATATTTAAGAGTCACCTGGTTGGCTGGGTTGGAAGAGCATGAGACTCTTGGTCTCAGGGTTATAAATTTGAGTTCCGAGTTGGGTGTAGAGATTACTTTAAGTCTTTAAAAAAAATAAATATTTAAGATAACAGCCCTTAAAACTTTAATATGAATTAGTATTTCAGGCTATATATAAACAGTGAGTCATTTTTTTCCTCCTGTAGAAAGATTACACTAATGATTATTGATCTAGAAGTATAGGATGAGAGATAGCCAAGGTAATAACGCTGAACGTTTATATTCTTAGACCAAAAAAAAAAAAAAAAAAGGCACTTGTCAAACTTTAGAAAATGCTATGTAAGTTTGTTTATTTTTCACCAAAGTGGAATATCTTACTGCATTATGTGTTGGCACTTTATAAAGCATCTAGGCAGGATACTCTACCAGTTTAGGGTCAGGGCAAATAATGATGCAAAAAAAAGATATTGGCATTATAGTATTACACCATCTGTAAGTAACCACTATGTTGAATTTTCTATGGAAAAGGGACATGATATCACTAGTGCCTTAAGCTTAAACTTCTTAGTGTATTATAAACTGGAAATCACAGTGATCTGAATGCTTATGAAGCACTAGAAACCAGAGAATATGAAAACCTGTAGGTGAAAACTTTAAATATTGCATATTTCATTGGATGGTTCTTTCTCCATGTTGCAAATATCAATTATTAAATACTACCAACATTATTTAAGTAGTCCGTTTTAATCATAATATTTTACATGTGTACTTATACCACCATAATGAAAGCTCCCAATGTGTTTTACAGACTATACACAGCTTTATTAATGAAATGGAGCTATCTCCACTAAAAGCACATTTTTATCCAAGATAATTGTAAAATGCAATAGTCATAGATTATGTTAATAGACAAGAGAAAGAACATGAATAAATAAAAGCCATAGATAATCCCCCAAACCTAATTTTAAAGACTATTTTAAATTTTCTTCTTCTACCAAACCTTTATAAGGGCTGCTAACAAGTAATAAAATTGACTGATTGCCATTTCATTTCCCCTTCCTTCTGTTACTCACCTACTGGTGGAAATGCTAACGAGCATGTGAATAGCCAATAGGCAGGTAGTAGAGGAAACAGGAAGAGAAGGTGGAACAGAGGTAATCCACCACCTAGATAATCAGCTCATGAATAACAGAGTTGACTGAAAGATAACACTTCAGTAAGTACTGTAATAAACTCAGTGATCAGTATTCTCAGTGGCTTAGTGGAAGGAAAGAGAACTACTATCTTTACGACTACAGGGAAGTCCATGATTTTTACAGAATTTATACTGCAAAAAGGGTATCAGTCTTCAATGCAAAAAAAATCTGTGTTGTTTGAACTGGAGGGTTTAGATCATCTCTAAAAATGCCTTTTTTTGTGTTACATAAAGGCTCCAAGTTTACCAGACGGCTTAAGGGGCACACATGTATCATCATGATGCTATCGCTGCTTATGAGAACCACCAGTCACAGAATTCAAGAGGCACAGTATGTGACAATGTGGATTGTTTTGATCTTCTCCAAATTATGTTTTCCTTAACTGCCTGAAGTTACAGATTATTTCCTTGGAGACACAGGGAAGCTTGTGAGAAGATGGATAGTTGGGTATAATGACGGCACTGTGGCCTGATAAAGCTGCACATCTATCTGTAATAATTTTGCTTGGGTACACAGTTTATCACAGTTATTTTTAACATCACTCCTAATCGAGGATCATGTCTTTAGTTTAGTTTTGTTTTGTTTTCCTTGCCCTATCACAAAGTTCTATAAGGAGTTTCGGAAGTAATCCAAGTAAGGAAGTCGGAAGGAAGGAAGGGAGTAAGGAAGAGTTGGTTGTTCATCCAAGTAAGGAAACGTTGGTTGTTCAATGGCAAGAAATAGAAGCAATGGCTGTCTTCCTCCTAGATCTCTTTCGATCTATTTATTTTCTATAATAGTTTTATATATATCTGCCAGAAAACCCTCCAATAACAAGTAAAATTTTTTCTTGTTTAGAAATCTTACCTTCCTAGTCCACTAAAGATTTATTATATTTCTTCAATGTTCTCAATGAGATTAAATCTCCATTTTTTTTTTTCTTTGTAGGAGTCAATTATTCTCTCACCACCTTTAGGCAGTTCCACTTTCCAAGGGCCATTTGTACTTTGCAAAACAATATTTTGACTTCTAGATCTAGAGTCTTACCAATGCCAGAGCATTAATTCTCCTCTTTCAGAATGTTGAACATTGGCAAATTAGTTTAGTGACCTCACCTCGAGATATATACTTAATACCACATATTTGTATTGGGTATATTAAAACTCCTGCATTTGTCACTCCTAATTGGGTCCTAAGCAGAAAAAAAAGCAGTTCACAGCATGCCCTCTGTGAGCTGTCATAAACAGAAATATGAGGCAGTGCCAAATTCTCTAAGGCTTGACAGCCGATGATTAGGATGTTTTAATTTAGTGGACATATAGAACTTCTTCTGACATCTAAATGGGTGAGTGCCATAAGTAATCTATTTTTTGCACACATTCAAATTTAGACTGAACAAAAAGTAGCTTAAAGTAGCACTTTAAAGAAACAGAGTCAACAGAGGAGTTGATTTTAGCATAGCATTGAATTTAGAAGTATGTTGACAGGATAAAATAATTAAATCACAACTGAAATAATTAAAATAGATTTTACACATTTTCTTTCTCAAACGTTCATAATATTAAGGGAATATATGCACAAGAAAGTGCTATTTTAGAAAGATTTCTGTATTTTTTTCTTTTTTTTTCCCCTTCTTCTGTGGTCTGCCTTTTAGCTCAGTTACTTGCATCTCTTTAGAATGAATCCAGCATGCTAGGAAACATGAATAGGGAAGATTATATGTAGCCTCTTTTTACTTGGAGGGAGAGATATGTAATGGATAATGGAAAAACCTACTGAAACATGCTTCAGGTTAGACTGCTGGATAGTCATGATACTTTAATTGGTATATTTTATTTGAATGAAACTGCTCTACAAAATTCTAAGTGAAGAAAGTCTCACCTTCTTTCTTTTATTTGCCTTTTTTTTTTCTTTTTTTGCTTTTCTTCCTGCAAATGTTGAAACTATTTGGAACTATTGGAGAAATGAGAACTTGTAGATTCACTCTATGATTTCAGACTTCTATGAAAGTTTTATTCACTCTCAGATTGTTCCCTCAACCCATCCATTTGTTGCTTTCTGTGATCCAAGATAAAAATTTGAATTTTCAACTTTAAATTGTGATTGTTCATAGAATGTTAATAATGAATGATGAAGAACAGTTATTCTCCAGTTGTTACAAAACTCTTGAAAAATTTTTGCTCTACTCTTAAGAGTATGTTTTGATAATGGGAATAGGACGAATCCTAATGTAATTTTGAGGTGAGTAGGAAAATTTACCTTTGAAGTAGGGAATGAGAAAAACACCAGAACAGAAGACTTTAAAAACCATCTTGCCTACCTAACACTTTTTTTTTTTTTCTGAGATAACCCTGGATACAAACACCAGAATATATAGCTTTATTCCTCTGCCATGATTTATAAGAAGAATATATTGACTGTTAGTTAATGATGAAATAATTCTCATCAGCATTTGAATTTGAATTTATAAATCACCTTTTTCTTGGTAAAATTTATCTTAGGCAGAAACAATTTATAAAGAATGAGAACTGTCCTGGCTTCATCACTGTTAGAGGACTGCACGATTGGATAATTAGGACAGAATCAGAAAACTGCATCTTATTTTAATGTGCATCAGTTTGCTTGATGGGAGCCAACAATATTTCATATGTATAATCTTTCCACTTTAAACTGAATTGGCTAGAATAGTTAGAGATCACAGTTGTCTTAATTATTTTTAGGAGTAGAGGATACTAATAAAAGTTTTTATCAGAATATTTGCAGTAACATGAGTAGAGTGAAATGAAACAGTTGACCTGACCTCAGTGATTTGCGTATGGAATCCTGTGTATCACCTAATGACACTAGCACTGAATCTAATAATTACTACTTTTTCCCAAAACTTTTCTGACTTTTCTGGTCTTTTTTTTTCTCCAACCACACAGGTTTGTTTCGTTGTTGTTATTTTGTGTTTAATTTGTTTTGGTTTTTGTTAAAAGTAGAGAAGAATAAAATTGACTAAGAGAATATAGAATGGTAGAGAAAAGATAAAGAATACATGAATAGGTACTTTCCGTTAGACTTTAGATAGTACAGAATTGTGCATACAGAGCATTGAAGGGTATGAGAAGGGTAAGCCACTGATTAGACCGAACCTGGTATACTCCATTTATTTCTAGTCAAAATGATTTAAGGGATACCAGGAAAAACAGGAGCATATTCACAGAGGGGTTCCCAGAATTTTTTAATGAAGTATTAGGCTTGTCATATATTAAAATAGTTATTTCTTGGCCTGCCTTTTGATTTCTTTCAGAGTGAGTTCTGCCTAATTATATGGGTAAATGTTATTATGAAATATCTTTACATTCACAAATGCTAAGGTAGTCATTATGGAAATACAATAAAGATAGTATATATATAAAACTTTACTATCAACAATGCATTTTCGCCTTTACTATTTAACTCTCAGAGTTATCCTATGTACCAATGAGACCAGCTATTATGCTACAGTAACAATATCTAAAATTGCAAGTCTTATTTCTTGCTCATTATACATATTTACTGTGGATAAGCTAGAGGTTTTGCTCTGTATTATAGCATTCAGGAATTTAGGTTGCCTGAAGCTTCATCTCAATATATTATTCTACAATCTCCACAGCAATAATAATAATTTTAAAAAATAGTGTATTGTGCACTGACATTGAAAGTTTCCATCCAGAAATGACCATCATTTAACATTTCACATTTAATTGGCTAAAGCAAGTCACATGGTCACATCTAACCTCAAAGGGAGTGGGGAAATAAAACTCTACCAATTGCCTAGAAAGGAGCATGCTCAGAAATATATCTTGAATGCACTAATGACTACTATACTCAAGGAGGTAATTATTTTTCTTCATATTTCACAGATTTATTTATTTATTCATGCATGTATTCCACATACTGTATTGGGTACATTCACTTACAAGTCTCCTTTCTCTCAAAAGAGATCAAGAGACAGGCCAAGGGACACAGATATGTATGTAACAGAGACTTTAAAATCAGTTAAATGGGAGCTAACAGGCTAGAAATTAAATTCAGTGCTTTGTGTTCAATTAACTTTCCTTACTGTATCTATTGAAGTGTCCTCAGTTTACTGTAATGGAACAGTATTTAACTGCCATGATGATCGTTTTTCCAATACTTACCATTATAAGATGGCCAAGGAGTCTCACTGCTGGGCTGATGGTATACTGTGAAGTTAAAAGTTTCTTAGGAAGTGAGATTAACCATTATCAAATGAAGATTTTCAAATGGGGGTCTCTTTATTTATTCAGTCATAATAAGTAAATAATAACTTAGCTACTTTAACTAGCTATCCCACCAATGCTAGATGCACTGCCTCACCTTGATGAATGTGTTAAGTAAATGGAAGCATATTAGCTGGAGCTGAAATTTTTTGTTTCTCTAATGTTCATTTAGATTTCAGTTTTCCTCTCTAAAGCTCTCAATACCTGACAGGTGACATTTAAAAAATATTATGTACACATGGACATGTCTATCAGTTTCTTCACTCGAGAAATGCCTTCACTCTTCTCAATTCTTGTTTTTGCATACCTAAGACAACTTTTCATGCCCTCTTAAAGTTTGGTTTTAGCAAGTCATTCTCAAGTTTGATTCACTAACATCTGCACATTGAGCTCCAGGTAACTTATGGGTTCTCACTTTGCTTAATTTTTAACAACTTTTTAAAAGTATGATTCACCGGAAACTCCTATCAACCAAAATCAGTGGAGGATGTTTCCCTGGTATAGCTGTATGTTCTGAAATTCATACTGAATTATTTTTATATGTTCCCGACTTCTTCCTTTCAAATTTCCTGTGTAATGTTGAGTTTAATTCGTCATGCCCTCACAATGTATCACTGATGTGATCATGAATAATCTCTGAATTGTACACAAATCTATGTGTGTTCATTACCAGACATGCCTTTGTTAATAAAAAAAAAAAATCAGTAAAACAAAGTGTTTTATTCAGGGTTCTTGGTTAAAAGCAACAGGGGAAAAAACAGTACTTTTAAGCAATAAGGGAATCATCACAAGCAAATTTGGATTCAGAAAATCAGCAGAAAGCTGACAAACCAAGGCTGGAAATTGGCAGAAGCCAAAGGAGCTCTGGCCAGTGAACGGCAGGAATCACGTAAAGGGCATGCATCAGAAACCATATGGTTTGCAAACCATCCAGGCTGCTGCTGGAAATCTGACCTCCAAGCATTCCCTCTGCCACTAGCACAAGATACCACTTTTAAGGGTTTCTGATTGACTGAGATTAAGTCACATGTCCAACTCCTGGCTATAACTGAGTGGAAAAGGGAAGTAGGTGGAAAGGGGAAGGAAAGTAAGTGGAAAAGGGAAGAGTCTGCCTTGCTTGCTCCAACAAAACTAACAGCTTATGGAAGTTTGCTGTGGGAGGGTGAACCTCAGCAATTTCCATTCAAATAAGAATACACAAATTATGAAATTCCTACAAAGGAGATATCTGTGTATAGCAGTAACAATAGGAAAGAGTGGGGTGGGATATAGAACCCGAAATGTAAAAAAAAAAAAATTAAAAAGCGAAGTGTACACTTCTCAGAAGTTCTCATGAACATATGATTTGTAAAAGACTTACCTGCTAACATTTTTTCTAATTTTTAAAGAACTACTAAGGAAAATAGAACGGTTTTATTTTTCAGATAAGTCTGTTTTTGTTTTAAAATGTATTTTGTATGAAACTTTTATTGTTCTTATTTTTTATTCTTTAAGCACCCATGACAGGTCTCAGTTGCCACAGTAGATTGTACAGGACACTAGGAGAATTATCTAATTTGTACCACAATGACTTAGAAGAAATTTACCAAAAATGAAATAAAAGAATACGTAATGCCTATATATCATTACCCTGAGGGATTTACAAAAGACTAATAAACAATGCTGTTCCTTTCAAACTGATGCTTTTCCTGGTATCTTGTGGTTTTATACATCGTTTCTCTAATTGTCTAGGAAATTTCTGCATCAAAATTACCTGGAGGACAACATGCTTATATAAATGCAGAGTTGGGGGCACCTTCTAGAACCACTGAGTCTGAGTTTGGGATGATGAGATTAGAAATACACATATTCAAGAAACATCTCAAATATATTTGAATATTTAAGAATATGTGTATTAGAAATTGTTCTCAGTAGCACAAACTGGTTAACTTAAGTTGGATCAAGTTTCATAAATAAGAAAAAAAAAAACAGGAGGCTCAAGATGAATCTGAAAAGGAAAAGCATCAGGGAATTACCTAAATTTTTGAAATCTTAATCTCTAATATGTGATCACTGTTATGTTCCAGAAGCCAAGATATCTGGGCTGCTGCATCGAAAGTTTTTAGGTGCTTACAAATGTTTTTACAATAAAAGTGGGATTTTCTCTGTGGGCCAAAGTCATCTCCTATTTTTCCTAAGTAAATAATACAAAATTTACTAGAGATTCATGAGAATCGTAACCCAGGTTTTTAAAATAAGATTTTCTTGCATGTGATTTTTTAAGCATTGCTGAAGGAAAAGTTATTTTGAATGAAAGAGATACTGTGAAGGAAAGGGAAGTTACCGGCCCACCTTTAGACAGCTTCTGGCTTTAGAGTGTTCTAGCAAACTGTATTGAAATGAATGGAAGCAATTATAAAAGGAAGCTGCTGACCTTTCTGAAAAGGCTGCCAATCCATAATACCTCCTGCAATGCTCATCCCCTTTATTCGTGCTTAACAAACCTTGTCACCCTTGTCGCAGTGCCTCAGAACCCCTTGTTAACTTCTCCCCTTCTGTTGTCTTTAGGGTATCTGCAGCACATCTGTCTGCTGAAATACCTCTCAATTGCCAATTAAAGGAAGTTTAAGAATGAGTACCTAGGGATGAATTAACCTAGGAAGTTAACCTGGGGGAAGAATGGGTTAGGGATACAAAGGCTCATCATCATAGTCTTACATATTTACCTACTCATCTGACATACTTGGGAAAAGGTATCTGTTATATATTTGCTCAAAAATCAGGAAGCATTGTGATTCAGTTTTGCAGGGTGTAAACAATTTGAAAAAAAAATCACCAGAATCTTCCAAAGGCTTCTCTCCCACCATTGTGTTCATTTTCCCTCAAGTGAAAAAATGCTAATATTTAAGCACTGCTTTGCAGAAACACTTAACAGGTACCTGTAGGTAGTATAAAGCAATTCCTCAAGGAGGGTCTTATCCAGAATATCTTCTTGCTTTATAATGCCGACTTAACACATAAGCCCCTGGATCATCCCTGTTTGGATTAACAATCATTTGAATGATTATTAAGCAGAATTCTCTAGAATTGAATAGTTCTGGCTCTCAGATAAGAAAAAAAAATCCACATTTAAATTATCCGATATATGAACATCTAATCAAGTTTTTATTTATTCATTTTTTTAAATTTCTTTTGGTTTGTGTTTCTGATTTTCTGCACTCATACCAATTAGTTTTCTTGAAGGGACACTTTAGACAATGAGCCCTTAGTACCTATCACTGAATGACTAGTTAGCCTGCTTGCGGTAGGAGAGTAGAGAAATGAGATGGGAGAATTTAAAATATGCAGTGCATTTGATCCTGAGGTACTCTTATTGTCCATAAATATCATGAATTGCTGCTAATATTGTTGACAACATGTATAACCTTATTTATGTTTATAAAGGTTGGGGAAATGGCATAAAATGAGCCTTAACTATTATGTGCTAAGCCATTTCCATGTATGTAATTTAACATCTCAGTAACTCTGTGATGTTATTCTTAATTCTAATTTTTAGATGAGGAACCTGAAATAGATACAGATGAAGTTATTTGTCTAAAGCCATTTGGCTAGTGAGAGGCAGCTGAGAAATTCAAATTCAGATAGAATTTCCTAGTTCAAATAGAATTTTCTCTGGATCCAGAGTCAAAGTTTCGTTTCTCTCCCCATATTTTACCATGCTCCTTATAAATAAATCCGTTACCAAATCAATAGGTACCAAATATCAAGTAAAAACAAACAAAAACACAAAATCAGAGATTACTGGTTATGTTACTTCTAACTAGGTGATTCAAAGGGACGTTGGAGTCTATAAAAAGTTAATTAGTAAAAATATGTCTTTCTACAAGTTTTATCAATATCATCTGAAAAGAGTTTGTTTCTTGGGGTTCACCCAATTTCACATTGGACTGGAAAGATAATATAATCCAGGTGAAGAGAAGTACAGATGTAAGAAATGAATAGAAAGTGTCTATAGCTATCACTTAATTCAAATTCCCAGTTCTAAAGATGATGTCACTGAGACATAATGCAACTTGCCCAAGTTATATAGGAATTATGGCAAACATACTATATTGCATGCCTTTACCTTTTTTTATGTGAGTGGATATGTTAGCATAAATTATTTTTGTTTCTTCATATTGACCCTTGTTAATACATTTATATAAGAATCAGTATTTCCCCTTTCTCCGTGTTTTCTGTGAAAATTTAAAAACAGAGCCACATTTGTACTTACAATAAACTTTCGCCATTGTAACTCTTCCCTTCTCCCATATTTCCAAAGCCTGTTATCTTCATATCGGACTTATTTTAAGATGACTGAGATCCTAGGGAAGCCTCAATAGTACAGCACCCCTTCCTCACAGGTAAGCATTTTTCACGGATAAGGACTTCAAGTACAAGGACTTGCAGGTACATCAGAAGTTAGTGGGGGCTAGTTTGGTTGTGCCAGGCCATACTGGTACCTTGTTTAAAAAAAAAAAAAAATGGAGGCCTTTTTTTTTCTCTACCCCATTTCTTACCCTCTGTACAGTGTCACTTCCAGCCTCCTGCACCAACATTTCAGGAAGATTCCTCTCAAAATGCTATCAGCATGCTGGGGATTTGTATTCCAAATGCTTTCATTAGTATGTCTTCACATTCGAATATTCCATAGTGTTTCTTCTTTCTTTAAGTTAGATCCACTGTCAAGGTTATTCATAAAAGAGAAAAAGTACTACCATTTAAGAAATTATTCATGATTTAAAATATAATGATCTCACTGATATGAGGAATTCTTAATCTCAGGAAACCAAACTGAGGGTTGCTGGAGTGGTGGGGGGTGGGGGGGATGGGGTGGCTGGGTGATAGACGTTGGGGAGGGTATGTGCTATGGTGAGCGCTGTGAATTGTGTAAGACTGATGAATCACAGACCTGTACCTCTGAAACAAATAATACATTATATGTTAAAAAAAAAGAAGAAGATAGCAGGAAGGGAAAAATGAAGGGGGGGAAATTGGAGGAGGAGACGAACCATGAGAGATTATAGACTCTGAGAAACAAACTGAGGGTTCTAGAGGGGAGGAGGGTGGGGGGATGGGTTAGCCTGGTGATGGGTATTAAAGAGGGCAGGTATTGAATGGAGCACTGGGTGTTATACGCAAACAATGAATCATGGAACACTACATCAAAAACTAATGATCTAATGTATGGTGATTAACATAACATAATAAAATTAAATTTAAAATAAATAAATAAATCAAAATAAAATATAATGTTTAAAATATGGTTTTATTTAACTTGAAGTAAGTTCTTATTAATGCGTTAATATTTGAAAAAGTGCCTTATGTTGGGCCAGGTGGAATAAAAACTATGTGTACATATATATATGTATATTTTTTCCAGTTTCTTTGTGAACGTTAAGCTGTTGCAAACATACAAAGCATCAAAGAATAGCCCCCCTTAACTATATAAATGAACAATATTCCTTTTACCCTTTCTTGATTAGCAACCCCATTCCCATTGTTGGACAAGTAATGACTCAAAGCCATGTGTTGCTTCTGATGAAGATCCCTGAGAGTTGTAGAGGGAACCATCAGAGTTGAGGCTAATGATAAAATCAACCAAGTTAAAAAGAATAAGAGGCAGTCCCAATGCCAAACACTAGAGAGGTGAGATGAAGTCTTCTCCCCGTTTCTTTCCTCTCCCCCATGCTCAGTGGATCCCTGGTAGTCAGAGGAGAACTGAGCTCATATTACCTCATTTTCCTCTCCAATTTTGTAAGAGCCTTTTAGAAGAAAAGATATATTTGAGCAAACGGTGTCCCCAGCCTTACTCTAATTGCTCAGCGTGCTCTCAACAATCTGACTTTATATAATGAAAAAAGTCTGGTGTAAGTATTCCTGAGGCTCTTTGTGGAACTTTAATATATTTCATATTTACGGACTAGGTCATAATTTCTTTTCCCACATCTTGTACTTTGATCTCATCCTCAGCTAAATAAGTGCCTTATGAAGAGAAAAAAAAAGTTGGTTTACGTACTATAGTAATTAAGAACTAAAAAGATGCTTTCCCAGCTGTCGCTTTTGAAGTCAAGTTTAGTTAGTGGCAAGGTGCCAATTTTCAATTAGAAATAAGATTTTTATTTAAAAAGTATAATGTGTTTTCTTATGTCAATAATTCATTTTTAGCATTTTTTTAAAAAATTCTTTTCTACTAACAGGGGCCCAAACCTTCAATTATTAAAGGCTGAGTCTTTTGACTATGGTATAGCATTCTATCTTTGTTCAGCATTTGTTAGGCTGAAATAAAAGTCTTTCCCTTATTTCTCCTGAGTGCTTCAAGGACATTTTAGCTAGGAAATACTGTCCTATTTTTGTTTCATCTCTAAAAAAATTATTATAAATACACATGTGCATATATACTCTGTGCTTAAGATTTGAAATTGAAGCTGAAGGACATAGGTACTAGTGTTAATTCAAGTCAACTTGATGGTAATTTAAGCTTTTTCTTCTCCTATCTCTTCTTATAATAGGAAAGATGGGCTCACCTAACCTGGACACATAAGCCAGTTCTCTTAGGTTACCAGAAGGGAAAGTCTAGGAGTGACTTATTAGCCTGATGGGAATTGGCCTTGACTTTGGCTCAAAACAGAGCCTAAGGTACTCGAAAGATATGCCTTTACCTGAATACCATGCCCAAGAAGTACTGAGTACAATGGATGCTTTCTCTATCTTTCTATAAAAACATTGTTTTCATTTTTGTCTTATGGGCCAAACTCAGTAGAATTAATATTTACATGATTTTCCATTAAAGGGGGGGGGAAAGAAAGAAAATGTTTTCATTTCTTTCCTCCTGTCATTTCTCCTCCCCTGGTTTTGGCTTCTTTCTGGGTCAGTAATGGTCAATGCTAACAAAGTTGGTCCAACTTCAAGTTCTCATTATAAGGTAATTAACTTGGCATCACAGCAGCTCTTGGCAGCTATGGCTTTTGACTTAGAGATAGCTAAAAAAACTGGGCAGAGCTTTAATTCACTGCCAACTTAATTGTGTGTGTGTAAAACCAAAATTTAACAATACATTTTTCTCCACCTCAGGAATGTTTGACTAGTGATAATTACAGTGATAGATATTTGAATTGTGGGTCCAGGTGGGGAATTAGGAGGAGGTTTAGTGTCTAAGCATGAGTCTTAAGAGAAGGCTATTTAACATTTCTTGTTATTATGTTTTAAGTTAGATAATATTAAGATCTCTTCAAAGAAAAGGAGTTTTCTTCCCTGTTATTGCTTTAAATAGGTCGGATAATCTGAACTCATATATTAAGAAGTTGATCTGCTTCTTCCAAGCCCAATTATTTGAAAGACATTAAACTTTTAATTATCTAGAGAATTTTAGGAATGAAGGAGAAAAAAGAAAGTAGACGAGGGAGCAGATCACCAAAAATATTCTTATTTTATCTACTGATGTAGCAAATCTTTAGCCCTATTTAAATGCAACTCTTGGCTTATCCCTTATCTGCAGCCATCCAGCTGATCACAGCTAGAAACAAAGCACAACCATTTTGGCTTATTTCACTTAACATTCATTACCATTAAATTTTGGCAGGCCCTTAGTGTTAACTGGCATTTCTATTACATTTTATTTGTCCAATTAATAGTCAGAAATGACTTCTACAAATTTCCTTTTCTTTTCTCAAACCTGCAATGCCTTCTTTTCCTTATTCACTTGCAGTGATAACCTTACTTTCTATGCCACTCAGAAAACAGACCCAATCAGCAATCAGCTGATTTCCACGGGTCCAACCATCACCCATTTGTATCTCTGCTTTCATATTTGACTTATCTCCTATCCGTTTGGATGAACAATACATGCTTCAGTCTAGGGACAACCCCTTCTCTTGTGCTCTGGATCCATCTCCTTCACCTGTTCAAGAACATTGCTCCAGGAAATCTACCTTCATTTTTTTGAATTATCAATTTTTTATTATCTAGTTAATCATCCCCACCGGCATACAAATGGACTGTAATTTCTCCCATTACAAGAAATATTTAAAAGAGATAAAAGACCCACCCCTTTCTATTATTCATTTTCATTTATTTATATTAACAGCAAAGCCCCTTGAATAAGTGGTCTAAATTCCAGTTCCTCTCTTCCAATGCACTAATGAGTATACTCCCATAAAGCTTTCCTCCTAACACAAACTGCTCTTGTCAAGGGCAGTTAATACTGACCTCTCAGCAGCAGGTGACAGAACTGATCTTCATTTCTCTGTAATGTTGTCTTCACTGGCATTTAAGATACCACACCACCCTTCTGAATTTCTTCTACCCTACTTACTGTTCTGTTCCCTTATCAGTCTCCTTTGCTTGTGACTACTTATCTCCAGGACCTCTTCACACTGGTGTGCCCTAGGTTTGAATCTTTAGACCACACTCTCTACACTCACACACTCCATGACCTCATTCATCTTGTTGCACTGAATCCCACTTATATGCTGAAAACTCCTAAATTTAGATCTTTGGCCTGTATCATTTTCCTGCATTCTTGGATCTCTTATAGTCATTAAGTCATTAGGCCACATGATAATCAGTGGGATATCAATAGATATCAAAATTACAATTCAGTTCCCCCCCTCCCGCCCAACATCATCTCCCACTACACGCATATTTACCTGCTTTCTAGCAAACTTTCTCATTTCAGTAACTAGGAATTCAGTATTTCTAGTTGCCCAAGCTGAAAAATCTTGGCACAAGTCTTAACTCCCTCTGTTTCTCAATACCCACATCCAATCCATCAGAAAATTCTCCAGTTCTATCTTCAAAATATATCAAGAAGTCCATCACTTTTGCTACCTTTACTGTATCACCCTAAAGTACCATGATGTATTTTCCTGAATCATTCATTAGCTTTTTAGCTGGTATCTTTGCTTGTGTCCTCTTCTATCCTAAAGTTAGAAGTCATAATAATTCTTAAAAACAAAACAAAACAAAAGAACAATTAAGTTAGATCATGGCGTTCCTTTTACCAAAATAATCCAGTCATTCCCTAAGCCTCTCACAGTAAAAGCCCGAATTCTCTCAGGGGTTTCTAAGGCTAGATCCAAGTTGGCACTTTTCTGACTTCGTCACCTAACCTCCTCCCTCCACAGTTTACTTTTAAACAGCTCTTCTTACCTCCTCGCTGTTTTTCTAAGAGTCTAGCCTTGCTTTCCTCTCAGGGATTTCTCACCTGCTTTTTCCTCACTTTCTAATGCCCCTCCCTCCTACTGAGGAGTCAAGCTCCTGCCAAAAAACCTGTATGTGATTTTTTAGGCCTGGCCACAGCAATTACAAAGGCTTCCAGCTGGCAGGCCTCATGGGGAGAGCTGCCCTCCCCACACCAGCCTTGGTGCATGGCCAGTGCTTACAGACTGTGGAGGGAGGTGCAGTCAGGGACCCAGGCCCCTCTGGTCAGCCATGCTCCTACACAGATTTGCTGCCCTCGCCCAGGCATCTTCATTCCCAGGTGTCTTTCTCTTAGGTCTTCAGGTCAAGGTCTTCAGTTCAGTCCTTACTAGGGGAAGAGGAACCATGAAGACACTTTTTCAACTTTGGATCAGTGCTCAGTGCTTTTTCACTCCTAGCCTCCATCTCCCTTGTCCCAGCTTTCAGGTCCATAAAACTGCAGGGGCCTTTTTGGGGGGACTCCCTCAACAGTAAGAGGACTCCCACATCTGTATCAACCTACCTGGCTTTCAGCCAGTGTGCCATCCCATGAGGAAAATGAAACAGGGGAGTTGAAGTTTTCCCTGGTTTTTACCTCTTGCTTATACTAGTGTAATAAGTGACTAAAGACTTGATTGTTCCTTTCATTATTGGCTTCTTGATTTAATCCACTATTCCAACACCTGGCAGTTCAGCTCTCTCCAGCTCAGCTGAGTTTCTGACACCTATTAACTGAATGGCTGAATTCCTTGTTCAAATCTCTCTCTTTTTAATATACCTTTCACTGACCAAGGCATTTAAAATAATTATTCCCGGGCGCCTGGGTGGCTCAGTTGGTTAAGCGACTGCCTTCGGCTCAGGTCATGATCCTGGAGTCCCGGGATCGAGTCCCGCATCGGGCTCCCTGCTCAGCAGGGAGTCTGCTTCTCCCTCTGATCCTCCCCCCTCTCATGTGCTCTCTCTCTCCTCTCATCCTCTCTCAAATAAATAAATAAAATCTTTAAAAAAAAATAAAAAAAATAAAATAAAATAATTATTCCCTCCCCAAATTTCCTGTATTTCTCCCTTGCTTTGTTTTTCTCCATGGTATTTATCCTCATCTAACGTACTATATATTTTATGCATTTATTTTTTTATTGTCAATTTCCTCCTACTTAGTATAAGATTTCTGAAGCCAGTTTTATTTTTTGCACCCTGTGTATCTTCAGTTTCTAGAACGGTACATGGCATATAGCAAGTGCTCAACAACAACAAAACAACAAATTGTTGAATAAACTGTCTGGAAGGGGCAGAGAGAAAAGCAGTATGCAAAGGTAAAACTCTTGCTTCATTCTCTGCCTACCAATGGTTGGAAAAACCTGACTGTGGTTACCCTTTCTTCACCCCTAAGCCCACTTAGGGGCATTAGCCATACTTGGAATATAAGATAAGTGAGTCCCTAAGGCCTTTCACCTACTGTCTTGGGAGGCCCACTAGGATTTGAATTTACTAAAAATATATGGGGATTTACTAAGACAATCTCAGAGTTTGTACCAGTTAGAAGTGACTATATGAGGTGCTGTTTAGTGTTGCAGTATCTTAAACTGATGAGTTGAGGTGAACTCAGAACATCAAGTTTGCTTTAAGCCAATTGTCCTATTGTAAAAGCATAATGCTACATCTTGAGAAAGGGGTATATTGATATAATTTTGTATTGATAACCTAATTTGGCAACAAAACTTTTCAAATGATAATTACTTTAAAAACAGACATTTCCAATAGGTGTATAACTTTTAAATCCCTAATATACTTACAGGTTATATTAAAAATAGCTATTGAATGACACCAAAATTTAAGATAAATTCAATCATAAATCATTATCTCTTTAAGTATGTATGTTCACATGTCTCTGTAAAGTATGGTAATTTCATTTAATTTTTTCCAAGCTATATAGTTTTTTGTTCAAGAATTTTCAGCAACTTCCAAATCATACTTTTGAACAAAATGGTAATAGTCACTCTAGTTGGAGGAAACATATCCTCCCCCGCTTTGGATACCTTTGGAGTTTGAAGACTTTTCTATCTGTTTCAAGTTATAAGGCCATTTGTGTTCTCTCTAGGTTAGAAACAATACACTTCTATTTCTGTGGTAGGAACTATCTACATTATTTATACTCAAAATTAGTTTAGTCAACCATTTATTGAAAAGTATTTATTGAGTATTAATTATCTTCTGGGTGATTTCATAGGCACCAATACAAAATTCAAAGCCCAAAGGGAGAGACAGATGAAATAACTAATTTAATTTCAGGTGTTGTGATTTTAAAACATGTAATAATAGATAATAGGAACATATGGTGTTATAAAGAAAGTGAAACTGTGTGGGTTCCTAGAGTTAACATAACATTGACAGGAAGATAAATATTTAATATCTAAATATGAATTTATATATATGTAGACAGAGACAGAGAAACAGAGAAAGAATAAGACATAATAGATGGATTATCAGCAAGAGCTTTGTATATATGTGATATTGCCACAGGCCCATGTGTGAAACAGAAGTAAATCATATGAAAGAATGAGACATGACAAGATTTTACTTGGATGAAAGAATTCCATACAGGAAAGAAATTAAAAAAAAAACACAACAATAAAAAGGAAGAAAATGTAAAAGCCCAAGATGAGAGGGAAGAGCAAAATATATTTAGGAAAAATTAATTCACCATGACTGAAAATTGGTGAACAAGAAAAGGAATAGTAGGAGTTGAAGTATTTCTTATCTGTACAGAGATAAAGTGGGAGAAAAGGTTAAAGAGACAGCAAGGGCAAATCATATAGAAGCTCATAATTTTGCAGAAGAATTTGAAATTTATTTATTCATTCTTTCATTCATTCATTTACTTATCTATCCATTCATTCATTATTTATTCTAAATGTAATAGGAAACAATTGAAAAATTTTAAGGAAGGGAGTGATACAATTGTACTTATTCTGGTTGCTATATGGAGATAGAATTTAGCAGGATGAAAATGGAAGAAGGAAGACCAATTAATATTCCTATATCCCAGAAGAGAAATGATGGGACTTATAAAAGGGTATATGTAGTAGAGATAATGAGATATGGTTAGAGTCAGGATATATATTACTACCACAGTTGATAGGAATTACTGATACATTTTTGGTGAGGTCTAAGGATAAAAAAGGAAAATAGAATGATCTCTAAGTTTTTGCTCTATAGAAGATTCATAAGTTCTGCTTTAGTCCTGTTAAGCTTGAGATAGATATAACACATCCATCTCCTGGTGAAGGAGCGTAAGGGGCTGAATATGCAAATGTGGATCTCAAGGAAAGAGTTGGAATTGGATAAAGAACTTTATGAGTTATCAGTCTTTCGTGTGACATTTAGGAAGTGATAACTGGGTGAAATCACTGGGCAGAGACTGTGGAATGAATTCCACAGGACTAACCCCCAGGGTCATTCAGATAGAGGGAAGGAAAGAGGTGGAAAATCCAGTGAAGGAGGCTAAAAGAACACAACAACATAAAAAGAAATCTAGAAGTGTGATATCCTCAAGGCCAAGTGAAGACAGTACTTCAAGGAAGGAGTAGTCATGTGTGCCAAATGTAATTGAGTAATAAGATAAGGCAGAGTTGAATGTTTGTTTTAAAACTAGTATGTATATAAGCCATGATTTAATCAGTTTGGGAAGGAAACCACCTACATTTCTGTATGTATCATTTGCTAATGATTTAGAATAAAAATATGTTTTCTGGCAATATAAAACCAGTTTTTGCCACACTGTGAACTAATTTCCATCAGTCATCATCTCTCATAGATCCATATTCTGAAGAAAATTGTGATTTCATATAAAATAAATAATAAGAAAATAGCCCCCAAAATTAAATCATCTATACTGTCATCTGTTTCTCAAATGTGTTAGAAAGCCAGGGATTCCCAAATCTAAAGAAAGTTGACTATTTAGATAAACAAAGAACAACAATAAGACAATTACACAAAAGACTGTCATCTCTGCAAAGAAATATGGAGAGGAAAGCAATGCAGGCAAACTAATAAATTAGTTTTGCATACAAAGGAAATTTTTATATCTACAAGAGCTTATTGTTTCAGTCCAAGGTAAAGCTCAGGCTACCATTTAGCATGAGGTTCGGTTGTTATTATATCGAGAGTGGTGATGTATGGTGCAATCTTGAGATGGAAATGTTAAAATATATAGTAGAAGCAAATGACTGTGACCAAGTAACAACAGGAAAATAACTGGACATTTTAGAGTTATGACCTTTTATTTTTTATTTATTTATTTTTTTAAGATTTTATTTATTTATTTGACAGAGAGATAGAGAGAACAAGTAGGCAGAGAGGCAGGCAGAGGGAGAGGGAGAAGCAGGCTCCCCGCTCAGCTGGGAGCCCCATGCGGGACTCGATCCTGGGGCCCTGGGATCACGACCTAAGCCGAAGGCAGCCAATCAACCGACTGAGCCACCCAGGCACCCTTGACCTTTTATTTTTCTTCAATGCACTATAACGAAGTCACAAGCTAAATCTTTGGTCTGGATCTAGATGAGCCCTTTGGATATCTTCACATTCCTTATACTTATAGCAGACACCCTCTCAACAGAATGCTCCTCCCACTTTCAGGACACTGCGGTAGGAAAGTATTCAGCTTTATACTCCTGTTTTCTGCAGTTACAAATTATTGCAGAATGAGTCTAGAAAATGTCATACCACGCATTCCGCCCCGGGGTCTCGCTCTGCACTCTATGAGAGTTTGTACCATCAACTCTCAGAACTACTTACTTCACCAAGCCAAGAATTTCCTAATGTTGAAATTTACAGATGATCCACGTGTGGCTCCCCTTGCCAGTAAGTTATATACTAGAACAACTAAGGAATATCTCAAAATTTGAGTTTGTTTTGTCATTTGCTCCTTGAATTTGACCTTTACATTACGTGAATACATTATGCATTTCATTTTTCCATTTTCAAAAGACCATCCTGTGAAGTAATCAATTCAGTAATTATTTTCTTATGGCAATAAAGCTGAATAAACATGCAGTGTATTTGCTAACTGTAAGCAGGATGTTCTTTGCTTTCTTTTCTTTTTTTTTTTTTTTTATCCTATATCTATTTTTGAGAAGAAATATTTCCAATTTAGGGTAGGGGAGTGACTTAGGTTAATTTCATGCAGACCATTTTCTCCTCCTTTTCCCCATGTATCAATCTAAATTAATACACTGGGTGCTCTGCAGCCAGCGTGGTTGCACATTGATCTTGGCCAGCTTGTTTACAGTGTTTTGGCAAGTTGCTGATGTACTTCTCCCTGGGGATAGAGCAGGGGTTAATTGCTGTTAAACTCTCAGTGCCAAGTAATGGTTCAGCCTCTCTGCTACATTAAAGATGACACTAATAAGGAAAGAGTGCAGTGGATTGCTCTATGTTGAAAATTGGACTTGTGGTGACAGAAACTTGGAGCAGAGCTGATGTAATAGGAAGACCATAATGTAATTATAACTGCTGAACATGTGTCATACCAAGTTAAATGATACATTAATGAATCAAAACAGGTGATGAAGTGTTGCTCTTTCAGCAGATAGAGGTGCTTTCAAGGTTAGATTGCCATTAATTTAATAATCTGTAATATGGATATTCTTCAAATCACAAATGAAATCAACCTTAATGCTTTCATACAGCATTGCTTCTTGAGTTTCAAATAGATAAGATAAAAGAAACAAAGCAAAAGTGAGCAGAGTTCAATGCAACTCATTCTGTGTTTAATTTTATAAGAAAGGTTTTACAGTATAAGGTGAGTGGTTGCCCAAGGCCTTCTCCTTGTCCTGGTAGAATTGATCATTCTAATCCACAGCTAGCTAGCCAGTAACTCATGAGGGAGCATAGACCTTTAGAAGCCAACAGCTACTTCTTTTCAAACAGACCATTATGTGTTACCTATGCATAATATTTTAATGTGGCTTATCTTAAATTCACAATAGGTAGAATATAATAATATCCCTTAAACCTTCCAATCTATTTTGGTGTAATTTATTTCTTTATTTTTCTATGGATTTGTAAAGCATTCATTTGCACTTTCCTTATGATTTTTTTTAAAATTAATTTAAAACTTTATAAGCACTAATAGATTACTTATTATCCATGGTTTTAAAATTTTCTATCTTAATTCTTTTTTCAATAATACCACTATCATTATTCCTAATTTGTTTAGAGCTGTTAGGAGACTAATAACACAAAATTTTTATTTGCACTTGACATTCAGGGTCTCAAACATGGGTATATTTTGAAAAAATAATTTCATCTTCCTTTTTAAAGATTCTGGAAATTTGTTATATTATTCTATCAGATCCTGTTTTATATATGAAGAAATTTATCAACTATCCTAGTGGTTGGACCTACTTTATGTTGATTTCCACTTGAATGCACAATTTCATTTTAATTTTACCATATATTATCTTCCTTAAGTGACAGTTATTGTTTGATGGCATTTTACTAATGATTAAAATCAACTACAGAGATATGTGGTTGATTCTTTTCCACAAAGCACTGTTGTGAGACGCTAGAAGATAAATGGATGAATTTAAAAATAAGATAATAATGTCATATCTGTCTTTTGAAATTTGTTCTTACACTAGGGTGCCAATGTTAATTTAATATTTGTGTATATTCTCCAGAGAATTAAGCAAATTTAGATATTGAATAATAGCAGAATATGCCAACCCCAAATATACCACTTTGTCATATTGATTGTTTTGACCTGTAGGAACTTGAAAAACAATAAACGGAGAAGCTTCCTCTGAATGCCACTCATCTGTCTATAAATAGATCCTCCAAAAGTAATTCAGCTGTCATAAATTCCCTCCCCCAGTTTTATCATCCAGGGAAGACTGACTGTTTTCACAGGAGAAGAGATGAGAAGTGGACACCACTTTCAGACCAACTTTGTCACTAACTATCATACCTCCCATCTATTCTAAGGGCCTATTCATCTTTCCTAAAAATTAATTACTCTCCCAAGAGGTCTCCCACCCCTTTCCCTATTAAGGTGGAATTTAAACCTGAATTCTAAGCCACCTCAGAGAGTTACTCATTTTTTTCCCTGGATATCTGTCATATATACAAGAGGTACACATGTTAGTAGACTTCTGTTTGTTTTTCTCTTGTTAATCTGTCTTTTACTATAGGGGTCTCGGCCAAGAACTCAGAAGGGTAAAGAAAAAATTTATCTTCCCCTACAGTATCATCAGTTTTATTATATTTGCTGATATTAACAATAAATGCTATTATTTGTAACAAAGTCCATTACTGAGATAAATGTGGTTTTTATTTTTGTTTGCTTTTTTGATCACTTTAATCATTTAAATACAAAACTAGTTAGCCTTTAATGGTCATAGGAATATAGAACTCTAAAAGCAAACAAAAACAAAAACCTAATTTCTTTCATGTAGGCATTACATATTGTCTGCTCAACCCTCTCTTACTCAGGGCAGGGAGGACGTTTCCCTAAGACAGGGAAATATAAGAATAGGAAGGGACCAATTGGGGAGAGAGAATAGAGATGACACTGGGCATCCAAAATGAACTTGTTATATATCTAGAACTCAGAAGTAAAGTTTGTCTAATGTCATCAAAAAGAGTTTGGAGTGATCCAAGTACCCATGAGTATGAGAGAATAAGATCAAAGCCTGGGGACACCACCTTCAACAGATAGGTACCTAGAAAAGTCTCACTACAAGGGAAGGAGAATTGCTTTTTAGGAATCAGAGAAAAGTCAATAATGTCAAATGATAAAGAAAGGAAGTAATATATTGGCTACAAATTACCACTGACTTTAACAACAACAAATTTATTAGTGTCTGACAAGAGAGAAATAGTGGCAAAAGCTACTTTTGAGAAGTAGTGAGAAGAACAAGTGAGAAGAATTTCACTTGTTAGAGAAAAATACAGAGTTGAGAGGACATTATAACATTAAAGAAGAAGGAAACTTGACATTGTTTATACATAGACCAGAAAGAACGTTAAGAGGAAGGGACAGAGATATAGGGCAAGAGTAAGACATAATTAATAGAGGCAAGTGATGGTGGTGAATAGTGATCATAATCACAAGAAAATGACACAAAGATTGACTTTTATACCCGAGAAAGCTAATTTATCCATGAAAATTAGAAGGAATAGTGGATGTAGGTGGTGTAGAGTGAGATTTTCTACCGGCTGACCTTTATTCTTTACTTATTTGTTTGGTTTTCTGTGAAGTAAGAGATGAGCACTGCTTTGTGAGATGTTGAAAGATATGGAACAAGGGACTGAGGAAACTGGTAGAATAGCTGAAATAGCTGCCGGGGTTATGTGAGAAGTGCTGAACTGGGGACTTAGAGAAAGTTTACAACAGCATCCAGGGAGTGACTGTATTTTCATTTTGGAGGACAAGTAAAAGCTCTTTCAGAACCAGCATGCCACATAGCTCCAAGAAAGTCAATGCAAATTTGATTGGTTTCACCTTTTTCATTTTTTTTAAACTCAATTTCACATTTTTTTTCCTATATATCTAGTATTTGGTCTGGAAAAAATGATTCCTTGCTACTCATGCATTTCAAGAACAATGGATGAAGCTACACATGAAGATCAGAGGAGCTAAAACAAATCAAGTGAGAGTATTCTTATGCTGTTTAAGATCTAGCTGAAGCCAACATGTAGGTTTATATAAGTGGGGCCTTAACTTATAAAGATCACTCCAAAATAAATTGGTAGGTGCAATAATTCACTGAAAATTTTTCCTGAGTTATTGTATGCTACTGCTGACCACAAAGAAAAACAAAAAAACCCAAAAAACCTCAAGTCAGCAACTTGTGGTTAATGTCCCCTTGCTTTATGTTCCTCTAACTATTTAATTTTTTTTTTTATGGATGGCACTCAGAGTGATATTAAGCTTTTACGATTTTTTCCAGATGATTCATGTCTTCTGTTTATCAAACAATTTGTTGTTTCATATTATTGTTTAAATGGGAATAATTTAAAAGATGCTTGAGAAAGGGCGTGTGTGTATTATTAATGAGGACAGCAACACAATCTAAACTGGTTGGTTATGATCACTCTTTATTTATATAACACCTTTCCTCAGGTGTTTTGATTACTATCTCTACTAGGGTCCTAGCTATAAGTCTTTGTTCTTTACCTTGCATTGTATAATCCGTCTTTGTTTTTTGATGATCCTTGTGATGAGAAACATTATATGGAATATGTTATTAGCCAAGAGAATTTTTAAAAACTGGTTGGAACTCTATCCTAAAAATTTACAATGACTTTCTTTGATGAGCACTGACATAATGATAGAGATTCTACTAATAAAGTATTTCATAATTAAGGAAGTTATAATTTGCTAACAGGGCTCACAACAGCTGCCTGTGGAATAAGACAATATGCTTTTCCTCTCCCTACTGGGCCTAATTCCCCAGTAACCTTATTGAAAATGTGCATGGGCTACAAAACTAAAGATTAACTGTCCAGGGACCTGCTTCCTGGAGCTTATTTGAAGATTAAATCAAATGGCAGGCAATATATATTTGGTAATACGGCTTTGTTGCAGTCTTTTCCCATGTAGTGGTAAGTGTAATAGAAGGAGATGACACTTTATAGCTGTTAAAAAAAAAAAAACTAAAAGATTTTTCTAAATGTGAAATAGTTTTGTTCTCATGCTGAAATCGAAATGAATAATTTATTTCTTCATAACCAAAAGCATCTTCTGCTTTTTGAACACATAATAAAGGATCTCTAATTACAAATTATACATAATTACAATTGTTCAGCCTTTTAAAAGGTGATTATTATCCATTATCTATTTATTTCATAACAAATGCCACTAAAGGTGTGAAAGATGAGTTTAAAATGCCAACTGAGACATTGCAACATTTTAATTAATGGAAGGCAGTTCAAATATATATTTTAAAACATAGCTTTTAGACTACGCATTAGTAAATGGATTTCTACTTAACAAATCAGAGAAAGATGGATGAAGATGTTCTGCTTTTAAAAATACTATATTTAGCATGCCTATGCAGAGACACTGAAGTATGATTTGTCCTCATGGCAGACATCTGAAGAACAAGTGACATTCTTACAAAAATCCATATTGGTGATGTATTTAATTACAGAGCTGATTGAAATTGACAGCTTTAGTGACCTGCGTTTGCACTTGTGGTGATTGATGTATGCTTCAACTCTGGTTACTTTTAAACCAATTCACATATTGCTCAATAGTATAATATCATCCTGTCAAATTGCAAACTCCATTTTTACAAGTGTGGGGACTGGAAAAAGTACATGTTTAATTAAAGTGAGATAGAGATGAACTGTTTAAAAACACCTATACAACTGTTAAGCTGAGACCACTGGTTATTTGAAAGCAGACTGAAAGAAAATTCAATACACTTACTCAGGCATTTATGTTCCTAGAGTCATCTTTACTCTTACAAAATATATTCCTGGCTGCCGTTGATGATTAAGAAAGTGGTCTCAGAAACTTAGCCTGCTGTCTCTAAAGCTCTGCTCTCTTAAATATGATGTCAGCCTTTAGAAATAATAAGTAAAAATAAGTGAATGAATGAATGAATGAATGAAAGAATGAATGAGTTTTAGAGCAAGGAGGGACCTTAATGATCTTGTAACCCAAATCCTGTCTCTTTTTCCTGCTTGTGTTTCTTTGTTACTCAGGCTAGATAGCTGCTACCCAGAGAAGTAATTTGTTTGCAGAAAAGCAGAATGTTGCTTTCAGTGTGTAAAACTGAGGGTAAAATGCACATTTTTCTTTCCTAGTTCAATGTGCTTTTATACTACACAGATTTCCCCCCTCCAGACATCTTTTACTCCTTGATCACTTTTTGGGTGTGGACATATTAAAATTATAGCCTTTATCACCAAATGATCTACCTTCAGTTACATATATATATATATGTGTGTGTGTGTATATGTATATATATATATATATATATATATTTTTTTTTTTGTTTAATTATATATATAAAATTAAAATAGACTTCTTGACTGTCCAAGTGATAAGGAACTGATCTCTCCTTGATCTCTCAAGGGTGGTTGTTGCATGTTGCATGTTCACTTGTTAAGAATAAACATCTACAAATTTTGGATGGTTTATACATACATGTTCCTAAAAAAAGATAGCTGAGTAGAATGATCTTCCAGTCTGCTTCCCAGATATAGACATTTATGTCAGAATTAAATTTATCATTTCAGTGATACATAGTAGTTTTTGACACCATAAGGTCCACTGCCAATTTTTAAAATAAATTAATAAAATGGCTTAAATCATCATCCCAACTACTCAGGGAAATCCAGTTCCATCCCCAGTATTTGTCAGTTTCCTTAAGATATAATGAATTAGAGGGACACCTGGGTTGGCACAGATGGTTAAGCCTCTGACTCTTGGTTTCAGCTCAGGTCATGATCTCATGGTCATGGGATTGAACCCCACATCAGGCTCTGTGCTCAGCATGGAGTCTGTTTGAGATTCTCTCTCCCTCTCCCTCTGCCCCTCCAGCTCATGTGTGCTCTCTCTCTCTCTCTCTAAAAATAAATAAATAAATCTTTTTAAAAAAAGATATGATGAAATAGAGAGGGGCAAGTATAAATACCTCCTTGTCCCTACCTCTCAGAATTTCTGCTTCCTATTTAATTCTTCACATAGCAACTCATCTTCAACAACAGTGTTCCAGTTCATTCCATTTATTGACCTACTTTCTTTTTCATTCTCTAAAATATTATGGAATTATATTACTGCATTACATGGAAAATGGCAGGAGATAACTAAAAATTAAGTATTAGGCATTGTGTATATTTTAACCACCCTTATACCAGATTTGACTATGTTCCTACTCAGACTGTATTTGTCACCTTATTTTGAGGGTCCACACCCTAAGAACTCTCTTTTCATTTTCCCCTCTTCTCTGTTGACTCTCCTATTTTTTTTTATATTGGAATGCCATAAAAACTCAAGAATTCAAGATACAATTTATGCAAAGCAAAAAAACTTTCTTTTTTTCCTTACAATTTTTCCCATTAATTGTCTGATTAATTATCAAAAAGTAATTCAAAAACAAATCATGTTAAAATGATAAACTGGACAAAAATATCTATTCCCATCTTTTCCTCAAATTTCCCCCACTTCTCTCAGAAAATATTTAAGTAATGTATATATAAATCCAAAAGGACAGAAAAAATAGGTAAATGTGTCAGAAGTTGATAGATACCAGCAATTTTTTAGAAGATTAAAAAAGAATTCGAAACAATTGAATCAAAGAACGTAAAAGTGATAGACACCAGCAGGAGCCATGCAGATTTAATTCATGGGTCTCTAAAAGAGTTTAAGAATTAAAGGCACCAGGTTCTGTGAAAGGTAGATGGATAGGTAGATGGATAGGTAGATGGTCAAGCATGGTCTCATTTACAGAATAAAACATTTTAAGCAGGAAAGGACTTAATAGAGGATATTAGTTTCTTACACAGTTATGGGAAGGGCTGGTGAAACAAATTCTAGATGTGGCCCTCCAGGAAAGATTGTCAGAATAATAAAGAACATAAAAACTCCAAGGGCATTGTCTGTGAGGTGGTGGTGAAGTTATGAGCTCAAGAGCATACCCATATTGCTTCTTGCAATCCTGCCACAATGACTTCTTTGTATTTAAGAATCTGGAGAACAGGCAATGGGATACTGCTACACAGGATTCCCCTTCTCTATAACCTTGCATGTTAAAAGAAACTACCAAAGGTTTCAGAAGAATGGCCACTGCCTCACTTCTACCTTCCAAACCACACACCTTTAATTTGTGTAGACTGATTCATTTAGTGAACCTTAGGAGGAGGGTGTGATGAAATTAAGTAGTCAGTCCACATTGTCTCCCTCAGTAGGGTTGAGGCATAGAATTAAAGACAGATTGAAAACATGGTAGATTTTAGAGGATCATTAAAATCACAAATTTTCCCTCTTCACTATATGCAGCCAGGTGATTACCCATTGTATACTCAAACAAGGGAAGTCATGTTTGTTTTTCTGGAGTGTTGAAGGATATTTGAGGTCAGTGGGCACCATGAATAGCAACGGTCAGACACTGTACTGAAAAGAGAGGAATCCAGTATAGTGAATGGTGAGACTCCCAACCTCCTCTTACAAACAAAAAATAAAGGAAGAATAGGCCATGCCTAAGATTAAAAATGGTAAGAATCTGGGTTGCATCAGGCTTCTCAAATTAACTCTGCAGGATAGGTGACAATGGTACACTGACAGAAAACAATTTTCAACATAAATTTCTATAAATGATCACGCAGGTGTGAGGTTAACATAAAGATATTTTGGGGGCACCTGGTTGACTCATTGAGCGACTGACTTGATTTTGGCTTGGGTCATGATCCTATGGTCATGAGATCGAGCCCCACATTAGCTGTGCTTGGCAGGGATTCTGCTTGGGATTCTTTCCCTCTGCCTCTCTTTCTCTCTCTCCCCCTCTCTGCCTCTCCCTCTCAAATAAATAAATCTTAAAAAAAAAGATTTTCAGACATGATGAATTTTAAAAGAGTCTACCTCTTGTAACCTTTTCTCAGCAAAGAACTGGAGAATGAATTTCAACAAAATAAAGGAGCAATCCAAGGAATAAGAAGTTATGGAATTCAGAAAATAGGAAGGATATGAAAGGAATGTTTAAAAAGTACTCTAAGAACTTTCCAAGAGTTCTAGCTAGACTGAAGAGCAATGAGGTCAGATTAGAACAGAAAGATTAAACACCCCAGTTGTATCAGGAAGAAAGAAAGGAAGGAAAGGAAGAAAGGAAGGAAGGAAGGAAAGAAGAAAGAAAGAAAGAAAGAAAGAAAGAAAGAAAGAAAGAAAGAAAGAAAGAAGAAAGAAAGAAAGAAAGAAAGAAAGAAAAAGAAAGAAAGAAAAAGAAAAAGAAAGAAAAAAGAAAAAGAAAGAAAGAAAGAAAAGAAAGAAAGAAAGAAAGAAAGAAAGAAAGAAAGAAAGAAAGAAAGAAAGAAAGAAAGAAAGGAAGGAAGGAAGGAAAAAGAAAGGAAGAAGGAAAGGAAAGGAGAGGAGAGGAAAGGAAAGAAAGGGAGAGAGAAGGAGGGAGGGAGGAAATAAAAGGAAAGTGATAAATTACCTGATGTAATAGAAAATATTAAGGTTCATTCTGCTGTTCTATCACAACATTGGGATAAATTAATCAGAGGTATGTAGGAAATACATGGAAAACTAAGGGTAGATTTTTAATTTCAGGGAAAACTAAATGCATTTTATATATAAACATTATGGCTGACCAGTATTAAAATTTTTGATCATATAAAATGTAAATAGTGATTGGGGCGCCTGGATGGCTCAGTCGTTAAGCGTCTGCCTTCAGCTCAGGTCATGATCCCAGGGTCCTGGGATCGAGCCCCGCATCGGGCTCCCTGCTCAGCGGGAAGCCTGCTTCTCCCTCTCCCTCTGCCCCTGCTTGTGTTCCCTCTCTCGCTGTGTCTCTCTCTGTCAAATAAATAAAATCTTTAAAAAAAAAAAAATGTAAATAGTGATTGAAAAAAATAGTGATTCTTTTTTAATATTGGGAAGATTTAGGGAAGAGAGCTATGTACATACTCATGTAGATATAAAATTGTTAAAGTCTGTATTCATTTGGATATTATTTTAAAAAATTTGGGGTTACAATTTGTAAGAAAAAAGATAGCTGTGTTATTTAGATATATGAAGCAATACAAACAGTAAAGACTAAATTGAAGAGTATTATATCCTAGGGGTAGGCTGTGGTAAGGAACTGTGGTAGAAGATGTAGTGTTTTGTTACAACTTTTTAAAGTAGTTGAATTTTATTTTTATTTTTTTTATTTTTTTTATTTTTTTTAAAGATTTTATTTACTTATTTGAGAGAGAGAATGAGAGACAGAGAGCATGAGAGGTAGAAGGGTCAGAGGGAGAAGCAGACTCCCCGCCGAGCAGGGAGCCCGATGCGGGACTCGATCCCGGGACTCCAGGATCATGACCTGAGCCGAAGGCAGTTGCTTAACCAACTGAGCCACCCAGGCGCCCTAAAGTAGTTGAATTTTAAAACATAAAAGCATTACTTAGGTTACATTTTAATTATATAATACAAATTCATTAAAGAACAGCTGAACAATAAAGAAATGTTTAAAGGAGATAATGAAACATAAAAACCACTCAGTGATAATCACCAAAAACAAGCTGGTAAATATTTTAAAGCTTCTTGTATACTGATATATGACATCTATACATATATTTCTATATTTTGTTTATAACATGTCCACCTGTCATTTAATAAATAAGTTTCCAGAATGTATTTTGGATATTTCAAAGTATTATATGAAAATATTACATAGACATCTTTTTACATTTAGGTTATTTCTGCTTCTAATCATTATAAATAATTTATTTAAACATTTTCAAAATAATACATAATTAAATTTTCTTCATAACAGTTTTGATAGCTTTTATTATTAAATTTTTAAAAATTTTATTAAGATAGTTTTGGGAGCAGTTTTAGGTTCACAGCAAACTTGAGGGAAAGGTACAGAGATTTCCCATACTCCCACTACCCCCACACATGTATAGTCTCCCCTGTTATCCACATCCCCACCAGAGAGGTACATGTGTTACAATTGATGAACTTCCATTGACACATCATAATCACCCAAAGTACATAGTTTACTTTAGGGTCACTCTTAGTGTTATACACTCAATGGCTTTGGACAAATGTATAATGACATGCAGCCATCATTATGATATCATACACAGTATTATCAATGTCCTAAAAATCCTGTTAGCTCCACCTTTTTATAGCTCTTCTCTGCCCCAATCACTGATATTTTTTACTATCTCCATAGATTTACCTTTTCCAGAATGTCATATGTCACGCAATATGCAGTCTTTTCAAACTGGCTCCTTTCACTTAGTAATATGCATGTAATTTTCCTCTATGTCTTTTCATGACTCGATAGCTCATGTCTTTTTTAGCACTAAATAATATTCCATTTTCTAGACTTGCCACAGTTTATTTATTCCTTCATCTACTGTAGGATATCGTGGTTGCTTCCAAGTTTGGGCAATTATGAATAAAACTACTATAAATATCATGTTTGTAGGTTTCTGCGCAGACAAAAGTTTTCAAATCTTTGGGTTTATAGTGAAAAGCCTGGTTGTTGATTTGTATATCAAGCTTATGTTTAATATTAAAAGAAACCATCAAACTGTCCTCCAAAGTGGCAGTGTTATTTTGTGTTCCCATCAGGAATGAATGCAAAGTTCCTATTGTTCCATATCCTCATCAATATTTGGTGTTGTCAGGTGTTCTGAATTTTAACCATTCAAATAGTAATGGTATCTCATTGTTTTAATTTGCATTTCCCTGATGATATATGATGTGTATCATTTTTCACATGCTTATTTTCCCTCTGCATATCTTCTTCGGTGAGGTGTTTGTTAAGTTATTTGGTCCATTTTTTTTTCATTGGGTTGTTTGTTTTCTTATTATTGAACTTAAAGAATTCTTTGTATATTTTGGATAACAGTTCTTTACCAGATGCACCTTTTGCAAATATTTTCTCCTAGTCTGTGGCTTATTTTCTCATTCTTTTGACACTGTTTTTTGTAGAAAAGAAGGCTTTAATTTTAATGAAGTCCACCTTCCCTGTCATGTCTTTCACGGATCATGTCTTTGTTTTTCTATCTAAAAAGTTATTGTCATATCCAAAGTAATCTAGGTTTTCTTGCCCATCTTCTAGGAATTTTATGGTTGTGTCCTTTAAATTTGAGTCTGATTTATTTTGAGTTAATTTTTATGAAAGGTGGAAAGTCTCCATCTAGATTTTTTCACATGTGGATGGCCAGTTGTTCTAACACCATTTGTTAAAATGTTTGTTTTTACTCCATTATATTATATTTGCTCTTTGTAAAGGACCAGGTGACTATGTTTATGGGGCTCTACTTCACTCCACTGGTCTATTTGTTTATTCTTTCCCCAATACCACAGTCTCCTTTACTATAGTTTCATAGTATTTCCTGAAGTACGGTAATGCCAGTCCCCCAACATTGTTCTTTTTCTTCAATATTGTGTTAGTTATTCTGAGTATTTTGCCTCTCCATGCAAACTTTAGAATTAATTTTCCAATATCCACAAAATAACTTGTTAATATTTTGATTGGGATTGCATTGAATTTATAGACCAGTATGGGAAGAACTGTCATCTTGACAGTATTGAATCTTCCTATTCGTGGACATGGAATGTCTCCATTTATTTAGTTCTTTTTTTTTAAATTTTGTTCATCAGAATTTTGTAGTTTTCCTCATATAGATATTGTACATATTCTGTTAGCTTTATACCTATTTAATTTTTGTGTGGTACTAATATAAACAGTATTAAGTTTAAATTTCAAATTCCACTTGTACATTATTACTATATAGGAAAGCAATTGACTTTTGTATATTAACCTTGTATGGTGCAACCTTGCTGTAATTGCTTATTAGTTCTGGGAGTTGTTTTGTTGTTTTGTTTTTTTTCCCTCAATTCTTTGGGATTTGCTAAAGAGACAATCATGTCATCTACAAACAAAGTTTTATTTTCTTCTTCCCAATTTGTGTACCTTTTATTTCCTGTTCTTATTGCATTGAGCTAGAACTTCCTGTATGATGTCAAAAACGAGTTGTGGAAGGGACATCTTTATCTTATATCTGATGTTAGTTGCAAAGTTTTGGTTTCTCACCAATTTTTATAATTTTAACTGTAGATTTTTTTTGTAAATATTTATCAAGTTGAGAAAGTTCCTCTCTATTTCTAGTATTGAGAGTTTTTACCATGAACAGATGTTGAATTTTATCAAATGCTTTTTCTAGCTACATGTGTCAATATGATCATGTAATTTTTCTTTTTTAGTTTCTGATACAATGGATTACATTAACTGAATTTCAAATACGAACCCAGGTTTGTAAACCTAGGATAAATTCTACTTGGTTATGGTATACAATTCTTTTTATATATTGTTGGATTTGATTTGCTACTATTTTGTTGAGGATTTTTACGCTTATGTTCGTGAGATATATTCCTCTGTAATTTTCTTTTTTTTCTTTATTTTCTTTTATTTTTTTTAAAGATTTTATTTATTTATTTGACAGGGAGAGAGACACAGCGAGAGAGGGAACACAAGCAGGGGGAGCAGGAGAGGGAGAAGCAGGCTTCCCACTGAGCAGAGAGCCTGATGCGGGGCTCGATCCCAGGGCCCTGGCATCATGACCTGAGCCGAAGGCAGACACTTAACAACTGAGCCACCCAGGCGCCCCTGTAATTTTCTTTTTTTTAATGTCTTTGTCTGCTTTTGGTATAGAATAATGCTGGCCTTATAGTGTTCCCTCTGCTTCTATATGCTAAAAGAGATTATAGAGCATTATTATAATTTATTCCTTAAATATTTGGTAGAAAGAACTCACCAATGGACCCAACTGGACCTGTTGCTTTCTATTTGGAAAAATTATTAATCACTGATTTATTTAATAAGCCTATTAACACAGGCCTATTCAGATTGTCTATTTTTCTTCTGTGAGTTTTGAAAATTCTCTCTTTTAAGAAATTGTCTATTTCATCTAAGTTATCAAATTTGTAGGCATGGAGATGTTCATAGTATTCCAATATTATCCCTTTTATATCCATACAATCTACAGTGGCATCTTCTCTTTCATTTCTGATAATATCAGTGGTGTCTCTCTTTTTCTTAATTTGTTAGAGGCTTACCAATTTTATTGACCTTTTAAAAGAATCAGTTTTTGGTTTCACTGATTTTCTCTATTTCCTGTTTTCAATTGTATTGGTTTTTGCTCTAATTCTTATTATTTATTTTCTTCTGCTTACTTTGGATTCAGTTTGATTTTTTATTTTTATTTTTTCAACTTTCCAAAGGCAGGAACTTCAATGACTAATTTTAGATGTTTATTCTTTTCTAATATATGTATTCACTGCTATAAATTTTCTTCCAAGCTCTGCTTCCACTGCTTCTGACAAATTTCAATAGTTTTCATTTTCACATTTAGTTCAAAATATTTTAAATTTCTCTTGGGATTTCTCCTTTGATCCATGTGTTATCTGGAAGGATGTTTAATTTCCACATATTTTATGATTTTCCAGTAATCTCTATGTTATTGATTTCTTATTGAATTCCACCGTAGTCAGAGAGCAGACATATAATTTTTATTCTTTTAGATTCATTAAGATGTTTTATGGTCCAGAATGTGGTCTGTCTTGGTGAATGTTACATGATTGCTTGAGAAAAATGTGTGTTCTGCCAAAACAGTCTATACATATCCAAGATATCTCATTGACTGATAGTGTTGTTGAGTTCAGCAATATACATACTCATTTTTCTGCCTGCTATCTGTCCCTTTCTGATAGAAGGGTGCTAAAGTCTTCAATTATAATGGTGGATTCATCTATTTTTATCTTTGCAATTCTATTACTTTTTGTCACACATAATTTAATGCTGTATTATTAGGTGTATACCTGTTAAGGATTGTTATGTCTTCTCAGACAGTTGACCCCTTATCATTATATAATGCCTGTCTTTATCCTTGATAAAATCCCTTGTTTTTAAGGATACTCTGTGTGAAATTAATATAGCTACTCCTGCTTCTTTTTGATTAGTGTTAGCATAAAATATCTTTCTTCATCTGTTTACTTTTAACCCATATGTGTCTTTATATTTAAAGTGGGTATCTTATAGATGACATATAGTTGGGTCTTGTTTTTTGATACACTCTGATCATCTCTATCTTTTAATTGGTGCATTTAGATCATTGATGATCTTTGTTTCAGTTTTTATTTATTTTATTCAGTTCATATTTATTACTGTTTTCTACTTGTTGCTCTGTTCTTTGTTCTTACTTTTATCTTTCATACTTGTTATTCCTTTGTGATTTTAATTGAGATTTTATCTGATTTTAATTGTGATTTAATTTTTGTGATTTAATTTTATATGACTCCCTTTTCTCTCCTTTCTTATTATATCAGTTACTTTTTTAAAACACTTTTTTAGTGATTGCACTAGGGTTTGCAATATACATACTTAATCCAAATCCACTTTCATATAACACTATATTACTTCATGACTAGTGTGACTACCTCTCGTAATAAAATAATCCTAATTCCTCCCTTTTATCCCTTGTATCATGCTGTATCTTATTTCACTTATATATAAGCATATATAAATATATATGACTTATGCATAAGCAAACATAATCAAATACACTGTTATTATTTTGAACAAACTGTTATCTGTTAGGTCAATTAAAAATAAGAAAATTAAAAGTTTTTATTTAACCTTCACTTACTCCTTTTTCTATGGTCATCTTTTCTTTATGTAGAGCTAAGTTTTTGAACTGTGTTATTTTACTTCTTTTAAAGAACTTCTCTTAACTTTTCTTGCAAGGCATGTCTCTTGGCAACAAATTCCCTCAATTTTTGTTTGTTCAAGAAAGTCTTTATTTCCCCCTCACTTCTGAAGAATAATTTTGCAGGGTAGAGAAATCTAGGTTGGTGGGTTTTTTTTTCCTCTCTCAACACTTTAAATTTTTCACTTCATTCTCTTCCTGCTTGCACAGTTTCAGAGGGAAATCAGATGTAAAACTTATTTAAGAATATTTTCTTTATTTTTTATTTTCTGTAGTTTGAAAATAATATGTCTAGGTTTAGTTTTTTTTGGCATTTATCCTGCTTCATGTTCTCTGAACTTTCTGTATTTATAGCCTGACTTTAATTTGGGGAAATTCTCAGTCATTATTGTTTCAAATGTTTCTTCTGTTCTTTTCTCTCTTTCTTCTTCTCTGATATGCCCATACATGTGCATTACACCTTTTGTAGTTGTTCCAAAGTCCTTGGATATTCTGTTCTTCTTTTCTTCAGTCTTTGTCTCTTTACTTTTTGGTTTTCAAGGATTCTGTTGATATATCCTGTAGCTCAGAAATTCTTTCCTCAGTTGTGTCCAGCCCATTAAAGGCATTCTTCACTTCTATTACAGTGTTTTCTCTCTAGCATTTCTTCTTTTTTTTTTTTTTTTTTGGTTCTTTCTTCGGATTTCCACATCTCTGCTTACATGGCCCATCTATTCTTGCATGCTGTCTGCTTTATCCTTGAGTCCTTAGCGTATTAATCCTAGTTGTTTTAAATCCCCAGTCTGATAATTCCAATATCCCTGCCATGTCTGGTTCAGATGCTTGCTCTTTTTCTTCAAGTTGTGCTTTTTGCCTTTTGGTATGTCTTTTAATTTTTTTCTTCGTAGTTCAACATGATGTACTGAGCACAAAGAACTGCTGTAAATAGGCTTTTCGTAATGTGCTATTAAGTGTGGGGGAAGGAAAAACATTCTATAATCCTAAAATTAGGTCTCAATCTTTTGTGAGCCTATGCCTCTGGACCAAGAGCTTTAAAAGAGTTTTTTCAGTTTTTGTCCCCCATTAGGTGAGGCAGGATGGATAGAGAGGACTGGAGTTGGGCATTTTTTTCCTCTAGGACATTTAGATGCTAATAATACCCCAGCAAGTTAGGGTCTAGTTAAGTAGTTCCCTCTTATGGCAGGTCTTCTTAAGAACAGAGTGCTTTAATTTATTTGGAAATGTTTCTTTTTCTCCTTTCTCTGCTAGAAGCATGAGAGCATTTCTTCCCCCCCAGATATTTTTTTTTTTTTTTTTTTTTTTTTTTTTTTTGAGAGAGAGAATGGGAGACAGAGAGCATGAGAGGGGGGAGGATCAGAGGGAGAAGCAGACTCCCCGCTGAGCAGGGAGCCCGATGTGGGACTCGATCCCGGGACTCCAGGATCATGACCTGAGCCGAAGGCAGTTGCTTAACCAACTGAGCCACCCAGGCGCCCCCCCCCCAGATATTTAATGTAGGAGCCTGCTGTGATCCTGGAGGTAAATCTTATAATATTGTAGGGACAACCCCCTTCTGACTGGATCCCCTTGAAGTTTTTAACTCATATTTGTCCACATTGAGCCTCGTATAATTCAACTCAATTACCGTTCAGATTTCCTACCTGACATTGGTTCCTGTGATAGTTTCTGCTTGTGCATCTCTACTCTGGTAAGCTGTGACTCCCTATATTTATTCACCTGTCTCTGCAATCATGGGGGTAATGGTTTGCCCTGTGTCCTCTTCTCTATTCTGGATCCAAGAAGAGTTTTGTTTTTTCAGTTTATTCAGCTTTTTACTTGTTAGGATGAAGTGGCAGTGTCTAAGCTCCTTGTGGAACCAGAAACTGGACTTCCATGATAGTTTAACATATCCAACATTTAACATTTAACATATCCAATCCATCTGGAATTTATTTCCTCAAATGTAAGATGCAGCACTAACTTCACTCATTTACAAGTAATTAAGTAATATTCCATAAAGATTATTGAATAGTTCACACCTCCCTTCTACTTTATAATTCTTTCCTTATAAAGTAAATATTTACATATCTTCAGGTATGATTCTACCTATAATGAGAGTTTTATTTTTGCTTTCTTCTTCAATCTGTCTTATTTATCTATCTCTATATATCTGATCTGTTTACTTGTTCATTTAATTTTGCCTTATAATCTAACAACTCTAGTAAAATATTGAAATAGTAACAGTGAGCATACATAAGTTTTTCTCAACTTCAGAGTGTAAATTTACAAGATTTTACTATAAGTGAGATATTTGTTAGAATATTTTATAGAAATAATATTTCAAATTAACAAAATGTTCTTTTATCCCTGCCTTGCTATGAATATTTATTATGGATAGATGTTAATTTCTTAATTGGCTTTTACCACCAATTAAAATGCTCATGATGTTTTCTCTTTTATTGTTAACATAGTGAATTTTACTGTTTTTCAGTTGTTAAGCCAATTTTACATTCTTAGGGTAACTCAACTTGGTCATGTTATTTTTAAGCTTTTTTTTTAATTATTATTTTTTTTAAGATTTTATTTATTTATTTGACAGAGAGCGAGACAATGGGAGAGGGAACACAAGCAGGGGGAGTGGGAGAGGGAGAAGCAGGCTTCCCACTGAGCAGGGAGCCTGATGCGGGGCTCGATCCCAGGACCCTGGGATCATGACCTGAGCTGAAGGCAGACACTTAAGGACTGAGCCACCCAGGCGCCCCTAAGCTTTTTTTTTTATACATCACTAGATTAATAGTTAATATTATAGTCATTAGTTTGAAATTTTCTTTTTCATAATGTCCTTGTCAGTTAGTATCAAGATCATCCTGGCTTCATAAAATAGTTTAGAAGTATTGTTTTTCTTTTACCATTCTCAGGAAGAGCTTGTTACTTTGGTGTGAGTCTTCATTAAATGTTTAGAAGAATTCACTGGTAAATCAACTATTTCTGGAGATTACATCAATGGAAATTTTTAAATTATTCATTTAGTTTCTTTAATATTCTGTTATATTACCATTCAGATGTCTTCTTTTTTCAGAAGTCTTGGTTGTTTTCCCCTAGAAATTTGCATATTTTATCTAAATTTTCAAATTCATTAAATAAATAAGTTTTATAAAATCATCCATTTAATATCTATAAGATTTGTATTGATACCCCTTGTGATATCCATTTATGATATTATATATTTTTTCCTCATTTACCTTTTGTCTCTTGTTTTCTTTTTGGTTGGTCTTGAGAAGAATGTGTTGTGTTAGGTTTATTAGTTTTTTCAAGTCAACTATTTATTTTCTCTATTATGTTTGTCCTATTTTGTTTGTATATTGTCTTATGTTTATTATTTCTATCTACTTTATTTCCTTTAGCTTAGATTGCAATCCTAATTTTTTGAAAGATGCTTATTTTAATTTAAATTAATTAAAATATTTTCTAATGTATTTATTAAAGGCTACAGTTTCTTTAGAAGCACTGGTATAATTGCATCTCACATTTTTATATGCCATATTGTTGTTAAATTTACTTCAAAAAGTTTAATTCTATTTTGATTTCTTTCTGACCAATGAATTATTAGTTTATATTCTTAATTTCAAAACATTCAGGATCTTTCTATTTTTCCTTTAATTATTAATTTCTAGGTTAAGTTTAATATGGGTAATAAACATTATTTTATTATTTCAGTCCTTTTTTGTATATGGTATGTTTCAGCAAATGATCTATTTTGTCACTGTGCTTTTACTTGGAAAGATGAACATTTTCTTTTTTCTTTCCTTCTTTTTATTTATTTATTTTTTGGTGCTGTTTTCCAATACCAACTTTTTATTTTTATTTTTTATTTAAAGATTTTATTTATTTTTCGAGAGAGAGAGAGAACACAAGCAGGGGGAGTGGGAGAGGGAGAAGCAGGCTTCCCGCTGAGCAGGGAGCCCGATGCGGGGCTCGATCCCAGGACTCTGGGATCATGACCTGAGCCGAAGGCAGACGCTTAACGACTGAGCCACCCAGGCACCCCCTTTTTTTTTATTTTTTATTTAAAGATTTTATTTATTTTTCGAAAGAGAGAGAGAGAGAGAGAGAACACAAGCAGGGGGAGTGGGAGAGGGAGAAGCAGGCTTCCCGCTGAGCAGGGAGCCCGATGCGGGGCTCGATCCCAGGACTCTGGGATCATGACCTGAGCCGAAGGCAGACGCTTAACGACTGAGCCACCCAGGCGCCCCTCCAATACCAACTTTTTAAAGTGTTGCTCAAATCTTCAGTGTTTTTGTTGGCTTTTTCTTTTTTTATCAGTTGCCAAGAAAGGTATGTTAAAGTCTCCACTATCTTTAATTATGGGTTTGTCTATTTTTCCTTTTGAGCTTTTTTTTTCCTTTATAAATTGAGGCTATCCTATTAGATACTCCATAGTTTTAGAAATTTACATACTTTTTTTGTGGTTTGTTATTTTTCCTATAATAAAATTTCCTTCTTAATTTGTAATAATACTCCCAGCCATAAAGCCTACTTTGTGAAATAGAAGTTTTGTTATTTGAGCTTCTTTTACTTAGTATGTATATTGTAAATAATTTTCCTATTATTTTATTTTCATGTTCTTTATTTTTTAAAGGAATGTCTATTATAAAAACACATAATTGATTTTAATATTTTTGTTTAGTATGATAAACTTTGTCTTTAATTGGATTGCTTTACTTATTTTATTTTTTCTTTAAATTTACTATCTTATTACTGGCTTTCTTTTTCCCAGTTCTCCTGAATTTCTTATTGTCTCCTTTCTTGTTTCTGTATAATTAAGTACTTTAAGTTGTTATTTTTTTCTATTGCCTTGCTAGTTATCAATTCTCTTACCGTATTTTAAGCTCAGCTTAGATAATATGACATGTATCCCTGGCCTTTTAATGCTTAATACAATTATATTTTTACTAATTTTAATAAAATTCATAGATTGTAGAGCACTTTAACTTTATTTATTCCCACCATTAAATTATTTTCTAGTGCTCTCATGCATTTTAATTCATGTAGGTATTTTATTTTTCTGTAATGCTAATATCCTTTGTAATTTATCCACGTGATTACTCTTTCTGTTGTGCTTCATTCTTTATAACATCTACTGAATTATTAATAGAATCCTTTTAAGATTTTTATACTTGTCTTTGATTTTCAAAAAATATAATTTGATGAGGTATGATTTTGTTATCTTACTTGGAGACTATTGAGATTTTTGAATTTGTGGTTTGGTATCTTTTATCAAACAACAATTCGCAGGCATTGGAACTCAAACAACATTGGGTGGTGATCCTTGAGAGAAAGAATTATTTGGGATAAGCCCTATAACTCTCCTACCTATGGTCTAGAGACATTATAAGATATGGTACACAGAAATAGACCCCAAGCAAAATCCAGTCATCTCCCTCTAGTGAGAAGCCAGAATTTAGAATTTAGAATGAGAGTCTTTCCTGCCTCATTTTATAGGGCTGAGTACCATAGAAGTAAAAGCTGCACAGAGTGTTACAGGGACATGAAGTTTTTCCCTTGAACTTTAACCTGAGTAATTATCAGCACATGTATGTACAGAAACTGTTGAAGTTCACAAAGAGGAATAAATGGAACAGTCTTCACATAAGGCTGGGAATTATTTGTGTTCACATAAGGCTGGGAATTATTAATTAGCCAGAGTGTAAAAACCTGCTGATTCACAGAGTATCCAGTGAAGGTCTCAGAAATGTCTGGTCTCAGTAATAGGAAGTGGTAAAGATTGGCCTTAGACTAAAAGTTGTCCTGAATCCTCTTAGGAAAGTTTAAAAGCATGCTTCAAAGATCAAACTGTTGAAATAAATTGACTCTGTACCAGAACAAAGCCTTAAGTATTTAAAGAAATTTTTAAAATTTGAGGTGGATTTAAAGAAACCCATCATTCAAAAAGGTAATAACACAGTGACTGACATCTAATCAGAAATTATCAGACAAAAAATAAAAAAAAAAAGAAAAGGAAAATATTGCCTGTAATGTGGGGAAAAAAATCAATCCCTAGGAACATATTCAAAACACACATATGATAGAATTAGTAGATAAGTATGTTAAAACAGCTATATCTACTACATATATATTAAATATACTATATGTGAATATACTACCTAATAGTATACTAAAGCATACTATTTTATAGTATATTAGATATTTTATAATTATTCCATATGCTCAGAAAGATAGAGTAAATGAGGTGCATAACAAGAAATTTAAGATATAAAAAATACAGACTTCAAAAATACTTTTGAGAATTCAAAAAAATTTGATGTTACTAAAGACAGATAAGTTAAAAATTTAATCACTTAATTAAATGTAATTACTTTCTATATAAACCAGGATCCTGATCACATCTTTCAGTTTATACTCATGTCTAACATCTGTCTTCAGTATTCTTTCCCAGTTCAACCACTTATATAATAGCTATTTAAAACTGTTATGATGCATTCCCTTAATACATTAATAGGCATGTGGTGGAGGTGACTTTCCAGTAGAAAATTGCCATACAAAGTAATAATTGTTCTGAGCTATGCACAGTATATTCTTGTAGTATGTAAGAGGGCCATCTTGAGTAAGTCACAGAAAGCTTCATAGAGGGTACCATGTTTTAGCAGAACACTAAGGAATAAATTAGTTACCCAAGTAAAATTATGGAAGGGGTGGTTAAAGATAGATCAGTCTATGCAAAGGCTCAAGGGAGGCAGGAGAGAGTAAGAAAAGTTTTAAAGATTTATTTATTTATTTGAGAGAGAGAGAAAAATAAAAGAGAGAGAGAGAATGAACCAGGGGAAGGGCAGAGGGAGAGGGAGAGAGAATCCTTGACCAGACTCCCCACTGAGCATGAAACCCCACGTGGGGCTGAATCGCAGGACTGAGACCATGACCTGAGCCAAAATCAAGAGTCAGACCCTTAACCTACCGAACACCCAGGCGCCCCAGGAATAAGAGAAGTTTTAGAAACTATTAGTACTTAGGTGTGATTGAATTTCATGAGATCCTACAAATCTGTGGGAAGAGATGGGGATTGAGGGAATTGGAAAAGACATGATTTTTTGTTATTCTAGAGAACTCAAAGTTTTCTGTGTCACAATAGAAATAAAAGATTTTAAGCAAAGACATGACATGGTTAGACTTGTATTTTAAAAAAACATTCTGGAATAAATGTGAAGAATGTATTATCTAGCAGTAAACAGGGAGAAAGGGATAATTGTAAAAAAAAATTAAGTTACATGGGACTTAAATATTCAATTTACAATGCCTTAAGTTCCCACTGGCTCAATGTCTAGAAAATTACCTGTTGTATATCATTTAGTGGGTATTTATGAGAGTTTTCCAAGGTACAGTTTTTTATATTCTTCATTCAGGTTTTGTCCTGCATCTATGCCTACCAGTTAATATATCTTTGCTTACCATGTGTTGAGGTGGTTTTTCATGGTATGGTTCTTTATAATGAATGCTTAGTCAGCAGCATTCAGTTACAAAATAAGTTTGGCTATGCTTGTTGTTTGAAGTTATTAGTAAAATTTCTAGTATTTGCAAAACATCATCATTTTCCCAAGATTTCCAATGGCGCTTGGGTAACTGAGTCATGATAGATGAGTCATGATAGATTTTATCATTAGCCAATTTCTAGTCCTAGAACTAACCCTTCTTTAGAAGAGGTCCTCAGATTGATTCTAGGTCCCAATCATAATCCCAGATTTAAGACAGCAGAAAGCATAAAAATTACATATATAAAGTTATATAAAATATATTTATAAAAACATATTTATATATAATTGTAAATAAATATATAAATAAATACAAATAAATATATAAAGGACTTTATATAGAATATTTATATATAAAAATACAATTGTAAACAATTATATATAAAAACAAAAAACATGTTTTAACAATTCACTAAAATATGCAAATATATATTCTATATAGAATGTGTGAAAATAAATTTAAAATATTTTATTTCTTGCTTCATCTATAAGTTCTCCTCTAAGACCATTTTCTTTCTGCCTAAATAACATTCTTTTGCATTTTCTTTATTATTAGTTTGCTGATAGTAAATTCTTTCAGCTATTATTTGTATGAAGAAGCCTATACTTCCCTTTCATTCTTTAAGGATAATTTCACCCATAAATATGTTCTAGACTGACAGTTATTTTCTTTCAGTACGTTAAATATATATATTGTAATACACACACACACACACACACACACACACACACACATATATATTTTTCAGGGTTTTCTGGATCCATTGTAGATATTGAGAAATCAGGTGTTTGCCAATTGCTATTGTAAGAGTAACTTTTTTCCCCTTCCAGATACTTTTTATGTATTTTTACTCTTTTGGGGGGGTTCTCTGTAATTTCACTATGTAGATAATAGATTTTTTTTAAAGTTATAATTTTTTGAGCTTTTTAACACTGTGGATTGGTGTACATTATCTGTTTTGGAAAATGATCCATAATCATCTCTTCAGTTATGGTCTCTGTCCTTTTCCCTCTTTACTCTTCTTTTGAAATTTTGCCTAAATATGTTATGCCTCTGCCTCTATTCTCTAGCACATATTCACACCCTTAGTAGGTTCCATTTCTTTCTCTTCACACTTAATTACAAACATTTGAATTCTGTTTTTAACCTTGTCCAACCTTTGTTAATGCTTTAATTAATTCTTAATTTTAACTTTTGCATTTGTTATAAAATCTTTCTTTTTTTTTTTTTTAATGCCTATGTCAGATTTACATTTTGCTATTTTATGCTAACATTCCCACAACTGACTTTTGTTTCTTTGTATATAGTAAAAAGTCTGGTGCCCTTCAAGTATTCTGTTTATTTTTTCTGGTGTGGTCACTCATTAATTTGTCTCCTCAAATGTCTGTTATACAATCACTTATTTTACACCTTCCCTGAACATCTGAGAAAAAGAAAGCAAAACATGAATGCTTAACTCTTCTCTCCTATACCTTTGTGAAACCTAATCCCCCAGGTCATCTCTTTCTATTAAACAGGTAATCTATCCTTCCAACTGCTGAAGAAAATATCTGAGATGTCATTCTTTCTTTCCTTTTTCATCTCACACATCTATTAAAGTAAAAAAATTATGTGAATTTTTACATATAATAAAACTATAAAATACTCTTTATCATCTGCCATTAACATCTGAGTTAGTCGGTGTGCAATCAGGAAAAGAATTCAATATCAAAAATTAGGACAAAAAAACTTTTGAAAAGCTAAAGGAATAAAATTAAAGGTCATGTAGGTACTGAGATTGAATGTCCAAACCTGTTGCTAAAATCATAGATGCCCACAGCCCACACTGGAGACAGAGGACTATAGATTCTGTGGAAGCTTCAAAAAATCACAGTCACTCTGTATAGGCTATATTAGTTTTACATTGCCACTGATTAATTCTGTGCTAGCCTGTCACCATTGCTTTTATAAAAAGAATTAACTTTCTTTTCCTTTTGTCTTCCAAATTTTACATAAGTATATCTCATTAAATAATCAAATTAGAGCCTTGATGGTAAAGATCCAAGAAAATGTAGTTTCCCCAAACGTTAGTCTATACAGAGGAGGGCATAAAAGGGGACAGAGATTAAGCTCAGTGCTAATTTACAATAGTTGACTCACCACTTTAGTCCAGGCTGCCATAATCTCTACAAACCACTGCCTAGGTTCTACTTTTACTCTTTCCCATCTCCAAATCCATTCTCTACACAGCAACAGAAATGACATTCTTGATATAGTTAATGGATCATTTCAGATCCCCTCTCAAAACCATTCAGTGATGTCTCTACATTTAGCATAGATTCTTTAAAAAAAAAAAAAAAACTTAGAAAAAGTTGACATATAGTGCTGTGTAAGTTTGAGGTGTACATGTTGATTTGATGGATTTTATATATTGCAATATCATTATGACTGTAGCATTTGCTAACACCTCCAACATGTCACATAATTAGCATAGAGTCTTAATTTCTACTATATCCTAACAAGTTGCCATTGACCACAAAACTCTGCAGAATTCAGCTCTATCACTATCTCCAATGTTATCTATTTTTACTGTGTTTCAGCCATCTCATTCTCTCATTTCCTCTAATATCAAATACTGTCCCATGCTAGGACATTTGTACATGGCAGAGTTTGCACATGCTTCCTTTGCATGGAATATTCTTTCTCTTTAAAGTTCCCATGGTATGCCACGTTTCACTTTTTTTGGCCCTATACTATTTATTGCCTATTCAGGGTGATTTCCTGCCTACCATCTATAATGTAAAATTTTCCATATTGCTACCAACACTATGCTTTATTTCGTCACTTTTTTTCTTTATAGTTCTTGCACAAATTTGTAATCATTTTACTTAATTTGGGTACACTAATTTCCTGTCTCCCCCAGCAGAATGTAAGCTCCATGAAAACAAAGAAAATGTTTGTCTTTTTATCATTGAAATCTCAGTGCTAGTCACAAAACCAAACACCAAGTAAGTGCTACATAAACATTTTAAATGCACAAATAAATGTAGAACCTTGGGGAAATTATCTTATTTAACCATCTTTAAAATATAAACACACACATTCAAATTCATAGGATTGTACTGAAAATTAAATAAATGCCAGATATATAATACAAGGCAATATAATGTAGCTAATGAAAAAATATTGTTAAGAATAATCTTAATTTAGAATCTAATATGAAGTCATTGGCTACGTATGAACAAAAGTATGATTTAATCTGTCCTTAAGAGCTTGAATTTGGTCTCAATTTAAGAAATAACAGTTAATATTAAAAAGTAAGTAGACTCAGTAAGAAACTGTTTTAGTAACATGCATAAGGAATAATATGGATCTCAATTAGAATGGCGTCTAGTACAAAGTATAGGAATATGATGTAGATGATGGTGGTAGGATTTACTTTGCTTGACAACTAATCAGATTATGGAGAATGGGAAATAAAGATATCTGATGTTTCAGATGTAGGAGATTTAGAGAATAGCAGTATTGTTAAAAGCAACAGGAAAATTATACAGTAAAGTAGATGTTTTTAGAGGGTGTGGGGGAAGAGGACATCAGGGGAAATAATTCTGAGTTCATGTTTTAAATACTAAATTTTAACTATAAGAAACCAGTTTGGAACTTAGAAATGAAGTTTGCCTAGAGATAAAGATGTTAGAGTCCACAGAATTAAAAATAATAATAATAATAATTCTATGACTTTCAATAGACTATTTGGGCATGTTTCAAAAATTGAGAAGAAAAAAAAATTCCCCAATGAGGTCTGAGCAAAAGAAATGAGAGAAGAATGAGAAAAATGGCAGTATTATCCTGTAAGTGGGGGAAATAGAGTTTCAAAAAGTAGAATGTCAGCTGGCACAGAGAAGTTGAGTATTGTGAAAATTGAAAATAGTCTTTGCTTGTGACAGTTGGGAATTCTTGATGTGAGAGCAGTCAAGTTGTATTTTGATAAAATTTTCATATTTCAAGTGGTTAAAAATAACATAAAGACAATTTTTTTAATCTTAGACCAAGAAAATGGTTTTCTCCATGGTTGCCATCACAACACACCATGGTGGGGTTCTGTTACTGAATTGTGTTTTCCAAAATTCATGTTAAAGCCTTAACCCCCACTGGGGTCACTGCAGATGTAATTAGTCAAGATAAGGTCAGATTGGGATAAGATAGGCCCCTAATCTGACTATTGATCCTATAGAAAGGGAAATTTGAACACACACAGGCACACGGGGACACCACCATAAGACAGTGAAGCCAGACGTCAGGGTGATGCTTCTATAAGTCAAGAGACATCAAAGATTGCCTGAAAACCACCAGAAGTTCAGGGCAAAGCATAGAATTGATCCTTCCTCACAGCTCTTAAAAGGAACCAACTCAGCCAACACCTTGATCTTGGATTTTTAGCCTCCAAAACTGTGAGACAATAAATTTCTGTTGTTTAAACCACCCGGTTTCTGATACTTTGTTATGATAACTCTAGCGAAGAGATAACAGATTCTGATGCTATGGAAATTGTGCTGACAATTGATAACTAAAAATTGAGTAGTGACTATATTTCTTCCTGATCTTCAAGTCTATTTTGATCTCCTTAATCCCCATAATTTGCTTCCAATTTCCTATGACACACCATCCTTACGTAGCAAATACTGTTACTACTTGAGAGAGGAAAGAGAATACTGAAACTAACTTTCACCGTGCTCCAACCTTTCCATTCCAAGCATATAGCTGTGAAGACTTGGGTCTACCTCCTTCCTCCTAGATTAGAATGGAATGAAAAACGAGCCTCAGGGTGCATGGGTGGCTCAGTCTGTTAAGCATCTGACTCTTGATTTCTGCTCAGGTCATGATCTCAGGGTGATGGAGCCCTGTGTCAGGCTACATGCTGAGCTTGGAGTCTGCTTAAAATTCTCTCTCTCCCTCTCCCTCTGTCTTTTTCCCCACCCTTGTGCGTGCTCTCCTCTCTCTCCCTCTCTCAAAAAAAACAAAACAAAACAAAAAAAAATCAAAAAACAAAAAAAAAAAACAAGAGCCTCTTGTGTCTAGGTCTCATTATAGTCACCTCTGAGTGTTTTGTTTGTTTGTTTGGTTTTCATTTATACCTTCCCACTTCCTCAGTACCTTCTAGCTACTCCATTTTTTTCCTTGGTTTTAAAATTTCCTACTTTAAACTATTGTTCTTTCATTCACATATCTGTCCATAGTTACCACACTGTCTAAAGTTTTCCATATGTGTTCAAATCCTTAGAGAAATTTGGATAAGTTTCAACTTTTTTTTTTCCCTCATTTCTCATTGCAACTTCGACTACTATAGGCGTATTTTTAAAAAATCACTTGTGACTTTCTTCCTACCTCTTTTGCTGGTCTTGCTTTTTTAACTAACTTGTCTTTTATCATTTATTTATAAATGTTGCTACTTCCCAGAATTATTTTTAGGCTGTGTCATCTACTTTTAAATTTTCACAGATAAATGGTTTCATTTGTTGAGCTCTGTGTCTATAGAACGTATACATCAATATATCTCAGGAAAAATCTTAGTATATCCCAAATTAAAACCATTATCTAACTCAAAGAAACCTTCCACCTTCCCATTTTTTTCTGTCTTGGTTAATTGTACTCTCAAATCAATTTTTCCGTCTTTGATTCTTCTCATTTTCTCACTTCCCACATCTTATTGGTCACCAAATTTTACAATATCTCTTGTAATAATGACTACATGTCTTGCCTTTTTTCTAATACAACAGTTTCAATTGTGGCATATGCTGTCTCTCACTTGAACTTTTGTAATGTCCTCCCCATTTTAACGGTCTTCTGTCTCTGCTCTAAGCCTCTGTACATGGCTGCCTTTTTATGTGTTCTCAAAATTTTCTACATATTCCTAACTCTTACTAAAATATGCATTTTGATCCCTCATCTTCATTAATTCAAAACTTATTGTGGGCAGTCATAGAGAACGGAGCTGTGAAACAAAGACGATTGAATCACAACTACTGGAGAAGAATTTATAATCTAGTAAGGAAGAGAGGCAACAGAGATTCATAAACATAAGACTATGAATTCTGGAATCATAGTACTTGTATTAAAAGTTCAGAAATGTAGGTTACTAAGTATGACCTCTAGCAAGTGACTTGAGACTCTTAAGGCATCATTTTCTTTTTGTATAAAATAAAGGTAATGAAATTACTACTCCATAAAATGCAAGTGAGGAACAGTTAGGCTTGATATAATTTCTGTCCTGTAATAAATGATCAAAAAGTGTTAGCTATTAATATTAATATTAATGAAACAATTATTACATGGTAAACAATACTATATAATTATATAATATAGCAATATACTAATATGTTGTTATAAATCATAAAATACTGTTAATAAAATATTTATTGTTAGTGTTACAGGCATGATGAGGGGGAAAGTATTTTTACAGTGGTGAGGTAGAGACAGCTAGCTGCCCACTGAAAGTTCATCTTCTTTTTCTGTTGTGTGGAGTTGTCACTAGAAGATGGGTGCCCAAACAGGAGCTACATCTCCCAGTCTCCTTTGCACCCAGGTGTAGTTATATGACTAGTTCTGATTAATGGAATGAAACAGAAACTGATAGTGTCACTTATGAATCAGGGTTTTTAAGAGATGGGTGAAATTCTGCACTCTCTTTCCTCATTCCCTGGTTGCAAAGAACTACAAGACCAAATGGGATAATGAAGCTATACAAAAAAAAAAAAAAAAAAAGCTACATAATGGAGGGAAAACTACCAGCTGTTCAAGAACATCTGCATTTGGCAGATGACATAAGAAACAACATTTACTATATTATGCCACTGAAATCCTAGGGTTTGTTTGCTACAGTAGCAAGTAGTACCCTGAAAATACATGTTGGGTCATTTATAAGGGAGAGGAAATTTTTCTTTAGGAAGAGAAAATGTGTAAAAAGCTTCCTATGTGGTGTAATACATTATCTTCAGTGCAAAGGAAATATGGACAAAAATGTCATGAGAGGATATTTCTGGCACAAAACTAGTGTTTATAAAAAAATAAATAATATTTGAATTAGAGAATCATAATAGTTTGGTAAGGTTATAGTGAGTGTTAACAGTAAAAAAGGAAGCATGGATGGACAGAAAAGATGAAGCCAGATTATACAGGGCCTAGAATTGTGATCTAAGAAGTTGTTAGGGATAGAGAGGAATATAAAAAAAGTTAGAAAAAGAATATCTTATAAAAAATAATAACTTTTAGACAAAGAATATTTAGAAGAAAAATATCTAGACATTTGGATGCAGGCTATAGATTTTGGAAACCACAATTTCTTCTTAAATAGGCACCTATTATATTCCAAATCATGAGCAGTAAGACTTACGCTGGTCAGCCATAACACAGAAAACTGGTTGAATCAAATCTTCCATCCATACTGTACTATTTGTCCAAATACTTTCCCTAGCATTGACCACTGGGACTAACCATGCTTGTCTTCCCTAGATTCATCAGTCAGCTAATTTTTATTCCAGTAGCATCTCCATGATGATCTCTACATCCTTCCAGCTTAGACTGAAAGTTCCTTGAGTATACTGTCTAGGTTTTGCCTTTTGGAGAAATCTTACCTTCCCTAAGTTTCTTCATTAAAGTTTATTGTGTTAAAGGAGACATGGGGGAGGAAAGAAATGGTTGTAAAACCTAATTAACACACATTTTTCTAAGTAAATAAAAAGTTTTGTAATCTATGGAGGTAAGTCACTGTTAGGGATATGTAAGTAGATCAGCTCAAAGAGAGGTGTCTTCTCTATATAAACCAAAAATATGTTGAGACAGTTGAGTCTATTTTTAGGCTACAAGCATGTCAGCTGTATCAGTTGTATTGGTTGTAGATGAGAGAGTTTTTAAGTGAATTTATCTCAGCTGGTGTTTCTATATGCAGTTTTTTGATTCCACATTAACTGAACAGTTGGATGACTGGGGTCCTGGGAACTCAGTTTTAGAGGTAACAGATATGAAAAATATCCTTCTGGTGGCGCCTGGGTGGCTCAGTCATAAAGCATCTGCCTTCAGCTCAGGTCATGATCCCAGGGTCCTGGGATCGAACCCCACATCGGGCTCCCTGCTCCACGGGAAGCCTGCCACTCCCTCTCCCACTCCCCCTGCTTGTGTTCCGTCTCTCGCTGTGTCTCTCTCTGTCAAATAAATAAATAAAATCTTTAAAAATAAATAAATAAATAAAAGAAAATTATCCTTCTTATGAAATAATGGCTTTAATTGTCACCTACTATAATGTAGTTGTAATGACTTAAATCTATGCTTATCTTCCTCACTAGTTCAGAAACAGAACTGTTTCATTCATCTTTATACCTCTAATGCCTTACTCTGTGTCATGGTAAGCAGTCTATAATTGGTTATTAAGTAAAGGAATGATTAAATGAGTGAATACTGAGTATTTGATTGGTGGTTGTAATCAATAAATTCCATTCATGATACAGGTATTAATGTTTAAATAGTCCTGATCCAAACTGCAGGCTAAAATGAGAAGATCATAGATCTTCATGATAAAAAGGATTGTAGTGGTCAGCATTCCAAATCCCCCCACTCTACCTTTTTTTTTTTTTTTTTAGGCTAAGAAATCTGAGTTTAACATGAACACTAACCATTCTAGAATCCCTTAGGGCCTTTTTTCTGTGTGTTTAAAATTTCCCTGACACCAGAAAAACAACAGTTGAATGATGACCAGATGGCAGGAGAGCTGTGGTAATTTGGCTGGAAGTAAGATGAGCATTGAAGCATAATGAGCAAATTAGAGATTTAAATCTTTTCTATGAGCAGATCAACCTAATGGGGTGAACAAGATCACCCAATGGCTTTTTATTAAGTTTATTTATTTCCTTTTAAAAAACAGTTACTGATTCATTGGTATTATGATTTTTGGGAGATGAGACTGATGGATTAAATGGAAATATTTTTCAGGTATTATGTTCTTAGAGTTACCCAGGATGAATCCTTCCTAATCTTAGTGTATGAGGGCAGGAATGATATCATTGAGGTGCGTAGCTAAAACCTTGGAAACAATCTTGTACTCTCTATTCAGGAGAGTAAAAGAGGATGAAAATCCTCCAGTTGTTCCTTACCTTGTCATCTTTTTAAGGATTATGGGATCAAGGGAGTTTTCATGTCTTGAGACATAATTCTGGTCTTAAAAATTCTGAAAAGACTCTCTGATGTTAGAGATAATTGCAACAATCAGGTTTTATAAGAATTGATGGGAAATCTGTCAGCACCTGAGGCTTTTCCTAGTTTTGTGGCTTAGATTTGGGGTCTCACTATTAATGATATTGTGCTGTCCAGCTGATTGACTTAATGGAGGGAGTGAATTGAAGCCAACCTTATCCATTTTCTGTGTGTTGTAGCATAGAAAAAACATGCTGACTAGATTCAAAAACATTTTGAAAATATTAAATACCGTTAGTTTGTCTTTCTGAATTATTGGAATAGTTTAATTTGGCATGTGTTTTACTTGCCTCTTTTGCAGTTTGCTGTATACACACACACACACACACACACACACACACACATATATATATACACTAGCTACTACTACTATGCATACATATATATAAATTAATATCTGAGGTGTTAGAAATGATAATTCTATGTAGGTAGTGATTATTAATACGGAAAAGAGACTGTATTTCCAATTCCATGTGCAATGTGGAGATTATAGTCTTCCTTTTAATTAAATGAATGATGGAATAAATTAGAATGATAAGTCTATTTATTTAATTTGCATTCTAAAAATATGACATAATTGAGCATCTTGAAACTAGAGCCTAATTTCACTTTATAGTGTCCTATCAATAATTGTTATTACTAAAGTACTAAACTCATGATAATAACAATATACTATTTAAAGATAATGAATTGTTTGGATTGAATTGGATATACATGCAAATCTCAAAATTTTCTTTAATGTCAGTCTCTATATGTATCTGCTCAAATGTGTTTCAGCCGATGATTTTTTTTTATTTAAGAGCTTAGACATATATACTGATTTAAGAAGTGGGATGGATACCTTATTTAGACAAAAATACTCATCAAATTTACTGAGATATGAGTTTGGTGAGAGAAGATTATGAATTAGACTTATTTCCTTCTTGTGTCCTAGTAACTCTTTTCCTGTTGGGAAATCTATTCTCTTTGAATTACGTAGGTCTAGTGAAATGATTACAAAATCTACCTGGTATAATACCAGTTGGCTCACTGAGAAAAGCATGAGACTCCACATTGTCTGATCATGAGACACCTAACGTTACCAAACAGATCTCTTATGCAATTTGCTCTAAAGATGTTTAAAGAAAGGACTATCTCTGGAATATAAGAACTATGTAGCCTATAATTTCTGAGATCCATCTTAGTGTCTCATAGGCAGAATGCTTAGAAAAACAAAGTTAAATAGAGAAAGGCAGTTTAAAAGGTGAAAGTAAACTTGGGAAAGCAATCTCCAGAGAGAGAAACAGACAGACAGAAACAGACAGAGACAGAGAGAATGACCAATGTTATTACTTGGATCCCTGGATTACAATTTCATAAAGTCATTGGCATCCCTTGAGCTTCCATCTATATTAAACAAATTTCATTTTTGCTTAAGCTTGTTGAGTATGGTTTCCTGGGTAATCCACCCTGATTTATGCGCTAACTTAATGGTAAAATGTGGAAAATAAAGATTAGTCAGTTAAAGGTAACTGCAAACTATATACTCTACTATTTATCTGGATGACCATTAAGTAGAAAAATTATGAATTCCTGATGGATATAGTATTTTAATTGAAACCAGTCAACAGTGGAACTAAATTTTCCTAAACTCCTTTAAAAGAGATAGATTCGAGAGAGTTGCAATCAAAATGTCAAAATGGCTTTGACTTTTATTACCAAAGATCTTTTATTTTGAAGGAAACACAAAAGATAAGAAGAGTGAAGTGGTACAATGTCTATAAAATTTATTTTCTACTGCTGCTGCTACCTCAATAAAGTTAAGAAAGAGCAATACAGTAACCTAGAAATAGCTTAGACTGTAATTTGATGGTAGATGTTGAAAATATATTATACTATTATTGATGGCTCTAGATCATCTATGCATATCCTTTGCAGTATTTGAAATGATTGTAGTAGTGAAGATTGAACAAGATTTGGGGTTTATCTGATGAAGGTTGGGACTAGCAGGCACCACAAATATCTATTTGCATCCTTTGATTTGTATAGGGAGCAGGACCGTTTATTCACCTATTCATTCAATAAATATTTACTGAGTAGTAATCTGTGTTAAGCACTGGAGATAAATGAACAAGGCAGAGATTTTCCTTTTCCTCAAAGATCTTGCACCACAATAAAGACATGTAAACTGGATAATAATTTAATATTGCATAAAATAAGCTATGATGGGATGAATAATGGAAGATGTAAATCACATATAAGTAGCATCTAATCCTGATTTAGAGATTCATTGAAAGCTTTCTGGAGAAATGGCTGCCAAAACTGATTTCAGAAAGACAAGTAGAAATTAGACAGGAATAAACTCAAGGGAGTGATACAGATAGATGAAACGATGTACAAGTCTAGAAGATGGTAAATCTTATGCTTTATACAAAAATTAACTCAAAGTGAATCAGAAGCTTAAATGTAAATTTTAAAGCTATAAAACTTTTAGAAATAAACATAGGAGAAAATATTCAGACAAATAATTTTTAGACTTAACACAAAAGCGTGTTTCACAAAAAGAAAACAGGTAAGTTTTTAAAATTAAAAACTTTCAGGGATGCCTGGGTGGCTCAGTCGGTTAAGTGTCTGTCTTCGGCTCAGGTCATGATCCCAGCGTCCTGGGATCAAGTCCCACATCGGGCTTCTTGCTCAGTGGGGAGCCTGCTTCTCCCCCTGCCTGCCACTCCCCCTGCTTGTACTCTCTCTCTCTGACAAATAAATAAATAAAATCTTTTAAAAAATTAAAAACTTTCACTCTGCAAAAGATCCTATTAAGGATAGTAAAACGCAAATTACAGAATAAGAGAAAAAATTGCAAACCGTATATTTGACAAAAGATTAGTGTCTATAATATATAAAGAGCTCTCAAAACTGAACAGTTATCCCAAAAATCTATTTAGTAAATTGACAAAAGACATGAAGAAACATATCACTGTAGAGGATATGAGAATGGCAAATGAACACATGAAAAAATATTCAGCATATTAGCTATTAGGTAAATGCAAATTAAAATCACAACGAGCTATCACTGCATACCTTTCAAAGTGGCTAAAATAAAAAAGAATAGTGACAATGCCAGATGCTGGTGAGGATAGAGAGGAACTGGATCACTTATATTTTGCTGATTGGACTATGAAATGGTACAGACACTCTGCAAAAACAGTTTGGTAATTTCTTAATAAACTACACATAAAATTATCGCACAATCCACAATGCACCTCCAAGATTTATCACGAAGACATATTTACACAGAAATCCGTACGTGAAATTTTATAACAGCTTTATTCATACTAGCCCAAACTGAAAACAATTCAAACGTCCTTAACAAATGAGTAGTTAAACTTTGAGGCATTTATACCGTAGAATATCATTCATCAAAAAGGAACAAATACATATAACAATCTGGATGAATTGCTAGAGAATAATGTTGAGTGAAAAAAAATCCCAGAAGTTGCCTATTTTTTTATTTTGTTTATATAACATTTTTGAAGTGATAAAATTATAGAACTTGAGAGCAGGATGGTAGTTTTCAGAGGTTAAGAAGGGGTTGAGGGTGTGAGGTAAGTGAGTATGGCTATAAAAGGGCAACATAAGGGAATCTTGTACTGATGGAAATGTTCTGTATCTTGACTATATCAATGTCAATATACCAGTTGTGATATTGTACCATAGATCTGCAAGACGTTATCATTAGGGGAAAATGGGAAAAGGGTACATGACATTTCTCTGTATTATTTCTTACAAAAGCTTATAGATCCACAATTATCTTAAAATAACAAAAAAAAATTAGAAATGTCATTAAGACATGATGTATTACATTATCAACATGGGCAAAGTATAAGTTTGAACCTGAGTGACTAAATCTCTTTGTGGATCCGTTGTCTGTTGCATGGGGAGGCTCTCTTTCCCATATTCCTATCACAGATATGAAGATGGGTCTGTGAGATACTTATGATACTTGTGAATAGTTTTGACTTATTGGATTGTAGAATTTTTATAATAAAATTTAATAAAGTGCAAACATTGGGATGGAAAACTAAATGTATGCTAAAATGACCACATTTTATAAGATTCCACAAAAATCAGGTTTTTGTTTTGTTTTGTTTTGGTTAATCAGTTACTTTTAAGTGAAAAAAATCTAAAAGAATGTTATATGGTTACAAGGCAAGGCATTTAGTGCAATTTGTGTCAAAAAGTACAAGTAGACGTCAGAAACTTTAAATTTAAATAATGAAACACAAAATGCATGTTCTAAGTTGTCAACTGACAACTCTTCAGGTAGATGACATGTGCACTGTAGGTATAAAATCATATTTTATTTTTAGACAATTGCAGTCTGCTTACTGATTATTTGAGAAGTTGAAAATCATTTATCTTTTATTATTTTATACAACTTTTTATTTGTGGCCTAGACCAAAGTAACTTAGATAAAAATAGACTGAAGCTAACAGCTAGAAAGGGGCCAAAAATAATAATAACCACTCATTGTGTATAAAAACTTAATTCTAGTGGCTATCTACTAGGTTTTCAAAATGTGTGGTACTTCTGTTGGACAGATGTCAGAATCAGTACTATGTATTGTTCTCATCATTATTTTTATGTTTGCGGGCTTTGTGATACTAGATAAGGGGTGGTTTAACAAGAACCATCCCAGAGAATAGTACCAACAAGGTGAGGAAGCAAGAGAAAAAAATGTGATGTTCTTCAGATTTTTATTTCTCAGACAATGCTATAGTAGTAGCTTTATTTGGCATGAGTTCAGTGGGGGGAAAGTGGCTTATCTATCTTGTGTCCTTCTTTCCCCAACACACCTTAACACACATATTTTAACTGTTGCATTAATAAATTCAGTAAATAAAAATTAGTTAAAGAATTATATATTAAATAATATTGTACAATGCCGCAGAAAATGCAGAAGCTTATTTTTGCTAGCTGAAGGGAAATTTTTTTCTATGCAAAGGATAATGATGAAAATTTTAGTGTCTTTTATGAAAATTTTCAAAATACTACAAACTACTATGAGTTGTTTTTTTATTTTATTTTTCTTTCATGTACCAAAATAGCAGGTTATTTATTTGGAGTTTAGGGGCTACAGAAGAAGTCTCAAAAGAAAAAAAAAAAAAAAACCTTGAGATGTATAAAATGTAAATATATCGTTGCTGCTAACTAAATAGTGAGAGATTATTTAGAAGAAAAATGATATATCAGAAAGTCATGAAAATGAGCAACTATATAAAATTCTCCATGAATTCTAATCAAAAAATAAAGAATTTTTTTTAAATGAACATAAAACGGAAAAAGCAAAGTGAAGACTTAAAAGGGAAAAAAATTTTGCTCCATCTAAGGAAGCACTATATGAATTTTATAGCAGCCCTTAATGGAATACTAAAGGATTTCTATTTGGAGGTTCACAAGCATGCCACATGAAGCCCCCAGTGACTGAATTTATAGTCCTGTGGTTTTCGAATTTGGCTTGAATTGTGCTTTATGCTTGCTAGGTTAGTGCTGCATTAAATTCTAGCTGGAAGTATCTTTCCTACTTCACATTGTTTGTATAAAATACATTTCCTTCTTTTTGATGGTTAATGTGTATTTTTAAGATAAATATTATAATACATTTGGGAATAGTTATCACTATAATAAAAAATATGTTTAGGTATTGGACATACATACACCAAACTCCTTTTGTGATCTTTTGTCTGTCTATAACGCTACCCTTAGGCTCTGGGTTAGACTTTATTTCAAACTGATGTTTAATGTTGTTGCTTCATTGTCATTACTATTGTTTTGTCACTCATCTTTCTCACCTTTTTTACTGTCATCTATTGCTATTGCTATATATTATATGTCCTATTACATTCATAACTGAGCAACAAGATTGGGTAGTTAGGGTTAGACACTATTTCAAAGAACATTGCCAAAATCAAGCTCTTTTATTTTTTAAAAAAGATTTATTTATTTATTTATTTATTTATTTATTTATTTATTTGAGAGAAGGCGAGAGGAGCTGAGGGAGAGAATCTTCAGGCAGACTCACCACTGAGCGTGGAGCGTGATGCGGGTGGGGCTCGATCTCACCACCCATGAGATCATGACCTGAGCCGAAACCAAGAGTTACACCCTTAACCAACTGAGCCACGCAGGTGCCCCACACTCTTTATATATTAAAGGGAAAAATTCTGAACTATTCCTTTAAAGAAGCAGAAACTGTTAGCTGATTTGTGTCTTGGCCGATAATGAAAATCAACTGTTTAACATTTTAGAAATGTTTTGCATACATTGGCCTCATAAATATGCACTTCCTATTTATGTTTACCCATCTCATAAACTAGTATCTTCAGAAATAAAACAATATTACATATATAAGCTGAAAATCACTTATGAAGTCTACAGGCTTGAAACCATAAGCATAGTCCTGTGATGGTCTTCTTTCAGTCAATCAATCTAACATGTACTATCATTCTAAAAACTTGTATATGGAAGTGGATAGATGAATCAGGAGGCTCTTGGTGACAACTGCTAGCAGGTAAAGGAGTGACGGTGAAGGTAGAGAAAATGGATTTATTTCAGAAATAATTAAGAAACAGTGGGACTTTGTGTTTAATTGGACTTGATTTGCAAATTGAGAAGACTTAGTTTTCTGACTTGAGAATTGAAAATTAATTTATTACAATTAAGCCAAAACAGCAACAACAACAACAACAAAACAATGAGGACAAATGGGAGAATGGGATTTTTCATCCTTCAAGTTGGATGCCGAATTTTTCAGTTACCAGATTCAGTTCATGGACAATAGAGAAGCATACTTGTCTTGGTCTCTGACCAGAACAGCCTTAGCTGTTCTTGCAGTCACAGAGGAAGTAATTGTTGCTAAGGCTGTCACTGCAAAGAGCCAACAGCTGCTCCTTTTATGCCCTCATGGTGTTTATGGATTGAACTGACAATACCTTGCCTCACCTCTGACCAACATAAACGTTTGCCTCCTTTCCTGGGTCTTTCCTGTTGCCACTGAGGTACAATACACTATAGAGAGCCCTTCGACACACAGTATACAACTCAGAAATGCAGGATTGTGGATTCTGCAGAGACAAACTTTGACCATTTGAAAACAAAAACAAGTAGATACATTGTTCTCTCCTCCACGTTTATTTCATTTTAGAAATGCAACGTGGTTGCAGTCTCTTTAAATATATCCTGTGAGACCCAGAAATCAGCTTGTCACAAAGCCGTAGAAGACATCATAACTGACTCCCTTGTGCTGACCAGCTTCCCTTTTTAAATCATTCCCCTTTCTCCATATTCCTGATTCCTTGGGATTGATCCTTGATATTTAAGCAATGGTGAAGCAAACTTACTATTTAAAATCTTCATCAGCTGGGATGATAAAATCCATTACACTTTTACATGCCATGGATAGCAATTCACATTTATTGTCTTACCCCTAGGACTGTATTAATTTTCTTGCTCTCTGTCAAAATATGGTCCACAGGGACCATTGATTGTCTTAAATACCACAGAACATCATGCTTATCCACTATATTTATTGCATAATGCTAATTGTATCTGGTGAACGGGACATATCTTATATGCCCTAGTAAAGATGTGCCAGAAGGAGAAATTACTATGCACCAAGATTAACAGAGTGGACCATTGCAACTTTATAGTTTCTCTCAAGAGTGTTATGAAGGGCAGTTATAAAGAGAAATTCACACAGTAGATGGAGCTATGAGTAGTACCTTTGGTCATTTACTGCATTTGGAGGGAGAGGTAACCATAGGTACGACTATACACCTGGGCTGTGGTGAATGGCTTCATTGGTTAAAGTGTCCTGAAATGAAGGTGGTCAAAGAAAATGGCACATGGAAGGACCTGTGGGATCCAGGGAAATGGGATGAGAACATAAAGGTGGATTCTGATGAAGCTGGGAACCTTAAACACTTAAATTTCACCAAGTCTTTGCTAGTAGAAGTAGTCATCTCATCCCTGCTTGAGGAGTTTACTTCTTCCTTCCCTAAAGAAACTATAATGATTTCTCATGAACTAGTTGCCTCAAAAACACTGCTGATCCTCTTCAGGACCTAGCCCAACCTCCTTTTCTTGCTTCTCTTATATTTTTCTCATGATTAGACTGGGGTTAAGAGTTTTGGTTAGGAAGGCCACCAGAGGTAAGGAGCGATTCTCATCAAATCTTATCAACATGACATCTTGCTTATCTATTTATTATTTATTTAATACAGTTATTCATTAAAATTTAATTTTGGTTAAAATTCTGTACCATCTTATTTATATTTTGTTCAAATCATTCTGATTTTGCCATTGGGAGCTCTTTCACTTGTCTCCTCTGTCCCTTTAACATAACTAATCATTGTGAATTAATTTTCTTCTGTATTTTTTTTCTAGAAGTTTTTACATTTTACATTTAGGTCAGTGACCAACTTTGAGTTAACTTTTTGGTGAAAATGTAAGTGTCTGTGTCTATACTCTTTTTTTTAATATTAATGTCCAAATAGTTCACCCCATTTGTTGAAATTACTGTCCATTCTCCGTTAAATTTTTTTGCTCTCCTGTCAATAATCAGATGACTATATAAGTGTGAGTCTCTGTGCAGAGTCTGTATTCTATTGATCTATGAGTCTATTTCATAGTTACCATGCTCTCTTGATTACTGTAGCTTTATAGTAAGTCCTGAAGTTGGATAGTGTTGGTTTTTCAACTTTATTTTTTTCTTATTCAGTATTGTGTTGTCTATTTTGTATCTATTGCATTTCTATATTAACATTAGAGTCAGTTTGTCAATATGTACTAAATTGCTTGCTAGGATGTTGATTGGGATTGCATTGGATTTATAATGGATTAAGTTGTTAAGGATCAACACCTTAACAATATTGAGTGTTCTGATTCATGAACATAAAAATGTTTCTATATATTTAGAATTTGTTTTTGTTTTAGGTTTGTTTTGTTTTCTTACAAATGTTTTGTAGTTTTCTGCATATGTAATGTGTTTTGTTTCTCTTCTGACTTCTTACAAGATTTTTTCTGTGACTCTGGCCTTTTGCACCTTAAATATGATATACTTAGGTGTATCTTGGTTTTATTCTGCTTGGTGTGTTTTAAGCTTCTTGGATGTGTTTTGATGTCTGTCGTTAATTTTGCAAAATTCTTGGCCATTATTACTCGAAAAAAAAATTTTGCTTCTTTCTCTTTCTTCCCACCTTTTTGTGTTCTACTTATGTGTATATTACACCATTTGAAATGGTCCCACAATTCTTGGATGTTCTGGGGTTTTTTGTTTATTTGTTTTGATTATCCTTTCTTTATTCTGTTTGTATTTCAGTTTAGAGTGTTTCTCCTGACGTTATCTTCAAACTCCATGATTCATTCCTTGTCCCTGTCAAGTGTTTCTTAAATTCAGTTACAGTGTTTTGATTTCTCATGTTACCTTTTGCTTCTTTCTTAGAGTTTCATCTCTTTGTTTACATTAGACATCTGCTCTTACGTGTTCACTACTTTTTCCATTTTAGCTCTTAGCATTTAATTATATGTATTTTTAATATCCCACATGATACTTTCAACATTCGCGTCTTATCCGAGTCTAGCTATAGTGCCTATGCTGTTTTTGCAGACTGTGCTTTTTGTTGCCTTTTGACATGTCTTGTAATTTTGTTGAAAGCCAAAAATGTTTTGAGTAATAGGAATTAAGGCAATGGTATGTTACATGAGGATTTATGCTAAATAGGCATTGATTGTGTTTAATATTTACCGTAACTATATGTGCTAGAAACTTAAACATCCTCTGTTTTTCTTGTTTTTGTCACCTCTGTTGGTTTGAGCTTCCATAACTTCTCCTCAGAGAGTCTGTCTAGCAAGTCTTTCAGCAATAACCCACTATTATTATTATTCTGGAGTCCTAGTTTTGTTTCATTAAGATCTGGGGAGAGGGAGAGTAGTCCATAATCTTATAATTAAAACTCATTGTTTAGTAAGACTATGCCTCATGTTTCTCTAGCATTTTTTTCTCCTGGAAATTAAACCTTTGTTATGAAAAATACTCTGAGCACATTTCACGATCTTTATTCTTCTGCCCTGACAGAACTATGAATAATCTTCACCAGGAGAACCTGGTGGGGTTCCTGAAAGCAAAGCACTAGAAAGTGTGGGTCCCACCAAAGATTGTGTTTCTCTCTTCAAGATTTTCTCTCTCTCGAACTAGTCTACACTCAGATTCCATCAATTATTCATAATTGCCCTTTAAGTATTCCTACCAGTTAAGGACTTAGTAGTTTCTGCTCCATATAAGCAAATCCTAGCTATGTCTGTCAGAATGTGCCTGTCTTTCCTGATTTTATGGTGATGTTTTACCCTGAAAGCTGTTCTCTGGTATGTGCAAGAAAAGTCATTGATTTTCAGTTTGCCCATATTTTTGTTGTTGTTGTAGGTACAAGAGTGACAACTCCCAAGCTTTTTACATATTCTTAAGTGGGCAGAAAATAAATACTTTATGCTTGTCGGTCATGTGATTTCTGTCATAACTACTCAACTCTGCTGTGGTAGCACAAAAGCACCCATAGATAATATATAAATTGGGTGTGAACATGTACAAATAGAACTTTACTTACAAAAACAAGTTTTCTTCCCTGTGCTATACTTCACTGACCACGATTTTAGAACTATACTCAGATTCAAGACACAACAGGCTCCAAAGAATGAAATTCAAAGTGAAACCTGTGAGAAGGTGTGATAAACACCAAGATTTGCATGACTGAGCCAATTTATGCAGTCAGAATACTTGGGAATATGTGTAGAAGTGGATTTTATGATTGTGGGATCAAGGTAGAAGGATATATAAAGTTGGATCAGGCTAGATTTATTGTTATTAGCCCCCTAAAACAGAGATTCTGGATTCAGTGTTTTAGCTTGATGGGCTAAGAATGTCTCTATCAGTTTGCTTGATCAGTTGACTGAAATATGGACCCAGTAGTAGTCTACACTATATCAAGTTGAAATGCCCAAAATTCCTTTATGTATTACAGAGGAAGGTATCAACAAATTTAAGAAGTTTGGAAGGCTAAAAAGGAATATCAAGTATTGTTTGATCACCCATTTTGAGAGGGACAGACCATTTACCATTGTTACCATAAATAAATTTATGAACTCCAGTTCACAGACCCAGAATCCCTTTAATATAAGAGAGGCTGGGTACCTTTGAGTAAGGTTCTTGCAACTATTCCAAAAATGTATATAGTTAATCATCTTCCATTCATTCCTAAAGGACCTGCAACCTGACTAGATTACAGAAGAAAAAATAATCAGAATTCTCAAGGATTACTGGACATTGATTCTGTAGACCCAAAACACCACTGTGGTCTATTATCAGAGTAGGAGTATATGGAAGTTATATAATCAATGAAGGTTTTGTTGGTGGTGGTGGTTTGTTTTCATCAATGAAGTTTTGCTTCAGGTCTGTGTCACAGTGGGCTCAGTCTTCCTAGTATGTATCTGTTCATTTTCATACTCACATATGTCCCTTGGAAGGTTGAGTGGGCTGGATGAATTTAATACTCCCCAAAGGGAAGTGTTGCCCCACACAATGGGTCTGAACAGCATCATCAGGTCATTGTAGTTGAGCTATGATGTCCTATCCTGTGAGCAGCGTACTACTTTGGGGAAAGTGTGGACAGTGGCATGCTCTCTAGAATGCCGCTACATCTTCTCTGGCTGTTAGGCTTCTATCATCAGTTTTTTACTTTCATTTAGACACTGTAAGTGAATCTACCCAATTTGTCATCTACAGCACATGGGAATAATAAATTTGGATTTATGAACTGCAGTTGTATTACACACTGAGCCAATCAGATAGAAAATAATGTTAATAAATTAATTTTAATTTTAATCAAAGATGTTTCGTGGATTTAAAATGTAATAGCATTACTTTTCAACTAGAATAAATATCTCAAAGCATAGCACAGGTACTTTCTTGATATTGTAAAGGTATCCAATTCATTTTAAAATGATAATTTTTACATCAATCATAGCATAATCAGAAGTGTATAAATCTGTCTATATTGATAGATATAAATATATTTGTCAGTGCTAAAAAACATCTTTCACCGCTGAGTGTATTATTTAATTCAAAGTTAAAGGGCTTATACTAAAGTTCAAATAATTTTTGTGGATTAGGTGTCATTACGTGAACATCTTTGTCAGCAATTACTGGCGATAAAAATATGAAAACAAGTACAATTTGTCTAAAGTAGACATTTTTCCTTTGAAAGATAATGTGAATGTTTCTTTAGTTGTCCTCTTTCATAAAGAACTAGAAATTAGAACCAGCGAGAAGAGTGTCAAAACTTACCTTCATTTTTCCCAAACTGTAGTTTAATTGAGCTTTAACATCAAATAAACAGTCTTTACCTTTAACACAAATGCACCCAAAAGACAGTTTCTATTCATTTTGTATGATTAAAACTACATTAGGAATATAAATGTATTAATTTATAGATACAGATACTAATTGCTTAAATATTGAGTTCAAAATCAGCCACTAATATGTGTGGAATAATTGGTTCTTGCTGTAGAAGGAAACCATAATAAAGAACTTGAAAGTGCTGTCACATTTCACATAACTAGTAAAATCTCAGAATATTTGAAAAATATTCTGAAAGAAAATGTCTTGGGGCTTTCTTAATGAGAATGAATGTGGTTTGAAAAGATCAAATAATATTCACATATGTCAAATACAGGTTTTAATAACAGTTAGAGATAATGAGTAAAATTAAAGTAGGTCAATTTAAGTCATTTATTTTCCAAAAGGAGTTATGCATCATAATCACTACTTGTTAAGATATAATTAAAAGCAAAAAATAGTATTTACTAAAGCTCGGTTACTCAATATAAAAAAATCAACATGAATTATGTTTTATCATCTTTTAATTTTCATGTTCATCTTTTTATTAGCATATCAACATTTTGTAGTTAATAGTCATGTAAATATGATAATGTAATAATTGAGATAATAATAAAAGTCATGAAAACAGTGCCTTTATTTTGGCACTGATATTTTAGCAGTCTGCTTTTATTGAGATTGAGAAAAAAAAATCAGATGCTTTTTATCACATATAGAACTTTTCTGGAAATACATATCTTTTTTTTAAGATTTATTTATTTATTTTACATAGAGAGAGCGTGCGAGTGGGGGAGGGGGTTGCAGAGGCAGAGGGAGAGAGAGAATCCTCAAACAGACTTTCTGCTGAGCGTGGAGCCCAAATGGGGCTCAATACCAGGACCCTGAGATCATGACCTGAGCCAAAATCAAGAGTCAGATGCTTAACTGACTGAGCCACCCAGGCACCCCAATACATAGCTTACCTTTGAAAACAAACAACTCCAAAAAACCTAAAAACATTCCTTGGATTCATCAAATATAATACTAAATATAAATCATAATCTTCACATATTCATAAATTAAGTAACATAGGGCTATAATCCTTTCTATAGCAAAACATATTCTTTGTAAATAAGACTCTAGCTCTGAATGTATCAGATCATGACTTCAAAGATACTGTTCTTGTTAGAGAGTACAACCTGCATAATAAAAGTTTATCATAAATTCAATATAAATACCTAATTTTCTTTAAAAATCAGACTGCAAGAAACTGTTTCCTCAGAAAATTTTATTTAATTTCTGAAATCCTATGAGTATACTCTCTGGAATACTTTTCTATGAAGGTCATTATTTATAGGCACCCATTTTAAAGAAATTCTACATGGTCAACCCACATTCTAAAAGTTATTTTTATAATTTCTTAATTTTTGAAGGAAATGAGAGGAGTGTGAATGATAATCAACAGAGGAATTGGCAATTTGAGTCAGGAAGGCAGGTATCATCATCATTACTCTCTCATAAACATAGGAGATGAGAATATTTTTCTTAAAAATATAATCTACATTATTGGCAGATTTCAAAGAATAATTCACTTATTACTTTTAAAAATAAGTTATTACAATTTCTGTTTTATTATGTGGCATTTACAAAATACCTAACCAATGAAATCTGTTTCAAGCCTAAGAATAGAAAGATTTCTACAAATTTCACTCTAGTAATTCAGAATTTGATTGATTAAATAGAGTTTATTTGGCCTAATTAAATTATATAAACATGGTTTTGAATAAAACTTGGTTTTGAGGAAAAAAAAGACCCTTATATATTGTACAACATGAATACGAAAGTAAACACTAACTTTCTCCTAAAAGGTTCTCCCGGCAAGTTTACTTGGTAAATTATCACCTGTGTTTTAAGCCTCAAATAACATTTACATCTTGAAATTTATTCCAGTTCTACCAAAGCTTAGAAACATACACCTTTACTATCTTTTTCATACCTATACTTTTTTAAGTACCATAGATTTCTTGTCCTTAAAAAAAAAACTATTTTGTTGAATAATTAATAAAATAAATGTGTAACTCATAATAACAGCTCAGAAAATATTTTCAAAGTAAGCACACTCAAGATAACTACCCCCTCAGGTCAACGGAAAAAAAATTAACATTACCAGAACCTAAATTTTTCTTCATTACCCTTTCCTAATCAAACCCTTTCCTTTCTACACAAAGGTAGCTACTAGCTTAAATTTTTTCACATATATTTGCTTTTTTTTAAAAAAGATTTTATTTATTTATTTGAGAGAGAGAGTACAAACAGGGGGGATCAGCAGGGAGAGGGAGAAACAGACTCCCTGCTGAGCAGAGAGCTCAAAGCGGGGCTTGATCTCAGGACCCTGGGATCATGACCTGAGCAGAAGGCAGACGCTTAACCAACTGAGCCACCCAGGTGCCCCTCACATATGTTTTCCTTCTCTCTTTCTCTCTTTCATTTTCTTTCTCTCTCACTCTTTTTCTCTTTCTTTCTTTCTTTCTTTCTTTCTTTCTTTCTTTCTTTCTTTCTTTCTTTTTCTTTCTTTCTTTTTCTTTCTTTCTTCCCTTCTATCTTCTTTTTATAAAAGGAATATAAAATAAATATTCTTTGTGCCTGGCCATTTTAATATTTTTTGTCAACAATATATATGTGTAAAAATGAGATACATTTTTTTTTTGCACACCTTCATTCCCATTGCTATTTGTCACTCCATTTCATGAATATACCAAAACTTATATATCCATTATACTGCTACTAAACATTTGGGTGGTTTTAAATTTTTGGGTATTATGATTAGTGCTGCTAAAATTCTCATACATGTCTGTTCCTCTTCATGAACTCTATCAATGTACAGCTAAGAGTGAAATGGCTGAATCATAGGATATGCATAGGTTCCAATTTAGTAGACAATGCCAAAAAGTTTTAAATTGGGTATGTGAATTTACAGTGATATAGACAAATTTTACGAGAACTCCAGTTTCTCTACATCCTTGCCAACACTTGCTAGTGGATTTATAATGGTATCAAACAGATGTGGTTTTAATTTACAAATTGCTGATTACAAGGATATTGAACACATTGTTCTCTGCTTGGCCATTTAGATACCCAATTTTGTAAAATGCTTTTCAAGTTTTGCCCTTTTTCCCTATTTGGCTTCCTTTATTTTTCTTAAGTTACAGAAATTCTTTTATAAATTCTGAACACAGGGCCTTGTGGCTTTCATGTGTTGCAAATATTTTCTCCAACCCTATAAACTATCGTTCATTCTCTCATAGTTGAATTTTGTTAGGAAAAAAAAGAGATTTAAAATTTTGATGTATTTAAAATTATCAGTGTTTGTTTTTTTCATAGTAGTGTGTTTTGTGCCTTGTTAAATTATCATCCATTCCAATATCCTTAACATATTCTATTATATTCTATAAAATGTATTGTTTTACTTTTTGCATATATTTCTTTAATATAGATAAAATTGATTTCTCGATATATGTGATGTGGTTGAGGTCAATTTTCTTTATTTTTCTTCCACACTAATGTGCAATTAATCTCACTTTTTTCTGGTATTATTTTCTTATAAGTATACTGTCTCTATATACACATAGGTCTGTTACTGGACTATTTATTTCAATCTATTAATTTATTTGTCTATCCTTGCACCAATACAAGAATGTTTTAATTGTTATGGTTTTAGAGTAGGTCATCTTACCTAGTAATACATTTCTCTATGTAATGCTTTTAGGTATGTTATCTAGTAAAGATTTCTTCTTTTTAAGAATCTTATTTTGCTTTATTTTCCTTATTCATTATTTCTTGCAGAGCAGAAGTTTTTAGTTTTAATAAAGTTCAGTTTATCAGTTATTTCTTTCATGGATTGTGCTCTTGGTGTTATATCTAAAGAGTCATTGCCATACCCAAAGGCAGCTGGGTTTTCTCTTCTGTTATCTTCTAGAAATTGCATAGTTTGGTGTTTTAAATTTACGGTATGATCCATTTTGAATTAATTTTTCTGAAAAGTATAAGGACTTTATCTAGATTAATATTTTTGTGTGTGAGTATATAGTTGGTCCAGCATCATTTGTTGAGAAATCTTTGCTCCATTGTATTACCTTTGCTACTTTGTCAAAGATCAGCTGACTATACTTACGGTGATCTATTTTTAAGCACTTGAGCCAGTGATATTTTAATTAATAAGCAGTGTGAGAAAGAAGGTACTGAAAAGTCTCAAATTTTTGGTGATGGGGCAGTGGAAGCTTTTTGAAGACAGAAGTTGCAGGGCTTTTTGCTTTATTGGTGTGAGTTGCATTATCCAAGAATAGCAGTAGTGTGTTCACTAGACCAGCTGGTGAGCCTAACTCTCTGACCATATCGGAGATTTGTGGAATATCTTTCACCAAACTTATTCTTAAACTACCTGGAATGGAGTCTGTTGCAAGTATAAAAACTGATGTAGTATTTGGTGTCAGATTGAGGCAACAGAAAATGTGAATCTGTCAGTAAAATTGTATCTTACAATATAAAAAGATGGGATTCAAGCAGCCCAGGTGGTCAGGGGCAAAATCAGTAATAGAATTAGTGCCTTTAATCAACAGTAATAAAATGTCCATTGAAAGCAAAGCTTTAAAGCACCCAGTAGCTACTGGCACTAAACAGTATGATGTGAATAAAGAATTAGAATACTGTGGGATAGGGTCATGGCTTCTAATTGCATGGCAAACATAAATAAAAATTCAAAATCCTTGGCTCAATATGTGTTCAAAGATTTGGAAGAAAATAATTTGTTATCATTTGCAGGGTCAAGTAAAATAAAACTTAGAATTTGGTTTTATGCTTTTCCAAACATGACAATAGCTTTTGTTCAGAAGTTAGAGTCATTTATATATGACAATTAGAACATAGGTTTGAAAACATTAGGGCACCATATCGGAAGGGGAAAGTATTGGATATTTAGCTGGCTTAAGAAACCTGAAGAGACTTGATGTTTTATTTATCAGCCCTGTGTAGATAGCAGGAAGAGATAAAGTTGGAAACTCTAAGTATTATATTAATTTTCATTAAGTAATGAAATATAAGCTATTATAATAAGTGTTAAATTGAGATCCAAGAGGTCCTCTCTTTTTAGAAAACCAAAGTTTTCTCACTTCCTGAAGAAATCAAGGCCATTAATGCAATTATTCAGGTTTAGACAAATTTTTAGCACATCTTCATGACACTTAGAGGCATCATGTGGTGTTAAGAGCATAGTTGCTCTAGACAGTTATCCTAGGTCAAATCCTAAGTCTGCTATGTACTATGTGCATTTTTTAGAACAGATAATTTTTTATTGTTTGTGACTTCATTTCCTTATCAGTAAATGCAAATAAAAATACTATCTACCTGCTAGAGCTATTGTAAAGATTAAATGAGGGAATAATTACAAAGTCTTAGAACAAAACCTGAAATAATTTGTGTGTTGAATTTAAAAAAAAAAAACAGAACACATTTGACCAGTCTAGAGTCCAGATGGATCTTGAAAAATGACAATGTTTTACTGCAAGTTAAATTACTTGTTGAATTCAATTTTTTGTTTTTGTTTTTGTTTTTGTTTTGCTGTACCAGATATGGCCATGTAACTAGAAGAAACAAAAAAAGAAAAAACAACAAAAGCCTCTGACACCTATTATTCAGCTCTTGAGCTGTCAAGGGCTTTTCCTCTGTGTATCAAAAAAGCAGGAGAGGTACAAGAGCCATTGTCTTTTACCTGACAGGCTCAGCAATACACTTTCATTGTCATGAAAGGCCTATCATTTTTGAGTTCTACATCAAAATCTTCATTGTATGGGTCTTGTCATATGTTCATGTGACAGGATAAAAAAATGGCTCATTATATTGATGCTGAGCTGATAATATCACTAGGTGATTATGCAATAGAAGATATCCCATATTTCTTGCAAAAATCAAATGCTTATGAGGTGAGAGATAAAATGAATGAAAATAATGCATATACCTTCTTAATAAAATCCATTTTAAAGGACATATTTCACATACTTGCTTTAAATTTATTTTAAACAGTTATACCTGGAGTTTCTTGTGTTTGTTGTTTGTTCTGTTTATTTTAACCAATCAGATGGTCTCTGTCTCTTAATGTTATCAACTCATTTATATTATTGGGAAAATTGAAATAATCTGTTTTATTCTTGACATCATTTCTTTGTATTTTATAGTATATTATAATTTGTGGTATTTTACATTCTCCTGTAATTTTATATTATAATAATAATTTCTTATATTTTTAATCTTTTTTCTCTATAGCTAGATTGATTAACTTTCCTTTGTTCATTAATTGTTTTAGCTTGTGCTTTGAAAGGCACTGAACATATTGTCCAGGAAACCCTTTTTACTACTGTTACAAAGAACAGATCCTATAGTTTCACTCCTCCTGCAATACAACTGACACAGTCTATTGAATGCAACTGTACATTGAACCCTGCTGCTAGATCTGCAACCACTATTTCCTCTGAAAATAAATGCTACTTCTCCAACTTCTGTGACCCTCACTGGGATGAATTTTTCTATGATCCCTACTGCTTCACATAAAAATCTAGAGCAAGTTTATATAATTGATAGATTTTAGAACCATACTTTAGATTCAGAGGATGTGATTTTTAGCTTCTGTGATGGCATAAGAGTTCTGCCTCTAAAGATGGGAATTGCTCCAAAAGTGGGAGAGAGGTTGAGAGGTTCCATTGCTGGATGGCAGAAATCAACCAAAGTATATTTTTGAGAAAAGAAAATAAAAAGGTTTTATGACATATTTCAAAACATAACTCTTATTTCCAAGAGAATTTCATGTCCTTTAAATATCTGCATATCAGATTCCAAGCTCTTTAACTGACATACTTTCCTTTTATTTTATCTTTCATGATTTCATATAGATATTCTGTAATTCAGAATAAATATTAAAGTGAACCACAAACAATACACCCCTATAGACAATGGTGGAGAAGGGAAGATAATTGAGAAATAATTTTAAAAATCCTTAATTTCCATCATCTAGCAAGTTAGGACATTTGGCTAATGCTATGTATCTGTTTCTACAATTAATCCTGGTCCATTTTTTTTTATTTATAAGGGATAAAAAAGAACTTGTGTTAATTTCCTCAGTGGTCACCAAAAGAGAGTCTAGATTTTGAAAATTAGAAAAATGTGAAGTATATCTTAAGAAATGTTTAGGTTACTATAAGAATGCTGTTTAAATTTTGTTTTCTCTATTATTTGAAGAAGAGGAAGAAATAAAAAGCTCTGCAGGGGCACCTGGGTGGCTCAGTCTGTTAAACATCCAACTCTTGATTTTGGCTCAGGTCATGATCCCAGGGTCATGGGGTTGACCATACAGAGCTCCACACTGAGTGGGGAGTCTGCTGGAGAGCTCTCTCTCCCTCTCCTTCTGCTCCTCCTCTCTTTCTCTCTCTCAAATAAATAAATCTTTAATAAATTAAAAAAAATAAAAAGCTCTACAGAGACAAAGGCAAGAAAAGGTAAGGAAATAAGAATATTTGTTTAATAATGTAAAAGGGCTAAATTCCTAAGTATGATGAAAATCAAGGATATTCACAAGTTGTAAAAGTACATAGTACACATTTGCTGGATAATAGTGAATAAAGTAATTTGATCAACACATATAAGTTAAAATAAAGAAATGTCTATGTGTTTATATTAATATTTTAAAATTACAATTTAATATAAAACATTAAATGGAGCATGGACATCTATCCTATTTTGATAAAAATGTAAATCCACAAAAATACATTATAGTGTGGACCTCAGTGTATTCATTTTGGATAAGAACATGTCTTCATATTCTTATTGAAACCATTTATTGTCAGGTGACTCTCAACTCTTCCTATTCCACCTCTGATCTTGCCTTTATATCAGCTTCCTTATTTGGGACACATGTTAGCATCCTTCACCACCTCAGCTGACTGAAGACCAGTACTGATTTAACATTTCATCAAAATTTATAATCTTTATTTATTTCTCCATTATAGTCAGTTTCTTCCAAATCTACATCTCACTTTTTTACCTCATGTTCCTTTGAAGTTTACATTTTTCTCCATTTTTAAGTTTTAGATATTAAATAGGAATAATATTATACTGATGATGATTGATGAAGGTTATAATAGAGGCAGTATAAAGGGATGGGATGAAACAGTAATGATGAAGTCTTATCTTTAAAGAGAAAGAAAGTATCTTTGGTTCTAAAATAATATATCACAGAAAATTTTGCTTATTTTTTTGATAACTTCTGCCCTGTTTTTTTTTCTCTCCCTTATTGTCTTCTTCCTTCACTTATTCTTTTAGCTGAATAACTTTACTATATACGAACTTATTTTCTGTTTGTCCCTACTTCCAAGTTTGGAACTTAAAAGACTGAGTAATTAATTAATTAATTAATTAATGGAGAGAGAGAGTTGGGAGTGCAGAGGGAGAGGGACAAGCAGACTCCTCGCTGAGTGTGGAGTCTGACTCTTGGAGCCACTCACGCACCCCAAGACTGAGTAATTTTTAAGTGAATTCTTTTCTCACTGTAGATTGAAAGCAACTTGTAGTATAGCTCCAACTTCTTTTGTGCCCTAAGGTCTCAAAAATTGGTTCAATTCACAAGGGATGCACAATAATAAACTTCAAGTCATTGGTTGTGAAACCAATTATTGATATTAATTGCATTATAATTTCAAGTTCTGTGGTGCTTCAAAGCAAGAACTGTCTTGGTTCATTGATTATAGAGGCTTGTAAAATGATCTTAATTGGACTTGGTTATTTCTTACCTTTCCTCCTTCTCACATAAACAGTGAACCTTTTTGTACAGTGGATACTTCTGCATATCACTAACATTTTCAATTACATATTGATACATGTTGCTTGCATCCTTAGAGTTTAACTCTATTGCCAAGCCCTGGGAGATTGTTCTCTAGCTTTCTATAGAAAGATTACTGAAGCCTCCAGTTGTACTTCTCTGAGATTAACTAGATATCTAAAACATTTTTGGTATCTGTAATGTGTATGCTCTCCTCCCATTATGATACCCCAGATTTTATTTAATTGCATAGCCATGGGCATGATGAGAAAGAAACTGTCTTTGAAAAGGACATCTGCTTTTAAATAAGGAAAATGTCTTATTCTTGGTATTTTTCTCTAGCATTTTCAATCTCTAGGGTGGAATATCACCAATTTTAGAAGAGAACCCTAAAGAGAGAGCCTGCTTATGCATATGGTATTCAGTGTGACATTAACGGGTGCAACATTGCTTTAAAGAGTGCAGTTAGGCATTTTTAAAGGAATGTGAAAATGCTTAGGGAATTTGAATCCATTTGATTTAAGCTAAAGGATGGTTTCAACTAGGTTATTCTTCCACATTCAAAACATTTTGTACCTGTATCTTCTTTCTTCTGTTAATGATACAAAAATTAACCGTTAATATCATAGTCTATATAAACACATGACATCAGTTTATATCATTTTTGAAGCCTGCTTACTACTTACCTGTCATGGCTGGAATTCAAATCCTCTAAGTTGTCTTCATAAAAATATTGGTGTAATAGCTCTGAAAAAAAGCAGGAAAGACTTTTGTTTTCTTTCTGCCTAGCTAAAGTTATAAAATATCAGTTAAAGGCACAATCTTGGTTTCCCTTCTTTTTTTTTAACTTCTAATGCTTTATTTATACCAAACCAGAATTTATTTTACTTTAACTTTCCTGGATTTAAAAAACCTAACTTATTGATAATATTTCAATACAACTTTTTTAGGTTATCTCATTTTCAAATGATATTATTACTATGTTTGACATTTTCTCATGATCTAGTGATGAACACATTTTTTTTTAATTACAGTTGATCCTTGAACAGCACCAGTTTAAACTGTGCAGATCCTCTTATAGATGTATATTTTACAGTACTGAACTGTAAATGTATTTCTCTTCTTTATGATTTTCTCTTTTTTTAAGATTTTATTTATTTATTCGACGGAGAGAGAGGCAGTGAGAGAGGGAACACAAGCGGGGGGCGGTGAGAGAGGGAGAAGCAGGTTCCCCACTGAGCAGGGAGCCTGACCCCAGGACCCTGGGATCATGACCTGAGCCGAAGGCAGACACTTAACGACTGAGCCACCCAGGAGCCCCCTTTATAATTTTCTTAATAAGTTATTTTCTCTAGTTTACTTTACTGTAAGAAAACACTATATGATGCAAAATACACATTAATTGACAATTTATGTTATCAGTAAGCCTCTGGTCAACAGTAGGCTGTTAGTAGTTAAGTTTTGGGGTGGTTTTCTTAATGTGCTAGCCTTGACCGACTCATGTTTTTATTCAGTCATTATACACTTCATGCTTATTATTTGTAGGTAGTCACTCTAGGAATCACTAGAACTTCGAAAATTGATCAGACATCACCCCCACCTCACTTTTAGAATATTAAATGGCTTAAAATTTCACCAAAAAAATCAGATATTTTGATATATAGTTATAACTATGAAGTAGAAAGCAATGAATGTCAAAGAAGCAATATAAAGTATTATATGAGCTGAATAGAAAATAGACATACATTTATTTTAAAACCTAAATATAACTGTTATAATGCTATGATTGTAGGCTGTTTGAGCATAAAATGGTAACCATTTTGTTTGCTAATTACATTACATATACTAATCCTGAATTTCAACTAGAAGACAAATGCTGAGTATCGGTGAGCCAGTAGATTACGATAGATTGGGTCAGTAATTTTTCTACCTCCAGTGCTTACTTTCTTAGTGGTTATTATGTTGGTTATAGAGTGTGCTGTATGCTTTACTAATATTATTTCATGTAAGCCTCTAAGATAATTCTAGAGATCAGTACTAATATCTCACATTTATTGATTAGGACGATGAGTTAAGTAGTACAATGTTAGATCTCTTATGTAGGATGACAATGTATTACATCTAAGCTTGACCACTCTCTCTGTAAAATGTGGCAAGTATTTAAACTGTCTGTAACTCCAATCTTGCTTCTGTAAAAGTGGTAAAATATATGTGCTTATCTCATATTTGGGGAGGGGATTAATTATGTTAATATACTGAAAATGCCTAAAAGAGAACTGGCCCATGGCAAGCAGTATATAAGCCTTTGCTCTTATTACAGTAGCCCAGTGAGCTGCAAAACCAGAACATCAACAGAGGTATACCTGGTTATTTCAATTATTCTGGGAGAAACAGAACTCTTAGGGAGGTATATAATATCTGGTTATAAAAGAAGCATCCACGTTCCACCAGAAAAATCAAGAAATATTTTGCCAAATGTTTTTTCCCTGCATTTATTAAAATGATCTTATAGGTTTTTTTATCCTTTAATTTGTTAATGGAATGATTTTCTTTGATTGGTTTGTAAGGTTAAGTGCATCTTGAATTCCTGAGATCCTGAGATTCAGCCTAATTTAATAAAAACATAGCATTATTTTTTCATATTGCTATGCTCAGATTGTTAGTGTCCATCTAATCTGTTACTCCATGAAAATTGTTCTTTATTCTCTGGCTGCTATCTGCGTCTTTTGTCATTGTTAACCTGAAGTTTCTCTGTGGTGTTTCTAGGTGAGAATTTATTTTCTTCCCTCTCATTCTTTTTTCCTTTCTCCCTCTCTCCCTTTCTCTGCCTTTCACCTTGCTTGGGATTCATTGGAATTCTCTAGTGTGTCAGTCAGTGTCTTTAATAAGCTCTGTAGGCCTATCACAGGAGTGAATATGAATTTACTTCTTTTTTTAATTTTTTTTATTTTTTAAGATTTTTATTTATTTTATTTTATTTATTTAATTGACACAGAGAGAGAGACAGCAAGAGAGGGAACATAAGCAGGGGGAGTGGGAAAGGGAGAAGCAGGCTTCCCGCTGAGCAGGGAGCCTGATGTGGGGCTTCATCCCAGGACTGATCCCAGGACCCTGGGATCATGACCTGAGCCGAAGGCAGACGCTTAACGACTGAGCCACCCAGCCGCCCCGAGTTTACTTCTAATTTATCCTAACATGAGAATCCTTTGGAATCCCAATTTAATGGAGGAAGTGTTTCCTATTACTTTCCCTTGACATTTTCAGCCTTTTGTACCTCTGGTCATCATTAAATTTAAGATCTTATTAGTATGGGTTGCAAATGCTTTCAAGGCAAAAGAGACTACAGTATTCTACTTACTCTTCTAAGTTTCTGTCTTCAACTAGATGTTGGTTTAATAATTTCTTACCAATATAGGTGTGCCTAAATAATTTTCAGAATGTTTAAAATATGTCATCTACCATTGTTAGTCATTTTTATTATAAGATCTTAGTGCTACATATTACCAGAAAAAGAAGCATCATTTAAATTGCTGTTATTCGTTACTGAGCAATGTATCCTTGAAAATGTGTTGTTCACCAAATATATGTCATCAACTAATTTTTTTATACAGTTATCATGTGCCAGGCACTGTTTGGATATGTGGGATATTTCAGTGAACAGAAGAAATATCCCTGTGCTCATGGAGTTTGCATTCTAGCTTATTTTCTATATTATAAAAACTAAACTCTCTAATATACCTTCCTAAAGTAGGAAGGTAGATTAATCTTTGGGGAAATACATTAACTGTATTAAGTGCTACTTTGAAAATGGCAAATGAAAAATAGATTTTCTACCTCTTGTTATTTTTTATTTTCAGTTGTGTTTGAAAATTATTAGACAATCACATGAGGACGCCAAGCTGCTCTCATTCATAGTTTAATTAAATCAGTTAATTTAGCTTGCAGAGTGGTTTTTACTTTTAGGCTATTAAAATAATTTGATTAAATAGTTCAGTTTTGCTTTCTTTTAAGATCTGATATTTTCCTAAATCCAAGCTCTTCTGAACCTATACAATATCTTTTGGTCTTGTCTCTTCTCTGGAGGTCTACCAGGGTATTTGCTATTGAGTTATAATTAAATATTTTAATTATTTACTTATTTTTGTGTTCTCTACATCTGCTTTTTATTAGTCCTTTTCTTTGTCTTATTTGTATTTTTTTTCTTTCCTTGACAGCAACATTTTAAAATTGTTATTTGTTGTTGCTATTTGACCAGGCCAGTGCTATTTGTCCTTGTTTCTTTTTTGCTACAATTGATTTTTAACCACCCAAAGATAAGCTGTGACTTCCAGGTGCTCTGTGGCTCTAGTTGCAATTCCTTCTTTGAAATGGCTGAGTGAGCAGAAGATGACTCAACTCATGAGCAGGAAGCAAATGATTTCTTCCCTCATGAATCTTTGACTCAGCATTTGGCAAATTCTAGAGGTGTTAAGGTATTTCCAATTGTCTCATTCTTCTACTTTCCCTAGATTGCTCCAGCATTTATGATCCATCAGAACTTCATAGAAAGCCTCATCTTTTTTTGCTGCTCGTCAATATGATCAAAGTGGAAAAATCTGATAGTAAGTTTTAGGGGATAGTTGAGTTGCCAAGGTAGAAGAAAAATATCACTCAAGAAAATTTTATTTTCTAAATTAAAGATTATCAGAGGACATACCATTTACAACAAACATTTTAAAAGAATTATTTAATAGAGATTTGACTACTTTTGTATTTTTTTTATTTTTTAAAGATTTTATTTATTTATTTGACAGGGAGAGAGAGAGAGACAGCGAGAGAGGGAACACAAGCAGGGGGAGTGGGAGAGGGAGAAGCAGGCTTCCCGCGGAGCAGGGAGCCTGATGCGGGGGTCAATCCCAGGACCCTTGGATCATGACCTGCTCTGAGGGCAGACGCTTCACGACTGAGCCACCCAGGCACCCCTGACTAACTGTTTTTATTACCTAAAGCAACATAGTACAGGAAAAGTATAATTTACTCCAGCATCAGGGAGCCTCATGCTTCTTCCAGCATATGTGTTCAATCAGAACATTAAAGGAAGTCTCAGTTTTACTTTTCATGACTGTATAATTTTTTTTTGGCAAGTGATTTATACTATCAGATCTTACTTTGGTCATATATGGAATGAAAGGTTTAAAGTGGATGACTTATATGATCCTTTAGAAGTATCTTTGCATATATATTTTAATATAGTCAAATTTACTGTCTTTTTCTTACAAGTGCAGTCTTATGTCTTTGAAAAAAGTGGATGGTATTTTGATAGGGATTGCATTGAATGTGTAGATTGCTCTAGGTAAAACGTAGGGATCCGAAGGGGTACATGCACCCCAATGTTTATTGCAGCAATGTCCACAATAGCCAAACTATGGAAAGAGCCAAGATGTCCATCGACAAATGAATGGATAAAGAAGGTGTGGTATATATATACAATGGAATATTATACAGCCATCAAAAGGAATGAAATCTTGCCATTTGCAACAACGTGGATGGAACTGGAGGGTATTATGCTGAGCAAAATAAGTCAATCAGAGAAAGACATGTATCATATGACCTCACTGATATGAGGAATTCTTAATCTCAGGAAACAAACTGAGAGTTGCTGGAGTGGGTGGGGGGTGGGAGGGATGGGGTGCCTGGGTGATAGACACTGGGGAGGGTATGTGCTATGGTGAGCACTGTGAATTGTGTAAGACTGTTGAATCACAGACCTGTACCTCAGAAACAAATAATACATTATATGTTAAAAAAAAAAATTAAAAAAAATAAAACAGAAGAAGAAGAAGATAGCAGGAGGGGAAAAATGAAGGGGGGGATATCGGAGGGGGAGACGTACCATGAGAGACTATGGACTCTGAGAAACAAACTGAGGGTTCTAGAGGGGAGTGGGGTGGGGGGATGGGTTGGCTTGGTGATGGGTATTGAAGAGGGCATGTTCTGCATGGAGCACTGGGTGTTATATGCAAACAATGAATCATGGAACACTACATCAAAAACTAATGATGTAATATATGGTGATTAACATAACATAATATAAATAAATAAGTAAATAAATAAATAAATAAATAAAAACAAATGCAGTCTTATGAATTTTATTACATGTCTAAGTTTGTATACCTATTATCATAACCAGGACACAGAACAGTTTTTTAACACCCCAAAAACTCCTCATTCTACCTCTTATAGATAAACCTTTTGCCGCTCCCAGTTCCTGGCAATCACTAATTTGCCCTCTATCCCTATAGATTTGTCTTCTTGAAATGTCACATAAATTGAGTCATACAGCATGTAACCTTTTAAAGATTGGTTTCTCTCACTCAACATAATGCCCTTGAAATTCATTCAAGTTATCATGTGCACAAATAGTATGTTCACTTTTATTTTCTGAGTAGTATTCCACTATCTGGATTTACCACAGTTTGTTTATTTATTCACCCACTAGAGGGTATTTGGGCTGTTTCAGTTTGGGACAATTATGAATGGAATTTTTTATAAACACTCATGTGCATGATTTTTTAAAATAAATTTCCATTTTTATAGGGTAGATTGCCAGGAGAGAGATGCTGAGGCATATGTTATGTGTATATTTAACCTTATAATAAACTGCCAAATGAATTTCTAGAGTAGCTGTATAATTTTGCAATTACACCAACAATGTGAGAGTGATATAGCCACTTTGAATTCTCACCAGCATTTGGTACTGAAGAATTTCTAAAATTATCTATTCTAATGAACATGTAGTGGTATCATATTGTGGTTTTAGTTATATTTTCCTAATGGCTAAAGGTGTTGAGCATTTTTTTTTTTTTTTTTGTCAACTGTATATCCTTCTTAGTGAAATGTTGATTCACGTCATTTGCCCATTTTCTAATTGGATTATTTGCCTTTTTATGGTTGAGTTTTTCTAGAGTTCTCTTTATATTAGGGATATAAGTCCTTTGTTAGACAGGTGACTTGCAAATATTTTATTCTGATTGATAGCTTTTTTATTAAGACTGTTTATAGCAGCTTTAGGTTCACAGCAAAATGGAGAGAAAGTTACAAATTTCCCATACACTGTCTGTCTCCAGTATGCATACCCTTGCTCATCATCAGTACTCCCACCAGGGATTACATTTGTTACAATTGATGAACCTACACTGACACATAATACTTACCCAAAGTCCACAATTTACTTTAGAATTCACTCTTGGTGTTATACATTCTACGGGTTTGCACATATGTATAATGACATGTATCCATGATTTGATATCATACAGAGTATTTTCACTAACCTAAAAATCCTTTGTGCTAGGCTATTTATCTTTTTGTCCTCCCCAACCCATGAAAACCACTGAGATTTTCTCAGCTTCTTACTGTCTCGATAGCTTTGCCTTTTCCTAAAGGCCATATAGTTGAAATTATACAGTGTGTACCTTTTTCAGATTGGCTTATCTCACTTAGTAAAATGTATTTAAATTTCCTCCATGTCTCTCCATAGTTTGATAGCTTATTTCTTTTTAGTGCTGAATAATATTCCATGAATATGAATGTATCAGTTTAGTTATCCACTCACCTACTGAAGGACATCTTGTTTGGCAATTATGAATAAAGCTGCTATAAATATCCATGTGCAGGTTTTTGTGTGGACATAAGTTTTCATCTTTTGGGGTTAATATCAAGGAGCCTGATATTTGGATTGTATGGTAAGAGTATGCTTACCTATGATATGCTTATCTATGATAAACCACTAAATTGTCTTCCAAAGTAACTAACCCACCTTGCCTTTCCACTAACAATGGAGAGTTCCGTTTGCTCCACATCCTTGCCACCATTTAGTGTTGTCATATTCCAAGTTTGGCCATGGCAATAGGTTTATAGTGGCATCTCATTGTTATTTCATTTTCATTTGTGTTTGCCTGATGATATATGATGTGGAAGATCTTTTCATATGCTTATTTGCTATCTGCATATCTTCTTTGGCCAAGAGTCTGTAAAAAACTTCAGCCTGGGGTGCCTGGGTGGCTCAGTCGATTAGGTGTCTGCCTTTGGCTCAGGTCACAATCCCAGGGTCCTAGGATCCAGCCCCGCATTGGGCTCCCTGCTTAGCGGGGAGCCTGCTTCTCCCTCTCCCTCTGTTGTTCGCCCTGCTTGTGCTCTCTCACTCTCTCTCTCTCTATCAAATAAATAAAATCTAAAAAAAAACCTTTGGCCTGTTTTTATTTGGGTTGTTTGTTTTCTTATTGTTGAGCTTAAAGAGTATTTTGCATATTTTTAATAACAATACTTTATCAGATGTGTCTTTGGCAAATATTTTCTTTTAGTCTTTGACAGGTTGGCTAATTCTTGTGACATTGTCTTTCACAGAACAGAATTTTTTTTAAATTTTAAGTCCAGCTTATCAATCATTTCTTTCATGAATCCTGCCTTTGATGTTGTATCTAAAAAGTCATCCCCATACACAAGTCAACTAGGTTTTTCCTATGTTATCTTCTAGGAGTTTTTAGTTTTGCATTTTACATTCCAGTGTGTGATTCATTTTCAGTTAATTTTTTTAAAGATTTATTTATTTATTTTAAAGAGAGAGAGCAAGCAGGGGAAGGGGCAGAGGGAGAGAGAGAGAATCTCCAGCAGCAGACATGGGACTCGATCCCACAACCCTGAGATCATTACTTGAGCTGAAATCAAGAGTCAGATGCTTAACAGACTAAGCCACGCAGGCGCGCCATTTTCAGTTAATTTTTATGAAGAACGTTAAGATCTGTCTTTAATTTTTTTTTATGTGGATGATCAGTTGTTCCAGCACCATTTGTTAAAATGTCTGTCTTTGCTCCATTGTATTGCTTTTGCTAGTTTGTCAAAGATCAAGTGACTATATTTATCTGAGTCTATTTCTGGGCTTCATATTCTGTTTTATTGATCCACTCATCTATTCTTTTGCTAATGCCGTATTCTCTTGGTTATTGTAGCTTCATAGTAAGTCTTGTGTTGAGTAATGTCAGTACTCCAACTTTGTTATCTTTCAATATTATGTTGGCTATTGTGGGTCTTTTGTTTCTCAATGTAAACTTTATAATCAATTTGTTGATATCCGTAAGATAACTTGTTAATATTTTGATTGGAATTGCACTGAATTTATGTAGAAAGTTGGGATGAACTGACATCTTGACAATAGAATTTTCCTATCCAGGAACATGGAATATCTCTCCATTTATTTAATTCTTCTTTGATTTCATTCAGAGTCTTTTAGTTTGCCTCATATAGATCTTGTATATATTTTGTTAGGTTTATCCCTAAGTATTCTATTTATTTGAGTTTAATGTAAATGGTTTTGTGTTTTTAGTTTCAAATTCAACACATTCATTGCCAGCATATAGGAAAGCAATTGAGTTTTGTACATTCACCTTGTTTCCTGTAACGTTGCTATAATATCTTATTAGCTCTGGGAATTTTTTTTTATTCTTTAGGATTTCTACATAGACAATCATGTCATCTGAGATCAAGGACAGTTTTATGTCTTCCCAATCTGTGTACCTTTTATTTACTTTTTCTTGTTTGATCTCATTAGTTAGAACTTCCCTATTACGTTGAAAGATAATGGTAATTGAGGATATACTTGCCTTGTACCTGATCTTAGTGAGAAAGCTTCAAATTTCTTGCCATTAAGTTTGATGTCAGTTGTAGGTTTTAATGATAATATGATTTTTCTTTTTTGGCCAATTGATGTGATGAATTATATTAATTGGTCTTGAATTAACTTGATTTTTAAAATTAACAGGTTTTTTTTCAGAACATTTGTTTAATTTTGATGAAGTTTTTGTATAAACTTCCTTTCATGGATAGTGAATTTGATATCATAACCAAGAGCTCTTTGCTTAACCACAGGTCATAAAGGTTTTCTCTTATGTGTTCTTCTGGAAGTTTTATAGTTTTGTGTTTTATATTTAGATCAATGACCTTTTGAGTTTGTTTTTAAATTAGATTTGAGGCTAAAGTTGAAGTGTTTTTTGTTTTTTTTATTTTTTTTTTTAATTTTTTATTGTTATGTTAATCCCCATACATTACATCATTAGTTTTAGATATAGTATTCCATGATTCATTGTTTGTGCATAACATCCAGTGCTCCATGCAGAACGTGCCCTCCTCAATACCCATCACCAGGCTAACCCATCCTCCCACCCCCCTCCCCTCTAGAACCCTCAGTTTGTTTTTCAGAGTCCATCGTCTCTCATGGTTCCTCTCCCCCTCCGATTTCCCCCCCTTCATTCTTCCCCTCCTGCTACATTCTTCTTCTATTTTTCTTTCTTAACATATATTGCATTATTTGTTTCAGAGGTACAGATCTGAGATTCAACAGTCTTGCACAATTCACAGCGCTTACCAGAGCACATACCCTCCCCAGTGTCCATCACCCAGTCACCCCATCCCTCCCACCCCCCACCACTCCAGCAACCCTCAGTTTGTTTCCTGAGATTAAGAATTCCTCATAACAGTGAGGTCATATTATACATGTCTTTCTCTGTTTGACTTATTTCGCTCAGCATAATACCCTCCAGTTCCATCCACGTTGTTGCAAATGGCAAGATCTCATTCCTTTTGATGGCTGCATAATATTCCATTGTATATATATACCACACCTTCTTTATCCATTCATCTGTTGATGGGCATCTTGGCTCTTTCCACAGTTTGGCTATTGTGGACATTGCTGCTATAAACATCGGGGTGCACGTACCCTTTCGGGTCCGTACTTTTGTATCTTTGGGGTAAATACCCAGGAGTGCAATTGCTGGATCATATGGTAGCTCTATTTTCAACTTTTTGAGGAACCTCCATACTGTTTCCCAGAGTGGCTGCACCAGCTTGCATTCCCACCAACAGTGTAGGAGGGTTCCCGTTTCTCCACATCCCCGCCAACATCTGTCGTTTCCTGACTTGTTAATTTTAGCCATTCTGACTGGTGTGAGGTGGTATCTCATTGAGGTTTTGATTTGGATTTCCCTGATGCCGAGCGATATTGAACACTTTTTCATGTGTCTGTTGGCCGTTTGGATGTCTTCTTTGGAAAAATGTCTGTTCATGTCTTCTGCCCATTTCTTGATTGGATTATTTGTTCTTTGGGTGTTGAGTTTGATGAGTTCTTTATAGATTTTGGATACTAGCCCTTTATCTGATATGTCATTTGCAAATATCTTCTCCCATTCTGTCAGTTGTCTTTTGGTTTTGTTGACTGTTTCCTTTGCTTTGCAAAAGCTTTTTATCTTGATGAAGTCCCAATTGTTCATTTTTGCCCTTGCTTCCCTTGCCTTTGGTGGTGTTTCTAGGAAGAAGTTGCTGCGGCTGAGGTCGAAGAGGTTGCTGCCTGTGTTCTCCTTTAGGATTTTGATGGACTCCTGTCTCACATTGAGGTCTTTCAACCATTCGGAGTCTATTTTTGTGTGTGGTGTAAGGAAATGGTCCAGTTTCATTCTTCTGCATGTGGCTGTCCAATTTTCCCAACACCATTTGTTGAACAGACTGTCTTTTTCCCATTGGACATTCTTTCCTGCTTTGTCAAAGATTAGTTGACCATATAGTTGAGGGTCCATTTCTGGGCTCTCTATTCTGTTCCATTGATCTATGTGTCTGTTTTTGTGCCAGTACCATACTGTCTTGATGATGACAGCTTTGTAGTAGAGCTGGAAGTCCGGAATTGTGATGCCGCCAGCTTTGCTTTTCTTTTTCTTTTTCTTTTTTTTTTTAAGATTTTATTTATTTGTGAGAGAGACAATGAGAGACAGAGAGCATGAGAGGGAGGAGGGTCAGAGGGAGAAGCAGATTCCCCGCTGAGCAGGGAGCCCAATGCGGGACTCGATCCCGGGACTCCAGGATCATGACCTGAGCCGAAGGCAGTCGCTCAACCAACTGAGCCACCCAGGCGCCCTGCTTTTCTTTTTCAACATTCCTCTGGCTATGCGGGGTCTTTTCTGGTTCCATACAAATTTTAGGATTATTTGTTCCATTTCTTTTAAAAAAGTGGATGGTATTTTGATGCGGATTGCATTGAATGTGTAGATTGCTCTAGGTAGGATTGACATCTTCACAATATTTGTTCTTCCAATCCATGAGCATGGAACGTTTTTCCATTTCTTTGTGTCTTCCTCAATTTCTTTCATGAGTATTTTATAGTTTTCTGAGTACAGATCCTTTGCCTCTTTGGTTAGATTTATTCCTAGGTATCTTATGGTCTTGGGTGCAATTGTAAATGGGATCGACTCCTTAATTTCTCTTTCTTCTGTCTTGTTGTTGGTGTATAGGAATGCCACTGACTTCTGTGCATTGATTTTATATCCTGCCACTTTACTGAATTCCTGTATGAGTTCTAGCAGTTTTGGGGTCTAGTCTTTGGGATTTTCCACATAAAGTATCATATCATCTGCAAAGAGTGAGAGTTTGACTTCTTCTTTGCCAATTTGGATGCCTTTGATTTCTTTTTGTTGTCTGATTGCTGTGGCTAGGACTTCCAATACTATGTTGAATAGCAGTGGTGAGAGTGGACATCCCTGCCGCGTTCCTGACCTTAGGGGGAAAGCTCTCAGTTTTTCCCCATTGAGAATGATATTCGCTGTAGGTTTTTCATAGATGGCTTTTATGATATTGAGGTATATACCCTCTATCCCTATACTCTGAAGAGTTTTGATCAAGAAAGGATGCTGTACTTTGTCAAATGCTTTTTCTGCATCTATTGAGAGGATCATATGATTCTTGTTCTTTCTTTTGTTAATGTATTGTATCACGTTGATTGATTTGCGGATGTTGAACCAACCTTGCAGCCCAGGGATAAATCCGACTTGGTCGTGGTGAATAATCCTCTTAATGTACTGTTGGACCCTATTGGCTAGTATTTTGGTGAGAATTTTTGCATCCATGTTCATCAGGGATATTGGTCTGTAATTCTCCTTTTTGATGGGGTCTTTGTCTGGTTTTGGGATCAAGGTAATGCTGGCCTCATAAAATGAGTTTGGAAGTTTTCCTTCCATTTCTATTTTTTGGAACAGTTTCAGAAGGATAGGTATTAATTCTTCTTGAAATGTTTGGTAGAATTCCCCTGGGAAGCCATCTGGCCCTGGGCTTTTGTGTTTTGGGAGATTTTTGATGACTGCTTCTATTTCCTTAGTGGTTATAGGTCTGTTCAGGTTTTCTATTTCTTCCTGGTTCAGTTTTGGTAGTTGATACATCTCTAGGAATGCATCCATTACTTCCAGGTTATCTAATTTGCTGGCATAGAGTTGCTCATAATATGTTCTTATAATTGTTTGTATTTCTTTGGTGTTGGTTGTGATTTCTCCTCTTTCATTCATGATTTTGTTGATTTGGGTCATTTCTCTTTTCTTTTTGATAAGTCTGGCCAGGGGCTTATCAATCTTGTTAATTCTTTCAAAGAACCAGCTCCTAGTTTCGTTGATCTGTTCTACTGTTCTTTTGGTTTCTATTTCATTGATTTCTGCTCTGATCTTTCTTATTTCTCTTCTCCTGCTGGGTTTAGGCTTTATTTGCTGTTCTTTCTCCAGCTCCTTTAGGTGTAGGTTAGGTTGTGTACTTGAGACCTTTCTTGTTTCTTGAGAAAGACTTGTATTGCTATATACTTTCCTCTTAGGACTGCCTTTGCTGTATCCCAAAGATTTTGAATAGTTGTGTTTTCATTTTCATTGGTTTCCATGAATTTTTTTAATTCTTCTTTAATTTCCTGGTTGACCCATTCATTCTTCAGTAGGATGCTCTTTAGCCTCCATGTATTTGAGTTCTTTCCGACTTTCCTCTTGTGATTGAGTTCTAGTTTCAAAGCATTGTGGTCTGAAAATAGGCAGGGAATGATCCCAATCTTCTGGTACCGGTTGAGACCTGATTTATGACCTAGGATGTGATCTATTCTGGAGAATGTTCCATGGGCACTAGAGAAGAATGTGTATTCCGTTGCTTTGGGATGGAATGTTCTGAATATGTCTGTGAAGTCCATTTGGTCCAATGTGTCATTTAAAGTCTTTATTTCCTTGTTGATCTTTTGCTTAGACGATCTGTCCATTTCAGTGAGGGGGGTGTTAAAGTCCCCCACTATTATTGTATTGTTGTCAATGTGTTTCTTTGCTTTTGTTATTAATTGCCTTATATAATTGGCTGCTCCCATGTTAGGGGCATAGATATTTACAATTGTTAGATCTTCTTGTTGGATAGACCCTTTAAGTAGGATATAGTGTCCTTCCTCATCTCTTATTACAGTCTTTGGTTTAAAATCTAATTTGTCTGATATAAGGATTGCCACCCCAGCTTTCTTTTGGTGTCCATTAGCATGGTAAATGGTTTTCCACCCCCTCACTTTCAATCTGGGGTTGTCTTTGGGTCTAAAATGAGTCTCTTGCAGACAGCATATCGATGGGTCTTGTTTTTTAATCCAATCTGATAGCCTGTGTCTTTTGATTGGGGCATTTAGCCCATTTACATTCAGGGTAACTATTGAAAGATAGGAATTTAGTGCCATTGTATTGCCTGTAAAGTGACTGTTACTGTATATTGTTTGTGTTCCTTTCTGGTCTATGTTGCTTTTAGGCTCTCTCTTTGCTTAGAGGACCCCTTTCAAGATTTGTTGTAGGGCTGGTTTCGTGTTTGCAAATTCCTTTAGTTTTTGTTTGTCCTGGAAGCTTTTTATCTCTCCTTCAATTTTCAATGACAGCCTAGCTGGATATAGTATTCTTGGCTGCATATTTTTCTCATTTAGTGCTCTGAATATGTCCTGCCAGTCCTTTCTGGCCTGCCAGGTCTCTGTGGATAGGTCTGTTGCCAATCTAATGTTTCTACCATTGTAGGTTACATATCTTTTCTCCCGAGCTGCTTTCAGGATTTTCTCTTTGTCTCTGAGACTCGTAAGTTTTACTATTAGATGTTGGGGTGTTGACCTATTTTTATTGATTTTGAGAGGGGTTCTCTGTGCTTCCTGGATTTTGATGCCTGTTTCCTTCCCCAAATTAGGGAAGTTCTCTGCTATAATTTGCTCCATTATACCTTCTGCCCCTCTCTCTCTTTCTTCTTCTTCTGGGATCCCAATTATTCTAATCTTGTTTCGTCTTATGGTATCGTTTATCTCTCGAATTCTGCCCTCGTGATCCAGTAGTTGTTTATCTCTCTTTTTCTCAGCTTCTTTATTTTCCATCATTTGGTCTTCTATCTCACTGATTCTTTCTTCTGCCTCATTTATCCTAGCAGTTAGCGCCCCCATATTTGATTGCACCTCATTAATAGCCTTTTTGATTTCGACTTGGTTAGATTTTAGTTCTTTTACTTCTCCAGAAAGGGTTTCTCTAATAACTTCCATGCTTTTTTCAAGCCCAGCTAGTATCTTTAAAGTGATGATTCTGAACTCTAGATCTGACATCGTACTAATGTCCGTATTGAGTAGGTCCCTGGCAGTCGGTACTACCTCTTGTTCTTTTTGTTGAGGTGATTTTTTCCGTCTTGTCATTTTGTGCAGAGGAGAATAGATTAATGAGAGAACAAAATGCTAGCAGGGTAACAACGTCCCCAGAAAATATACTCTAAACAAATCAGAAAAGACCTGAAGCAGTGGGAAAAGAAAGGGAAAGAGAGAAAAAAGAAAAAGAAAGAAAAAAAGAAAAAAGAAAAAGATAAAGATAAAAACAAACAAAAGCAGAACAAAACAAAACAAAACAAAAACAGAATGTGATCAAATATGATCAAGCTGGTTTATAGATCAGTGCCACACACTAGATTTTGGGTGTATTTTGGTCTGTTAAAAGAAAGTCCCTCCCAAAATTTTAAAGAAAGAAAAACTTATATATGTACAAAAATAAGGGTTGATATGATGAAGGGATGGAATATGACTGTAAAGATGGAAAGTATAAAAAATTTTATAAAAGGATTTGATAAGTTGTTTGAAAAAAGAAAGAAGAGGATTTAAAAAAAAAAAAAGAAACAAAAAAGGGAGAGAATGTGATCAGGCAGGGGAGTAGAAAAAAAACATACACTAGAGATTTAGAGTATATTTTGATCTGTTAGAAGAAGCTATCTCAAAATTTTAAAGAGAGAACAACTTATATATATATGCCAAAAATACAGGTAACTACTATGAAGGGATAGAATATGACTTTAAAAATGAAAAATAAAAATGTTTTTTTTTTTTAAAAAAGGGATTGATAAGATGTTGGTTGAAAAAGGGAAAAAGAAAAATTCAAAAAAAAAGAAAAAAAAGAAAAAAGAAAAAAAGACAGTTAAAAAAAATAATTTACTTTGAAAGACTAAAGAATCATGGGGGAAAAAGCAATGAATTCTGTGCAGTATTCCCCTAGCGCTGGAGTTCCGCTGTTCTCTCTGATCGGTAAACCTGGTCTTGGCTGGCTGTTCTCGCTGATCTTCTGGGGGAGGGGCTTGTTGCCGTGGTTCCCAAATGTCTTTGCCGGAGGCAGAATTGCTCCGCCCTTGCCGGTCCGGGCTAAGTAATCTGCTCGGGTTTGCTCTCCGGAGCTTTTGTTCCCTGCAAGCTTTCCGTACAGCTTTGGAGGCGGAGAGTGAAAATGGCGGCCTCCCAGTCTCCGCCCCGGAGGAGCCGAGAACTCGGGGTCCCGCTCCTCAGCGAGCCCCCAGAGAAAAGCAGTCAGTCACTCCCGTCTCCCCAGTCTCCGGCCACACTCCGCGCTCCCCCGGCCTATGACCGCGCCTTTCTATCTGGCACCCGACCCCGGGTGGAGTCTCCAAACCCAGCAGATCCCCGCGGTGCGCTCCCGCACCTCTCCTCCCGGGGGAAGAAGGTGAGTCTCCCCGGATCTGCCGCTTGTTGGGTCCCTGCTGGAGGAGCAGTGGCCCGACTGTGCCGCGGATCATGGTTTATGGCAACACCGAGCTGAGAGCCCGCGCCTGGGCTCCGTCTCTGCAGCCGGCTTCCCTGCTCCGATCCCTGGGAGCTCTGCCGTGCTCAGGCACCCCCGGTCTTCCTGTGACCCCGAGGGTCCTGAGACCACACTGTCCCGCTAGGGTTCCACCCCCCACTTCGCCACCAGAGTGACATCCCTCAGCGGAGCAGACTTCTAAAAGTTCTGATTTTGTGCTCTGTGGCTCTATCACTTGCCAGAAGAGGCCGATGGAGGCCCCTCCCCCGCCGTCTATCCTCCCGAATATCGCCTCGGATTCACTTCTCCGCACGTCCTACCTTCCAGAAAGTGGTCGCTTTTCTGTTCAGAGAGTTGTTGCTATTCTTTTCTTCGATCTCCTGTTGAGTTTGTAGGTGTTCAGAATGGTTTGATCCCTATCCAGCTGAATTCCTGGGACCAGACGAAATCCGGGTCTCCTACTCCTCTGCCATCTTGCTCCACTCCCCCTTTGTTTTTTTTAATCTTATTTTATTTCTGTTTGGATGTGTTACTGCTTCAAAACAATTTGTTGAAAAGACTTTCCCGTTTCCCTTCCATTTATATCACTGCCAAATATTAATTGGGTCATATTTGTGTGGATCTATTTCTGGACTTTCTATTCTGTTTTATTGATCTATACATCTATTCTTTCACCAATGCCACAATGTCTTGGTTATGGCCACTTTATCATAAGTTTAAAAATTGGGTAACATTTTTTCCTCCAGCTTTATCTTTCTTTTTCATAATGCTTTTAATAATTCTAGCTCCTTTTTCTCCTTAAAATGTTAATATTCTATAAATTATAGATTTATTTTATTTACTGAGCATGTTCTACTTTGTGTTTTTCTTCATTTTATGCATTAAGGAAAATGTTTTTATCTCTTGAAATGAGCTTAAATGCCAAAAATATAGTAGTCTTACCATAAAAGAGAACAAATTCAAAAATTCTCACTATAATAGAACTCAAAATATTTTTTAAAAAATATTTCCTGTGTTAAGTTTACATAGGAATAAATTTTAGAAAATGTTAGTAACATTTAATTTTGAAGATTCTCTACCTCTGGGGAAGTATGGATGCATACAACTCAATTTTTAGATGTAAATGAACATTTTTTTAACTTGAATTATATTAAAATCCTATGTAGTATTGACCCTATTTTTTTTTCTTTTTTTGCTTTCAATTTATTCTTTAAAAAAACACAGAAGCTCCCTGGGTAGCACAGTCAGTTGAGCGTCGGACTCTTAATTTCTGCTCAGGTTGTCATGGTCTTAGGCTCTGAGATTGAGGCTCAGCACTCTGTGCACTTGGGCTCGGCACTCAGTGCAGAGTCTTGAGATTCTCCCTCTCCCTCTGCCCCTCCTGTAGTGCTCTCTCTCACTCTCTCTCTCTCAAAATAAATAAATAAATCTTAAAAAGAAAAAAACAGTGCCATACCTCAATGATAAAAAAAAAAAAGAAAGTGTTAGTTTTTTGCTCACAGATGGGTAATTCTGAAACTCTGAGCTCTGCCAGTCCAAATCTATATATATTCTAATACCTTGGAATGGATTCATCTAGTGATAAAATGCATATGAGCAGTGAGTAATGGCTGAAGGTAAAGAAATTCTCTAGACTTCCCATCGATAATTCTGATATTCCTTGTGCTTCTTCTTCCTTGGCTTCTCAACCTTTACTTTGCCCAAGTACCATTTTACTTTTATTTTATTTTATTTTTTAAATTAAAAAATTTATTGAGATATATTTGATATATAACACTGTGTATGTAAGTTTAAGGTGTACAATATACTGATTTCATACATTTACAATGCAATTTAATTGCCATTGTAGCATTAGCCAACATCGCTATCATGTCACATACTTACCATTTCTTCTAGTTCTTAGAACAATTAAGATCTATTCTCTTAGCAAGTTTAATGTTTAATACAGTTTTGTTGTCAATAATCACTGTACTGTGTACTAGGTCTCCAAGACTTATCTACTAGTTATAAAAAACATTCTTCCCATTCTCCCATCCCCAAATCCCTGGTAACCACTATTTTATTCTGTTTTTAAATTTTTTGTTTTGTTTTTGTTTTATTTTGTTCTGTTTTGCTTTATTTTGTTTTGTTTTGTTTTAAATTCCACATATAAGAGGTATCATATAGTATTTGTATTTCACTGTTTGACTTAATCTCAGCATGATGTCCTCAAGGTCCATCCATGTTGTTGCAAATAGCAGAATTCAATTTTTTCTCATGGCTGAATAGTATTCCATTGTATATATACACTACATCTTCTTTAGCCATTTATCCATTGACCGACACTTAGGTTATTTCCATATATTGGCTACTGTGAATAATGCTGCCATAAACATAGGAGTGCAGATATTTCCTTTGGATATATACCCAGAAAAAGAATTGCTATATTGTAGGGTAGTTTACTTTTAACTTTTTGAGGAACCTCCATAATATTCTTTTTATTTTTTTAATTTTTTTATTGTTATGTTAATCCCCATACATTACATCATTAGTTTTAGATGTAGTGTTCCATGATTCCTTGTTTGTGCACAACACCCAGTGCTCCATGCAGAACGTACCCTCTTTAATACCCATCACCAGGCTAACCCATCCTCCCACCCCCCTCCCCTCTAGAATCCTTAGTTTGTTTTTCAGAGTCCATCGTCTCTCATGGTTCTTGGTGGCTGAACCAGTTTAGAATCCCATCAGCTGTGCAGAGGGGTTCCCTTTTCTCAGCAATACTTGTTATCTTTTGTCTTTTTGATGATAGTCATACCTACAAGTGAGAGGTGATACCTCACTGTGGTTTTGATTTACGTTTCCCTGATGATTCATGATGTTGAATATCTTTTCATGTGTCTATTAGTCATTAGTATGTCTTCTTGGAAAAATGTTTATTTTTTCCTCTGCCTATTTTTTAATCAAATTGTTTTGGTTTTTTTTGTTTTGAGTTGTATGAGTTCTTTATACATTTTGGATATTAACTTTTTTGCAATACACGGTTTGCAAATATTTTCTTGCATCCTGTATATTACTTTTTAATTTTATTGATTGTTTCTTTTGCAGAAGTTAATTTTGATATAGTCCCACTTGTTGATTTTCGTTGTTGTCATTTGTGCTTTTGGTGTTGTATCCAAAAAAATCATTGCTAAGACCAATGTCAGGGAACTTCTTCCTTATGTTTTCTTCTAGTTTTATGGTTTCAGGTCTTATGTTGTTGATCCCTTTCAAGTTAATTTTTGTGAGTGGTACAACTTAGGGGTCCAATTTCATTTTTTTGCATGTGGTTAGCCAGTTTCCCAACACCATTTGTTGAAGAAACTATCCTTTCCCCCTGGATATTCCTGGCTCCCTTATTAAATATTAGTTGACCATATATATGGGGTTTATTTCTGGGCTCTCTATCACCATTTTTTATTATTTATTCCTTTATTTACACACATTTTTGAGTGTCATCATATGCTATTCACTGTGATAAATAAAAGAGTGTCTGTTTTTTAAAACAATTTTGGTCTTTACTTTCTTTCCTAATAGCATCTTGACTGTGTCAACTTAGTGCCTTAAATGCATGCCTGAAAGTTCTCACCTTACTGCTTTGATTAACCCACATCTGTGAGAATGACTCTCAAATTTAGTTTTGTGATGTCATACCAACTTTTCTCCTAAAGTCTAGTTTTACATTTCTGGCTGTCATCTAAATTTGAATGTTTCAGGAGCTACTCAAATCAACTTTTCTGCATTAAAACCTCCTGTTCATCCAAATTTGTATGTTCCCCATCTTATCTTTCTCTGATATGCTATTATTCTCAAAGTCTCAAAGCCTCAGCAAACATCTCTTCCATCTTTCTTCTTCACTGCATTCCATGAATTGCCAAGTATGGTTGATTCAGCATATATAATGTCTCCATTATCCATCTTCTTTTTTTTTTTTAAACACCACTCATACTCTTTGGTTCAAAACTTGGTTAAAACCAAAAAAAAAAATACAGGATTTATGATGAGAACAAATTACACAATTATCATATTTCTTTCAATATTCAGGATAAATGTCTGTGATAGTTACAGCATATTAACTGGAATATATACTGAAATTCATTTAGGGAAATACAGAAATCCAATGTCTATATGAGTAATGAGCTGTAGTGGAGTTTATCTGGAAGAGATGTTTGGCTCATTACCTATAAGGGCAGTCAATAAAAGATATTTATGTTACAGATGAATTTGGTTGAATTTGAAATGCTGAACCAGGAAAGGGTTTATTGGATGCTCAGACCTACTGAGCATACTTTGGACACCTCAGATATTTGTGATATGAAGTTGGTGACTGTTATATTTTTATTGATCCAATTAAGTTTAGGATATATCCTTTCAGGCAACTTACTGCTATCTGAAATAAGATAAATGTGGTAGTTTGATTATTAACATGCAAGCAAACAATGGTTTGTAAATGGTCTATTATAAAGGTAAAGCAAACTTAGCAATAGAATATATACATATATTTAAGCATAAAAGATCTGTACAAAAATCATTTATTCAGAAAGCATTATCTGGTGCCATCTGAGTGGAAGATTCTGTGCTAATTTTTGGTGATATAGAAAGGAGAATTCAAATGTCAGGAATTTAAAATAAAATGTTGGAGTGAGTCAGCTAACCAGACAATTATTACATAGTGTGATGGTGTTCTTGTTTTTTTACTTGTTTGTTTGTTTGTTTAAAGATTTTATTTATTTTTGACAGAGATTGAGTGTACAAGCAGGGGAAGCAGCAGGCAGAGGGAGAGGGAGAAACAGGCTTCCCGCTCAGCAGCGAGCCCAATGTGGGGCTCCCATCCCAGGACCCTGGGATCATGACCTGAGCTGAAGGCAGACGCCCAACCGTCTGAGCCACCCAGGCGCCCCGTGTGATGGTGTTCTATCTGCATTAAATATTGAAGAGGGGCTTCTAAGAGTACTGGAGAAAGAAAAGCTTCTGAAAAATAGGCATTGCATCTTGGTTTAGACAAATGAAGATGCTGACTGAAAGAAAATAGAAATGGCCTGCTAGGTGGAAAAAAGAGTGAAATAGAGAGACTTTAGAGGGTACTGTGTCATTTTCTTACAATATGCACTATTTGAAACTTAACAGATGTACTGTCTTTGTCTTTTTGTGTCTATCTACATGTCAATCTCTTGGTTACCCCAAATAATAATTCAACATATGAAATACACTAATACTCTCTGGTCAACAATTTAGTCTGTGCAGACTAGGACAATGAATAAGAGTTAACTATTGAATGGGAGGCAGAGTTATTCTGGGAAAAAGAAACACTGTAAATATCTGGAAGAACAATGTTTTGCAAATAAACTCTGAAGCCTAGAGTTTAGGAAGGACAGAGATGTAATGGAGAAATAAGGAGCATGTTGAAGTGTTTGGACAGATCACTGTCAAATTTTGCATTACCTTGAGGAGTTATATGATTTATATTTTAGAAGGAGCAAAAGGATTACATGCTTAATGATAGGAATGTGAGATGGATCATGGCACTTTCGAAGAACTACAAAAGCCATAGACTATATAGCTAGATTGTCTGAGAGCTTATAATATGAATAGAGGATGAGGGTGAGCAGAGGGAGTGGTCTACCTGGTGAAGTGTCTGCACATGTTAGGCTAATGAATTTCGAACTACTAAAATTTTTCAAGCAAAAAAAAAAGTTTTCTAAACATTCTGAGCCACATTCACTATTAATGTATAGGTATTTCTTTATTGCTAATAAGTCATTCAATTATAATGCCTGCTAGAATCTGGTAGAATGAATCTGATCAATATTCTTTTTTTATGAATTATACTCATTAAAGAAATTCTATACAAATATATTAACTATTTTACAGGATTATATTAATTATAACAGATTTGAATACAACTTTCTAACTTACACCTTTTTAAAGGAAACATTTAACTTAATACTAACAATGAAGTTGCCAGGTTAATACTTTAACACAGCTTTACAGATGTAAAAACTGTGACGTATTTTAAATAATATACTCATTATTACAAAGTTAGTATGTGATACAATTAGATCCAATCTGTGCCCCATATAGTTATGAGAACTTACTGTATTCTACAAGTGCTCTGATATTTTGGTTTCAGTGACTTGAGATATAAAATAAAGCATCTGGACTTATTTCTACCAAAGCAAAAGATTAGTTTATCTGGTAGAATCAAGTCAAAGTTAGTTATTCTGAGGGTTTTTTATACCTCTGAATACTTTTTATAAACTTTGACCTTGGCTATATTTCTATTCAAATAGAATATTTGAAGGTACGCAAATACAGCATGCCACATTAATGACAAAAGAATTTACTGTAGTGTTCAACAAACCTTGCACGTGAACTATTTTATTTTCTTATTTCTGTTACTATTTATATATCTAAATGTTGTACTCTCTGAAGCCAAAATACTTTCCTTGAATATTAAAAAGCCTTTCATAGTACATATACGTAGAAAATATGTAGACATTTTGATGTTTCTTTGTGAGAGTTATATGGGCGTGTGCGCATGCATGTGCATGTGTGTGTGATTTTCAAATTTCAAGCATTGTTGGTTTTCCTATTTATTTTAATTCAATTTCTAATTTAAAAAAAATTTCAATTCCATCGCTTCTGTTGCTTTGAAAATGACTTTATTGGTTTTCAAGGGGAGCATTTCTGTCTCTCAGATTGATTGATTTCAAAAACTATATTCAAAACAATAATGTTTTTAATAATTTTGCTATTGTTCATTAATGCTCTAGAAATTTCATTTGCTATTTATTAGGGGATCTTATGTACCTGTTCCTTTGAATAGTGTACATGAAATGGACAGATCAAGAATCTACGCTGCCCGAACAGTGTGTTTACCATGTGTATTCTTGGACTTCCATTATCTAAGGCTTTTTGCCAGAATGTGACTGTAGCATCCAATTTAGAGAACCACTTCACGCCTGCCATTTCTCCCATTATTTCTGTTTAAGTTGGCAGATGAGAATATTCTCTTTGGATATTTTCATTCAGCAACTTTGGATGCATGCAGATCTCAAATTACCATCTGTTTTATCAACAATTACCACTGAGTGAATCTGAGCCACAGTTTTTTGCACCTGACACATAAGGCCATTTTTCTATTACTAAGTTAAAGTTATACTTCAGCCTGGTCAAGTTTTCAATAATATTGATGTTATTCAAATTAGATGTATTAGTTTCCCCATATATTCCATTGACTCTGAGGAATAATAAGTTGGAAATGATCCAATGTCTTCAACTCAGCAACAAATAATATAAAGTGTATTGGATATTTATACTACATTTAAGAGTATAAAATATACTATCACATTAGTCATATCCCAAATGACAGTCTAACCTTGTTAAAAAGATAAATCAGTAATAAAAAATACTGAATAAAAAGGAATATAATAAACAGTAAAGAGTTGACTGATGCAGATTAATAAATGTTAATGCTAAATACAATTTTTATAGTACTACCTTCCACTAATAATATTAGTAGATGAGTAGTTAATTATTTGAATCTAGAAAGCCATGAGGTAATTATCAATCTAGTCAACATTATATGAAAAAGTAGATTTAAACTGTCAGGATAGTTCACATTAAGAAGGAGATGCTTAAGGTAATGGAAATAAACCTACAAATAGTAGATGGAAGATTTTCAAAGGAAGGGAAAACAAATACATGTTCTCCAAGGTTAATGAGAGAGAAATTTCAGAAAATTTATATAGAGTATAGGGTAGATCATTTTTTTAGGGTAGATCATTTTAAAAACTATTATATCCTGTAGTCTCTATTCCAGACCAAATGTACATAAAAGAATAGATCACATATATAAAATAATCTGTATAAAAGCTCACAGCACCATATTTGCCTTAGAGTCAACATACGAAGTGTATGAATTTTCTTCTTCCTTCCTACCACCCAAACTCACTTTTTTCCCCCAAAGATTTTTTTTTTTTATTTTGAGAGAGAGAGAGCACAAGCAGGGGAAGGAGCCGAGGGAGAGAATCTCAAAACAGAGTCCCTGCTGAGGGCAGAGCCCAACACAGGACTGGATACCACAAGGATGAGATCATGACCTGAGCTGAAATCAAGAGTTAGACACTCAACTGACTGGGCCACCCAAGGCACCTCCAAACTCACTATTTTTACCATAATTTTGAATGCTTAAAAGAAAGTAGAAGAGATGACATGGAGATAAATTTTAATATATATGAATGCTGTCAGAGATCTCAAATCTCTTGATGTGCATGTAACTAATGTATTGCAATTAACCTATACAATCAAAATCAAAGATATGAAGCTATATATACAGTTTTAACAAATTTGGTGTATTGTCTATCATAATTGTCATATGTATAATAAAAGCAACCAGTAAAATATGTCAAAATTTAAGAAAATGTATAAACGTGCTATTTTACTTTTTTAAGAAAATTGAAAATAATGTTCTTATAAATGATGTATTTATATGAAGTACATTTATATATAACAATGAAGATTTGAGTAATGAGTTAAAACAAAATGTTTGACATCTAGGAACATAAAATCTGAGCTCAATATAGAAAGATCAATTAAGGGCGCCTGGGTGGCTCAGTCGTTAAGCGTCTGCCTTCCGCTCAGGTCATGATCCCGGGGTCTTGGGATGGAGCTCCGCATCGGGGTCCCTGCTCTGCAGGAAGCCTGCTTCTCCCTCTCCCACTCCCCCTGCTTGTATTCCCTCTCTCGCTGTGTCTCTCTCTGTCAAATAAATAAATAAAATCTTACAAAAAAAAAAAGAAAGATCAATTAAAACTGCATATCACAAGATATTTAAATGATAGGTAAATTGAAGCAAAGTAGATTAACTTTCAATGATTTGGGCTTCAGTGACTGGGAGGACAGGAATATAAACACTTGAGGCAGAAGATTTTATCAAATTATTATTCCTTATGAGTTTCAATATATCTCATAATGTTCCTAAATTAAAGATAAGAAATATACAAATGAAAAGAAATACTTCCATAATGATGGAATGAGGACCTTGAAAAATTCACACTACTATAAAAGCAAAGAGAACACTTGAAAAATTATCAAAATCGACTTTTTCAGAACCTTGAAATTAACCAAAAGGTTTCAACATTTGAGGAGCTATTATTTAAGTAGGAGCACCTGAATATTGGCATGTGAATAGTTAAAACTTGGTGGCATTTTAACTTGCCCATTAGTATACCCTTTCCTCTACATGGTGACCTCCAAAACCAGCATATTGTAACCTTGGTAGTTGTGAAAAGTAGCATCCTAACAGCCACTGGAGAGGGCAGAAGCATTTGTAGTACACCCAAGGCCCTATATACTAAAGATTGTCACTATTGGACCCATCTAGCAGCTCCCTAGAATAAGGGCATTTACAGGATTTGTCTTTACTTGGCCTGATTCAGTGCTCAAACAGTAATAATCCTATCACCATGGCTTTGGGTAAAACAATCAGTGGTGATCATTTAACTTCACAGCTGCTTGAGATACTGATACAAGTTGAGGCAAACAAGATACCAGTCAAAAACCTAGGAAAATATGAGAAATGAGATATCTATAGAGAGCTTTGAAAAGCTCCTGCATATTGCTGTGGATCTAAAAGATCACAATTATGAGCAAGTCTGTATATATGCCCAGAAAAGTCTTAAGAAGATTCAAAAATATTATCACTGTTTTGCCTTGAGGTTCTGCACAAAGAGGAAGTGAAAGCTAAGGCAGAGTGGTAAATTTTTGGAAAATTAAAGATATGCCCCAACAGGGGCCCCAGGGTGGCTCAGTCGATTAAGCATTGGATTCTTAATTTTGGCTAAGGTCATGATCTCAGGATTGTGAGATCAAGCCCCAATTGCTCTGTGCTCAGCAGGGAATCTGCTTCTCTCCCCCCTCCCTCTGCCCCTCCCTGCACTTGGACTCTTGCTCTTTCTCTTTCAAATACATAAATAATAAATAAATAAATAAATAAACCTTAAAAAAAAAAAAGATATGCCTCAACATACACATAAAGCTAAACAGTAAAGAGTGGGAGATATAGTGATTCAAGGCATTTAAGGATATCTTATCTAATCATTAGCTGTCCACTAAACTAATAAAGAAAAGACCTCAGTGACTGCAATACAACACAGAATACAGACAGGAAAGTCACTAAACAAACAGCAACAATGTCAACAACAATAAAAGCCAGCAACAACAACAGTCCTAGGTGAGAGTGGAAGAATCTGATTCTCACGATTGCCACATTATATAATTTAAAATGTCCACTTCTCAAAAATAATTATGAGATATGCACACACGAAAAACCAGAAAATAATGATGTACACAAAGTCAGGAAGAAAAAGATACCTTTCTTGAGGAAGCATAGATGTTGCACTTACAAAACAGAGACTTTAAGTCAGCTGTCATAAACATGTTCAAAGACGTAAAGAAACTTAAAGAAACTATGTCCAAGAATTAAAGGAAAGCATGAGACTGATGACTCACCACAAAGAGAATATCAACAAAATATATAAGGTTGCTGCTTTATATAACTACATATATAAAGTCAGGAATTAAAAAGTACAATGACTGAAAAAAATGACTAGGAAGTGTGACAGCAGATTTGAGCTTATAGAAAGAGAAGCAGTGAAAGTGAAGATAGACGAATTGGAATTAGTGTAAGGAACAGAAAGAAAAAGAATGAAGAAAAATTAATGGAAACTCCGAGACCTATGGGATGCCATCAAACATACTAACATCTGCATAATGAAAATCTCTGAGAAATAGAAAAGAGTGGAAAGAAATTTTGAAGAAATAACAGAAATTGTTTCAAAGTTGATTATAAACATTAATGTACACATCCAAGAAAAACAAAGCTGAGGGCATCACACTTCATGACTTCAAACCTCACTACAGTTTTGGTAATTAAAATGGTATAATACTGGCATAAAAATTGACACATAGACCAAAGGAACAGAATTGAAACCTAGAAATAAACCCCACATATATGGTCAACTAATATTTGACAATGGATCCAAGAGTACTCAGTGGAGAGAATAGTCTCTTTAATAAATGGTGTTGGGAAAACTGGATAAACACATGCAGAAAAATGGAATTGGAACTGTATCTTACACCATTCACACAAATTAGTGTGAAATCAACTAAAGACTTAAACATAAGACCTGTAACCATAAAACTCCTAGAAGAAAAAATAGGGAAAAAGCTCTTTGATATTATTCTTAGAAACTTTTTTTTGGGTGGGGGTTGACACCAAAGGCACAAGCAACAAAAGCAAAAAATAATGCATGGGACTACATTAAATATAAAAGCTTCTGCACTGCAAAAAAAGTAATCAACAAAATGAAAGGCAACATATTGAATGGAAGAAAATATTTGACAACTATATATCAGGTACAGGTTATATCAAAATATTTAAAGAACTCATGCAACTCAATAGTAATAAAAAAAACATAAACAATCCAATTTAAAAATGTGCACAGGAACAAATGACACTTTTCTGAAGAAGACATCCAAATGGCCAACAGGTACATGAAAAGATGCTCAACATCACTAATTATCAGGGAAATGCAAATCAAAACCACAAGGTATCACCTCACACCTGTGAAAATGGCTGTCATCAAAAAGACAAGGGATAACAAGTATTGGCAAGAATGGGGAGAGGGACGCCTGGGTGGCTCAGTCAGTTAAGCATCTGCCTTCGGCTCAGGTCATGATCCTGGGGTCCTGGGATCAAGCCCCGCATTGGGCTCCTTGCTCAGCATGGAGCCTGCTTCTCCCTCTCCCTCTGCCTGCCTGCCTGCCTGTCTGCCTACTTGTGATCTCTCGCTCTCTCTCTCTCTGTCAAATAAATAAATAAAATCTTAAAAAAAAAAATGTGGAGGAAAGGAAACCATTTGCACTGTTGGTGGGAATGCAAATTGGTTCAGCCACTACTGAAAATAGTATGGAGGTTCCTCAAAAAATTAAAAATAGAACCCCATATATTTCAGCAATCCCACTTTTGTCATATCCAAAGGAAATAACAACAGAATATTGAAAAGATATCTGCACCCCCATGTACATTGCAGCATTATTTACAATAGCCAAGTTCCAGAAACAACCTAAGTGTCCATGAATGGATTACTGGATAAAGAAGATGTGGTATATATATATATATATATATATATATATATATATATATATATACACACATACACAATGGAATATTATTCAGCCACGAGAAAGAAGGAAATCCCTCCGTTTGCAACAACATAGATGGACTGTGAGCACATTATGCTAAGTAAGCTAATTCAGACAGAGAAAGACAAACATTGTATTATATCAAATATTTTTGGAATTTTAAAAATTCAAACTCCCAGAAACAGAGAGTAGAATCACGTTACCAGGGACTGGGGAGTGGGAGAGCTGGGTAGAGAATAGTCAAAGGGTACAAACTTGCAGTTAGAAGAGAAATATATTCTGGAGATCTAATGCACAGCGCTGTGATTAGTGTCAACAATACTGTATTATATACTTCAAAGGTGCTAAAAAATTAGATCTTAAGTGTTCTTACCACAAAAAAGAAATGATAAATGTGTGACATGATGGGAGTGTTTGCTAACACTATGGTGGTAATCATATTACAATACATAAACGTATCAAATGAACACATTGCGCATCCTAAACTTACACAATGTTAAATGTCAATCATTATCTGAATTTTTTTAGAAGTGAGATTATATATGTAAAACACCTAAAACAAATGAAACTTCGATTATGATTGAAATGTAAAGATATACTTTTTTTTGAGAATGTATCTGTGTTTATAAATATTTTTGTTCACATAATTTCCATTATATCATTGTTTCTTAAAATGGTGAGAATTCATAGAATGCCAGAGAATATATTTGCTGGCTTTTGTGATTAAGAAACACTGTATTAAAATCTGATGGTTTTTATTTTGAGTTTAAGCCCAACACAAACTCTGGCTAAGAAATGGAATTACAACAATAGGTCATAATTTGAACATCCTCATGACCCATGGTATTTTAATTCCTCATGGAGAACCTGTACACCATAGAAAACATGTCCATAAACTTTCTAGGTTGATAATCTTGAGGAAGATATTTCACAGAAATTTATAATTTAAATAAGTAGTCAAGTCTCCAGATATAAATAAGAATGGCTCAAGGAGTAAAAGAGGCTTCAAATAAAGGAAACAACGAAGAAAAAGAAGAAATAAATTGAAGTCCAGGATCATAGCAAGAAAAATAGAGGAAGCAGTACCTAGAGAAATTCTCTGAGCTCTTGGAACATCTTGTGTGCTAATAGCAAAAACACTGAATAGGAATATAAAAGGAAATATTCTAGGCATCTTGCTTCTCTATTCGTCATAGAGATTATTACTTATTGGAGGCTAACTGGCTCTCCACAAAATTAGTTTGTTAAAATTTTCACATAATTTATATTTTCATAAAAATCCATTGAAATTTTAATAGTGCAAGTCTTTATGTTTTCAAATAAAAGAATCTCCATGTTGATATTTTTTTATTTCTTGGGTAAATCAAACTTTGCTTATCAAGATTCAACATACCAATTATCTATTCAACAAGCCTATCACATACCTCTCCCGATTTATAATCATTGATCCCTTCTTGCACAGTCATAGACAGTGTCTCTTTTGCCTATCTTCTGAGTAAGAGTTCCTGAATTCTCTAAAACTCCTTGTGCAAGTTTTTTTTTAATGTTATGTTAATCACCATACATTACATCATTAGTTTTTGATGTAGTGTTCCATGATTCGTTGTTTGCATATAACTTTTTAAAGTACATCTCCTCATACTTCCTGCATTTTCCCTGTTTTGTGTATTTCTTTTCCTCATTTACCCCTGACTTACACTGGCATTACTAATTGTCTCAGGGCCATATCCATGAAAGAATGTGTGTGTTTGTATAAACTGAACATTTATATATCTTCTTTTTCTTTATATGAACTGATTGAGGGAGGCCATTTTTTTTTTTCTTTCTGACAGTGCAACTTGACTTGATGGCTTATTATCAGTAGGTCAGATTTATTTGAAAATGTTAATTAGAGGATAGAAACAGTGACTTTGGTCTTTGGAAGAAAGTTAATTTTTCAAATAAACTAATAAATGTATATTTCATTTCAGAGAAATAGTGCCTTTTGCACTGAATCACAGTAAATAAGATAATATCTAAGTTTTATATTTCATATTGTTTATCAAAGATAAGAAATTCTCTTAGTCATAAAAGACTTAGCAAAGTATGACAGAAGTTAAATGCAGAACTGTTTCTGTATAAAAATCACATAAATTTTTATAAAAAATGAGAAATTTAATCTTTATAATCATATATGCATTGTTGCTGTGTTTGGTGGGTATCACTCACATGTGTTCAATTTAGGGCAGGCAATATTTTGGGAAGATTTTTGCCCTTCCAGATACTTATTAAAAGAGAAACATGAAAAATGATGCAGAACTGAGACATAAAGGTAGCAACTTCACAAAGATGAATGAATCATTGCACATTCAACAATGGATCTCATCAAAATTGTTCTTAGCATCACATACTTTACATTCAATGGTCAATCTATGAACAAACTAGTGACTGAGCTATGGGTTCCCCATCTCATTTATCACAGCAGAACTATATCTTTCGCATTTCAAGAAAATTACAGAAAATAAAACTGCAATAAAACCAAAAAGCTGGAAACAGAGATGACACCCATGACAACATTAAAAAAAAGGATACTGAAGATGTGCAGCCATCCGCTCAACTTACAATTAATGCAGCACAAGATCGATGTCTGACTTTTCCTGGAGCAATTTCTGACTGAAAACAGAACCCAATGGGAATGCACCAGAGACATAAAAAAATGCTCACCAAAATAGGTTTTATTATTAATTATAACTGATACATATATCACATATATATATATGCATTTCCCTGCGGCTCAACTTTAATTCAGTGAAAATATGTAAATATATAACATTTGTTCATCTAAACCATTGCTGAGATGAATCTATGATTTAGATCTGAGCTAATACAATGCATTTCTCCCAAGATGCTTATTCTTGGCTATAATCATTTCTCATCTGGGGCATTTCAACTGGGTAGACTTGTCCTGAAGTAGCTATTCAAACTAGAAACTTCAGATCACGTATTTGTATGTGTCTATGAATAGAAAAGAGGCAAGTAAGAACAAGGGAAGAAGGAAGTGTATCTTTAAGGATAAACCTAAATAACGTAGACTGTTCTAGTAATGCTCTAAAAACTAGGCTAACTTATACTCTTGCAAAGCTATAGATCAGTGGTCTTCAAATGGAGATAAATATGCCCCTGTGAGCATGAGAAGAAAAATTTCAGGATTTCTATTCATATCTTACCTTGTACTTCCTCAAGTTACATTTTCATATGAAATATATTAATATTGTATAAAATATAACTTTTTAATTAGTACTAATCCATATATTGCCAGGATATATCCAGTTATTTTTCATATCCAGTTACATGGAATCATTACCACCCTCCCAACTGGTCTGTATCTGACACCACTCACAACAGACAGGTTGCAGAAAGACGTCCTTACAAGAAAAATATTCATGGTCAACAAGTTGTATTAGAGCAATCAGTATGGACTCACAACTCAGTGGATATGTTCTTATCACTGACAAGGATAGAGTGAATCTGATTTGATTTGTCATTGCTGATTTTTGAAGGCCTAGTTTCTAAATTTGTAGTAGAGGCTTAAATTCCAACCTAAGAGATTCAAATTATGCTATTAATGGTAATGATGAGGAGCGTGAAAAAAATTTTTTTGTCTGCTTATTCTGAATAAATCAGTATAAAGTATTAAAGAAAAGAAAAATCCTGGAATCCGATATGTGGTCCCTGTGACTATGGGTTTGTGTTCGTAAAGCATATAACTTAGAAATAAACACCTATAACTCATTTGGAAAATATATATATAATAAAATCTGTGAAACTTCGGGCGCCTGGATGCTCAGTCGTTAAGTGGCTGCCTTTGGCTCAGGTCATGATCCCAGGGTCCTGGGATCGAGTCCCACATGGGGCTCTGTGCTCAGCGGGAAGCCTGCTTCTCCCTCTCCCACTCCCCCTGCTTGTGTTCCTGCTCTTGCTGTCTCTGTCTCTGTCAAATAAATAAATAAAATCTTTAAAAAAAAAAATTCGTGAAACTTCTACAAAATTTAACACTTAGAGAAGATATATTTAGGAGACATATTGTTGAAAAATGTTAACTTAAAAAATAATACAGCTTTTCATGGGTTCTCCTTTTACCTCAAAAATTAAAATATACTTTACTTAAAAAAGAACTTGTAGTAGGAGAATAAGTAGGATAGGAGGGATGTTGGAGTAAACTCTGCCAATAAAATATAAAAAGATATGAATGTTGCAAACATCCTCTTCCAGACTGTGCTTTGCTTGTTTACTCCCTTAATGGTGTCTTTTAATGAATAGAAGTTCTTAATTTTAATATAACCCAATTTATCTTTTTTTTTTCTTCTGAAATAAGTACTCTGTGCATTGTTTAAAATTTTTATACATGTCCCAAGGTCTTAAATAGTTTTCCCTTATGTTTCACTGTAAAAAAATTTAATGCTTTATAATTCACAGTTAGCTATAAAAATTATCTGGAATACTTTTCCTGCATAATTTAAGGTAAGGGTCAAGATTCATTATTTTAATGGATGGACATGCACCTGTTGTTGAAAATACCATTCTTCACATCCCCGCCAACGTCTGTTGCTTCCTGACTTGTTAATTTTAGCCATTCTGACTGGTGTGAGGTGGTATCTCATTGAGGTTGGGATGCGGAGAAAGGGGAACCCTTCAATACTGTTGGAGGGAATGCAAGCTGGTGCAGCCACCCTGGAAAACAGTATGGAGGTTCCTCAAAAAGTTGAAAATAGAGCTACCATATAACCCAGCAATTGCACTACTGGGTATTTACCCCAAAGATACAAATGTAGGGATCTGAAGGGGTACGTGCACCCCGATGTTTATAGCAGCAGTGTCCACAATAGCCAAACTGGAAAGAGCCAAGATGTCCATCGACAGATGAATGGATAAAGAAGGTGTGGTATATATATACAATGGAATATTATGCAGCCATCAAAAGGAATGACATCTTGCCATTTGCAACGACGTGGATGGAACTGGAGGGTATTATGCTGAGCAAAATAAGTCAATCAGAGAAAGACATGTATCATATGATCTCACTGATATGAGGAATTCTTAATCTCAGGAAACAAACTGAGGGTTGCTGGAGTGGTGGGGGGTAGCAGGGATGGGGTGGCTGGGTGATAGACATTGGGGAGGGTATGTGCTATGGTGAGCGCTGTGAATTGTGTAAGACTGTTGAATCACAGACCTGTACCTCTGAAACAAATAATACATTATATGTTTAAAAAAAGAAGAAGAAGATAGCAGGAAGGGAAAATGAAGAGGGGGAAATCGGAGGGGGAGACGAACCATGAGAGACTATGGACTCTGAGAAACAAACTGGGGGTTCTAGAGGGGAGGGGGATGGTGGGATGGGTTAGCCTGGTGATAGGTATTAAAGAGGGCACGTACTGAATGGAGCACTGGGTGTTATACGCAAACAATGAATCATGGAACACTACATCCAAAACTAATGATGTAATGTATGGTGATTAACATAATAAAATAAAAAAATAGAATAAAGAATAAATAAAAAATTCTTATTTTAGAGAAAAAAAGAAAATACTATTCTTTTTTTTTTTTTTTTTTTTTTTTTTTTTTTTAAAGATTTTATTTATTTGACAGAGTGAGATACACAGCGAGAGAGAGAACACAAGCAGGGGGAGTGGGAGAGGGAGAAGCAGGCCTCCTGCAGAGCAGGAAGCCCGATGCGGGGCTCGATCCCAGGACCCTGGGATCACGACCTGAGCCGAAGGCAGACGCTTAACGACTGAGCCACCCAGGCGCCACCAAGAAAATACTATTCTTTTAAATCTTCAGTGCAATGCCAATTTAGATAAGATCAAGACAACTTATTTCTACAATTAAATAGTAAACTTCAGAAGAGCATGACAATGTTTTATAACTTCTTTCTGAGTACATCATCAACACTGACCAATGGGCAGAAGGCATCAGAAGATAAGTGGTGTTGTAGTACATATTGTTTAGTACATTAGTATCTTTTAAATTATTTATTATTTTCAGAATAAAAAAATCCATTTCTGCTCTGAAACCACGTTATTATTCCATCTAATTAAGCTGATACTTAATAATTCTTATAATACAATAACTGAAAAAAATTTTCATCCTTTGAGTTTTTTTTTCCCTTGTTGCTGGGCATCTATTAAATTATTTAAGCACTGATAATACTTAGTGTGTTCACAGGGCCTAGCACATAGTAGATAGTAAATAAGTACCTTTGCATAAATAAATAAAAATCTCATTTTTCAGATACTGCACTCATAAGTGAGAGGAAGCTAATGTGTCAAAATCAAAAGATGGAATAAAAGGAATATTTCTTAATTTCTAAGAGGCATGTGTTAATTTATTTTATTGCAAGCTTATGTGTTTCTGTGTATGCACGTATGTATGTTTGTATATATTCTGCTATAGAATCCCTTCATATTTATTGATTCATAAGGATAACTTACCATAAAAAAAGTTAACATCTCTACAGGTTAGGATATATTTTAATGTATTTATATGGCACAAAAAAATGCCACTTTTCCTGAAAGACAATCCTGTAGCAAGAATTGACAACTCTAACTGCTATATAGACATTCCCTGGGATGTTTCCTCCTTGCAAAAGTCTTACCATGATAAGGTCTGACAACATTCCTAATGTGTGGCAAAGCTGTCTACCAAAATTTACAGTGCTACTTTAAAAATATATCAGCGAAAAATCTAGTAAGAATATAATGCAGCAGAAATCCATTCATTCATTCATTCATTCAAGCACAGTGTTAGGATCTGAGAGTGAAACAATGATAACTGATTCTGATGTGCTTCCTGCTCTGATATCTCACTCTTGCATAGAAAGGAAACCAATTTAGGTTTGTGGGTGACAGGTGAGAGGAAGGTAAATTCAGAGGTCAGGGATGCTAGGGAGATGCATATTTAGTTGGAGTTTCTACCTTCAGGATAGGGTTTATTTTCTCTCTGTCTCTGTCTCTTTCTCAAACATAATTTCTTTCCTTTAGCTCAAGTTGAGAATTGAGCCTATACTATGGTGAATGCATACAAACACTAATAAAGTACATCTAGAAGTCTTTTTATTCAGCTTGTTGAATATGCATTGCTAAAACTCAGGTACCATATAGAATAAAATATAATATACTTGATATATGGCCCTTCATACTCAAGGTATCCCAAAGCACTTTACAGAGCAATGGCTTAGATAATGTAGTGCAGTGATTGTGTTGGCAAACTTGACTGTCATTACTAACTCAGCAATAGATCACACCATAGCCTTGAACGTTATAACCTGTTTGAGTGAAAGAAGCAAAGTTAGCTAAAATTTTAAGAATTATACCCTGATAGATTTTTAAAATGACTTCCTGGATTGTTATTTTTCTTCTAAGTCTGAGGTTTTATTTAAACAACACACTATTCCTTTTTCCAAGATTTTACCCATGCACAGGCATCAGAGCAACAATTTTTATTAGACTGTACGTTCAAGGAAGAATAACGGAAAATTAGAAATTAGAATCCAGTTCAAGTTTTATGGATTTAAATCTATTTTTCAAAAAAATTTTTCTGTGTTCCATAGATAAAGCTTGGAGAAGTTGTTTTAGTGTGTGTGTGTGTGTGTGTGTGTGTGTGCTTGTTTGTTTGTTTTTTTCTGTGGGGGGAGGGCATCAAGTACTGAAAAAATATATGCCTATTATAATAATTTATTTTATTGATATCTGTGATATACAGTTCTAGGAATTTCATATATTTTACTTTCAATCCTCATAAGAACCCTATGAAATATACATTATTACCTCCAACTTGCATGTGAAGAAACAGGTGCAGAGATATTAGGGAACTCATTCAAGGTCATATGTTAATAAGTAGGAAAGTAGTCTTTAAACCTAACTCTGTCTTGCTCCAAAGTGTATGATTCTTTCCCTACATGAAGCAGTCTATGAAGTGTAAAGACAAGGAATATGTTGATTATGCTTCATTCAAAATTGAAATTGGAAAGTAGTCTGACAGTAATGCAAATGTATATAGGCTAAGATTATACATCAAATATAAAGCATAAAATACTAACGAAGATGATGTTATTCTAACAAATGAAACTATCTTGAAGTTTCAGAATAATTTCAGACACTTCCAACATTCAAAAATAGTCTCTGTGACTACTTGTAGAAGCAAACCTCTCAAATTGGATGTTAATCAATGTAAAGTCAGGGCCAAAGTCTAATTGTTTTCTCACAGAAGTTATTTGACTTTATATAACATTTGGACATGAAAACAAAATTATGTACTTAAATATCCATTGCCTGTTAGATATAAAATCCTAAACTAGGGATTGTGGAATTACAAATATGAACTAAATATGGATACTGTTCTCGAGAAACTTACATTTTAGTGTATTTGTACATAAATTTCGAAATGTGGGAATTAATTAATAAAATGAAAGAACAAAGGAAAAAGTACTGGAAGTACAAAAGATGAAAGGGTTCCAGCAGGAAGGTCAAGGAGGACTAATAATTAAAAGGTACAATTGCACAGATAACATACATTATGCTATCTTCTCTCCCTAATGTTGTCCTCCACTCTCCTTCATATAATGATCAATAACATTATTGTATATTCAGACACTTATCCAAGAAATCTACACTTTCCCTTTGGCGTTTCTTCTTCTTCATACAGTTCATCCAGCATGAAAGCTGGCGATTCTAGCTGGTAAATGTGTATTTCTTTTCCACGAGCTTTACCCTCTTTTCCTTATTCTCATGATAGTCCAAACTTCTTTTACCTCTCATTTAGATAATCCCCAAAGTCTATCCACATCTGGATTTGCCACATTTCAGTCTTCTCGTCACACAGTAGTCAAAGTTCCCTTCCATAATGCCGATATCACTCTGTCATCTCCATGCTTAAATTCTCATTGTAGTCCTCATTTAATTCACACTTCTTCATCTATTTTATGGGGCCCTTTTTGATGGCAGCTGCTTATTTCTCATGTCATTTCCCCACTTCCCACTCTATCTACTAACCTCCATTCATGTAAGTACTTAAAATTCTTAGAACACACTCTGATTCCCAGTATTAAGACTCCTACAACAAACTGTTCCAATTGCTCGGAATGCTCCCACAGCACATACTAATGTTTTAGATTACAGCTGAGCATTCACTTCCCCCAGCCTCACACTCACTGAGCATTAGAGAAAACCACATACTGCTTTGGGTCCCTTCACCATATTTTCTCTTAACGGCATTTTTCACACCCATCGTAACCACCCTCTGTATACCTCACTAGACTTTAAGCACCACAAGAGCAATATCTGGCAGATAGTACTAAAATGAATTAACAAATGTATTTATTTTTCTACCTCTCCTCAAGATTGTAATTTAATTAGTTAAAATTTAGCTACATAAGAATTAACCCGTCAATAACTGCTTTGCAAAATTTTACAATGGATTGAAGAAGAGAGAGTTTGTCATAAACCCCCTCAAGGTCCATCTTGTTCTCTAGAACATAAGCTCACTTGCATAGTATGGTAGATTAGAACAAAGATGTCCATGTCCTAATTCCCAGGACCTGCGGATAGTTACCTCACATGGCAAAAGAGGCCTTACAGATGTGAGTAAGTTAAGGATTTTGAGACGGACAGATTACAGTGGATTATCCAATGGCTCACTGAAATCACAAAGGTTCTTATGCAAGGGGTTCAGCAGGATTAAAGCATGAATGGGACATGTGGCATGATGGAGGCAGGCAGTTGATATGGTATGAGAAAGAATCCATGAGTCAAGGAATGTAGGCTACCTTCAGAACCTGAAACAGGCAGGAAGCGGACTCCCCTCAGAGCCTCCAGAAGAAACCAGCCCTGCTGATTCCTTGACTTCACATTGATTTTGGACTTAAGACTTCCAGAAAATTTGAGAGAGTGCATTTGGGTTGTTTTAGGCAATGAAATTTATGGTACTTTATTACAGCAGCCATAGAAAACAAGGACATATAGTGATTGTCACATGGCAGAAAAACAATACATATTTATTAGATGAATGAAGGAAAACCCTAAGGGCAATGATGCCTGAAGGTGTAACTGAAAAAAAAAAAGCAAAACCGCAAAGTCAGGAGCCCATAGTCACAGATGGCTACCCCAGTTTTTGGAAATGTTGGTTAGAAATAATTTTAAGAAAAAAACACAGATGGAAACAAAAATACCTGATGAATTGAAAGGTGCAGAATAGAAGCATTGCTTCTTAAAGTGTAGTGTGTGCCAGAAACACCTAAAAGGCTGGGTGCCCACTCCCAGATTTCAGATTTAGTAGTTCTGGGATGGGGCTTGAAATGTTCCATTTTTAACAAGTTCCAGGTAAAGCTGCTGCTATTGGTCCATGGGTGACACTTTGAGAACCATTAGGTTAGAGAAATATCTATTATTTTTGATTCTCCTTGTTTTTATCAACTAATTTTAATAGCTGATCTGTTTCATGTTTTCAAACATCTCCTATGTGGCTTTTACAGTTTACTCATTTTCAAAAAATATTTGCATCTTCAAATGCATTAGCCTTCATTTTATATGTAAAAGATTTATACTTATTTTAAGTTGAAGAATTAGTTGAAATGGCATTACGTTTCATGAGATAATTATTTTTAAAAAGAGAGGCTTTCTAAATATGTAAAACTCTAATAAAGACCCAAAAACCTTCAATCTAACTTCTTAAATATTGATGAATGTAGACATTTGGAGGGATAATGGAAAAAGTTTAACTTTAAAAAAGTAATAATGTTGAATAAAAAAGTCAGATACCCAGAGTATATAATCTGTGATTCCATTTCTGTCACATTCAAAAAGCAGAAGAAATTAGGGGCAGGTAGTAACTGGGAAGGAGCTCAAGGGTGACTATGGGGTTGATGATAATGTTCTATTGGTTCATTTGGTTGCATGTGCACTTAATAAACTGTACACTTATTACCTGTGTATTTTTATACATGTATTTTATGTTTTAATTTAAAACACTTATTTAAAGAAAACCTGAAAGGATTATTTCATATGTGTTTGCTACAGAGTGTTTGTTTGTGCTTGGGTCTTTTTATGTATAGTTCCTTGAAATAATTTTTCTGTTGGCAAAGTGATTCAGATCTACTTTAGATAGATACTGTGACATAACTATTTCCTGAGATTATTCTTTAGCACAAGTAATTTTTAAAAAGTGAAAAAGTATTTTGCTTTCCAACACTTTCAATGAGAACCTACTGGATTTTTAACATATTTGTCTACATGAATCTTACAAGTGCATCACATGTGTACACAAGACAATTTATATGAGTTCTTTTTTGTAAAGAATTAAATATCACTCTGTTAATATTTAGAAGGTAAAATACAGAAGTGCAAACAAACAGACAAAAAAAAAAAAACAAAGTGTTTTTTGTTTTTTAAATTATTTTACAATATGATGAAATTGAAAACTCATTATTGTGTTTATCTTAGTTTTTAATTCATTCCTTTCCTTCTCTTGCCTATAATCTATTCCAGGAGCACTGTGTCATACTTAGCTACATTATAAAGAAGTGAAATAATTGGTTATGCAGTCAGTGATTCTACTGGATTAAAAACAAGACAGGTTGGTAATGATCCAGCCAAAGTGAATAAAAAGAGAACAGGTAAGCGCATATGGTACAACATCTGCTTTCAAACTTAGAAAATATCTTCTCTAATCCCTGAAGCTTTCTTGGCTTTTCTTCTTAATTCTCTTTCTTTGCAGAAAGCACTGTGAAAACATATCCTGACTATTTTTTACATTTATTATAATTTTTCCAAATATTAAATCACTACAATTTCCATTTCACAGTTTCTGATCCTATCACAAAAGCTTCTGAATACCGAAGCAAATAGATTTAGAATAGTTAAACATAATACTGAATCTGAATCTCAAAAATCTTTCTCTTCTTTAAGTGTATCCAGTCTGTTTCATTCTTTATCTTTTACGACAGAAAGTATTTTTGATTTTTTAAAAGCCTGTCAATACATTTTGGGAATTTTATATAAACAAGTGTATTATATATTTTACTTGTATTATTCTTTATCTTCACCAAAGATAGCTGAATGCACCCAGGCACCATTCTGAACACCATGGTGCTTTGAAAATACATTTTAATCTTGCTTTCCTTTCCACAATGACTTTAATTTGCTATCCTCTTAAATAGCTGAATGAGAAAAATTAGTTTTAAAATGCATTGTTTTGATTCTTGATAATTCAGGATTTCTGATAATTCAGAAATTCAGGTTGATCTATTAAACGTATTTTCCTGTTTATTGGGTAAACAGGTTCTATAAGAAGAACTTAGAAGTGATCTTCCAATTTTATGAATATTCACTATTTAATTATTGAAAATTAATATTCAACACTATTTACTTGTTCAAATCTCTAACATCAACTGATGGCTTTTCACAATAATTTTGCTACGTTCCTGTGAATCTATTCTACCTTTTATTGAGCACCTACTGTACCGTGAATTTTTCTGACATCCATCTCGTTGATCCTCACAACTATCTTGTGAGGCATCATTCCCCACTACACAGACTAGAAAATGAGCCTTAGAGCTGGTGAAATAGTGTTTGAGGTCATGGAGCTGGTAAAGAGGAGGCTGGCTCTTCATTCCAAACTCGGCCTCTTTGATTCCATTACCTGTGTGCCCCTGAGTCTATGTTAGTATATCTATATCATAATACTTATGAATTTTAATGTATTCTCTCCTATTTGAATTAAATGAGGATTCATATAAAAATTCTAAATTCTATATGGAGTGAGGAATATTGCATTCATTTTTAGAATCACTGTCACAGGGCGCCTGGGTGGCTCAGTTGGTTAAGCGTCTGCCTTCAGCTCAGGTCCTGATCCTGGGGTCCTGGGATCGAGTCCCATATCAGGTTCTCTGCTCAGCGGGAGCCTGCTTCTCCCTCTCCTCCCTGCTCCTGCTCTTTCTCGCTATCTCTGTTTCTCTCTCTCCCCAGTAAATAAATAAAGCCTTAAAAAGAAAAAAAAGAACCAGTGTAACAACCATTCCCTTAGTGACAGCACTAGGAAGGTATTGCCAATAAGAAAACTCAGAAAAACATGGTACAGGTCAGTGATGGGATGGCTTTTGGAAGACTGAAAATACTGTGGTGAAGTTTTCTTACTTCTGATGACTAAGATGTATTTGAAAGATGCACTAATTCACTTAAGTCACCAATTTTACAGTTAGAAAATTATCTCTTTAGTATTCTCAATGTTGATATTTAGAAAGAAGTTGTTTACGTTTGCTTGTCTCTAAAACAGAACAAAGTTGATATGTTTAATCTACTTCAATGTTGTTCTTAAATAATTCTATAGTTTCACCTTCTTTTATATTATGGCCTCACACAAGAGCTAATAAGCTTATAAAATACATTTCTTACATCTGTATTTTCATGTAGATTAGCTTTTGAACTTCTGAAGGATTTCTGTTTCTTTGATACTGATAATCAGCCATTTCTTGTCTCATAATAGTTTTTAAGTGATAAAAATATGACCATTAGCTTCCTTTTACTTGTACATATAATTGGTTCATTGTAACCATGAGTTATAATCAACAAGGGATCTGAGAATTACTCAACAAGTGTTTATGTTATTATTAACCAACCATTTTATATTGTCAGCATCTGCTTCAATATCATCCTCAGATTATTCTAATCTGACCTATTGTCTTTAGATAAAGATCCTCAGTAAAAAGGTACACATCCAGCATTGGAATAACAGAGGAAGGAAGAAGAGTCTATTCAGAGAGAAATACAATGTAAGTGAATATGGTATTATAGTACCAGGTGATAAAATGCTATTGTACTGTATTCCACACTCACAAAAAATAATAATAATAATAATAATAATAATCAATGACTCCTCAAGTGCATTTACTAAAGAGAAAACAAGATGAAAAAGAGAAAGGAGACGAATGGAAATAATCAGCTCTCTTCTCCTGGAAGGCAGGATCCCTGCTAAGCAGACTCCTCAGGGAGAGAGAATATCATTTTCTGCCTGTCCAGGACTAAAGCTGCTAAGGAACAGAAATGCATGGCTTTCTTAGGAACTGTCACTTTTGTGGAGGGAAAGATTTAGGGGACTTATCCAGCAGCCTGGAATACTATATAATAGAAGCATCATTTTTTTTTTTTTTAATAGCAGTGGCCCAACCGGATTCCCTTCCAGCATTGCCCATGATGGCTGCATCCCTTAGCCGAAAATGATTCGTTAGTGTGGAGTGAGGGGGTATGTCTCTCTTTTGCCTAACGTGAGTTCGTCTTCCCTCAAGCATTTCTTGAGTGGCTTTAAAACAACTTCTCCCCCGGGGCTGCTGGGTGGCTCAGTTGGTTAAGCAACTGCCTTCGGCTCAGGTCATGATCCCCGAGTCCCCTGATGGAGCCCCGCATTGGGCTCCCTGCTCAGCGGGGAGTCTGCTTCTCCCTCTGACCCTCCCCCCTCTTGTGCTCGCTCTCTCTCTCAAATAAGTAAATAAAATCTTAAAAAAAACTTCTCCCCCAGTGTGAATGGGATTGATTAGTCATAGAATCAAATATTGTTCAATTATATCACAAATATATATATATATATAATAATCATAGTTTTATGATTATTTGTTTTATGATGGTTCTGTTTGTATTAGGAGCAAAATCCATTGCAGAAAGTTAAAATGCATGCCTGTCTAAAGAAGTATTCCAGAGGTTGCATTTTGAATTGGGTTCAAAAATTACGTTACTGAGCACAGTAGGGCCCAAAGTACATAAACTGGTTTATCCAGTCTCTTCTTGTGAAAATTATAAATCTAGCCATTAAATATGATGCTATATCTCTAAATCCTATAAAAGCTTATAATTTGCTCTCTACTTAACTATGCACTTTAACTAATTATTTGAATATGAATTTATTACTAACACAAATGTGCCTGATTGACAGTTAAATAGGCCTGCCTTTCCTTGTGTAGTAGAGCAACATATTCATATGCTTCCTCTCATAGACACTTAGCATCTTCAAATTAACAAATAACATGGGTCTACCTCTGTTGCTAGGTGGTGAAGGTGGGTAGAGATAGATTATACACCGGTGTCTAGCTTTAAAATTCTAAGCACAGAAGTGTGCATATGTGTGTGTATAGACACACATATATGTGTATCTGTATGTATAAATATACATACATATGAACACAAGTTGTATTTTATTTTCTCTTTTTTCAAAATTAAGTTTTCAGCTCTCAGTATGTTCTAAGATTAGAATCTTCTTTTTTTTCTTTCCACGTGGTTGATGGCTACTCAAAAAAGTCTTTAGAGCCAGCTCTACCTATTTAGTCAGTCCCAAGTTGATATATGTGATTCACAACGGACGGTAAAGTTTTAGATTACTTTATCATTGACTCCTTATCTTTACCATAAAGATCACAGTGGAAGAAAAATATACCTAGATTACAATTACAAAAAGTATTACTTTTACAGATGTTAACAATTTACAAGTTATTTAATCACCGACTCTTTTTTTTTTTTTAAAGATTTTATTTATTTATTCGACAGAGAGATAGAGAGCACAAGTACGCAGAGTGGCAGGCAGAGGGAGAGGGAGAAGCAGGCTCTCCGCTCAGCAGGGAGCCAGACATGGGGCTCGATCCCAGGACCCCAGGATCATGACCTGACCCAAAGGCAGCCGCTTAACCAACTGAGCCACCCAGGCACCCCTTAATCACTGACTCTTAAACTGCTAAATCTTTTTTCCTCTGTTGCTTTTTTTTTTTTCTTTTTTCCGTTCAAGTGCACTCTATTGAATGCATTTGAATCTATCCTACCTTCTTTGCCGCTTAAAAGCTTTTATCAGAGCTGTCCTAGGACCTTGAGTCTCTTGCTAGGTAAATATCCTAGCCACTGACCACCCTTTTACTACTTAGGTATTTATATATAAGGCCTCTTGAGTTTGTATGTAATTCTTATTGATATCATTACCTTTTAACTGGCTGGGCTCCTTCCCTATGAGTGGTTTTTGATGCTAGCCGAGAGAATGACACTCCTAAATAATTTTTCCCCCAGGCATTTAATGCCACACAACTGAATTGTTATTAAAATTTGCATGATCTAAGAAATAACTTTTGATCTAAGTTAGTTTGGTTTAAAACCAATGACATAAGTATAAAAAAATCTGTTATAAGTTTTCTGATTTTTACAGTCACTTTCTTTTTGTTATAAAATTAAATCAAAAAGAAGAAGACTTTATAGAATGATATAAGCATACCTCTCCTTTTTTAAGAGCAATCAATTTTATGCATTTAAAAGTGTATGTATTTATTCGAGTATGAAATGTAAGAGACAAAGAGAAAGAGAAAACTTATGGTAATGATATTTATTGATAAAAATTTTTCAGCATATATTCAGTTAATATTGGCTGATAAATATGATAGAGGGTACTTATTCAAATTTGTGGCATCATTATACATTAATTGTCTCACATAATTCTGCAATGTGTTTGTTATTTGCTACCAGGAAGACATAAAACAGATTATCACTTCTTTGTGTTCATATTTATATAATCATGCCTGGATTGCAAAGTTAAGTTTTTATTTTAAATTCTCTTTCCATAAATACTTGACTTGAATAATTATCTCATTTATAGAGATAAAGCTAGACTGGATTTGTTAGAAAAATGATCATATGTATTTTTAAGGGAAATGCATCAATGCTATATATGTATTGTTTTTCTTTCATTTATTTTCATATGGTCTGACAAGAGCTTCTCTTAGGATAATAGGAGACGGCTAATACCAGCCAGAAAGTGCAGAGATAGTATGCCTTGTGAAATAAAAAATCAATGTGATATGTCTACATTTTCTATTTTTAATAGAGCTATTTTTTTTTCTTTTCTTTTTTCCCAATAAATGGCACTTTTACAGTCCATTGGTGGGACAGAGAGGTGAAACTGGATCTTTGAAGACCTCTCTTGTCACCTCTATCATTATTCTGCTCCAATGACAACAGAGTGTACTGTCAACGTCCTCCGGGTAATACCCTTATTACATGTGTCATTAGAGGATGTTTGCCATATCTGCTTTAACACCACAGACATTTTAAGTAGGTTATTCCATCACTTTGCCATTTTGATTATGACAACAAAATGACACCATATTGAAATGGATTTTGGAAAGAAAGGCTAACTGTCCAAAGAGGTCCATGCTCATTCTAATTAAAATTGGCTTAGGTGGCACAACCTTCATAATTCAGCGTATGACTATGAAGGATATGCATGTTGAAAACCTCCTCTGCTCATTAGTGCTATTTCTGCCAGACACCACTACCTGCTCTTTTCTTAATGAATGCTCAGCCATCTCTTTAGAAGATTGTGCAGCTTCCCTGAACTGAAGGAACTGTCTTATTTCCTCCCAAGTTCGTCAGGAGTAAAATCAGGGAGTCACCTCTTTGACATTTCTCAACCTCTGTACTTATTTATCTCTTTGAGACCCTGCGCTCCAGAGATATCACTGTCTTAATTAAGAAGAAGGATGTGACCATGGTAAATTGACTGATTTCATTGATTAAGGACTAGCTGTACAAGTAACATTGATTTTAACAGTGGGTCTACATAAATGTAATTGTTCGAACATGGGGCTGCATAATTATGGTGATGTACGAGAATAGTTGGTTTGTCCTTTTCAACCTTCACTAACATTCTTTTGCATGATAATGTACCTTGTGCAATTAGCAGAAATTTTAAATGTTACAAATGTCTTTTGTGAAGACATGAAGTAATAATTATATTCTAATTTAATTCAACATCAGACAGTTTTTCTTTTTGTCTTTTCATCTTTCTTCTTTTTGTACACATAAGATCATGCATATGGTAACACGAATATGGCCTTTTACTTTCTACTACCTATGATCAGTCCATACAAATATATACAAATAACCCATTTTTATTTCAAAATAAATATACTACATATGTTTTGAAACGCAGTAACATTTACTATTAAACAGATTTTTAAAATTTCCATCCCAGGGTTAAGTCCAAAGAAAGTACATATTATCATCCTATATATTTATGAAAAAAATATGTAAAGGTCACTGAGTTTGTAGAAGATAGATGATTATAAAATTATTTGTTAAATTGTTCTTTAAAGGAGCAAACATATATAAATCACAATGACTATATTTTTTTATTTGCCACTACTATTTTTAAATGAGGAGTCAAAAATAGTTTTCTGGGAGTACACTGTAGGAGCCTTATCCAATAGGAACTAGATTTCCAAGTAGGTAAGGTTTAGTGTACAGGCAGTCAAGTACTTTGGTATTTTATGAAACTAAATTCTAACCTGTGTATAGTGAAATTGAAAAAAAATAAAGAGAAAGTAGTCACAAATTTACCTAGATAAAAAAATGTTGGTTAGTGAATCAAAAGCATTGGCTTTTTGTCATTAACCTGCCACTAATTAGTTCTGTGACCTTTTGTAGCTGTGTACCATTCATAATAAAAAGTAGCTTGTAAAATAATGCAAAGGCTCATTCTTCATATGGGTCTGTCTCTTTTATCAACTGGTAGGCCAACTAAAAGAAGAATTTTATAAACTATTGGGAAAAGTACTAAGTGACCAGGTTCACTGTGGTTGTATGTTTCCATGTCTATTAATTGGTTGGTTTTTAGATGGTTAGTATTTGCAGCTTGAACTAGGATGGAAGGTTAATAACTAAACTGATAGTACTATGATCCCCATATACCATTAATATCCAAAGCCTTGCTATGCAATCACATGATCATCTTTTTATAACCTGAACTCTCTTCTACTACCTTGCACATGTATGTAATGGGGATAATATATTTCAAATGTCATCTGATGGTGTTTCCTTATCAATGAAACAATTTCTCTTCCTGTATCTCATCCTTCAGGGAAGCTAAGTCTAGCACTTTCCTCTTCTACCTCCCACTTCAGAGAGAACAATGTATAATCCTACCCAATAGCTATAGGAAGTAGAAGATTGATAGTATCGTAGAATATGGGAAGAATATGGGAGATGGAGCTTTTTAATGCAAGCACTCTACCATGAGTGTTCTCACCTCCTTTCACTGGGCCAGAATCCCCAAGTGTTATGTGTGTGTGTTGGGGGGGGGGGGATTGTATGTTTGGTGTGTGTAATTTGATGGAAGGTGGTAAAAGCCAGAAGCAAAAGACAGTTTTGTTGGGATCCTCATTTGGAATGCTGAGGGAAGACTGATGGCTCCGTGCTAACTCAGGGTAGCTGTACTGGAGTAAAAAGTAACACCATAGCATGTTAGAGAGAACCAACACTCTCACCTTCCATGAGGGATGGAAAAGAAACCTGTGTGATATGGGAGTGCCACAGGGGGAAATACACTCTAACAATTAAAAGCAAGCATATCTAACATGAGTCCACCGTAGCAAGGGACAAAATGGCCCTACCACAAAGGCCACTTTTGGCCAGCCCAGACACAGCCTGGAAAAAGGAAGTTGCTGAATGGATGCTTCTGTAAAAGCCAAGGAGAGGCTAATAAAGCAAGGAAATGCCACCGCACTCTGATTCAAGAGAACAAGCCGCACATGGATCAGCTGCATCTCAGAAGGTAGCAATGCAACAGAACCAGAGATCAGTCTAGAGACGACCTTCTACCGCAGAGAGAGCTGAGGTCCAGAGAAAAGCATGGGGACAATACAGGGACTTGAGACTCTCTTCCCCCTTAATGATGAGTCCACATAAACCCAAAGCATCTGGATACTTTCTTAGAGGCATTTATCTAAAAGAGACTATTAAAACTTAAAGGAAAAGGGAAACAGAGAGGCTAAATTTAAAGGTATTTCTTTATCCTCAAATCCCACCGACAACTGACTACAAGAACGGTCTACTAAGTTAAAGCGTGGAATTTATACAAAATAAAGAAGTCACGTTTTCTTTAATGTGAGCAAAAGTGTATTCAAGTTGTGCCCACTAAATTTATTTTGGTTTGCTACAAGGCATGGCCATTTCCACTTGGTCATGGTTTTATTTAATTATCTTTATTTTAAATTCAAATCAGTCAAGAGAGACCTTCCCATTGGGTGGAGAGCTTGAGTGGGGAGGCTTTTTTTGCCAAAAGCCTACTATGTTTCAGGTTCAGTGCTGAGCGCTTGAGATACATGGGCTCATTCGATCTTTTCCACGACTGGATTTACACACTTTAATGTTAATGATGAGGAAATGCATCCCAAGATTTGCTGGGAATGCGGGAATATAACCCTACCTAATGTTTACTTCTTTAATGCACGTATGTACGCACACATATCCCTATCCTTTTTCCTAAAGAGACAATTCAATTATACTTACGGGGAGAAACTCATAAAACCTATTCAAAAATATTTTCCTCTCACACTCTAGAGACGTGTAGTCACTTTCACTATGGATGGAGTCAGAAAAGGAGATCACTGCAAAAGTTTACTCTTGAAATAGGTATAATGTTTTTTGCTTGTCAGGCAGAAGAAAAAAAACAGAATAGGAGAGAGGGGTAAGACCTCAAATATCAAGGGAAGTTTGGAAACCTGCAAATCGTTTGCAGAGATGGTAACATCAATATGAAATGGCAGTGGTGAGGTATGCAGCTGGCCAGTCATCAGAGCCAAATTATGAGTGACTAATGCTTTATTAGAAGGACTGAGATTTCATCCCAAAGACAGTGGAAAGCCCCTGAAGGTTTTAAAGCAGGAGTGTGACTTAAAACTGCATTAAAAATCCCCCTGCCATCAGTGGAGAGTTTAATACAGAGAGAACTGACTAAGAAACAAAAACTTCAGTTGGAAGACTTCTGCAAAAAATCCTAGAGAGAAACAATGTCTATGTGAAATAATGCAGTAGCAGGTGAAAGAAGAGGTAGAATATACTGGAGAGATAAGAGAAATTCTCATCATCAGGTGGGAACTCATCTTGCCTCTGGTACCAAACTCCATGGGGATAGGGAAAGTAATTAGCATGAGAGCAACTATAGAAAGTTTGTAGGTCCTTGGTACTCCCTTGATTATGCTTGGGCTCGCTTAAGACTGTGATTCTATGAAGTTTTGATAATCTTGGCTGTCATTTGAGCAATGGATCATAGCTATTTAATATGGTCAAATACAATTTTTAATTTCTTCATAAGATCAAATGTGTGTGAAGTCATAGTCAGGACATTCTGTTTTGTTCTGTTCTGTTTCATTTTCTTATTTCTGCAGATAAAAAAAAATTCAATACATATTTCATAACTTTGGGGTATATATAATATATAAAAATTATGTTTAGGTACATATAGTCTTAAATATTTTATATTTACTCATTTTATTGTTTTATGGATTACTAAATGGAAATATTAAGTTGAATTTAATCATTTTCTTCATCATTTATACTAAATAAAAATGATTATGTATATATGTATATCTCATTCTTTGCAATTGATTTTGGACAATTCTGTTTCTTAAACAATAATAGTGACAGGTAAGATTTATTAATAACTTCCTACGTATCAGGAATGACACTAAGTATTCCACATGGATTTTCTCATTTAATCCTCACAACTACACAATGAGGTAGGTGCTTTTATAAGAAAACTGATTCATGAAGTTGTCCCTAGGTCACATTACTCATAAGTGGTAGCCAGCACAATTCAGATCCAAACAATTAGACTCTAAGTCCTCTGATAGAGGTAGATTAATTTGCCTGGCAGCTCCTGGTATGTAGTAGTTGCTCAATAAATATCTGTTGAACTAATAAGCAAACAGATTTTGTCCATCTCTAAGTAAATGTCAAACTTATATTCATAGACTTAGAATGACCTTATCTGAGAACAATGGATAGATATGGGAACATAATCACGGAATTAACATGAGTAGATTTGCTTTATAAGAGGCAAAGTCTGGTTCCAAAAAGGAAAATCCATAAGACAAGGGTAAGACTAGAGGCAGCGAATCTAGTTAAGTGCTATTTCAGTAATCCAATGAGAGCTCCCAAAACAAACATGGGTAGAAAAGGTGGAGGAAAAAAAAAAATGAATTTTGTACACATCAGGGAAGGAGAATTAACAGAAGTTTGTGAGTAATATGATGTTATGGAGTAGGCAGGGAAGTATACCCTTTACACAGTATTATGCAAAGGTATCTAATATTCACAATTGCTTTCCTTTAGTGATATTTATGGGGTCATGCCTCATAATTTTCATGACTCACAGAATTTGTTGCAACAGTTTTGAAGTCTACATATAAGGAGAGGAAATGTCATACTGAAGAACTACAAAGTGAGACAAAGAAGCTATTGGAAAAGAAGGCTTAGAATTTAGGTGTGTAACATTTGAATGCTAAGATATCCTAATATTTCTCTTTTATGACCTATTTGAACTCAGCCAATATCTGTGTTCTTTCCAAGTCAAGTAAACAAGTATTGCCTAAGAGTCTATTGTTTATTCAGCCATTTAAAAAAAAAGTACATATTTAATAGGTGACAGGTGCCATACCAAACACTACCTAGTTAGTTACTTACTTTATAATGGCATGTAGGCAATATATCTCCAATCATCAATAAATTTATATGGGTAGAAAAAGATCATGCAAACTCAAATTCTCTGCAAATTCAAAGAGTAAAATTAAACAACATGGGTTATTGTTAGAAAAGACCGGCCTCAGGAGGAAAACTAAGTTTGGGTTGAATTTATGTAGTTATGTGACCATTCTACACCAGTCCTTTCCCTAGTCACTGTAAGGGATTACAAAGACAAGGAAAACTGTCTGTTTTTATGATGTTTACAGCCTCTCTGAGGAATGGTTAAAACTTGAATTACCAAAAAAAAAAAAAAAAAAAAAAAAAAACAACCCACCAGAAGAGAGTATCTCAAAAAAGGAAATGGTATTTGTAAAAGAATCCTCAGGAAACCAACATATTGGGAGTGGAGAGCCATACTGGGAAGTAGTGGAAGATGATTATGGATAAATAAAATTGGACCCTTTTATTGTGGGCTCTTGGGGAGCATATCAGGTTCTTGGGAAAACTCATCTTTGAATAGCCCACATAAAATGGGATTGCTTGTTCTTTTTTTTTTTTTTGAAGAAAGTCTTTGAAACAAAGTTGCAATCAAAGAAACATCAGACCAACTTGAGAAGTCTGAAGTAATGTAAATCTTTTAGTGTCCCTTGAAGAAATAGAAGCTATACAGAGTGTCAGATAGAAAATCTTGTGGCATTTTAGAGATCTCTTCCTCTTTTCTGTGCCCCTGTCTCTTCATAGACCCCCCACCCCATGGCATCCCCGTCTGCACACTGCACACTGCGCATTCAGTCCCTCATAGAGACATTATAGGCCCGATAAAAACCTATACACTCCACACAGGGGCCTCCTTAATCCTTTCTTGGATTCTTTCACTCCACCCCCAGAATGAGCAGCCCCTCTAGAATTCCACTGAATAAAAATGTTCATCCTAATACATCATTCTCAGAGAAAAATAATTGCTATTTCAACACAACTATTTCACAATTTATTCAAACTAAGTGGAGAGAAAAAACAATTTTAATTAAAACAGGAAATTGCATGCCTACATAGATGTATTCTAGTAATTTGTTGTTGTTATTGTTGTTATTTTGTATTTTGTATGTTTGTTTTGCTAACAACCTATTTTTTTCTCCTCCCAGGTTGGGCATTCATCTTTTTTTGTTGCCCTTGAGAATTCTTTGCTTGCATTAACCAGGTAGAGTCTACTGAAGTTTGTTCCAGAAGACACTGTAATTGTCTTGGGAGTTAAGGCCACCTCAGTTGCTTTTTACAAGTTGGCCACATCATGTCCCTTCACAATGCAAAGGCAACAGATGTGAAGAAGGCAACATCTTGGGTGATTCAGCTCTGTTACTTTGTTATTATGTTTGGTCCCCAGTCTACCCCCCCACCCCAGCAGAAACCATAGCGGCTCAGCACTTGCCATCTGGGAGACAGTACTTGTGCCCAGCCTTGCTGGTGGAACTAGGACCAAGTGGGGTCCATATTAATTTCAATAGGGGAAGTTTTGGCTGTATCAATTCCAGTTAGAAAAGTCCTGAAAATAAGAGGTTGTACATTTTCCAAGTGTTCGTCTGAAGGAATAACACATACTGATACAATTTTTGCACAGCAAAGTACACAGCAAAGAATCTTCCTATAGTATTCCCTATAGAATTGTAATTAATAAATGTGGAAGGACTAAGGGAAATAAAAATTCACTTTTAAATTCCACAACAAGGGTGCCTGGGTGGCACAGTTGGTTAAGCATCTGTCTTCGGCTCAGGTCATGATCCCAGGGTCCTGGGATTGAGCCCCACATCAGGCTCCCTGCTCAGTGGGGAACCTGCTTCTCCCTCTCCCTCTGCCTGCCTCTGCCCCTGCTTGTGGGCTCTCTCTCGATCTCTCCCTGTCAAATAAATAAATAAAATCTTTAAAAAAATAAAATAAAAAAACCCAAATACCACAACAAGTATTGCTGCAGGCAAGATCCACTAATAAACGCCAATAATAGTGGGTAAAAGTTTAAAGAGAGACAGGATATTTGTCAAGTCTCAAAGTTTTCCCCCAAAATATTTATTAATTACTCCAGTGATTTTAACATATATATATGTTAAATATATGTTTATATTATATTATATATATATTATATATTTTATATATTAATCCGTAGAGTATGGAAAGGAAAAAAGAGTAACTTTCCACTGGAGAAACCTGGTAGACACCCTCTTAAACAAGAGGGTTACCATTAACATCCCCAGTAATGAGACATACTGCTATCATGCACCCCAAAATTGCCTTGATAGGAAAGAAATAACATCTCTATTGTGTTTCTTCCCAAAATCTATAACCTCATTCGAATGATGAGAAAATATCAAGCAAATCCATATTGAGGGACATTCTATAAAATATCTAACCAGAACTTTTCCGAAGTATAAAGGATAGAAAAACAACTTCCTCCATGACTATCTGTCACAGATTCTGAAAGACTAAGAACCCAGGGCAATTAAATAGAATATGGTACCTTGTATTAGATCATCAACATTAGTGTAAACTTTGGCCAATCTAAACAATGTCTGCATTTAGTTATAGTATTGTATCATTTTAATTTCTTAGTTTTGCTAAGTCAGCCATTATCATGATAATGCAGGATATTAACATTAGATGAAGATGGGTGTCATATATTTGGAGACTTTCTATACTAACTTTACAATATTGCTGGGGGTCTAAAAGTCTTCCAAAATAAAAATAAAAAGCAAAATTTAAATGAAAATATATACAAAATTGCCTGTCCCCCTTTTTTTTAAACTCCAAATTCCTTTTATGTCTAAAATCTCATATTCAGGGGCGCCTGGGTGGTTCAGTCGTTAAGCGTCTGCCTTCGGCTCAGGTCATGATCCCAGAGTCCTGGGATCAAGCCCTGTATCGGGCTCCCTGCTCCGCAGGAAGCCTGCTTCTCCCTCTCCCATTCCCCCTGCTTGTATTCCCTCTCTCGCTGTGTCTCTCTCTGTCAAATAAATAAATAAAATCTTTAAAAAATAAAAAAATAAAAATAAATAAAATCTCATATTCACATGAGCTGTAAGTATCTCTTTTTTCTCTTCATGCTCTTTTGCTCATCTCATGACTCTCTGTTTTCAACCTCCTTTCCCTACTGTCATTTCTTCAGAACCTGTCAGAAAAAATAAAAATAAAACAAAAATACAGTCTTAATAGTTGACTGTCTGTGTCATGCAAAGTTCACTGGAGCTATTCAAACCTTGGATCTTAAACAGAGTCTTGGTTAATTTGTCTCCAAATACTGATAAGTAAGGTCTTTCTGTGTTGGGAGTGGGGGTAGGATGAGGGATGAGATTAGATTTACCCTCTCCTGTTCACTTTCTAACTTTAGGATCTTCCGTGAAGGATTTAGAAGCTTTATAATGATAAGAGTCACAATATCTGGGCTCTAATTCGTACTCTTTTTCTTGCTGACTCTATAATCACAGAACACTCATTTAACCTCTGTAGACTGAATTTCTTCAACTACAAATTGAAGAAATTTTGCTTCTGCTCCTCCCAGAGCAGTTGCTATCCTCACATATTTGAATATCCCAAGTCTTCCACTTTTCATCTCCAGCAGCATTCACCCTATCATTTCTTCTCTGATCTACCATTATCATCTCTAAACTGATTGATCTGTTCCCACCCTGGCCATTATCCAATCCATTCCTCATCCTGTGATATAAATAGTCTGTCCAAAACCCAAATCGAATCATTCCAGCTTTCTTATTCAGACCTTCGGAGGCCCACCATGGCTTGTGAGATGAAGACATTTCTTTCTTTTTTTTCAAGTTTTATTAAGTTTTTTAAATTTTAATTGAAGACCCTACAAGCTCAAACTTCTTTGTACTTCTCTAGGCCCAGCATGTCATGCTCCTCCATGCCATCTGAACTCTACCAGGGCATTCTCTCCATCTCCCCTACTCACTGGACCTTTTCCCCTGAGTCAGTGCTTCTCAGCACTTCCCCTTCTGCCTGTGGTGCTCTTCTCTTGCCCTGGTTACCTCTCGTCTTGACTTCTCCCTCTATACCGCAGCCCAGGTCACCTCATCATGAACGCTTCTTTTTTTTATCACAGTATAAATGTTTATACTGCTATGTGCATCTGTTCTTCAACATGCAATTCAGCAGAAATTGTATGTGTATTTGTGTGATTAATTAATGCCGATAACTTACCCCAGATGAAGTATACATCTAAGCTTTCTGAGAATCAGATCATTTCTATTTTGACTTAATCAGTGTTTCATAAAGTGCTTGGCACATGTCAGTGCTTGAAAAATATTTGTTGAATGAAATATTAGTTAAAAATATTTGCCATGTGTGGAATACTGTATAAATGTGTATATTGTCACCAGATTACTACCAAAACAGTGTCTTTGATCTGAGCAACCATAATATTTTAGGATTTAAGGATGACTCCAGTTCAAAATGGAAACTTTGAGATTGTTGGAAGAGTTATTGTATCCTGGTCAGTTTAGTAAAAGGATTGAAAATATGTTATAGTCATTTTTTGTTATTCTTTTGTACTGTGATCCTAATTTCAAAACATTTTCATCATCCCTGTCACCATTAGCAGTGACTCCCTAGTCCTCCCTACCTTCTCTGCCCCTCTGCCCTACTACCACTAATCTACCTTCTTTGTGGATTCACTTACTCTGGACACTTCATATAAGTGGAGTCATATAATGTGGCTTTTATCACTTAATATAAAGTTTTGAAGGTTTATCCATGTTATGACATGTATCAGTATTTCATTCCTTTTTATAACCAAATAATATTCCATCATATGACTATATGCTATTTTTGTTTATCCATTCATCAGTTGATGGACATTTTTTGAGTTAGTTATTTCCAATATATGGCTATTATGAATAATGCAGCCATGAGCATTCATATGCATGATTCTGTTTGTATATGATGTTTTAGTATTTATTTATGCTGTGCTTTTGGGTCTGATTTGGACCTCATGAATACTTTGTGAGATAAGGCAAGTCTTGCTATTTCCATTTTACATGTAGGGAGAGAGGATCTCGGATATAACTGCCCAGTACATGCTAGAGTCAGCATTCAAATCCAGTTCTGTTTTTTTGACATGAATCATCAGTGTGTTTTTTAAATACATTTTTCATTTTTTTATCATTTTTCTTATTCTTGGTAGTTATAGTAATGCTCTATAAAGCCGCCACAAACACTGAATTAACACATATCTAGCTATTGCTCCTAGGAGATGTAGAGGATGAGGTTCCTTAGAGCCTCTGGTCACAGCGTTGTCATCAACTGATCAATATATAACCCTGCTTTGTGCGTGTTTCTGTTTAAGGAAATTTGAATATATATCGTTTATTCATTAACATTGACTCAGGACCAACAGCACTATAATTCATACCTGAATGAAGCTTTATCCAATACACATGTCTCTGTGAGGCACATTCCAGGCGTCTTGTCTTTAGGAACATTAGACAACACTTTAACACTATGTATGTAGGCTCAGGTGACATTTTATTTTTTTCTTCATTTTTTAAAATTTAAGTTCAATTAATTAACATATAATGTATTATTAGTTTCAGATGTAGAAGTCAGTGATTCATCAATCTTATATAACGCCCTCCTTAATGTCCATCATCCAGTGACCCCATCCCCCCGACCCCCTCTGCTCCAGCAACCTTCAGTTTGTTTCCTGTGATTAAGAGTCTCTTATGGTTTGTCTCCCTCTCTGATTTCATCTTGTTTTATTTTTTCCTCTTTTCCCCTATGAACCTCTGTTTTGTTTCTTAAATTCCACATATGAGTGAGATCATATGATAGTTGTCTTTCTCTGATTGACTTACTTTGCTTAGCATAACAGGTGACATTTTAAATAGCTAAATTACAAACCAACAACAAAAACAACACAAAAATGTGAAAAACGTGGCACAAAATAAACTGCAAAGGGGATACCTGCTTACGGTATGAGAGTTGAGCTGAGCTGAAACAAGAAGGCAGAGTGTTGCTTTGTTCGACCTCCGCTGAGAACATGCACGTCAGGCAGCTCGCGTTCCTTCCCACTCTGCTCGTGTCCACGGATGACTGCGCGGCTGCTATTGATCTGGGCTTTACAAATACATTTTAGCAAGTAGGTGAATTCACAAATATGGAATCAGAGAAAAATGAGGATAGCCTTCATATGTTGCTTCAAGTTGATCTAGAGGTCATGTCTCTTATATTTTGTTCTAAAAAATTGAAATTGCCCTAATAGGCTGAAAAAGTGTAAAAATTGTCTTCTTTATCAGATATAATCCACCAAATCCATTCTGAAGAGTAATGTACTTTCTGAAATATGTGACTATCTCTATCAAATGTCTACCTTTTCTAACGCAGAATCAAATAAAGATATTATCCTTAGCAAAATATGTTAATAAAGGTATTATATGACCATATAATTATAGAATACACATTAATTTCTGAAGTACAGCTCAAACATTCCTTTAAAAAGCTTTTATTATTTATCTTCAGATGGTTCCAAATAAGTAGATGTTAAAAGTTTGACATACTTCCACATATTCTTGGCAGTGCTGACGTTGAAATCTGTGTCAGAGACGTGGGTATATTAAGGATGGCCACAGCAAAGCCACATCCACGAGCATCTCAGGGAGTCGGGAAGGAGCTGATGCGGAAATACAGCCTTCTTCCCAAACTGAAGTCATAAATGGCTTATGTGTAATGTACATTTTATTATGTACATATGCATTATATGTGATATGTGTAGTACATATACTGTGCAATTTAAATGTGAATTCACTTAATTTAATACCATTTTTCTATACTACCTTTTATGCCTGATAGTAGCGTAGTAATTTTTAAGACAAGAGACAGCTACAAAATTTCTTTGTGTAATTCAAAATATGCCCATTTCACATTTTTTCTTAAAAAAATGTCCATTTTAACAGAGATTTCTGCATCAATAGTGGAGATAAAGGAACATAAACAATTGCATCAGCTTAGCAAACATTTCTCCTATTAATTCAATTTTGCATCCAAATTATAAAAGAGATAAAATGTGTGTTTCAGAAAACAATAATAACATGGCTCATTAGGTTGTATTTGAGTGAGGACACGTGTATGTAATACTTGAAATAAGAAAGAAAGGCATCATAATGGAGGTTAATACCAGAAATTTGGTATTACAGGCAATTGCTTCAGATCATAAATACATGGCCAATAATGTAATTTGAAGTATTAGACATTCCACATTGTGCTTATGTTCATATTGCACTGATAATACCACTAAAGACCTTATGCAATTGAACAGTGTCATGAGTTTGCACAGAGGAGTAGGAACACTTCAGCATCCAAGCCAAGGTGGAATAATGTGAACTTTTTCCACTTCTATTTGCACTACCTTTTCCTGACCTATACAGTTTCTCTGGATCTTAGTGACTGTGCAAAGGAATTGATTTTACCAGGACTTCTAATGCTGCCAGTCTTCTATTCACTTAAGTCAGTGTTTGATTTCACGTTTATGGGTGAGATTGGGAGATTAGATAAGTAATAGAGTAGAGAGAACATATGAAATAGTTTTGCGTGTGTTTCTTGTTCTTGGAACTTCCTTAGAATGATCTATGTCTCCTTACATTTACATTTGCCCCAAATTCTCTCTCTCTCTGTCGTGCATGCGCACACACAGGTTTCATTCCTTTCATTCCAGATTCCTTACCATCTACAGTGATGACAAAAAGATGAGAAATTTCTTGACACTAGTGTCTGGCAGAATTCTTTTGTCTTATAGACTTAAAGCTGTTTGTGGCAAGTTCTAAGTACAGTGTTTAGCTGACTGCATATGCCAAGTAAATGTTAATGAGGGGAATAACAAATTGAAGACAGCTAGTGGAATCTGTAACTACATATCTTCTCTGGAAGAGCAGATCTAGCAAGGTGACTTTTCACACACTTGAATCGACCTGCCTCATCTGTTGTTAAAGAATAGCTATCTATCTGCTAATGTCTAAATGAGAAGCTGAGTCTGCAAGTCAAAGCACTACATTTATATTGACTTTTTGATGTTTGTGAGTAGCTGTGTTTAGATGCCTACATCATATTAGTACCACAGGCAGATACACCAGAAAGGTTTCACTTTTGCTCACGTACATCATAGCTAAAACATAGATATATAGGCAGCCCATAAACATACTTAAAGTGATGAAAATAATGGCGTAAGAATCACAGATCTGGAAAATTACAGAAATCAAAACTCAATGAAAGATATAAGTCAAAGACATGAACAAAATTACTTCCATAACAGAAAATAACTTTTTAGAAAGCTGTAAAATATAGATGTTGCTAAGTGATGAAATAACTAAAGTGAATTTCAGAATTGTACGTGTAGATATTTATGCAAAAAGTAAACAAGTAATATTTAGATGTGTTTGTGTCTAGTTAAATGCCTATTGATTAAAGATATTTCAGATCACTGGCTGCAAATCAAATGTGATGAACATAATCAGTAATGACTATGAGGAGTGAGTAGATAGTATCCTCATCTGCTTACATGGGCAGAATCTTAGTCATAAATTGAATTAGTTTCTTCTATTGTGGAAACATTTTATTTTTGTTAAAGTTAATGTGATCCTAATACTTACACTTAAAATCCAACCCAGTTATTTGTATTAGGTATTTGAGAATCATACAAAAACCAAAAACAGCTAAAAAACAAAAACAAAAAACATTGCATAGGCAGACCAAAGAAGACAGAGACAGGTTAGGAAACATCAGGTGTGCGGTGTCTATAGAAGTGATACAGAGAAATCTTTAGCTTCTCAACTTGTGAAATTAAGCAACGAAATGGAATTAGAACTCAATTTGTTGCTTTTCACAAAGATGCTAGAGGAATGGCTTCTTTTCTCTAAATTACTCTATTTAATCTAATATTCCCCCCTCTTGCTCTAATACCCCTCTCACCAGTCCACTCAAGAAGTCACTGAATGTTTAGAATCGAAATAAGAGCTATTTTCTAGATTTTGGATGATGTCTTCAAGGTGGCGATTCAAAGTATAAAGTATCCTGGTGACTTTGTCCCATTATCAGCTTATTATTTTTGTGTACATAAAAAAAAAAATTCTCGCAGGTATTAACAATTGTAGTACAAGAGTTACTGAAGATTATTGTAGTACTCTCTGTAGTAATTAACATTATACTGGATGCATCTAAATATTAAGATGCTTACAATATATGTTTCATAATACTATGCTTTTTTTAAAAAAAAAGAAGATTTTATTTATTTATCTCAGAGAAAGAGAGAGAGAGTGCAAGCATGAGCAGGGGGAGGGGGAAGGGGCAGAGAGACAAGCAGACTCCCTGCTGAGCAGGACCCTGGGATCATGACCTGAGGCCAAAGGCAGATGCTTAACATACAGAGCCACCCAGGTGCCCCAACACTATGCTTTTATATCTGACGCCTCCACTAGTTCATGAGTTCCCTGAAGATTTTTTCACTTACTCCAAATCTAACTCAGCATCTCATACACAGAAAGTGCACAATAAATATTTTTGAAGGAATGAAAGTGATTAATGAAATTTACATTTAAATTTACTATAGATTTATTTAAAAAAACTGTCCATTTGTCTGTACGTTTCATTCAATTAAAGAACAAGAAATCAAAGATAAAAGTTACAATGCTTTTTTAGTGCTATTTCATTTATATCAACTCTTTAAAAATGCTCATTTTTTCTTAAGCATAATATTCCACATTTTTATGCAATTTAGAAATTTGTTATTCAACTATGAAGTCTTTTGAGTGCATTACTATTGAAAAAGCTATCAAATACTTACTGCATATGTAAATGTGTAAATAAGAAAGTTGAATCCTCTTATTATTACACTGAATACATGCAAAATCACCACACTAACAACAACAACAAAAACCTTGAAAATTGAAATTTAGTTGTAAGGTTCCATGTAAGATTACAGAATATTTATTAGAAATGAGAAAGTAACATTAGATAAAATTACAGTTGCCCATATTTTTTTTGATTTCACTGCTACATAATGCCCTGATTTGTGATGCTTGTTTCTCATTACTATAGCAATGAGATTTTATTATAATAATACTTCAAGAAAAGAAGGTTTCAAAACCTTTTAAAAAGGGATAATCTGTTAGATCTTTTCAAAAAGATTCTGTGATTCTTCACTTGTAACTCACTAGGTTCATGTTGAATGCCTTATACACGCAGACCTAAAAACACACAAAATTGTTAAACTCTAGCAAATAAAACTTTCAATTTTTAATGGGCTCTAAAGCAGTCTTATGTAGATTAGGAAAAGCTTGAAAAATATAATTTTGAAGTAATCTCATTCAGAAACTAATACCTATCTGAATTTTTGAAAAAAAAACCCACAGTATTTTACTTAATACAATAATGACCTTTTTCTAGTAATTTGCAATATGTATTATTCCTTTAGGGGAATATCATCATGCTTCCTGGTAAGATGAGATTTCCTATGTAAATGCTACCCTTTTAAGGTCAAAAGCTATACTGAGTTAATGATGGCAAATGAAAAATGGTCAGGTGTTCAATATCAACAACAATGAAAATCCAGAGCTTTGTGATAATCCTCTAATATATTTTAAAGCAGTTATAGCTATTTTAATATACCTATATATGTATGTCTACTTATAAACATAGCTATATAGATATATGTACACAAATACACTAGTTTCTTCAGCACAGAACACAATTATGCTATTATTTTAAATATCAATTTGAGCCTTAATCTATACTAACAAAGTCAGTAAGACCCTTCTAAATATTATTAGTATTTTACATTCAATATTTTCCTTCAAGCATTAGCCACGTATCTGTTTTAATATCATAGTCTAAGGTTCACATTGGACCACACATCTAGACAACAAAAATTATTCACTGTAAAAGTCACCCTTGAAAGAAAAAGAGATTGAATCTTTTAAATAGTTCTCTCTTTGTTTACAATTGAGGAACTTTTTGCAGCCATTACTCCCTTCTCTTATTTAACAAGATGACACAATCTAAAAAGAAACTAAATGCAACCATATTATATTTTATTATTATTATTATTATTATTTATATTTTGGGCAAAATTAGCTTTTCTAGGTCAAAAATTTTAAGAGTAAAAAAACACTGAAATAAAGAGAAAAATAGAACTTGTTCAGAGCAAATTTTAAAAAAAGGCAGTTACCCATAAAGCTGTCAAATGGCACTGCTAACTATAGTAATTTTTTCTATAATTTGATGTAATCTTGACCCCTGTCACATGTTAATACAGCATGAAGAATAGTGGGTAAGAAAACATGCTTATTAATGAATTGGAGATATAACATGACATTGGTTTTTTTCCTTTGAAATATCTTAATATTGGAATTAGCAGAGCCTAGACAATTTCAATATATAATTATGTCTGTCCATATCTTGCTGGTTAGTGCTGTGATTAAGAGACATTTAATTTTTAATTATGCCATAGATGGCAGGTTGATTTTTGAGTCAGGTATAACAAGGATAACTCTGGACATGAACTCTGTAACATGAATTGTAATTTGTCGGCAAGGAAAGCTTCTGCTGGAGACTTTTAGCAGAAAGACAAACTAGAGTTAAGGTGGGGGCAGTTGCCTAGCTGGTTATCTCTACTATTTTAATGACTGTTCTGGTTAAAATACTTGCAACAGAAATAAGGTAAATGCAATTTTTAAAGTCTTGTGTTGACAGATCAGTGCCATGACATACTTCACTCTATTCTTTCTTGTGTTTCCCATTTTGCACCTCCCCAACAAGTACACACACACATACATTCATAAAATTACTAACAATGATGTGTGCTGCTAATTTCCTCATTTCTGACTCCATTTGTAAAAGCCACAAGGTAAGATTTTGCAGATAGGAAGAGGGTAATTTCTTTGTTTATAGGAAAAAGCATCCTCTGCTGGGAAGCACTTCGAGGGTAGTTCCCTCTTTCCTTTGATTGTGATTTTTCTCAAACTTTAATACTGCACTTCATCACTTCTTCCAATCACCAATATATAATGAAAGTGAAATATTAAATTAGTGTGAATATGGACAAATGTTCCAGGACTATTCTTTGGAAAAGGATAGTCACTTCAGTCCACTAAATCAACCTGCAAGACCATGATAAAGGGTTATCAAGTGCATAGGATGATAACTCCTGATTTTTGTTGGTCTGACAATACTGGGCAAGTTATTAGAAGCACAGGGCTCAGTGAGACTTTGAGAGAATTCTACATTGTACAAACTTAATGCGTGTAAGCCACTCCAAACAAATGGAAATCTATGGTGTATAAGAACATTATTTGTTTAATGGAACTGAATATAACAAGAACACTCTCCTTTATATCTTCATGTCATAAGGAGCATCATTGCTGCCTATGTTGCGTGTATTACTTTAAAGTATTACTTGACTCACTCTTTTGAGTCTGTGATTTCTCTAACACTTCCCAAGAAATGGGTTTTTCACCTCAAGTTGACTGATACCATATCCTGATCCACTGAAAAGAGCCATCACCTGCCCAGCTCTTTTTGCCAAAGCTCACAAGGAGAGTGAGTGGCTTGCTTGTCCATCAGCCAGTGCCAGACCAAACACTCTAAGCTGTAATGTAGATGCAGGATGTTCTGCATGAAGCCTTGCCAAATTTCAAGTCTCCCAGTATCACAATACAGAACTAAAAATTTACATGCAAATTTAAAGTTTTCCTTGGGAGGGATTAAAGGAAAGCACAGACTATTATAAGGTGGGGTGTCCTGTGTATATGTGCTTAGAACCTGACTTGTCTTTTTCTCTTCAGTTCCTCCAAATCTATTGCAATCTCTCTTGAGAATCAGTCTGGGGACCACCTCAACCCACCTTAAGAAACATCTTAATCTTCTCACAGGAAATGTTTTCCCTCTGATTCTTTTGTGAGTTTTGAAAATTCCAGTAGTTCTTCAGGATATAGCGAGCATCTTTTCATGTTCTCCTTAGGCACTGTAGCCTAGTGCAGAAAATGAACATGGGTGCACCAGTTCCTGTTGAGTCCCTCACCAGTAAATGTGACTTACTTGTAAAAAAAAAAAAAAATGTTCTTCCTGTTAGTAGCACACATTTTCCTTGGAGAAAAAACATTATAATCCTGAAGGAAGTGAATAATTGTTTCCTCTTACTTTTTGTGAGCTGTAAACCTCCTCGCCATTATGAGAGAGAAATATCTGGCTCTATTTTGCCCTTCCTGGGACATGCTGTATTATTCGCAGCCAGTGCTTGTCACTGTGATACCCAGGAACAAAGTTACTGGTTCTGATTATGCTAGGCTTTTAAAAAAAAATCATTTCTACCATTGGCAATTGAGTAGTGTTAAGAGTCCAAGCTCTGAGTGAAACTGGCTGAATTTGAAGCCACTTACTCTATATTGCTTTGGACAATCTGCCTAATTTCTATAGGCTGTTTCTTCTTCTGTTAAAAATATTACCTAACCGAGTGTTATACACAACTAATGAATCATTGAACATTATATCAAAAACTAAAAAAAAAAAAAAAATTCCTAACCCATATAAAATGTTTAAAAGATTCAATGAATATATATAAATATATATGTATGTATAGAAATGAATGTGTGTGTGTCTATAGATATATAGATATATAGAAAGAGAGAAGAAACAGAGGAGAGAGAGAATAGTGCCTGCATGTAGTAATGCTATTATCAAAGGCCTGGATGAAGGGTAGAGTGGTTGTACAATGTAGTCCAAAATTTACATGACCCAGCAAAAGATTTATAACCTTCTTCAATAAATCATTATGAGGTTTAATTATACTCAGTTCTTTGAATCTTGGAAGCAGTGTGAACAAGTAAATAAAAAAAAATTTTCTGGTTCTCTGTTCCCACCAAACTTTGCCCACCATTCTGATCAGTGTAAATTTTTCCACCAGAATATTGCTGAGCAATGAATCACTTAAACAGTAATATACTGTCAGTTCAGCCCAGCTAGGAATTTTTTCACTACCATAATTTATAAGAATTTTATTATTAAATAGGATACCATGATGTTTGAATTACTATCAGTCCTACTTTTTTATAATTCTTTCATATTTTGATTAAAAATGAATATTTTCAAGATCAGCTAAGAATAATGGACACCATTTAAACTGAAAAATTTACCAAAACAGTAATATATACTTATACAGACGTGTGTGTGTGTGTGTGTCTGTGTGTAGTGAAGCTGGTCACTAGTCTAATATTTCAATGATTCATCACTATTGGGATTATGATAGCCATAACAAAAAAATGCTTAAGCTGGAACAAGTTTGGGAATATGTACAAATTATGTCCAACTTGGGATGGTTACTCAATGAATCATACAAGTTGGTTTTTCTGTGTTAATATCCACCAACATCACATTTATAGATATATTTATGCTTTTTTATAGTAGCAAGGAGCTGCAAAAAGCTCAATAAATGTGTGTATCATCTCACTTGAAATTTTGTGCAGTCTTCTATAAAATGTGAAAGTATATTAGGAGCATGCATATACAACTATCTTAAACATGTCTTATCATATTGAACCAAGCAATAATCCTTTTTGAGCAAAATCTACTAAAGGTAAAGAGAAATGTGACATTAGAGAAGGAACTTGACAATTTATAAATCTGTTTGTGAATGGGTGAGAAGATAACCCAATAACACTCAAGATACTCCAGTAAGATAAATATGAAGGGTGAGAGCTATTCAAAGCAGAAGGCTCACTATGAGGCACTCATAGACTAAGCCCCCGATAACAAGTCTCCTCTTTCCATCAGAGATCTAGTGTCAAGATGGTTAAGTCATACATTTCTTTGTCATTATAATTAGAAAACCTTGTTGTTCCCACTTAAGTAAACTTAAAAATAATTTCTAAAACTTTTTACCCCTATTGCCAGTATTTGGGGGCATATTTACAATTCAAAAATTAAGCATTTTTTTTTCAGATTTGGAAATATCTTACATGCTAATAGTGATCAAGCATTTAAAATTATAGAAAAAAAATTAAGAGAGGTTTTGTGCCTCTTTTCACTATAATTTCATTAGTATTGTGTCCTTGTATTTCTTGTACTTCTTAATAGCCTATGTATCAATGCCATGATTCCATAATTCTATACATCTGAAGTAATGTATTATAGCCATCATTTCTGTGTGAGTAGAGCCTCTATTTTTACATCCTTTCTACTTTATTCAGTGAAGTATTTGGTTATATGTCATCCTTTCCCAATTTTATTCTATCTAACTTGCATGAATTAGAACTCAGTCATACATGTTGCTAAAGCATATGTCAAAAAGTCAACTAGCTTCTACTAAACACCTACTATACCTTAAAATAATATTGGATATAAAATAATATTACTTTGCCAAATATTATTTAGTTACTACTTCTTCCAAGCATTTGAAAATTTGGGTAATAAGAGTGAAATATGAAACTTTCTTTCAGAGAGGTCACAGTTTAGCCGATAAATACTCTATCTATGCATACATATATATGTGTATGGTAAATATATATGTGTGTGTATATAAGAACACAGCAATAACAGCCAAGTTGTACAATTACTATGAATCAATGAAATTACTTGATCTTCATTATCTCATGTCATCGTTACAATATTTCTATGAGTGTGATATATTTTAATCTACATTTTGATGATGAGAAAACTAGTAGGCACAGAGGCTTAGAAACTTCCTAAAGTTCACTCAGATGTAAGTGATGACTCAAATGTAAGCAGAGGGTCAACAAGATCTGTCTTACAAAACAGTGTATCCATAATCACTTCACTGAATCAGTCAAGTTTGGTTTTCTCTTTTTGTGTGCAAGTGTGATGTCAAAAGGCAGTGTCATGGGATTGGTAGAATAGAGGAAGAGCAGTGATGAGGGAGGAGAGAGAGGAATAGAAATGTCCTCAAATGGAGAGAATATGAGATCTTTGGAAATGGAAGTCTAAATAAGATTTACTAGGATAAAAAGGAAAGTAGGAAAAGAACAATGTATTTTGGATAATGATGAATGAAATGAGAGCAGAAATAATTAGAGTTGATAGGAGAGAAGCAGTGGGAGGTAAATTTGGAAATTTATACTGAGACCAGAGTTTAAAGAGCTTTGAAATCCTATTTTGTGTTTCTACTTGATCCTGTAGGCCTCAGGGAGTTCTTGAAATTTTGCAAATGGAGGAATGACTTAATTGCCTACATTTTAGAAAAAGAGTTCTGGTTGCAATATAGAGGATGGATTAGAGTAAGTAAGAGGAAGAAGAATGGGGCAGTCACACTAGTCAAGTGAAATGTGATAGAGATCTAAATTAGAGCACTGTCAATAGGAACGGATAAAAGGGAGTGTGAGCACTATTTCAGTAACAAAATTGTTAGGACCTTGTGATGAATTAAACATGGGAGATAAGTAAAACAGACTCTGATATTTCTGGTGCAGGCTGAATGATGTTGCAATTAACAGATATAGAAAATAAAGAATGGGATGATTTGCAGCAAGAAAATGATTAAATAATCTACATGGATATATGGCATAATGAAGGAGATAATCAGAACAAATAAAGACAGTATATTATCACTTACTACATTGGTTGGTCCATGCTGTAAATGAAAAGGTTTTAGAGAGGAGGTGAATGAATCTCTGCCAGGAGGTTTAGAAACTCTTTCAGGGCTTTTCTTTGTCCTTTTTGACTGTAGTACTGTAGTTGCTATTCTATAAGTCAAGGAACTAATGTGATGCATTTTGACAACTGCTAAGCATGCCTTTTCAAATAGAAATTTGGGAAATGAATGGATTTATAGATTTAACAGGCCCACTGTGAAAAAGTCCTAGGTTAGTCCTATATATTGTACTTACCCAACCCCCATTTGTCCCCACCATAATGGGGAGTGCATGATGGAAATATAGGTCTCCAGACTTCAGCATAAACTCTGGCCCTGTATCAAATAACCTTCGGTAGATTTGGTCTCCCCAGTGTATGGCCAACAAAATAAATGGCTACATGTCTCTTTAGGGAAGAACTGGAAAACCATTACTGTAATTGTGGGTTTTTTTTGTTTTGTTTTGTTTTGATTTTTTGTTTCGTGTGTGTGTGTGTGTGTGTGTGTGTGTGTGTGTGTGTGTGTGTGGTGTTTCAAGGTTCTTCATAGAGAAGTAGCCTTTTAGTTAGTTGTTGGGATCTGGGTCTGAAAACAGATTTGAATCAGGAAATAGAGATTATGACTTTTAATTGGGGTACCTAATCTCGGCTCTCAGCCTTCTAGTCAGTTATTCTTAATCTCTTTCTCTCTCTCTCTCTCTCAGAGAGATTCAGTCTTCCCCATTGCCACCAGATAGCCCAATTGTGTTACGGCATTCTCATAAACTTCAGAGGACAGTCACTACTGAACTCTTAGCAATTCCGGGAACCTTCTGACTAGAATCTTAACATCTTTGTAAACAGAATGTCACGTGGGTCTTCTGGGACATCACCTCTTGTGTTTTCCAGTCTTCTACAGAAGACCCATCTAGCATCCCTACTTTTCTGAGCCTTTTGATCCCTCCTCCACAGTTGACCACAGTGGGTCTGGTAATGTTTTTACAAGCTTCCAAACAAATACAAACCACGCCCAAGTGCCCATTCCAATGTGTTGAATCTTGTGTCATTGGTGAGTGCCCATTTATTCAGCTTTATATTCAACACTACACTGAAGTATACTCTCCTGGTTTCCACTGGTTTATATTACCTAGGTCCTACAGCTCCACTGACTTATAATTCTTTCATTTCTTAAGAGCCTAGCATTTACTCAGCCTGGATATGCTGGTATTTGACATTATGAGAAGTTACAGTTCTAGTGACAAAGAGGGAAAGTGCTGGCAGATCCTGAGGAAGGTGGACATTTACCTCTAAGACCTCCACTTCATTTGAAGTCCCTTAATAGTCTCCAACCAAGGCAGTTGGGATCTCTCCTTTGATAAAAAAAGGTTTAAAGTACTTCAGCATGCCCAGTGGGTCCAGTGGAATCAGAAGATTCAAAGTTTTCCAGTGCACCAACCTAGATACATCCTCCCAAGTCACAAGGTCCCATTTTTTCCCTATCACATCCCTGGCTATGGTATATGTGGCTTGCCAAGGATGAGCATTTGGTTTTCCATGAATCTGTACTACTCTTATAATAAATCATGGACTTAGTCATCAGCTGAGTGTGTTCTCCTGCTCTGAAAGATAGGGTCTCTTTATATGTTGCCATTCAGGACCTCAACACCGACACTTTTATTTAAATTGTTAATTAGTAGATCTGAATCTGTCATTTTCTCTCTTCAAAGAATCAGTGATACTTATCAAAGCTGTCAATTCCATAATCCTTATAGTTATTTGTTTCTCTTTATCTTTCAAATGCTATATAGACCAGGATTCGACAAACTTTGATCCATGGATTAAATTGGAACTGTCACCAGTTTTCATGAGTACAACTTTATTGGAAAACCTCCATGCCCATTTATTTAGGTACTGTCCGTGGCTGCCCTTGGACTGCAACAGCAGAGTCGAGTACTTGATACCGTAAGATTTGCATAGTCTAAAATACTTCCTATTTGGTTCTTACCAAAGGTTTGCCCACTCCTACTTCAGACATTGTTCCTGCTAATGCATCCCTCCCCACTTTGATTCCTGTTACATCACTTTCACTTACCAGATGGTCATCATGGGTGTGTTCCTTAATTTTTCTAAGCCTTACTTTGCTTATTTCTATGTAACTTGGAAAAAACTAATCTTTTTTGGGATCATATTAGCACTATGATACATCAAAAATAACTCAAATACAGTATCTAAAAAAACAAAATTGAGAGGAAATTTAGACCTCTACTGAACTGCTTCAAAAATGTACTGATGAGGCATTTTATTGCATGCCACAAAACAACTTTCTTTCTGTTCTTTCAATCACACACAAGAGTGCTCTCTTAATCTCCTCAAAAGTCTTAACTATCATCTCTTCCCCCCATATTCTCCTCAAATTAACTTCTAAAAGTGATTTTCTTTGTGTTTTCCTGACCCAATTCCTGTTCCTCCTTTTCTTATAGGCTTCCTATTCTATTCTGTCTACAATGAGCAGTGTTGTGTTTACGTGTTACTATAATAAATCAGTCCTTTTTCCTGATTTACTTTAGCTCCATAGTCCTGCTAGTTAAGCAAATCAAAACAACTCAGATGGGAGGAAGATTCTGCATACTTATATATGACAAATGTTTTTGCTCTTGTCACCCATTTCTCCTAGAAAAGTCTGCTCATTCCCCCTGTCATGGGCATATTCAAATTCTAGCCAAAGCCTCTCTTCCTCTTCTAAAACTAACTTGGTTCCTCCGAGAGATCCTGGGCAGTGCTTTCATTTTAGCCTGTGTGCATCCAGAGACATAGTGTCTAGCAATATTTCAAGTGTTTTGGAATTTGGAACTATTCTGGAATCAAAACCAGAAATGATAGAATTCAATTCCCACTTATTTGAGAATCTATAAGATAAGAAAGCTGATGTTTTAACCAAATCCTTTTTGGACACATAGAATACTTCTTTTGACTATAGACTTCCCAAAAAAGGGCACTAAAATAACCTGGTGATAAAGAAAAACCAAATTTACTGCTTACTATAGCAAAGAAGACCACTATCTAAACAAAATCTTAGTGGAGTCTCTGAATTCAGAGGTCAGTTGTAGGTGGAATATTTATAAGATTCTGAGACTAGTTTCCAATGAAGGGGTCTGACTGGAATGAGGCAAAGTTTGTGATACAATAATTTAGGTTTGACAGACACAACAGGGGCAGAGTTTGAAAGACATGGCCTAGTTAATAAAATCAGTTGAGCAATCTATTATGATAAGGACAATATTTTTCTGAGGGTTAGTTGAGTAGTCTGTTTTCCACATAGATAGATATTCAGTAAGTTCCTGGGGAAAAGAAAAATGTTTAAATTATTTGCAGCTGGGTTTCATAAGCCAAATTCTAAAGATGTTCCCCAAGAATCTTGTCCCCTGATATTCAATCAAACATTAATCTAAGTACTTCTGTGAAGGGACTTTGAAGATATAAACAAAGTTATGAACATTAAAATAGAGAGGGGTAGATTATCCAGCTGTGCAGAGGATAATGACATGAGCCCTTAAAAACATAAATTTCTTCAGCAAGAGTCAGAGAGATGTGGTAAAATAGGAGAGAGGAGAGATGAAGCCAAAGGGGGTGGGTAGGGTGGATCAGAGAAATTTAAAGAATGAGAATGACTTGACCCACCATTGCTTTCTTTAAAAATGGAGGAAGAAAGGAGCGCATAAAGCATGGAATGTGAGTTCCTCTAGAAGCTTAGAAAAATCCAACAAAGAAATGATGGGGACCTCAGTCTTACAGCTGTATGGTATTGAATTCTAACAACCTGAATAAGCCTAGAAGTGCATTCTACCCTAAAGCCTCCAGAAAGCAATGGAATCCTATGGAGACTTTGATTCAGCTTTGTCAGACTCCAAAGAGAAACCAGTTGAGCCATAGTATACCTGATCTGTGACCCATAGAACTGTGAGATAATAAATGTGTGCTATGTTAAGCCACGGACTGTAGTAATTGGTTACAGCGGCAATAGAAACTAATACCATGGGAAAAAACTATCTAGATAGTAAACTTGTGTCAATGCAAACAACAGACTGTCAAATAATTATATAAAAAGCCTTAGTATAAAAAGTTAAATAATTGTATAAAAAGCCTTAGTTCTCAATTAACTTTGTGACTGCAGGTGGTTTCATTTCAGTGCTCCCCTTTAAACAGAAAAATCCTGGCCTACCCCCAGTTTTTACCTAAATTTATCCTATGCATTCTGAAGTCTAAAAGGAAATAAGAAAGTTAATTCTACACTTAGCAATGAAAATTAAACAGGGGCCGAATCTTCAGCTAAAACTCTGAGGACTTCATAATTAAGTGTGAGGAATTCCTTTATTTGCACATACAAGAACCTTGCTTGTTAGAGATCTGACTTCAAGAGATGGAAACTTAATCTGTATTACCTCCAGCTCCCCAAATCCACCCTGATATCTTGATTATGTACTGTTTGGACTCAGTTTCTTTATATCACATTCCTGTCCTTAAGTGTTTTTCCTAATGCTGAGAATTCAAAGTCTCTTGTGTTTGAAATGACAGTTAAATAGCCATAATCACTGCCATATTGATTGGATTCAGGAGTAACTAAGCTTTCACATTACTCACCACCATTGCCAAACAGCCATCCACAGGAATCCCCCAGACCTAAACACACACACGGAATATTTTCCTGATGGCATATTGTTATACATTCAACATATATTTACTACAATAGCTAGCTATCTATCAAATTGCATATCCAGTCTATGGCTGCTAGGCATTTTGTCCCCAAAACAAAGACATGTAATAACTTTAAATATGCAAATTTATTTTTAATGTGAAATTTCAGACACTTGCTTAATCTACACCATTTTTATGCCTCTAAGATTTGTTACCTCTTGCATTTCAGTCGGATGTTCTATTAACAGCTCAAGAGTTTTTCCCCATCTCTGATACAACACTTTCTAGAATATCTCCATTGTTGTAATGGGGCATGTAGGTTCTACTAATGTCAAAGCAGCAATTTTCAAAGCTGCTTGCTTTCTGTCTTATTGAGGCATTCCAGTATCCAGTGGAAATGATCTCTCCTAATAAACAAGGCAAAATCCCTGAATAAGTACACTCCTGTCTTCCACTGAGATCCCTTTCCTTTCTAGAGATTACCAAAAATTCTTAGAGAATAGGAGGTAGAAAAAAAATAGAAGCTTGCAAATAAAAGCATTTTACTACACTCCCTCAATTTTGTGAATTCATAATGCTTTATATCTATTACATCTGGTAGTCTCTAAAATAATAATTCTATAATAGAGCAGTATAGATAATTTCTATTGACTTGCAATGTTTTAGAAACAATCAGAAGTCATGTCTTGTCAATACCCACTTTCTAAAAGCATAATCCAAGAACTGTTTAAAATGAAATTGTACCCTTAAATAATCATGTATTTTTGACCAGTGTCATGATTTAAATTAAAAGTTGCTCCCCCTATGTAATCCACACATAGAAGTTCATCTCAGCATTGTATTAAATTCAAAAGAAATACTAGAAACCTATTTACCCACCTACCCACCCAGTTCCAAATAAAAATGGAAAGAAATTGAAATACATATTAAATCTCATGACAAAATAAATAAATAAATAAATAAAACTTCAAATCCACCCTGGTATCTTGGCTCAAATTATATTCTTTACTCAAATGATAGTTTCATTTAAAGGTTTAGGATAGCTACTCAAAAGTTCTCTCGTACTCTTTTCTTTCTTTCTCTTTCTTTCTCTCTTGTTCTCCTTTCCTTAACTCTATCCTTTTTTTTTTTCTGTTATGTTAATCACCATACATTACATCATTAGTTTTTGATGTAGGGTTCCATGATTCATTGTTTGCGTATAACACCCAGTGCTCCATTCAGTACATGCCCTCTTTAATACCCATCACCAGGCTAACCCATCCCACACCCCCCTCCCCTCTAGAACCCTCAGTTTGTTTCTCAGAGTCCATAGTCTCTCCTGGTTTGTCTCCCCCTCCGATTCCCACCCCTTCATTTTTCCCTTCCTGCTATCTTCTTCTTTTTTTTTTTTTTACATATAATGTATTATTTGTTTCAGAGGTACAGGTCTGTAATTCAACAGTCTTACACAATTCACAACGCTCACCATAGCACAACCCTCCCCAATGTCTATCACCCAGCCACCCCATCCCTCCCACCCCCCACCACTCCAGCAACCCTCAGTTTGTTTCCTGAGATTAAGAATTCCTCATATCAGAGTGATCATATGATACCTGTCGTTCTCTGACTGACTTATTTCGCTCAGCATAACACCCTCCAACGTCGTTGCAAATGGCAAGATTTCATTCCTTTTGATGGCTGCATAATATTCCATTGTATGTATATACCACATCTTCTTTATCCATTCATCTGTCAAAGGACATCTTGGCTCTTTCCATAGTTTGGCTATTGTGGACATTGCTGCTATAAACATCGGGGTGCACGTACCTCTTTGGATCCCTACATTTGTATCTTTGGGGTAAATACCCAGGAGTGTAATTGCTGGGTCATATGGTAGCTCTATTTTCAACATTTTGAGGAACCTCCATACTGTTTTCCAGAGTGCTGCACCAGCTTACATTCCCACCAACAGTGTAGGAGGGTTCCCCTTTCTCCGCATCCCCACCAACATCTGTTGATTCCTGACTTGTTAATTTTAGCCATTCTGACTGGTGTGAGGTGGTATCTCATTGAGGTTTTGATTTGGATTTCCTTGATGCTGAGTGATGTTGAACACTTTTTCATGTGTCTGTTGGCCATTTGGATGTCTTCTTTTTTTTTTTTAATTTTATTATGTTATGTTAGTCACCATACAATACATCATTGGTTTTTGATGTAGTGATCCACGATCCATTCTTTTCATATAACACCCAGTGCTCCATGCAGTACATGCCCTCCTTAATACCCGTCACCAGGCTAAACAAGCCCCCTCCCCCCTCCCCTTTAAAACCCTGTTTGTTTCTCAGAGTCCATAGTCTCTCATGGTTCATCTCTCCCTCCAATTCTCCCCCCCCATTTTCCCCTTCCTTCTCCTAGTATCCTCCATGCTATTCCTTATGTTCCACAAATAAGTGAAACCATATGATAATTGACTTTCTCTGCTTGACTTATTTCACTTAGCATAATCTCCTCCAGTCCCATCCATGTTGATGTAAAAGTTGGGTATTCATCCTTTCTGATGGCTGAGTAATATTCCATTGTATATATGGACCACATCTTCTTTATCCATTCATCTGTTGAAGGGCATCTCAGCTCTTTCCACAGTTTGGCTATTGCGAACATTGCTGCTATGAACACTGGGATGCATATGGCCCTTCTTTTCATTATATCTGTGTCTTTGGGGTAAATACCCAGGAGTGCAATTGCTGGGTCATAGGGTAGCTCTATTTTTAAATTTTTGAGGAACCTCCACACTGTTTTCCAAAGTGGCTGTACCAACTTGCATTCCCACCAACAGTGTAAGAGGGTTCCCCTTTCTCCACAACCTCTCCAACATTTGTTGTTTCTTTCCCTGTCCATTTTTGCCATTCTAACTGGTGTAAGGTGGTATCTCAGTGTGGTTTTGATTTGGATTTCCCTGATGACTAATGATGATGAACATTTTTTCATGTGTCTGTTAGCCATTTGTATGTCTTCTTCAGAGAACTGTCTTTTCATATCTTTTGCCCACTTTTTGACTTGATTATTTGTTTTTTGGGTGTTGAGTTTGAGAAGTTCTTCATAGATCTTGGATACCAGCCCGTTATCTGTAGTGTCATTTGCAAATATCTTCTCCCATTCCGTGGGTTGCCTCTTTGTTTTGTTGACTGTTTCCTTTGCTGTGCAGAAGCTTTTTATCTTGATGAAGTCCCAAAAGTTCACTTTTGCTTTTGTTTCACTAGCTTTTGGAGATGTATCTTGAAAGAAGTTGCTGTGGGCGATTTCAAAGAGGTTACTGCCTATGTTTTCCTCTAGGATTTTGATGGATTCCTGTCTCACATTGAGGTCTTTCATCCACTTTGAGTTTATCTTTGTGATTGGTGTTAGAGAATGGTCGAGTTTCATTCTTCTGCATGTGGCTGTCCAATTTTCCCAGCACCATTTATTGAAGAGACTGTCTTTTTTCCATTGCATGTTTTTTTCCTGCTTTGTCAAAGATTATTTGACCATAAAGTTGAGGGTCCATACCGGGTTCTCTATTCTGTTCCATTGGTCTGTATGTCTGTTTTTGTGCCAGTACCATGCTGTCTTGGTGATCACAGCTTTGTAATATAGCTTGAAATCGGGCAACGTGATGCCCCCAGCTTTGTTTTTCTTTTTCAACATTTCCATGGCAATTCGGGGTCTTTTCTGATTCCATACACATTTCAGGATTGTTTGTTCCAGCACTTTGAAAAATGTCATTGGAATTTTGATCGGGATGGCATTGAAGGTATAGATTGCTCTGGGTAGCATAGACATTTTAACAATGTTTATTCTTCCGATCCATGAGCATGGAATACTTTTCCATCTTTTTGTGTCTTCTTCAATTTCTTTCATGAGTGTTTTGTAGTTCCTAGAGTATAGATCCTTTACCTCTTTGGTTAGGTTTACTCAGAGGTATCTTATGGTGTTTGGTGCTATTGTAAATGGAATCGTTTCTCTAATTTCTCTTCTACGGTTGCATTGTTAGTGTATAAGAAAGCAACTGATTTCTGTGCATTGATTTTGAATCCTGCCACATTACTGAATTGGTGGATGAGTTCTAGTAATTTGGGGATTGGAGTCTTTTGGGTTTTCCACATAAAGTATCATGTCGTCTGTGAAAAGAGACAGTTTGACTTCTTCTTAGCCAATTTGAATACCTTTTATTTCTTTTTGTTGTCTGATTGCTGTTGCTAGGACTTCTAGTACTATGTTGAACAACAGTGGTGAGAGTGGGCACCCTTGACGTGTTCCTGATCTTAAGGGAAGGCTCTCAGCTTTTCCCCATTGAGGATGATATTCGCTGTGGGTTTTTCATAGATGGATTTTATGAACTTGAGGAATGTTCCCTCTATCCCTATACTCTGAAGAGTTTTAATCAGGAAAGGATGTTGTATTTTGTCAAATGCTTTTTCTGCATCAATTGAGAGGACCATATGGTTCTTCTCGCTCCTCTTATTAATGTGTTCTATCACACTGATTAATTTGCGAATGTTGAACCACCCTTGCATCCCAGGGATAAATCCCACTTGGTCGTGGTGGATGATCCTTTTAATGTATTGTTGGATCCTATTAGCTAGGATTTTGTTGAGGATTTTGGAATCCATATTCATCAGGGATATTGGTCTGAAATTCTCCTTTTTGATGGGGTCTTTGCCTGGTTTGGGGATTAAGGTAATGCTGGCCTCATAGAATGAGTTTGGAAGTTTTCCTTCTGTTTCTATTTTTTGAAACAGCTTCAGTAGAATAGGTATTATTTCTTCTTTGAATGTTTGGTAGAATTCCCCAGGGAATCCATCAGGCCCTGGACTCTTGTTTTTTGGGGAGGTTTTTGATCACTGCTTCAATCTCATTACTGGTTTTTGGCCTATTCAGGTTGTCAATTTCTTCCTGTTTCAATCTTCGCAACTTATAGGTTTCCAGGAAGGCCTCCATTTCATCCAGATTGCTCAGTTTATTGGCATATAGTTGTTGATAATAATTTCTAATAATTGTTTCTATTTCCTTGGTGTTAGTCATGATCTCTCCCCTTTCATTCATAATTTTATTAATTTGGGTCCTTTCTCTTTTCTTTTGGATAAGTATGGCCAGTGGTTTATCGATCTTATTAATTCTTTCAAAGAACCAACTGCTAGTTTCATTGATCTGACCTACTGTGTTTCTGGTTTCTAATTCATTGATTTCTGCTCTAATTTTAATTATTTCTCTTCTAATGAGTGCCTTAGGCGTCGTTTGTTGCTTTTTCTCTAGTTCTTTAAGTGTAGAGTTAGTTGGTGAATTCGGGATTTTTCTATTTTTTTGAGTGAGGCTTGCATGCCTATGTATTTCCCCTTTAGGACCGCCTTTGCAGTATCCCATAGGTTTTGGACCGATGTGTTTTCATTCTCATTGATTTCTATGAATTGTTTAAGTTCTTCTTTGATTTCTTGGTTGACCCAAACATTCTTGAGCAGAGTGGTCTTTAGCTACCAAGTGTTTGAATTTCTGCCAAGTTTTGTCTTGTGATTGAGTTCCAGTTTTAGAGCATTGTGGTCTGAGAATATGCAGGGAATAATCTCAATCTTTTGGTATCGGTTGAGACCTGATTTGTGACCCAGTATGTGGTCTATTCTGGAGAAAGTTCCATGTGCACTCGAGAAGAATGAGTATTCTGTTGTTTTAGGGTGGAATGGTCTGTAAATATCTATGAGGTCCATCTGGTCCAATGTATCATTCAAAGCTCTTGTTTCCTTGTTGATTTTCTGCTTAGATGATCTGTCCATTGCTGAGAGTGGAGTATTGAGGTCTCCTACAATTAACGTATTGTTATCAATATGACTCTTTATTTTGGTTAACAGTTGGCTTATGTAGATGGCTGCTCCCATGTTGGGGGCATAGATATTTACAATTGTTAGATCTTCTTGTTGGATAGACCCTTTAAGAATGATATAGTGTCCTTCTGTGTCTCTAATTACAGACTTTAGTTTAAAATCTAATTTGTCTGATGTAAGAACTGCTACCCCAGCTTTCTTTTGAGGTCCGCTGGCATGGAAGATGGATCTCCATCCCTTCACTTTCAGTCTGGATGTATCTTTAGGTTCAAAATGAGTCTCTTGTAGACAGCATATGGATGGGTCCTGTCTTTTTATCCAATCTGCAACCCTGTGCCGTTTTATGGGAACGTTTAGGCCATTCACGTTGAGAGTGATTATTGAAAGATATGAATTAATTGTCATCATGTTGCCTGTGAAGACGTTGTTTTTATAGATTGTCCCTGTAAATTTATGTTGTATATCACTCTGCGGGTCTTTCGCCTTTTATAGAAGCCCCCTTAATATTTCTTGCAGGGCCGGCTTAGTGGTCACATATTCTTTCAGCTTCTGCTGGTCGTGGAAGCTCTGTATCTCTCCATCCATTCTAAATGAAAGCTTTGCTGGATAAAGTATTCTTGGCTGCATGTTCTTCTCATTTAGTACCCTGAATATGTCTTGCCAGGCCTTTCTGGCTTGCCAGGTCTCTGTGGATAGGTCTGACGTTATTCTGATGTTCCTCCCTCTGGACATAAGGAATCTCTTCCCCCTAACTGCCCTTAAGATGGTTTCCTTGGTTCTAAGATTTGCAAGTTTTACTACTACATGCCAGGGTGTTGGCCTGTTTTCCTTGATCTTAGGAGGGGTCCTCTCTGCCTCTAGGACTCGAATGTTTGTTTCATTCCCCAGATTAGGGAAGTTCTCAGCTATGATTTGCTCAAATACATCTTCTAGTCTTCTCTCTCTTTCCACTCCCTCTGGAATTCCAATTATTCTGACATTGGAACACTTCATGGTGTCACTTATTTCTGTGATTCTATTTTCATGGATTCTGAGTTGTTTTTCCCTGGCCTCCTCTTTTCCCTTTTTATCTATTATATTGTCTTCCAGGTGGCTTATTCTCTCTTCTGTCTCAGTTATCCTAGCTGTTAGATTATCTAGATTGGATTGGATCTCATTGATAGCATTTTTAAGTTCTGCCAATTCACCTTTCATTTCTGCCCTTAGAGACTCTATGTTGCCATTAATTGATTTCTCCATTCTAGCCATTGTCTTCACAATTGCTAGCCTGAATTCCATCTCTGACATCTTGGTTATATCTGCATCCATTTATAAATCTGCAGCATAAGTCATAATCTCTGAGTCTTTTCTGTTTTGGGGGCTCCTTCTCCTAGCCATTCTGTTGATGGGTGTTTGAGGGAATGTATAGAGTCCAAATTATTGACCAGAACCCAAGCAAAATGCACCTGTTTTCCAGGGACCTTAGGGTTGCTGGCCTCTTGTTTTCCCAGCCTATCTTCTGGGGGAGGGGCCTGCTGCGCTGTTACTCAGGCAACCCTGTTTGGGAGGAGTTGCCCTGCCCCCCTGTGGCGGGGATGGGCTCAGTGAGAATCAGTCTTTGGGGCTTTTGTTCTCTGGCGCCTTTCCCTGGCGGCTTTCCATGTCTCTTCCACGAGTCAGAGCAGAAGACACCGTTTCCAACCCTCTGCCTCAGAACAGAGAGACCGCAGTCTGTTCTTCAGTGAGCTCTCCAGGCCACACTGTCTCCGTTTCTGTCCGTGCTGCTATAAACTGCAGCGCCCTGGGTTGTGCGCCCCTCCGCAGTGCTCCCAGTCCTGCCTCCAGGTCGGGGCACGTCTCTGCCCTTTGTGCTTCTAAAACCGCCAGCCGCTCCCAGTTCGCGCGCGCGCGACTCCGTCACTCCGGGTTTCCACCCCAGGGGCTGTAGTTCACCTGCGCGACCCCGGCGCTCCGGGTTTCAATTCAGTCCCGGGGGCTGCAGTTCACGTGTGCGACCCTGCAGCTCTGGGTTTCCATCCCGGGTACTGCCCTAAAGTCCTTTCCCCGACGCTACCGGTCTGCGATTCTGTGCCCATCCGCAGCGTGCGAGGCTGCCACTCACTGGCGGTGTAGGATCCCCACGTCCAGGCACCCTCCTGTGGCTGTTTATCCTCTGATATCTGCCCGCAGAATCACGGCTCTCCGCTTCGTACCTCAAAACCAACTGCCTGCGATATTCTGTTTGTAGAGATCCAGATCTTCTTACATCTCAGGCTGGTTTCGTGGGTGCTCAGAGTGGCCTGGTAGATATCCAGCTCAATTCCGGGGACCAGCTGAAATAGGGTCCCCTACTACTCCGCCATCTTTCCCCTCCCCTTCTGGATGTCTTCTTTGGAAAAATGTCTGTTCATGTCTTCTGCCCATTTCTTGATTGGATTCTTTGTTCTTTGGGTGTTGAGTTTGATAAGTACTTTACAGATTTTGGATACTAGCCCTTTATCTGATATGTCATTTGCAAATATCTTCTCCCATTCTGTCGATTGTCTTTTGGTTTTGTTGACTGTTTCTTTTGCTGTGCAAAAGCTTTTTATCTTGATGAAGTCCCAATAGTTCATTTTTGCCCTTGCTTCCCTTGCCTTTGGCGATGTTTCTAGGAAGAAGTTGCTGCAGCTGAGGTCGAAGAGGTTGCTGCCTCTGTTCTCCTTTAAGATTTTGATGGACTCCTGTCTCACATTGAGGTCTTTCAACCATTTGGAGTCTATTTTTGTGTGTGGTGTAAGGAAATGGTCCAGTTTCATTCTTCTGCATGTGGCTGTCCAATTTTCCCAACACCATTTGTTGAACAGACTGTCTTTTTTCCACTGGACATTCTTTCCTGCTTTGTCAAAGATTAGTTGACCGTAGAGTTGAAGGTCCATTTCTGGGCTCTCTGTTCTGTTCCATTCATCTATGTATCTGTCATAGTGCCAGTACCATACTGTTTGATGATGACAGCTTTGTAATAGAGCTGGAAGTCTGGAATTGTGATGCCGCCAGCTTTGCTTTTCTTTTTCAACATTCCTCTGGCTATTCGGGGTCTTTTCTGGTTCCATACAAATTTGAGGATTATGTGTTCCATTTCTTTGAAAAAAGTGGATGGTATTTTGATGGGGATTGCATTGAATGTGTAGATTGCTCTAGGTCGCATTGACATCTTCACAATATTTGTTCTTCCAATCCATGAGTATGGAACGTGTTTCCATTTCTTTGTGTCTTCTTCAATTTCTTTCATGATGAGTATTTTATAGTTTTCTGAGTACAGATCCTTTGCCTCTTTGGTTAGATTTATTCCTAGGTATCTTATGGTTTTGGGTGCAATTGTAAATGGGATCGACTCCTTAATTTCTCTTTCTTCTGTCTTGTTGTTGGTGTACAAGAATGCCACTGATTTCTGTGCATTGATTTTATATCCTGCCACTTTATGGAATTCCTGTATGAGTTCTAGCAGTTTTGGGGTGGAGTCTTTTGGGTTTTCCACATAAAGTATCATATCATCTGCAAAGAGTGAGAGTTTGACTTCTTCTTTGCCGATTTGGATGCCTTTGATTTCTTTTTGTTGTCTGATTGCTGTGGCTAGGACTTCTAATACTATGTTGAATAACAGTGGTGATAGTGGACATCCCTGCCGTGTTCCTGACCTTAAGGGGAAAGCTCTCAGTTTTTCCCCATTGAGAATGATATTCGCTGTGGGTTTTTCATAGATGGCTTTTATGATATTGAGGTATGTACCCTCCATGCATATACTCTGAACAGTTTTGATCAAGAAAGGATGCTGTACTTTGTCAAATGCTTTTTCTGCGTCTATTAAGAGGATCATGTGGTTCTTGTTCTTTCTTTTATTAATGTATTGTGTCACATTGATTGGTTTGTGGATGTTGAACCAACCTTGAAGCCCAGGGATAAATCTCCCTTGGTCATGTTGAATAATCCTTTTAATGTACTGTTGGATCCTATTGGCTAGTATTTTGGTGAGAATTTTTGCATCCATGTTCATCAAGGATATTAGTCTGTAATTCTCCTTTTTGATGGGGTCTTTGTCTGGTTTTGGGATCAAGGTAATGGTGGCCTCATAAAACGAGTTTGGAAGTTTTCTTTCCATTTCTATTTTTTGGGACAGTTTCAGAAGAATAGGTATTAATTCTTCTTTAAATGTTTGGTAGAATTCCCCTGGGAAGCCATCTGGCCCTGGGCTCTTGTTTGTTGGGAGATTTTTGATGACTGCTTCAATTTCCTTAGTGGTTATAGGTCTGTTCAGGTTTTCTATTTCTTCCTGGTTCAGTTTTGGTAGTTGATACATCTCTAGGAATGCATCCATTTCTTCCAGATTATCTAATTTGCTGGCATAGAGTTGCTCATAATATGTTTTTATAATTGTTTGTATTTCTTTGGTGTTGGTTGTGATCTCTCCTCTTTCATTCATGATTTTATTGATTTGGGTCCTTTCTCTTTTCTTTTTGATAAGTCTGGCCAGGGGGTTATCAATCCTGTTAATTCTTTCAAAGAACCAGCTCCTAGTTTCGTTGATCTGTTCTACTGTTCTTTTGGTTTCTATTTCATTGATTTCTGCTCTGATCTTTATTATTTCTCTTCTCCTGCTGGGTTTAGGCTTTATTTGCTGTTCTTTCTCCAGCTCCTTTAGGTGTAGGGTTAGGTTGTGTACTTGAGACCTTTCTGGTTTCTTGAGAAAGGCTTGTATTGCTATATACTTTCCCCTTAGGACTGCCTTTGCTGCATCCCAAAGATTTTGAACAGTTGAGTTTTCATTTTCATTGGTTTCCATGAATTTTTTTAATCCTTCTTTAATTGCCTGGTTGACCCATTCATTCTTTAGTAGGATGCTCTTTAGCCTCCATGTATTTGTGTTCTTTCCGACTTTCCTCTTGTGATTGAGTTCTAGTTTCAAAGCATTGTGGTCTGACAATATGCAGGGAATGATCTCAAACTTTTGGTACCAGTTGAGACCTGATTTGTGACCTAGGATGTGATCTATTCTGGAGAATGTTCCATGGGCACTAGAGGAGAATGTGTATTCTGTTGCTTTGGGATGGAATGTTCTGAATATATCTGTGAAGTCCATTTGGTCCTGTGTGTCATTTAAAGTCTTTATTTCCTTGTTGATCTTTTGCTTAGATGATCTGTCCATTTCAGTGAGGGGGGTGTTAAATTCCCCTACTATTATTGTATTGTTGTCTATGTGTTTCTTTGCTTTTGTTATTAATTGCCTTATATAATTGGCTACTTCCATGTTAGGGGCATAGATATTTACGGTTGTTAGATCTTCTTATTGGATAGACCCTTTAAGTAGGATATAGTTTACTTCTTCATCTCTTGTTATAGTCTTTGGTTTAAAATCTAACTTGTCTGATATAAGGATTGCCACCCCAGCTTTCTTTTGGTGTCCATTAGCATGGTAAATTGTTTTCCACCCCCTCACTTTCAATCTGGGGGTGTCTTTGGTCTAAAATGCATCTCTTGCAGACAGCATGTCAGTGGATCTTGTTTTTTTATCCAATCTGATAGCCTGTGTCTTTTGATTGGGGCATTTAGCCCATTTACATTCAGGGTAACTATGGAAAGATATGAATTTAGTGACATTGTATTTCCTGTAAGGTGACCTTTACTGTATATTGTCTGTGTTCCTTTCCGAGTTCTCTCTTTGCTTAGAGGACCCCTTTCAATATTTATTGTAGGGCTGGTTTCCTGTTTGCAAATTCCTTTAGTTTTTGTTTGTCCTGGAAGCTTTCTATCTCCTTCTATTTTCAATGACAGCCTAGTTGGATATACTATTCTTGGCTGCATATTTTTCTCATTTAGTGCTCTGAATATATCATGCCAGTCCCTTCTGGCCTGCCAGGTCTCTGTGGATAAGTCTTTGCCAATCTAATGTTTCTACCTTTTTAGGTTACATATCTCTTCTCCGGAGCTGCTTTCAGGATTTTCTCTTTGTCTCTGAGACTCGTAAGTTTTATTATTAGATGTCAGGGTGTTGACCTATTTTTACTGATTTTTGAGGGGTTTTCTCTGTGCCTCCTGGATTTTGATGCCTGTTTCCTTCCCCAAATTAGGGACGTTCTCTGCTATAATTTGCTCCAATATACCTTCTGCCCCCCTCTCTCTTCTTCTGGGATCCCAATTATTCTAATATTGTTTTGTCTTATGGTATCACTTATCTCTCAAATTCTGCCCTTGTGATCCAGTAGTTGTTTATCTCTCTCTTTCTCAGCTTTTTTATTTTCCATCATTTGGTCTTCTATATCACGAATTCACTCTTCTGCCTCATTTTTCCTAGCTGTTAAAGCCTCCATTTTTGACTGCATCTCATTAATAGCCTTTTTGATTTCGACTTAGATTTTAGTTCTTTTATTTCTCCAGAAAGGGTTTCTCTAATATCTTCCATGCTTTTTTCAAGCCCAGCTAGTATCTTTAAAATCATCATTCTGAACTCTAGTTCCAACATCTTACTAATCTTCATATTGATTAGGTCCCTGGCAGTCGGTATTGCCTCTTGTTCTTTTTTCCGAGGTGATTTTCTCCATCTTGTCATTTTGTCCAGAGGAGAATGATGAATGAGAGAACAAAATGCTAACAGGGTAAAAATGACCCCAGAAAATATATACTAAACAAATCAGAAGAGACCTGAAACCAGAGGAAAAGAAGGGAAAGAAAGAAAAATGAAAAAAAAAAAAAAAGATAAAGATAAAAAAACGACAACAAACAAACAACAAAAAAAAACCAGAATATGATCAAATATGATCAGGCTGGTGCATAGATCAGTGCCACACACTAGATTTTGTGCGTATTTTGGTCTGTTAGAAGAAAGTGCCTCCCAAAATTTTAAAGAAAGAAAAACTTATATATGTACAAAATTAAGGGTTAATACAATGAAGGGATAGAATGTGACTGTGAAGATGAAAATTATAAAAGATTTTATAAAAGGAATTGATAAGATAAGAAGTTGGTTGAAAAAAGAAAGAAGAGGATTTTTTTAAAAAAAAGGGTGGGGAGAGAAAATGATCAGGCAGGAGACTAGAACAAAACCATACACTAGAGATTTACGGTATATTTTGGTCTGTTAGAAGAAACTGTATCCCAAAATTTTAAAGAGAGAATAACTTATATATATATATATATATATATATATATATATATATATACCAAAAATAAGGTTAACTACTATGAAGGGATAGAATATGACTCTAAAAATGAAAAATAAAAAAGATTTTTTAAAAAAGGGATTGATAAGATGTTGGTTGAAAAAGGGAAAAAGAAAAATTCAAAAAAAAAAAAAAAGAGAGAGAGAGAGAAAGAAAGTTTAAAAAAATCAACTTTGAAAGACTAAAGAATCATGGGGAAAAAGCCATGAATTCTATGTGCAGTATTCCCCTAGCGCTGGAGTTCTGCCGCTCTCATTGATCGGTAAACTTGGTCTTGGCTGGCTGTTCTTGCTGATCTTCTGGGGGACGGGCCTGTTGCCGTGGTTCCCAAATGTCTTTGCCAGAGGCAGAATTGCCCCACCCTTGCCGGGTCCCAGCTAAGTAATCTGCTAGGGTTTGCTCTCAGGAGCTTTTGTTCCCTGCAAGCTTTCCCTACAGCTTTGGAGGAGGAGAGTGAAAATGGCAGCCTCCCAATCTCCGCCCTGGAGGAGCCCAGAACTCGGGGCCCCACTCCTCAGTGCACCCCCAGCAAAAAGCAGTCAATCACTCCCGTCTCTCCAGTCTCCAGCCACACTCTGTGCTCACCCGGCCTGTGACTGAGCATTTCTATCTCTGGCACACGACCCTGTGTAGAGTCACCAGACCCAGCAGATCCCTGTGGTGCACTCCTGCGCCTCTCCTCCCTGGGGGAGGAAGGGGAGTCTCCCCAGATCTGCCACTTGTTGGGTCCCTGCTGGAGGAGCAGTGGCCCGACTGTGCTGCGGATCACAGTTTATGGCAACCCCGAGCTGAGAGCCCACTCCTCAGCTCTGTCTCTGCAGCCGGCCTCCCTGCTCCAATACCTGGAGCTCTGCCGCACTCAGGCACCCCCGGTCTTTCTGTGACCCCGAGGGTCCTGAGACCACACTGTCCCAGCAAGGGTTCCATCCCCCGCTTAGCCACTGGAGCGACTTCCCTCAGCAGAGCCGACTTCTAAAAGTTCTGATTTTGTGCTCCGTGGCTCTATCACTTGCCAGAAGCAGCTGACGGAGGCCCCTCCGCTGCCATCTATCTTCCTGAATATTGCCTCGGATTCACTTCTCTGCATGTCCTACCTTCCAGAAAGTGGTCGCTTTTCTGTTCAGAGAGTTGCTGCTATTCTTTTCTTTGATCTCCTGTTGAGCTCGTAGGTGTTCAGAATGGTTTGATGCCTATCTAGCTGAATTCCTGGGACCAGACAAAATTTAGGTCTCCTACTCCTCTGCCATCTTGCTCTCACTCCTTAACTCTATTCTATATTGTTTTATTCTCTCACTTATTCCTTCTTTTCACTCTGTCCTGAGGGGATACCTTTCTTTCATATAAAAGGTGAAAAATAATATCTACCCTGTAATACTGCTCTAAGGATTATATAAAATAATGATTATAATACCCCTAGCACTCTGCCCATTATTTAGTAACAATTACATAAATTTTATCTATCATTAGTAATACGTATATGCATATAATCACTTATTTATTTTTTTGAAGATTTTATTTATTTATTTTAGAGAGAGAGAGAGTGAGTGAGAGTGAGGGGAGGAACAGAGGGGGTGGGAAAGGGAGAGAGAATCTCAAACAGGCTCCACACTCAGTGTGGGGCTCAATCCCATGACCCTGAGATCACAACCTGAGCCAAAACCAAGAGTTGGACACTTAAGCAACTGAGCCACCCAGGCATCCCTATAATCACTTATTTTAAAAACCATATAGTTTATAATTCAATTAAATTTACATTTTAAGTGAATGTCCTTATATGATTGAATAATAAAAGTGATATATAATTAATAGCTTTAAGGAAAGAATAATATTTGAATATATCTAAATATTTTAGTTAAAAGTATAAGATTCATTTTTTCTCCCAATCTACAATACTAACTTTATACCTGTTATTCACTAAGTACTATGTTGGATAGTGTATACAGATGAAAGAGAGATTAGTACCTGCCCACACAGAGCTTATGGTCTATTGCATAAAAAATGATAAAAAGTTAGCAAATAAGTGCAAACTACTAAGAAAGAAATAGCAATAATTCTATGATAAGGAATATGAAGTTAGAATGTTGACAGAAGGCCTACTAAGGAGACAGTGCTAAAATTGGGAAAGAAAAAAGTAGAAAGAGCAACTCATACCAAAAATAAAGGATCACATTAGCATAATAGAAAGATCTTAGAGTTAAATTGTTTCATGTTTTCTAAGGGTTAATAAGATACAATTTATTAAATTTGAAATTATAGGATAAACCAACTACAATCAATATAATGCCATTATATATTTTGCTTTTTTATGAAATTAAACTATTATTCATAAGTTGCATTCACATAACACCTTTAGTTGTTGACCTCAAATTTGTTACATAGCACTAATTAATATATATATGTATATTAATTAGTGCTATGTATACAGCATATAGTATTGTTATATGCTACCCACATAGCATTATATAACATACTATATTATATTCTACATGTGTATGTATGACAGACATATCAATATTAGTTATTACTATTTAGTAGTAATTGGATGGTAAACGTTTTCCTCAAACTTATGGAGATTTTAAGAAAATTACTCATGATAAATGGTGAGCTAGGACAGCTGCTCTATTAAATAAGATTTCTTATGCTTTAATACTTCATGTATAAAGTTACTTTTCCCTTAGAATGAATAACCTGCCAAAAGTTGTTTTATTCCTGGAACTCACAATTTTTCTGTTCTTCTAGATAGCTTGAGATCAGTGAATAGTGGTTCATAAAATGCACAACTTTTGGAAGTTCCTATTTGAGACATTTCTAGCCATTTCTTCAAGAAGCAGTGGCCAGCATTTGATTAGATTTAACTGTAAGAAAATTTAAAGATTATTAAATTGATAATTTTGTCCTAAACAGGAAATTATAAGTATTTTGGTTATATTTATCCTGACACAAATATTGTCTCTTTTACTTTAAATAAACTTTTAAAAATTGACTTACATATAATATATTTTTCTCTAAATATTTTTAGATCAACAGTCTTAACTATTACACAGATTAAGACAACAGTTCAGGAAGTCTCTGGGTACTTAAATGATAACAGTTTTGTTTCTGCCACCCATTTATTCTTGTAAAAATCTATTCTTTCTTCCATTAATGAGCTCATCCAATTTCCAGTTAAACCCCTCTTTCCTCTTCTCTAACTAGTTTGATTTAAAAGTAACAGATACAGATTCTTTGGCTGCCAAATATTAAAAGAATGAAATCAGATATTTAAATCCCTATGACATAGATTTGACTTGTTTGGGGATATCAGAAATATTTGTTACCCCAGTTTCCTTTCTTTGAAAAACCAGATAGGATAAACCACATGTCTAAAATACAAATTATTATATTTCTGTGAAAATGCAGCTGTAGATGTCATCATGAGTAGGGACTTTTATAGTGTCATAAAAATTCAGTGTCACTATAAATTTATGCTGCTGAAAATGTCGACATTTATGGCAACTTCTACAAGGACATATTTTAAAATGATACTAAAACTTGATGCAGCAACTTTTATTTAGTTAAAAAGTAAGATTATAGAACAAAAACATTTACTCTAATTTTTGAAACTATCAATATGGGTGATTAATTTTTAAAATTCTCAAATCATATCATGGTTTGATGGGTACTTAAAAATCAAATCACTCAAAATTAAAAAGCATGAAAACATGTTCATGTATTATTCAAATTAACAGTTAATTGCATATAATTAATATTCATTTACAATGCATTTAATATAGACTTTTAATACCTGAGAAAATTATTAATGATGCAAACATATGATGATGCTTATTTAAGAATTATAGATAATCATAGATTTATATCTGCAATCTATTTTCACTCATTTTGTATCCTAGGGCAAGCACAGTTACTATCTTGATTAATAAATAAGAAAAAAATCACTTAAAAAATCATAAAAGGATTGTCCAAATTGACTAATTCATGAGGAAGAATTTTCATCTTTTTTAGCAACAGAAGATCCTTTGCAATGAGGAAGAGTAACCTCATTAAATGGTCTGATTTTGGCAACTGCAGAAGAACCAGAGAAATTTCACCTTCAAACCCAATTCTAAATCAAAAAAGCTGCTGTGGACTGTAGGCATATTTTGACAGTGCTAGTGGTAGGTGGGATACTTGGGCAAAGATTTACAAAGTTCACTTAGAATCTCTTTTCCCCAGAGCTAGGTGACTTGACACCCACCAGGAGGCTCAGCCTTATCCAGGAAAAAAATCCTGTTTTTAGAATTAGGGATGCAGAGAGCTCTAGTTCAACCCTCAGAGACAGGTTTGCTGCCCCTTTGGCTCAGACACCATGTTATAGTGCCTGTGTATGAGATATTGCTATGTAAGCACTTCCTGAGGTCAGATGCTCACATTTAACTAAGTATGGTATCTGGGTAATTTTATTATTCCAAAGTTTCTATCTTGAGCTTTTGTAAAGTATAATTGATGCTGGATAGGATGGCTGGGTCACAAACTGATATAATACTATAAATGTTACTGATGTATTTTTATATGATTTGCTATGTATCCTGATATTTGAATGTGTTCAGAGGTGATCTGTCAAATAAGTACCTTGTCTATCTGGAAGACATAAAGAGTTTCAAGTTGAAGGGTAACTTCTGAGAGCTTATAGAGTTGCTCAGACTTCCAATAACTAATTGCTACATCCCTAATAAAAAGACATCAGGGACTACTACTTCCACTAAGATGAAATAGATATACTTTTCTTTATGTCTATTACTAAGTCACTAAAAACCTAAGACATTATACAGGCATACCTCATTTTATTACACTTTGCTTTATTGTGTTTCAGGGACATTACATTTTTTTATAAACTGAAGGTTTGTGGCAACCCTGTGTTGAGCAAGTCTATTGGTGCCATTTTTTTCCAACAACATTTGCTCATTCCATGTCTCTGTGTCACATTTTGGTAATTCTCACAATATTTCAAACTTTTTTCTTTCTTATGTTTGTTAGGGTGATCTGTGATCAATGATTACAACTCATTAAAAACCCATAATATGGTTAGCATGTTTTAGCAATAAAGTATTTTTAATTAAGGTATGTGCCTTATTTTTTTAGACATAATACTATTACACACTTAGTAGACTACAGTATAGTATAAACATAAATTTTATAACACTGGGAAACCAAAAAAATTAATTTGATTCACTTTATTGTGATATTCACCTTATTGTGGTGGCCTAAAATCCAACCCGTAATATCTCTGAGATATGCCTGAATATAAAATAAAAATAAGATTCTAAATGTGGAGTGAAGGAAACAGACCAGCTGGGGACTTTAGGACACAAAGAACAGGATGATGGTGAATTTCCTGAGTTTTCTCTTTACCCCATGTATTCTGTACTTGGGTTTGGTGAAGTTGCCAGCCTGGACTATTAGTCGTGTAGGAAAAAAACAAAAAACAAAACAGAACCTCTAATAAAAACCTGCTTTCTTTAACCAAAGTACTAGAGAAGGGGCAGCCTAGCAAGACAAAACACTTTTTTTTTTTATTATGTTATGTTAATCACCATACATTACATCATTAGTTTTTGATGTGGTGATCCATGATTCACTGTTTGCGTATAACACCCAGTGCTCCATGCAGAACGTGCCCTCTTTAATACCCATCACCAAGCCAACCCATCCTCCCACTCCCCTCCCCTCCAGAACCCTCAGTTTGTTTTTCAGTGTCCATCGTCTCTCATGGTTCATCTCCCCCTCCGATTTCCCCCCCTTCATAAGACAGAACACTTTTAAGCAACAACTACCCTGTTCTTGCCACGGGTGGGGGGGGGGGTGGAATATAATCCATCCTTACTCATGACAACACACAGGCCAAGTGGGACCCTCAGGGATTGGGAGGCTATTAACAGAGCATCCTAATTCCCATGCTAGGTGATGCCAGAGAAGGTCTAGTTAGAAGCCAAGACATTTATCTCCACTGAGTGGTTATGAAGTCCCCTTTAATACCCACAGCATCAGTGGAGATCATGAGAGAAGCTTCCACCCCACTCACAGTAATGGGGCATCCCTCCTCTGCTCTGGGTGGTGTCAGAAAAGTGACAGTGAAGAGTTGAAAATTGAAAATAGGGATTCAGACAAAAACTTGTACCCAAGTATTTAGAGCACCACTATTAACAATAACAAAAAAGGAAACAACCCAAATGCCCATCAATTAATGAATGGAGAAACAGAATGCAACACAGTCATACAATGGAATACTATTTAGCCATAAAGAGGAATCAAGCACTGATACATGCCATGACATTGATAGACCTTAAAAACATCAAGCTAATCAAAAGAAGCCAGACAAAATATTCACATATAGTTTGATTCCATTTATATTAATTATTCAGAATAGAAAAGTCTGAAAGTCAGAAAGCAAATTAATGGTTGGCAGCAGCTCTAGGGAGGGGTAGACAGACTCTCTAATGAGCATGGGATTTCCCTTTGAGGTGGTAAAAATATTCTGGAACTGTGTAAATGTGATGATGGTACAACATTGTGAATCTACTAAATAGCTTAAATGATAAATTTTATATTATATCTATTTTATCATAATAAAAAATAGTAAGCCCTAATATGTCAATAATTACATTAAATTTAAGTGATCTAAATACACGAATGAATAGACAGAAACTGAGAGAATGGATCCAGAAGTGTGACCTAAGTGTTGTTTATAAGTAACTCAATTCAAATAATAATGATATGAGCAGTCTGAAAGTAAAAGAATGAAATTATATATATTAAATATATATAATGCAAACATTAATAAAAAACAGTAATGAAAAGAAAAAAGAAAGCAGTAATAGCTATATTAATATCAGATAAAGATACTTCAAGACAAACAAAATTATCAGAGACCAAGAGGAATACTATTTAATGATACCAGCACTATTTGTTGAAAAGGCTGTATTTTCTCATGGAATCACGTTGGTACGTTTGTAGAACAACTAATAAAAAATGCAAGGGTTTATTTTTTGGACTCTCAGTTCTGATCCATTGGTCTGTATGTCTGTCATTATCCTAGTACAACAGACAATTGTATAGGTATGTTTTTCCATTCACCTTTTGCTGGACATTTAAACTGATTCTACTTTGGGGGCACTTGGATGGCTCAGTCGGTTAAGCGTCTGACTCTTGATTTCAGCTCAGATCATGATCTCAGGGCTGTGGGATTGAGCCCCAGGTCAGGCTCTATGCTCAGTGGTGAGTCTGCTTTGGATTCTCTCTCTCTCCCTCTCCCTCTGCCCTTCACCCCACTCACTCTCTCTCTCAAATATTTATTTATTGTATTTAATTATATATTTATATTATATTTATATAATAATATATTGTATATTTATATTTATATATGCTTATAACAAGTATGTATACTTATTATATAATAATATGTATTATTATATATACTTAAATTTTATATTTACATATACTTATTATATATGTATACTTATTATAATGAGTATATATAATTTAAATATATATAACATAATATATATTTATATTATAGTAAATATATTAAATTATTAAATATTATTAAATATAATAAATATTATATATTAAAATAAATATAAAATATAAACAAATATAATATTTGTATTTATTATATATTTATATGTATTTATTATTTATTTATATAAAATAAGTAAATAAAAATAAATTGTTTCTACTTTTTGGCTATGGCAAATAATGATGCTTTCAACATTCACATGCGAGTCTTAATGTAGATATAGGTTTTCATTTCTCTTGTGTATAGACCTGGGAGTGAAATTTCTGAGTCATATGGTTACTGTATTTAGTCTTCTAAGGTACTATCAGACTACTTTCCAAAGTGGTTATACCATTTTATATTTCCATCCACAATGTATGAGGGTTTTGATTTCTCAGTATCTTTGCCAGCACTTGTTACTGAGCTTTTCATTATAGCCAGTTTAGTGGATAAAAAGATGGGTTTCATAGCGATGTTATTTTTCATTTCCTTAATGACTACTTGAGCATTTTATATGTGTGTATAACCATTGTGTATCTTCTTCGGTTCAACGGTCATTCAAATCATTAACTTATTAAAAAAATGATTTGTTTGCCTTCTTATTTTGTTCTTTAATTTTCTACATAGAAGTCCTGTATCACATATAATGATTTGTGAATGTATTCTCCAATAGTGTAGCTTGTGTTTTGCTTTTATATGTTGTCTTTTGAAGCATTCAGGTTTTAATTTTATGATTAAGTACAAATCATCATTTTTTTCTCTTTCATGCATCTTGTTTTTGCTGTTGTACCTAATAACTTTTCCTGACCAAGATCATGAAGATATCCTAAGTTTTATGCTAAAAGTTGAATAATTTAAGGTTTTTACATTTAGGCCTATGATCCATTATGAGTTACTCTTCGTAAGGGCTGTAAATTAACAGTCTAAATTCACATTTTTGCACATATATATCCAATTGTACCAAAATTGTTTATTGAAAAGACTGTCTTTTCTCATGGAGTCATCTTAGTATCTCTGTAAGATACCAACCAATCATAAATTTAAGAGTTTATTTTAGGACACTGAGAGCCCTAGTTCTGTTTCATTGGCTGTATGTCTATCGTTATCTTATTACCACATTATCTTGATTACTATACCTCTATACAGTATTTTGAAACCAAGATGTATGTCCTCCAAATTTTGTCTTATTGGCAATTGATTTGGCTATTTTAGGTATTTTGAATTTCCAAATAAATTTTAAGATTATCTTATGAATTTCTCTCAATGGACCTGCTGGAATTTTGATAGGGATTGCATTGGGAATCTATAAATCAATTTGAGTGAAATTATCTTATAAATACTGAGTCTTCTAATCCAACAATGTGTTGTCTCTCCTTTTGTTTAAATGTCCTTCAATAAGGATACTGTAGCTTTCAGTGTATAAATATTGAACTTACTTTGTTAAGTTCAATGCTTTGTTAAGTTTAATACTATATTCCTATATATTTCATTTTTTATCATTCTGAAATGGTATTGTTTTCTTAACTTCATTTTCATAGAGCCATTGGTAATATATAGAGGTACAATTGATTTTTGTTTATTGATCTTGCATCTCACTACACTGATGAACTAGTTTATTAGTTACACTAGTTCTGTATAACTTTTCTACGTATAGAATTGCACAGTGAATAGAGGCAGATTTTATTCTTTCATTCCATTCTGAATGTCTTTTATTTCTTTTTCTTTTTAGACTGTAGTGACCTGAGCATCCAATACACTGGTAAACAGAAGTGGTGGGAGTGAAGATTTTCGCCTTTTTCCTGATCTTAGAGGGAAAGATCACCTTTGAGTACTATGACAGCTATAAGTTTTGACAGACTATCTTTATCAACTTGGAAAAATTCTCTTCTTTCATAATTTACTGATAGTTTTTTTTTTTAATCATGAATGAGTGTGGATTTGTCAAATGCTTTTTCTGCATCTACTATAATAGAGAAAAATGAGTAAGAATCTGGAAAATTTGGGGGCGTCTGGGTGGCTCAATCGGTTGAGTGTCTGACTCTTAATTTCTACTCAGGTCACGGTCTCAGGGTGGTGGGATTGAGCCACATGTTGGGCTCTGCCCTGGGCATGGAGCCTGCTTAACATTACCTCTCTCTCTTTCCCTCTCCCCACACTGCCTCTCTCTCTCTTTCTCTCTCTCAAATAAATAAATCTTTTTAAAAAATGAATCTAGAAACTTTCTGTATACACAAGAGATTTACTGGTGGAGAATTAAAAAAAAAGTTTGGGAATTAATTTGAAAAATTAAGGCCATATATTTGCATGACTTGGTTAGGCATTGATTGTAAGTTTCCAGTCCTATCAGAGAAGGTAGAACTTTTTTTTAAATCATTCTTATTACATTTATATTTGATTAGGATTTCTGGGGTTAGTTAAAATTAAACTAAAAAGCAGTTATTTAATTAATAAAAAAGTCATAGTTCTCTCCAACTATGCTAACAATCCTTCTTATTTCATTTCTTACCAATCCCAGACGGACACTGAGGAACTTATTTACAGCATGATAATTTAAAATTTTTTAGATTCTATTTAAAAATTCCAGAATGTAGCAGTATTATCTTCTTTTAATTGTATTTATCCATATGGTTATAGTGTTATGACAAGTAATACTGAATTTCTATGTATGATAGTGACTCTAAATGTATTGGCATAATTGTGAATAGCTGTGAAGAAAAAATGAGTAAAAAAGATACTTGGTGTAAGGGATTTGGTGATGGATATGGCAAAATTTTTGATGACACAACAAAAAACCTAGTTTTGGGAAGCAATGTCTTAGTGTAAGAAAAAATAAATGGTGATGGTGGCCTTAAAGATTAATAAATAATAGTAAGGTTAAATGATATTGAGAGAAACGCTGGATAAAAAAATTGATCTGAGTCTTAAACTAGTGTAGCTTAAAGAATAGTATAAAGATATAAGCTAATTCACACACACACAGACACACACACTAAACGAAAGCATATTTTTCTTAATTAACAACATAACTTGAATATTTTTCTGTGTCCAAACATATAAAACCAGTTCTTTGTTTCCCCTTTATACCCTTACACCTTTACAGATTGTTGAGTTAATCACATTTTTTAGTTCATGACATGATAACTTCATCAGTTTGTCAAGCCTTTTGCATTTTTAAATATTTTCCCTATAACTTCAGTTTCACAGAATCACTACCACTCCCCAAGTAACATTTATTCTAATATACTTTAAATATACCCTTTGCTATGTATATAATCATGTGAAATAAATAGCTTTATGTCTTGTGTGTACTTGTGCTTGCTTAGTTTACAAAAATTGTATTTGTTGTAGGTCTTATGCTGCTTAGTTTCTTTTTCATGCAAAACTGAACTTTTAAGTTCAACTGTTGCTGCTTCTAAATGTTTGTAGTTATTTCCCTTTTTCTCAAAGTTTGAAACATGCTTAAGGTCTTTGCACAAGTCATACTCTCCACTTATCTGAGTTTCAGTCAGCTTCCCCTTAAAAAAATCTAGAGGATGTAAAGTCAGGTTTTGACAGTAGTATTGTCTCAATGCCATATAACTAATTAACTATAAATTACTCTGAAAATTATGCACTTTAAATTTTTAAGTTTTGATACACAATTGATCCAAACATTTGCCTGTCTTATTTATGTAACATGTGAATGAATTTTTTAATATGTCAGTTTCTATATAATGTACCAATGAAAATTATACTTCTTAAATAAATCCTTTAGATATGTACTTGGACTTGGAAGATTTCTGGTGCAAGGAACATTCTGAGTGCCTGTCTCCATGTGCTGTTTTTTTCTTTGAAGTCAATTAGTTTATAAAAACCACAGTGTCTTAGTGCAAATTGTATTTTGCATTAAAGAAAAATATTCAATGCACATAATTTAAAATGGTGTTTTAAAACAATTAAAGTGATAACATAAAGGCCAGTGTAAGCAGTAAACTTTTTTTTTTTTTAAAGATTTTATTTATTTGACAGAGAGAAACACAGCAAGAGAGGCAACACAAGCAGGGGGAGTGGGGAGAGGGAGAAGCAGGCTTCCCGCAGAGGAGGGAGCCCGATGTGGGGCTCGATCCCAGGACCCTGGGACCATGACCTGAGCCGAAGGCAGATGTTTAATGACTGAGCCACCCAGGCGCCCCTCCATTATTTTTAAATTCTAAACTATTTGTCCAATCATCGTACAACCTAAAGATTTATGTTACTCTGAGTCAAATGATGAGATTAAGAAGAATGGTCATTTGAAATTATCCCAGATAGAGAAATAATTATTATCCAAATATTGCAGTTACGATTATAACTAATGCCTCACCATTGGAACTCCTATTTTTCATTAATATTTTATCCTTTATTTGTAAACTGGACATTACTCTGATAGGAACATTATTCCAGATTTAACAGGGGGATGAGATCTGTATCTTTAACTTGATATGCCAAAGAACAAATTGCACTAGTTTGGGTCCGCAACATCATGCAGACCAGACATGGAAACCTACAACCTCTGCTGTTTCTGTTAAATGCAAGAGGCTGTGACCATATGTGTAATTATTTAGGATTGCCACAGAAACATTCCCTAACATCAACATGAATGACAGTCTGCAATACTTATCTCAGAGCTGTCATTACCTGAAAGAGGTATTTTTCTCATCAGAACTTGGTAGTTACATATAACAGGAGTTTCCAAGCAGAGATTTTTATATCTGGTAAAATTACTTAAAACATTTTAACAGAATTTCTAATAAATGTGCTTAATAGACCACAGTTACCTCACCCCATGCCTAGGTCTAAAATGAGTCAAACAGTCTTACTGGAATTGACCAGAAATTCAAAAAGCATATATATTCTCTCTTTTTTCTAATAGTTCATAGGTTCTACTTCTAGCAAGGGGGGAGGGGTGACCTGTTCCACACCAGTCTTCCTATAGCATTTCCACTGAGAATAATAAAATTTACCAAATTAAATGTCTGTATATATGTATATATATGATTATATATTATATATATTTGTACTATAATTATATTGCAGTATATTATATAAAATATGCATGCTATATTATATATATTTGCACTTAAATATATTGTGCAAATAAGTGTATATGCATATATATGTTTATGTGTATGTATATGTTTGATATTTACATATATATATATATATTTAAGGGTATCAGAGAGAGCTATCTGGGTAGCAATGATTGCAGGCAAAGATAAAATTTTAGAATTAAGGGAAACCCAATAGAAGAACTATACATTGGCACCACTTGTTCTATAATGGTTTTTGCTTATTTCAAATTTGTAGTCAGAGATTGAGAAGTTTTTGACAGTTTCATGAGGATAGAGATGCAAAAATTGGAGTCCAAGATTCACCAAGGAGTGAGGCCCTGATAAATTCTATGGACTTGAGATTGGGATTCTGAAGGCCTACTTTGTAAGAGGAAGGTAAACAGGGTTTAAACTTGTCCTCACAAGGATTGAAGCCAGTTTTTATATCAGCTTAATATCTGACTAGATAAAGGCAATGCGCTCCCAATTTGACCTCCTACCAAAATCAAAAGTTGATCTACTGTCAAGATAGTATAATCCAGAGCTTTATATGGTCCCAAACATTTTCATTCTCAGAGGCCACCATTCAATTAAAAAAATAACCAGGTATACACAAAACTAGGAGTAAAAAGAAACAATAGATCAAAAGACTGAAATTATTGAAGACATTTAAGTAAAAATGTGATTACTGTGTTCAAGACAATGCGGAAGTTTTGCAGACAATTCAAAACAATAAAAAATGGAAATTCTATGAAAAATACAATAACTGAAATTCAGAACTCAGTGAATGGGTTTAATAGCCATTAGAGACAATGGAAGAGAGAATTAGTAATTAGAACAAAATATTCAGATAGAAGCATGAAGGGACAAAAGAATGTATAATACAAAAAAGAATGCAAAAGACATACTTTGTGAAAAGATCTAAAATTGTATGTCTTAGAAGGAAAGTAGAGAGAAAACAGAACAATATTTAAAGAGATAAGGCCCCAAATTTTGCAAAATGATGAAATATATCAAACACAGATTCATGAAACTCTAAGAAGCTGAACAACACCACAGGAAGACACAAAACACAAACTGGTATTTAAAAAGTGGCATAGAGATGATTTTGAAAGCTGCCAAGGAAAAGGGAGTCTATTGGCCTATATTAACAACAAGAATGATAGCTGAGTTCTCAAAAGAAACAATACCAAAGAACCCCAGAATTTTCTCTAAAAAAATGCTGGGAAAAAAATGCCAATATACAATTCTGTACCAAGCAAAAATGTTCTTGACAATGAAGGCAGAAATAAATATATTTCCAGGGAAACAAATGTGTTATTTAGGGCCTTTTTCCCCCCTAACCTGACTAAAATATGCTGCATATTAATAACTACAAATCAAAACCAGCATATGTGTTTGTGCTGGTCAAAAAATGTAAAAATAGCTATTCACTGGAAAATTTAAATAACAAATGCTCTATCTTTCATCCTTAAAGCATGTCATGAAATGGGGCTATCAGACATATGCCACAATTGAATCTCCATTCTCTAAGTCTTTGATTCAGCATTAAGTATTTTCCCTCTTTACCCAACTAGGGCTTCACTGTTTCAGATTAAAGCTCCATTACTAAAGGGACACTTGGTTTTTTCTCCATTTCTCCACCTGGAGCTTCCTTGTATAACCACATTCTGCTTTGCTAGCTAGTTTGGAATACTTAAAGGGTGAGAGGGGAAAAAAAATGGAGAAATGGGGAAAGGAAAAGCTGTTTTCCTTGGATGGTGCCCTGTAAGCTCTATCTGTTTCTCTGAACCTGGCCGAAGTCTAACCCTGAATCTTCTTTTGCAAGGGTTCTTTTACAGATTCTCTGAGATTTGGTGATATCCTCTCCTCTGAAGATCCCTTCAGCAGGAGAGGTAATGACTCCTTTATCATCCCCTGGAATTTCTCTTTCAGTGTCTTCTAGGTCTTTCTACTCTTTGGGTAGTCCTTTTAGAATGAATTCAAGATTATTCTAAGTCAACACTCCCCTTCATGTGGCCCACATCTGGTGCATGGGAATACTTGCATCTTCATTCCGGCAAATTCAGAGTGTAGTTCTATACTACTATAGAGGTAGTCTCTTGACTTCACCACTATCAGAGTTAATCTCTTGTTTCTAGATTTCTCAGGCAGGGGGCCGATCCTAGCATACCATGTGCCCCAAATATAGAGTAGGATACCACCTGGAAGCATCACCTTCCATCAGCCTGGGTGAAGGTTTCTCACAGATCACTTTTCTTTTTTTTAATTTATTTTCTATTTTATTGTTATGTTAATCACCATACATTACATCATTAGTTTTTGATGTAGTGTTCCATGATTCATTGTTTGTGCATAACACCCAGTGTTCCATGCAGAATGTGCCCTCTTTAATACCCATCACCAGGCTAACCCATCCTCCCACCCCCCTCCCCTCTAGAACCCTCAGTTTTTCAGAGTCCATAGTCTCTCATGGTTCGTCTCCCCCTCCAATTTCCCCCCCTTCATTCTTCCCCTCCTGCTATCTTCTTCTTTTTTTTCCTAACATATATTGCATTATTTGTTTCAGAGGTACAGATCTGTGATTCAACAGTCTTGCACAATTCACAGCGCTCACCATAGCACATACCCTCCCCAGTGTCTATCACCCAGCCACCCCATCCCTCCCACCCCACCCCCCACTCCAGCAACCCTCAGTTTGTTTCCTGAGATTAAGAATTCCTCATATCAGTGAGGTCATATGATACATGTCTTTCTCTGATTGACTTATTTTGCTCAGCATAACACCCTCCAGTTCCATCCACGTCATTGCAACTGGCAAGATCTCATTCCTTTTGATGGCTGCATAATATTCCATTGTATATATATACCACACCTTCTTTATCCATTCATCTGTCAAAGGACATCTTGGCTCTTTCACAGTTTGGCTATTGTGGACATTGCTGCAATAAACATCGGGGTGCACGACCCCTTCGGATCCCTACATTTATATCTTTGGGGTAAATACCCAGTAGTGCAATTGCTGGATCGTATGGTAGCTCTATTATCAACTTTTTGAGGAACCTCCATACTGTTTTCCAGAGTGGTTGCACCAGCTTGCATTCCCACCAACAGTGTAGGAGGGTTCCCCTTTCTCTGCATCCCCGCCAACATCTGTCATTTCCTGACTTGTTAATTTTAGCCATTCTGAGTGGTGTGAGGTAGTATCTCACTGAGGTTTTGATTTGGATTTCCCTGATGCCAAGCAATGTTGAGCACTTTTTCATGTGTCTGTTGGCCATTTGGATGTCTTCTTTGGAAAAAGGTCTGTTCATGTCTTCTGCCCATTTCTTGATTGGATTATTTGTTCTTTGGGTGTTGAGTTTGATAAGTTCCTTATAGATTTTGGATACTAGCCCTTTATCTGATATGTCATTTGCAAATATCTTTTCCCATTCTGTCAGTTGTCCTTTGGTTTTGTTGACTGTTTCTTTTGTTGTGCAAAAGCTTTTTATCTTGATGAAGTCCCAATAGTTCATTTTTGCCCTTGCTTCCCTTGCCTTTGGCGATGTTTCTAGGAAGAAGTTGCTGTGGCTGAGGTCGAAGAGGTTGCTGCCTCTGTTCTCCTTTAGGATTTTGATGGACTCCTGTCTCACATTGAGGTCTTTCAACCATTTGGAGTCTATTTTTGTGTGTGGTGTAAGGAAATGGTCCAGTTTCATTCTTCTGCATGTGGCTGTCCAATTTTCCCAACACCATTTGTTGAACAGACTGTCTTTTTTCCACTGGACATTCTTACCTGCTTTGTCAAAGATTAGTTGACCGTAGAGTTGAAGGTCCATTTCTGGGCTCTCTATTCTGTTCCATTGATCTATGTGTCTGTTTTTGTGCCAGTACCATACTGTCTTGATGATGACAGCTTTGTAATAGAGCTGGAAGTCTGGAATTGTGATGCTGCCAGCTTTGCTTTTCTTTTTCAACATTCCTCTGGCTATTCGGGGTCTTTTCTGGTTCCATACAAATTTGAGGATTATGTGTTCCATTTCTTTGAAAAAAGTGGATGGTATTTTGATGGGGATTGCATTGAATGTGTAGATTGCTCTAGATAGCATTGACATCTTCACAATATTTGTTCTTCCAATCCATGAGTATGGAACGTTTTTCCATTTCTTGGGTCTTCCTCAATTTCTTTCATGAGGATTTTATAGTTTTCTGAGTACAGATCCTTTGCCTCTTTGGTTAGATTTATTCCTAGGTATCTTATGGTTTTGGGTGCAATTGTAAATGGGATCGACTCCTTAATTTCTCTTTCTTCTGTCTTGTTGTTGGTGTAGGAATGCCACTGATTTCTGTGCATTGATCTTATATCCTGCGACTTTACGGAATTCCTGTATGAGTTCTAGCAGTTTTGGGGTGGAGTCTTTTGGGTTTTCCACATAAAGTATCATATCATCTGCAAAGAGTGAGAGCTTGACTACCTCTTTGCTGATTTGGATGCCTTTGATTTCTTTTTGTTGTCTGATTGCTGTGGCTAGGACTTCTAATACTATGTTGAATAGCAGTGGTGATAGTGGACATCCCTGCTGCATTCCTGACCTTAGGGGGAAAGCTCTCAGTTTTTCCCCATTGAGAATGATATTCGCTGTAGGTTTTTCATAGATGGCTTTTATGATATTGAGGTATGTAACCTCTATGTGTATACTCTGAAGAGTTTTGATCAAGAAAGGATGCTGTACTTTGTCAAATGCTTTTTCTGCATCTATTGAGAGGATCATATGGTTCTTGTTCTTTCTTTTCTTAATGTATTGTATCACGTTGATTGATTTGCAGATGTTGAACCAACCTTGCAGCCCAGGGATAAATCCGACTTGGTCGTGGTGAATAATCCTTTTAATGTACTGTTGGATCCTACTGGCTAGTATTTTGGTGAGAATTTTTGCATCCATGTTCATCAAGGATACTGGTCTGTAATTCTCTTTTTTGATGGGGTCTTTGTCTGGTTTGGGGATCAAGGTAATGGTGGCCTCATAGAACGAGTTTGGAAGTTTTCCTTCCATTTCTATTTTTTGGAACAGTTTCAGGAGAATAGGTATTAATTCTTCTTGAAATGTTTGGTAGAATTCCCCTGGGAAGCCATCTGGCCCTGGGCTCTTGTTTGTTGGGAGATTTTTGATGACTGCTTCAATTTCCTTAGTGGTTATAGTCTGTTCAGGTTTTCTCTTTCTTCCTGGTTCAGTTTTGGTAGTTAATACATCTCTAGGAATGCATCCATTTCTTCCAGGTTATCTAATTTGCTGGCATAGAGTTGCTCAGAATATGTTCTTATAATTGTTTGTATTTCTTTGGTGTTGGTTGTGATCTCTCCTCTTTCATTCATGATTTTGTTGATTTGGGTCACTTCTCTTTACTTTTTGATAAGTCTGGCCAGGGGTTTATCGATCTTGTTAATTCTTTCAAAGAACAAGCTCCTAGTTTCGTTGATCTGTTCTACTGTTCTTTTGGTTTCTATTTCATTGATTTCTGCTCTGATCTTTATTATTTCTCTTCTCCTGCTGGGTTTAGGCTTTATTTGCTGTTCTTTCTCCAGCTCCTTTAGGTGTAGGGTTAGGTTGTGTACTTGAGACCTTTCTTGTTTCTTGAGAAAGGCTTGTATTGCTATATACTTTCCTCTTAGGACCGCCTTTGCTGCATCCCAAAGATTTTGAACAGTTGTGTTTTCATTTTCATTGGTTTCCATGAATTTTTTTAATTCTTCTTTAATTTCCTGGTTGACCCATTCATTCTTTAGTAGGATGCTCTTTAGCCTCCATATATTTGTGTTCTTTCTGACTTTCCTCTTGTGATTGAGTTCTAGTTTCAAAGCATTGTGGTCTGAAAATAGGCAGGGATCACAGATCACTTTTCTTAAAGGATATCCTCCTCACAAACACACACAAAAATTTTTTTTTCTATATTCTGACCCCTTTTCCAGTCCTTAATATGGTTGAGGGTTTCAAGTGTTGTGAAATTTCATGTGAAAATTGGTAAATGTTTATTTCTTTACTACTCTGTTTAGAACTTAAGTGTTCTGTTTCCATGCCTATTGATTTTGATATCCTCTTTTGATTGGCTCTTTCTCTATATTTTTTGAACAGTTGGATGAATATTTAATTTTGATGCAAGGACTTCTGAACACTGCTTTCTATGTAAAAAGGAAATAATTTACTATATTTCAATTCTTCCACCATGCAATACAATCAAAGTAATTAAATTTAAATATGAGAAGATGCTTATTTTAAGACTCAGGAAAGAGAAAGAGCTACGGCTTTTAATTTCACTTACATCCAAAATAAATATTATTCTTATTTCAAAATAAGAAACAGTGAAAATGGCTGGAAAGAAAAATAGAGTTCAGGTCCTATCAAAGATCACAGAAATTTTGTTAGAGACTTTACCTGAGAGACGAAGGAAGAAGGAGTTTGGCAAAATAGGATAGTCCAGACATGTAACCCAACTTGTGATCTTACCCAAAGGAAGGCTATTTGGAATTTTGTCTATCATTACTGTCAAGTAATTGTGACATAGTTTCTCCAGTAAAGTGCAGCTTCGAGTACAGTAAACCTATTTTACACATCAGTGCATTAAAGAGCATACCTCTATAAAATATGATTGTCATGGTTGTCATCATATCAGTGAAAAAAAGTGGAGAAAGCCATAAAGGAAAGTTTACTGAGCATATCATAAGGGGAAGGGGAAAACCTTTCATACAACTGAAGGCATATCCTAGAGCAACAAATACAAGCCTTACCTTGCGATCATTTCATGAACTCACCCTACACAATTCTGTTTACACCAACCAATTTGAAGGAAACAAATGAACCTCACAAGAAGTCCCTGCAATTTTAAGGTGTATATACTAACATTCATAACTGTAAGAGAGCTTTGTAATCTAGGGGAATCCTGAGTGGCTGATAAAATAATGATTTATGCATTTATTGCATTTACTTTTAAAAGCTAGAAATTGAATGTCCCTACAGTATATACTCACTGAAGTTTGTACTTGTAGACTATGTTTCCCTTTTCTTCTGAATCCTCTACTTCCAGCCCAACATTTCTCTGAAGGAATGAGAGGTATATGAAACATTTGACATTAAGAAGGTTTCCTTGTAATTTTCAGGTCATACGCATTGTCTTCAGTGTGTATTATGAATTTATTTCAAATGGGTAAAGATACTTTGCATAATGAGGCAAAGCTTTTAAACCAGATGGTCTTGTGTATAAGGCATTGTTCTATTTTTTGAAAGCTTAGCTCTGTCTTAGTTCCACAAAATGCAAGATTTAGAAGCATGTAAACCAATAATAGTTATTCAATCTAAGCTGTAAGGGTAACTTACTATGGGCACTGGAGGTTGAGATGGGATATTGTATTTGCATATATACAGTATATGGAAAACTATTCTACCATTTTATGGAGCCGCAATCATATTTAGTTTAGTGTCTTTTAAGTCCCATAAAACGATATTAGGAAATTTTGCTATTTGGATGGTGAGCAATCAAAGCTGTGGTGTTAACTCATCATAACACTACTAGTTTGACTCTTCAGGCTTCATTAAATTGGGGATATAAATATGCCAGATCAACCCAATGAAATTAGAATGCTCCTATTTCGGGGTTTAGATTAGGCTGAATGAGCTTGGCACCTTTTTTATATTTGTGGTTAGATACTGCACTTGCCTACCTTGTGATTGCATGACCATTTCAACAAGAATCGAGATTAACATATATCAGTAATCCTCAACTTTATACCATAACTCTTTTGAGGATATTGTAAAACAGGGATACCCCAAATCATTTCCTTCATCAATTTCCTCATCCTTTTTCTCTTGTGCACCTAACAATGAGCCCAAAATGTGTTTTGTGTCTACTCCAAGTAATAACATTTCAGAGCTAAGCTATGGCAACAGTGTGGGGAATTTTGAAACAGCCTAGGAATAATAATAGGACAAATTGTCTAATTCTTATCACCTATATTTTGCCAACTGAATATTTGGAATTTGGAAGTTCTGTCTCTGCCACCTCTCTTGGAGGTTTTCAAAATGAGGAATCGTGATCAACAATGAAATTTAAAATATTTAAATGATTTAGACCTAAAGACCAGAAACAAAGTAAATTGTCTTTTATAATTTTCAATGGATTTAGAAAACATTTAAATCCTGGGGAGAATAATGTTATCTAAATGGACTATATTCTGTTGCATTCTGGGGTCTCTATGTAATTTTTAATTTTCTATATCTACTTATGATAGGGAAAACCAAAACTAACTTTGGAATTATAATTCTTATTTTTTTAAAAAAAAATTATCTCCGTATATAGTGAATTGAGACTATTGTCTTATCTTGTTCTAATAGAGAAGTCTCTCAGAGCCAACTATATGACTTATACATGACCCCTGTGTATTTAAAACTAAGAGCATTAGGACTTCTTGCTTGTCATAGGCATCTGTGGAAGGCATCTCCATCTTCAAAGGAAAGAGGTGAACATGAAAGGCAAACCCTTATTCATTGCTGTGGACATGGAATGGAATACATGTGATCCCTGCATCCAAAATTGGAATCTACACATAAAAAAAAGCAAACATAAATGCAACTAATCTTATAGTTGCAATATCATATATTGTCTCACAGTAACATTTATTGCTATAATTTTTATTGAGAAGATGTTCAGTTTTAAGTTAAAGTATTTTGGCAGCCTAGCCTAGAAACCTAACCAATGTTTATAAAATTATTCAATGAAAAAAGTGTATTCTGAATTCTAAGTAATAAATTTATAAATGTCCATTTAAAGATAATTCATTTATAAATTGGTGATATTCTGAAACTCATTCAACAAATGGACATTGTAAGCTTGAATGATCTCAGTAAATTGTCTTTATACCTTTAAAATATTCCCAATCGTCTATGAGTACACTACAAGCTGTGTGCCAAAGGTATTGATCAATGTCATTGAATAATAGCTATTTAGTGGAGTTTTTAAAAATATATTTCTGGTTCCCTACAAATATTTTGAGCTTGTTTCAAAGTAACTATAATTAAGAAAAATGGACACCAAATTTGAAAAAAAAACATCAAATAATTTGCTTTGTAGAAAACTAACAATAATTAAAATTTATGAATAAAAATGCAGGTTAATTCACTGAAAAATTTTAATAATCGTGAATTATTTTGAAAATAATATAAATTTCAGCTTGCATGTTTCAGATTAAGATTTGCTGTCTAATTGCTGCTTCATTTTTTTCAACTAAAACTTATTTCAGTATAAATGATTCAAAGTTGTATGCAATTACTGACAACTGAAAATAGAAAGTTATACTACTATAATTAAACATCAGCTGGGACTTTTTACCAGATTATTTCTTTTATAGGTAAGTACACCTAAAGCATATTGGCACCTCTTTTTTTAGTATATAGGGAGTTTAAAACCATATTTTGGTAGAAAATATATCTCACTCTATTTGCTTACTAGGTAACATTGTTAGAAGACTCTTTTCACAGCTCAGATCCATTATGTCCTGTAATGTCAATTGAAAGTTGTTTGCTTGGTTTCCAGTAGAGAGTTAGTTATTGTGTATCTGTACTATTCTCATTGTGAGTGACAATCATAGACTATTCCGCTGAATACCACCCTTGTCATTGTTGGCATTTGCTACTTGACGATTTTGTCTTTTTTCACCTTACTCTTTACAAGTGGATAGAAAAATAGAGTAATTCATCAGAAGAAATACAAAGTTAACTCAGCTTTCAAAACCCTACCTGCTGTCATTTTCTATAGTTAAGATTTTTACCTGAAGCATTGAATGTCTCACCCTGACATCAGACTGCAGTAATTAATCATTAAATAGTGATTGAGGCAGTGGACCCCAGAAGATATCTCCATACACTACCATATGCTGGAGCCAGCTGCAAGCTAGTGCTTAGAGAGAAGCAGCACAGAGGAGAACAGCGCCTGACAGATCCCTGCTGTGAAGTCCAAGAACAGTGTGCTTCTAACTAAGGGCCAAAAACAGAATGCTTGCTTGCGTTGACCTTCATTACCTGACACTGTTTAAAAGATAAAATGTCAGTGTTAATGTACCGGAAGTTTAAACATTTAATCACATTTTAATGAGTATACCCTCATTTTTCAAATTTTAACATTTCTTATTTTTCTTAATTCTTTTTTTCTTTAACAACAACAAGTCACTTTGGTAACATATATCTGTTCTCAGAAAAAGAAAACTTTAAATCGGCTATTCATTAAAAAACCAAATAAAACAAATCTAGTATGTTTAATTTTTTTTTAATTAAGGAATAACTAGAAAGCAACATGGATGTTGTCTTCAAATATCTAAAAGGCTATTGTATAGAAATAAAAGTAAATCTGTTGTCTGTTTTCCCGCAGGCAATTAATAGAGCTCATGAGTGCAAGTAATTCAAAGATGTATTTGAACTCAATTTAAAGTTGAATTTACTAACAGAATTGTCTAAGAATGCCATGGCCTCTGTCATGAGGCAGTGAGCTTCCCATCGTATATGGGGACTCACATTCGATAGAAACATAGTTAAGATGCAGTAGGAATCCCTAGAATGAGTGGGATGGTAGATCACAGGATCCCGTCAAGAATCTTCAATTCAAATTTATAAGCAATATTAACCAATACTATATACTCAGTATTGCTTTAGATATTCTATTGATTTGTACAGTTTTAAGATATATCCAAAATAAAAAAAAATCAACCTTTCTTGCTTAGTGAGTATAGGGGGTAGCACTTGTTTGCAATAGAGATTTATTGTTTGTTCTGAAATAAAAATAAAACTTTGCTCTGCTTGCATTAGATAAATTTTATATATTGTATTTATTCTTATAATATGCATATGTAATCAACATTCATAGTTTTTCCTTTAAACACAATCCTATTGGAGTTGATTACCAGATTTATACCTGGAGAAAACTTTCTTCTTCTTTTTTTTTTTTTTTTTCCCTGGAGAAAACTTTCTAATTAGGTTTTTTGTTGTAACTTTGAATAATATTTTTTTAAATGGAATATAAATCTTAAGCTAGGAAAGGCTACAAAAAAGTGTGTATTCAGAACTTCTGTCTTTAGGTATTATTATTTTATCACCATTACATAGATGAGAAACCCACATATCAGAATGGTTAACTAACAATACGCAAAGTAGTGGATAGAATGTCAGCATATAGATCTGAATTTGAACATGACAAATTTTTCACAGACTTCAGTTTTTGGGATTCTCCTACCAACTATTTTAGTGATTGTCATATGGAGATCGGGCTTTGCTCTTCTCAGATAAGAGCACATACACGGATGAAGGATAAGGGGTTTACTAGATAAAAAAAAAAAAAAAAGAAAGAAAGGACTTTAAATTAGAAAAAAATTCTTGGTTAATACATTTTGTTTCAAATAGAAATTGTTTTGTTTCTTTCTTTGTTTACTTGATGTTATACCAGAAATGTGAATAGAATGAAAAAAATAAATTACTATATTTTACAACTCTACATACATGAGCAGCAGTGTTTCCCCCATGGAAGACGTTGCTTGGCATTTATTGGTACTTTTTTTTTTTAAGATTTATTTATTTTAGGGGCACCTGGGTGGCTCAGTCGTTAAGCGTCTGCCTTCAGCTCAGGTCATGATCCCAGGGTCCTGGGATCGAGCCCTGCATCGGGCTCCCTGCTCAGGGGGAGGCCTGCTTCTCCCTTTCCCACTCCCCTTGCTTGTGTTCCTTCTCTCGCTGTGTCTCTCTCTGTCAAATAAATAAATAAAATATTTAAAAAGAAGAAGATTTATTTATTTCAGAGAGAAAGAACACACAAGCTGGGGGAGGGACAGAGGGAGAGAATCTCAAGCAGACTCCCCGTTGAGCACTGAGCCCCACATGGGCCTCACTCTCTGTACTCATGAGATCATCACCTGAGCTGAAACCAAGAGTCTGCCCCAGTACTTTTTATTAGTGTGTGTTTATGCATGTGGGAGTATAATTCTTTCAAGCAAGGACTGAAGGATTAGGTGATGGGGATATTTGAGGTTCTTTGAGTTGCTGAAATTTGTAGTTTAACTTTCTGTTGAATGGAATGAAAATTCAATTCAAGGATGGTTCACAAATGGAAATTATCTGATAAGATATAAACACAAGCTTTGCACCAATTAAAGGTTCTAGTCCTGATAACCTTTATTAGTTTTTTTTCTTTTTATTAAGGATTCAAATATGTTAATTCCCTATGCATAATTTTAGGTCTCCTCTCTGAGATACTAGTGCTGGGTGTCTCCTACTTCTGCTTTTTAAAATAACAGCTGCTTATTTGAGGACTGCAGTTAGTTTAGTAGTTCCTGGTGTCTGTCTTTAGTGTATAACTTCTATCCCTCTCTATGTGGGCAAGTATCTCCAATTTCCTTGCAATTTTCCTCCAAAATTCTATATTAATGCCCAACACAAAAGAACAACAAAAAAACGATATTTCTAAAGACTTAGATTTCCTAGTGCAAAATTGTCTTAAAATTGTTCTCAAATTGATCCAGATTTCATTTTTATGCATCTAATTTTAGATTACTTTTTTGGTCATATAACCTTGAAATATGAATATTTTCTTAACAGCATATTGAAAAAAAATTCTCCTAAATTAGTGGTAACTACTAATATATATTTTTCATGAGGAATTAATGCTTTGTCAAGGTTAAGAGTGGTAAAATTACTTGATTTATAACTAAAACATCTGTATTATCTTGCCATTCTAAACAAATTTTCCTTGAAGTTAGAGTTGTCCGTAGCAATGTTTATTTTCTTAAAATTGTTTTTTGTTTGTTTATTTATAACATACAGTTAAAAGTATACATGGGGGTGGGGGAATGGGTTAGCCTGGTGATGGGTATTAAAGAGGGCACGTACTGCATGGAGCACTGGGTGTTATACGCAAACAATGAAACATGGAACGCTACATCAAAAACTAATGATGTAATGTATGGTGATTAACATAACATAAATAAATAAAACTAAAAAAATATATATTTATTCCATACAAGATCCCTCTGAGATTTAAGGAATAAAAACATGCTGAAAAAAAAAAGTGTACATGGATATATAGGTAAAAAACAAGAAAGCAAAAAACAGAACTCTCACAAGTTCTCTTCTTTTAGAAAATGCAGTTTGAATGAAATTGAGCAAATTTGGAGGATCGTGTAGTAATTAGAGTTATAAATGAGGCAATATATGAGGGAAAAACACAGTTGGCATCTTGTTCCTGTACTAACTCGTTTGGCAAACTTGAAACAGTTATAGAAAATGTACCTTTTACAAACATCGACTAGCACATAGGGCCTGAAGTGGGCTTATGTCACTAGTAGACACACACAGATACAAGCCGTTTTGAGTGACATAAATTTAAGTAAATACCAATATTTTTTTAAATTTCCAATGGAATGAAATGAAGCTACTTGAGAGAAACTGTACATCTATCTAACTTAGTTTCATTTGAAGAACAGCTTCTTAGAAAACACTGTATGTCTTTTGCAGTATAAATGTGAAGCAATCAAAATCACTTTTAATTAAAGCTCTTTTTCAGTTCACTAAAGAATACTGAGAGAATGCCAAACTATATTAATGTACTCCATTATGACTTTGACTATATTTTACAACTTGAAAAATTTTCATTTTTATGGTGCCATCAGCCTGCTACTTAATAGAAAATGTTTTATTGACATTTATGTTCTTTACCTAATGATGTGTATTTAAATGATGGCTGCCATCTTCATTAGAAGTGACTGTTGAAAGAGTAATAAGAGAATAGGGAAACCTGTCTCATTCTAATTGTACAAACTGAGACTATAACTTTGGATTAAATATTTTACCAATTTGGCTACAGGATTTAATTAAAAATAACAGGAGCTCCAACATTACATGATTGTTTTTATTGTGATTTATATTTTATTACCATATATATATATATTCTGTTTCCTAGTCTTTAAAATAAATGTACTAATTAATTATTTTAAGTGTTATTTTTTATCCAAATCCCTTAATGCTGTCACTGATCATCAGAAAAATATCAGACTTGGAATAGTAGAATCCATATCAAAGATACAGTACACTAATGTGCCCAGTGTTGATGAGCATATACAAGTGGAAGTCATTTAGACGCAACAATGATACTCACAAAAATTGTGATCTTTCAAACAGTTGGTTACTTGGAATTTTTATTTGCACTAATCAAGATAGTAAGAAAATTTTTTATTCCAATCACCATATTGTTCCATGTCAATTTACAATTTGTGATTTTTTTTTGTTCTTAGATATTATTCAGCACCATGTTGTTACATAAAAATTTGTCAGTGAAGTTTCTATTATCCAGAATAATGAATCTGATGAACAAACATATTAAACATAATGAAAGATATTGTATTATTCAAGTTTTATGTCTAAGTCTGGCAATATCATATAGGTTATTTTTCTAGTGAAGAATAATCTACCTTTTCACTGAAAATACTGACTTAGGTATTTATAATATACTGACGAGGAAACAAATAATATTTACTTCTAAAAACTGATTACACTGGGGCGCCTGGGTGGCTCAGTCATTAAGCATCTGCCTTTGGCTTGGGTCATGATCCCAGAGTCCTGGGATCGAGCCCTGCATTGGGCTCCCTGCTCAGCGGGAAGCCTGCTTCTCCCTCTTCCACTCCCCCTGCTTGAGTTCCCTCTCTCACCGTGTCTCTCTGTCAAATAAAGAAAATCTTTAAAAAATAAAAATAAAAATAAAAACTGACTACACATAAACTCATATTTCATCTTATTGAAGAAATTTATTAGTTTTCCCAGCATAATTCCAAATTGGAATTCATATTATTTCTTCAAATACAATTATGACTTTATTATTCTCCTCTGGACTACATATCTCCCTTATATATAATGCCATTGTTGCATTAATATATTGCTTTGTAATTATTTGTGTTTTTTTTTTTATTTTTGTGGTAGCCAACTTCAAGAGGGCCTCAATGGTTCTCACCTCCTGTGTAGCCCATTTCCCTATTGAATCATGGTAATTCCTGTGTGACAAAATGAATATAAAGTAAATGATGGCGTTCGATTTCCTAGGCTGGTTCATAAAAGCCAAAGCAGCTTCTGCATTGTTTTCTTGAATTACTTGCTTTGGAGGAAACCAACTGTCATGCCGTGAGGAAGCACAAGCAGCCTAGTAGAGAAGTCTAGGTGGAGAGAAACTAGAGCTCCCAGACAATAGCCATCACCAACTCTTCAGCCTTGGGAGAGGGCCCTGTTAGTCACCTTAGCCAACATCTGACTGACCTCATGAGACACCTCATGTCAAACCTACCTAGTGTAGGCACTCTGACTTTCTGAAGCACAGAAACCTTGATATGTAATACATTTGTATTGCTATTTTAAATCATCACATTTTTGGAGTTAAGTGTTAAACCTTATAGATAACTAATGCAATGTTTACTCCCTACAGTAAGTTTCTTGGATATATAATTATTTTCTTGGATATATGATTATTTTTCCTCCATCTATATAGCAATACTTAGCACGGTGCTTGTCACAAAGGGGAAGGTCAATTAATATTGGCTGAATATAAATGAACAGATTTAAATATGATCCTTCTGCTGATGTCATTGTCCGAAAGGAGCTTAAAAAGGATGAACATCTATTATTCAAATATTGGAAGAATGAAGTGCTCAACTTGGCCAAAAAACACAATATATTATTTTAGGCAAATATAACATTAAATAACTTGATGCAGCAGGGCAATTCATCTAGTCACTCTGAGTAAACTTGGCTAACATCCCAGCAATCTGAGATAGAAACGTTTACTCAAAATTAGATATTTCCTAAAATTCATCACAAATCTTTAAATGGTCAATGAATTTAACTTGTAATACCAATGCTTTAACTTCTTCAGCTTCATATGTTTTGCCTATATTCTATAACACAACTGTGGATGGATCTCATCTTTCCAGTCGCAATAACAGAAACAAAACTACACTCACCAGTCCAAGAAAGAAAACAAAACAACAAAACAAAACAAAGTTTGCTAAGATCACTTTAGTTCTAATGCAGTACTTGGATATGCAAAATCAAATCCTAGGCTTTTGCCTCAGAGCTAAAGCTTGAATTAATTCTGCCCAGCTGTCAACTCTTTTTCTGCATCATTAGATCCTCAGAAAACTGGATCGAATTAATTTCACTGGACAATAACACCTCTTCATTAATTGTAGTTTTAGAATATTTTCTTATCTTTTATTGAGAGATATTATAAGAATTAGTGATATGTAGAATGTTTCTGTATTTTATAAATATTTTTGGTTAAAGAAATTTATTGATGTATCTCGATTTATCAGAATTGATCATAGAGATGAACAATTCATTATGGATCAAAGGAAAAACAAACAAAAGAATTTTGCTAGGTTTAAGTAGAAATAATTTGAAAAAACAAACAAACCAAAAAAAAAAAAAGAAAAAGAAGAAGAAAAGTGAACCAGGACCAGGATTAGACTTAGCATCTGAACATTATTATAGGAACTTTTTGAAAAGCTTTTATTAATAAACTAATGAAAAATAAATGGGATTTAATACCTGAATACCTAACATATCACATATATTTTTATCAATTATTTAAATTATATAAAAAATTCATCTCTAATGTTGCTTGGCACTCAACAGATCATTTTGTTGTCTTTCTAAATGCTCATGTTATAATATGATTCTGAGTATCTTTAAAAAGAGATCCTTGCACTTCAGGAACTGTGGTAACATATGTCACTGTCCTGATGCTCTGGCAAGAACAAGCCCAGATTAGGTATAAACATAATCAGTGGTGTAACATGGAACAACCTATTTGAGTCAACTTTACATAAATACGCCATTGATTTGCAGATTTACTAATTGCAGTTTCTCATTTTGAACATGTCTGAGGCCTTTTTTACAAATTAAATTTGGTCCATTTGGTACTATAATTTGATTATCTCAAGATCAATATAAATAGGAATAAAGTAATAAAGTAATGGTTTCTGTGAAGGAGCAATTTGCTTAATGTCTGTACAGTAAGAAAGACCACAAGGGCAATGCTATAAAAGCGAAACAACTCACCAATTCATTTTATTGACTATAAGTAGATGTGGTCATGGTGGGGTAGAGAATAAAAATAAAAATAAAGAGAATATTATACTGAGAAAATAATTAAATTTGAAAAAAGGAAATGCAGACTCAGAACATAATCCATATTAGGAATAGTTCCTAACACTCTAAAACCAGCTTTTAGCTTTGCTATTTTCAAAGATGCCATCATCTTCCTTGCCTTTTCTCAGCCATCATAAAGAATGATAAATTGTCTGAAAGATGTTCTTTGAAATCAAATATAAATGAAATCCTTTCTTTTGCTCTTTTTATTGTTCAGGTGACAATAAACAAACTCACTCATGAACAACTCGGACAATTAAGGAATTAACTCATATCTTTGAAACATTTTCCCCACCAAGTTTATTTTGATTTAAAAAAGAATAATCTTTGCTGTTTGTACTGTCTTATTCTTTGGAATAGATAAATATACTCCTAAAGTCATGTTTTTTTTTTTTTTTTCCTTTCTCACTCACTATTTTTATTTTTAGGAGCTTTTCTGTTCCTTATTTTCTTGGTCAGGGATATAGCTGAACCCATTATTTGACATCTTTGATGATTTCTTTGTGAAAGCCACCACTTGTCAGCTCTAATTAGATTTGTCAGCTACCTTCAACTTTAATGCTATGTTTATTTATTTTAGAATTATTGTGTTTATTTTTTTTAATATAGTATCTATCATCTTCCCATTACAATGTCAAATACAAGAGGCAAGAGATCTTGTCCCAAAGCTTACCACAGTGTCAACCTCACAGTAGGTGTTTAAGAAATATTTGTGGAGTAAATGAATTCATTAATAGACAGTGAGGATGACAAGAGCCGATTTAAAATATATAGTAGTACAACAATTAATGTTAGAGTATTAGCAATACTAATAACCTTTAAAATGGCTGACATTGGTACAAGCCATTGTATACAATGTTTGGTATTTATATACTTACCAAACTGTTCATCAGAAACTCAACTCATATCAAGATCACAAAAGTGACTTTCAGGCACTAGTCTAATTTTGAGTAGTCTCAGCCTGGAGGCATTTCCTGTTGGTCCTTTCATCTAACTGAACCCCTTGGAAAAGGAGTGGAAGTAACACATCAACAGTAAATGGAATGGCTTGGGCTGCCCTTGTTTTGTTTATTTTCCAGGTTTATAGTTGAAAATTATCTATCAGATGAAAATTATCATCTGATTTCATTTTTTAGAATGGAGAACTGAGGCCTCTGAGGTCCATAAGAAAACAAGTAGCCATCCTGGAGCTTGAACAAACTCTTGTGGAATCCCAGTGCTGTGGACGGTATTGAGCAGTGGTTTTTTTATTCAAACATGAGAGATATTAAAGATGTCTGAGAACAATGGAAACTGAAAAGTGTGCGTATTTGTTTTCATACAAACCATGTAGCTTTGAAAAAAAGTATCAAAGAGTTATGGGAAATAATGATTTGTTTAGTGATATAAAGCATTTTGATACATTTGAGAGAGGACAGAAGGAAGCAGAAGCCATTAATCACAAAATAAAATGTAGTATATTATTTTAACATAATGAAAAAAATTATCATATTTTAAAATAAAATGATATAAATAAAAATGCAAACATGAGATATTTTATTTGAATTTATTACATTAAGGAATTATATACTCTTTTCTAAGATGTATGTTTAATATGTCCTCATATTGCCCTTTTAATATAAAACATTAAGATATGAAGATTTTTGTTCACAGACTTTTGCAATATGGAGTACCATTAGAGTAAATGAAAAATACAGTTTTTCTTGTCTTTTTTTTTTTTCTCAGTCCTACTCCCAAATTCTTGCTTTCTGGTATTTTGAAGACAAGAATAACATAATTAATAATATATTGTAATATATAAAATATTAGAAAACTTATTATGTATATCCATATATAACATATTTGTGTAGATATGATTAAATATCTATAGTTTTTGTCAAGCATATAAGCTAAGAATAGTACTTAATTTTTAAAACATCTCTACTCAATATCTTTTTATGAGTGATTCAAGAACAGAAACAATCTTATTTTGGAATTTAAAAAGTAAAATATAACACTTTTTAAGTATTTAAGGATTTTTTTAAGATTATTTATTTATTTATTTGAGTGAGAGAGAGGAAGAGAGAGCATGAGCGGTGTGGGGATGCAGAGGGAGAAGCAGACTCTGCTGAGCAGGGAGCCTGATGTGGGACTCAATCCTAGGACCCCAAGATCATGAACTGAGCAGAAGGCAGCTGCTTACCTGACTGAACCACCCAGGTGCCCCAAACATTTAAGTTTTTATTTACATACAATTTATACTTCTATAATCTCAAAATAACCTAAAATCTCTAAAACCCTTGAGAATTCATAAAATGGGCCTCTCACTTTTTGAGAAACTGGCAAGTATTGGAGAAGGTATATTCAGGCAGGGAGTTGCTTTCCAGTACCTTCAAATCAAAATATACAAAACGCCATTTTTTTCCCTTATGAGACAAAAGTCAAATAAAGCAATTCTCTCAGTCTCAAAAACACATAATGGAGCTACAAACTAGCAGTCACAGCCAATGAACAATGGGAGGTACATACCAGCAAGAATTTGATAAACATGTGTTAGTTCATTCAGCAAACTTTTCAATCACTGAGGTTTTAGAGTCACAATTCTTAACTTAAAAGACCATGAACACAATGAGAGAAACATGCATACATAGAATGGATCAAATGATTATCATGTGGGGGTCCAGAAGAGGGGATTCTCACCATGTATGCTTAATATCATCAACATTCTCTCCCTTTTATCCATCCTCTACTCTCCCCATTCCACACACCCTCTGTCTAAGATAGGAAAGACAAAGTTGCCAAGGTTTGGCATTGTAAAAAAATGACTGACAATGGATATGAGAAGCACAATACTCCCTAACTGGGCTGAGTAAGACAGTCTTGAATATATGACTACTTGGAGGTCTCCTGTGGGATTAAGAATGTAGGACAGGGAAGAGATGAGATAAAAGGGGTAAAGTAATAGAATAAGAATAGGACACCTGGACTGAAAGAAAATTTATTTGTAGCAGAAATAAGAACCTTCCAGGGAATTTCTGAAGTCAAGAGGCTCAGTGATAATAGGTGGTTACAAATCTGTTTTAGTGAACAGTTAACAAGAGCACCTAAAATATCTGAAAGAGATTTACAATGAAAATATTAGAATTCTTATTGCTTTTGGGCTCCTTTGAATATAACATTGTTCCAAGGCATGACTAAATGGATCACTGCTTTTTAAGCAATAGACAAATAGCAAAAATATCACAATTACTCACTCAGGAAATACTGAAAGAGGTCCTGTTTTGGAAAGAGAGATGATGAATTTAGTCTAGATATTTGAATTTGGGAAACCTTTGAAATATCAAAGAGGAGATTTAATGTATGCTAAATATACTGGCCTGGAGCTCGGAAGACATGTATGGAGAGAGGGACAACAAACAGGTTTATCAATAAGACGTTGGGACAAGAGAAAACCTTCCCCAAACCCACCTCATGGTAGCAATGCACAGTCTTCACAAAACTGATATATAACAAAAAATGTTTAATTGGTTCCCGAATTATGCTTGTGCTATAGTTATCCTTAATCATTATACACAAACTTCAATTAAAGCCGGCTGTATGAAACAACCTTTAGAAAATGAAGAAGTGATAAATTTCATAAGCAAAGTTAAAAACAAAAAAAGAAGACAGAGTCATAGAATTTGATACAAAAATATACACTGAGAATTGAGGAAAAATAAATTTAAAACAAAAAGTAATCATGGGAATCTAAGGTTCTAATTATCCTCAAAAATCTTTAGGGTAGGGGCACCTGGGTGGCTCGGTCGTTAAGCGTCTGCCTTCAGCTCAGGTCATGATCCCAGGGTCCTGGGATCAATCCCCACGTCAAGCTTCCTGCTCAGCTGAGAGCCTGCTTCTCCCTCTCCCTTTGCTGCTCCCTGTGCTTGTGCTCTCTTTCTCTCTCTCTCTGTCAAATAAATAAATAACAAATAAATAAATAAATAAATCTTTAAAAAAAAAGGTTACTATATCACAATTGAACACAAAACAAAGAACAGCCGTGCTGAAAAAGGTAAAAGGAGCAATTTCACTCTTATGTCACCCCCTCCCCCTGCCAGCACAGCCCAGGAGTGAGGTCACTTCTCCCTGGTCAGGGATGAGGAAGGAAGAAGGAATGAGGTAAATGTAATGTTCCTTGTCTTTCCATACACTCCCCAAGGAATTGGCTTTTTTCTTGTGTTTCGCAGAACTGAAAAATTCAGACCCTCGTATTTTGGATGCTGGGGGCAGCTAGGGAGATGGGCACAGCTCTAAAAGGTTTGGAGAAAGAACAAAACTGGGGCTTCTTCTCCGAAAAGGTGGAAGAAGAATGAGAGTCCATTGTGTCCATCTTTCAGTGTGCCCCCCTAAGGGACCAAATTCTGCCCCTTCTCTCATGGAGCTCTGAAGGAAGTGAGATAGTCCTACATCAAGGAAGCAATAGATTTTAACTTTTGGGGAAAAAAAAAAAAAAGCTAGATGCCTGGGAGAGGTAGGAATAAAGGCCCCAAATCTTTAGCCAGACTGACTGCTAAGGGTCTTTTTTAGTCAGATAGTCATTAAAGACTGGACAAAGGAGGAAAAAGAGCTCATCATTCTTCAAATGTGCCAACAGCAATGCAAAGCTGCCACAAACATGAATAACAGGAAAACATGGCAGTTAAATTGTTATCAGCTTAAAAGAGAGTAAAAGAGATAGAAGATGTTTTGTGTAAACCTCATGGTAACCACAAAGAAAAAAATCATGCAAAAGAAAAGAGAAAAGAATCAAAGCATATCAATAGAAAAAAATCACAAGGAAGACAGGGAAGAGGGAGAAAAGATCCACAAAACAGAAACAAATAGTAATAGTAGATCCTTACCTGTCAATAATTACTTTAAACATAAATGGTTTCAACTCTTCAATCAATTAGAGTGGTTGGCTTAACAAACAAAACAAGATCCAACTATACGCAGTCTACAAGAGACTTGCTTTAAAATTAAAGACACACATAGGCTGAAAGTGAAGAGATGGAAAAAAATATTTCATTCAAAAGGTAACCAAAATAGAGCAGAGGTGGCTATACTCACAACTAACAAAACAGACTTTAAGTCAAAACTGTCACAAGAGACAAAGAAGGTCATATATAATGATAAAGGGTCAATTCATCAGGAAGATATAACAGTTATAAATATATATGCACCCCAAATCAGAGTACCTAAATATATAAAGCAAATATTGACAAAACTGAAGGAAGAATAGACACAATACAATAATAGTAGGAGACTTCATTACCCCACTTTCAACAATGGATAGAATATCCAGATAGCAAATCAATAAGGAAACAGAGGACTTGGACAACACTACAGACCAAATAGATCTAACAGATAAAAACAGAACATCCCACCCAACAGCAACAGAATACACATTTTTTCAGGTGCACACAGAATAAATCACATGGTAAGCCATGAAACAAGCCTTATCAAATTTAAGAAGACAAATCAGACCAAGTATCTTTTTTTGGCTACAACAGAAAGAAACTAGAAATCATTTTTTTTTTAAAAGGATAAATAGAAAATTCACAAATACATGGAAATTATACAACATACTCCTGAACAACCAATTGGTCAAGGAAGAAATCAAAAGGGAAATAAAAAAAAATATGTTGAAACAAATGAAAATAAAACCACAACATGCCCAAATTCATAAAACACAGCAAAAGTAGTACTAAAAAGGAAGCTAATAGCAATGAACACCTACATTAAAAAAGAAGTACAATCTCAAATGACATAGATTTACACCTTAAGGAACTAGAACAAGAAGAACAAACTAAGCCTCAAGTTAGCAGAGCAAGGAAGTAACAAAGATTAGATCAGAAAAAATAAATAGAATATAGAAAAACAACAGAAACAAAATCAATGAAACTAAAACTTGGGAGATTTTTTTGAAAAGATAAACAAAAGATAAACAAACCCTTAGCTAGACTAAGAAAAGTAGAAGATTCAGATAAAAGCAGAAATAAAAGAGGAAGCATTATAATGGATATCTCAGAAATAAAAAGACTAATTATAAATAATTATATACTAATAAATCGGGATAACCTAGAAGAAATGGATAAATTCCAAGAAAAATAAAACCTACCAAGAGTGAATCATGAAGAAATAGAACACTTGAACAGAACATAATGAATCAAGGTTTGATTTAGTAATCAAACCCCTTCTAACAACAAAAGCCCAGGACCAGATGGCTTCACTGGTGAAATCTATTAGACATTTAAAGAAGAATTAACTACAATCCTTCTTAAACTCTTCCAAAAAAATAAAAGAGAGAACATTTCCAAACTCATTTTATGAGGCCATTATTACCCTGATACCAAAGCCACACAAGGACACTGTAAGAAAACTACCAGCCTATAATTCTGATGAACATAGATGATAAAATCCTGGACAAAATCTAGCAAACCAAACTTAACAGGATATAAAAAAGGATCATATACCATAACCAAGTGGTATTTATCCGAGGGATACAAAGATGGTCCAACATAAAAAATAAATTAATATGGTACATGGTTTTGTGCTGGTCTCAGTCTATGGATGGCAATGCTATTGGCTAAAAATGCTTGGGGGCACTCACCTGGGCCCCAGTGAACTTTGCATAGGTAGTTGCCTTTACAAACCAATGTTATGACTGGACCCATCTTTGTGGTTTTTATTATAATTGCAAGATCACTCTTGAACAATAACCATTAGGAAATTTTGAAGAAAACGGGTTTATTACTTACAAGCCCTGGAGTGCAGGCTGAGAGAGAGTGCTTAGGCCTGGGGCCAAGGGTCAGGACCTAGGAGTATTCACATACAATAAGATGAATTTGGATCCTCATCTTACACCATACAAAAAGCTCAACCCCAAAGTGAATTAAATATTTAAATGTAAGACTTTAAACTGTGAAACTCCTAGAAGAAAACAAGGGGGAATAGTTTCATGACATTGGGCTTGGCAATGATTTCTTGGATATGACACCAAAAGCCCAAGCAATGAAAGCAAAATTTTATAGGTGGGATTATGTCAAACTTAAAAGGCTTCTGCACAGCAGAGTAAACCATCAATAGGGTGATAAAGCAACATACAGAGGGAAAAAGTGTTTTCAAACCATATATCTGATAAAGCATTAATATCCAAATTATATAAGAAGTTGCTATAATTCAATAGCAAAACAAAATAAACAAGAAACACTAATGATTTAAAAATGGGCAAAGAGCTTGAATAGACATTTCTCCGAAAAAAGACATACAAATGCCCAACATGCATATGAAAAGATGCTCTACATCACTAATCATCAGGGAAATCCAAATCAAAACCATGATGATAGATCATTTTATACCTGTTAGTATGGCTATTATCAAAGAACAAAAGACAAAAAGTGTCAATGAGGATGTGGAGAAATTAGAACCCTTGGGCACTATTGGTGAGAATGTAAAATGGTAGAGCTGCTATGGAAAACAGTATGGTGGTTTATTAAAAAATTAAAAATAAAGTTTACCATATGACCCAGCAATCTCGTTTCTTGTTCTATATCCAAAAGAACTAAAATCAGGATCTCAAAGAGATATGAACTACCATGTTCATTGCAGCATTATTCACAATAGACAAGATATGGAAAAAACCTAAATGTCCATTGAGAGATGAATGGATAAAGAAAATGTGGTATTTACATAGATGATAGATATCTGTCTATATATAATGGAAGACATTATGCTAAGGGAAATAAGCCAACCATAGAAGGACTGATACTGCATGATTCTCCTTATATGAAGTACCCAGTATAGTCAAACTTGTAGAAAAAGACAGGTGTTTACCAGGACCTGGGTGGGGCTGGGGGAAATGGGGAGTTGCAGATCAAAGGATATAAAATTTCACTTATACAAGATGAGTAAATTCTAGAAATCTGCTGTGCAGCGTTGTGCCTATAATACTGGTTTTATTTATTAATTTATTATTTTTTGAGAGAGTAGATCTCATGCTATGTGTTCTTACCACAATAAAAATATAAAAATAAATTAGTGAAAAGGAGGAAAAGGCAATCTAGATAGAAGGGAGAGACTTAGAAAGGCACCAAGAAGTCACAGTGTAAGCTAAGTGAAAGTGCGTGACCTGTAAATAAATAGCTGCTTACAGTGAAAGCCTGGATTGTAAGGTGCAAGAACAGCAAAGAAAGACAACAGAAGTTGCCAATCAATTAATTAAAATATTCTTTCATTAACGTCAACTGTAACTTTCTAGTCTTCCAGCTCTGGAAGCAAGATTTTGCTTGAAAGAATCCAGGGTCTAGAATACTGACTGGTAGGTAATTGATACTCTGTAAATGCTTCTTGAATGCATGGATTAATGGATGAACACAAACACAAATATAAAGAGAGATAGAAGTTAAATTCCTTCACTCTTGCTGTAGATTATTGTAAAATGTGTTAAAAGTATTAGAAGGGTCCATATTGGAAAGAGAACAGCAGAAAGAAGACATCCTATGAGTAAGAGTATACGAAAAGTGTATTAGCATATTGTCTTAAATAGGACAATCGTTTACATATATTGCTGGTGGCTCGTAATTCACTATTGATTTTAAGAGCTTGGCGTACTGAAAGCTACAACTAAACTATAAGCTCTGGCAGTGGTGAGGGAACCATTGATTAAACCCATCTTCTAAAATGGCTGTTGCTGATTTGTGAATTGAGCTGCTGTCTATGTTCAAGCCGCATTTGATTTTTTTTCTTATTGTGTCTGCACTCTGCTGAAGACATAGGGTGCCAATGGAGAATTAATCATATACTGATACATAACATTGAAACTTTTATTTTTTAATTAAAATTCAAGTAGCTAAAAGTGGATACAGTAGACAGTTGGACAGCCTATTTGGCAGGAGCTATGTTGGAGACAAAAAAAAAGAAAGAGAAACAATTTCTTTACATGACTGCTTTGGATCTCTCTTCTCTCAGCCCTTCCTGGTGCATAAAGTGAATCTTTACCCCAAATGCATACTATTTGGAAACAGAAAAAGCTTTTTTGTTGAAGGGTACAATGGAAAATGCATAAATCAACCTTCTCAATTTGGATGACTTTGGTAATTTGCATTCATCGGTTTAAAGAGAGATGTCTTTGGAGACTTCCTATTTTTACATAAAAATTACACTCAGCATCTCCCAGACTCTTTTGTTCACTAAAATTAGATTTGCTCACTTATACAATTCAGAGGGCCTAATTTGTTCAGAGGGAAGTTACATGCTATTTACAGCATGTTCTCTTCTCACCTACCTCCTTCAAAAATTATATATGAATGACAGGCCCCTCCCACAGCGTATACCTGCTCTAGTGATTCATGGAGTGCACTCCTGTGGGTGAAAGGCCACCTCTCTATTACAAGGCCACCTCTCTATTACAAACCAGAAAAGAAAAATTGGCAAAAAGTAAGGTTTGCAAGTGCCATGGGATTTTGTGAGAGTAATTACCCTGGCCTTCAATATTAATGAGCAGTTAGAGAACCATCCATGAAGCAGACCACGGAACCTCCAGCTTCAGCAACTCTAGTCCCATGGCTTTGCCAAGCATGGAGTTCTAGCTCCATACCCATGCTGAGAAGCTCTGAGGTTGCTGTGGTTATATATGGCTATTTTGCAGTCTCCTTTCCGTCAGATGTGCAACCCCGCTCTAATTTGGAAAAAGTATCAGCAGAATAGTACCAGAGAAAACTGTACTCTGGTGTGATGGGAAAGGGTCCTATCATGAGACAATGAAAAATAAAGAGCATATAAACATTTAAATACATATTTTTCAAATGATGAGTATAATACTTCTGTGATCTCTAAGCCTTTAAACAAACGCATCTTATGGTAAAATGAAAAGAGCTAGAGATTTAAAGTCATACATATATCCGTCTTTGTCCTTTTACAAGGTGTGTGAATGTGGGCAATCTAGTTATACCCTTCTAAGCCTCAGTTGTCTAATTATGGAATAGGATGATAGTATGGACCAAATAGCATTCCTGAAGTACCAATGTCAAATTAGCAAGGCCATCTTCATGGACATAATCTGTGCAGGGACACAGGACCCTGTGCTCAGAAAGACCCACTTTAAATTCTTGAATTGATGCCCCTTATGTTCATTTCGTACTGGGTCCCACAAGCTATATAGCTTGTCCTGCAAATTAAGAAAACATCTGGCCCAGTGATTGCTGTATGTTACGGGCTCAGTATATATTAGTCTTCTCTTCGTCCTCTTTCTCCTAAACGTGCGGGGTCAAGGGCAGTCAGTGTCTCCTGCTTCATACTGGCTTCCCACACACCCTTAGGTTCTAGAGATAAACTCATTTAATTTCAGTGGCTACCTTTTTCCACTATATCCTTGGGGTCATATTCCAGGACCAGCTACACATTACCTAATGGTTTCCTAGTTCCACGCGCCCCTCTCTCTTGCCTATAAAGCACCTCTTATAAAGCCTTACGAAATAATCACTTGATCCTTTTTCATGGTAGGGGACTTGCTCTAATGACTGGATTGAAACAGAAGGTTGAGGAAATGGTCATGGTGCATTCAAATGTAGTTTGGTTTCAGTGTTCAGCTCAAATCTACCTCTTGGCTCTGGCTTTGGTGTCAGGTCTAGGCTTTGGAAAACTGAATCACAGAATATCTACTTAATGTCAGTTCTAGCCCCTCTGAACTGTGTGATTAGTGATATAGTTGGATTAATATTTACCAAAGTCTTTACTGGTTTTTTAATTGTTGCCCTTGTTCTTTTTCCCTAGTTTTGTGTACTATTCTTTTTCTGCCACTTGTGGTTTTAATTGAGCACTTTTTTCTGATTCCATTTTCTCACCTTTCTTAGCTTATCAGTTATACTTATTATTGTTATTATTATTTTATTTTTTTTAGTGGTAGCCCTAGAATTTGCAATATACATTTACAACTAATCCAAGTCCACCTCCAAATAACACTATACCACTTCACAGGTGGTATGAGTACCTTATAATAACAAAATAATCCTAATTCCCTCCTCCCATCCCTTGTATCATTGCTGTCATTCATTTTACTCATATATACATAAGCATATATATATTCATTTATTACATAATAAGTATATATATATACATTTGAATATATTATTGCTATTATTATTGTGAGCAAACTCTTATGTTAGATCAATTAAGAATAAGAAATATAAGCTTTAATTTTACCTTCACTCATTCCTTCTTTGATGCTCTTGTGTTTTTTACGTGGATTTGAGTTTCTGACCTATATTATTCTCCTTCTCTCTAAAGAACTTCTTTTAACATATCTTTCAAGGCAGACCTACCACAAACAAATTCCCTCAATTTTTGTTTGAGAAATTCTTGATTCCTCCCTCACTTTAAAAGGATAATTTCAAAGGGTGTGTTTTTCTTCTTCAACATTTTAAATATTTCACTCCATATTCAAATATTTTTTCTTGGTTGCATGGTCTCTGAGGGAATATCAGATATAATTTTAACCTTTGTTCCTCTGTAGGTTAGGTGTTTTTATCCTCTGGATTCTCTTGGGAGTTTTTTTTATCTTTGATTTTTTTGTCATTTGAAAATGATTTGACTAGCTATAGTGGGTTTGTTTGTTTGTTTGGCATTTTTCACGCTTGGTGTTCTTTGAGCTTCTAGATCTGTGATGTGGTGTCTGATATTAATTTGGTGAAATTCTCAGTCATTATTGTTTCAAGTATTTATTCTGTTCCTTTCTTTCTTTTCTTTCTAGTATTCCCATTATATGAATGTTATATCTTTTGTAGTCTTTCTGCATTTCTTGGACATTTCATTTTGTTTTTATGAGTCTTTGTTCTCTTTCCTCTCTGGTTTTTGAGGATTCTATTGATATATTCTCTAGCTCAGAGATTCTTACCTAAGCTGTGTCCAGTACTAATAAGTCTATCAAAGGCATTCTTCATTTCTGTTACAGTGTGTGTGTTTTTTTTTAAGATTTATTTATTTATTTGGAAGAGGAAAAAGAGCAGGGGGAGGGGCAGAGGGAGAGAGAGAATCATGAAGCAGTCTCCCTGCTGAGCCTGATATGGGGCTTGATCCCAGGACCCTGAGATCATGACCTGAGCTGAAATCGAGAGTCAGACACTTAACCGACTGAGCCACCCAGGCACCCCTCTGTTACAGTGTTTTTTATCTCTAGCATTTCCTTTTGGTTCTTTCTTAGGATTTACATCTCTCTGTTTACATTGTCCACCCATTCTTATATACCATCTACCTTATCCACAGAGACCCTTAATATATTGACCACAGTTGTTCTTAAATTCCTGGCCTGATAATTTCAACATCCCTGCCACATGTGATTGTGGTGCTTTCTCTGTGTCTTCAAATTGTGTTTTTTGCCTTTTGGTATGCCTTCTAATTTTTTCTTGAGAGGCTAAACATGATATACTGGATTAAAGGAACTGCTGTAGATAAGCTTTCAGTGATGTGATGGTGAGGTGTGGGGAAGGGGAGGCATTCTATAGCCCATTAGGTCTCAGTCTTTTAGTGAGCTTATGCCATAGGACTGTGAACTTTAGAAGTGTTTTTTTTTTTTCACTATTCCTCTTCCATTGGGTGAGACAGGATGGCTAGAGGGGGCTAGAGTTGGGTATTTGCCTTCCCCCAAGTCAGTTATGTTTTGAAATATCCCAAAAAGTTAGGCTCTGGTTAGTTTCCCCTGAGGACGGGTCTTAGTAAGAACACAGTGTTCTAGTATATTTCAAGATGGCTCTTTTCCTCTCCCCTTGTAATGGAGCCCAAGGAAATTGTTTTCTGACATTTACTGTGGGAATCTGATGAGGCTCCTGGAAGTAAATATCACAATATTGTGGGGATCCCATTAGGACTGGATTTCCTGGAATTTTAACTCTCAGAGTTGTCCACATTGAAACTCCAGCAATTTGTTGATTACAGTTCAGATCTCTGTGCCCCACATTGGCTCCCTCAGCAGGACCTGTGGTTCTGACTATAGGGAGAATCTCTGCTCATGTAGCCACTATTCTCTGTATTCAGGTATCTATTTCTGCAGTCATTGGGGCAGAGGTTTGCCCCATATCTTTTATGGCTCCAAGAGATTTGTTGATTTTTCAGTCTGTTCAACTTTTTACTTGTTAGGATAGAGTGGTGACTTCAAACTCCTTATATACAGGATCAGAAATGTGAATTTGCTTCATTTCTTTTTATTGCAGAATTATATTCCATTGTATGAAAATGCCATTCTGTTTATCCTCTCATTGGTTGATGAACATTTGGATTGGTTCCACCTTGGGTTATTATTAATAATGCTCTATGAGCATACCTGTACAACTTTTTGTGTAGACATATATTTTCATTTCTTGAGAATATACCTAGGAGTAGAATTGTTGGGCTTGAGGAACTGTTTTCCAAGTATAATGCACCACTTTATATTATCACTAGCACTATATGAGGGTCCCAATTTCTACACGTAAGTGCCAACACTTGTTATTATCTGTCTTTTTTATTTATAGCCATTCTGGTACACATGAAATGTATATATATTTTTTTCATTTCTCTCATAGCTAATGATGTTTAACATCTTACCATGTGCTTATTGTATATTATATTATATTTTTTGGATAAAATTATATTCAATCCTTTGCCCATTTTTTAGTAATGTTGTTTGTATTTTTATTATTGAGTTACAAGTGGTCTTTTTAAATTCTGAATGCAAGTGTCTTATCAAACATACAATATACAAATAAGTTCTCCTATTCTATAGATTGTATTTTTACTTTGGTGTCTTGTGCAACACAAATATTCTTGATTTTGATGAAGTCCAATTTATTTATTTATTTATTTTTTTGTTGCTTGGCCTTTTAGTGATATCTAAGAAACTGCTGCCTAATTCAAGGGTACTAAAATTTACACCTATGTTTTCTTCTGAAAGTTTTATAGTTAGCTCTTGCATTCAGGTTTTTTGTCCTATTTTAGTTAATTTTTGTAGATATTAAGAGGTTTGTTCAACTTCATTCTTTTGTATGTGGGTATATACAATTGTCTCAGAACCATTTCTAGAAAAGACTATTATTTCCCCCCATTGAATCATGGCACCTTTGTTGAAAATCAATTAACTATAACTATGAAAGCTTCTATCTGGCCTCTCAATTATATAATCATTGATGTATATGTCGGTAAATATGGCAGTACCACACTGTCATACTTAGTTTGTGGTATGTTTGGAAGTCAGGAAATGTGAGTCCTCAATTTTTTTTTTTCTTTTAACATTGTTTTAGTTATTCTGGGTCCCTTGAATTCCCTTACAAATTTCAGGATAACCTTCTCAGTTTGTGCCAAACAAACAAACAAACAAAACCAAGAACAACTGAATTTTGATGAGAATTGTTTTGAATTTGTACAAAAATTTTGAAAGTATTATCATAATAAGAATATTAAGTCTTCTAAGCAATGAATATAAGGTGTCTTTTCCTTTATTTAGGTATTCTTTAAATACTTTCAACAATGTTTTACAATTTTCAAAGTATAAGTTTTGCCCTTCCTTTGTAAATTTACTCCTAAGTGTTTTGTTCTTTGGAATCTATTGTATACAGTATTATTTTAATTTTATTTTCAGATTGTTCTTTGAAAATGTACAGAATTACAATTAATTTTTCTATATCAATCTTTTACTCTGTAATATTGTTGAACTTGTTCTTTAATTCTAAAAGATTTTAGTAGACTCTTTAGGATTTTCCATATATATTTCATGTCATCTGCAAATAGAAAGAGCCTTACTTCTTCCTTTCCAATCTGAATGTCTTTATTTGTTTTATATCCATCCTATTGCTCTGGTGAGGAGGTCCAAGTAGCAAAAGTGGGCATCCATATCTTGTTCCTGATCTTAGAGATAAAGCATTTAGTTTTTCACTACTAAGTATGATGTTAGCTGTGAGTTTTTTATAGATATCCTTTATGATGCTGAAGGAATTTGTTGAGTGCTTTATCATTAAGGGGTGTCAAATTTTGTTAAATTCTTTCTCTGCTTCTTTTGAGATAATTGTGGATTTTGTCCTTTATTCTTTTGTTATAGTGTATTATATTAATTGATTTCAGGAAGTTAAATCAATCTTAAATTTCTCTCAATCCCGTGAGGTCATGATATATATAATCCTTTTTATAAGGTGAAGGGATTCAGTTTGATAATACTTTGTTGAGATTTTTATGTTAAAATTTATAAGAGATATTGATCAGTAGTTTTCTTGTGATGTCTTTTTTTTTTTTTTTTTTGGTTTTGGTATCAGGGTAATATGGATTGAGATTGAGTTGAGAAGTGTTCCTCACACATCAATTTCTTGGAAAAATTTGTGGAGAATTGCTATTAGTTCTTTAAATACTTGATAGAATTCACCAGTGAAGCCATCTGGGCCTGGAATTTTCTTTGTGCGTGTTTTTTTTTTTTTTTTAAATTACTAGTTGAATCTTTTTAATTGTTATGAGTCTGTTTAATTTTCTATTTCTTCTTGAGTCAGTTTAGGTAATTTGTGTTTTTCTAAGAATTTGTCCTAGTCATCTAAATTATTTGATTTGTCAGGTGTTCCTAGTGCTCTCTTATAACTCAATGTATTTCTGTATCAATATTTCCTGTTTCATTCTTATTTTTATAAATTTGAGGCTTCTTCCTTCTTTTTTTTCTATTCTTACTCAGTCTAGCTAAAGCTTTGTCACATTGATTATCTTTTCAAAGAACTCATTTTTATTTCATTGATTTTTTTCTATTGTTTTTCTATTTTCTACTTCACTATTTTTTATTGTGATCAGAGTTAAGTTGTTATCAGCTTAAAATATGCTGTTATAAATATAAGATATTTTGCGTTAAGACTCGTGATAACCCCAAAGAAAAACTTATAGTAGATACACAAAAGATAAATAGAAAGGAACCAACAATTCTAAATATATATGCACCCAACATCAGAGCACTTAGACATATTAAGCAAATACTAAGAGACCTGAAGGGAGAAATAGACAACAATGCAATCATATTTGGAGCTTCAATATCTCACTTTCAACAATAGATAGATCATCTGGATGGAAAATCAATAGGGAAATATTGGACTTGAACTACACTTTAAACCAAATGGACCTAACAGATATATATAGAACATCCCATCCAACACCAGCATTTTTCTCAAGCACATAGAATACATTCTTCAGGATAGATCATATATTAAATAATAAAACAAGTCTTAACAAATTTAAGAAGAATACAATCATATCAAGCATCTCTTCTAAACATAATAGTGTAAAACTAGGCATCAATAACTGGAGGAAAACTGGAAAATTCACAAGTACATGGAATTTAAACAACACACTCCTGAACAACCCATTGCTTAAAGAAAAAAATCAAATGAGGGGCTCTTGGGTGCTCAGTCATTAAGCGTCTGCCTTCGGCTCAGGTCATGATCCCAGGGTCCTGGGATGGAGCCCCACATCAGGCTCCCTGCTCTGCAGGAAGCCTGCTTCTCCCTCTCTCATTCCTCCTGCTTGTGTTCTGTCTCTTGCTGTGTGTCTCTCTGTCAAATAAATAAATAAAATCTTTAAAAAAATTTAAAAAAAAAGAAAAAATCAAATGAGGAATCAATGGTATCTTGAAACATTAAAAAAAAAAAAAAATGGAAACACAACATACCTAAACCTATAGGATACAGCCAAAGCAGTTCTAAGAGAGATGTTTATAGCAATAAATGCCTACATTAAGGAGAAAAAAAAAATCTCAAATAAACAACCCAACCTAAATATACAAACTACCAAGACTGAGTCATGAATTAAACAGACAAATCATGGGTAAAGAGATTGAATCAGTAGTTAAAAAAAAAAAAAAAATCCTTTAAAAAAAGCCAAGACCCTAATGGTTTTCCTGGTGAATTCTATCACATATTTAAAGAAGACTAATACCAATCCTTCTTAAATTCTTCCAGAAATTTGAAGTGTAATGAATACTTCCAAGCTCATTTTATGAGGTCAGAATTATCCTGCTACCAAAGCCAGACAAAGACACCACAAGAAAGGAAAAGAAAATAATAATAATGATTCCAATGAACATAGATGAAAAAATCCTAAACAAAATACTAACAAAGCAAATTCAACAGGACATTGAAAAGATCATACACCATAATCAAATGGGATTTATCCCTGAAATGCAAGGAGTTTTCAACATATGCAAATCAATAAATGTGGCACACCCATTAACAGAATGAAGGATAAACATTATATAATCTCAATAGATACAGCAAAAGTCCAAAACACAAAAGCCCAGGGCCAGATGGCTTCCCAGGGGAATTCTACCAAACATTTCAAGAAGAATTAATACCTATCCTTCTGAAACTGTTCCAAAAAATAGAAATGGAAGGAAAACTTCCAAACTCATTTTATGAGGCCAGCATTACCTTGATCCCAAAACCAGACAAAGACCCCATCAAAAAGGAGAATTACAGACCAATATCCCTGATGAACATGGATGCAAAAATTCTCACCAAAATACTAGCCAATAGGATCCAACAGTACATTAAGAGGATTATTCACCACGACCAAGTCGGATTTATCCCTGGGCTGCAAGGTTGGTTCAACATCCGCAAATCAATCAACGTGATACAATACATTAACAAAAGAAAGAACAAGAATCATATGATCCTCTCAATAGATGCAGAAAAAGCATTTGACAAAGTACAGCATCCTTTCTTGATCAAAACTCTTCAGAGTATAGGGATAGAGGGTACATACCTCAATATCATAAAAGCCATCTATGAAAAACCTACAGCGAATATCATTCTCAATGGGGAAAAACTGAGAGCTTTCCCCCTAAGGTCAGGAACGCGGCAGGGATGTCCACTCTCACCACTGCTATTCAACATAGTATTGGAAGTCCTAGCCACAGCAATCAGACATCAATAGATACAGCAAAAGCATTAGACAAAATTCAAATCATTTCATTTAAAAAACTCTCAACAAATTGGCTATATAAGGAATGTGCCTCAACTTAATAAAGCCTATGCATACAGCTAATATTGTCATTCAGCATTGAAAGTTTGAAAGCTTTTCCTCTAAAATCAGGAATAAGTCAAGGGTACACACTCATACCACTTTTACTCAATATAGTACTGAAGTCCTAACCAGAGAAATTAAGCAAGAAAAATAAAGTTATCCAAATCACAAAGGAAGGAGTAAAATGGTCTATATTTGCAGCTGACATGATCTTATATGTAGAAAACCCTAAACACTCTACCAAAAACAAACTATTAGAACTAATCAATGAGTTCAGTAAAGTATCAGGATAAAAATTAATATAAAATTTAGTTATGTTTTTATATACTAACAAACAATTGGAAAGATTTTTTTTTAAATCCCATTTATAATAGCATCAAAAATAATAAAATACTTAGCAATAAAGTTAACTGAGGTGGCAAAGGCTCTATTGACTGAAAAGTTAGACAGTGATAAAAGAAAGTGAAAAAGATACGGATAAATGAAATGGTACCCATTTTACAGAATGGAAGAATTAATATTGTTAAAAAGACCATACTCTCCAAAGTGAGGCACAAATTGAATGTATCAAAATCCTATTGATATTTTTCACAGATAAAAAAAGAAATAATCCTAAAATTCATATGGAACCACAGAAAACTCCACATAAGGCAAGAAATCCTGAGCAAGACGAACATAATTATAGGCATCATACTTCTTGATTCTAAGCTATATTACAAAGCTATGGTAATCAAAACAGTATGGTACTATCATAAAAGCAGAAACATAAAGCAGTAGAACAGCCTAGAGAGTGCAGAAACAAACCCATGCATATATGGTCCACTAATCTTTGACAAGGGCATCAAGAACATGCAACTGGGAAAGGCTACTGTCTTCAATAAATGGTACTGGGGAAAGTGGAGGGCCACATGCAAAATAATAAAACTGGACCCCCATAACACACCATTCACAGATATTAACTCAAAATGGATTAAAGGCTTAAATGTAAGACCTGAAACTGTAAAACTCCTAGAATAAAACAAAGGGGATAAGCTTCTTCACAATGATCTTGGCAATGAGTTTTTGAATATGACACCAAAAGCACAGGTAACTAAAGCAAATTTTACAAGTGGGACTACATCAAACTTAAAACTACTTCTGCACATCAAAGGAAACAATCAGCAAAGTGAAAAATCAATTACCAGGATGGGAGAAAATATTTGCAAACGATTTATCTGATAAACCTTTAATGTCAAACATATATAAGAAATCTATACAACTCAATAGAAAAAAAGAACAAATAATCCAATTAAAAATGGACAAAGGACCTGAATATATTTCCAAAGAAGACATACAAATGACCAAGAAATACATCTTTTGATGGTATGATGCTCAATATCACAAATAATCTTGGAAATGCAAATCAAAACCACAATGAGGCAAAATGGGGGAAGGGGAGTGGGAGATACAGGCTTCCAATTATGAATGAATAAGTCACAGGAATGAAAGGTATAGTAGAGGGAATATAATAAATGGTATTGCAATAATGTTGTATGGTAACAGATAGTAGCTACACTTGTGGTGAGCATAGGATAAGATATATGCCTCAAATCACTATGTTGTATACCTGAAACTAATCTAACATTGTGTGCCAACGATACTTCAATTAAAAAAATAATAAAAGGAATAAAATTTTAAGAAAACACAACGTGATATCACTTTATTACCTATTATCACCTATTAGATTGGCTTTAATCAAAAAGACAATAGGTAAGTGTTAGTGGGGATGTGGAGCAAAGAGAATCCTTTAATTAATTAATCCTTTAATGCACTGTTGGTGGGAATGTTAATTAGTATAACCATTATGGAAAACAGTATAGAATTTCCTCAAAAATTTAAAAACAGAATAACCATATGGATCCAGAGATCCCACTTACGAGTATATATCTGAAGAAAAAAATCAGTGTCTCAAAGAGATATCTGCACTCTCAAGTTCATCACAGCGTTATCCATAATAAGAAAGGTATGGAAAAAACCTTGAGTGTCCATTGATGAATAAGTGGATAAAGAATATGTTAGATATCTATATCTACTTGTAGATATAGATATATAAAATGAAATATTAATCAGCCACGAGAAGAAGGGAATCCTGTCATTTTCAACAACATGGATGGACCCAGAGGACATTATTATAAGTGAAGTAATCCAGACAGAGATAGACAAATACTCTATGATCTCACTTATATGTGGAGTCTAAAAAAAAAAAAGAAAGAAAGAAAGACAAACACATAGAAACAGAGAGTAGAATTGTTGTTACCATGAGCAGTGGTGTGGGAGAAATGGGGAGATATTGGTCAAAGGGTACACATCTTCAGTTGTAAGATGAGTAAGTTCTGGGGTTCTAGTGTATAGCACAGTGACTATAGTTAATAACTTGTATACCTGAAGCCCCCACTAGTTTGATCTTCCTTGTACTATGTTTCAATGAAAGCAAGTCTCTTTGGGGATATCTTTGCAGTTCTCTATTCTTATGGACTGCCTCTCCTTCTGGGCAAAAATGTCTGAACCAGTCCTCCAGAACTGGGCTATGTTAATGACCTACGTCTCTTGAGTGGATACCTCTGATAATGAGAAGTGCTCAGTGGGGGCAATAGTCTCTGTTTTTTGTTTGGTTGGTTGGTTTTGGTTTTGACTTTGGTTTTGGTTTTGGTTTTGGTTTTGGTTTTTTAGCCTCTGTTTTTTTAAACTGACTTCTCCCAGAGTGGAACTCTGAACTATCAGTGAGCTGATGCAAGGGGGATCCAGCTCGAATATCTTACCCTGCTATGCCTAGAGTTGAACATCTGTCCCAGAAGTGAGGTCTGGGTGTATGAAGTGGGACCCCAAATTCTTGGCATTTGTCAGGAATTTAGCCATTGAAACTTGGAGCTGGTGTGAATAAGAAATGCCTTCTTTCTTGTCCCTCCCCCCAAAAAACATATCTCATGACTAGGAGCTGAGGAGAGAAGAAATCCAATTTTTTTGGCCATAACCAACCAGAGTTGAGCATCTAGGCACTGAGAAGAGGAGGAGGAAGGAGGTAGCAAGTCCCAGCTCAAATGCTATAGACTTCCAATTCCTACCAAGATTTGGTAGATTTTTTTTTTCTCCATTTGCTGTATGGTTTTAGTAAAACTTCCAGAGGCTTTAAATGATTGAATTTATAAAATATAATTTCCAAGAGTTATGGTTGTTTTCTGGGGAGCCATTTTGTGAGAGTCCACAGACTGCCGTTCTAGAAATCCTTGCTGTTTTTTATAATGAATTTGGACAAGTTTGGGAAAGAACTTAAAATGTCTTTTCAACTTTCAAAATTGCTATTAAAATTAAGGTTCTGGATATTCAATCATAGAACATTTATTGCATAGTGTAGGATCACTAGAAGAGAAACTAGTAGAGAGGAAATATGTCTATTATTCTAGATGCATCTATGTAGGTTGAGACGATTCGAATTGTGCCTGTTTTTATTTGATGACATTGAATAATTAATATAATAATGATGTGAAAAATAACCAAATTTATTTTAGAGACCACTTTAGATTAGACAAACAAAAATATGGGAATGGAATTTAGAGATGAAAGAGGAAATAAATACCTTATATTAATAAGTGTTATCAGTGGATAAACTTTAGAATTAAGTTATAAATGTTATGCTCTACCACTAAATTCAAGTTATATAAGTTTTTTGATCCGCTAGAAAATTGCCCTTTAGTATCATAAAAAATGCTGTGTTTATTTCTTTTTGTACTTAAACACGTGATACTACTTTCTTTTAATTTTGTCGCTTTTGCCTCTGAAGCAGAGATACTTCCTAATTTATCAATCTCCTCACTTAGTACAATTTTTCTATACTCTATATCCCACTAGATATTTAAACTAGATGATAAACCATAAACATTCCCTTCCATGTCACTCCACCGTCTATTTAACCCAACTATTTTTGACCTCTAAAAGAGTCAGTTACGTTTTATGTGCCGCAAAAGCTGAACTAACAACTAACGGTTTAAAAACATTGTTATTTGTAACATGATGCTCAAATCAAGTATTTTTCAAATGAAATACCCTATGTCAGATTAAATTTTGTAATGGATGACTTACCATTTGTTTGTGTTTACATCTTGCCAAAATTTATAGGTAAAACTAAGCACAGCTAACTGCTGTTCTAGGATATGTAAGAGTTGGAGTGAGGAGGGTATGTCAAAATACAAATCCTACAACAAATGTACATCTATTTCTGCCTACAGGCTGCGATTCTTTTTCAATAAAGAATGTTTGAACAACTTTCACTGGTGACGTGCTGTTGTTCTCTGCTCAAGGATTAATTAAAACATGTTCCAATAAAAACCTCCAGCATGAATACATGGAACCAGAGCATGTTGTGTGTGCCGTACCTTCTTATGTGATAAGCCATACTTTCCTTCAATGGATGCACATTGCTTATGTTTTTAGAACTATTAAGCTGGGATAATTATGGAACAATCTAGACAATGTTCAATAGCCCATGCAGATGCCTGACAGGGCATGTTGTCTCTTAATTAGGAATTTGAATGCCTAATGCTTGTATATTAACTGAAATAATTGAAGAGATGTTTTACATTTCTTTCACTTTTACTGACTTCAAAGCCAGACTAGCTAGAATTATGTGTTTTAAAAAGAAAAAATATTTTATCATATGTTACCTAGGAACTAAAGATATGATGCTTAGCTGATATTGTTTTAATATTTTTGTTTGCATTTTTAGCCCGATATTCAATACAGCATTTTACAGATTCTGATACATCCCGTATCACCTTCCTGTTACTACTGGAAATCAAAGTTAAATGTTTCACTTTTTTTTTTCTACATACTTATTCTAATTAGGTTATATAAGCACTGTGCTTTTGATGAGAAGTATGTCACTAATATACTATAAACATATGTATTGCTTATATTTAAAATGCTTGGTAACTTAATGCTTATTCACAACTATTAATACAAAAGCTGTTTTTAAACATAACAAATTGCTTTCTATTAGGAATACACATAATGACCTATTTCCATAAACATTTTTAGTAAGAGATATCTTGATGTGCAAAACCCTGCAGACGTTTTATGGAAATTAGACAATATTGTGCAGAAGTACATCAGATCCATATTGTTTTTGCTTAATATTCTGAGAGGTGGATTATTTTTGCCTGATATATGATGCAAAATAAAGGACCCTATATAGCAGTGAATATGAGCCTTTGTATGTTTCAATATATTTCTCCCTTTGTTTTGCTCCTGCACCTGGTTTATTTGCAAGATTTTATGCATAAAGCACAAAAGATATTATTTGGGAACTATGTGCTGTGTGTGCTCTCACATGTACAATCAGATTAATGGTGATTATGTACAAAAAGAAGAATTGCCTTCATGGGCTCAAAGACTCTTAAGAGATATAAGTTTGGGTAAAAAATATTTAATAATCAATATGGCCTATATTATTTAGCTCAATTTTTTTGAAGAAAAATATGGAGTTTGTCTTACACCCAAGAGTTGTGGGATTTAGAAATGTTGAATGTCAAACAAAGATATGCATATCAGCTTTTCTCCTAAACAATACGAATTATTCTACATTAGATTAATGTGATAGTCATGCAAAGCATAGGGAATAGATGCTGCTTGGAGAAACAAAGCTATAATTCAGAAGAAGATGAACTCTCCTTGCGAGAAAAGAGTTGAAAATCATAAACTATCCTAATTTTGTGCTATAATTCAGAAATGCAGACACTCTTTCCATTTTTAAGCAGCCATTCAGCATCTCCTATTTTTTTGCATTTTATTTTGCCATTTTAAAATCAGAGAACCCATATTAATATATTAGATTGATTTAAATAATATATCAACTCTTCCTTTGTCATTTTTGTTGGAATATATATGATAAATAATGCATATATTGGTCCATATTGGATAGGAAAAGATATATACTGTTATGAAACAACAGCAAAATTATTAATAGAACAGGAAATGCTCAATGCCCAACAGTCATTCCCTCTAAACAACAACAACAACAAAAAATTGAGTCATATTAATGTACCCTACAGTGCCTTGGTGACACATCAGATGCCATCTGTCTTTACATGCTTATTGTGTTGCTGAAATAGAATTATGAGGTTTTGTTGACAATTACTGCAGAACAGAGTATGTCACACTCTTCTTCTTCTTCTTTGGGGGTGGGGGGTTGTATTTCATTTCCATTTAGTCTACAGACAGCTAAAGAAAAAAAACAAACAAACATATGAGTCATGTTGAAATTGAACTAAGAAATCACAGTCTGTGACTTGTTAGATACACACCTAGAAATGGAAATATTCTCTTCTTTGATTCCTTGTTCTTCCTTTCACTCTCTTCTTTTTGATGGATTTAATTTTATTTATATCAATTTAGGAAAATATATTTTTAATTCAAAATACCCTTTGTTACCAAGCAATAAATCCTTTTGGAATGGAAATTTACAGAAAGAATTATTTACAGGAATCAACTATAATTACATATAATTCATGCTGCAGCTGCTTATAATTGTAGTTTTCCCCAGGACCTTTCCCTATTTATAACCACTGGAGAATTGCTTCTTTGCAAATGGTTAATCGGAATAATAATTTTTCTATAACTAGATGCAATGGCATTAAATGATTAGTGAGAAACCTTTTCTTCTCATAATCAGATGAAAATATAAATTTGGTTTGACAGCAAAAATTTGATAAATACCTACTGTGTGTAGAAAATTGAACAAAGTGATGCAAGTTAGGATGCAGGATAAATAGAAATCATAGTCTTCACCTTAGAAGCATTTAAAATCTTGCCAAACGATTAAAAACATAACCATGCATGAAAACCATGTAAACATATTTATAATGGATAACATGAAGAAGTGCAAAATATAGAATTACCATATTCTTATCTTCTTAAGTACAAGACCCATATCTTTTACTAAAAGGTAAAAGTTAAAAACGTCTTCCAATAAACTTGTCTATGAGACAAATGCAAAGCTAGATCTTTCCTGTATGTATTTATTATGTTGTTGGAGTTCCAAAGACCATGTGATTCAGTCAAAATACATGAAATTTGGAATGAATCAGAACGGAGTTCAATATCCAGAACTAGTACTATGTGATTGAACAAATTATTTAACTTATTTGGGATAAATTATTTAAACTTTCTGAGGTTTCTTCTAGTTAAAAATAAGAATAAATATCTATCTCTTGATTCTTGCAAAGATTCATCCAGATACTGTACATAAAAACCCAACTTGTAGCACACCCAGACAATAACAGGCTATTAGGATGGCAGAATTCCATAATTAGTTCTGTGGATAGAACTTTGTTACCTTCTGGGCACTAGAGTCTTTTAGTATGACCATAATCATAGGATTAATATTGTCTATTTATATGCAATACCTAAGAGCGTCCTTCTTCTAGTAAGTTAAGAGGGGGGAATAATAATTCTGGAGAGGGATTGAATCCATAGTGTACAATTAAATCTATGTACACTCTAATATATATATTTGCTTTTACATAACAAACATAAAAGATTATTCTAAAGAATCTAAAAGAAATTCATAGTTCTCTGTCACTGGGAAAATGGTACTATCCCTTAGAATCTAATCAAACTAGACCATCTTCTGTGTGTCTAGTTAGAGAATTCGTATGGTTTCTGAATGTAGTCAAAGTACAGATTAAGTGTACTGAGTCTCTCAATGAATGACACCTCCTGGAGTTCACATGCTATGTAATCCTCATCTCCTTGTCTATGGGCTAGCCCTATGACTCATTTTGAACAACGGAATGCAAAAAAGTGACTACGTAAGACTTCCAAGGGTAGCTCATTTAACAAAAAGCTTCAGAGCTTCCTCCTGGGTCTAAAGAAAACCTTGCTCTGTGAGTGACCAGACAAGCACATAAGGGGTCCACCTAGTTTGAGACAAATAAGGATATCCTAGATTTAGCAATGATTGTCAAGGAGAGATGTTCATGCCTGCCTTGTGACTGGATTGAGCTTATGAAAGTTCTCTCTTCTCCAGTGGTTCCCTTGAAGTCTCTAGCATCCATTTCTGATGAGTTAAGACTCCATGAATATTATGTTGACCAGTAAGAGTCAGGAGATAGTAAGAAACCAGCAGATAAACTACTTGCTCTTCTTTTCTCTTGACCGAATGTTTCAAGATGCAGCAATTTTTTACAGCCCCCATGAAGACCTCTCAAGAGACTTAGAAACTCACTCTGTTTATGGAAAATCTATGGTTCACTCATTGATAAACCTTGTGTTTCTTTGCCTGCCTCCTACCATTTTCTCCCTTCTCTTTTTTTACTCACTGTGATTTCTCTGACTTATTTCCTCCAATAAAATGCTAATTGCACACTTTGGCCACAGGCTCTAATTTTAGAGAACTCAGGTAGGAAAACCAGGAAATGGATATTATGTAATACTTACACTGACATGTGTAAAGACAGACTAGAGTGAAACACTGAAATCTCTAGCCTTACATGACTTTAAAAACTTCTTTTGGAAATTGTATATTATCCAAAATGTTTTAGAAGTCTAAAGCTTAGAAAGTTTAAGTGTTTGGTTCTGTAGTAACCCCCTGGACGCTATTGCCTGAATATAACCATTGTCTGCTCTGGGTTTGATTGAAGATGCAAGAGGCAAAATGCTTTTTTGTATGTATGTTAAATTTAGACCCTACTTTTATTTTTAAGATGAATTCAAAGGTAAATGTTTGTTGTATTAAAACCATGCAAGTTCTCCTATGAAAACAACTTGCTGTAAATACTATGAGTACCTACTACCTACATATTAAAGGGAATGAGATATCACATAAGAGAGGTCACTCTCTTCTGTAAATGTAAACATTTTATAAGGCTGGAAAAGTGCTGCTACAGAGTCTGTACTTCAGCATATCCAAGACCAGGGCTGGAAGTCAGGAGAATTCGCTGCAGGTGCTTAGGGCTTAGAAAGTGCTGAAGGGACGAAAGGCCAATGTGTTGGCTCCAGGTTAGTTCTTATGATCAACTATTCTTTTTATCTTCCCATAAGACCACCTCTCTCGTTTGTTGCAGAGGAAGGGAGGGATAAGAGAAGGGGGCCAAGAAAGAGTTAGAATGTGATTTCAAATAGGAAATAGAATTCCTCAGTGATGGCCCTGTAGCAATGAGAAAAGGCACATTAGCTTAAGCAGACTGGGGAGGGCGGCAGGGGTGGGGCGTTAGAATTATTCACGTAATTTAAAACATTAAAAGTAAATCAAGACAATGGCCTATTCAGTGTTTAGACCTGTACGATTTCTGGCCCCTTTCCACACATTTTTCTTTTGTTTATCTCCTGAGAGATGCCCACATGTGTACAATACAAAGAACTGAGTCATAAAAGCAGAGGCTTGTTAGCCTCCCTGAGGACCAATTAATGGTGCTCCAAATCTTGTGGGCAGGCAGATAAAAAGGATAGAGAAAGCTAAGGGGAAGAGCTTGAATACTCAACTAGAGTAGGGCAGGATTTTTTTTTTTTTTTTTCAGATGTTGGAAGGGACTTCTTTAGCTATTCTTATCTAACTTCTTTGGGGTTTGTGGGTGTTTTTCTTATTTTTTTCCTCCCTCAACTGCTTCTGTAGTCCCCCCTAGTTGTAATGTGAACAGAGAGAAAAGTAGTACTTCAAAATATCAACTAGGCTTTCATCCGAACTGATGACAGCACGAGCGTGGTTGGAAAAAAAAAAAAATTAAAAAGGACCATTTAGAATGTTCCTGTTCCTCTTTTCATATATTGGCAGTTTTATTGATAGGTGCTTGAGTTTGCATTACCATTTGTATCTCCAAGCTGGATATTACTGTGAAGGCAAGGAGCTTTGTAGTTCAACCTTTAACTCCAATCCCACCCCCTACGAGTCCACAGGCCTTTGAACAGCAACGGAGTGGCACTTTGAAATCAGGAGTTGAAAGTGTTTGACATGGAAAGGGGAGCTTGAAAGTCTTGCTCTTTGAACCTTTTCTTTTCAAAGTCCCACAGAAAGTACAGACAGGACAATAATGGGCAGGCTGGGGGCTCTTTGGGTGAAGAGGGGATATGTGGTAATGAGGATTTAAGCGTTTCCCTAGCTCCGTCCTACTCTGTCTCCTGTGTGTCAGGGGATTAAATTTGCCTCAAGATAACATAGTCGCCTTTTGGTGGCAGTAGTTGGGTTTTTGTTTTTGTTTTTTTTTCAAACATGTTAATTCATTGCTTAATGACATTATGAGAAAAATCCATCTAGCTGGTGAAAAGGAGAAAGTGGACATCAGAATTCCCTCTTGCCCAGCCAAGTGGGAAGAAGGATGTTCCAGAACTCCCCACCAAGGAGGCAGAGGTGGTTTCTGAAGCTAATCTACTGAAGGGAAAATGTGCTGCTTAGCACTGCTTGGAAAGGGACTTGGTCATTACTGTGGCATTTCCTCTGCTTAACCAAGAAGCAAATTGAATTCTAAATCAACCATTTGTTTTAAAAGCAAATTTAGATCGTTGACGAGGATGGTGAGGTAAGATTACAGCCTAACTTTTGGGAAATTTAGCTCGTGTCAACAGAATGAAAAGGTGAAGTTGCAAGCCAAATAGCTTATGTGTATTTTCTATTTTATTAACCATACTTTGGGTGTAAAGACACTTCCGACTCACTACCCGCAGAGCAGTTTTTTAAATGTTTTCCAACACTGATGCATACAATCCTTCCTGAAGGCCATCTTTTGACCCAGTTCATACTTCCTCTCTACAAAGTCCATGGTGATGGAATGCAGGAAGCAAAACAGATCACAAAGCAAAGAAGTGGATGACATTGAATCTAATGCTTTCAAAATAATGATTTACAAATACTTTTGGTTTGGGGGCTAAAAAATTAGTCACATCATATGGAAATGTAAACAAGTTATTATTAACACTTTTAACATTTTATATCAGTGTTAATATTGATAAAGGAAAAATGGCCAGAATATTTATTAAGCACCTACTGTATGACAGACACAATACTTTACAATCCGTTTACAGATGTTTTCCCATTAATCTTTTCTATAAGCCAAAGATGGACATGGTTTTCCTTTTTTTTACATATGATCTTGAGTTTTATAAAGGTTAGGTAGCTAAAACATGATCATAAGGCTCAAAGTAGTGAAATGAAAATTTATATCCCATCCTTCCAATTCCAAAATCCATACATTTTTAACTGTGTGGCACACAAGCATCAGGAATTTACTCATAAGAAAGACATAGCTAAAGCAAAAGAAAGGAACAGTATGCATTTCCTATAACAATGGCAATGTCGTTATGATAATATTCTTGAATGCTTTCTTAAATAAACAGAAATTAAAGCACATTTAATATAATTTTAAGCACTGGGGGATCAACAACATATCCCAACTCATAAGTGTGAACACTTTCCAAACATTCTGATTAATCAATAATAACATGCCATTCAGTTGTTGAGAATGAGTGATGTTCGTAACATCTGGAAATAAGTACCTAAATTCCTTATAGAGATACATTTCACTCGTGAATCATCTCTACAATGATTATCAATTGAAAAGCAAATTTTTATCTGAGCATGACATCCTGTTGTGGTCCAATCCTGGAGTAATTTCTCCCATGTTTGTGGCCAGCCCCTAGAGGACGGAAAAAAATTTGGACTGGAATATCAGACCTCTTTAGGTTGCTATGGCTTATTGATTGGATAATGAGTCCTTTATTTTCCTTGAGCTTTGAAATTCAAAAACACACATTTATTTCCTATCATGAAATGGTGTTTTGTTTGCATAACTAACATTCACTATACTGTGACTACATAATGCTGGATTAAAAATAATGACGGTTCCCCTAATGAGCATAGATCCTTGTGAAATTCCTTCTGGCAGTACAGTGTTTCATTCCCTCCACAGGTTTCTTGGATAACTAATTTGTGGCTCCGTGTTTTCTATTTTCTGACTCATTTGAAATGAAAATACTTTGTTATAGTAAAATATTTTTATTATTTAGTTTAAGCACAAATATTTACAAACATGTATAATGAATACGTCACACCATGCTTATATATACATACATATGCCAGTACATTAAATTAGCGTGAGTCCTGGAGATAGAGCACCTGGGCACTGGGTCCTGGTTCAGATGTTTCTTAACTATGCATCTTTGGGCAGGTACCTTAAGCTCTCTGTGCCTCTCTTTACATGACAACAAAATGGTAATAATTAGTATAACAAATTCATAGGAAGGTTGTGAGGATAAAAGAGAAAACAAAAATCATGCCATTAAAAGTTAGCTACTATTGTTATTAAAGGTAACATGTCTATATTAGGTGCTCTAGTGACCTAGTCACCATAGATACCAAAAGTTTGAATGTAGCTTTAAATAACATGAATGACTGTCTTATATCGCCATTTTCTTTTTTGTCCTGGGACCACTGAATAATTGTAATTATGCTATTTTTAATCCATTATTTTTATTATTATCGTTGTAACTACCTGTAAAACCAAATCATTAAGACAAGAAGTTTAAATAGCCCAAGGGCAATTATACGAGTTTAACATTGTTAGAATGCAGATTTTCTCGCTAAGTTTTATCTTACTACAATACTGATGAAAAGAAAAACAAGCAAATAATCATTTAATCAATTCTGGGATAGGTAGGTAATATTTCAAAAAGTCCCTAGATGAGGATTCTGCTTTGCAACATACCTTTAAATATGTGTGTATGTGTGTGTGTCTGTCTTCACTCAATATAATCAATTTTAGATTAGCAATATTGAAGTTAATCTACAAAAAAAAAGAAAATCAAGTTTTCCTTTGCTTCCCAAATGGTGAAATTTTTATCATGATGTGTGAAAGCGGAGGGGCAAGTTTGAAAAACAGAACAATGAAAATTGCGATAAGTCTCTGTAGGTGAAAGGTTATGTTAAAATATCTCCTAGGGAAATATTTTTGAAAATTAACTAAAAATGAGTATGACTCTCATTATAAAAAGGTTAATTTAGTTTATTCAAAGTTCTATAAGGGTAATGATGATACATTATTATTTTTTTTATTTGCCATTAAATCTTAACAATCTGAAACTGTTGACAGTGGTAATTCTTTACACATGATTCCCTTGTCTAGATTCTAGTTGCAAATGGTTTAAACAGTCACTATTCAATCAAAATTTCTTCCTAAGATCTTCTTGTCATTTTTATACAACTTCAAATCACTTACTTCATAAGATATTCAATTCTGAAAGAGGTTGGAAAGTTTGTGACACTTTAACAGGTTTTATTTAATTAGAAAATGCAGAATATTCCTTTATCATTTTCTTTTACCATTCTCCTATTACTGAAGAGTTTCATACTTCCCTAAATTTAAACACTAATTCTATAACCTGGTATATTTTGCACATATAGAAATAGATGTAGATACAAATATTAATATAGATATTGATATGCAAAGTTGTTATTATACAAGCACTTTTGATTCTAGAATATTTGTCTGTTCCTGACCTTGTGAACTACTCAATGGACAAATGTTTCTTCCTGATGTTTCATTTTAACACTGTAGCTTTTAAACAAACAATAATCTTTTTACAAAGCAATCAGCCATCTTTATAGCAAAAATTAAAATGTGTACTTTTTATAAACCAAAGGATTAAGTGTGACTTAGAAAAAAACACACAAATTTACACCACACGTAAATTTCCTTCCCATATTTGTTTTTATGACGATCGGTAAGAAAAATCTAAATAACTAATGAATTACCTAAACTCCATCTGCCAGACTTAACCTTTTCAGAGGGAGTTGGTGGATGTGTCTGAGTTTGACTCTCTCTGTGTTTCAATTTTTCCATAGGTAATATGAAGTTTCCTAAAATTATGTTTCAGAAATTACTTTGGAGATTTATGAAACAAAGTAGTCATGGTTTGTTCAACACGATTCCCAGGTTTTCAAAATGGTATCCTTCAGACCAAGTTTTAAATATTATCCGAAACTACCCATAAAGCTTGATTTAAAAACAAAAAAAAACCCAAAAAACAAAAAACAAAACAAAACAAAAAAAACCCTCCCTGACTCATCCTTGTAGTTTCTGATTTTTTAGATCTTGAATATAGCCAATGAATCTATATACCTAACCATCTCATTAAGATTTTAGTGTTCCTAGGTTAAATAAACACAAGCCTAAACTCTTTTCTAAAACATTAATATTGAGTCTACATGATAAATTATTTTAAGCAACAAACTACAGAGAATTTAATCACGTTTCCATTGAGAATTACCCACCTTTCCACCTGCCTGCTTTACTGGCTGATTCTTAGGCTGGAAAATAAACTGAGAGTGACAGCAAACCAAACTAGGTAACTCTTTCTCAAAAGAATTCATTTTTATTATAAACTAAAGTAAACAACCTTATTAGAAAGAGTTGAAAGACACCCCCTCGCCCCCCACCCAGGAATTCTCAGGTTTTATAAATGAAGTGAAATGGATGAGCTACTAAATGAATATTTTAAGTATATCGATGGTTTAACCCATCAATATACTCTTCTTTTATTTCTTTGTTACTATTGTTGCTGTCATATGGATTAGCTCTTCATGACAGCCAACATGACCACGCCGCGGCAACTGCAAGGGATCATAACCTAAAAGATTAACAGCAAGGTTTCTGAAGGAAGATTTCTTAGTTTCAAATCCTGGCTCTACCTCAAAATTGCTCTGTGACTTTGAGAAAGTTTAACCATTGATTTCAAGTGTGAAAATTTTAGTATAATAATATTATCTATCATAGAATGATAATGAGGATCACATGTGATAACATACAAGAAGTTTGCATCTTACTGTCTGACAATTAAAAGTAACTCAATAAATGTTAGCTATTCTGATTACTATTATCATTATTATGAAATAAGTTAAATAATGAAGAAGCCTCAAACAAAACTGAAATACATTCTATGACACTACTGAATAATACATTCATTCTTTCACTTAAAAATTATTACCTTCATAAGATCCTATCTTCCCTATGGTCCCAAGAGTATTATTACTCTAGATTTTCATTATAATTGTTAAAAATAGTTTGTTTTTTCACATTTAGATTTTTTTATCAAAACTGTGTACTACAAAATTAAAGAATCACTTTTGCAAAGAACAGCAGTCTTCTACCCCTTTTACGTGCTAATTTCACAATTTCTGGAAGGAATAATTTTCAACTACAGGCAGTCCTTATATAGCATAGCAATGCTGGACAATAACAACGACTGTGCAAGGTGAAACTGTTCAAAGTCATCGTAATAAACAATGGGAAATGATCATTGTTCTGTGACCTTTGAAACTGTCAAAACATCAAAGATTTTTACTGTCAGGTATAAGTATGTAGGAAAATGCAAAAAAAAAAAAGTAAAGCTAATATGGATTTATATCATTGTAATTTAAGACATTAGAAACATTGAAAATATAATTTATTTCTTTTTAAAAAACTCATTGAGAGTAGTTTGAATAGTTGGTCTTCTCATTGTAAACTGTGTGATAGAGAGTGAACACTTTTTTTAATGCTTTTCTGAATTGTCATCTTCCTTTCTAAACTTGGTCAGCTTTGAACATTTCACTCTTCTTTTTTTTAAGATTTATTTATTTATTTGAGAGAGAGAGAGAGAGTGCACGCAAGTGGGGGTAGGGACAGAGGGAGAGGCAGAGAATCCTCACGCAGACTCCCTGTTGAGCGCAGAGCCCTATGCGGGGCTTGTTCCCAGGACCCTGAGATCATGACCTGAGCTGAAACCAAGATTTGGCCGCTTAACTGACTGAGCCACCCAGGCGCCCCAACATTTCCCCCTTATACTCTGAATATTGTGAAATATCTCTGAGGGTTCCTTTAATGTAGTGTTTCCCAGCATCGCTTTCTCTGATTCATTCTTTTCATCACAATCACATTCCTCATTTATGTCCATAAATTCTCTTCTGCTAAGTTCCTGTGGCTGCATATCTAAAGTCTCTCACACAACAGAAGTGTCAACATTCTCATTCTCTATTTTTTCTATGATCCATTTATGGGTTTTGTTTTATTTTATTTTGTTTTGTTTTGTTTTCTGAGAGAGGGCACTATGAGAGGCAGTGGGGGAGAGGGAGAGAGAGAATCTGAAGCAGGCTCCACACCCAGCATGGAGCCCGAGGCTGGACTCGGTCTCACAACTCTGAGATCATGACCTGAGCCGAAATCAAGAGTCAGGTATTTAACCAACTGAGCCGCCCAGGCACCCCAATCCATTTATGTTTGACTCGAAGTTCATCTCCAGCTTTATCACTTTCCATTTATTTGTGCATTTTAATCTTTATTAGCCAATTACCTTTCTGTTTATTCCTTCTTATAAAATGTCACATTGGTTTATTATTGGAAGACAGAGAGGCAATACAACCACACACTTGTTTGTGTGTGCATAAGCTGAATTAACAGTGTGCCATGACCGATCACCAACAGAGTTTGAAAGTTGTGATATGATTGGCCATGATCATGATGCATATCTATTATTTACGTAACTGTGAACTGAAGAGCCAGCAATAGAGTTTTCCCATTATGCAGTTACTCACAGTTAGTATATCGTAGTAACTGAAATTTGAACCATATCTTAGGGAACTGGTGTCATTTAACTAAACTAGTTACTGAAATGTGTGCATATTAGAAACCTGCAAAGTGAGGACTGCCTGCATTTTGAATGGATCCTTTTGGCACTCAATTCCACATATCTAAAGAAGATGGTTATATTTGTACTTTTTATGGTTCAATCCTCCACTATAGAAGAGGCTAATTTAACCTTCTGATACTACCAATTTCATTGTTGTTCCCATGCATGCCCACGCATGCATATGTACACACACAAACACATTTTCTGTCCCTCCATTCTCCCATTAAAATATATCATAATTTCGGGCTTGTCAGTTAGATTAGACTAGATTATGCTGCAGTCACAAACAACCTCCAAATCTCTGGCTTAATACAAAAAAGTTTAATTTTTATACTTTTGGGTGCTAGTAAAGACCAATGCTGCTCCAGGAAACTCTCCAGGACCAGTGTCATGAAGGAAGTGTGTCAACACTTCAGGCTGATGGAGACTCCATAATTCAATATTTGTATCCTTTGGGAATTGTGTCCTCTTTAGTCAATTCAGCAGGGAAAGAGAGTGCTGATTGGACTCACACAGGCAATTGAAGTCTTCAAACCAGTGACATTGGTAACTTATATCCACAGCTCACTGGAAAAAACTTATAAGGTCTTTCCTAACTATAAGAAGCCAGGGAAGTATAATTCTCCTCCATGCCCAGAACAAGAGGAGAACTGGTGACAGTTGAGGAACCCAAGCCTCTACTTAGTTAGTCCAGTAGTCACTGTTCACAGTATTTGAACTATGTAAGTAACATTCTTCCCAGAGAAAAGCAGTGTGCTATAAGTACATTTTCTGTCCTAAATAGTTTTTCTCTTCCTTTGGAATTAAAACATTGTATTTTCCCCTTATTTTCTAGGTATTTTCACTAACTCAATGCTTAACACTTTTTAATTGTCTCAATCTCAGTACATTCATACTGAGCAGTTATTCTCAAAACCTCTTCATTTGTGAAAGCTCTCCTGGAGATGTCTGAACTGCTTTAATCTGTATGGAGTCTGCCTTACACCTGTGGAGAATTCCCCATTATAGTACATCCCAACTTCTTCATCTTCATAGTAGTGTTTTAATTTCTCTCTTATTTTGTGCCTTTGTTTTCTGTATTCTGTGGTTTTGCTCCTTGTTTATTGTCTCATTTAGGTGAGGTACTTTCTTCACTTGCTCTCAGAGAAAGAAAACCTGGGAAATAATTTTTTTTTTAAGATTTTATTTACTTATTTGAGAGAGAGAGACAGTGCATGTGCACATGCGCTCAAGTGTGTGCAGGGGCAGGAGCAGAGGGCAAGAGACCAGCAGACTGCGCTGAGCTCAGAAACTGATGCAGGGCTTGATCCCACAACCCTGACCCGGAGACCATGACCTGAGTTGAAATCAAGAGCCTGACACTTAACCAACTGAGCAACCCAGGTGCCCCAGTTTTTGAGAACTAAAAGTTTGAAATGTCACAATTCTACCTCATGTTTCATTGAGATTTTTACCTGATAGAATTAAAGAGTAGAAGTATTTTTCCTCACAGTTGTGAAGTCATCACTCTAAATCATGTTGCTTATGTTGCTGTAGTTCAATAGTCACTATGCTTTGATGTGAGGTTTTTGGCCATCTCTTTCTAGAGGCCCATAGCATTTCTTTGGTCCCACTGTTACAAAATTTTGCAATTTTCTTGGAGTTAGCCAATTTTACAACCATTGTTCTGTGCCTTTAGTGGGCTCTCTTAATTTGGAAACTTCAAATTTTTTTTTTAATCTACTAAAAATTTTATATTTCTCATTAATTTCCTCCCCTCTAATATTTTTTATATCTTTCTCTGGAGCTGCATTATTGAAATATTGGATGTTTTTACTAGTTCTCTATTTTTTCTTTTTTTTTCTTCATTTTATTTATTTATTTTTTTTTTTAAATTTTATTATGTCATGTTAGTCACCATACAATACATCATTAGTTTTTGATGTAGTGATCCACGATCCATTGTTTTCGTATAACACCCAGAGCTCCAGGCAATACGTGCCCTCCTTAATACCCATCACCGGGCTCACCCATCCCCCACCCACCTCCCCTCTAAAACCCTGTTTGTTTCTCAGAGTCCATAGTCTCTCATGGTTCATCTCTCCCTCCGATTTCCCTCCCTTCATTTTTCCCTTCCTTCTCCTAATGTCCCCTCCATGCTATTCCTTATGTTCCACAAATAAGTGAAACCATATGATAATTGACTTTCTCTGCTTGACTTATTTCACTTAGCATAATCTCCTCCGGTCCCATCCATGTTGATGTAAAAGTTGGGTATTCATCCTTTCTGATGGCTGAGTAATAGTCCATTGTATATATGGACCACATCTTCTTTATCCATTCATCTGTTGAAGGGCATCTCGGCTCTTTCGACAGTTTGGCTATTGCAGACATTGCTGCTATGAACATTGGGGTGCATATGACCCTTCTTTTCACTACATCTGTGTCTTTGGGGTAAATACCCAGGAGTGCAATTGCTGGGTCATAGGGTAGCTCTATTTTTAAATTTTTGAGGAACCTCCACACTGTTTTCCAAAGTGGCTGTACCAACTTGCATTCCCACCAACAGTGTAAGAAGGTTGCCCTTGCTCCACAACCTCTCCAACATTTGTTGTTTCTTTCCCTGTCCATTTTTGCCATTCTAACTGGTGTAAGGTGGTATCTCAGTGTGGTTTTGATTTGGATTTCCCTGATGGCTAATGATGATGAACATTTTTTCATGTGTCTGTTAGCCATTTGTATGTCTTCTTCAGAGAAGTGTCTTTTCATATCTTCTGCCCACTTTTTGACTTGATTATTTGTTTTTTGGGTGTTGAGTTTGAGAAGTTCTTTATAGATCTTGGATACCAGCCCTTTATCTGTAGTGTCATTTGCAAATATCTTCTCCCATTCTGTGGGTTGCCTCTTTGTTTTGTTGACTGTTTCCTTTGCTGTGCAGAAGCTTTTTATCTTGATGAAGTCCCAAAGTTCATTTTTGCTTTTGTTTCACTAGCTTTTGGAGACGTATCTTGAAAGAAGTTGCTGTGGCCGACATCAAAGAGGTTACTGCCTTTGTTCTCCTCTAGGATTTGGATGGATTCCTGTCTCACATTGAGGTCTTTCATCCACTTTGAGTTTATCTTTGTGATTGGTATTAGAGAATGGTCGAGTTTCATTCTTCTGCATGTGGCTGTCCAATTTTCCCAGCACCATTTATTGAAGAGACTGTCTTTTTTCCATTGCATGTTTTTTCCTGCTTTGTCAAAGATTATTTGACCATAGAGTTGAGGGTCCATATCTGGGTTCTCTATTCTGTTCCATTGGTCTGTATGTCTGTTTTTGTGCCAGTACCATGCTGTCTTGGTGATCACAGCTTTGTAATATAGCTTGAAATCGGGCAACGTGATGCCCCCAGCTTTGTTTTTCTTTTTCAAGCTTTCCTTGGTGATTTGGGGTCTTTTCTGATTCCATACAAATTTTAGGATTGTTTGTTCTAGCACTTTGAAAAATGTCATTGGAATTTTGATCGGGATGGTATTGAAGGTATAGATTGCTCTGGGTAGCATAGACATTTTAACAATGTTTATTCTTCCTATCTGTGAGCATGGAATACTTTTCCATCTTTTTGTGTCTTCTTCAATTTCTTTCATGAGTGTTTTGTAGTTCCTAGAGTATAGATCCTTTACCTCTTTGGTTAGGTTTATTTAGAGGTATCTTATGGTTTTTGGTGCTATTGTAAATGGAATCGTTTCTCTAATTTCTCTTTCTACAGTTGCATTGTTAGTGTATAAGAAAGCAACTGATTTCTGAGCATTGATTTTGTATCCTGTCATATTACTGAATTGCTGTATGAGTTCTAGTAATTTGGGGGTAGAGTCTTTAGGGTTTTCCACATAAAGTATCATGTCGTCTGCCAAAAGAGAGAGTTTGACTTCTTCTTTGCCAATTTGAATACCGTGTATTTCTTTTTGTTGTCTGATTGCTGTTGCTAGGACTTCTAGTACTACGTTGAACAGTAGTGGCAAGAGTGGGCATCCTTGACATGTTCCTGATCTTAAGGGAAAGGCTTTCAGCTTTTCCCCATTGAGGATGATATTCGCTGTGGGTTTTTCATAGATGGATTTTATGAACTTGAGGAATGTTCCCTCTATCCCTATACTCTGAAGAGTTTTAATCAGGAAAGGATGTTGTATTTTGTCAATTGCTTTTTCTGCATCAATTGAGAGGGCCATATGGTTCTTCTCGCTCCTCTTATTAATGTGTTCTATCACATTGATTGATTTGCGAATGTTGAACCACCCTTGTATCCTGGGGATAAATCCCACTTGGTTGTGGTGGATGATCCTTTTAATGTATTGTTGGATCCTATTAGCTAGATTTTGTTGAGGATTTTGGAATCCATATTCATCAGGGAGATCGGTCTGAAATTCTCCTTCTTGATGAGGTCTTTGCCTGGTTTGGGGATTAAGGTAATGCTGGCCTCATAGAATGAGTTTGGAAGTTTTCCTTCTGTTTCTATTTTTGAAACAGCTTCAGTAGAATAGGTATTATTTCTTCTTTGAATGTTTGGTAGAATTCCCCAGGGAATCCATCAGGCCCTGGACTCTTGTTTTTTTGGGAGGTTTTTGATCACTGCTTCAATCTCATTACTGGTTTTTGGCCTATTCAGGTTGTCAATTTCTTCCTGTTTCAGTCGTGGCAGCTTATAGGTTTCCAGGAAGGCCTCCATTTCATCCAGATTGCTCAGTTTATTTGCATATAGTTGTTGATAATAATTTCTAATAATTGTTTCTATTTCCTTGGTGTTAGTTGTGATCTCTCCCCTTTCATTCATAATATTATTAATTTGGGTCCTTTCTCTTTTCTTTTGGATAAGTCTGGCCAGTGGTTTATCAATCTTATTAATTCTTTCAGAGAACCAATGTCTAGTTTTGTTGATCTGATCTACTGTGTTTCTGGTTTCTAATTCATTGATTTCTGCTCTAATTTTAATTATTTCTCTTCTAATGTGTGGCTTAAGCATCGTTTGTTTCTTTTTCTCTAGTTCTTTAAGTGTAGAGTTAGTTGGTGAATTCGGGATTTTTCTATTTTTTTGAGTGAGGCTTGGATGGCTATGTATTTCCCCCTTAGGACCTCCTTTGCAGTATCCCATAGGTTTTGGACCGATGTGTTTTCATTCTCATTGATTTCCATGAATTGTTTAAGTTCTTCTTTGATTTCCTCATTGACCCAAACATTCTTGAGCAGAGTGGTCTTTAGCTTCCAAGTGTTTGAATTTCTGCCAAATTTTTTCTTGTGATTGAGTTCCAGTTTTAAAGCATTGTGGTCTGAGAATATGCAAGAAATAATCTCAATCTTCTGGTATCAGTTGAGACCTGATTTGTGACCCAGTATGTGGTCTATTCTGGAGAAAGTTCCATGTGCACTCGAGAAGAATGAGTATTCTGTTGTTTTAGGGTGGAATGGTCTGTATATATCTATGAGGTCCATCTGGTCCAATGTATCATTCAAAGCTCTTGTTTCCTTGTTGATTTTCTGCTTAGATGATCTGTCCATTGCTGAGAGTGTAGTATTGAGGTCTCCTACAATTATTGTATTGCTATCAATATGACTCTTTATTTTGGTTAACAGCTGGCTTATGTAGATGGCTGCTCCCATGTTGGGGGCTTAGATATTTACAATTGTTAGATCTTCTTGTTGGATAGATCCTTTAAGAATGATATAGTGTCCTTCTGTGTCTCTAATTACAGACTTTAGTTTAAAATCTAATTTGTCTGATATAAGAATTGCTACCCCAGCTTTCTTTTGAGGTCCGCTGGCACGGAAGATGGATCTCCGTCCCTTCACTTTCAGTCTGGATTATCTTTAGGTACAAAATGAGTCTCTTGTAGGCAGCATATGGATGGGTCTTGTCTTTTTATCCAATCTGCAACCCTGTGCCATTTTATGGGAGCATTTAGGCCATTCACGTTGAGAGTGATTATTGAAAGATATGAATTAATTGTCATCATGTTGCCTGTGAAGACGCTGTTTTTATAGATTGTCCCTATAAATTTCTGTTGTACATGACTCTTGGGGTCTTTCTCCTTTTATAGAATGCCCCTTAATATTTCTTGCAAGGCCGGCTTAGTAGTCACATATTCTTTCAGTTTCTGCTGGTCGTGGAAGCTCTGCATCTCTCCATCCATTCTAAATGAAAGCCTTGCCGGATAAAGTATTCTTGGCTGCATGTTCTTCTCATTTAGTACCCCGAATGTGTCTTGCCAGACCTTTCTGGCTTGCCAGGTCTCTGTGGATAGGTCTGATGTTATTCTGATGTTCTTCCCTCTGTACGTAAGGAATCTCTTCCCCCTAACTGCCCTTAAGATGGTTTCCTTGGTTCTAAGATTTGCAAGTTTTACTATTATATGCCAGGGTGTTGGCCTGTTTCTTTGATCTTCGGAGGGGTCCTCTCTGCCTCTAGGACACGAATGTTTGTTTCATTCCCCAGATTAGGGAAGTTCTCAGCTATGATTTGCTCAAATACATCTTCTAGTCTTCTCTCTCTCTCCACTCCCTCCGGGATTCCAATTATTCTGACATTGAAATGCTTCATGGTGTCAGTTATTTCTCTGATTCTATTTTCATGGATTCTGAGTTGTTTTTCCCTGGCCTCCTCTTTTCCCTTTTTATCTATTACATTGTCTTCCAGGTCGCTTATTCATTCTTCTGCCTCACTTACCCTAGCTCTTAGATTATCTAGATTGGATTGGATCTCATTGATAGCATTTTTAAGTTCTGCCAATTCACCTTTCATTTCTGCCCTTAGAGACTCTATGTTGCCATTAATTGATTTCTCCATTCTCTAGCGATTGTCTTCACAATCGCTAGACTGAATTCCATCTCCAACATCTTGGTTATATCTGCATCCATTTGTGAATCTGCAGCATAAGTCATAATCTCTGAATCTTTTCATTTTGGGGGCTGCTCCTCCTAGTCATTCTGTTGATGGGTGTTTGAGGGAATGTATAGAGTCCAAATTATTGACCAGAACCCAAGCAAGATGCACCTGTTTTCTTGGGACCTTAAGGTTGCTGGCCTCTTGTTTTCCAGCCGGTCTTCTGAGGGAGGGGCCAGCCGCGCTGTTACTCAGGCAACCCTGCTTGAGCAGAGTTGTCCTGCCCCCCAGTGGCGGGGGATGGACTCAGTAGGAATCAGTTTTGGGGGCTTTTGTTCTCTGACAGCTTTCCCTGGTGGCTTTCTGCATGTCTTCCACGAGTCAGAGCAGAAGAGACCGTTTCCAACCCTCTGCCTCAGAGCAGAGAGATCGCAGTCTGTTCTTCAGTGAGCTCTCCAGGCCACACTGTCTCTGTTTCTGTCCGTGCTGCTATAAACTGCAGCGTCCTGGGTTGTGCGCCCCTCCGCAGCACCCCCAGTCCTGCCTCCAAGTCAGGGCATGTCTCTGCCCTTTGTGCTTCTAAAACTGCCAGCCGCTCCCAGTTCACATGCGCGACCCCACCGCTCCGGGTTTCTGCCCCGGGGGCTGCCCTAAAGTCCTTTCCCCATGGCTACCGGTCTGCAAGTCTGTGCCCCGTCCCCAGCGAGCGAGGCTGTCGCTCACTGGCGGTGTAGGATCCCCACGGCCAGGCTCCCTCTCACTGCCATTTATCCTCCGATATCTGCCCACGGAATCACGGCTCCCCAGTTCGAACCTCGAAACCAACCGCCCATGATATTCTGTTTGTAGAGATCCAGATCTTCTTACATCTCAGGCTGATTTCGTGGGTGCTCAGAGTGGTCTGGAAGATATCCAGCTCAATTCCGGGGACCAGTTGAAATAGGGTCCCCTACTCCTCTGCCATCTTTCCTCTGTCTATTTTTTCTTCCAATTTTTCTTTCTCTGATTTAGCTCTAAATTCTGGGACACTTACTCAACATCTTCTGCCAAATCTCTTATTGTATTTTTCACATCTGCTATCATGTTTTTAATTTTCAAAAGCCCTTTTCCTTCTGATGTTGACTTTAAATATGTATAATATTAACTTTGAGTTATCTGATGATCTTAATCTTATTTTTAAAAATCGTGTCCTTGTGTAGTAATTGCTTTCCACATGTTAATTCTTTTCTTTTCTTAGAGACGTCTTCAGGTGTTTTGTGATCTTTGGGTCTCTATAAAGATGACTGAAAGCTATAAGAATGTGGGATAATGGTTTTGATTGTGGGCTTTTTGTTTGATAACTAGGCCTATCATTTCTTTGGGGAAAGACACTGGTGTTGTTAGCTTTAGAATATTCTTGTGGCTGGACGTATTCTACAAGGGAAAATCCTCAGATCTCCTGCCTGGAGTATAAAAATCTGGTGGCCAGCATTGGGAGAGCCAAGTGGGGTAAGATAAAGTCTCAATATTTAGTATGTAAATATTAATTTAATCATTTTATTTTCTATCTGGGACTCTTGTCCATGTGTCCCATCTGCTCTCCACTGATGATCCTTCTGTTTCACTCTGTTTGGTGATTAAGCCTCTGATATTCCAAGAGAGGAAGGAGATTAGAGAATCTCACTTTTTTTCCTCTGTGTCTATGAATCAAATTTTATTGGAACTCAGCCATTTTCATTTTTTTTCATTTTTTTATTAACATATAATGTATTATTTGTTTCAGGGGTACAGGTCTGTGATTCATCAGTCTTACACAATTCACAACACTCACCATAGTACATACCCTCCCCAATGTCCATCACCCAGCCACCCCATCCCCCCATCCCCCTCCATGCCAGCAACCCTCAGTTTTTCCTGAGATTCCACTTTTTAAACAGACTCCAAGAAATCCTCTTCTTTTTAACTGTGTTTTCACCTCTACTTCCAGTGGTGTTTAGTGCTACCAATATTTAACCTTATGTGCATTCTGTGATGTAAGTCAGGTCAGTTCTCTGAGCTTAGAAATCATCTGTCTTGGGTCTTAATGTTAAAGTATTTACCTTCAAACATTCGTTTTCTTCAATTTTTTTTTTTTTTTTTACTTTTTCCTTACATTTCTCACATTGTCCTTATTAGTTAATGTCTTGGAAAATTTCCAAAGGAAATTTTCCTTTACTGTCTTTTTAGTGGAGTTTTAGTAGACCTTTAGTAGATGAAAAATTTATGTTCAATTTGCCATCTTTACCTAGAAGACTCTTTATAATTTTTTAAATTAAAATAAACTAAAAATCAGCAATTTTCTAAGGTACTGATCTCCTTGATATATATCCCTGACAATCCTGGGCTTTTGGCTCAACATGCTTAGGTACTTTGAACCTTAACCCTCTGGTCAGACAGAAGTGAACCTCACCCTCAAACCTACCCCATCTGTTCTCATTGACCCTAGACCAATGATTCTTTGGAACATAGACTGGAATCAGCAACATCATCATTACCTGGGAACTGGTTAGACCTACACCCTATTGAATCAGAAACTTGGGGTGGGGCCCAGCAATCAACAGATCAAGTCCTCTAGATGGTTTTGATTCATGCTGAAGTTTGAGAAACACCACTAGACAAATAACTAGGGTCAGATCTTAGCATAACCTCAGTATAAAATGACAGTTTCAACTATGGAAAACAATACTTACCAAAAGAACTGCATAACTTTTAAATATATACTGGTGGCAAAATGGGGATGGATCTTAAGGGTGTTAAAGAAAAAAAAAGTAGAATTTAAAGTTGGAAAGGTAAGAAAGAGTTCATTGAAATTGAGGTATTCAAGATTTAACATCCTGGCAAGCATACCTAGGGCTAGTCCTAATAAGCTTCTTGGCTAGCTCTCTGAAACATGGGCATAACAATGATCTTTGGTAAATGAGGTAGGGGTGCTATATTGCTTTGACAGACTATTAGGAAGAGGTCACAAGGACATCACAAGTGGACATTTTAGAATGGATTTATGATGTGAGACCACACTATGACTATATTCCCTGAGAGGGTTTAAAAGATACTATCCACATAAACAAAATAGTTGACTTGTAAGATGAGCAATAGCATCAATCCATCCATCCATCCATCAATCAATCACCTCAATGGCTATCTTTTGCAAGCAAGGGTGTATGGTAGGAGAAGATTCCACATGGGCCTCTTTAGTGTCATCACAAATGTAGCAGAGGTCATGTGGAGGCAATTAGCAACTAGAGGCAAGGTGAAGATAACTACTGTAATGAGTTCCAAGCTTGAATGATAACCAGAGAACATTTACTTATAGATATTTATGGTGGTGGCACTAATGGACCAGTGTATCTGTAAGGGCAAGAAAGCTGGGAACCAAGGGTAGTACTACTTGCCTTATATAACCAAAAAGATCAAGAGATGTGAGACAAAGGCTTATGTCAACGGGCATGATGGGAAATTATGATACTTTCTTCAGTTTCCATATCTAAGGTAATTCTCAAATTCAGATCTCATTGACTGAAGGGGAGGGCAGATCCATTTAGGAATAATTCAACAAAGCCCTTGCCATATATATATATATATACACATATATATATATATATATATATATATATATATATATATATATACTCATCACCCTTCCTTAGCTATATATATATAGAGAGAGAGAGAATATATATATATATAAAATTAATTATGTATCATACATGTAATATTCTCCCTAATCATCATTCCCCAGGTGGATCCTCAGATATATGTATATATATAGATATATATAGATACGTACACACACATAAAAAAAATTTCTCTAGGGGCACCTGGGTGGCTCAGTCAGTTAAGTGTGTCTTCAGCTTTGGTCATGATCCTGGGGTCCTGGGATTGAGCCCCAGGATTGGACTCCCTGCTCAGCAGGGAGTCTGCTTCTCCCTCTCCTTCTGAAGGAATTCCCAAAGCTGTTGTGGCTGTTGTGTTAAAGGTATATAAATGGAGTCCTGGCTCAAGGCTGTTTCACAGTGGTTCCAGTTACTCTGCAGAAAGGCTCTTTGGTATTTCTTCTTGTCCTGTGTATTTATTTGTTCTTGATCTTTTGAGCGATTGCCATTATTTTAGGAAGGGTCAAATAGAAACTACTTAGTCTTCTCTATACTGGCCAGAGAGTAAATCAGTAACAAAATTATGCACTTCCTGGGTGATTAACAGAGATTAATACGTTCCTTAAAGTCTTAAATATGGAGGGTGATAAGTGTCATTATATTCCTATTTAACTCACTGATAGGGGCCCTACTGAAAAAAACCCCAAAAAACAAAAAACAAATACAGATGAACCATGACCAATAACTGCACTGCCATAACATAACTAAGTCATAATCCCAATTTCAACTGTTGACTGAATATATTAAATTTACTAGAACAATTTAGCACAGCCTATGCCAATTGGTAAGTTAGTATCCACCTGGTGAATGTTATTTTCAACCCTCATTAAGAAAGATCAGTACTGGAGCACCTGGGTGGCTCGGTTGGTTAAGTATTGACTCTTGATTTCAGCTCAGGTCTTGATCTCAGTCTCATGAGATCAAGCCCCATGTTGGGCTTCACACTCAGCATGAAATCTGCTTGAGATTCTCTCTCCCTTTCCATCTGCCCCTCCCCCTGCTTGTGCTTTCTCTCTCTCTCTAAAATAAATAAATAAAATCTTAAAAAAAAAAAGGTCAGTACTACTTCATGTTTACATGGAAAGGATAGTAATACACATTCACATTTTTGCCCTGACTACATAAATGTCCTGTTCTCAGTGAACATGTAGCTCAAAGGGACTTTAATTATCTTGCTATTTTCAGAACGTCTCACTGGCTCCCAATAGTGATAATAGCATACTCATTTTGCCAATGAATATGATGTGGTAAGTTTCTTGGATGTCATAGAAAGACACATATGTGCCAAATAATGGGTGATAAATCTTACAAAGTTTTTCCTAAGTAGTAGAGCACATAGAAGTCCAATGATTTGGTGCATGCTGGGACATAACCTCTATGGAAAATAACGAGTTTCACACCTTACACCTCCTTCAATAATTAAGGAACACATTGCTTACTAGTCCTCTTGGACATCAGATAAGTAAGTACAGTATTTGTGAACTCTGCTCTGTCCCATGATCACATGACTGACAGCTCATTCTTCAGTGAAAGCTGATCTACTACTTGGAAAATATGATCTGACAGATCCAATGGTGCTAGACATATATGTGATAGATATAGATATTCACCTATATATTATATATTTTATATATATCACAACACAGTCCCTTAATGTGTAGATAAGACCACTCCTTCTGCAGTAAAGAACTAATCACTATGTAAAAACCATCATCTAATGCACTTGTGGGCCCCTGTAGAGATTAGATACATGAAATATAATTTGATACTAGAATCATAATTGTTCATTATTAGCCCGTGTATTTTAATATTTACCAAGTTTGAGGAGGGATAGTAGAAATCCATATGATGATGGAAATGGTACAATTTAGGTCTTCATTAATTAGCCCAGAGTGGGAAAGAGTGATTCTCTCAGCTCACAGCTATTGCTTCTTGATGAGTTCCTTATGAGTAGCTGAGGGAGGTGAAAAATGTTTGGTTCTCGATCCATGCATGGATCAGTTTGATAGAATGATACAAGCTGAAATTAGATTTCTGTCACAGTTATATGCGGACATCCTCCCAGTGGGGAGAGCTTCAAGCTGTATATTTGGTTATCAAGTTTGAATGGAGAGACAATAATATCAGGGGAAAATACACAGAGATGTTGGATAGTAGCCAGAAGTTTGGCTACTTTGTTATGAAGATTGTCAAATGAAGATGAAGATATATAAAGAGGCATGTAGACAGACCTCTGGAAGGGGCACAGAAGTGTATGAATCTTTATGATTCATGTAAATGCCCATCAGAAAACGTCCACCTTGGAGATCATATTCAACAACACTACTACTCATCACCCTTCGATCACACTTTCTTGGTTCTGATGTCTTTCTCTTTCATAGTTTTCTTTTTCTTTTTTTTCTCTTTTATTTAGGGGGGGTGAATTTTATTTTCTAATAGCTTCCTTAGGATAGTTGCATAAAAATTACATTTTTGACACCCTTATTATCTGTAAAAAACCATAGTGATTGATATTACCTGGGGAGATAACTCTTTATTTGAAATAATTTTCCCTTAGAAATTTTAAGGTATTACTCCTTTGTTTTCTGAGTTTCACTGTTGCTGTTAAAAATCTAATGCCAATTTCTTTTTTTGCTTTTCTTTTTTTATTTATTTTTTTATTATGTTATGTTAATCACCATACATTACCTCATTAGTTTTTGATGTAGTGTTCCAAGATTCATTGTTTGCATATAACACCCAGTGCTCCATGCAGTACGTGCTCTCTTTAATACCCATCACCAGGCTAACCCATCCCCCGACCCCCTCCCTTTTTTTGCTTTTCCTTTGCACATGACCTATTCTATTCATTTGTTCTTCTCTATATATGCTTTTAAAATCTTTTCTTTATTCTTAGTGTTCTCAATTGTAAAGATGAAGCACATTTTTTAAGATTTTAAGTTTTATTTATTACTTCAAATGTTCAGTGGGAACTGTTAATCCAGAAATTTATGACAATTAATTCTAGTTTTTAAATATTTTTTGATAATTTTCTCCTACTCATTTTCTTTTTTCTCTTCTTCTGGAAATTGTATTAATTTAACATTGGTGTTCCTGTAATGATCTATGAGTTTTCTACTTTCTTTTCTCCTATTTTCAACTCTTTGTATTTTTATTTTCCTTTGTGAGGATTTACTCATTTGTAATTGAAATTTATTATTGAATTTATTATTTTGATAATTGTTTAATGTACTAGGATTTTTTGGTACTCAATTTTTCTCCTTAAATTACATCTTATAATACTTTTAAGGAAATTATTGTTTTTTGGAATTTTTATTTTATTTGTGACTTAGATCTATTTCCTTTAAGTTTCTATGTTTTCCTTATTTTTTTGGTATCATTTTGGCTATCTAGTCATACTTAAGGGAGACACATTAAGCAGCATTGGGGTTGTGTTGTGATTTTTGTGCATTGTCTTATGTATTGCTGGAGGAATCCTTATGGGAACCAAGATTAGAAAGGGCACCAAGGGTTTTATTTTAACTGATCCCCTCTTTTCAGTAATGTGCCTCAACCATCTGCTGAATAACCTGCTGTCCCTAAATTCCAGGGCTGCTTTGCTTCAATTTTTTCAGTGAATAAATGTACACTTCCAGCTTGAGTAGGATATTAGAATACCAGTAGTCATCTGAAACTGAAGGGTGGGGTCAGGGTTATGAGTGTCTATCTTTTTATTATATAGTCTTTCATCCAATCCATCTGTTTTCAGCAGCCTTTAATTCTCTGCCTTTTGAGATATTTGGTACTCCAATCATCAGCATTAAAACAATTAGAATAATGGTGCCCTGAATACAGAAATTATAAGAAAGAAAAAGTAGGCAAGCAATATTTTCTTTGTGAAATTTTTTTCTATTTGGGAATTATTTAGATAACTGACAGATAAATACACAGAAAACAGAGAGAGATAGGTAGATAGATATAGATAGATGATATGGGTAATTTTAATCACTCTTGCATAATTGAGTGACTCTACAATTAGACTTCTGTAGAGGGCAAATGCTACAGTGACCATTAGTAAACAAAAAGAAGTTTAAATGCATAAATATCAAAAAATAAAAATTTTAAAGCTATCCTTTTTAAAAAAATAAAGATGAAATTTTATAGAACCTGAAAAGAACAAGAGTATGAAATCAACATTTGCTTATAGTCTCACTGCACTTCACTAAGGAGATATTCTTGGCCATTAAAAAATTTTAGAAACACACTGAAATAGAGGTTTATCTTATTAGAAAAGCTACGCGGACCCCATCCTCATGGCATATATATTTTTTCATTCATATTTCCTTCATCTAATTTGATCTTTTGGATTTAGGGGATTTAAATATCTGCCTATATAGTAAATATACAAAATTTTCCTTCTTCCAGACGTACATTCTAATCAAGAAAAGCAATAGGTCATCATAAAATCACAGATTTTTTAAATAAATAGCATTTCTGTGATAATATGGTTTTTTGATTGCATCTTCTCATTTTTACATGTTAGAAAACTGAGGCCTTGGAGGAGGTAAATGACAGAAAGTCATACATCAACTAGAAGAGCTTTTGTTACCCTGTGTACTGTTCTATCCAGGGTGCCACAGTGCCTAAAATATTGTTTTTATATCCAATTATTTTTGTTTATTGGGTAGATTAATATATTTCCTAGACACATGGTTATTTCTAAAGGCTTCACATAAGCTTCTCAAAGCTTATTAATATTCTTTCATTGTCTTTCGACAGATGTTTACTGAGTAAGTATTATGTGTGTTTGCAGTATGCTAGGAATATCATTAAGAGACAAAAAATGTCAATTGAACACTCCCTTAATATTTGAATTGTTTTTTAGTAAGAAACGAGGAGGTGTGCTGCTAGGAATTTTTAAAAATTGAATTTCTGCCTCCACCTTCTTGCTCTACATAAGAACATCCAAGGACTCCAGCTTCTTCCACTCATGAGAAATTTATTACCATGCAGCCCAGTCAGAGTAATGTAAATGCTATAATCAAAAACATATTTCATAAGGAATGCATTAATCACAATAGGTTAAATAACAAAAGTTTTAATATTTAATAGGTTTTCCTAGAACAATGGAAAAGTTCAGCACCAAGATAAGACTCTAGGTGACATAAGGGAACCACAGACATTGTATGCCCCCTGGGGAGAGCCCTGCACCAGACCCTCCCTTTGTTCCTCACAAGCACCACAGAGAATAGCAATATCAAATATCCAATACAAGTAGAGTTTTCAAGGGCCACAAAAATGTCAGTGCAGCATGTCTTTAGATGATCTCTATAGAAAGCACATATTTAAAACAACCCCAGTACAAATTAATGTGTAAAATATTCCTCCTTCTACAGTGAGACTTGAATTACGTAGGGAAGGGGAGAATGCCTCAAGTAAACAACTAGATTGTAACTTTAAAGAGGTACTCAAGTGTGGGACAAAAATAGCTCCATGTTTTTATTTATCCATCATCAGCTTCTTAGAATTCTTATTCAGAACACATAAAAAACATGAAAACTGGGCTCATTTCTGATGCTCATACTTTATTTAGGATTCACTTCACAAATGCAATTTTAAAACTAGAATATATTAGTTCAGTTCAAAAACAAAAACATTCATTTCATTGATCCCCTATCTTGTGTGAACATCTTGCTAGATGCTGTGTGGAAAAGATGAATAAGAAACAATCATTGCATTAAAGGTGCTTGTATTCCATTAGAGGGACAAACACAATATAATTTCAATATAATCCAGTAAATAGAATATTAATTAAAATGTAAAAGTAAAACAGGTAAAGAACACCTAAGCTAATCTATGTAATTTAGTTAGGAAAAGGCGTTCAGGAAGAGGTGCCCCCTAATTTGAGTGCTCAAGATTAAAAAGTCAAGTAAAGAAAGGTAGGTAGAACAGTTGAAGCAGAGGCAAAAATACAGTGTGTGATACAACAAGGAAACTTGCAAGTATATTGGTAATTCTTCTATAGGTGGGAGACACTTTCAGTCTAACTAATAAAAGCACAGTAAATAAAACTGCAAAAACCTGCATCTGTATGACATGCAGAACTCAGCCAATTGTAATTAAATTTTACTGAAGAAACAAAGCTGAAGATAATTTTTAGTTGTTCTTAAGGTTGTATTTTATATATATATATATATATATATATATGTATATATATATATATACACACAAATACATACATACATGTCTCAGATCATAATATCAGGTTAGATTGCTTACATAGAAGTGAAAAAATATTGTATTTAGCAGATTCTTTGAAAATAGCACATAGTATAATAATAGAAAATCTTTCCTCTTGTACTTTCTCCTGTATTTTTCTACATTTAAAATGGAGTACCTTTAATGAACTTTAATGTATATTTTTAACATTTATTTCAGATTCCTAGATCCAACTCTTAATTTAACTCATAGGGTATATACCTCTATATCTGAAATATAAATGTTCTTGTTACTTCTTCACCAAGATAACTTTAGGGGGAATCAAGTGGATGAATGAATCTCTCATGACATCCAACAGAGACCTTCTACTTCAGCACTATTACATACAACCAATATGCACTGAGGCCCTCTTCTAGTCACTTAACTTATAATAACTCATGCAATACTCACCACAGCTCCGGGAAATAGGTGTTATTATTTCTTCATTTTAAAAATAGAGAATCTGAGTCACATAGAGGTTAGTGTGCCCAAGTTCACATCAGTAGTAACACAACAGTCTGCTCAAACCTTTGGATTTCAAATACTGAGTTATGGTGCCTTTGAGCATCCAGCATAATTTTATGAAGATAATAAACCAATGCAGAATAAACAAGAGTTTATATAAGTATTTTCTTGTTGACTTCCAACACCGTTCTTGGACTGTACTTAATAGATTTGTTTTATTTATTTTTTTTTTTTTATTTTTTTTTTTTTTAAATTTTTTTTTTTTTATTTATTTATTTGAGACAGAGAGAATGAGAGAGAGAGAGCACATGAGAGGGGTGAGGGTCATAGGGAGAAGCAGGCTCCCTGCCGAGCAGGGAGCCCGATGCGGGACTCGATCCAGGGACTCCAGGATCATGACCTGAGCCGAAGGCAGTCGCTTAACCAACTGAGCCACCCAGGCGCCCAGATTTGTTTTATTTTTGACCTTCATTAAATACCTAGAAGGTTTCTGAGAACTAATTACTATTTATCAAGAAAATAACATCAACTTGCACTGTATTCAGTGACCAAACAACAGGATCACTTTCTAGATGTTTTTCACATGTTTAGAAGAGTTGAAGGCAAGCAGAATTACAGCAATGGGTTGTGTGGGTAGAACATATTTTTATTTTAGTTATACTCCCCTAAATATGAGATTTCCATTCAGAGGACTATAGCGAGGCCATGAACTTAGCCAAGGGTATAGCAGTGGTTCATTTCTATAACAGAGGAGAAAACATAAGTCAATACAGCCAAAAAGACTAGCATTTTAAAATGAGAGATGGTAGCTGATGAATCAATTGTGCCTATTACCATGTTATAGTAGTAAGAGAGGAAAAAGATACTTAGAGTTGAAGGGCAGTAAATATGGAACAAATAAACTAAAATGGTATAACAAAGTGCACAATCAACCTATGGAATATACTACTATGGAATGTAATATCATTGAATAATGTGGATGGATTCCTCAAACATTCAGGCAATTTTATGACCAGAGGCTACATTTGTCTTCATTTAAGTTAAAAAGATGGTAATCAAATCTCATGCTTCTGGAAGGAAAATGATTGCCTATTAGACATTATTTTGGATAATGTTTTTATTTGTTTTCTTCTGAATTATAAGCTGGTGTAGGGAGGATATTAAGTTGCTTTTTATTCTTTGGCATTTTTTGTTTGTCCCACTTTGTGGCATTTATCTCATATTACTTTGTATTGCAATTATTTGTGCACATATCCAAATCTTTTAAATTCTTAAATTGTTAACTCTTTAATGGGAGGAACTACATCTATTCAACCTATATTTTCCAAATAGCTCATAAAGGGAATCACATATGATAAGGGATCAGAAAGTATATGCTATGTGCTCTTCTCGCTCAGGGAAAGAGTGAGCTATTGGAGAGATTCAAAGGATAATTTTAACTTTCTTCTGAAATTTGCTTAGAAAAAGGGAATAGTGGGGTGCCTGGGTGGCTTAGTCATTAAGTGGCTGCCTTTGGCTCAAGTCATGATCCCAGAGTCCTGGGATCGAGCCCCGCATCGGGCTCCCTGCTCAGAGGAAAGCCTGCTTCTCCCACTCCCACTCCCCTTGCTTGTGTTACCTCTCTCACTGTATCTCTCACTGTCAAATAAATAAATAAAAATCTTTAAAAAAAAAAAAAAGAAGAAAAAGGAAATAGTGGGGCACCTGAGTGGCTCAGTCAGTTAAGCACCCAACTCTTGGTTTCAGCTCAGGTCATGATCTCAGGGTTGTGGGATCAAGCCCGGGGCTCCACATTCCAGGCTCAGTGCAAAGTCCACTTGAGATTCTCTCTCTTCCTCTCTCTTTGCCCCTCCCCGCTTTCGCGCACGGTCTCTCTCTCTCTCTCTAAAATAAAAAAAATAAATATTTTTTTATAAATGGAATAGTTCTTCCATCTATATTAGTTTTAAGTAACTTGATTAATAGTATGTATTTTGTGGTTTTAATTTTTCATTGATTTCATTACTTTATTATTTTTTCTGAGATATAAAGTAGAATGGATTAGATAGAATTTTAATTTACAAAAGAGAAAACTGAGCACTAAGAATAGTGTCACCCTTCCTATCTAACTGTTGGCGGTAAATCCAAGAATCCAAGAGACCAAACCTCCTAATTTCTAATCTGTAATCTTTCCTGTATATCACTCTGTAGCCTCAGCAATTTATTTAATTCCCAGAACTGAAGTATTTTACTAAGTCAAGTAAATGGAGTCCCAAGGCAAATCTTGATTTCGCTCATCAAATTTTCAGCTTCCTATTTTTTTTTTTTTTTTTAAAGATTTTATTTATTTATTTGAGACAGAGAGAATGAGAGAGAGAGAGCACATGAGAGGGGGGAGGGTCAGAGGGAGAAGCAGGCTCCCTGCCGAGCAGGGAGCCCGATGCGGGACTCGATCCAGGGTCTCCAGGATCATGACCTGAGCCGAAGGCAGTCGCTTAACCAACTGAGCCACCCAGGCGCCCTCAGCTTCCTATTTTATTAGTATAAATTTTGCTTGGACATTTAGACACAAATTTTGGAGAAAAAGATGTGAGGAGGCACCAATAATACTAGTAAGAGTGGCCTGGTTGTGTAATATTAAAATGATTTAGTTGTATAATATAGAATGAGGAAACACTTTAAAGAAACATTTGAAAAATTCTCCTTGCATATGTGTATGTACAAATAAATAGTAAGAATTTGCAAGATTGCTGAGAAAAACCTACTCGTTTCTCTACAGACCACAGAAGCATGCGTCTTTAATGGTCTAGAGAAGCAAGCTAGTTAGCAAGCAGTGATTACCTGACTACTTGCTGAAAAGCAAACCTTATAACCTGTTGCCATATATAACAGCTTGCCTAGAGCATTTTATTGATGTTTCAAACTTAAAATGACCCAAACTCTTGATATTTCATCCCAAGCCTCCTCTACCCAGCTCTCATCATTTTATTAAATAGCAATTGCATATTTTCAGTTGCTCAGACAGAAAATCTTGGATTTTCATTCTCTCACACTCTACATAAAATCTATTAGCAAATTCTTGTGGCTCCTTTTCCAAAATTAGTCTGGGATCTGACCTCACTTGTACTTTGACAAGCACCAGCCCTGCCCCAGCCCCACCAGCTACTACCAGGACCACCAGAGTAGCCTCCTAACTGGTCTCCCTGCCTTTTCATTCATCATGTGCAAGCATCCAGAATTATCCCTTTATAACAAAAATAAGATCATATTAATCCTCTGATCTAGACCTACCCTCGGCTTCCCATCTCATTTATAATAAAATCCAAAGACTATATTTTTCAGGGCCCTACATGATCTGGACTCCGGTTACATTTTCAACTCACGCTTTTCCTCTCTCACTTTAACCCAGGCATGTTGCTCTCCCTGTTATTCTGCAAGAATACCCAGAATGCTCACTTTTAATGCCCTTCTGCTAGATATTCACAAGGCTGCATATTTTATTCAACCATCACCTCCTCAGAGAAGTCTTGTATGGCTATCTCTAACTAAAGGAGGAACCCCCATCACAGTGATGCCATTCATTAGTACTGACATTATATTTTATATTGATTTGTTCCTTGTCTGCGTTCCTTACCAGAATGCAATATCCATGAGCGCAGGGACTTTATCCACTGTAATATCCCTAATACTAAGAATAATTACTGTCACGTAGTAGGTAATCTCTCTCTATATTAGATGAATTAATGGATATTATATTTATTTATATTTATGTAAAAGATGTTTTAAGCAATGAATACATTGCTTGCTAAACTCAGCTCAGTCAATTGGAATGCATGCACATACATAGAAATGTACTCCAAATTTGTTAATGTTTAATTAGATAAGTGGCAGTTTAATTGGAAGGAAAAAGCAATATAACAAGGTAATGGTAAAACGGAGAGATGTAAATGAGTAAGTGAGAGAGGAGAAACTCAAGGAAAACGTGAAAGGAAAGAAAACAAATGAAAATAAGGTGAACCAATAGATTAAGCCTCAGAAGAAGAAGTTGTATATTTGGAGTGGACGAGTAAATGAAGAGAGAAATTTGTGACGACAGGGGGTGGCTGTATTTGATAAAGAGTGGGTATTGGGTGGTATCAATGGATCGCACAGAACAGGTAGTCAGCCTGGACTGCACAATCCCAGTTAAGATGTGCTCCTTCGAGTGATTTTCTTCTGAGCCTTCTGCCTCCCCCAGACACTCTTCCTGGAACAGATGAGAGCAGGATTGCTAGCGGTGTTAAATGACTGTGGCTCCTTTTCTCCCCCCAGACTCTTGACAATGATAGTTTTTCAGCTCTGTAAGTCAAATCATGACATCTCTTTAAACTCATACATATTATTTCCCTGGTGCCAGAAGTTGATGTGTCATGGAAAGATGGCCTACAGCTATGCCTTATAAAGCTGAGAAAAATAAAGTACGCGTTGTTCCTCCTGTTGTCAGGCATTCTCCTTATAACTAAACCATGCTGTCCCCCTTCATTCTGTTTGTTCTGACAAGTTTGCATGCCAGACCATCTATTTCCTTTCAGAGTGCTCTGTTGATAAAGTGCTTGGTCATACTAAAAGTCCTGGAGAGCTCATCAGTGCAAGATTTTCACTGAACCAGTGGCTTAGAAAATGTTTCATGTCTAGAGGGGAGGAGGGTGGGGGGATGGGTGAGCCTGGTGATGGGTATTAAGGAGGACACGTACTGCATGGAGCACTGGGTGTTGTACGCAAGCGATGAATCATGGAACACTACATCAAAAACTAATGATGTAATATATGGTGATTAATATAACATAATAAAATAAAAAAAAAAGAAAATGTTTCTTGGCAAGTCAGCAAAGTATAAGTGTGCAGCCATTGCCCGAGTGTGGCTGAAATGAATTGGCCAGGCACGTGTTCTGTGGGCTGTTTGTAACCTACACTCTATTAAGTATGTTCCATGCCTCGATATATTTATCTAGTTACCTCTTGAATCCTAAGGAAAACTCTGCAAACGTGTTTTTTTTCTTTCTTTTTTGCTATTTAGAAAGTGCTTATCATAACAACTAAATTCCGCTTTTTGAACTTCATTAGACTCCTGAGGTTATGAAGACACACCTTCAGGAAAGTATTTTTCCATGCAATATAAGAAGAGATGAAAAACTGCAATTAGCTAAAGATGCTGTGTGGTTTGCTATACTCACTTCTGAATATCAGACTAAATACTCATGGTTAGCAAAATCACCATGGTTTTAGGCCATGGATCTCTGATCTCTTGCAAATATTCAAATCTGAGAATGATACTCGTTGGATATAAAGATTCTATAATATAGCAACCCTATGTATATCTCAATCCGTCTTATTTTCTTGAATAGTGTGGAAGGCCCTACACTAAACCAAGAAAAGTGGAAACCGGTTATCAATCAAAAAAAAAACTAGTGAAAAGTAGAACATTTTAGGCCAGTGTAGCACAAAATCAAATGGAGACTTGGAAGTTATTTGATGAATTTCACTATTGTAGGTGACATAGGAAATTAATGAGGTTAAACCAGTTCAATTTGTATTCAATTTACCCAATTATGAATGGTTCATAATTAAACTTTTGTTCCAAAATTATTTGAATAATTTGGCTTCAGAAAACTAGGCTAAAATGGATTTATGTGTACACTAACTGAATCCTTAAGATAATTTTTAGATTAAAACTCATTAAGAGTTAAGTGGTCATACACTTTAAATATCTAAGGTTATGCAGATTAATAATTGAAAAATTTGATATTTTCCAGGTAATTTTAAGAAGATAATTAGATTAGCCAATTGATTCAATCTTCCATTAAAAAAGAGAAATTAACCTGGAAATGTTTTTCTTGCAAAAAAATTATTTCAAAACATTGAAAATATTTTTTTATTTTTATTTTTTTTTAAAGATTTTTTTGTTTATTTGACAGAGAGAGAGATAACCAGAGCAGGAACACAAGCAGGGGGAGTGAGAGAGGAAGAAGCAGGCTTCCCGCTGAGCAGGGAGCCTGATGTGGGGCTCGATCCCAGGACCCTGGGATCATGACCTGGGCCGAAAGCAGACGCTCAACAACTGAGCCACCCAGGTGCCTCTCAAAACACTGAAAATATTTATGTTGGTTGCTCATCTAATCCAAAAGTACCAATTAAAACCCATCTAACACTTCATTGTGGGTTTATCCTATCTATTCTTTGGGAAAATAGGGGGGAAAAAACCCTTAAAACAGTAACATACATGTTCCTTAAAACTGCTAGAATAAATACAAAGTACTTATTTGAGTTTAAGACATCTAAAAAACATCCCCTTAATGTTTCCTCTCCTAACTAATGAACTTTTATGGGAATCAGAGTGATTAGTGAGAGATTCACTAGCTGTACACTCAGCAACATACAATTAATACATCTCAGAGGTTATATAGTGTTGGCATTCCAGTATTAGAAGTTTGGTTTTTTTTTTTTTTATCATTTCTTTTTGTAAAACAGATTACTATGCATGTCTAAAATTAGATGGTAATTAGATAATAGTAATACATAAGCCAATAGTACACTTGTAGGAAAAGCATTAAATTTAATAACATCCACTGCAACTGAAGAAAAGCATCAGATCTAATTTCCTATGAGATCCAGACCAATTTAATCTTTGGCAGTGAGAAGAAAATTCCACTCATTCATTCATTTATTCATTTTTTCCCAGTAAATATTTCTACTATCAGATGGCCTGAGGTTACCCTATGACCAGTATATGACTTTGAACCAGTCACTTAACATCTCTGATCCTCTATTTTTTAATCAGGAAAAAAAAAATAGACATAATAATAGTAATGATTTCATAGGATTGTTTTTAGGATTAAATGAGTTAATTCATGTCAAGCAATTAGCAGAGCTCCTGACACTTTGAAAACACTTAATAGTTCTTATGACATTTTAAAAATTATATTTTCAGGTGCCCAAACCTATAAGAGATACTGAAGCTATAAAAGAATAAAGGCATAGTTTCTACTATTGTGTAGATTAAAAGCTAGTGGTTAAGATAAGACAATAGCTAAATAAACCCACACACCTACAAAACTGTGATTTTGATGAGTGATACAAAGAGATGCTAGCTGCTGTGAGAGCTATAAGAGGGAGTCTGTCATAGTAAGAATGAATAGAGTTGTTTTTATTTTTGTTTTTGTCTTGTTTTGTTTTTAATGACCAAGGGAAGAGATGAACAAAGCGCATTTAACACTAGAAGCATATTTAGTTTAAGAAGGCCCTAGGATAATTGTCATTATTGCAAAAATAGCATATACAAGTGCAGAAAAATTTCCATTTTTCTGTTCACGGAGGGAGATATTTGAACTACAGCTAATAAGGAAGCATGGAAACAATCCTTCTCCACGAAAAATGATCAGCACACGAGGTACATGCATTCACAGGCACATGGCATTTAAATAAAAGGCCCAGAAGCTGCAGCATATGCAACCTTTCCCATTAATATTAAGGAAAAGTTTAGCCTTCCATGGAAGCCAAATTACCCATTCTCGGGACAAGTCTAAGTTGAGCAGAACACAGTGGGCTTGGTGAACAGGAGAGTCTGAAACCCCCAAGATCTACAGATACATGACTGCCTGTTTCCTCAGTGGTCTTTGGGAAGGCAAACTTGGAGGAGTCATTGGGCTCCCCATGTTCCTCCGAAAGAGAAGTAGGACATAGCATTTCACCAATTTTACACACAGTGTTGATGCCCCCAAATTAGGAAAAAGACTGGAAAAGGCACTCAGCTGCTAGCAGCTGGGAGGATAAAAACAACAGAGCGTCCAGGAGAGGACCTCAGATCTTCTCTGAACTGTTCCCTTAGCCAGTATTTTGCACTTTCTGAAAATAAATATTCCCTGATGAGCTTGCTAAATATATAGTTTTCCAGATACTTACCCTGAAGATTTTAATTCACTGGATCCATAGTGGGATCATTTTAAAAAGCATCCCAGTTAAATCTTATCCAAAGGAGATATTAGGGAAAACTGCAGTTAACCACACTGATTACGGTTAGTAAAAAAAAAAAAAAAAGAGAGAGAGAGAGAGAGACTGGTATCTAAACTTAGGGCATATCACTTATAGATTGTTTAATAAATACATGTGAGGGGCGCCTGGGTGGCTCAGTCATTAAGATCTGCCTTCGGCTCAGGTCATGATCCCAGGATCCTGGGATCAAGCCCCACATCAGGCTCCCTGCTCAGTGGAGAGTCTGTTTCTCCCTCTCCCACTCCCCCTGCTTGTGTTCGCTCTCTTGCTGTCTCTCTCTCTCTGTCAAATAAATAAATAAAATCTTAAAAAAAATAAATAAATACATGTGAGATGAAATGCATAAAATTATTGTTCACAATGTGGATTGCATCTCTCTCAACAAATTGTCTTGTTTATTCATAAAGTCGCAAGTTCAAGAACTCCAAGATATTCTTACAGAGATACCACTATAGGGAAGATGTAGCATTAAAATTGTGGTAAATAGAATGAACATTATTGCTTATAAACTTCTAATTGAAGTGTTTCCCCCCAATTTTTTTAAATTAATAAGTTTAGGGGCGCCTGGGTGGCTCAGTCTGCCTTTGGCTCAGGTCATGATCTCAGGGTCCTGGGATGAAGCCCCACGTCAGGCTCCCTGCTCAGCGGGAGGCCTGCTTCTCCCTCACCCTCTGCCCCTCAGTTTACAACCTGAAATGGAAGAAAGAAATTGGAGCTAGTACGCTCTCTGTCTCTCTCTCAAATAAATAAATAAAATCTGAAAAATAAATAAATAAATAAATAAATAAAAAGTTATATACTGAGTAGGTATAAGTATTTTTTTATTTACACCATTTATACATATATGTCAATCAATTAATAGATGTTTACTCATATTTTTCATGTATGCTGTGGATTTTGCTCCATCATAGCAATGTTTATTACAGTTGTTCCAGCCTATAACTTTGAGTTGGTTCAACCACTTTATATCTTTCCTTCCTTCACACCTACAACTGAGAATCCTAGAGACTGGTCAGTATCACCAAGCATAAATGAGTCCTACACTTGCGACTCAGAAGTTAGGAAATTTCATCCCTCAAATAACCTGTTATGACTTTCAGCTCTTTGGTTCATTAATACTCTTTTTTTAAATTGAAAATCCTAAAATTCTATGGAAGAATATTTCTAGAGTTTTGCCAAGATTTAGAATCTGTGACTCCCTATCAACATAGGTTGATTTATGCTATTAAATTCTCTCAAACACCTTAAAAACTCACGTCTGTTGCTTCAAAGGCAAACTTTACAATAATAATGTGTAAAGTGTGTGTTCCAATTTCTTTCTTCCATTTCAGGTTGTAAACTGAGTGCATACATACAGTCCTGTGTCCACTACACCAAACCATACATTGTGATGTTTTTGTTATTAAGAGGATTTAACTTTTAAATCATTGCTATTTTTCTAAAATCTGCATAGGAAAATTACATGTGAAGGAAGCAAAAAAAAAAAATAATAAAATCCACCTTTCTCACAATGTTTTAGCATTTTCATTTCCATATCTCTTCAAAGAGTTTGGCCTAATTTGGGTTAGGTTTCCATCTCAATAGGTCTGCCCACCTATGCTAATTCAACTCTGCCTTAAGTAGCATAGATATCAAAAGTATCTCCTGCTGCTTAAGTATATTGCACTCTTCATTAAGGATTGAGGGAATATGTACAAGGTAATGAGAACCCATGTGAGTTTCACAACCGTCACGAAAATCGCTTGTTTTTCCATGGCTGTTCCTTGTATGCCAGTTTCAAAGTCCCTGCCATCGTACTTCTCTCTCTCTCTCTGTCTCAATTCTTTGACTAAAACGTCACTCTTAATGCGATGGCAATGCATTTAAATGTTAAAAAAGAGTATCTGTATATTAATTAAATGTAATCCTAATAAATTTAATTTGGAAAAATGTTTGCCACTCATGTGCAACCTATTTACTGATGAAAACTAAAGAATAAAAGCAACCACTTCTTTCTTATTTTAAGCAGTTCTGTTCCATGGATTTATGCAAGTATGTAGGAACTTGAGAGTTATCTCAACTACCCTCATGTAGCAAACATATTTTGAAATCTACAAAAATAAGTTAAATGACAGTTTTTGTCATGTTTGCTTTTTAGATGATCTAATATAAACCAAAATGAAATTAAAGCCTGATGTTTTACTTATTCATGCATCTCTCAAAAGTAGTTTTTATTTCTACTGTTCTTTATATCCCTTGTACCTATTATACTTCTTAGGAGAAGGAAAGAATGGAGGCATTCCAGGGATAGAAAAGAATTATTTATCCTGCTATAGGAGACTCTAAGGTCCACCATAACTCAATGAAATATCAGATAGACAATGGGCCAGTGGCCAATATTTTACTTTTACCCTCCTAAAAAATGAAGAGGTATAGGTCATCCTGACCTACCTGCATAGGCCCAGGAGAGATACATCAGATTTTCTTTCCTGCAAGGTATCTTAGTTGTGGTACCCGCAACTGGCCTAGCCTCAGATCCACATGGCGAGCTCATTAAAAATAAGAATATGGGGCGCCTGGGTGGCTCAGTCATTAAACGTCTGCCTTTGGCTCAGGTCATGATCTCAGGGTCCTGGGATCGAGCCCCACATTGGGCTCCTTGCTCGGCGGGAAGCCTGCTTCTCCCTCTCCCACTCCCCCTGCTTGTGTTCCCTCTCTCGCTGTGCCTCTCTCTGTCAAATAAATAAATAAAATATTAAAAAAAAAATAAGAATATGGAGCCTCACCTCAGGCACTCTAAATCTTAATATTTTCACTGGATCCCACAAAACTATAGTTACCATAGAACACTATTGTCAGAAAAAGAAACTGTGAGCAGAGGTTACTTAATGGTTTGGACAAGAAACCACGTTTTAGTATCCCCACCTATAGTTCTCACAATTACATTATGCTGATGAATATATTCTATGAAACACAATGCTAAGAAAGCATCTCATCAAACCACAAACTCTTTATAATGTAGCCTTTGATAAACTGTGACACATTCAGCATTTCCATTACACATCTGTGTCCATCTCCACACAGAAATTTGGAGAAAGAAGTTTAGTCCTCTTGAAATTCAAGACCACACCAGGTATTTGTGTGTGTATTCCCATTATTCAATCAGATTTTACAGCAAAATAACTTCAACAAATTCTAAACCATTTTGCTTTGAAGAAATAAAACATGTTACATAAAATAAACTATACAGTCCATTGTTTACTAATTATACTTTTATGTTGGAAAAGGTATTTATAGCACAACTTGGTTTAACTAAATTTGTCTTCTCATAGTCTCTCATTGACTCTTCCCATTTTCTGTGAAATTTCTTTGAAGAGTTACATCTATTCACTGTGTTTTTAGTCTCAATTTCTCTTGAATCCAAGCAAATTGAGATTATTTCTCCAAAACTTTAGGACATCAGTGATCTCTATGTTAGTACACAAAATGATCTATTATTATGCTTGATCTCTCAGCAGCCTTTAAAACAACCACTCACTTCTCCCTTAAATAGTTTCTGCACTTGGTTTCTGGAGACCATACATTCCCATTTTTCTTTCTGCCTCACTTTTTGTTCCTTCTTATTGTCTTTGGCTGAATTATTATTTCTTATCGTTTAGGATCCTTTAATATATGTATTTTAGATTTATTTAGAAGATATATGTATACTCTTATATATATTGTGTAGAGTTACTTAGAAAATACATGTATTCACATAGTAAAAAAAAAATGCTGCATACCTGAAAGACTTTTGTCATTTCAAATTCCATTTTGTATATATTTTTCCTATGTCCTACTTCACCAAAATAAACTTCTTTAGCATTAGTATGCCATCTAGCTTTTTAATTGTTTGTAAAACACTTTAGGACTATTTTGAATATAATAGGAGGTGCTGGAGTGTAGTCGCTCTAACAACACAGAACTTTCTATACAAAAAAAAAAAAAAATTGAAAGGGTGTGATTTGCTTGCCAATTTCCTCATTATGTGAGAACCAGAGTGTTAAAGCCTAAGCTAAAGTTGGTCTGAATGAAAAACACTGACACATTTGCTTTTTTCTTGCTTCTTCACTGTCTGGCCGCATCAAGACAGTGAGATTCCCTGATTTAAGTTCTGTTCAATCGCATCCTTGCTCACAAAAGCAGGAACACATCCAACCCAAGCGTTATTTTTTATCGCTCTTTTTATAAGTAATTCAAATTTTCATTTTTTACTTTCTTCTAAAGAAGCAAAACAAAATAAACGAAAAACAAAACAAAACAAAACACACAAAAACACACAAAGAAACCTCTAAAACTTCGCGACGTACCTTCGTACCTTCGTACTAGTTATGAACAGCTTCGCTATTACATTGCTGCTGCCACCTAGTGGCTTCCCGGTGGAAAGCTATCTGTTGGTTTGGAAGGAATAAACTGCGCGGGTCACGTTGATTCTCCTCCTGTGTTAGTCCCCCTTTCACCAGAAACATGTTTTAGCTAACAGAAGAAAAATATGTCCCATTCAAAAGAATTCTATCAACAAAGAACAGAGAAGCTGATAGATTTCAATGAATGTGTTGGGGAAATCCCCTGACTCCTAACTAAATTACATATACACATTTCCCAAACCCCCCTTTTTTGTGTGTGATTTAGGATTTTCTATTGCTATTTCAGGTAATAGATATACTGGCTGCCACAGAGTAAAAAATTGGGGGGAAAAGAGGGATGAATGAAAAGAGAGATGAGAAGTCAGAGAGAAGCTGAGTTTTGTCTAGCAATTAGTTGCTTACTAAGTCCTAAAAATGATGATTATGGTTATTGCTTTTGTTGTGGGCTTTCCCCTCTGATCTTCTGTTTATACTCTGTATTGTACAGAAAAGAATTAATCTTCCTATGAATACCAGTCATTCCTCAAGTAGGGCAAATGAGCCAACATCCTTTGAAATGATTAGACAAAATAAGAATATCCTTTCTCTTCTTAAAACAGAGCCTTCAACTGACTGAAAAAAAAAAAGTTAAAACCCAGGTCACATGAGAGCCTGGAACACAACCTGCAATGATCAGCACCTACTACAGGATAGAGCCAACAAAGGAATGAATTTAAGATCAAAACAAATCAAGGACTGGCATAAGTAAGTACAGTATGAAGCCAACAAATGAGAGGTCTGTCAGAAGAACATAACCTCTGAAGTTTGAAGCCATGAAGAAAGAATAGAATGTGAAGAGGAGAAGGAAAGGAGAAAAGCCTATCTTGGGGGCAAACAATGTGAGTCTGGATGAGTAGGACAGACTCAATGGTACGAGCATGAAACAATGAGGAGAAGACTAGACAATTGGAAAAGAGTGTGGTTTGTCTAGACAAATTTGGAGTGTCAGAAAACCTTGACTGCTAGAATAAAAAGTTTGAAATCAATCCATAGACCAGCACTTCCCAAAGACTGCTACATAGGATGCTAGTTCTGGAAGATGCTGACATATTTTGCTTGTGTAAAGGGTGTCATCGTCAAAAGAGTTTGGGAAATGTCAGGGTTTTCAGAGTCTTTTCTATTTGATTTTACATTTGTTTTGTTTATGTGTTTGTTTGTGATGCATCTCAAGGGCCCAGTGTTTTGCCACAAGACACTCTGAAGAAACTGCTAAAGAATTTGGAAATCCTGCCACTTAACACACTGAATGAGGAATGAGATGTTCTTAAAGCAACTAATCCACAAAGTTAAAGTAAGTAAGTTAAAATACTATTATAGTAAACTATAGTTGATTCAGATTTCAAGTAATTCAGAGTTTATGATCTATTAGCTGGAACTGTGCTATCAATGAAAAAGTGTTTGTTGAAAAATAATCAAGTGTTAATGGATTTTAGCATAATAGATTTGATCTGAAAAAAGAAAGCTGACAATTGCTAATAAGTCTCATTTATTCACTGAGGCATAAATGGCAAATCCTCTTATTAAGTCAGGAGTTTTAGTTGCCAAAATCTTTGTAACAAAATTTATTTAAGATTATTCTAAATGAAATTGTTACCCAACCCAAAAATTGTTCTAATGATGGAGACCTCTGTTAAGAAGGTCAAAATGGCTCTTGATAAAAACTTTTAAAACTACTGAAACAAACCCCATTGTCTACAGGCATGAAGTAATGGGTAGGAAAGAGTTAATGTCAGGCTTGCAGCCCATTCCTTCCCTTCTTGGGCAGTCGAAGAGTGGGGGAAGCATGACTTTGGCCAAACCTCCCTGAAAACATTATTCATAGAGCACACTAGTGGAAAAACACCAGGAATCCTTACCTACAAAATGTTTGGGGAGGATATACCTGGTGGGTCTGACTTGCTTATTGTAGATAAGGTGGAATTTATGGTTTATGGAGCATAGATGGCTGGAGAATGGGGAGTAGTCACATGAACTATGTAATTAAGTAGAATACAAAACAAGGGTTTTCCAAAACTAACTTTTATGATCAATACTCCTGCATATATTACTCATAAACCTCATATGTTAATCCCAAATTGAAATGTGAATCGATGTGGGAGAATGCAGCAATGAGGAGCTGCATTTGACATTTTGAGTTCCTCCAGGGAAAGAATGTCCTGCTATTCACCTAGACCCTTTGAATCATTAGTAGATCTTGTTCCTGGTTAAGAGCCATGGTCTTTCCTTAGTCTGATTTGACAATTTAGCTATTTGTAATAACATAGATTGGCAGAGCTGGCATGATGAACTTTTAGACCTATACATTATAATGACTTACAAACTTTTAAAAAAGAAATAGAGGGGTTGAAAACATAGTATTTGTTGCTGGGATAGTTACTTGTGTATTCTTGGTATGGAGTGGCAAAGACCTTTAGTCAAACTATAGGGGAAAGTCTTAACCATGGAATTTGGGGTAATAGATTTAGATCTGGGGAAATTGGGTAAGTGAATAGATAAAGAATGCAAGTAGAAGGAAAGTTAATAAAAACATACTATTCCCGGGCTGCTGATAGCAGTCCTGGTAAAAATCTAGACATATATAAGAAGACACTAGAACAGAAGAAGAAGTAAGACTTTTTTTCTTGATTTAGTAAAGACATTGTAGTCCATCACAATCCAGGTGACCTCAAATTCCACAGGTTATGCTGTTAAGATTGGGACACTTTATATAGAAATACAAGCACAAACCTGACAAATTCCTGCTAGCACGGATTCTCAGAGTAAATGATCAGAGAGCAAAGCACAAATTTTATATACAGCTGAATGAAAGGAGTTATTTGGGTTATGGCTGATCCCCAAGTGCCTGAAAACATTTGTGGAAAGACACTTTCAGATGGTTTGATAGCTAAAGTGTTGCAATGGATTAAGGTAAATTTCTGCAGCTTACACCAAGAGAAGTAATTTCCCTATACTCTATTTGACCAACAAATGGAATACTATCTTCTGAACAGGGAACAGGGGAAAGCCATCCAGGTTTGACCCTATGATGATCAGAAAGATACATATAACTTATTGCCATTTACACAGACTAGATAGATGCAAGAGCATGTAATTAACTATGCTCTTGGAGTGGGGGATAGAGAGGCGAGGGTAAGATTATATTCAGAAGATAACAAGAGATCTGCTAGATCAGTGATCATGAATGGGGCTAACCAATGGGGAAAAATGAGTCATGCTACCCAAAAAGAAGATGGCACTCTGAGGGAAAAAGAAAAAAAGGAGGGGGAGAAATGTGATTAGGGAAAATATTAGACATTCCATGATTGTATCGCTGTCAATGGAATGGATACTGTGTATGAGGAAGGGATTCTGTGTTTATCACACTCACAGGATATTGAATGAGTCAGCCCTTCCCTCTGTTTGAATTGGACCTGATAAAATGGAACTTTTGGAATTGCCCAAGCCCTTTTTGGATTTAACTATTAACCAATATAGAATTCTGGGATGTCATAAAAAGGGGTCATTACTCTGATAAAGGAAACAATAGTAGATGTAGTAGAGTGAGTATTCTTAACTCCCTTAAAATAGCCCTGTCTGGCCAGCACATAAGGCAGACTTTCATGGAGATCAAGAGTGCATTATCAGGGATTAAATAAAGTGCTCCCCTTTATTTCTTTAGCCATGACCAATATGGGAAATACTACATAAAAAGTAGCAGAAGAACAATAATCCACAAGGGGTTGGAACACATTAGATTTAGCTAAAGACTTCTTTTCTACACTCATTTTGAAGTCCAGCCTGACACAGTCTGTGTTATAAAGAATGACAGTCATTCTTTGTGTAAACATCCAGTAGTATGATTGCTGAATCTTATGATAATTCTACTTTTAATGTTTTGAGGAACCTTCATACTGTTTTCCCCAGTGGCTGCACCAGTTTGCATTCCCACCAACATTGCATGAGGTTTCCTTTTTCTCCACATCTTTGCCAACACTTGTTATAGCCATTCTGACAGGTGTGAGGTAATATTTCATTGTGGTTTCGATTTGCATTTCCCTGTCAATGAGTGATGCTGAGCATCCTTTCATGTGTCTGTTGGCTATCTGGATGTCTTCTTTGGAGAAATGTCAGTTCATGTCTTTTGCCCATTTTTAATTGGATCATTTGGGGGTTTATGTTGGGGGGGTGTTGAGTTGTATAATTTCTTTATATATTTTGGATATATATGTGAGTACTCATATGTAGAATTTAAGAAACAAAACAAAGGGTGGGTGGAAAAAAGAGACAAACTAAAAAACAGACTCTTAACTGTAGAGAACAAACTTATGGTTACCAGAAGGGAGGTCGGTGGGGGATGGATGAAATAGGTGAAGGGGATTAAAAGTACACTTACCTTCATGAGCACTGAGTAATATACAGAATTGTTGAATCACTATATTGTACACCTGAAATGAATATAACACTGTATATTAACTATACTGGAATTAAAATAAAATAATAATAAAATAAAGAATGACAGTCAATATACCTGTATAATTTTTTTCAAATGGATATTTTAACTTACAGTCATTACCATCATAATTTAATGTGACAAGCTTTGAACTTGATAACCATTAAGAATAGCTTATTGTACTACATTCATAATATCATCACTGTGCCTCAGAAGAAGCATTGCAAGAAAAGTTAAGGACTATTGACTTAAATGATGTATATAGACTGACTGATTTTTCCAGATCGAATTCAAGACCTGCTCCATTCTAAGAAATTTTAGCAAATGATGTGGGATCAAGCAGCGAGAGACATTTCTCAAACTTTAAGAAATCAATGATTATTTTTTACCCTGCTACTGAAGAATGAGCCCTAGTAGAACTATTTGTAGAAATCACATTACCCAACTAGGAATACTGCTGAATCCTATTGACTAAGAAGTCCAAAGCTCTTCAAAGGTCCTGGATTGCACTTGGGTATGTTTAAAGGGGATATTTTCACTGATAGAGAAAATAGATTCTCTGCTTTGTGCACAGGGAAATGCTGAAAAATAATAAATATGCACTGTTCAGAGCCAAGAGGAAACACTAACTACTTTAATACCCTGTAGTCCATGAATTGGCGCTATCACCCAAGCAAGTACAGGGGCAATTTAGGGTAATTTGGTAAAATTGAATGACTCAATAGCAGAAGAGCCCCCGATGTGTCCCTCTGGCTCCACTTACCCGTCTCTGTCACACGACCTCTCATGACCCATTCCAAATAGTTAAATTAGACCCTTTGGTAGGAGAGTTTCTCAACTGTTAACTGAGTAATGTCTGGTAAGACATCCTGTTTACCTGCACAGGGTTGTTTTCTGCAGTATTCAGTGGTAGAATTGAGTTCAGTGTAGGGAATATTTGGACCATGCCCTTAGCTCAGAGGATGGTGGCAGAGAGGGCCACATGCAGAATCTTACGATAGATTTGTAGGTAGTATGGTCTGAAACAAAAGCCTGGGATGGACTGATCATGCTTTTGACATGTTGTGACCTTTCTTAAGCAAAAAGTTAAATACTCTGGGTATAATATATTAAGAAAAAACTACCAATTCCTTATTCTACAAACATGTACAGTGGTAAGAAAAGTAAAATATATAAAGAATCAAAGGCCATTGTTATTTAAATGTGAGGCTGAAGAGAACAGCATTATATAGAGATTGCAGGCCCAATGTGTGATCACACTCCCCATGCATTTTAAGGGCTGCAAACGAATATCTGATTTCTTCTTTTTTTTTTTCACAAGTCATATAGTAAATAGATAGCACTAACAAAGTCAAATATTAATAACCAAGAACTACAGATCCTCAAATCCCCTTTCCCCTAACCAGCAAAACCCATAGAAATTTACACTGACCAAAGTAAACAGAACATAAAAGTCAAACCACTTAAACGGTTGACATTTAGGGATGGAGCCAGGCACTCGCTTGCTTTCATCCTTCTGAATCACCAGTGTTATAACATTAACAGAAAATAAGTGATATTATAGACATGGTGTAAAAGTTAGTGTTAAGGTCCAATGAGCACTAATTTAATTAATACCTGCTGGTGATTGACATAATTTTAAATTTCACCTTGGCAAAAGAGAACCATTTTATTTTGCACATCATAGCTGTTTTTTCTTTTGTTTTTCTAAATAGGAAAGAACCATTTTCAGAAAATAGCCATGGCCACATTGATTATGACCAAAATTATTTTGAACTGCACTTATTAGTTGCAATGGGCATGCTTAACTTGGGACATAGAATATATGATTTATCAAATTTGCTTTTCTCTGTTTCTCAGGTATTCTGTTTTTTTGGAATATAAAATTAAAACATCCTTTTGAGAAATTACTTCCCTGATCCAGGACACATATAAGCTTTACCTTATTAAATTGTTATAGTATATACCAAATTATAGTATATATAATTTTTTGGTGAGTGCTGGTGATAGAGGATTATGGCCAAGTATACCATGATTATTGCCTTTCAGTGTCTGGGTTTCCCCTTGTAGTATACTCTGAGTGCTTAATTAGAGAGAGAAAGGAAAACTGTGATTTCTTCCCTAGTAGACAACCCTAGGCAAAATGATGGTTGTGGTAGTGTGGGTGCTGAGGTATCCTAGAAAAAAGCAAAATGAGTAGAGATAACCAGTCAAAATTGTGTCTATAGAAAAAGAAAAGGCCCTTCATCAATTGAAACTCTTCTAGTAGCAGGTAATCCCAGCTCCAAATATGACTGGTGAAGTCCTTTGTTTTGGACAGAACCTGCTGTTCTCCCTTGTTCTTTTACTATGCATCTCCGATGTATTCTTAGTTGCCTTGATAAAAGTGGACTTTTCACAGGAGCTCTACAGAACGCATATCACCTAACCATCAGAGACTCACGGAATTCCACATAACCATTAATCTTTCAATGAGAAATGGAAAATGTGTGGGAAACTAATTATTGTGGACTCACTGGTTATGAGTTATAAAAACGCCGACATGTAAAAGAAATCTTAAATATGGAAAGAATTCATTTTTATATGTGGTTTATTGGAATGGCTAAAAAATATTTGACTCCATTGTCATACTAAAAACTTTAGGCAGTGAACATGGTTTTAAAGTTTTCTATGTGGTGTCTACATCAAAATACACAAAGGATTATATAAGGGATATAGTTTGTTGATCTAAGATTATCATTGTTATGTCATCATCATCATTAGAAGAGGAGAAGTAGGGGAGAAAGGAAGGGAAGGGAAGCAGCAGGTGGAGGGGAAGGAGGAGGAGGAGAACAAGAAGACAGAAGAAGAACAACAAAAATAATTAAAAAGGTATTACATGCTTAATAGTAGTCTAGGCACTTTTATGCATTTCCCTCCTTGTTTTTGTTTTGGTTCTTACAGCAATGCTATGAATACTTGTTGTTATCTTCATTTTATAGATGAGGAAAGTGAGATTTAGAGGAATGAGGAAACTTGCCAAATTCCATTAATAATAGTGTGTGTTTGCCTTTCAAGATTACTCAAATTGCTCACATCCTTCTCAGAGTTTATAGAGCAACTCTCATGGAGAGCAGCAACTGATTCAAGTTCAGAGACAAGAATCCTACATGGAACTGAAGAATTTTTCTGAGAAAGGAAATAAGATTCAGGCATAGGCACTTCTCAGATCACATTAAGACACAGTTTAAAGTAAGCTTTTTTTCTTCCTTTATGCCACCGAATCCTAAAGCAAATAAAAATCCACAGAGAACAAAAATACCAAAACAATCCCATAAAAATATTTGAAGCAACTTTGCTAAGAAGTGGTTTCTTAGGGAAACTTTGCTGAATCTGAATGCCCTCCTTACTTCCCTCCCACACATATTCCTCCATCACCCAAAACCTATCCTGAGACAATCCTAGAAACATTAGGAACTTAAAAAGTGGAAACTCTCATGGAAAGGATTATGTATCTCTTTTGTGTTTCCCCTCTTTAATATAACAGTAAAAAACTTGAAGATTATAAAGAACATTTGTCTTTCATGAATGTGGGAAATAGAAAAATGACTAGGTTTACCAACAATATATCTCAGTCAAAAAGAAAAGGTTTAAAAATAAGTAAATATGATCAAATAAAGGTGCCACGTTTATTTAAAAACATTTCTCCTAGGATCCTTCAATAAATGTTTGACTAAAGTCTGCCCTTGAAAACACACAGACAACTTGCACTAAAGTCACAAATTATGCATACACATTTCTAGGACCAAATTTGGCCCAATGCTTAATTAGTGTCTGGCTGTGATTACATCTGTGGTTTTGAATTTCAAATCTAAATTTTCAGTGTTGCAACAAAACTTGTAAAGCTTCCTTTAATTTCTGTAGGGGAAACAATATCAAGAGTAGTTTCGTATTTCAGTTAGACTGAGAAAATATTTTTCCTTAATCTGAAAGCGAGTCCTCTCAGATGCAAAAAGGACGAAAAAGTGATTTAAATAAATACTGAAATACTGTGAATAAATAAGCGTTGGCCTCTTGAGTTTGACTTCTGAATGCCAAGAGATTTTTAAGTAACATCATTCTGGGCATTGCTTTTTCCTCTTTGTTATCTGAGAGATAGAAAGCATTTATCCTTTTCTATTTTTCTTTCTCTGTTTCTTCCCTCTACTTCATTAATCATTCACAAGTGGCTAGCTAGTAAGTACAATTCAACTCTTGCGAACCACATAAACACATCTTTCCCTGTGTTCTTACTATCCTTTTTCTATTGTGTGTCTCACACATCAGTTATAAAGCTGAGCTGAAACTGTCTTTCTTTGAAAGGGGTACATTACCATTAAAGAGCATTTATATATATTATTATATATTTCACCGTGGTTTGTCATTTGTTCTTGGATCTTCAGTTGCAAAGTCTTACCTCATACTGAGCTTGAACTTGCTGAAAAGCAAGAAATCCATGCTATGAAAACTTCCCTAAGTACTCCTTTTAGGTTTGGGTTTTATGTCCGTATTCACAGTTGAACTAAGTCACTATCTATAATATCAAATGGCTTGATTATAATGTATACTTAAAATTGGAAAATTTTATGTGAAATGACTGAACTTCTAAAGTCTGGGGCTTTCATATGAATGGCCTCTGAAAATAGAAATTTCAACTAACATGTCTTTTGATTGTCTAATGTCCAATTCATTTTTGAGTGAGCAATAGCTGGGAACAATTTAATTTGATCACTATTAGCTATTCCATATTTCTTAATTTTAAATATTGACTCTTATGACTTGACACTCCAAGTGTTTTTACTGATATTTAACGTTTAAAAGTGTTCTTAAGGATTCTCATCAAGGCTACCTTCATAGTGCAAGGCTACAATGTCACAGAGCTGACAGGAAAGAGAAAATTTCTTTCAACTGGTTGTTACTAATTTCAAAGTAAGGATATGCTCTTTGGTTTAATTGTATCCGATTCTCGCATAATAACTTTTTTCCTGGCATGTCATGTATTTCTTAGGAACTAGAGTTAACCTCTTATACATACAAGTATCTCTGGAGTCTGAGCAGCTTTGTGTCAATTACTGATAGTTGGGAAACTGGCTGTTAGGTAAATTTTAGACTTTACTAAGACCCAAAGTAACAAATAAAGTATCCCCAGTGAGTTAAAGAAACAGGAAGAAGACTTTGCATTCAATTACCTGCTCTGAATAATCCAAGGTCATAAGACATTTCAAATGTCCTGTGGCCCCAGATCATATTATGGAAATTAAAATGTATTATTTGTCTCAAACATTATAAATTTTCAATGAAAACAAAATGTATTTTTCCTGTAATTCAGTATTGAATTTTATAAACAGCAGGCAAATCTTTCCAATATTCTGTAATTTATGGTGTAGAATTCATGTGCCATGATCAAGAGCTATAACTTAACTGAACATATATTATTTCTCAGTTAATATGACTGAAAATCAGTATGTCTGAATTCTGTTACACAGAAGAACCAGGAAAAAATAATTGCTTCCATTAGAACAGTCCAAAATCTTTTTATAGACTATAATCAGTGATATGATTTACTTTTGAAGTGCCACTCTGGGACAAGGAACATTGATAAAAATTCTATTCTTCATTGCGATGGATGATGTTACTGACCCATCGTCAATATGTGCTACTGTCATCTTATTCACTGAATTATCCACACTCTTTCTACAGTTTTCCTTCATCACCAAAGCACTAGCTTTTGCAAATAAGGAAAGTGGCAGCATGTACCCATGCCTGACCCCCACACATGTGTGTGCACACTTCAAATATCTTGTGTAATTTATAAGTTCAAGTTCAATATCAAGACAAGCAAGAGAACATACTGATCTTCGATGAAATAAGAATAGAAATGTAAAAAATGTTATAGTAGATAGGCAGAAATTCTTCTATTTGTAGCTAAATCAAATTCAGAAGTTCGATTAGAGCCATTAAGAAATATTAGATAGCAGGAAGGGAAAAATGAAGGGGGGGAAATCAAAGGGGGAGACGGACCATGAGAGACTATGGACTCTGAGAAACAAACTGAAGGTTCTAGAGGGGAGGGGGGTGGGAGGATGGGTTAGCCTGGTGATGGGTATTAAAGAGGGCACGTACTGCATGGAGCACTGGGTGTTATATGCAAACAATGAATCATGGAACACTACATCAGTAACAAATGATGTAATGTATGGTGATTAACATAATAAAAAATTTATTTAAAAAAAGAAATATTAGTATTGTTATTAAATGATAAAAAGCAGATTATTTTTTGGAAAGCAGATTTAGATCCTGAATATCTCATAAGGAAAAACTTCATTGTTTATTTCTTTAAGGTGTAGGTGACTTCCCATGTGTAACTTTCAAAGGTATTTTTTTTTTATAATTTGAAAAAAATCTTAATATCATTTGGGACTTTTTTGTGCATTAAGGTAGGGCAAATTGAGATCAGTTTCGCTTGAAATATCCACTTTGCAGAGGTGCTAATTTCTGCTTCAAGGTCTTGAAAATTCGTGCAACGTCAACAAGCATTTACCAAGTACATGTTATTTGTCATGCACTGTGTTAGGTATTGGGCTCCAAAATTAAAACAAATTTTCCTTGTCGTTAAGGAACTTATGATATGATTAGGAAATGAATGAGTTGTCACATCATTACCATATAATGTGAAAAGTAGAATTATAAAATCACAGGTTTCAGTGAAAGCATATGGATAGGGTTGAGAGTTATGAGAAGTTTCTCGTAGGATATGACAGGGTTCATGGTAATTGAAGATGCCAGCATCAGTGGTGACACCACTTGTGTGTATATGGATGAGACCAAAAAGAACACATGCTTGAAACTGTCTCTTTGCTTTACAGCTTACCTCAACGTTGTACCTCAAGAAAGCCAACCTATACCTGATTGTAAAATTTCCTAATGGCTTGCAATTCCCTGGCAATCCATATAAAACAACATTGTCTGAAGATAGACCTAACTGTATCTTTAAAACATTTATTCTAAAAAAAATAAGTAAAAATAAATAAAAATAAATAAAACATTTATTCTTCCCACCCTTTTCTGATGTTCCTGTTCATCCTACATATTGATGTCACTAGGCTATCTTACTGTTATTCCTTGTTCAAACATGTCCAGTCTAATAGATTTGTACAGAAATTAATGTAGCTTGGTTTATCTGAATCATTGTAGGTAGTCTCTGAGTAAGTAAATATAGATTTATGATGGAGTTGCATTCATGATAGGAAAAGTGGCTTTTCACAATGGAAAAATCATGCAAATAGAGATTCTATATTAGTGTTATCATTTGGGGGAAAGAATATCTCCAATTTTTACTTTATAGTTATTTCCTGATTTTTAAATACATTAACTACAGGAAAAAGTTCTTGGAATATTGTTAATATATTTAAATACAAAATACACCATGAAAATACCTTAATTTGCCTCTCCTTATTAGTATATAAGCACAGCATTGCTTTCTTATGCAGCTTTATTAAGATATACTTTACTTGGCAAAAAAAAAAATTCACTTGTTTTAAATGTACAATTCAATGGTGTTTCCTAAGTTTATGAAATTATAAAACTAACACTATAATCTAACTTTAGACCATTTTCATCACTCCAAAAAGATCTCTCATACCCATTTTCAGCCACATTTTATTCTTACTCAACATTACTTTTTATCCTTAAAAAATTATAATAAAATAGGTGATCTTCCACTTCCAGACTTTATTCTAAAATTTCATTTGTATTCATATTTGAAACTGGAAATAAACATACTCCTATGTTTACCCTTAACTGTATTATTTAGAGTCCAGTCTAAGCAGCAGTAATAAAATAATCCAAAATAATACATCTTAATGAGGGATAGAAGTTTTTATTTCTCTCTTGTGTAACAGGTAAGTAGTATAAGCTGCTAGAGGAGTTCTATCATCGTCAACACATAGTTTTCGTCTCTGAGTTCAAGGGCAGAGCTCCAGTTTCTTCATCTTACTAGCCAAAGGGGAAGAAGGAGAAAGCTAGAAAGTTGCATGTTGATCTCTTATGGGACAAGACCTGAAAATTACACACATCATTTCCATTAAAGGAATGTGGGAAAAGTGGTCATGGTGTCCACCTAAAGCAGAGGTCTCTGTTTTTAGAGATGGGAAGGCAGAAAATAAGGCACAACTAGTCATTTCTTCCACAGCACCTTGTGTATTTAACCACAGATTTTAAAATGCGAGGACTATCTTTCAAAAATTTATCTTTGTCTCCTCCATGGTATCTTTTTCAGGTGCTTAATAAAAATTATTTTAATTAAATTTAAAAGCTAAGGGAATATGTTTATGTACATGTTAGTTATTCATTCAAGATAGGAATAGAAGCATGCCTCAATTCTATTTAACTATGAGTAGTGAAAACTTAGAAGCTTGACAAAGCCAATCCACTGAGAATCAAAAACAAAACAAAACAAAACAAAACAAAGCAAAACAAAAAACAAAGAAGTAAAATAGAAGAGAAATCGGCTCCAAAAAATCTCCATACCAACTATCAGATAGGAATATAGCTCAGGAAGTTGAACATTTTAGCAAATGCTTTTGAGATGATGATGAGAATTAAAAGTATATCCTGACAATTTGCATCAGCAGCATTGTTCCAAATCAGTTATATAATTTGTTGTAATCATTGCCTATGCTGGTAAAAATGGTTAGTTCCAAGCACTTTGGAAAAGAAAATAATTTTATTCTAATTTTCAGAAGTAAGTTGAAAATGAAAATAATGTTATAAATCATATAACTCAAACTCCTCATTTAAAAAATCAATCTTTACTAAAAGATAAAGTATGACATGCTTAAAGATATATTTACAGTTCTTTCACTCAACTAGTATTCACTAAACATTTATTAAGGGACAGATAATATTCTCAATTCTAGAATTGCAGGATTGAATAAAGCAGACAAAGTCCCTATTCTTGAGGTATATATATTTAAAAGGGAGTAGGCAGAAAATAACCAAAAAATAATTCACAGGGGAGTAATAAAAATAAATCAACTTGATTATGCATTATTTAGAGGTATGCAGGGAATTCAGGTACAGTGGTATAATGGTTGCCTTCTTCAAGTCATCAAAGAATTTTGAGGAGATGGTATTTTAATCCAAGATCTAGTTTTGGGAAATTCAGGTAGAAGAGCTAATGCAGAGGTTCTGAGGCCAAAACAAGCCTGATATACTCAAGGAAGAGAAAGGTCAGTGTGGGTGAAGTAGAGTTTTAGGAGAAAGAACAGAATTAGATGATATAAGGAAGTCCAAGTCTGATAGGGCTTTGTAAGGCAAGGAAATTGTTTCATTATACATGCAGAAGGTAGGCTTTATGGTTTTAGCAAGACAGGGAGATGATCTAGTTTTTATAAGATCATTTTGCTTTCTATGGTGAATAACTCAAGGTTGGGGTAGTGAAGGGAATCAGGGATAATGATGCAGTGTTCTGGATGAGAAATAATATTGACTTGGAAAAATGTAGTAGTTTTGGAGGAGGAAAAAATATGATCAGGTATAGACTATATTTTGGAGATTAAAGTGAACAAAGTTTGAAACGGTTTTGAGGGGCAGCTGGGTGGCTCAGTCGATTAAGCATCTGCCTTTGGCTCAGGTCATGATCGGCAGGGAGTCTGCTTCTCTCTCTCCCTCTGCTCCTCCCTCCTGCTCATTCTCTCTCCCTCTCTCTCAAATAAATAAATAAAATCTTAAAAAAAAAGAAAATGGGTTTGAGATATTGGGACAGGAGTTAAGGAAAAAAGAATCAAAAAAGAATACTAAAAAGAATTTTTAGTATGATCATTATAAAACTTAAAATTTGTTTTTGTCTGTTTTTATAGAGTCTTTAACATAGGCTGAATAAGATTTCAAATCGAGGATTAAAAGTTAGTATGAGCCACATAAAAACTGAGATGTATTTTAGATATCTACGTAACGGTATCAAAGCAGGCCTTGGTGTTTGAGTCTGGAGATAGAAGGAGCAATCAGTCTGACAGTACAGATTTAGAAGTCATTGGTATGCAGATATCATCAAAGCCACGGGAACTGATGAGGTCCTTTGGGAGTGTGTGTAGACAGAGAAAAGACAAGGGTCCGATTCAGATAAAACTTTGGGGGTTCTAACATTTATATGTCAACTAGAGAAAAAGGATCCTACAAAAAAGACTCCATCAAAGTTCCAATGCAAGTAGGAGGAATTTTAGTATCTCAAAGATTATTAAATTTTGTCCAAAAATTACTTTGTAGAAATATTAACAAAACTTAGATAATAATTCTTGGGCAATTAATCAGCTTGATGCTGATACTTAGATCCTTTCAGTGTTTTGCTGTCTCATATTCTTAGGTTGCAGTCAATTACATGATATTAAGTAAGTCAGCCATAGTACAAACATTGAAATGTTCATTTTCATGGCACACTGTGACAAAGTACAATTTGCTGTTAGGTGAACCCACTTTTAATGTTATCAATTGCTATTTCATGAAATTTTTTTGCTCAGATTCTCTTTTTCTCAAAGGGAGAATAATGATTATGTGACAAGATTTCCAAAACATTGAGCATTGAAATCTCCTTTAAAAGTCACATTTAAGCTTCATCACAATCATTGGGAAATTTCTTGGTAGAAAGGCATAATTTCATTATTGGGCATTTAGGCAATACTTCTTTCTAGAACCATGTATAGTAAATATGTGGTGAGGAATCTTTTTCAACTACCACCAGCACATATCATGTTTTGTAGCCACAATTATTATAGCTATAAATGGTGCTTTAATAATATGAATAATAATAAGTATAATTATAATGTGTGTACTGTAACAATAAATGTATACATTGAGTAATTTAAATTGCACATTGTTTACATGATTATGTAATCTCAAAAAGCAAATTTCTTGTCTTCTATCTGCACTTTGTGTTAGTCTTAGCACCACTCATAAATATTTTAATTTTTCTTTTTCTCCCTGAGACACATGATAGAAAAGTGATCCTCCACTTCTGAAGTTAGGAGTGACAAGTTACTTGCTTTGACCAATGAAATCTGAGTGTAACTTGAGTCACTTCAAGCAGAATCCATAAGCAGCAGAGTGTGATTTGTCAACTAGCCCTTCTCTGCTACACTAGAAAAGGATGAATATAATACTCAACAGTGAAAAACTAAAAGCTTTTCCTCTATGATCAATATCAGACCAGCATGTCCACTCTACTTCTATTAAATATAGTACAAATTTTAGCCAGAGCAATTCGTCAAGAAAAAGAAATAAAAGGGAGGTAAATCAGAGAGAAAGAAATAAAATTTTCCCTCCCTATTTGCAGATGTCATCATCTTATATATATAAAGTGCCAGAGACTCTATAAAAACTAATAAACAAAAACTATTAGACCAAATAAATGAATTCAGTAAAATTGCAGGATACGAAATCAACATACAAATATCAGTTGTGTTTCTATATACTAACAATGAACTAACTGAAAGAAAAATTAGGAAAACAATCCCATTTATAATAGTACCCAAAAAATTACTTTGAAATAAACTTAATGAAGGAGGTGAAAGACATAAAAACTACAAAACATTAATGAAAGAAACTTAAAAATAAATGAACAATTGGAAAGATATCCCATGTTCATAGACTGAAAGACTTAATATTACTAAGATGTTCATACTACCCAAAGCAATCAACAGATTCAATGCAATCCCTATCAGAAAGAAGATGTGGTATGTGTATATATATGTATAGGTATATGAATGTATATATATGTATCTGTGTGTATATATATATATGAATGTATATATCTATATGAATATTATTCAGCCATGTAAAAGAATGAAATCTTGCCATTTGCAACAACATGAATGGAGCCAGAGAGTATAATGCTAAGCGAAATAAGTCAGAGAAAGACAAATATCACATGATTTCATTCATATGTGGAATTTAAGAAACAAAATAGATGAACAAAGAAAAAAAAAGAAAGACAAACCAAGAAACAAACTCTTAACCATAGAGAACAAATTGATAGTTACCAAAGGGGAGGTTGGGGGGGGATGGGTGTAATAGGTGAGGGGATTAAGAGTACACTTATCATGATGAGCACTGAGTAACCTATAAAATTGTTGAATCACTATATTGTACACCTAAAACCAATACAACACTATGTGTTTGCTATACTGGAATTAAAATAAAAAAGTTAAAAAAATACAACCAACAATTAAACATAATGCAAACATTACCAGAATACAGTATAATATAAAGTCTTAAAAATATTTTTAGACTTGCAAAGAGAGAAAATGTGAAATGTGCTTATCCCTATACATTGGGAAGGGAATAAAAGATGTATTTTAGAAAAGAAAAAAAAATCTCAATGGCATTTGTTTACAGAAGTAAAAAAACAAATTCATTTGGAACCACAGAAGACTGCAAACAGCCAAATTAATCCCAAAGGAAGAAGAACAAAGCGGGAATCATCACAATTCTTGATTTAAAAAATATACTGCAAGTCTACCGCAATCAAAACAGTATGGTAGTAGCATAACGACAGTCATATAGACCAATGGAATACCACAGGTAGCCCAGAAATAAACCCACGCAAATATGGTCAATTCACCTTTAAAGGTATGAAAATACACAATGGAGAAAGGCTAGTTTCTTCAACAACTGGTGTTAAATAAACTGGGTATCTACATGCAAAAGAATGAAATTAGACCTTTATTTTACACCTTGCACAAACATCAACTCAAAATGGATTAAAGATTTGAACACCTAAAACTTAACATTTAAATGCATGAAAATTAAAGAACCAAAACTATAAAACTCCTAAAAGAAAACATAGGAGAAAAGTGTCATGACATTGTTTTTGGCAATGATTTGCAGATTTGACACCAAAAGCACAGGCAACAAAAAAAAATAATTAAGGGGGATTACATCAAACTAAAAAGCTTCTGCAAAGCAAAGGGAGCTACCAATGGAGTGAAAAGGCAACTTACAGAATGGGACAAAATATGTACAAATCATATGTCTGATAAGGGGCTAGCCAACAAAATATATAAGGAGCTCCTACAACTCAATAACAAACAAAAATAATAGTTGATAAAAAATGGACTAGGAGGGCGCCTGGATGGCTCAGTCGGTTAAGCGTCTGTCTGCCTTTGGCTCAGGTCATGATCCCAGGGTTCTGGGATTAAGCCCTGGGTCAGGCTCCCTGCTCAGTGGAGAGCCTGCTTCTCCCTCTCCCTCTACAACTCCCCCTGCTTGTGTTCTCTTGCTCTCTCTCTGTGTCAAATAAATAAATAAAATCTTAAAAAATAAAATAAAGTGCTTTAAAAAAATGGACTAAGAATTTAGACATTTCTCAAAAGAAGACAAAAGGCCAACAGATATATGAAAAAATGCTTCATGCAACTAATCATCAGGGAAATTCCAATCAAAACAATAATATATCACCTTACACCTATCAGAATAATTATTATCAAGAAAACAAAATACAGGGGCGCCTGGGTGGCTCAGTCGTTAAGCGTCTGCCTTCGGCTCAGGTCATGATCCCAGGGTCCTGGGGTTAAGCCCCACCTCAGGCTCCCTGCTCAGTGGGAAGCCTGCTTCTCCCTCTCCCACTCCCCCTGCTTGTGTTCCCTCTCTCGTTGTGTCTCTCTCTGTCAAATAAATAAATCAAATCTTAAAAAAAAAATACAAATGTTGGTGAGGATGTGGAGAACCTGGAACTCTTGCACACTGTTGGTGAAAATGCAAAATGGCACAGCCTCTATGGAACACGGTATGGAGGTTCCTCAAGAAAGTAAAAATAGAATTTATCATATAATCCAGCAATCCCACTTCTAAATATTTATCTAAGAGAATTGAAATGAGGATCTCAAAGAGATAGTATACTGAGATCCGCACCATAGCTGAGGATGATTCACTGCAAGTTCCCTTTATGAGGTTAAATATTCTGGTTTATGGTTTATAACCTCTTTCTTAAACCCTAGAAAATACAGTATTTTCCTCCACACACTTGTCTCCCCTGTCCCCTCCTGGGGACATCTAGCTCCTATGGATAGTCCCCCTGGATGGCATCAAAGACAAGTATTTCAGGCCAAATATTTTTCTTTTGCCTGACCACATCTGGTCCTAGGGAAACATTCAGACAGCTTCTGCCTTAATACTTTGGGAAAGCACAGGTTAATCCTTCTGCTGTCAGAGGAGTTAAACAACCAGTTTCTCATGCTTCAGATGTCTTGAGTATGAGTCAGACACTGTCCACTGTGTCTACCAAACTGCAGGGGATGCATTAAGATAAGTAGTCTCCTTAAAGTTTCAATTCAACCGTGGAGTGAGAAGCACCACCGTCCCTCTTGTACAGACAGCATCCTCCAGAGACATCCCTATCTAATCAAAACGCTGCCAATTTCATTCCCTCATTGTGAGTGAGGAAGCTGAGTTAGACATCCACTTCTCTAAACCTCCTTTTGCACGATTGTCTCTCATCTCACCCTGGGCTGTTGACATCAGTCATTCTGCGGCCCCAGTAGAATAGCAGGCTCAAATAAATGGATTTTAACATATGATAACACATACTTCATTCTTCGCTTTTTGTTATCCTTTTTTTCTTCGTTCAGATGACTACTTTGATCAGATTCTGTTCTAATCCCTAAGAAATTTCATGAACTTTACATTAAAAAAAACTTACTGGCGTTTTTTTAATTGATTTGTGCATTATTACAAGATAAATTGAAAACAATTTTAAATTTCACTTTATTCTTTTGGCTTGCAGGCCTCAAAACAATGTGGAAATAACCAGGGTTTTATTATGCCTAATCTTGCAGATAAATGGCATAATCAGCTTTCCTTTTAAATGCAAATCAAATAATCACAGATTAAGAATTTTATAGCCAGAAAAGATCATAGAGAGACTCTACATTAACCAATTCACTTTATCTTTGACTTAAAGGAAAAGACCTACAATTTTTAAATTACTTGCTCAACATTATAAAACTGATTAATATTAGAATCTAAATTTACTTAACAAAACTTTTCCCATTGTATCATGGTGTTCTGTATTTGTACAGAACTACAAGTGATTCTCAGTAATCATTAAAAAGGGTTAAATATTTTAATTTAATGACAACTTTCTTAAGAGGACCATTTAAAAGTAAATAATAGTCAAGTACATTGAAAATATCAGTAATTAGACTCACTGCAAAACAACTGTGATCTCCATTTTATGGGGTAGGTTTCCCATGCCTTAATTAGGGCCCTTCCTATTTTTGGCCAGGTACCACATTTATTTGGCAGGATAAAATTCCTCTCACTTCCCCAAGTTATGTTTCTTTTCCCCTAGTTTAGTAAATAGATTAGTGTTATTAGAGTTGGTGAATTTTGAAAGGTGTCTAGATGGGAATTTCCATCATGATTCTCCTGGCCTCTCTGACTCTTAGACCTATACATTCACTCCAGGGCAAGAGAGGAGAAATGAGAAAACGCAGGATCAAGTCTGCCACTGTGTTTCCATTAACCTGAGTGGTCCCTTCACAACCTCGGAAGTGCAGAGAGTGAATGATGGCCCAAGTGGGGCAGGACAGATCGATTCCGTAATTTTTACTCACTGTTTCTCCGCAGCCCTAACTGGCTATTGATTGGATGAGCTGGAGATGGGTAGTACCTCTGGGACCTCAGAAGGATTGAGAGGAAATTCCCTCCCTCCATGCAGCAACACCTCCAGGCTCTTAGAGTCATTCACTTTCCAGGGAAGAGTAGAACAAAACTTAACAATGAAGTCATCTGAAGAGAAATAAATTTCATTCCCAACAAGAAAATGAACTCACTTTAGTGCTTATTCATCTTTCAGATTCCAATTAGATATTTATGCCCAAGAAAAGAAACATTTTATAGAGGTTCATAAAGTTGCAAAATGGCTAAGGTTTTTTAGGATCATTTCATCTAAAAACTGAAGCCGACAGTTAATAATACATTTGCCCCAACGCTTGGAGTAATTTGGAGTAAACTTGGTTTTCTAATTCCCAGTCCAGCAACCTCTATTCTTAGAAAAGTTTTCTCTATCCTAACAGAGCCACAGAGAGACAAACTCAGTTCTTGCTTTGGATCTTGTTATGCCACCTTGTGTCACCTAAAACTGATGCAGCCACCTATCCCCACTGTGAAGATATATCCAACTTCATGGATGCCAGACAAGAGAAATGAAAAAAAACTAGGATTATTAACATTTCTAGACCAATGTACCAAGTCTTAAGCTTGCCCTACCTATTGAATCTCTGCTTTCCAAGATTAGAAATGTCCATAAGGTTCAAGACCATTTAAGTCAAGATTACTTCTCTTTTCAGCCTAAATAGTACTAATTTTAAAAACTCTTCTTCTCAACCTTATTGTTTCCTCTTTCCCTCCAGTGGGAGAGCCATCGATGTAGGCCCCTGTAAGGAATGGAGAGCATCATGTGGTTCCAGCTGGAGGAAAAGAAGACTTTGCCATACCTGTTTGAGAAATGTAAACTAGGTATGAACCTAGCATGGGCAGTTAATGTCTACTGCTGGAATAAAAGGTATCTCTGAGGACGCAGACACGTAGGAAGGTCTTCAGGGATGGGATTCTTTAGAGATGGAAAGGCTAGAGAGATTTGTTTAATGGCATTACAAGTTTGAAACAGAGAATGATATGAAGGTTGCTAGGGTTACAATAAGTTTTTCTAGGTCAGTGGTTCTCAACCACAGGTGATTTTGCCCCCTGGGAGCGTGTCTCACCAGGGGACATCTGTCCATATTTGGATACATTTTTGGTTAGCAAAACTTGAGAGAGGAGCTATTGATATCTAGTGGGTAGAGAACAGGGGTGCTGCTAAACATCCTCTAATGCACATGCAACAAATTATACTGTCAAAAATGTTAATAATTCTTAGATTGAGAAATCCTGTTCTAGATCACCTGTGTTCATATGGATTTCAAAATCCTATCATTTTTCAAAGAGTATCTTGTATTCCACCCAACAGATTATTAGTTCAGACATAGAGAATGGTTCAGGCAAAGGAGTTTCCTGGGTTTTGGTTTTTGGAAGGATCTTTTAATGTTTGATTTTACTACAGCATAATGTAGATCATAAGACTGTCTGAAAAGCCTATAAGAGAGGTCATCATTGAAAGATTGAAGGTCATGATTAGAACTCAGGGATGGTGGTTTGCCTCTTGGAAATTTAATTTATTAACATTGAATTTGTTCTTTTTTTTATGGTAAATGGGAATATTACCTTCCTTGCTCCTGTTGCAAATTCATGGGTCGTGCTACTCTTTCTGCCCAAATGTCTGTGAGCACATAGGGTGTGGCATTTAATTTCTGAGTGGTGACTTCCCAGCTCTCCTTTTACCCAGATGCCCTTACAAGTGGCATTCTAAATAGTGGAGTTTCTATTCCCATAATGGATGCAACTTGAGCATCTTTATTTCAAGGTACTGAGATGTTGAATTTTGTGTTATTTCAACTTAGCCTGGGGTTTATTATGAGCAATACAGTTAGTAAAACTTTAAAATGGGTTATTTTGAGTTGCAAATGCAACCCAATGAAATTAACTATGAAGTTGGAAAGTTAATTTAAATTGAAACCTTAACAATTTCATTAACAAGAATAAGAAAACTGTCTATTTTATCCCCATTGTACATCAAGTAATTTGTCTGCTTTCATTTCCCAGATAGTTATTGATCGCCAACTATACAACTGATAAAACGCTAGGTACTAGCAATTGAGATTTTGTCTGCTTTATTCACTGTGATCAACTAAGCATCTACTACATTGGTCAGCATATAATAGGCTTCAATGAATATTTGCTGAATAAATAAGTGAATACAAGTTTTAACAACCTAGATTCAGGGACCTGTGAGCTTTTGGGGCTGAGAGGATCCTTTCAACCCAATCAGTATTATCTCCATCATCTGGTTGGCAGAAGAGAGTGTGTGCTTTTGGAGTAGAACAGTGTTAATAAATCAAGACTATTTCTTCAATACAGCTCTATTTGAGAGAGTGAGAGGAGCCCCAAGAGAGTCCCTCCTCAAACTGGGATGCCTCTCCATTAATTTGGGGATATTCACCCTCTCACATCTGAAAGCTTCCAAACTGATGGATGAATGAGTACCTACTCCTGCTGGGGCTGGAGAAAGGTGTAGGCATGAGATGATATATTTGAGAGAGGGGATGCCAATGCTGCAGCCCACCTTTGGAGCTACAGTGGCAAGCAGGTACTTCAATAAGTAGCTGTCCTCTCCATGCTAACCACCCCCAAAATGTCATTTACTAAATTTGGAAAAAACTAATCTCGATAGCAGTGCATATTTGCATGTGTGTGTGTATGTATGTGCATGCACATAGGGGTGTTGATTAAAACCCATCTGATACGTCTTGACAGGGAATTAGATGGATGCATCCTATCTCACGTAAGCTTCTCTTAAGTACTATCAAATGTGCCTCATGTGGATACTCATCCATAAAGGGGAGCTATAATTAGTCAATGTTACAAAGAGAAGCAATGAGGTGGTAGGGAGAGAAGAGGAAGTTTGGTTTTTTGTTTTTTTTAATAAAGATTTTATTTGTTTATTTGAGAGAGAGAGAATGAGAGAGAGAGAGCATGAGAGGGGGTAGGGTCAGAGGGAGAAGCAGGCTCCCCACTGAGCAGGGAGCCCGATGTGGGACTTGATCCCAGGACTCCAGGATCATGACCTGAGCCAAAGGCAGTCGCTCAACCAACTGAGCCACCCAGGCACCTGTTTTTTTTTTTAAGAGCATTTAATTAAAGTGAATTTTAAAACAGATATATCTGGGTCTTAAGAACTGGAAGTTTGCTCTCCTAACAGTTGAAATTATTGGCAAGTTACAGAAGTGAACAGTTTTGGAGGGTGCTCCTAACCAAATGAGAAAGGGAAAGGTGTTGCGTTGGTGTCAGTAATTGGAAACATAAAATGGTATTATGTCTTAACTCCAGTCAGATGAGAATCCTAAAGAAATCCCTCTCAAAGAAAAAGAGCCCTTGCCGATGAGATGCTTACATCTAGTAAGGGTGACAAAGACAAAAATGTCAGCATGACATGAGAGCAGGCCTATGGGGATGCACTAGCAGCAGGGGAGTGCCGAGTATTTACACTTAGACTGGGGAGATACAGGAAGATTTCCTGAGAAGACAGCACGGTGAGAACTAAAGTTTTAAGGATGAGTAAGAGTTAGCCAGGCAAAGAATGTGGGGAAGTACATTCAGGGCAGTTAAACAGCATGACTTAAAGCATAGAGCTGTGAAACAGCATGTCGTATGAGGAAAACAGCAAGTCATTTGATTCCAAGTGCATAAAGTAAGGGGCAGGACAAGGCAGGAGAGAAGGTGAGAGAGTTAGATAGGTCATGAGAGCTATACAGTGTAGAATAGTAAAATGTGAAGGTTTTATAGTGTCAGGATTTCATAGGCAACAAGATTCTACTGAAAGGTTCTGAAAGCAGGCGGGGCACACGACCAGGTCTTATGTGAGACCGAATATTAATGGTGATTTCTTGGGGAATGGATTGGAAGGCACAGGCAGTAGGCAGACACTCATCATTAAGGCCCATTTTCACCCAAGGAGAGTCTAAACCAAAAGAATAGTAGCATGACTTGAGGAAAGATTGTAGGTCTATAAACAATTTCATAGATAAATTTATTAGGAGATTTTCTGTAAGTTGAGGTAAGGAAAAGGAAGAATTTGATATTGTATCCCAAATATAGTATTGTTTTTTACATTGTATTTGGACAATTGTTCTATCAGAGATAGGTTCTACAGAGACAGGGACAATTTAATGGGGAAAGACAAGCTCATACCAGGTTTGAGATAGTTTTGAAGATATCCAGCAGGCAGTTGGATCTATAACTCTGAACTACAGATATTGGCACTAGAAATACACAAATGGGAGTCATAAATATTGGTTGGTAATGAAAACTCTGAAAATGGAAAAAAGTCTTCAGGGAGTGTATGTGGAGTAAGAATGTCCACAGGTCAATGTTGAGAGACGTTTAAGAGGAGACCCATAGACTATGGAGAAAAGACAAGTCAAAAAGAAAGAAAACGGTTTCCTAAATACAAATAAAAAAATGGTGATATTGTCACTGTTCTAATAGATCAAGAAAGATTTTTTTAAAAAGTGTCCACTGGCTTTATAATTAGAAAGTCATTGGTTACTCTGACAAACAGCTTCAGTGTACTGATAGAGATAGTGTATTTGAAGAAACATGCTGGTAAAGGGAAAAGAGAAATGAGATGATAATAAGGGGATTTAAGTTTCAAGTAAGTTTCTTTGTAATTACTTTTTTCTTTGGTGGGGGAAGGGACCTGCTTAGAGACATTATACACATTTAGAAGCTCGGGAGAAAGCCAAGAAAAATCCTGAAGGACATTTATGAAATAAAGAACAGGTGTCTGGGTCATGATCGGCTGTGAAGGGGAGAAGTATACAGTTCTCTCGAAGGTTAGGGTAGGTATTGCAAGAGCTAATAATTCATGTTTACAGATTCACATTTCCCCATAATCTAGAGGTTTGGCTGTAGAGGGTAAGGATGGGGGAGTCAAGGGGCTTTGAAGATAAAGGAATAGTTGTTGAAAGAAGTGAAAATGGAAGTTGATTGAGAAGACCAAAGATTGTCCAAAGATCAGAGGACCTGATCGGGATTGAATATAAATTTGTGGCTATATGAATGTTTAAACTGTGGCGATTCTCTAGCAAAGTTGAGCACCTGCATTACAGTAAAGAAGATCAGGATTGCAATTTTATCAGTTTGGTGTCTAGCTAGAAGGTTATAGCTCAAGTATGACATATTTGCGCTTGCGCTTCAGATGGGAACAAATTTCAGTTTAACTTCAATGGATAGCATTAGCTGTGATAAGTTGCATATTTTTGCCCATTTTATAACAACAACAGCAACAACAACAACAACAAAACGGATTTGAAGAGGTTAAACCATTTGTCTAAGTTGAAACAACCAGTAGGCGTTGGAGCTGAGATTTGATGCTCAGTCTTTCCGACTCCAAAGCCTGTGTACGTTTAGCACTTTGTTCTCCACAATCTGGCTTTGCAAATACTGCAGTCAGGGTATGCACCTTTCTTCTACAAGTTTGTACTGTTTTAATCTGTAAAAGAATCAGTACAATTCTGACAAGCGGTTGTTTAAATTACTCTATTTTCTTTTGCATATAATTGTTGATGTTCATGCTTGGTTCCTTTGAATCCAAGTCTTTGATTTGGGAACATCCTCAGAGATGTTAGTGTCAATTTTATTCTGGAGATATACAGCTCAAAAACATTTTGTTCATGACACTGTGTTAAACACATCAATGAGGTTTATCTTCGTTTCAGAATTATATGTGATTATAAGATAGTAAGATGGTAAAAGCAAGTCGTTTTCATTCAAATTATTCAATATGGAGATATTTTATTTATATTTTGCCAAAAATCGTGTTTAACTGAGTTCCCAAATGGTTTTCTTGTAGAATACATACTGGATCTTTATAAAATCACAGACATCCATTAATGAGTCCATCCAACTTTCTAGATAATTAGAATGCCCCTCAGCTTAATAATGTAGGGCTGGATGAGAATTCTCTTACTCATGAAGGTGTGGAAACTAGGTTTCCTCAATGTCAATATTAATATCAATACTAGAATTCACATTCAGTTTAACTAATTTTTTTTAAGAAGTCATTCCTTTTGCCTGACGTACAATCACTTGGATCATAGTTTCCCAAATTTGTAAGTGTACTTGCATTTCTATAGCTGACTGAATTTCAGAATTTCCTTTAAAAAGTAGTAGTATTTTTTACATTTTTAGGAGTATAAATACATTTTTCTTTTATTACAAGGTCAAATTTGGTCTTGTTCGTGACATTCTATTATGTCCTGGTGATTTTTATAGCATTTACTTCATACTGACATGTCTGTTTTTAGTTAATTTTGGTGTTGAGATCCCAGTAAAAGTAACCCATCAGAAAAATGTTCTGAAACCAAATTGTTAATATTATTTGTTTGCAGAGAATTTTCAGCCAAAACACACTCCCTGATTTAAATAAACTCCTTTATTTTATAAATTAAATTGTTTATAAAAAGAAAATGCAAAAACATGGTTAAACCTTTAAGTACTAGGTCATTAAAAATCCATTCTTGCCTTCCTGCCCATAACTACATCTTTTTTCAGCCCTGTCACCCATTTCATTTAAGCACTTAGCTCTCTTCTAATGAATGAATTGGCATTTCATATTACCTTATTATCCTATAAAACAAAATGCATACTCAATAACATTAACGGTAATTTCTCATAAAGACACATTATCGATCCGGGTGCTACCTGTAAGCATTGAAAATTGCAGCCTGCACACAGAGCCTTTCACATCTGGGCCTGAAGAATTAAAGAAAAATTAAATTTGACAGCAGTAAATTCACAGGCACAATCTAGGCCCCAATTTATATGCAAAATGAAATGCTTTATGAAAATTTCTTCTATTTTCTCACGGAGATTTGGGAAAAAGATTTCACTAGATGCTTCTTTCTTTAATATCCCTCTACTTAAATATTATACTGCAGTCACTGCAGACTCTCTTTGATGTATAAATAATCAAGTTAAATTATGTGCAGCAAGGAGACTAGTGCTCTGCCATTCTTATTTTACAAAGTAATTTCTACCCTAGAGGGTCAAATTTCCCTGACAAATTCTTAATTACTATGTTGCAACAGAAGCAGAATCTATTTGTGCATAAATCCTGGGCATTCCCATGTGGCAAGTAACTAATATTACCAACCATTTCACTTGGCCTGTTCACTGAACTCCATAATTAGATAATACTTTTGATGATGGTACATTTGAAGTCTTAATCCATTTAATTTTTTATGAGATTTTTTTTATTTTAATAGGGATATGTTAGTGACCACTACCTATTTAAAAATCATTAAAATTCTGTCCACAGCAGTAATAAAGATTAAAGATTACTAATATGGCATTCATAACCTTGCTGGTTTTCCAGAAATCCAGGGCTTAAGGTAAATGTTAAAGGTCATTTAATATGTTAGTCACTAATTATAATCCTGGGTAATAGGTTCCTTTTCTAATTATCATGGTATAAAAGTTCTATTGTTTGGGTCTATGCTTCTGATTTTTATATTTAGCTTTTTTGGGGATGAGTAATCCAGGAATTAAGCTCCTGAACATTGATGAAAGTAGGTAATGCTTGATGATTAACTGGATAAAAGCTTATATTTGAATGCTGTATGATATCTTGCCTTGAAGTTACTTACAGAAGATGCAGCATCCTTTTTCTAGCACGAGGTTCAGAGAAAAGGTCACTGCAAGATTAATGCACCCATATTTTAATATCAAACTATGACAAAATTGATAACAGCCATTTGGTACTCCTGCCAAAACATTAAGAAGAAAGCTTGAACAACCTCAAACATAAGGAAGACATTTTTTAAAAAGTGAACTAGATTTTGTCTGTCTTTAACCTAATAATAAAAGTGCAGAATTATCCGATTCAAGTGACAATAAACTGTTCACTCCTCACTTAAACACACACACGTGCACATACGTACATACACACGCACCCCAAAAGCCAGAGTAGCTGCCCGAAAAACAACCACTAGCTGCTTTCTCAAGTCACATTCTAGGATCATGACGAGCCAAAACCAGGGTGGCCTAATAAAAACCCATCAGATTTTTGGCCATTACTTCTTACAAAACCCAGATTGTCTTGACATTTTCCCTTTACTTGTACATTTGCTTGAGCATACCTGGTTTGAAATTATTACATAGGTTCTATTTACATAATGTGTGCATTTTGAGTTATTGCATTATGCATATGTATTTTGCCCTCTTTTTGGAAATAATTTGCATTACCCATTTCTTCAGTTTTATTCATATGTTCTCAGTCTTTGCAGTTGCTCTTGCGGGAAATAGTTAGACAATTCACTAATATATTGGATGTTTCTTAGGTGGTTAGAACTTGTGAAAAGCCTTAGGAATATTTTATAAGAACTCTACCAGTAGATATATTTGCTAAATTAATTTATAGTTGTGTATTGAGCACTTGCTATGTTCTGGGCACATAAAGAGTTTTGCTATCATGAAACTTATTCTACTGATGTGAGACATAAAATAAACAGACTATATATATATTTCATATATAGAGAGACATATATAATATGTCAAAAGGTTAAAAGTACTAGAAGAAAAAGTAAAACATATGTAGAAGATAGGGATTGGTGTTTAGTGTTGATTAGGAAAAAGGATACTATTTTAATTTGAATAATATTAGAAGGTCACTGAGAAAGTAACATTTGACCAGAGACTGATAGAAGTGACTCAGGTATATCAGATATCCCGGGAAGAGCAAACAAGTCCAAGGGCTCTGAGGCAGGAGCATACCTGGTTTGTTTAGAAAAACAGCCTGGACGTGACTGTGGTTGGGAGGAAGTGAATAAGGTAAGATCAAAAGATTTCTTTTTGAAAGTATTAGAGTCAGATAATAGGATCTTTAGTCTTTAGTAGAAACTCTGACTTTTTTTTTTTTCTGTGTAGATGAAGGCCATTTGAGTAATTTAAATTAGAAGTGACATTAAGTCTACTTGGGTTTAAAACGGAGAACCCCTGCTTCTGTATTGAAAATCTGCTAAAGGAAATACAAAGCAGAAGCAGGAAGACTAGTTAAGGAACTTCAGAAAGGCATTCAATTGAAAGGTGGTAGCAGATTGGATCAGAGGATTCTTCTGGATGTTGAGAGTCAAATTCTATATGCTTTGAAATTAGAGCAAAGGAACATGGTAACTGATGAGATATGGACTGTGAGGAAAGGAAGCAGTCAATAATGACTTTAGCAATGTGGCCTTCGTTTATAACCCCAACAAAGTATTTCCAGTATATTGTGGAGTCAGATGTCTAAATGAAATGCATTTAAGGGAAAATGGGAAGAAAGGAACCGGAGATATAAAATATAAGCCACTCTTTCTAAGAGTTTTGCTCTTAAATGTAAATAGAAGAATCGGGTGGCAGCTAGAGGGACATAGAGGTTGAGAAAGTTTCCTTTTTAACCTGGAAGAAATTACAGCAGATGTGTATGGCTTGTGCTTACTGGAATGATCCAATACAGAGGTAAAACTCATGGTCACTTGAGTTAATGGTTATGAATTTAAAGTTAGACAGTGAACCCTGTCCAGGTTCAGAGGGTCGGATATAATTCAGGTGGCAAGTACACTTTAACTATGATTAGAGTTTGGCCAGGGGAGGGTGACCAAGTGAAGGGGGGATAAGAAAGTTGTCAGTGATTGCACACAGAAGATCTAATGTGGGAATGTAGAATTTAGACCGGGTTAGGAGGGTAGGAAGGGTAGGAAGATGCATCTACATAGTGTCATAATTATCTGTGATAGATATTCCCTTATAGTCGAAGGAATAGGACATATGAATGCATAGTTTAATGATCCTTTGTAGCAGGAAGGTTTTCTTAGAAGCAGGCAAGTGATAGGACTGGGGAAATTATGAAAACTCATCCAACTGAGGGTGGAAGCACAGTAGTAAACACCAAGAGGAGGGGAAAATGGAGAACAACTGTAAGTATCAGAATGTTAGGACCGACTACCCAGAGAGGTAAAGACTGTGTGTTATGTTTTTTCCAATTAAGATTACATTAACACAAAGACAAACAAGAGTTGGTGTCACAGGTCAGGTTTTACACAGGACTGGCTCTGTGTGTGTGACATGTGAAGTGGCCCAGGGCCCCAGTTTTATTTATTTATTTAAAGATTTTATTCATTTGTCAGAGAGAGAGAGAGAGAGCACAAGCAGGAGGAGGGGCAAAGGGAGAGGGAGAAGCAGGCTCCCAGCTGAGCAGGGAGCCCGATGCGGGACTTGATCCCAGGACTCTGAGATCATGACCTGAGCTGAAGGCAGATGCTTAACCGACTGAGCCACCCAGGCCCCCCAGGGCCCCAGTTTTAGAATGGCCTTGTACTTAGTTTAATTCTCTGCTATCACAGTCTTGAGACTTTTAACAGTTTTTGTACAAGGATGTTTGGTGATATCCTGCAGAGGGCAAGATCAACCCCCCAACCCAAAATCGATGCAGATATTGAAACTGATGATGCCACACATGCACCCAGAGGGTATGAAAAGTTTTGTTACTCACATAATGTTTTTTCAGGAGAATAAGGTAGGTTCCCAAGCAGATCCAAAATGGTTCCGATGAATGAGGGGCAAATGGCATTGGTTTTTATTGTGATTAAGAGACAGACTGGTGGGGGTGCCTGAGTGGCTCAGTCAGTTAAGTGTCTGCCTTCAGCTCAGGTCGTGAGCCCAGAGTCCTGGGATCTGATCGAGCCTGGTATCCCTGTTCAGCATGGAACCTGCTTCTCTCTCTCTCCCTCTGCCCACCTCAGCCCCCACTTGTGCTCTCTCTCTCTCTCTCACACTCTCTCTCTCTCAAATAAATAAATAAAATCTTAAAAAAAAAAATAAAGGAGACAGACCGGTATGAGAATCTTCACAGCATAGCTGAGTTTGCTTGACTTGCACTTTCCCATCTGGTGCCTTGGGAGGGAGTGCAAGCTTTCTTACTGGCTTGTCTTACCATGGGGCTTGAAAGACATCAGCGATCAATTATACATAATGCAGCCAGACTCTATTAAAAGAGGGCTTCAGGATTCTCTCTTGCACTGACCCCACAAACTATGTAGCCAGTCCTGGTTTTATAGAAGCAGATTCTGAGACAAGGATGTTTTTTAGAGATTCACTACTGTGAAGGGAAAGGGGAAAGCAAGATGGGGCAGGAGGGATCAGACTGCCACAGAGGCTCAACAAAGCTGTTCCCCATCAACATTCCCTGTGTGGGGCAAGTAGCCATGCTTTTATTTCTCATGTGCTCATTTAGAGAGGTGGAATGGCACACCGCTCAGAGCCAGGGGGCAAATCCTTCTCTGAAGGGGGATCTGGGCAGGTTCATCCACACCTACCAGAGTTGGGCAACTATTCAGTATCTCTGTAGTTGTCATAGGTTTTGAATACAAATTAAAAGATTTGATTATTTTTCATAAACTGAATATGAATCCGTCTGAAATAAAGGCCTTAGAGGCATCCATATTAATAGGTCACTAGATGGGGTGTAAGATTGTTGTCAAAGAAGTAGCATTCAGACTTCACCTCCCTCATTTGTTAAACATATAACTTACCAGATATGGAAAGTTCAGCTTCTTTCAGTGTTAGCTTTTTTTAAGTGCAGATAATAATAATACAAATACATGCCGTTTTGAGGAATAAAAATGTGAAATAACTGTTGAGGAATAAAGGTTTTATGTAAACATTAGTTGTTATTTTCATTAAGACCTTCGAAGTATAAACCTTGTGACCTATCCCCAGGCTGCTCAAAATTCTGTTCTTTGGCAGTGGAAGAGTTTTATAATTTGATTGATTCAGCAAATTGCATTTTATTTTGCCCTTTCTATTAATAACTTTCTTAAGAGCAAATTATAGTTATGCTAAAACTTCTCTGCTAATTGTTAAAAAAGAAACAGGCCCCAAATGGAGTCCCTTGTGCTAAACCCAGGTCACCAATCTGAGACTTAATATCTAACTTAATTAAGTTTCAACCTTTCCCTGGAGAAGAATTTTAACCAGTCAATCTGAAATTACCTGGTCAGCACTAGTGAGGTAATCTGCCTGATAGACCACCCCCCTCAGTCCCCTAAAGGAAGGTGACTTTGCCACAAACAATCCACTCGGTTATTAACTTCCTTGCCACACCCCCTTCTGCCAATAAGTTTTCCATTTTGTACAGCTCCTTAGTGCTCCTTTCTATCTGCTAGTTGAAATGCTGCCTCATTCATGAATCATCAAATTAGGCCAATAAGATTTTAAAAATGTACTCGGTTGAATTTTGTTTTTTAACACCACCAGTAAGTATATATTTAGTATATCCACTTTATTTAACAAACTCAACTGAGATCATCCGTGGAAGATCACCAACAGAAAAAAAAATAAAGTTTTAAATAGATCAGAGTATATTTCTTACTCATTTTAGCGTCTTCACAAAGGGTTATTGATATCTTATATAAGATATCAAGGTTTTATTTGTTTTCTCAAATTATATTAAAAGAATACTTCTGTTTATCTTCTGTTTCTTCTTTTTATACTGTCATCTGTGAGTTTTTGAGAGGCTTTTTGGAGATGAATCCATGTGTATTTGACATTCTCCACAGTTCTGAATTTCTTATACTCTAATGACAAATAAAAATATAAAGAAAGTTTGAATCCTCACCCAGGTCGCCAAGGATAAATTATGGTTTCGATTTAGTTAGGACTCTACCTCAACTACATATAGATAAGTCTTTAGTTCATACTTAAAACACCTATTTTAAGTGAACATAAAACGAAATAAACAAGGCCCGAGTTTGATTGATAAATCTCTGAAATTTGCCCCCAATTCTCTTGTAAACTGGGTTGTGTAATCTCATGAGGTTTCTGGAGGTTTAAAAAGAAAGATCCATTCCATCATAATATTGTGTATGTTTCTTTCAGGTTCTCATTTTTTTTTTAAATTGAAGTCTTAAGATAGGGTTGAATGTTTAAAATTAATATGTTTCATCACTTCAAATTCTGTGGCTGTTCCTTTTCTTATACTGTTTAGTGTCATGCAAGCAAACCCTGTCCCAGTTACAGAGGAACAACTTTGTCATTCCTGGTCTCTGAAATAGCTAGATATATAATTGGAGATAGAAAGTGTATACATTTGTATTTATGTGGGATTGGAAATGCTAAGTAGAACTGTACTCACACTCTTGATAGGGATCTTAAATAGGAAAATGATCATTTTAGAACGTGATCTCTGAGCCTGTTTCTCCATTGCATATTTGTTTATTTTGAAAGTTACTTAAGAAAACAAAGGAAATATTTAGCTACCTGACATTTTGAAATAAGCTAAGATCTTATTTGGGTATTCAACACAGCAGTACAGGAATATTTGAAAATGTCTAGGAAAAAAAAGAAAAAATTACTGTTTTTTCTCAATTCCTCCTTCTTTTCTCCCCTTTATTACACTGTGTTAGGTATATATGTCTTATTTAATCTCTCGCTGAGAAGTGTAAAATGTCATACTATTAAATTAAAATGGTAGAAAGTGTGCCCTTCCTGAGTGCGCATCCTATTGACAAAGCCCTGCACCAAACATGAATTTTTAAATGGAGGAAATATTTGATATTTTTATATGACCTTCCTTATCCCTAAGAATCTATACCCTTCCTTATACCTAAAAATGTATACCTTGATAAAGAGAGAGAGAGAGAATGAGAACCTTTAAGAATGTAGGCAGAAAGTTAACTTAAAAAGTATAATTGTATTTGATTCATTTGATACTCAAAGAAAAGTTGGCCCTATTATCAATGTTTTAACTTGATCCTTACTCTACCCCCTCATAGCTGTTAAAAAGATTAAAAGTCATGATCACAGCACTTGAAAAGAACAATGCAAGTTCATTTTGGCTAATCTGATATCTTAAAATAGAGTATCATAAAAATCACTCCAGAAAGATGAGAATCTATTTTTAAATGATTCTGAAAAAAAAGCAGTCTATCTTCCTCAGTTTATCTGTCCTGACCAAGAAGAAAAAGGCTGCCTAATTCTAAATCTAATTTTTAGTTCTGTTATTTAATCTCATACTTTTATGCTGGGTCTTAGTGAAAATGTGAACTTACTACTCTCAAACTCTCGTTTTCTTTCAGTTTCTCCTCTTTCTCTGATGTGCTTACTCAAAGCATGGTCCTTGCCCAACTGACATCAGAATCACCTCATATGTTTGTTAAAATGCAGATTCCTATAGATCAGAATATTTTGAAGTATAACAGAAAGCCTACTTTTTAATTTTTTTACAAATAGTTAATGATCTAATATTTTTTAATGCTCAGAACCATTTTGTACTGATTACTCATGAATTTGCCCTAATCTTTTCATTATCATAATTATAATTTTACCATAAATTCTCATCAAATTATTCACCTCCTTAAATGATTCATCATATTCTGATGATACCAACCAACATAGACTTAGAATTTTGTCATCATTGGTCAAAACAGACATTCCGCCCCATTGGATGTATAGAGCCATTCAACAAATACAACATATATCTACTGAGCACTTTTTCTAGTGTTCTATACATTAAAAAATACAACAGCAAAACAAATAAACAATAATCCATTCCCTTGTGCTACTTACTTTCTAGTAAGGAAGGGCACAGGCAATAAATAAATAAATAAAGCAAAAGTAAGAAGATAAGTGCTAAGGAGATTGACAGTGCCAGAAGAGAGTTGCAATTTCTGCTCAGGGGACAATTTTTTTCACATTTTTTTAAAGATTTTTTTAAAGATTTTAGTTATTTATTTGAGAGACAGTGAAAGCGAGAGAGATCACAGAGGGAGATGGAGAAGCAGACCCTGAGTGGAGAGACCAATGCAGGGCTCGATCCCGGGACCCTGAGATCAGGACTTGAGCGGAAAGCAGACACTTAATCGACTGAGCCACCCAAGCACCCAGTCACATTTTTGATAAATGATAAAAATTTAAACAAGATGAGGTGAAGGAATGAACCAAGCCATTGTCTGAGAAAAGAGCACCCACAACTGCAAAAGAACAATTACAATGGCTCTTTGTTAGAAGTACTATGCCCAGTGTGCTGGAATAATAACAAAGGTGGGGGTGGGAGGGATGGGGTGGCTGGGTGATAGACATTGAGGAGGGTATGTGCTATGGTGAGTGCTGTGAATTGTGTAAGACTGTTGAATCACAGACCTGTACCTCTGAAACAAATAATACATTATATGTTAAAAAAAAAAAAAAAAGAAGAAGAAGAAGAAGATAGCAGGAAGGGAAGAATGAAGGGGGGGAAATCGGAGGGGGAGACGAACCATGAGAGACTATGGACTCTGACAAACAAACTGAGGGTTCTAGAGGGGAGGGGGTGGGGGATGGGTTAGCCTGGTGATGGGTATTAAAGAGGGCACGTACTGCATGGAGCACTGGGTGTTATATGCAAACAATGAATCATGGAACACTACATCAAAAACTAATGAGGTAATGTATGGTGATTAACATAACATAATAAAAAAAAAATAACAAAAGAGCTGAGATTGGAAGGCAGTAAGCAAAAGAGAAGTAGATGTCCTTGGAAAGACAGTGGAGATCCAGACTGGGTAGGGCCTTGTGTGAAGGGCAGAGCCATTGGCAAGTTTTAAGCAAATAATGACCTGGTTTCACCAAGTTTGAGAGGATTCATCTCTCTGCTCTATGTAGAACAGATTGCAGAAGGAGCAAGGATACAAGTAAGGAAACAAGACAGAAATTACTGCATTAATATAAGGGAGGAATGACGATGGCTTGGACAAGGGTTACAGTGTGATTCTGGATATATTTTATAGATTCAGTAGTATATTCTGATTATTTGGATATGGAAAATGAGAAATAAGAGTCATGTTTCCTCCAGGGTACTTTTGGCCTCAATAACTTTTGGCCTTAAAACCTGGAGGGTTTGCATTTAGTCAAAGAACACTACAGGTGGAACCAGACTGGAGAGATCAAAAGATCCATTTCCAACAGGTTAAGTCTAGGAATTTTATGAGACATTCAAGTGGAAAAATCAAGCATCCCGATAGAAATAGGGATCTTCCAGTCAAAGGAAATGTTTAGACAGGATCATATAGAGGCATTTAAAAGCATCAGACTGGATTAAGTCAAGAAGAGAAAGATGAGAAGTAGCCCAAGGAAAGTCTCTGGAGAAATCCGTTTCAGAGTTCTGGTGCCAAAGCAAGGAGTGAGGGCTCTCACCCACTGTCTCAAATATTATTTACAGATCCAGTTTAGATATGGACTGAGAATTCCCCCCATTAGATTTATCAGCATGGAAGAATCGGTGACTTTGGTGTGAGCAGTTTTAGTCACATAGAGGATGAGAAGTCATAACCTGTTTAGAATGGATTTAAGAGAAAATGGAAAGAAAATTTGTCTTTCAAGTATACATACTTGCCAGGGTACCTGGGTGGCTCAATCGGTTAAGCGAATGACTTGATTTCAGCTCAGGTCATGGTCTCAGGGTCCTGGGTTTGAGTCCTTTACCCAGCTGCACGCTCAGCACAGAGTCTGCTTGTCTGTCTCCCTCTGCTCCTCCCCCCACTCATGTGCTCTTTCTCTCTCTCTCTCAAATAAATAAATAAAATCTTAAAAATATATATATATATGTATATATATACTTGCCATGCTCAGTTTTTCCCTTTCCATGTCATTCAATGAACAACCTATAATTTCTATTTTTTTCTCCAACTCAGGTCACCTCAATTGATGGATTAAATATAAATATTCACTTATAATATTTATTTTTTATTGATGATTCAACAGTCTACATTATTAACAACATTGTTGTTACTACGAACTTTGATAAAATTAAATCTAGCCTATCTTTCCTAACAAGAAAGGATTTCTGACAGTTTTCCATATAGTTGGATATACTCCTATTTGCAAGAGATATACATATAATTTTATATATATTTATATTTAATATTTATATAAAATATATTTATATATGTTTGTATATATAATATATAATATATATATAATTAGGATTACATGTCAACAGATTCATGGCAACTTGTATCTTATTTATTTTCCCTTAACTCAGTTAATTTTTCTATTTTTGTAACAACTGAATGCAACATGTACAAAACCAAGCATACATTTTCTAACACAAACCTTCTCCTGACTTGTGACACTATTAATAGCAGCATTGTAATATTTCAAAAAGCATAATTTTCTGAGGACTGTTTAAGTTGAATAAAATAAACCAAAATCCATTAGTGGATCCTCAAAATATATAGGGATACCAATGTATGTCAATATCATGGGCAAAATAATGATTGTGTCAACAATGCAATATGTTATTTCTATTTAAAAATGTAGTAACTGACCATCTTTAAAACTATTCCCATCCTAAGTGGTTAAAATACATTTTAAGAAGCAAAGTACAAACTCTTAGTTATCCAAAATTCTCAGCTCTACAGAATAAAACACTTTCAAGTATTAACTTGCCCCAGACTGCAGATTAAAATTTGCTAGTAGCTTAAATAATAAAATTTAATTCAAATATTCACAGACATGTTCACATTTATTATTTCAACTGTTTAATTTTCCTCTGTGTGCATGTATTAATTAATTAATGTGCTGGCCTTCCTGTGTGATGACTTGCTTAGAAAGGTAGAATTATTAATAAAGAATATTTCTCTTGCTTTAGCATATTTAGGGCAAAGACCAAATGCTTGAAATATTTAAACTTATTTTAGCTTATGACAAGCTTAAAAAGAGCAGGAAATGTGTCCCAGATACACTATATAAGATAAAAACTGAGAAAGCACTGACATAAAACCTGGGCAAGAAAGAAAAAATGCACACACACACAAATAATTTTTAAAAGTCCAGTTCCTTTTAACACTGGAATAACTAAGGAGAAGAACATCCTCCTTATCCCCATCCTCCTCCTCCCCCCTTCCTCTTCCCTCCTTTTTCTCCTCCTCATCATGATAAGTTGAGCAGAATCAAAACTTCAGAATAAATATAAAGGATGTACAACAATTTGAAGAAAGGAAAAATTCTGTCTTAATTTAAAAACTGTTACTGGAATCCAAACGAATCACATCCCTTGTTAAAAAAATACATTAGCAAAATGTTTTGGGGAAAAAGCATACTTTAATAGTCTATAATGAACTACTGATTTCTTCATACTATCCTCATGAATTGAAATAATCCTTATTTGAAAAAGTGGTTTGGGGAAATTATATCTTCTATTGTTCAACATCTTAACTCTGTAAGAACATTCTTCTCCATACAGATATGAACTAGGTCAGTTATCCGTTACACACTGTAGGAACAGTAGGTCAAAGAAAATGTTATAGTATAATATGAATATGTTATTATACCAACCCTAGTGTAAAATAGAATTTTGAATATGTGCTTAATGGAAGAAGGGGTCCACAAAGGCAAAAGTGCTTAGGGCCCATGTGTTCCTAATGTGACGATGGACTCTGAATTGAATCATACAAACCAAGTCCCATGTTTATTCTATTACCAGATGGAGAGAAATTTCCTCCTCCCTTTTGCTGGAAGTAAAGCTAAGCCCCTTCACCTTTGAGTTTCTAAGGGAAACAAAAGGTGGGAAGAGATTTTGAAATCATATTACTTATATTTCTTCTCATTTAAAAAGATTTCATTCTACTTTTGAAAGGCTCTTTGGTCAATAGACAACAGGTCTACTACATTGAAAATTACAGGGACAGAGAAATGTGTCCCCTCTATGGGGAGTATACTGCTCAGAAGCAATGTGGAATACACAAAGATCACATGCTTTGGATTCATATGTGATATTTCAATTGTGGTGATTTTAAGTGTGTAAATTTTGGTAATTTTCATTAACATCTCTATTCCATTTTTTCCCAGTATGTTAAAAAAATGAGTGTCATGTTGTGTAACAGGATTGTTATGATATTTAATTGGCACCCCCTAATTCAAAGAGGCTTTTTCTTCAATATCCTTACAACAGAAAATGTCACCACTATTCACCAAACTTCTCAGAACAAAAGCTCTAGCCTGATCCATGAACCCTTTCTTTCATACCCCATATTTAAACAACCATCAACTTCATTAGCTTGACTTGTCTAGCCAACAATATATTTCTTCTAGACCATTCTTATTAGCCTTCAAATAGTTCCCACTTTGTTAACCCTTTTTTATTTTATAATCTGTATGCTACATAGATGCCAGAGTTATTTTTTTAATTTAAAATCAAATCATAATGTCACCAATGTTTCCAATAGAGTACACAATATCACTAGTAAGCTATGGGCTTCAAAATATTCCATGATATGGCCTCTATCTCTCTGATTTCATGTCCTAAGTTTTTAGCTACAATGGGTCTTTTAGACTTTTATTTAAATTTTTTATTTTAGAAAAGTTTTAGATTTACAGAAAAGGTGTGAAAATATCTAGACAGTTCCCATATATTTTACACCCATTTCCTCTATTACTCACATTTTACATCAGTGTGGAATATTTGTCACAATTAATGAGCCAATACTGATAACATTACTATTAAATTCCATAATGAGATGTCCTTAGTTTTTACTTAATGTCCTTTTTTTTTTACTTACGGATATCATCTGGGAGGCTACATTATATTTAGTTGTTATGTCCCCTTAGGTATCTCCTGGTATGATAATTTCTTAGACACTCATGACCATGGTGGCTTTGAGGATTATTGGTAAGGTATATTGTAAGCTATCCCTCAACTGAAATTTTTCTGATACTTTTTTCATGACTAAACTGGAGTTATGGATTTTAAGGGAAAGACTACAGAGGGATCTTTTTACAAAAAAGAAAAACATGTAAAACTAAACTGATTTTCTGATAATACTTATGGCCAATGCTTTATAACTTGAAACAGCGATATTATTATTGTTATGAATATGTTCAGCAACTGTGTGTGTGTGCACAAGGTAAAAAACAAAACACAACACAAAGATAACATGTGATTCTTATCATATTACAATACATCAAGGGCACATGATATCAACACAATTAACTACTGTTGATGCTACCATTAATCACTTAGCTAAGGTCATATTTGTCAGTTTTCCCCACTGCAATCTTACACTCCCCCCACTTCCACACTGCATTCTTGAAAAGGAAGTCATAAAGTGCATCCCACACTGAAGAGGTAGAAGTTATAGAGTATCTAATTAATGACTTGGAATTCTTTTCACCTGATATTTGTCTATTCTCATTCATTCATTCATCCATAATAGTATAAATTCATGGATATTTATATTTTGAGTTGTAGTTCAAAACCGTTTTATTATGTTGCTTATATAGTTCCATCTTTGGTGATTGGAGGCTCTTTGGTTGAGTCTTGAGTCCCTTTGACACACTCCATTATTTCTTTTTACTTTTTGTTAGCATATGTGTACCTTCTGGCACTATAAGATGTTCCAGGCTCATATTATGTATTCCCTGCTCCACTCTCAGCCATTTCCCCAAGGAGCCCGTAGTACTCTTACTGGAGGATGGTATTGAAAACCAAGATCTGAGTACTAGGTATGCTCATTGTTACCAGGGTGTCATAGTTTCTATGCCTTCTCAACTGACAGAACAATGCAATCTATGAACATGCTAACTCATGCTTGTACATTTATGTATACCTGTTTCTCTATGTATCTATATATAAATATTAAAATAAATGAGTTGATACTGTGTCTTCAACTCTAGTACTCTTGGGTGATTCCAGTCTTCTCGTCTTGCTTTTCTGTAAACTGCCATCACAATAGTGAAACAGCTCAACCATACATCTTTCATGAACTTAATTGTTTGATTCCAGTGTACATGTATAGTGCTTCCAGAATTGTTACTACATACTCCCATGAGAAACAACTTTATCAACTAAAGGGCTATATCCAGTTCATTTTGCCTTTCGTTCTACAGGCTCTACTCACTTCCAAAGTTACTTATGTCAGCACCCTTTTATCCCAGCCCTTTCACAGAGGTTATTTCATATGTTTTTTTAGATGTTTTATCACGGTCCACATTCCATCCTTACGTCCAACTCCTAAATGATTTTTTTAATTTGTGTACATTAGGATCCACTGCTTGTGCTATAAAGTTATGTGGGTTTTGATAAATGCATTGTGCCATATCTATACCATTCATACAGGATAGCTTTCACCACCCTAAATTTCCTGTGCTTCACCTATCCAATCCATTCTTCTCCCCAAATTCCTGGCAAGCACCTGTTTCCCATCTCTGCATTTTTGTCTCTGCTAGAATTTCATCCTTGTTTTTGTTTATCTTGATAGTTCATTTCTTTTTATTGCTAAATAGTATGCCGTTGTATAAATGTACCACAGTTTACCCATTTACTGATTTATCCATTTATTTATTGAAAGACATCTTAATTGTTTCCACTTTGGGGCCATTATGAACAAAGGCTCTATAACCATTCACATACAGGTTTTGGATGGAAATAAGTTTTCAGTTCAATTGAGTAAAGTATACTCAATGAGCACTGGATCATATGATAAGACTCGGCTTAGTTTTGCAAGAAACTGCCAAGTAGTCTGCTAAAGTAACTGTATCATTTTTCATTCCCACCAACTATGAAATTCCCACCAGAAATAAAAGTTCCTATTAGTCCACATCTCATAAGTATTTGGTTTTGCCAGTGTTTGGGATTTTAGCCATTGAAATAGGTGTGTTATATTTCATTTTATATTAATTTACATTTTTCCTGATGACAAATAATGTTAAGCATCTTGCACATGCTTATTTCCTATCTTTGTATCTTCTTTGGTCAGGTGTCTGTTCAGATCTTTTGCCCATTTTTTAATTGTTGTTTTTTATTGTTGAGTTTTGAGACTTTTTTATATATTTGTATTCTAGCTCTTTATCAGATATGTGTTTAGCAAAGATTTTTCTCCCAGTCTGTAGCTTGGGTTTTTTTCCTAATATTTTAACAGCATTCTTCACATTTTAAGAGACATTTTATTTTTTTATTTTTATTTTTGTTATTATGTTCAGTTAGCCAACATATAGTACATCATTAGTTTCTGATGTAGTGTTCAACGATTCATTAGTTGCATATAACACCCAGTGCTCATCACAACACGTGCCCTCCTTAATACCCATCACCCAGTTACCCCATCCCCCCACTCCCCTCCCTTTTGTAACCTCAGTTTATTTCCCGGAGTCCTGAGTCTTTCATGGTTTGTCTTCCTCTCTGATTTCTCAGCCATCAGAAAGGATGAGACATTTTATCTTCTAAATCCAACTGAACTATCTATTTTTAATTCAATAATTGTGCTGGGTCACCTGGGTGGCTCAGTCGGTTAAGCATCTGCCTTCAGCTCAAGTCATGATCCTAGGGTTCTGGGATAGAGCCTGGCATCGGACTCCCTGGTCAGCAGAAAGCCTGCTTCTCCCTCTGCCTCTGCCTCTGCCTCTGCTCCTCCCCTCCGCTTGTGCTTGTGCTCTCTCTATCTCAAATAAATAAATAAAATCTTTAAAAAGAAATAATTGTGCTTTTCGTATTGTATCAAAAACTCAACATGAAAGCCACAATCACCTTAATGTTTTCCTATGTCTTCTAGAAGTTTTATAATTTTGCATTTTATATTTCTATGATATATTTTGTATTAAATTTGTACAAGATGTAAGGTCTGTGCCTAGGTTCAGAGTTGTTGTTGTTCTGTTTTCTATTGACACCAATTGTTCCAGCACCATTTTTGAAAAGACTAGACTTTCTCCACTGAATTGCCTTAGCAACCTAAAAAAAATTAGTTCATTATATTTGTGTTCATTTATCTAGGCTCTCTACTCTGTTCCGTTGATCTATGTGTTTATTCTTTTGCCAACACACAATCTCTTGTTTATGGTAGCTTTATAATAAATTTTAAAAACTGATTATGTGAGCCCTCCAACTTGGTTCTTCATCTACAATATTTTGTTGGCTATTCTAAATTCTTTGCCTTCCCATATAATTTTTAAATTAGTGTTTTGATACTACAAAAAAATTTATTGGGAGCTTATTGGAATTGCATTGAATTTATAGATGAAGTCAGAAGGAATTGACATCTTAATAATATTGATAATAGCGGTCGATAAAAATGGAATACCTTTTCATTTTTTTAGATCATCTTGGATTTCTTTTTTCAGAGTTTTGTTTTGTTTTGTTTGAGTTTCATCATAGAAATCCTGTTTATATTTTGTTAGATTTACATCTAAGTAGTTGTTCTGTGGGGATCAGAGACTAGGGATGTTGTTACTATAAATGTTTTTTTTTTTTTTAATTTGAAATCCCACTTATCCATTGCTTGTATATATGAAAGCAATTGACTTTAATATATTACCCTTGTATTATGTACTAATCTTGCTATATAATTTCTTATCTTTTCCAGGAGTTTATTAATTTTAGTAGATTCTTTTGTTTTTCCAATGTATGCATCTGGTACTATAAATTCCCTTTAAGTGTTGTTTCAAGGGGCTTTTTCTGCATCCCAAATATATTGATAAATGTATTTTCATTTTAAATTAGTTAGCTCAAAATTATTTTTTTTAAATTTCTCGAGACTTCTTTTTCACATGGGTAATTTAGAAGTGTGTTGCTAAATTCCAAATACTTAGGAATTATCATGACTTTTTTTCAGCTAATTGATTTGTAGTTTAATTCTATTGTGGTCCAAGAACATTTTATATATGTGTATATATATATGCATATATATATGTATATATATAGTTATATATAAATGTATATATATAGTAATATATAAATGTATATATATATATATGCACTTAATTTGTATAGTGTATTTTATGTCCTAGAATAATATCTACCTTGGTTAATATTTTATGTTAGCCTGAAAAGATTGCATAGTCTGCTATTGTTAAATGTAGTATTCTGTAAATGTTAATTATATCAAGATGATTGATAGAGCTGTTAAGGGCATCTATATTCTTACTGATTTTTGCCTGTCTGATTTATCAATTACTAACAGAGAGGTATTGAAGTTCCCAACAATGATAGTGGATTTCATGATCTCCTTTAATTTCTATCAGTTTTGCCTCATAATTTTGACACTCTTTTGTTTAGGTGCTTTCACATTTAGGGTTGTTATGTCTTCTTGGAAAATTGACCCCTTCATCATTAGGTAGTGAGTCCCTCTATCCCCAAGAATCTTCCTTGTTCTGAAGTCTGAAATTAATATAGCTACCATGGCTTTCTTTTGATTAATGTTAATGTAGTATATCTTTTTTTATCCCTTTACTTTTAACCTGAGTCTTTATATTTAAAGTGGGTTTTTTGAACCTAATATATTAGGTCTTTTTTTTTTAATCCAATCTGACAGTATCTTTATTTTCATTGGTATATTTAGACCATTCACATTAATAATGATTATTGACATGTCTGAATACATATTTAACATGCTTTTTGACTGTTTTCTAATCATTTGTTCTTTGGTTCTTTTTTCCCACCCATTTTCTGCCTTCTTTGGCTTTAATTGAACAACTTATATTATTTAATCTTTTCTTCGACTAGAAGAGATATAGTGTATTTCTTTGTACATTATACTTCTTTGTAAAATGTTTTAATATTTTTTGTAAAATGTTTTTTTCATGTATGCTTGAATAGTATACAGATTAAAACATAGGCCATCACTGCATTAATTTAAATGATTGTGTTTTCATTATGTTAAGATTTAACTTAAGGTCATGGATTCCAAAAACATAATTCTGCAAGACTAGCAAAATAAGTCAGAAATTGGGGACCTGGAAATAGACTATAAACTCATAATATGATGCCAAGTTATGTGGTAAATTTAGTTTAGACAGCGTGAGAAGTAATTTTCCCCTTATTGACTCACCTACCCTTGCTTTCTTCTATCCCCCAATATTAATTTTCTTGACCTAACCTGAATGTCTACAATTCTTAAAACAAATCTTTACAAAGAAATTGTGATGAGGAAACTTGATGTATATTTGTTACATGAGTGGGCTGGTCAAACCAGAAGTGCAGCATCTTCATTTCTAAAAACTCAATGAAACATAATAAGTTATAAAAGGACACTGGACATACCCTCTTGTGTCTCAGAATTGTATTGAAAACATCTTTTTTTTAAATTTGAGCTCTGAGGAGAATTTAAATATTATGTCTGTTTAGATTTATGCCTATATCCTGAGTTAGTGTGCTCACACACACACACACACACACGCACCAAACAAACAAAAACAGATCTCCCCGGTTATTGCTCACTCTACATCTGTGAGTATGTGTGTACAAATGTGTGTGTGTGTGTTGGGGGGTAGAGGTATGTGTAAAGAAATAGGGTTGGTCTTGATGAGAGAGAAAATGGAAATATACCCTTAAGCAACACAAGGGTTAGGGCACTGAACTCCCTGTGCAACTGAAAATCTGGGTATAGCTTTTGACTCTTCCCAAAACTTAACTGCTCTTGGCTGGGAGACTTACCCACAATGCAAACAATTGATTAACACATATTCTGTATGTTATATGTATTATATATTGTATTCTTACATTAAAGTAAGCTAGAGAAAAACTGTTAGTAAGAAAATCATAAGGAAGAGAAAATACATTTATAGTACTGTGGTGTATTTATTGAAAAAAATCCACATATAAGTGGACCCACGCAGCTCAAACCCATGTTGTTTGTGGGTCAACTGCATAGAATTCAAATATCAAGATTATGTCAATCACACTTTCCTCCTTCGTAATCATCCCTCAACCCCAAATCTCACAAACCCACAGGACTTTTACTTTGGATTCTAAATGTACTTAAGTGTTACCCCCAATTAAATGTGAATGTTCTCTACCTCAGCTTCCAAATAGCTAAGATGGAATGGGGGCAGTTATCTATACAGTACATTTCAGTTGTGAAAGTTACTTTTCTATGATTTCTTTAGTGCTTTATTTAAGTCTGTAATATGGAAAACATTTCATCTAAATATATGTTGACTCTCAAGCTAAACTTTGGATTTAAATATACCTCCACATACTTTTTATGTGAAAATATTACCAAGTGGGGCGCCTGGGTGGCTCAGTCGTTAAGCGTCTGCCTTCGGCTCAGGTCATGATCTCAGGGTCCTGGGATCTAGCCCCACATCGGGCTCCCTGCTCAGCGGGAAGCCTGCTTCTCCCTCTCCCACTCCCCCTGCTTGTGTTCCTGCTCTCGCTCTCTCTCTGTCAAATAAATAAATAAAATCTTTAAAAAAAAAAAAGATAATATTACCAAGTAAAAAGTATGGAAAAATGAGGTGGAAAATATATTTATTGAAATATTTACAAACTTCAAAAAACACATCCCAGATTTTTAATTGCATATCATCTGATTTTATTGACTACATTTTTAAGAACAAAATATCTTTCTTCTTTTCTTTTTGGTTAAATAATGTAAAAAGACAGATCATTAGAAGAAAATCAGAAAATATTGAATGATTAAAAACTGAAAGTACTTTTATAAATCTAGAATATTTATATATGTATACATGTATATATTCATGCATCTATGTATACATATGTACCTTATATACATATGTACCATATATTCACATATACATTCATATATGTATATATGCATGAATATATTCATATACATGTATATATTTTATATATACATATATTATGAAATAGATATTACAAAAACTGAATCATATTGTTTTTTCACTGATGTCTTCACTGATATTATGAACACTTTTCTATGACTGTAACTATAGGCTCTACATCATCGTTTCTAACGGCTACATGGTATTTTGTTAAGTGGACTTACTGTTTCTTTACACATAGTCCCCTATAGTTGGGCATTTAGCTTTTAGACAATTGTTTCCTATTAAAAAAAAAAAACTCTGTGGTGAATATTTTAGTAATTGTATATTTTACAGCTGTATGATTATTTCCTTAGCATAGACTGTAAGAGTTAGAGTTTTTGAATCTCAGGGTATGTTCATTTTTTTTTCAAGATTTCATTTATTTATTTGACAGAGAGATAGAGAGAGAGCACAAATAGGCAGAGAGGCAGGCAGAGGGAGAGTGAGAAGCATGCTCCCGACATGGGGCTCAATCCCAGGACTCTGGGATCATGACCTGAGCCGAAGGCAGATGCTAACTGACTGAGCCACCCAGGTGCCCCACCCCTGTTCATTTTTAATACTTAAAGATTGTACCAATATTACTCAAAGGTACCGACTGTTCAATTTTAATTGTACTCGATTTATTGCGCAAATATACATTAAAAATTGTTGGATTTATTTATTTATTTTTAAGTTTTTATTTAAAGTCTAGTAAAAATTGTTGAATTTTAAAATTTTTCAATTTGAACCTAATTTGAACATAGATGTCGAATTTGTGGAAAATAATAAACTGTAGAACCCTAATTTTTAAAAAATATATAAATATCCAAAATACCAAATAACATTTATAAAACATACTTGACCTTATATCAAGCTATAAATAGTGACATCCTATAGAACCTCTCAAACACTGCATATGCAACAACAGCCTCACTTTGGGTTGTGGCTGCTGAATTGTCCTCTATGCTCACTAGCTCAGTGGTTTTCCATCTCCTGGCAGCAAAGCCTGTCAATCTTGGGTCTCAATAAAGTTTTAGATCGTTAACTCTCATAGGTTTTCTGGATTATTCTAAAAGGCATAAATATTAAGTCTGGAAATGCCACAATCTACAATATTTACACGTTTTGTTTCTCTTTAACTTACTCTACTTAAAATGAGCAAATGTATTCGTGTTCTCATTAAACCATCATTTAAGTATTAGAAAATTAACTATTTTTAATTTGGGAATATTTTTTAGTAGATGTAAATGCAAAGATTCTCAAATTGTTAAGGAAAAAAAGCCACATTTCAGATGTAAATTTGAAGAATCTTGCAATACCTGAAAATATGGAATGTTAAAAAAAATTATTATAAAAAAACTTTTCTGACATCAAGGACTTTTAATAAGGAATAACATCTTTTCTAATTGAATTCCTTTTCCAAAACTTCAACATCTTGAAATATAAAAAACAGGACTACATTTTATAAAGGTTACATTTGTTTTCACATCTGGAAAAGAATTAAATCAATAGGCATATTTGGAAGAACAAAAATTGGATAGTATATTCCACTGGGTGAAGAAAAAGGAGATACCGCAAGGTAAAAGTAGATGTTAACAGACTAATGATCATTTTTTAATAACAGAGGGACCTTTCTGTGAAAAAAAAAATACCAATATATTTTTTTCATTGCTGTCTTCTCTTTCCGCTAACCTTTGAATGAGAGAAACTTCTGCTGATGTCAAATGACCACAAGGATATTAACAACTGGACTTGGAGCCTGTCGGCCGCTGTTGGGTATGTCTCCTTTACCAAGCTGGCTTTCTTCACTACTGCCACTGACCTTGCAAACAGCTCCGACAAAGGTCGGAATGGATTCATTGATCAGCTAGACCAAGCATATGACAGTCTGTGCCTTAATTGAATCCCAAAAGGGGGCAGACTGGGTTTTTATTACAGAGGCCAGCCGATAGCACTCATTAAAAGCTCCACAGACTGTGTGGTTTACTAATTAGTTTATTATACAGACACCTTGACGATGGGCAAAGTTGTCATTTTGCCCTTTATCGCACAGGGGATGTTGTTAAAAGTTTAATCAGCTAACACTGACCAAGTTAGCTTGGCAGGCTGTGGATGGTCATTACTGAGGTCACCCCTGCTGTAGCAAATCTGACAGGGTCACAGCATGAACTTACAATAAAGAGAGTGTTACATAAGGTAAGAGCACACCTGAAAGGGACCCCAGAAAAGAGATGTGCTCTGCGGGGAGTAGGAAACAGATGGGCTGTTAGGACAAGTGAATCCTTTTAAAGTTTATCTTTGCCTGCCCTGTTTAACATATGCTTTCTGAAAAGATGGGGCATACAACAATCACTTTGATATGTTCATCAGAAATAAGATTGGTAACAGGTTTGGGGGGCCAAATATAGGGGTACCTGATTAAAAATTATTTCCCCGTGTTTTACCTAAGCTTTACACTGTTCCAGGGGAGTAAGCAAGATATTTATTTTATTTTATTATTATTTTTTAAAGATTTTATTTATTTGACAGAGAGAGACACAGCGAAAGAGGGAACACAAGCAGAAGGAGTGGGAGAGGGAGAAGCAGGCCCCCCGCGGAACAGGGAGCCAGATGCGGGGCTTGATCCCAGGACCCTGGGATCATGACCTGAGCCGAAGGCAGACGCCCAACGACTGAGCCACCCAGGCGCCCCAAGCAAGATATTTTATACTGTTGAAACTTGCCCTACTTGTACCAGAAAAAATTTAAAAAGCCCCATTATAAACTAGTATTATTTTTACTCAGAAAATCATTTCGAGCACTGCCCAATTATATAAGAAGATTCTCAAATTTACCAACTTTGTCTCATTTCTTTCAGAGGTTCTAATTATTCTAATGTGTTGATTTCTAAAGTGTATAACATCTAAGGAATTTTTTCTTTGTGTGTCTAAGCAATATTATACAGTGAGTGAAGTATACATGAATCCACTTTATGCATTTGCTAAAGACTCAGTAGATGAATTACATGTCTAGATAAAAATTGTTGATAAATTCAAAATATAGGCAATGTATGAAGAAATGTATAAAATAATCCCTTTATGTCCATTTTTGACTGCCATAACAATCCTATTCCATGTTCTCGGTAGAATTGCTCATGGAGTCAATCTAATTCAATTGTTAAGATAGCCCCCATAACATTTTCAAACCACAATTTTGACTTTCTATACACAACCTTAGTGGGATTGTACTTTGCAAAGTGGCTATTTATGCATTTTAATAGTGAATTTCAGCTCTATGGATGATCTACACTAATGCAGATAACCAGTTTAGGAAGTAGTATTTGCATGCCCTCGGTCTTGTCCTAGGATAGTCAAATCTCTAGAGATCTGCATGAACCTGAATCTCAGACCCAGTTTATACAATAAACAAATTGTGCTGATCCAGACCTGATCCTTTGAAATTGAAGCTTTTACCAGCATATAATCTTATTTTTTTCCAGCATCAGTTATCATATCTGCAACATCTGAAGGCTTTGTGATAGTAAATCCATATTGGCTAAACAAGATAAGAATGTGTTCAAACTACACATTTATTTTTGATACAACAAACTTTTATTTTGAATATGTCATGAGAAATAATGGGTAACACTGAAAGACATCTACCCTGGAGATTATCATATAATTTAATAGATGTCTGATCACATTGAAGGAAGCTTTATGAAGAGAAATGAAGAAATATTCTGTATTGCATTCAAACTGCAGGAGGAATTTTAGTAAGCCTTGTGTATTATCCAAATTGGAATTGATCCAGGAATCTAGGTCTAGCATGTAGGCTGACTATAGAGTTTGTAAAAAGGAGGGATCTTCAGGGGTTCACACTTCTTGGTAATCCCAAGGAAGCTTCCCGCAGAGAGAGATTGCTCTGTCAAGCCCACACAGGCAAATGCTTCATCATTAACTCACTTTGGAACAAAAAATAAACTATTTTAACAGTGGAATTAGGTGAGTACTGCTATTGTGTATGTTTTCCGCCACAGGCCATGAAAGAAACTGAAAAACTTTTGGTAAGAAATCTGAAACCTCATCTTTTCGAGCATTTGAACAGCAGCATGTTAGTTTCAAGTACTTCTAAGACTCTATGCTGTATAAAAGTTTGATAAATTTAACTATTAAAGATAAAAGCTTTTGTACATCACAAGACAACTTAAGGAAAGTGAAAAAGTCACATTATAGACCACGAAAGGAGATTTGTAATACACAAAAACTCACAAAGACTCAATATCAATAATGTATAAAAAATGCCTATAAGTCATCATGGTAAGGAATAATACAAGTGGAAGAATGAACAGAAGACAATGAAAATACATTTGGTGGAAGCAGGAAGACATGGGGACCAAATATACACATACACGCATACATATACATATATATATAATTGTATCTGTATGCATATGTATATACACATACACACACATATATATAAAATTGTATTTGTATGTATATATACACATTACATGTATAAAATATGTTCAGACATATTTGTAATCAGGGAAATACAAATGAAGACAATAATGACATGCCCCATTTCATGTACATTTTGATTGGCAAAAAAATTAAATTCTGATAACACCAAAGGTGAAAGATAATATGGATAAATACAATCTTATATATTAATAATACTTTTGAAAATCACTTGGCATTATATAGAATTGAACATTCACATTCCCTTCAACCCAACAATCATTCTCCTAGGTACAAATCCCATGGAACTTATAGCACATGTGCTTTAGGAGATGTGCACAAGATTGTTTACATCCTGAATTGGTATATCCATGGGCACTTACTTATTAAATTATCAATCAATTAATCAATACACAGATATACAAAAAAAAGTAGACTAGATATAGCTAATGTTGGAGATGTGAGAGGAAATGTGAGAGGAAATAAGAATCTTGTTTAATATGTATATCTGTAGAACAATAAAAAAACACAGAAGACCAAGAATAAAGAAAAAATGCACAAGCCCACAATGAAGAAGAAATTGAGGGGCACCTGGTGGCTCAGTTGTTAAGTGTCTGCCTTCGGCTCAGGTCATGATCCCAGGGTCCTAGGATTGAGCCCCACATGGGGCTCCCTGCTCCACTGGAAGCCTGCTTCTCCCTCCCCCACTCCCCCTGCTTGTGTTCCCTCTCTCACTGTGTCTCTCTGTCAAAAAAATAAATAAAATCTTTAAAAAAAAAAAAAAAAGAAGAAGAAGAAATTGAGAAAGAAATCATGAAGAGATCCATGCTGGAGTTTCCTGGATGGGGATAAGGAGCTTTGATCTTGGTAACCTACGCAGTTGGTTTTTATTTCCACTCAGAGACAGGCGATAAATCCTTGGGCCCAGGTGAGAAAAGGAGTTAGAATGAATACTGCTGTATAAATCTATTACCTTTAAAGTGCTGTGCTCTCTGTGAAAGGATGAACCAATAGCTCAGAGAGATGTTAAAGAGAAGTCTAAGCCTGAATTCTGGGTGAGAAAAGAAAATGTTTTCCCCGAGAAGCTTAACCACAATCCTGATTCTCAAGGCAGTTTGAAGTCTTCATTATCTGTATATTCTGGAAATCTTCATGTCAAAAATAAACATTTTTTAAAAAGGAATAAATATTTCACCACAATTGAAAGATTTTCGACACTGCACAGAATATAAAGTAATTAAAACCACAACTTGATCCTAGCTAATAGGATAATTTTTAAAATATGTAACTATGCGGGTGCCTGGGTGGCTCAGTCAGTTAAGCATCTTCCTTTGGCTCAGGTCATGATCCTGGGGTCCTGGGTTGGAGCCCTGCATCAGGATCCCTGCTCAGCGGGGAGCCTGCTTCTCTCTCTCCCTCTGCTACTATCCCCTGCTTGTTCTCCCCCACTCTCTCCTGTCAAATAAATAAATAAGATCTTTAAATAAATAAATGATAAATAAATATGTAACTATGATTGAAATAAATAGAAACATTTAAAAACATATACAAACTATTACTAAAAGACAAGATATAACAAAATCAATGCGCAGAGACAAAGAAAAATAGCTAAAACTATTGAAATGAATAATATCAATACTTAAAATTTAAAAATATGAATATATATTAAAATGTAATTAAACAAACTGATATAGCTAAAGAAGAAATTGGTAAGCTGGAATATAAGGGTGAATAGATTAAATAGACCATAAAATAAAGGATATAGAAATGACATCAAGAAACATTAGTAGAAAAAATAGGTCCAACAGATACTAAATTGTAGTTCCAAAAAATGAAAATGAGATCATTCAGTATTTGAAGTAATAATGGATGTCGAAGGATCATTTATAAAACTGAAAATATAAACAGAATTCCAGAAAGAAAAGAGATGAAATATTTTGTCTATTTAGATGTTCTTAATTTTTTTAAATGATTATGGCAAGGAAACTCATTTTAGAGAGCAAAACAATCTGAGGCTTCTGACCCACACAAGCAGACTTAACGTATTATATTTTATTTCTTTGTCTAATGTTTATCTGCCACATAAAATGCAAGTAAGAGCTGACATTTTTGTGTCTAGTTCACTTTTGTCCATTTTTTATTTAAAAGGACATAACACAAAGTAGATAATAAATATTTCAATAATGAATGAAAGAAGGCAAACAATAATATTGAAAAAAAAGAAATATAGAGGTAAATTGAGAATTGTATGCCTAGCTAAATTATCATTTTAAGGAAAGCAAAATAATGATATTTTCAGATAAATAGAGATTGAATTATACTCACTTTTTTCAGAAAATTTTTGTTGAATATATTTTAGGAAGAAATAAATTATGTAATAGAAGCAATGTGAGCAACTAGTTGGTTAACATGGAAAACATTTAGGTAAATCTACATCATAGATTATATAAAGTAATATTAGTAATTGGTTTATACAGACAAAGTAGAAATGAATTAGTAGCACTGATATTATACATCAGGAATTAATTATAAGGGATAAAAAAGTTCTAAACTTCTTGCTTTTTTCAGGATAATTTTAAAGATTGTGCCTCACATTAGACATGATTAAGCAAATGAACACATCACACACATAAATGCAATTGATAAAATAACAGAACTAGAATGTATAATTTCCAAATTAGTAGAAAGACAAAAAGGAGGGGAAGATGGTAAGGAACATGTAATCATTCCAACAGAAAACAAGAACAGAGGAAATAAAAAAAAAATAAGACACTTAAAACAAGTCCACATACACTAGTCATCACTCTAAATAAAAATAAACTGAATTTATAATTTAAAAATAAAAATAAAGTAGTGAACTAAGAAGATCCAACTCTTAGTTCCCCAACAGAAACATCATAAACAATCAGAAACTGGTTGAACTTACAGGAATTTGCACAGCAGTCAAAGGTTTATAGAGAACTAGTAAATGCTCAATCAAGAAAATGCCACATTCCAACAGCAGAAAATTTCATCGTGCATTTACTCATTGTTACTTCACTCCCTCTCTGCAAGGGATGGAGCTATAAGGGAGGAGAGATTTTTCATGTAATCTAGCCAATCTAATTTATAATAATTGTTAAAAGAAGCTCTTCAAGTAGAAGAAAGATGATACTAGATGAATATTTGGATCTACAAAATGAATGAAAAACACCAAAAATATTAATATTGAGTAAACATAAAATGCAATAATTGTTTCTTAGAGTCAGGTCTTGATGTCTAAGAAGAATGATAAAGACACCTGACTGGAAGGACTAATAATTGGTGGAGATGTTGAGACCTCAGTGGGATTATCAGAGCATTCATACAGTTGGGTGACCTAGCATGGGCAGTCAGAAGAATGTTAGAATGCTGTCAGTGGATGGACATTAATGTACTTGTGTCAATGTATCCCTGCACAGGGTGTCCAAGTCTGAACAGGATAAAGACATCTTCCACTCTATGCAGAATAGTCCATCATAGGATATTGGAGTCCAAGTGTGATGAGGATGAGAATCACACAGGATGGTGCTTAATATGGGAAATCCAAGCCCAGAAGAATGAGGGGGACTCCCACATAGAAGTGCTATCTGATGTGGGTTGAAGGGCTGATTAGAGTGAGAAGGATGTATTGAAACTTTCTTTTCTACATAATTTAGAAAATGCTTTCAACAACATCTCATTTAATCTTTCTAACAACCTAAGTTGGGCAGAAATTCCAGTCTGAAATATGAAAATTGAAGTTTAGTAAGTCAATTTGAATTATCATTCTATTAATTTAACCTGTTGATAATTTTCTCTTTTTTTATATGACCTTATGGTATTTGTCACAAGAAAGTGTCTTTATACAAATATTGGCATTCCCCCAATGGATAAAATCAATTTAGTCTAGTATACTTTGACCACAAAAAGAACCCATCTTCCTGGTATTAAAATTTCAAATCTAACTGTATATATATACATATATATATTTCTTTATAAGTATATACTTTATAAAGTATACTATACTTTAAGATATATATATATATATATCTTACAACACGGGTTCATTTATTTTGAATGAATTGTATGACAAAAGGACTTAAAGAAAGATTAGAAAGATGAGACAATAATAATTTGGAATCCCAATTAAATGTTAGTGGAAAGATCACATCCTAATATCTTAGAGGAAATCTAAAAGTTATAAAATGGGAATAAAGAGAGAATTGGGTATCAAGAAAGAGGAAATGCTCAATGGTGTGAAACACTCCCTCTAAAAATTCAGTGGAAGAGAAAAGTGAACTACAAATGTATACATGATTTAAGATAATGCAAGGAAGAAAGGTGAGGGTCATACTGCAGGATCCATATGGGGCATATGTAAGATTTTGGTTTGTATCTACTTTATAGAGGCATAATTTGTGTTCAGTTACCTGCACCCAATCAAAGTATATATTTGAAAGTGTTTTTGACAAGTGTACATAACACCTGAACATAAAGGATCTTGAAATTAATAAAGAACAATGAGAACTCATTAGGTTTGACAATCAAAACTTGGTGAAAGCCTCTGAGAAATAAATCAGTGACATTTGAGAATAAGTTAGGCTATAACCCCAGGAGTATCTTCTAGAACCCTTCTTAGTTAGTAGTGCTTAATTATGACATATAGCCTAATAGAATGAGTCCTCAAAATGATATCTGGCATATTTTTACCAAAGTTTCTTAATTTTAATCTTGCATGAATTAAAAATATTTGGTACATGTCAGTGATCAAATAAATCCACATTGTTCTGTCAATTTATTTAGAAATATCATGAATATTGATTTTTGGTCTACTAAAATTTGGGGGCACAATTCTTTACATTCTAAAAATTATCTTAAAGATAAGTCCATATAACTATCAGTTATGGACATAGAAGGAACACTGAATTAAATTAGGGAATCTATGTATTAGCTTATAAAGGAAAAACACTACTGTTTCTTCTATCTCCAGTTGGAAAGAAAAGAAATTTTCTTCATCCCTCTTAGGATCCCTGACTGGGTCTGAAAATTAAACTGAAAGAGACAAATTAATAGAAGAAAATCACACAAATTTTACTAAATTTGTACATGCACATGGGAGCTTTCACAAGAGAATGAAGACTCAAAGGAAAGACCAGAACAGGAAGCTTTTATACTTTTTAAACAAAGAAACAATACATTTGTGAAGAATTGGCAAGACAAAGGGATTTAGGCTACAGGATGTAAATGGCGAAGAACTAGGAAAATAAGGGTTAATTTAATGAGACCTGTTTGTACAGAGAGAAGGGAGTGTACCTTTCACATAGGAATTTTATGACTTCTTTCAGGGAAGAAAGCAAGGGGGTAGAGGTCAGATAGTGACCTTCCTGATTCTGCCATTTTTTAAAATTCCTTCAGCTTAATATATTTAAGATACCTAGTTGCTCTATTTTGGGGTAGTGTGTCCTGAAGTGGCTCAGAGAACACAGGAAAACAGTTTACTTACTAGGTTACCAGTTTATTATAAAAAGATACAACTTAGGAACAGCCAGATGGAAGAAATGCATAAGGCAAGGTATAAGGGAAGGAGGGGAAATGTACAGAGCTTCCCTGCCATCTTGAGGCATGCCACCCTCCCAGCAGCCCCATGTCTTTACCAAACTGGAAGTTCTCAGAACCCTATACATTAGGGAGTTTTTATGGAGCCCTTATTATATAGGGACAATTGATTAAATCATTGGCCACTAATTAATTCAAACTCCATCCCCCATCTCTTACCCATTGGTCAGGGGATAAGACTGAAAGTTCCAATTCTCTAATCACATGATTGGTTTTTCTGATAACCAGCATCCATCCCACTGGTTATCTAGAGGCTTTCCAAAAATCACCCCATTAACATAAACTCAGCTGTGGTTGAAAGGGGCTTGCTAAGTAAAACAAAGGCACTCCTTTCACTTTTATAGTTCTGGAGCTATTTCAGGAATGGAGGACAAAAGACCAAACATTGTAATAAAAGATCCTCCCATAGCTCTTATTATTGAGGAAATGATAAGGGTTTTCAGAGCTCTGTGCCAGGAGCAGAGACAAGACCAAATATATATATACAAATATATATAATAAATATCAGTATCACATAACACCTGCTTTTCTGTCTCATACAAACTTCTCAATTCCTACTTCTTAATATTTTAAGTAAGTAGGCACCAAGTTAATTCCACTTTTTCTATATTTTTATTATAAAAGTGAAATAAGCATAGATTTATTAAGTATTTTGATTAATATTTATATTTAACTATATGTGTTAAATATTATAAAATATTTATTGTAATAGTGTGTTATTATAATAGTGTGATTAATAAAAAATATATATTTGGCATTTGACTCTATTCTTGGCACAGAGCTCTGAAAACCCTTGGAATTTCCTAAGTGATGGAAGGGGTAAAGGTGTCTTTTATTATGTTACTGAAGTGACTTAAAAATCACCTCAAGAGGGAGGATTGGTTGCCAGTGGAACCAACCATGTAATTAGAGGGTTAGAACTTTCACTCCCACCTCCCCCCTCCATACACACACACCTCTGAGAAGGGGAGAGGTGCTAGAGATTAAGTTCAGTCTCCCAAGGCCAATAATTTAATTAATCATGCCAATGTAATGAAGCCTCCATAAAAACCCAAAAGGGCAGGGTTCAGAGAGCTTCTGGGTTGGTGAATACATGGAAATTTGGGGAGAATGGTGCACTCAGACAACATGGAAGCTCCTTGCCCTTTCCCCATAGCTTGCCTTAAGCATCTCTTCCTTCTGGCTCTTCCTGAGTTATATCCCTTTGTAATAAATTGATAATCTAGCAAGTAGATTGTTTCTCTGAGTGCTGTGAGCTGCTCTGGACAGTTAAACCTGAGGAAGGGGTTGTAGGAACCTCCAGTCCATAGTTGGTCAATTAGAAGCCCAGGTGACAACTGAAGTGTTGGGGTGGGGGGGAGTATGTAGATGAGGGGAGGGGCACAGTCTTGTAGGATTGAGACCTTAACCTGGGGATTTGGTGCTATCTCCAGGTTGATAGTGTCAGAATTTAGTTGAACAGTAGGATACCTAGCTAATGTTAGAGTATTGCTTGTTGGTGAGAGGAAACCACCCATGCACACACATTAGAACTGGGGGTGCAGAATTCTTTAGTTATATATGTCCATGCTTATAAATATTTATTATATTATAAACAGATATGCAATATGTTATATATTTTATTTTCATAATTTAAATCAGTTTACATATAAAATTAATATTTATTTTATAACATTTCATGCTTGTGAATTTGTATAGTATGTCATTTATAATATATTTGTAACATATCTGTATAGTATATCTTTTATAATGTTCTAATCAAGTAATATGTATATATCAGCAAATATATATATTTGAGGTTTCACCATTTCTGTTAATAGATTTCGTGTATTATATCTTTATTCTTCCCTTTGTGCCACCCATTTTAAGCATAAAAAGTAGGTATCATTGAATTCATTACATTTTTTAGAGTCTAATCAACTATAATTAGTTCATTAATAGTTTTATATAACAGATGGCTCAAGTAAAACTATACTTTAGGGGGAAAAACCCTGAAATTAAGTATCACAGTAAATATTAGCAAAGATAAATATTTTCTTTTAACTCAGAAGTTAATCAGTTTTTATTGAAGTGCTATTTAAAAGCTTTTCATTTTGAGTACTTTTATGATTTGAGTAGAATGTTTTTGACTAATGAGTAATACAGTACACTTTAATAACTGAGAATTGACTTTAATACTGATATTGTCTCAACAATTCTCTTTTGGTATCTGATATTCAGAAAAAATATTTCTGGATTGCCAGCTGCTTTTTTTTTAATTGCTTTATTTTTTTCCAAGACAAATGAATAATTTATTTCATTCAGCTGACAGTGTAAGGAAAAAAATTTACTCTACCTTTTTAAGTTCTTTTGGCTGGTCTACTAATTAAATTGACATAAGAGATTAATAGGAAAAAACAAATTTAATTTTGTACATATGGGAGCCTCACAAAGACATGAGAGGCTCAAAGACAGGCAATTGAGGTTTATATTTCATCCAGAGCTAAGGAGAAGGGGGTAGGGGCCTGGGACTTCTAAAGGAAGAAAGACAAGTCACATAAATGTGGGCAGAGAATGTTTGGTAAACAAATACTTGTCATGCCTTGCAGAAACAATGGGAGAAAAAGAGGAATTTGATCTTGCAAGTCCTCTGAACTTCCCCCAGCTCACCACACCTAGCCTATACTCTTTCCTAGTTATCTCTGGTGACAACTCTCTTCCTGGATCAGGCCCTCTAAATTCTTAGAGGCAATTAAGGAGAAGGTAAAAAAGCTCTCCCTGAGTCCTTTGGCTTTGATTGTCTTCAGCTCAAAAGTAATTCACATATCATTTTGGGGAGACTCATTCTGTAGTTTTTCAACATCCAAAAAAATAACTAATTAGAAATTGTAATTGAAGCAACATAATGCCTAATATAATAATCTCAACAAAAAGTAAAGTATACAAATTAAACACATCTCTATGTCCTTTAGGACCCTAGATAGTGTAAATTTACAAATATCCCTTTTATTGATCTATAACCTACATGCACTTTTAAATCTAATAAAAGGATCAACTCAGAAGAATGTATCAATGTAATGTCACCAAAAATAACCCCCAAAGACTAAAAACCGAAAACAACAACAAAGTTTGGGGGAGGAGAGAGATGTGAGTTGATACACATTAGTAATGCATCATAATGCTATCTAACTGATGCTGGGATGCTATCAAATTAAGAGACAAATCAGTGAGACTGAATAGAGAGATCAGAAATGGAACATATCTTACATGAGAACTTAATATAAGGAAAACATAGCATTTTTTATGCTGGTTAAAAAAATGGGATTTCTGCCCCCAAATTATTTTGCAGTATCAATTTTAAATTTGGTGAAAAAAGAATATTAGCTAATTTCTCAGCTCTGGATCCCCAGATTAACTTCAAATGTGTTAACTATCTAACTATAAAGAAAATAAACCTTAAGGTTACTGGAAAAATATAACAAGGCTTTATATTATCTTGTTTTTGGAAAATTGTTCATCAACCATGACCAATATTCAACAACTGTGACCAATATTCATCAATCATAACCAATATTCTAAAGTATTGCTAGAATTAAGAAACACACACACACTTTTTCCAGTTAGAAGAAAATTAGTACAATGGCAAAGGGGGAAATAACCTGCCACACCCAAGAAAGACAGTTACTACCTATGATAAAAAACTATTATAAAAATAGGATCAAAAAAATTTCTTCAAAGGAATCAAAATACATCCATCATTGCATCCCAGTCATTGCACAAAGAAATATAAATAACCAATAACCAAATGAAGTGACGGTCCACTTTACAAGTTATGTAAAAAATGAAAATGGACTAAAATTTTGCTCAAATATTTATAAAGTTTACAAAATCTAATATTTGTAACGATGGTGAAATTTTTACTCAAATTGCTTACTAGTTTGAGTATAGAACTAAAAGATTTCTTTGGAAGGCATTTTGTCAATATTTATTGAAAGCATTAAATGTGAGTGGATTTTTAACTTAGTAACTTCTCATTTAATGAACTTTCTTAAGACATCAATTGGACAAATGAACAACTATGTATGTAAAAGATATTTTTAGTGTTATCATACCAAAAATTGAAATTATCTTAATACTTAGGTAGAATTAACTAAAATGTCAAAGATATGCATTAATTAAGTACTTTCTGGTATACCCATAATATGGACTTTAATGTAGCTACTGGGGGGAAAAATAAGAGAAATATATAACATACACGTTGTTTGCACAATATTTTAAGTGAAAAAGGATACAAACATGAATTACATAATTTTATAAAAATCATTAATTCCCTTTTCAAGTCTTTCTCAGAAGCATTTTGTTTAACATATAAGTAAACAACACTTTAAACTGCATATATATGTGAATGTGAGGAAATGTTACCGTTGAATGTTTCATATAAAACCACATTTTAGGTGCATCTGGGTGGCTCAGTCGGTTAAGCATCTGCCTTCGGCTGGGGTCATGATCCCAGGGTCCAGGGATCAAGTCCCGCATCGGGCTTCTTGCTCAGCAGGGAGCCTGCTTCTCCCTCTACTCCTCCCCACTGCTCATGATCTCTCTCTCTCATGTTCTCCCTCTCTCTCAAATAAGTAAACAAAATCTTAAAGATAAATAAATAAATAAATAAATAAATAAATAAATAAATTCTTTAAAAAAATTCTATTAAGACCATAATTTGATACTCAACTAACCACATTTACAACAAATTTTTCTTCTAGGGTGTATATTTCATTAAAGTTGTTCATAAAGTGTAGTTCATTAAAGATCAGTGAACACTTTGAAAGCCTCTGAGTTAATGCTAAAATGAGTGGTTTTTTTAATAAAAAAAATATTATACCTGGCATACAAGGGAAATCACCTCTGCTGAATTTATAAATCCTTTTATTTTAGGTACATTCTACTTTTTCTTTGCCCTCTGTGTTTATGGAGACAATGAGGGAGGTGTCCTGCAAACATCTTACTGAACTGTGATATTTTGACATCTAACAATCTAATTTGAGTTGGCCCTGTACGTATTTACATGAGAATATTTACAGGCAAAACCAACTACTGCAGGAAATGATCTGGATGACTCAGTAGGTGGGCATTCGTCCATCTGGCTTAGAAATAAAACAATCCCCTCAGCTGGCCTTTATGAACATAAAGTCTACCTAACTGTAGTTCTTCTACAGTTATAAAAGAAATATTAATGGTATATCTTTTCTATTGTGCCTATTTACAAATAATTTAAAGCTTCAAGAATTATATAAAGCTGAAATACAGTAGTATAGAAAATAAAAGTACATTGCTCATTTTCATTTTTATTAATATATGTTTAATAATTAAGGCAGCATGTTTTTAAATCAAACATTCATTACTTGCAACCAAGCTTAATCCTACTTAATTTTGATATTAATAATATTTATTTTTCTTGTTTTATAAGAAATAATTTCTTCTGTGCTTTCACTGTGTCTTTCATTATCATACTTATCACATTGTTGACACTAGAGTTTAACATTAAGGGTAGGGATTGTCTTCTTCATAGGTCTGACGTAGCTTCAGTCACCAAGTGTTTCCAGATTCATGGCTTTCATTATGGGTGTATGGAATCAAATACATCTAGTTATGAATATAAATACCAAAAGTCATATGAAGCACCAGTCAATGATTCAATATAAAAGCAAGAGATACCCTTGCTCTTACAAGAATATGCTACTTCAGTGAAATTTGGAATATTGCTCTTTGGAAGTTAAGAGTTTAAATTATTTTGGAATTATACACAAATAATAGAAGCCAAAGAGGTAAAAGTTATTTATATATGGTTTCATTTTTAGTGATCTTTGAAAATGACAGGGATAATTTAGCTCTACCTTATCAAAATAAAAATGTTGAATTGGGCTGAAACTAACAAAGAATTAGTTTTATCTAAGATTGTTATTTTTTAATGATTTGGTTATTTTTAAAACAAAGAGTTATTCAGAATTACAAATATCCAGATACATTATAAAAACCACCCTTATAACGTAACTTTATTGCTAAATTCTTAACATTACCAGAACACTATATTTATATTTCTGAAGTCACAATCTGTGTGATAAGGGAAATGTTGTTTAAAATCTGATATTTTGACTCACAATTTGGCTAGAATGTGGGGGAAACTTGGTAGAAAATATAACTGTTAGATTTCACTCTATGATAAATATAGTTTAGGAGGGTCCAGATCTTACAGAAAAATCAATATGATCAGAAGGATCCCTATTAAAATCCCAACGAAGGCTTCCTTTGACTTTCTTTAACTTATTTACCCATTCCTATTGTAAGTTTGACCATCTGTAAAAAGGGAATAATAATAGCAAAGCTTATCAGGTTATTATGATGATTAAGTAATACAATATTTGAAATATGCCTAGCAAAGGCCTTGTGTCCAACAGTTCCCATTTTGGAACATCACTTTTAAGGATAAAAGAACAATTAAGTAGCAAAAATCTGAACATTGTAAGAGCTGACTACCTCAGCTTTAAAAATATATAAAATAAATAAGTATATTAAAATGTTTGCATTTTTAAGATTTTGCTTGCTCATAAAATATAAATTTAATTCTGTTGAATTATGTTGCATGTTAGTATTAGTCTCCTTAGTAAGAAGGAAGAATTTGAAAACAAGTTTTGTCTAGAGAGAGTACAAATACTATCAGAAAAGCTGGGGGCATTTAATTACAATAAGATTATTATAAACAGATGGGAATGAACCAAAATAAGTGGATCGAGAACACAAACTAAAATAGTTGCTAACTCCATACTTATGATTACAACTGGCTCTAATATCATTTTTAAAGTTCATTTATTTATTTACTTTGTTCTAAGGTACTTCCAAAGACAATACGACAATTCAACTGGAGGTATAAAAGTCACACAAAATCAATTAATTGGAAGACTAAATGTGAAAAAAATATGAGTATTTTCTATATATAATGTAGAAAATATATGTGGACACAGTCATATCCATACACTGTTGGGAAGACAATTGTGCAAGGTCTTTCAAAATTGCAAATGTATATAACAAATATCTCTTAATTTTGGAAACATGAGAAATATATATAAAAATAATAAGTTAATTATCTTTCATATACATTTCAATTAGATTTGACATTTATTAACTTTTGGTTATCCCCCCAACAGATTTCTTCTCTCTTTACTCAATTATGTTTAAGAAAAAATTTAAAGTGATATTGTTTTGTCTATAAATTCTTCTGCATGTACCTAGAAAGTATAAAGACATGACCTAGAATTAGACAAAGATTTTTTAAATAAGACACCAGAAGCACAACTCATAAAAATAATAAAAATTTCAAAATTGGAACTTCATTAAATTTAAACAAACAAAGTCTTGTAAAAAAAAAAAAAAGACACAGATTTTTGGATACTAGCCCTTTACTGATATGCCTGGGGGTTATACGCAAACAATGAATCATGGGACACTACATCAAAAACTAATGATGTAATGTATGGTGATTAACATAACATAATAAAATAAAATTTAAAAAAGAAAAAAAAAGACACAAACATGATCCACAGACTGGGAGAAAATATTTGTAAATTACATATCTTACAAAATGTAAGATCTATACTCAACTTTTATTAATTAATAAATAATTAATTTTATTTATTTATTAATAAATTAATTAACTATTATTAAAAATAATAATAATAATGCAACTAGAAAATGGGAAGAGATGTGAACAGATCTTTTACCAAAGAGAATATATGAATGATAAATAACCATATAAAAAATGTCCAATCTCATTAGCAATCAAGGAAATGCATATTAAATCTATGTGAAATAGCACTACACATCAGTTTGAATTGCTAAAATGAAAAATGACAAATCAAGTGATGGTGAGGATGCAAAGAAACTGAATCTCTCAGACATTACTCTGAAAAACAGTTTTACAGTTTCTTATAAAGTTAAATGTGCATTTGCCATGTAATCCAGTAATCACACTGGGGTGTTAATCCTGGAGAAATGAAAACTTATGTTTACTCAAAAACCTGTACATAAATATTCATAGAAATTTATTTGTAATAGCCAAAAACTGGAAATAATCAAAGAACTTGCAATGAGCAAATGGGTAAACAAACTGTGGTACATCCATACAATGAAACACTACTCAGCAGAAAAGGGAGCAGACTATTGATACAATCGTCAACTTGGATGAATCTGACAACTTGTGTTAAAAATGCCAATCTGAAAGTATTATGTACCGTATAACTCTATTTATTTGATATTCTCAAAATGAAAATACAGTGATAGCAGATCAATGCTAGGGGTTAGGGTTGGAAGAAGAGCGTGACTTTGTGGGGGTAATATCAGAGAATGTTTCTCGTGATGGAAGAGTTTTACATTCTGATTTCTGTGGTAGTTATATAAACCTATTAGGTGTGATAAAGTTTCGTGGAACTATACATTAATAGGGAGAGTATATAAAAATTGTGAAATATGGCGACACTTCTAGTAGGTCTCAAGAAGGGGCGGCAGGCATTCATGTCTGGCCACAAAGGTGGCGAGGAGCCCCTGAAGCAGACCAAGAAGCAGGCCAAGGAGATGGATGAGGAAGATAGGGCATTCAAGCTGAAATAGAAAAAGGAGCAGAAGAAACTCAAGGAGCTAAAAGGGAAGCATGTGGGGAAGGGCCCCCTGGCCATAAGTGCATTAAGAAATTGGCAAGAAGTTTGCTGTTTCTCCTGCCTGAGGCAATGGTGATTCTTAATTCCATTTCTGTTTAAACAACCGGATTCCCTGCCATAACATCTGTTACCACTTATTACTAGAATAAAGTGCTGTCTTGGAGCCTATTGAACCTTTAAGAATAAACGTTGGTAAAAAAATAAATAAATAAATACAAATTGTGAAAAATGAATAAGACCTCTTGTTTTATTAGTAATATTGTATCAGGCTCAATATCTGGTTTTGATAATGTTCTCTGATTCTATAAGACGCTAACCATTGGGAGAAGCTGGGTGAAGTGTACTCAGGAACTCACTGTACTATTATTACAACTTCCTGTGAGTCTTAAACCATTTCAAAGCAAAAAGTATTTAAATGTACAAAAAATTAAAGATTTAAAAAATATATAAACATAATTTTATTATGATATCTAAAATAGGTAGAAATTATTCCTCAATATCATCACTCAGTCAATGTTTAAATTTCCCCAAATGTCTCATATTATTTTTACAGTTGGTTTACCATAAAAACTTCAGTTTTTGACAAGATTTCCTAGGTGTTTATGCATTAGGATTCACGTATACAGCTTCTCATTGGGGGGACGTTAGTAACTATTGATAATCATTGCCATGACCCATTATTTCTTTAATGATTATGAAATAGTGATATGTAAATGCTCTCATTTCTTTTGCATGTATTAGCTGGAGTATCTTAATAGAGAAAAATTTCCTGTAATCCACTATTTGCTTTCTTTGAAATATAGTTCAATAAGAAAATAAAGAGTATTTATTTCCTTCCTTCTGCTAACTTTGAGCTAAGTTTGTTCTTCTTTTTCTAGTTCCTTGAAATGTAAAGTCAGGTTGTTTATTGGAGATCTTTTGTTGTCTCTTAATGTAGGCATTTATCACTATAAACTTCCCTCTTAGACTGCTTACACTGGATCTTGTAAGTTTTGGTATATTATGCTTCCATTTTCATTTATTTCATGATATTATTTGATTTCCCTTTTGATTTCTTCTTTGACTCATTGGTTGTTCAATAGTGTATTGTCTCATTTCCACATATTTGTGAATTTTTCAGTTTTCCTCCTGTTATTGATTTCTACTTTCACATACCATTGTGCTCAGAGAAGATACTTGGTATGATTTCAATCTTTTTAAATTTTCTAAGATTTGTTTTGTGACCTAACATATCTATTCTGGAGACTGTCCCATGTGCACTTGAAGAGAATGAGTATTCTGCTGCCATTAGATGGAATGTTCTGTATATGTCTGTTAGGTCCATTTGGTTTAAAGTATATTTCAAGTCCGATGTTTCTGATTAATTTTCTGTCTGGATGATCTATCATTGTTGAAAGTGAGGTACTGAAATCACCTACTAGTATTGTGTTGTTATCTATTTCTCTCTTTAGATCTGTTAGTATTTTCTTAATACATTTGGGTGCTCTGATTTTGGAGTGCAGGATAATAAACACTTCCTTTCTTCTCTACCGGTTTTCAAAATAGTAACTTTTTTCTATAGCAACCTTTAAAGCTGACCAAGAACAGTTTTACTATTTAAGTATCATTACAAATATATTAGTTTTAACATACCTGAAGTGTGTGAACTCATTTTAGTTATCATTCTTATTGATGGTTAAATCGTCCAGTCTTTGACTAATGATAACCTCATTAGGTTAACTTTAATTCTCTTTGCAAAATAGTCTTGGAAACCGTTGAGCCCAGCATCAGGCTCCACGCACTCACTGCGGAGTCTGCTTGAGATTTTCTCTCTCCCTCTGCCCTTCCCCCACTCTCTCTCTTAATCTCTAAAATAGATAAATAAATAAAATCTTAAAAAAAAGAAAAAGTCACATGTAATTTTGCTAAATACTGCCAATTTTTCTCAGTAAGTTTGTATAATTGTATACAAAAATCTTAAATTTCCCCATATTTCATCAAAGCTATGTGCTGTCAAAAAAAATGAGATGTTTGCCAATCTGAGAGTTGAGAAACTTTTTAGCATTTGATTTAATTTTATATTGTATGAGGAGATGCCTGAAGCCTGATGAGGAGGAAGAGGAAGGAATTAAGGAGGAGGAGGAGGAACAGGAGGGGGAGGAGGAGGAGGATGTTACCTGTGATAGTCTACTTGTGTCTCTTGCCCATTTCCTATAGGGTTGTCAGCAGTGGTTCTCAGTGTTTGCACACTCTGTAATTTGGAATATTAAACTTTTGTTTTTAACATAAATTGTAATATTTCCCTAATTGGATATTGGCCATTTTTCGTTTGCTTATGGTGCTTTTATCAAGCAAATATTTTATACAGTTACATTTATCAACCATTCCCTTTATTGCTGCTAGATTTTTAATCTAGGACTGTTTATTTAACCCTGATTCTTGTACTGTTCCATGTTTTTTAAACCTAAATCTTTGATCATTTGGAAGTTTCCCTCATGAACAGCATGTGTAACAAATCTAATTTGACCTTTTTTACATTTGTCTAGCATCATTTTCCAACATCTGTTCTTTAGAAGTCCACTTTTTCCCATAGATTCAAGATTTTTTTATCTTATACTAAATTTCCATATGAATTTGGGTATTTCTGCATTTTCTATTCTGTTCCATTGGTCTTTTTTTAAATCTTTTTTAGATTTTATTTATTTGACAGAGAGAGAGAGCATAAGCAAGGGGAGCAGCAGACAGAGGGAGAAGGAGAAGCAAACTCCCCGCTGAGCAGGGAGCCTGATGCAGAACTCGATCCCGGGACCCTGGGATCATGACCTGAGCTGAAGGCAGACGCTTAACCGGCTGAGCCACCCAGCCGCCCTCCATTGGTCTTTCTATTCATGAACTGATACCATACTGTCATCATGAGTTAGCATAGCCCCTCTTTGCTCTTCTAATTGAGATTTTTTGGGGTCTATTTTTTATTCTTTTTCTTCCAAATGAATTTCATAATCAACATCTCTTGCTCTAAACAAAAAGTCATAATATTTTACTGAATGCCATTGAAGATCAATTATGGGGAATTGTAATTTTAATTCTTTCTATCCTTTGACCCAGCAATTTACCTATGTATTCTAGAGTACTACTCATACATGTTCACAAACAGGTGTGTACAAAAATATTCATTATAAGAATAAGTGTAACAGAAAAAATTGGGACAACTTAAATATTAAAAGGAAGAATCGTTAAATAAGTATTGGTATATCAATAGGTTACTATGCAGTCATTAAGGCAATTATGAGGATTTTATGAACTTACAAAGAAGTATGATATAACATATATGCTTACATGTTATATACAGTTAAAATGTATAAATAGATCCCTTTATATAAAGAAAAAATATATACATATATAACAGAGATTATGAAAGAAAAATGGTTGCATGATTGGTGACTTTTAAATATTTTAAATTAAGATAATTTACTTTTTCTTGAATCACATTTTGTTTCTTTATTTCATTATTTCCATTAGCACACCAACATATTATATATCCTTTCTTAGAAAAAAAAATGCTCTACTTCATACCCTTCTCTAGTCTCATTGTCTTCTCATAGTCTCTCACTGACTCTTCCCATTTTCTGCAAAATTTCTTTGAAGAGTTACATCTATTCACTGTGTTTTTAGTCTCAATTTCTCTTGAATCCAAGCAAATTGAGATTATTTCTCCAAAACTTTAGGACATCAGTGATCTCTATGTTAGTACACAAAATGATCCATTACTATGCTTGATCTCTCAGCAGCCTTTAAAGCAACCAATCACTTCTCCCTTTAAATAGTTTCTGCATTTGGCTTCTGGAGACCATACATTCCCATTTTTCTTTCTGCCTCACTTTTTGTTCCTTCTTATTGTCTTTGGCTGAATTATCCTTCAATTTCCAACTTCCATTTGTTGTAAAGTCCTAAATTCTCTCCTGAGACCCTTTCTTTTCTCTAACTACACTAGTTTCTAAGTGAACATAGTGGGTTTTTTTCTTTTTAATTACCATCCATATAATAATGACTTCTAGGATATGTCTAATTCTAAGTCAGGACTGAGCCAAATCTAGTAAACCACCACACTATTTAAGTTCTCTATTTGGTGGTCTAATAGCCAAATGAAACTTAGTATATCCAAAACTGAATTTATGATTTCACCCTACATTCTCTCTACTAACCCTCATCCTATTAAATAGCATATTATTCACCCAGTTACTCAGGCCAAAAAGTGAGCTATAATTTACTACTAATTTTTATCTCACACCCCATACTTCATCTAAAAAAGAACTTCTTAGAAGTACCTTAAAAAAAGTTTTAGGGTTGATGTCAGCAAAACTGACAGAAGAGGCATCTCCAGAAACTTAGTCTTCCATAGAAACATAAAAAAATTATGCACAGATTCAGCTGAAAACACTGAGAGAGTTTCTATTTATTTATTTTAATTTTTTTCTTCCTTTCTTTCCATTTCTTTTCTTTCTTTTCTGTCTCTCCTCCTCCTCCTCCTCCTCCTCCTTCTCCTCTTTCTTCCTCTCCCTCTGCCTCTCCCTCCCCCAACCCCTTAGCACTCAAGGAAACAAACAATTCCAGCCTCCTGCAAGCATGAAAAGTAAACCTTAAGGAGGGTGAGGAATCCATTTTCCAGGGTTACCATATTATAATATTCAAAATGTCCAGCATTCAACAAAATACTACAAAGCATACAAAGAAATAAGAAAGTATGGACTATTCACAGAAGAAATTAACACAAAATGCCCCTGAGAAAGCACAAACTTTGGACTCACTAGACAATAACTTTATTTTTTTTAAGATTTATTCATTTATTTGGGGGGAGGGGCAAAGAGAGAGGGAGAGAGAGAATCCTCAAGCAGACTCCCCACTGAGTGCAGAGCCTGATGTAGGGCTTGATCCTAGGACCCTGAGATCATGACCTGAGCTGAAATCAAGAGTCAGCCACCTAACTGAGACACTCAGGCACCTCTGCTAGACAATAACTTTAAACCAACTTTTTAAATTATGCTCAAAGAGTTAAAGAAATCATAGACAAAATGCTAAAGAAAACCAGGAGAACAATATATGAACAAATAGAGAATATCGATAAAGAGACAAATATATAAAGAAACCAATAGAAATCCTGAAGCTGAAAAGTACAATGATTGGCATGGAAAACTCACTATAGGGTTCCAATAGCAGGTTTCAGAAGGCAGAAGAATCATTGAAAATCTTCCAGCAAAGGAGGGGGGTGGAGCAAGATGGCGGAGGAGTAGGAGACCTGGATTTCCTCTCCTCTCAGGAATTCAGCTGGATAGGGATCAAACCATTCTGAACACCTACAAACTCAACAGGAGATCGAAGAAAAGAATAGCAACAACTCTCTGAACAGAAAAGCGACCACTTTCTGGAAGGTAGGACATGCGGAGAAGTGAATCCGAGGCGATATTCGGGAGGATAGACGGCGGGGGAGGGGCCTCTGTCGGCCGCTTCTGGCAAGTGATAGAGCCACGGAGCACAAAATCGGAACTTTTAGAAGTGTGCTCTGCTGAGGGACGTCACTCTGGTGGCTAAGTGGGGGGTGGAACCCTCGTGGGACAGTGTGGTCTCAGGACCCTCGGGGTCACAGAAAGACCGGGGGTGCCTGAGCGCGGCAGAGCTCCCAGGGATCGGAGCAGGGAAGCCGGCTGCAGAGACGGAGCCAAGGAGCGGGCTCTCAGCTCGGGGTTGCCATAAGCCGTGATCCGCGGCACAGTCGGGCCACTGCTCCTCCAGCAGGGACCCAACAAGCGGCAGATCTGGGGAGACTCACCTTCTTCGCCCGGGAGGAGAGGTGCAGGAGCGCACCGTGGGGATCTGCTGGGTTTGGAGACTACACACGGGGTCGGGTGCCAGAGACAGAAACGCGCGGTCACAGGCCGGGTGAGCACAGAGTGTGGCCGGAGACCGGGGAGACGGGAGTGACTGACTGCTTTTCTCTGGGGGCACACTGAGGAGCGGGACCCCGAGTTCTCGGCTCCTCCGGGGCGGAGACTGGGAGGTCGCCATTTTCACTCTCGGCCTCCAAAGCTGTACAGAAAGCTTGCAGGGAACAAAACCTCCCGAGAGCAAACCTGAGCAGATTACTTAGCCCGCACCGGGCAAGGGTGGGGCAATTCCGCCTCCGGCAAAGACATTTGGGAACCACGGCAACAGGCCCCTCCCCCAGAAGATCAGCGAGAACAGCCAGCCAAGACCAAGTTTACCGATCAGTGAGAACAGCGGAATTCCAGCGCTAGGGGAATAATGCACATAGAATTCATGGCTTTTTTACCATGATTCTTTAGTCTTTCAAAGTTAAATTTTTTTTTAACTATCTTTTTTCTTTTTTCTTTTCTTTTTTTTTTTGAATTTTTCTTTTTCCCTTTTTCAACCAACATCTTATCAATCCTTTTTTTAAAAAACATTTTTATTTTTCATTTTTAGAGTCATATTCTATCCCTTCATAGTAGTTACCCGTATTTTTGGCATATATATATAAGTTGTGCTCTCTTTAAAATTTTGAGATAGTTTCTTCTAACAGATCAAAATATACTCTAAATCTCTAGTGTATGGTTTTTTTCTACTCCCCTGCCTGATCACATTCTCTCCCTTTTTTTTTTCTTTTTTCTTTTTCTTTTTTAAATCCTCTTCTTTCTTTTTTCAAACAACTTATCAATTCCTTTTATAAAATTTTTTAGAATTTCCATCTTTACAGTCATATTCCATCCTTTCATCATATCAACCCTTATTTTTGTACATATATAAGTTTTTCTTTCTTTAAAATTTTGGGAGGCACTTTCTTTTAACAGACCAAAATACACCCAAAATCTAGTGTGTGGCACTGATCTATAAACCAGCCTGATCATATTTGATCACATTCTGTTTTTGTTTTGTTTTGTTTTGTTTTGTTCTGTTTTTGTTTGTTTTTATCTTTATCTTATTCTTTTTTCTTTTTTTTTCTTTTTCTTTTTTTTCTCTTTCCCTTTCTTTTCCCACTGCTTCAGGTCTTTTCTGATTTGTTTAGAGTATATTTTCTGGGGACGCTGTTACCCTGCTAGCATTTTGTTCTCTCATTAATCTATTCTCCTCTGCACAAAATGACAAGATGGAAAAAATCACCTCAACAAAAAGAACAAGAGGTAGTACCGACTGCCAGGGACCTACTCAATATGGACATTAGTACGATGTCAGATCTAGAGTTCAGAATCATCACTTTAAAGATACTAGCTGGGCTTGAAAAAAGCATGGAAGTTATTAGAGAAACCCTTTCTGGAGAAGTAAAAGAACTAAAATCTAACCAAGTAGAAATCAAAAAGGCTATTAATGAGGTGCAATCAAATATGGGGGCGCTAACTGCTAGGATAAATGAGGCAGAAGAAAGAATCAGTGAGATAGAAGACCAAATGATGGAAAATAAAGAAGCTGAGAAAAAGAGAGATAAACAACTACTGGATCACGAGGGCAGAATTCGAGAGATAAACGATACCATAAGACGAAACAAGATTAGAATAATTGGGATCCCAGAAGAAGAAGAAAGAGAGAGAGGGGCAGAAGGTATAATGGAGCAAATTATAGCAGAGAACTTCCCTAATTTGGGGAAGGAAACAGGCATCAAAATCCAGGAAGCACAGAGAACCCCTCTCAAAATCAATAAAAATAGGTCAACACCCCGACATCTAATAGTAAAACTTACGAGTCTCAGAGACAAAGAGAAAATCCTGAAAGCAGCTCGGGAGAAGAGATATGTAACCTACAATGGTAGAAACATTAGATTGGCAACAGACTTATCCACAGAGACCTGGCAGGCCAGAAAGGACTGGCAGGACATATTCAGAGCACTAAATGAGAAAATTATGCAGCCAAGAATACTATATCCAGCTAGGCTGTCATTGAAAATTGAAGGAGAGATAAAAAGCTTCCAGGACAAACAAAAACTAAAGGAATTTGCAAACACGAAACCAGCCCTACAAGAAATCTTGAAAGGGGTCCTCTAAGCAAAGAGAGAGCCTAAAAGGAACATAGACCAGAAAGGAACACAAACAATATACAGTAACAGTCACCTTATAGGCAATACAATGGCACTAAATTCCTATCTTTCAATAGTTACCCTGAATGTAAATGGGCTAAATGCTCCAATCAAAAGATACAGGATATCAGATTGGATTAAAAAACAAGACCCATTGATATGCTGTCTGCAAGAGACTCATTTTAGAACCAAAGACACCCCCAGATTGAAAGTGAGGGGGTGGAAAACCATTTACCATGCTAATGGACACCAAAAGAAAGCTGGGCTGGCAATCCTTATATCACACAAATTAGATTTTAAACCAAAGACTATAATAAGAGATGAGGAAGGACACTATATCCTACTTAAAGGGTCTATCCAATAAGAAGATCTAACAATTGTAAATATCTATGCCCCTAACATGGGAGCAGCCAATTATATAAGGCAATTAATAACAAAAGCAAAGAAACACATCGACAACAATACAATAATAGTGGGGGACTTTAACACCCCCCTCACTGAAATGGACAGATCATCTAAGCAAAAGATCAACAAGGAAATAAAGACTTTCAATGACACACTGGACCAAATGGACTTCACAGACATATTCAGAACATTCCATCCCAAAGCAACGGAATACATTCTTCTCTAGTGCCCATGGAACATTCTCCAGAATAGATCACATCCTAGGTCATAAATCAGGTCTCAACCAGTACGAAAAGATTGGGATCATCCCCTGCATATTTTCAGACCACAATGCTTTGAAACTAGAACTCAATCACAAGAGGAAAGTCGGAAAGAACTCAAATACATGGAGGCTAAAGAGCATCCTACTGAAGAATGAATGGGTCAACCAGGAAATTAAAGAAGAATTAAAAAAATTCATGGAAACCAATGAAAATGAAAACACAACTATTCAAAATCTTTGGGATGCAGCAAAGGCAGTCCTAAGAGGAAAGTATATAGCAATACAAGCCTTTCTCAAGAAACAAGAAAGGTCTCAAGTACACAACCTAACCCTACACCTAAAGGAGCTGGAGAAAGAACAGCAAATAAAGCCTAAACCCAGCAGGAGAAGAGAAATAATAAAGATCAGAGCAGAAATCAATGAAATAGAAACCAAAAGAACAGTAGAACAGATCAACGAAACTAGGAGCTGGTTCTTTGAAAGAATTAACAAGATTGATAAACCCCTGGCCAGACTTATCAAAAAGAAAAGAGAAATGACCCAAATCAACAAAATCATGAATGAAAGAGGAGAAATCACAACCAACACCAAAGAAATACAAACAATTATAAGAACATATTATGAGGGCGCCTGGGTGGCTCAGTTGGTTAAGCGACTGCCTTCGGCTCAGGTCATGATCCTGGAGTCCCTGGATCGAGTCCCGCATCGGGCTCCCTGCTCAGCAGGGAGTCTGCTTCTCCCTCTGACCCTCCCCCCTCTCATGTACTCGCTCTCTCTCATTCTCTCTCTCAAATAAATAAATAAAATCTTTAAAAAAAAAAAAAAAAGAACATATTATGAGCAACTCTATGCCAGCAAATTAGATAACCTGGAAGTAATGGATGCATTCCTAGAGATGTATCAACTACCAAAACTGAACCAGGAAGAAATAGAAAACCTGAACAGACCCATAACCACTAAGGAAATTGAAGCAGTCATCAAAAATCTCCCAACAAACAAAAGCCCAGGGCCAGATGGCTTCCCAGGGGAATTCTACCAAACATTTAAAGAAGAATTAATACCTATTCTTCTGAAACTGTTCCAAAAAATAGAAATGGAAGGAAAACTTCCAAACTCATTTTATGAGGCCAGCATTACCTTGATCCCAAAACCAGACAAAGACCCCATCAAAAAGGAGAATTACAGACCAATATCCCTGATGAACATGGATGCAAAAATTCTCACCAAAATACTAGCCAATAGGATCCAACAGTACATTAAAAGGATTATTCACCACGACCAAGTCGGATTTATCCCTGGACTGCAAGGTTGGTTCAACATCCGCAAATCAATCAACGTTATACAATACATTAACAAAAGAAAGAACAAGAATCATATGATCCTCTCAATAGATGCAGAAAAAGCATTTGACAAAGTACAGCATCCGTTCTTGATCAAAACTCTTCAGAGTATAGGCATAGAGGGTACATACCTCAATATCATAAAAGCCATCTATGAAAAACCTACAGCGAATATCATTCTCAATGGGGAAAAACTGAGAGCTTTCCCCTTAAGGTCAGGAATGCGGCAGGGATGTCCACTATCACCACTGCTATTCAACATAGTATTGGAAGTCCTAGCCACAGCAATCAGACAACAAAAAGAAATCAAAGGCATCCAAATCGGCAAAGAAGAAGTCAAACTCTCACTCTTTGCAGATGATATGATACTTTATGTGGAAAATCCCAATGACTCCACCCCAAAACTGCTAGAACTCATTCAGGAATTCAGTAAAGTGGCAGGATATAAAATCAATGCACAGAAATCAGTGGCATTCCTATACACCAACAACAAGACAGAAGAAAGAGAAATTAAGGAGTCGATCCCATTTACAATTGCACCCAAAACCATAAGATACCTAGGAATAAATCTAACCAAAGAGGCAAAGGATCTGTACTCAGAAAACTATAAAATACTCATGAAAGAAATTGAAGAAGACACAAAGAAATGGAAAAACGTTCCATGCTCATGGATTGGAAGAACAAATATTGTGAAGATGTCAATGCTACCTAGAGCAATCTACACATTCAATGCAATCCCCATCAAAATACCATCCACTTTTTTCAAAGAAATGGAACAAATAATCTTAAAATTTGTATGGAACCAGAAAAGACCCCGCATAGCCAGAGGAATGTTGAAAAAGAAAAGCAAAGCTGGCGGCATCACAATTCCGGACTTCCAGTTCTACTACAAAGCTGTCATCATCAAGACAGTATGGTACTGGCACAAAAATAGGCCCATAGATCAATGGAACAGAATAGAGAGCCCGGAAATGGACCCTCAACTATATGGTCAACTAATCTTTGACAAAGCAGGAAAGAATGTCCAATGGAAAAAAGACAGTCTCTTCAACAAATGGTGTTGGGAAAATTGGACAGCCACATGCAGAAGAATGAAACTGGACCATTTCCTTACACCACACACAAAAATAGACTCCAAATGGTTGAAAGACCTCAGTGTGAGACAGGAGTCCATCAAAATCCTAAAGGAGAACACAGGCAGCAACCTCTTCGACCTCAGCCGCAGCAACTTCTTCCTAGAAACATCGCCAAAGGCAAGGGAAACAAGGGCAAAAATGAACTACTGGGACTTCATCAAGATAAAAAGCTTTTGCAAAGCAAAGGAAACAGTCAACAAAACCAAAAGACAACTGACAGAATGGGAGAAAATATTTGCAAATGACATCAGATAAAGGGCTAGTATCCAAAATCTATAAAGAACTCATCAAACTCAACACCAAAAGAACAAAGAATCCAATCAAGAAATGGGCAGAAGACATGAACAGACATTTTTCCAAAGAAGACGTCCAAATGGCCAACAGACACATGAAAAAGTGCTCAATATCGCTCGGCATCAGGGAAATCCAAATCAAAACCTCAATGAGATACCACCTCACACCAGTCAGAATGGCTAAAATTAACAAGTCAGGAAATGACAGATGTTGGCGGGGATGCGGAGAAAGGGGAACCCTCCTACACTGTTGGTGGGAATGCAAGCTGGTGCAGCCACTCTGGAAAACAGTATGGAGGTTCCTCAAAAAGTTGAAAATAGAGCTACCATATGATCCAGCAATTGCACTACTGGGTATTTACACCAAAGATACAAAAGTAGGGACCCGAAAGGCTACGTGCACCCCGATGTTTATAGCAGCAATGTCCACAATAGCCAAACTGTGGAAAGAGCCAAGATGTCCTTTGACAGATGAATGGATAAAGAAGGTGTGGTATATATATATATATATATATATATATATATATACAATGGAATATTATGCAGCCATCAAAAGGAATGAGATCTTGCCATTTGCAACGACGTGGATGGAACTGGAGGGTATTATGCTGAGCGAAATAAGTCAAACAGAGAAATACATGTATCATATGACCTCACTGATATGAGGAATTCTTAATCTCAGGAAACAAACTGAGGGTTGCTGGAGTGGGGGGTGGGGTGGGAGGGATGGGGTGACTGGGTGATGGACACTGGGGAGGGTATGTGCTCTGGTAAGCGCTGTGAATTTTGCAAGACTGCTGAATCTCACATCTGTACCTCTGAAACAAATAATGCAATATATGTTAAGAAAGAAAAAAAGAAGAAGAAGAATGTAGCAGGAGGGGAAGAATGAAGGGGGGGAAATCGGAGGGGTAGACGAACCATGAGAGACGATGGACTCTGAAAAACAAACTGAGGGTTCTAGAGGGGAGGGGTGTGGGAGGATGGGTAGCCTGGTGATGGGTATTGAGGAGGGCACGTTCTGCATGGAGCACTGGGTGTTATACACAAACAATGAATCATGGAACACTATATCTAAAACTAATGATGTAATGTATGGGGATTAACAACAATAAAAAATTTAAAAAAAAAAAAAAGAAAGAAAATCTTCCAGCAAAGGAACTCTTATAATCTAATGCTTTCACTGGTGAAATCTACCAAATATTTAAAGAGGGAATGAATACTCATCCTTCTCAAGTTTCTTTTTTTTTTTTTTTAAATAGGAGATTAAACACTTCCTAACATATCTTATAAGGCTAGCATTACCCTGATATCAAAGCCAAACAAAGACATCTCAAAAACAGGAAACTACAAACCAATATCCTTAATGAATATAGATGCCAAAATCTTCAAAACTACTAGAAAACTGAATTCAACAGCATATTAAAAGGATTATACACCATAAACCAGTGTTACTTATCAAGTTTGCAGGATACAAGGTCAACACACATAATCAATTTTGTTTCCTCATACCTGCAATGAACAATCCAAAAAGGATATTGAGAAGGCAACTGCATTTACGATAATGTTTCAAAGAATTAAATACTTAGGAATAAATGTAACCAAAGGAATAAAAGACTTGTAGACTAAAAATGACAACACATTGCTGAAAGAAATTAAAGAACTAAAAAAAAAGGACATCTTGTGTTCATGAACTGGAAGACTTAATTGTTAAGATGTAAATACTACCCAAACTTACCTATAGATTCATTATAATCTCTATCAAAATCCTAATGATGTTTTTTGCAAAAATATAAAAATTGATTTTAAAATTCATATGGAATTTTGAAGTGTTCTAAATTGCCAAAACAATATTTAAAAAGAACAAAGTTGGAGGATTCATCTTCCTCACTGAAGAATTTACTACAAATCTACAGTAATCAAAACAGTGTAGTACTGGCATTAAGACAAACATATAAACCAATTGAATAGAATAGAGAGCCCAATAACAAATTCTCACATATATAAACAAATGATTTCAACAGGGTTCCAAGACCATTCAATGGTGGAAATAATAGTCTCTTCACAAAATGGTGCTATAACAGGTAGGTATCCACATGCAAAGAAAATGAAGTTGGCCCCCTACCTTATACATATACAAAGACTAACTAAAAAGGGAAAAACAATCTAAATTAAATAACTAAAACCATAAGATGCTTAGAAAACATAGGGGGTAAATCATGACCTTCAATTTGACAGTGGACTCTTAGATATGACACCAAAATAACAAGCAACAAAAGAAAAAAATAGACAAATTGGACTTCTCAAAATTAAAAATGTTTTACAGCAAAGGACATTATTAAGAAAATGAAAAGATAGCCTATATAATGAGAGAAAATATTTGTAAATCATATATCTGATCATAGTCTAGTATCCATAATATATAAAGAACTCTTTCATCTGAACAACCAACAGGCAAACAACCCAATTAAAAATGAACCAAGGTTTTAAATAGACATTTATCCATGATATATACAAATGGCAAAAGTACATGAAATGTTGCTCAATATCATTACTAATTAGGAAAATGCAAATCAAAACCCTACATAACATGGGTATCACTGCATACCCATCAGGATGGCTATAACTAAAACAAAACTACTCTAAAAAGTAACAAATTTCAGCAAGGACATGGAAAAATTGATGATGATAGCAATGTGAAATGGCTCCACCATGAGGAAATATTTTGGGATTCCTCAGAGAGTTAAATATATAATTACCATATGACTCCGATATTCCACTCCTAGGTATACACCCAAAAGAACTGAAAACAGATAAACAAGTACATTTATGTACGTGCATGTTCATAGCAGCACTATTCATAATAACCAAAAGGTGGAAACAGCTTAAATGTCTTTCAACAAATGGCCAGATAAACACATTATTGTATATCCATACAATGAAAATATTACTTAACCATTAAAAAAATGAAGTACTGATACATGCTACAACATGGATGAATTTCTAAATCATTATGCTAAGTGAAAGTAGCCATACGCAAAAGATCACCTGTTGTATTATTCCATTTTTATGAAGTACATGTATTAGGTATGTATAGTTGAGTCCATAGAAACAGACTGCAGATTAGAGGCTGCTAGTGTCTGGGCTGGGGAGAGAATTGGGAGCTTGTGCTCAACAGGTACAGGGTTTCCTTTTGGGATGATGAAAATGTCCTGGGACTAGATAAAGGGGGCAGTTCCGTAACACTGTGAATGTACTAAATGCCGCTCAACTGTTCACTTTAAAATGGTTAATTTTATATTCTGTCAATTTTACCTCAATAAAGTTTAAAAGAAAACATTAAGAATGATAAAAGTGTATCTTTGGGGCGCCTGGGTGGCTCAGTCGTTAAGCGTCTGCCTTCGGCTCAAGTCATGATCCCAGGGTCCTGGGATCGAGCCCCGCATCGGGCTCCCTGCTCAGCGGGAAGCCTGCTTCTCCCTCTCCCACTCCCCCTGCTTGTGTTCCCTCTCTCGCTGTGTCTCTCTCTGTCAAATAAATAAATAAAATCTTACAAAAAAAAAAAAAAAAGAATGATAAAAGTGTATCTTTAATTGTCTACTTCTTATCAACTCCAAAATTATCAGTCTAGGTGCTGTCTTATCTAGACTACTGCTCTCTCACCTACACTTTTAATACCCCAGGTACTCTTTCTACTTTCACTGAAGTGCAAACACACACCTATCTATGAGTCATCCTTTTAAAATATAAATCTGCTTATGGCATTCACCAGCATTCCACCACAAATAGCTTTTTTTTTTTTTTTTTAAGGTTTTATTTATTTGACAGAGAGAAAGACAGCCAGAGAGGGAACACAAGCAGGGGGAGTGGGAGAGGGAGAAGCAGGCTTCCCATGGAGCAGGGAGCCCGATGCAGGGCTCGATCCCAGGACCCCGGGATCATGACCTGAGCCGAAGGCAGACGCTTAACGACTGAGCCACCCAGGCACCCCACCACAAATAGCTTTTTAATATGCATAAAATAAAATCTGAAGTCCAGGTATCATCTGTTACTTATCTACCTTGCTTTCTCTCTTGACCACCCAGTTTGATCAGGTACACTGACCCATGCTCATTATTCTTTGACCATAACAAGTCAACCCCTGCTCAGGACCTCTGTATCAATGTTCTGTCTTACTGGTAGCCTCTTCCCACAGACATCTGCATATGCTTTCACTTTATGTCTCTATTCATTTGTCATCCCTTAAAAAGGGCTATTAATTAGCACCCCTCATTGCTGTCTATTTTTTACTCTACTGCTTTGTTACAGTGCTTACTTCATCTATCATTATATATTTATTTTTCATTTATTTCAATCCCCTCTAAGTTTTAAGGTCTTAAGTATAAGGATTTTGTCTGGTTGTTGTTTTTATATTTGTATCCTCCGTGCATAGAAGAGTGCCTAGCCCAGAGAAGTTACTCAGCAAATATCTGCAGTTGTTAAATTAATAAATGTACATAATATCAATGAAAATTTTTTAAGTCATAAAAAGTCTAGAAGGAAGAGCATTGTGATTTATAAGAGAAATCCTAAACTAGACCCGCACTTCTTTTGGTGTTGAACCAATCTTTCTGAATTTCAAATTTTTAAAATGGAAATGAAAGTCTTGCATTTTTCCTTTCAGCTTTAAAGGTAAATGTTTCCTAGGAAGATTTAATAGCTTTCATCATATATTAATAGTCAATCCTTTTTAAAGTAAGAAAACTGATTACATGACCTCTCCAGGTTACTTGAATCTACGTATTATTGTTTGTTTTATTTCCTTTCATCACTTTACTTTTTTTTAAAGGGTTTGCATTTATGAGGTAAAAAAAAGTTGATATAACTATAAAATTGTGATAATCTGAATTTTTATCTTTAAGAATTTTAGGAAAAATTCAATATACATTATAAAAAAGAAGACAAACATAAATAAACACAACTTATAAGAGTTATTCTTTCCTCATTGTTCTTGAGAACATGTTAGGCCCACCTGTGTTGGTCATGGAGATGTTCACTGAAACCCATGTAGGTTCTGATGGTAGAGGGAAATACAGAGTTGCCTGGGCCATAGAAACCTTTATGACCTGTCAATTCTTGTGTGTCCACGGAGTCATTTGGTTCAGCTGCTCCTCAACACTATAAGGAAAAAAAGAACTTATTTGAGGAAATCTTACAGATGAAGAAAAATCTTGTGGAATTTTCTGCAATTGCCCATTTCACACCCAACCATGGTGAGAGGAGCTGGATGGACTATATAATCAGGTGCACCACTCTCTCATAGACACTTCCGTAAAGAAGAAAAGTTACTGATGAAAGCCAGGGGATGTGTGTATGCGCACTGGTGAGCAGCTGAGGTTTCATCTCATTTTCAGTGACTGTAGAATGAAGGACAACAGGGGAGCAGGCCATAAACCTGAGCTCCCTCTGCTCCTTTCCAGAAACTGAAGAAAACATCAAAAAGAATGAAAGTGACTGAATATCCCACAGAAAAGTATTGTATATTCTTGCTTTGGGTCACAGCCATGGCTTGCATCATAAAATAAAAGCTTTCTAATATAACATTTACGAATGCCTTGGTCTTCCATTATATATTTGAGAAGTTGTGAAAAATCTGTATGTACGTTAGGAGTAATTATAAGCTATGGATCAATTTATATTTTCTTATGAGATCTGAGATGTAATGACCAAATCTTTAATTGTTACTTCTCAGCTTTATTCTTCCCCTTCACTAATTTGAAAGGTGTTCCCTCATAACTGTACACAGTAAATGCACGATAGCTGTCATTCAAAGAAGTTACTTGCACTAGCTGAAGAATGCGGTGCCAAGGACTTTAAAAAAAAAAAAAAGTGTTATCAGAGCACCTGTGTGGCTCAGTCGCTGAAGCATCTGCCTTTAGCTCAGGTCACGATCCCCGGGTCCCGAGTTGCTCTTGACCAGGGAGCCTGCTTCTCCTTCTGCCCCTCCCCTACTTATACGTGCTCTCTCTCTCTTCTCAAATAAATAAATAAAATATTTTAAAAAACCATTATGTTATTATTAGTAAATTAGCAGTTCTAATCCATTCATGGTGTTCGTTAAGTAAACATATTCCAAATAATAAATAGCATTAAGTAAATTATGGAGTTTCAAAAACTAGCTAAAATTTTTAAATTCCCTATTTGATAAAGTATAATGAAATATTTCTTTTCCCATTGCTCTAGATATAGCTCCTGAGATTCACTGAGGTTATATCTATGCCAGCACAAGTTTGAGTTCTCATTCAGAAATATTTTTCTAGCTTAAATCTGCACAGTATGAATAAAAAGCTTCCAAACTATTCTGGTTGTTTAAACACAATAACTGTTTCTTTTTCTCATGAACATGTCACTACTAGAAACAATCTTCAATGTTGTGCCCAACCTCCCATTCCATCCTATCCCCATCTCTGCCTTCACTGATTTCACTTCTAACAATTTGCGTCTTTCATCTAAACACAGCAAAAGCTGCGTAGGTTATCTGTTTCTGGCTTGGTGTTCCAAATTCATGTTTTGATGTTTACATTTTTCTGGAGTAAATATCGGTACATATTTCCAGAAAGAGTCCCCTGCAACTTTGTTATAGGTAGAAGAGATTTGTTTATTTCTCTTCGTAGCATAATCACCAGTGAGAAGACAGGATGTAGTACTTTGCCAAAATGCCCGTCCTATGCCTTTGTTTCTGGACATGGCTTTTTTATGTCACATGTGAATTAAGACTGATAGAGAGTTAATAGCCTAATTAATAAAGGCTTTCACGTAACCATTCAATTATGTTAGCATAAATGTCGCAGTCAAAAAAAATATTTACATAGCAACAAAATCCTGGTTTAGCAAACGATAGAAAAATGAGGAGAAAAATAATATCTTAGATTGGGGATATGATTAGATTGGATTATTCTGACAGGATTGGCACTTCAGATTTTATTCAGATGACCCAGGACAGCCCAACAGAAGCATTCAGCACTTCAGTTTCTGCGTCCCTGCTGCTCCTGACTAGCTAGTTGGGGCCGGAATCCTTTAACCTAGAATTATCATTTTCCTATACCTTTAAAGTTGCACTACATACACAGATGTTTACCCCAAGTTTCTAGCTAAACCAGAGGATAGGAAGAGAGTGCAGATTAACTTGCTTTTACAGTTGCATTCTCTCCTGTGATCATTAAATGTGTTTTATCTCTAACATGCTAAAATGCTACAATACCACAAGGGAGTACTAACTCTAGAATTAACCTGTTAACATCTAAGAAATCCTACAGATTTGTACTTTAAGGCCTCTTGCAAGATTTTGTTTTCAATGTTATTTTCCAAGAGATACTCCAAAGTTTTATTGGCAGAAATCCAGAGATATTCCTTAACCTTTCAGGAAGGCTGTGAACTTCCTATATTTAGAAATTTTGATTGTCATTATCAAAAATATAAGCAAGGTTTTCCTACGTCTAACTTTCAGTTCTATAACCCAAGTCAGATATGGAAAACATTGAGATGATCCAGAAAAAAATAATAAAAATTAAGAAGAGAAACTATGCCTATGCCTAAAGAGGTCACGTATTGAATGGAGCACTGGGTGTTATACGCAAACAATGAATGATGGGACACTACATCAAAAACTAATGATGTAATGTATGGTGATTAACATAACATAATAAAATAAAATTTAAAAAAAGAATAGAAAATATACCTAATGATGACTACTACTAGGAGAAATTGAAATACTCCTCTTTTTTAAAAATTTTATTTATTTATTCGTCAGAGAGAGAGAGAGAGAGCACAAGCAGGGGGAGCGGCAGGCAGAAGGAGAAGCAGTCTTCCCCCGAACAAGGAGCCCGATGAAGAACTCGATCCCAGGACCCCAGGATCATGAGCTGAGCTGAAGGCAGATGCTCAACCAACTGAGCCACCCAGGTATCCCGAAATACGCCTGTTTTTAATGAAAAAGATCTGAATGGTAATGATCAACTGTCTCATTTTCACAGAGAGTAAGAATTAATTAAACTAAACCATGAGGAATAATTTAGAGTTTAAGACTGTGAAAGACACAATTTATAGGATGGTTAAGACTAATGCAGATACTGAAGTTAATCAACCATACATTTCATGAGCACAGCAGTTATCCTTATAGTTTCAATGAGTAGCACAATGACTGTAGCCTCATAGTTATTTAAATTATATCTGTTGACTATAGCAATGAAAGAAAAAATTGAGATAGATTATTAGTAGCGCTGATTGCTTCCCAGATGAAGAGATTCCTCTCTCTGTAATAAATGTCTGCACTTACCTTACTCTTGGTAGCAACCTGTATTGTGAATTCACTTTATCAAGAACAAGACTACTTTAGGGTACGTGGGTGGCTTAGTCGGTTAAGCATCTGCCTTCGGCTCAGGTCATGATCCCAGGGTCCTGGGATCGAGCCCCGCATCAGGCTCTCTGCTCAGCTGGGAGCCTGCTTCTCCCTCTCCCTCTGCTCCTCCCCCCGCTCATGCTCACTCTCTCTCTCTCTGAAATAAATAAACAAAATCTTAAAAAAAAAAAAAAAAAAAAGACTACTTTAAAGAAAGACAAGAAAGAAATCATTCTAACCCAGCTGATTACAGGAGCCACTTGACTTCTTGGGATCCCGAAATGCTGTGTCTGGTTTTCTACTCTGTTTCTTCTTTCCCATTACTGTCTGGCTTGTTTTTTGTTGTGTTGTTTTGTTTTGTTTTTAATTTGTGTGTGTATGTGTGTGTTTTTCTTGCTGGTTGTGGGTTTATTTGTATTTTCGTTTTTGCTTTTGTTTCTGTGCTTGGCTTTCTCTGAGTAAGAAAGTCTGGACTTGTGTAACTCTGCTCCTGTTCTCCTATGTCCTCTGGCTTAGACTTCTGGAACTTGACATTGGATAGTATACTCTGAGCACATAACTCCTAACTTATGTATTAAGCATCTACATTAGCCTGGGCCATTTTTTCCCACAAATGAAACCTTTGAATTGAATGATGACAGTGTCCTGTCAATCTAGGACTAATCTTTTCTGTGTTGTCTGGATTCACTTGATGGCCCAAGTTCTGAGCTAACCCACCACTTGGACAGAAAGTAACCATATATTATTTAAGATATAGGAACAGAAGTAGACCTCTGGATCTGATGCTATCCTAGAATTCTTCAGCAGTCTCAGCTGGACTTCCTGAACCAATATTTGATTCTGATAATAATTCTGAGAGTTGACCTTAATTTCTTGATGGCAAGTGGTTCTAAAATGGGCTAATATGCACATATGTATGAATCATCCCACATAAGTTGTTAAAAAATTAAGTATTGATTTTTTTGAATACATTCAAATTTATTAATATAATTTCATTTTCAGGATAATAGTATTAATGGAATGGTAAAAAGAGGTTGAGCTCATGTTTATACATATCCTAAGGTTTATTCATTGAAGGAGCTGACACTTTTCTTCATCAAAAATGAAGTTGTGAACTACTATGTTAGGAATTAAGGGTATTAGATGTGGTCAATTACCTCTTATCTATACCTCTGTGTATTAATTTCTTCCACTATTACTACAAATTTAATGACTTAAAACAATATAAATGTATGGTCTTACAATTCTGGAGATCATTATTCCAAAATGTGTGTCACTGAGATAAAGTCAAGGTGTCTGTGGGGCTCTGTTCCTTTTGAAGGCTCTAGAAAAAAAAAAAAATCCGTGTCTTTCCCCTTTCCAGATCCTAGAAGCTGCCTGCATTCCTTGGCTAGTGCCCCCCTTCCATGTTCAAAGCTAGCAATGGTGGATTGAGTCTTCATAGCACATCATTCTAAAGTTGCGTCATTCTTGCATCTTCTCTAACTCTTGTGCCCAACTCTTCCACATTTAAAGGAAATTTGTGATTATATTGGGTCCATCCAGATATTCCAGGATAGTCTCTTTATTTTTAAGTCAACTGATTAGCAGCCTTAATTCCATCTGCAATCTTAATTCCCTCTAGTCATGAAATACAACATAGTCATGGGTTCTAGGAATTTGGATATAAACATCTTTTGGGTGGGAGAAAGGCACTATTCTATCTACCATACTCTGCTTTGCTTTTCAGTCAACCATATTTCTAAATTTTTCTCTACAACTATTTCAAGCTAGTTTCAGCTACTTGTTCATACTGAGAGGATGTTGGGGTTTAGAAAGAAGGGGAAATCAGATATTCTTTTGCTTGGGCAATATATCCAGCAGCCACTCTTTTTCCTCCTATTCCATATTAATTAGTTTTCTCCAGCAATTCTATTAACTTTGTTAAAAAATTCCCTTCATTAAATTTCATCTACTTAAAATTCCAAATTGTTTCTGTATTCCTGACTGAGCTTTGACTCATGGAGTTCTTGGTACATGGCTGGTCCTAGGAAATAGACCTCAACAATGAGAGAGTGGAAATTAGTTGCTTATCTGTTAGAGAATAAATATAGCAATAATATCCTTGCAAACAGAAAACAGGATAACAAGTATGTATGGCCTGCAGTGGGATAATTATTACATGTATTATTGTGTGTTTTAGCTTTGGAAGAAGTGGTTATTGAAGGAAAAGCTTTGGAAAATCAAGCAACTGTTGTATCTTTCAAGTGTGTTGATAATGATAACAACAAGATAACAAGATTCTTTGCTATCTTACTGAAATAGAGTTTAGAAAAAGTATATGATAAACTCAGGGACTTAAACTTGACATTCAAAGTAAGGATAGAAAACCAGAGTGCTTATACACGGGTAGAGTGAGCAACTTACTTGTAAATTGAATTCATAACCTGACCAGATTACTCATATTAAGATTAGGGCATTAATTGGAAAGGAAGGGGACCCTAAGATTTGAGATAGCAAGCTTTGATCACATTTATATAAATATGAGAACACTGAGTTCCAAAACCTTCATCTGTAGGGTTGTTTAGCAAGGGGATACATATCCTCCTCAGGATTCATCCCCAAATCTCATTGCTTCTGATCCAGAGATTGGGACTACACCATGTCTAGGAAGATCTTTTAAAATAATTTGGATACCAAAATAATTGAAAAATCTTGTTAATTTTTATCAGCAGGAGTGCAAAACGTATGTGCAGAAATTAATTCTAAAGGCTGATTTAAGAAGCATCAGTAAAATAAATGTCACAGAAATGAAAAGAACAACATAAGTAGTATAGTCAATAATAAACATTGTATGGTGACATGTGGTGACTACATTTATTGTGATGAGCACTGAGTAATGTATAGAATTGTTGAATCACTATATTATACACCTGAAATTAATATAACATTGTATGTCAACTATACTTCAGTAAAACATTTTTAAAAAGAAATTTCAGGCCGACTGTATCCATAAGAATGTACTTATCAGACATTTTGCACTTCATAAGCTTACTAAAGTTGTATAAAGTGGCCTTAACAGTCTGAATGAAATTTGAGTTCAATGGTAACCTCTACTCAATTAGGTCAAAATCCCAGAACTTCTCTATCATTCATTATGTGGAGAAAAGAATCAAAAGACTAAGAAGATAGGAATGTTGTTTGGATTTCTATATTTTACCTTTTCATCCTGTCCCACCACCACCTCCTGCTGACTCTGCCAACAAGAAGGCCCAGAATACTCTCCCTCACAAATGCATTGAGAAACAATTAATTTGGGAATACCCAGCAACTTACAAAAGTATTACTTAATCTATATTATGGGGAAAAAAATTCGAAGTCTGGTTAGTAGAAACCTGACTTGTATAATTTTACTTGGAAGTAATTACCTGTTACCCATTTTCCAGGCTTAAACCAATTCGTACTTGTGTTGAGAGTGTTGAGACAATTCTCTATGGGTCTTTCTTTCTTTCTTTCTTTTTTTTTTTTTTTTTTTTTGGCAAGTCTTTGAGCAGAGGCATAAACAACTTTTTGTCCTGGACTATCTTTACAAAGATATTTATATAACAAACTACTGTGGAAGATAGAGATAGTACCTCCTTTTGGGGCAAAGGACAGATATGTTTTTTGTCAGGATAATAAAGATAATGTCTTGTTCTAAGGTGAAGGTCAGGCAGGTTTGTTCACAATCTGTTATAGAAGAGTAGAGTTCTTAAACTTGGTGTTCTTTACCTGAGATGCTAATCCACTTCATGCATAGCATCTACCTGGGTCAATTCACATGACCCTGTGGAAATTGTGGGCAATGGAACAAATGCAAACATGAAACTTATTAGCTACTGGGCTTTGAGCAATAAAATCTTTTGTCTTTGACTCAGGAGTCTCTTGTCTTTTGCCAGCATCCATGAAATTGTGACAGGTTAGCTTGTTAGATTGCAAACAGGATACAATTGTAGATTTCTCACGGTTCTTGACAACCTGAAGCTCTATGATTGAAATGGAGACTCATTTCCCTAAATGAAAGAGTGATAAATTGAGTTTTGTTCCAGGTGGGTCTCACACAGGGCCCAGCAGATTCTCAAACTACCCTGTTTATTTTTCCTGTCCTTGAATGCCTCTTTGGGATAGGCATGGCAACTTACAGAATCTCCACAATGGTTCCTTGGCAATCAGGCTATGCATAGCAAGAAAAACTAAGGGTAAACTTCTAGCATAGAATTTATTATCAAACAGCAAACTAAATGTACCATATTCCTAAGAGAATTTCAGAAGTTAGTACCACTAAAAAAGACTTAAAAGACATAGGAGTGTGATTCTTACCACATCGTCATTTAAGCTGCTGTTCAAAGGTACAAAAGCCAAATAGACCTCTGATAATTATTAAAGATTAACATAACCTTAAATCAAGAGGCACCTGATTTATTGGAGCAAATTAATTTCTCCATACCTTTAAAAGCCAATTATTAAGTAGGGTCAGAAGAAGTTTGTGTTCAACTAGCAGGATCAACATTGTACCTTCAGTGTTTTACCAGAATTCCTGCTCTCTGACATAATGTTATTTGAATGTATCTGAATGTACATCTATTATGGGTTGAATTGTGTCTCCCAAAAAGATGTGTTGAAGTTCTAACCCCCAGTACCTGAGAATGTGACCTTATTTGGAAAGCTTCATTATGTATAGATGTCATCAGTTAAGATGAGATCTTACAGAAGTCGAGTGGGCCCCTTATTCACGATGACTGGTGCCCTCCTAAGAGGATGGCCATGTGAAGATACAACACACAGGGAGAACCCCATGTGAAGACAGAGCTGGGATTCGATGCATCTACAAGCCCAGGAATGTCAAGGATGGCTGCCCATCACCAGAAGGTAGGAGAGTGGCACAGAACATTCTTCCTCAGAAACTTCAAAAGGAAACAACCCTGCTGACACCTTGACTTTTAGCCTCCAGTACTGTGGAAAAAGTACCTTCTTGTTTTAAGCCACTCAGTTTGTGGCACTTTGTTATGGCAGCAGACAGAACTAAAACATTCACAGAACTTTACACTGATTTACTGTATGAGGGACTCATGCTGATCAGACCTGGTGAGCAGGAATAACAAGTACTGTAGGTGCTTTAACAAGACACTCATGTGACAGAATTTGTCAATAAAGCTCTGGAATAATTCAGTGATGGTCACATTGATGACGCTTCTAGTGAAACATTTTGAATAAGATGGGCCTTGAAAGTTGACTGATACAGAAAATGTTGCAAAAGAAGACAGAATTTCCCCAACAATTGGAGAAAACATGAATAACAGCAAAAGAGAGAGAGGAGGGGAGAGAATAATTTCTTATTTTTACAAGGGTGTATTTAAAAAAAATAGAGTTGTTACCATACATTAGTTATATTTCTCCAACCACATAAGGAGATTATATACCTCTAAGATCTGGACTGTACCTTCCTCTTTAATAATAAACAGTATTTAACATATGCTTGGTGTTCATAGGTTCAACAAGTATTTGGATGTCTCTAGTTTTTATCATATGCACTTAAGTAATTAATACTTGTTGAAGAGCTCTTTTATACTATCTGGGTCCAAAGAAGTTGAAATCCTTTAAGAAGATTGCAAAATGTATGTAACAAAGCATGGCATTTCTATAAAAGAACTGATTAAATGCTTAGGTAAAATATTGAAAGTCACGATCAAATCTAAACTGTTTTATCGGAGAAGAGTTTGTAGGTCTGAGTATTGGGCTCAGAGCTAAAGAGAGTATTTAACCGAGCAGAGTGTCTTCACCTCTTATTCCAGCCTGAAAGCAGCGATTTAAAATCCTCAGTAGGTATTTAAGGGGTCACTTTCTCTGACTCTCCAGTGGGAAAAGAGAAAGCAGGTTCCAAAGAACAGGTTGACCTCTGACCCTGAAAGCACCACTGGACTGATTAGGAACAGAAGTTGTTTCTTTTGAGGGAAGAAATGAGTTGTTGCTTCTTTTGGGGTCCTCATTGTATCTGTCCTGGAGCAAAGCTAGATCAAACTTTAGGAAATCAATAACTCAGTGATTCTATTATTTAAGTTCCAATTATAAAGGTAGACTAGATGAGGTGGAGAAATGTCATTCCCTGCCCAAGGCTGCATTAGAAACCCCTGTCACAGGTAGAATTAGAACACAAGCCTCCTTCCCAGTATTAAGAGTCACACTCCTATCTGTCATATTCTTTTACTTACCTAAAACAGCTCTTTTTCATATTTAAATAATACATATATTTGAAAGGGTAAAAGCTACTGGTATATAATCTCATTTTCTGTGTCTTATAAGCCAGACCGCTCCCCAGAGTCTCGTAAATGATGAGAGAAATTCTTCAAATCATGATACTGTGAATTTAATGTCATCTAAAAGAAGGATTCTTTGTGCTAAAAGCAGGTGTGCCGGTGTGAATATGTAGCTGTCCCATATTGAGGAGCCATATATTTCACAGTTAGGTTCTACACACAGAAATAAACAGCCATATGGCAAACAAACTCACTTTTTACTGCTTCATTTTATTTGTTTCAAAATAGTGCAATGCCACAAATCCAGAATATTAACAACGCTCCATCTGGAAAAATGAAAGTTTTGGAGCCCCGAACCAGCACGTTAGCATCCCCACAAAACTTTGGAACTTCAGTTGACTCTAGACTTGGAACAGGCTTTATATCAACCCAGCATGTCTTCCTAATATTATGCTAGTGGCTCAGATAAAAATGTGTATAAAATGGGAAAATTTTATAATTCTGGAAATATTTTAAAAAGTTGACCCCTTTATAGACTGCGCTATGGTCTATAAAGGGGGTCGTAGTCTAATGTCTAATAGAGAATGTTATAATCTTTATTAATAAATAGCTTTATAAATTTAGCTAGCTTTATTTGCCCCTATTTTGCAAATGAGATAAAAGAATGTACAGAGTGTTCTGTGGGTATGTCTGATCTGCATTCGGAATCCTAGCTATTTAGATGAGAAATGAGTGAATGATGCTTTCTTGGTTCAACAAAAATTTTATTTAGATTTATTGGGATTTTCTAGGTAGAGTATAAGAGATGAAAATGAATAGAAGATGAGTTCTGATTTCAAGGGACCTTACTAAATATAAGTATCTATAATATATTTCAAAGGATCTGAAGTTCTGTTAAGTATATGCTTCATCTGATGAGATGTTAAAGGTGTTAATTGGAACTGACATCTTTTTTTGACCATTAGGAAGGTGCAGAATTTGTATGGTGGAATCAGGAAAATCAAGAACAACCAAAAGAAATTCAGGATTATGTGTTTATGGAAAGCATATTGTTGGTTTATTTTCTGTTTTCTGTTTTTGTTTTCCTTTAAACCATATTAAAGGCATTTAACTGTAAAGTATTATCATAACCTGCATGACACATACACAGTTTACCGAACATTTGTCAATCCAATGCACATTAAGGAATCATTTAATATAGGTTAAAAGAATGAAACATTAGTAGTGGTGCAGAAACTCCTTGTATGTCACTTTGTTTTTATTTTATTATATTTTATTTATTTATTTATTTATTTATTTATATTATGTTCAGTTAACCAACATATAGTACATCATTAATTTTTGATGTAGTGTTCCATGATTCATTAGTTGCATATTATTTATTTTAGAGAGAGAGAGAGAGTGAGCAGGGGGAGGAGCGGAGGGTGGGGGGAGGCAGAGAATCTCAAGCCGACTCCACACTGAGCTTGAAGTCAGACACAGGGCTCATCTCACAACCCTGGGATCACAACCTGAGCCAAAACCAAGAGTCAGATGCTTAACTGACTGAGCCACCCACATGCCCCTGTTTGTTGGTTTTTTATTTTAATTCCAGTATAGCTAACATACAATGTTATATTAGTTTCAGGTGTACAATATAGTCATTCGACAATTCTATGCATCACCAGTGCTCATCACAAATGCCGTCCTTAATCCCCAACACCTATTTTACCCATTCCCCCTCACCCCTCCCCTCTGGTAACCATCAGTCTGTTCTTTATAGTTAAGAGTCTGTTTCTTGGTTTGCCTGTCTTTTTATTCCTTTTGCTCATTTTTTTCTTTCTTAAATTCCACATGAGTGAAATCATATGGTATTTGTCTTTCTTTGATTTATTTCACTCAGCTCTATACACTTTCTAGCTAGATCCATATCATTGCAGATAGCAAGATTTCGTTCTTTTAATGGCTGAATAATATTCCATTGTATATATATACCACCTTTTCTTTATCCATTCATCTATCATTGGACATGTGAGCTGTCTCCATAATTTGGCTATTGTAAATAATGCTGCTATAAGCATAGGGATGCATGTACCCCTTTGAATTAGTGTTTTTGTATTTTGGGCGTAATTCCCCAGTAGTGCAATTACTGGACCACAGGGTAGTTCTATTTTTAACTTTTTGAGGAAACTCCATACTGTTTTCCAAAGCAGCTACACCAGTTTGCATTCCCACTAATAGTGCAAAAGGGTTCCTTTTTCTCCACATCCTCACCAACACCTGTTGCTTCTTGTGTTTTGATTTTAACCATTCTGGTAGGTGGGAGGTGATATATCATTTTGGTTTTGATTTGCATTTCCCTGATGATTTTTCATGTGTCTGTTGGCCACCTGCATATCTTTGGAGAAATGTCTCTTCGTGTCTTCTGCCCATTTTTTAATTGGATTATTTGGTTTTTGGGTGTTGAGTTGTATCAGTTTTTTATATATTTGGGATACTAACCCTTTATTGGATATGTCATTTGCAAATATCTTCCCGCATTCAGTAGTTTGCCTTTTAGTTTTGTTGTTTCCTTCACTGTGCAGAACCTTTTTATTTTGATGTAGTACCAACAGTTTATTTTTGTTTTTGTTTCCCTTACTTCAGGAGACATATCTAGAAAAATGTTCCTATGGCCAATGTCAGAGACATTACTGTCTGTGCTCTCTTTTAGGATTCTTATGGTTTCAGGTCTCACATTTAGATCTTTAATCCATTTTGAATTTATTTTTGTGTATGGTGTAGAAAGTGATCCAATTTCATTCTTCTGCATGTGGCTGTCCAGTTTTCCTAACACCATTTGTTGAAGACACTGTCTTTTTCCCATTGGATATTATTTTCTGCTTTGTCAAAAATTAATTGACCATATAATTGTGGGGTTATTTCTAGGTTTTCTATTCTGTTCCATTGATCTATGTGTCTATTTTTTGTGCCAGTACCATACTGTTTTGATTACCACAGCTTTGTAATATAACTTGAAGTCTGGAATTGTGATACCTCTAGCTTTGCCTTGCTATTTCAAAATTTCTTTGGCTATATATGGTCTTTTGTGATTCTGTATAAATTTTAGGGTTGTTCTGTGAAAAATGCTGTTGGTATTTTGATAGGGATTGCATTAACTCTGTTGATTGCTTTGGGTAGTATAGATATTTTAACAATATTTGTTTTTCCAATCCATGAGCATGGAATGTCTTTCCATTTATTTGTGTCATCTTTAATTTCTTTCATCATTGTTTTATAGTTTCATAGTTTTTAGAGTACAGGTCTTTCACCTCTTTGGTTAGGTTTATTCCTGGGTATCTTATTATTTTTGGTGCAATTGTAAATAGGTATGTCACTTTGTGATTAAAATCCCTTTCTCCCAACCCCAGAAGGAAAAATTAAGCTTACCTATCATTATTTTCATGTTCCTTGTTTGTTTCTTAAGATTTTAGCACTTATATATCCATCTGTAAAAAATGAGTTTAGTTAAGGGGTCGGCAAACAGGATAGTAAATATTTTAGTCTTTGCAGGCCATAGGGATCTTTGTCACAACTACTCAACTCTGCCATTGTAACACAAAATAACCATAGATAATGTGTAAAGGAATAAGCATGTTTATGTTCCAATAATACCTGAAACTAATATAACACTGTATGTTAACTAACTGGAATTAAAATAAAAACCTAAATAAACAGATGATAAGCCAGACTTGACCTACAGGCCATAGTTGCTGAATCTTGGTTTGGTTTTTACTGCTTTTGAACTTGATGTAAACAGAATGATAGTTCACTATTTTTGGTTTTTAGCTTTTTATTTTTCTCACTCAACATTATGTTTGCAAAATAATTACACTGAAGCTATAGTCTGTTAATTTTCATTGTTTAATATTCTATTACATAGATATTTCATAATTCATTTTTCCATTCTAAACATTTGACTTGATGAACATTTGACTTGTTTAAAGTTCTTGGTTATTACAGCACTACTATGAATATTCTAGTATATGGATCCGGGTGCACATGTGAATGAGTTTAACCACTCTATATACCTATGAATATAATTACTGAGCCATAGGGTATGCATAACTTCAAGTATACTATTTAATGTCAACCTATTCTCCAAAGTGGTAGAACCCAGGACACTCTGGCCAGAATGGTAATGTGAGTTTCAGTTGTTCTCTATCCTTATAAATATTCAATTTTTGGTAGATTTTCTATGTGTACTTGAAAATAAAGTTTGCATGATATTTCTTTTTTTTTATTACTTTCACCCATTTTGTATTTTGTATTTTAGATTTGTCTCTTGTAAGTAGCATATAGTTGGTGTGATTTCTCCCAATGTGACAGGAAATTATTTAGTCCATTTGCACTGAATGTAATCATAACTGACATTTTGGATTTAAACTGTCCTGTATTGGGTTGTTTCCCAACTTTCTTTCATTCATTCTTTTATTCCTTTTTCTTTCTTTTGATTTGAATAAGTATTTTTTAACACTTCCTTTTTTAATCCTTTCCTATTTGGAATACTTAAACTGTGTTCTCTTTTGTGCTAGATGATCTCATACTGTTGTTTTCCAAATAAACATTATTGGTGGAAATTTTCTGAGATCTAGAATGAATGTGTTTTTTGCTACAAAAGATTTGCATTTACTTTTGTCAGAACAGAGGCCATCATCGGTTGCAGACTACCTCAGACCAAATCCATAGCTTTGAGTGTATCTGGTTATAACACAAGCTATGCACATCTGGATGCAAATCTAGGCAAGGGACACAGAGTCTCAGTTTGTGTGGTTGGTTTAATCTTTACTTCACTTCTTATACTCAGCTACTGGCCAAAATTAGCTAGTGGCTCTGAAATTTAGAGAAGGTGAGAGTGTTTAACATTTGTTAATCCTTAACTTAGAGTGGTCATTTTATTTCAAGCTTATTATGAAGGGGTTTTCTTTAAATGCCACATTATTGTCTCAATTTGGTCATATACTCAATTTGATGTCATATACTCATATTTGAACTAGGGGCAAATACCAAGATTTTTTTGGATATTATTCTCATTTCTTTAGGATAAACTCCTTCAGATTTTGGCCCAGCATCTCTTCATTTTCAGCTCAACCATTCAATGCTACTGAGATCAGTTTAAAAAATTTTATCTATAATATTTCTTTACTATTTTTTTCCATTGTTTGATTCACCCATTATTGCTGGGGGAAAAAACTCCACAGAAAATTTTATATCTAAATTTTAGTAGATTTAAGGCAACCATGGAAAAAATTTTTTGGAAAATCATACATTTATGCTATAATCTATAAAAATAGTACAATGGAATCTCCATCTATCAAAAGGAAAATGGTAAGAAAAAGTTCAATGGATTATCAACGGACCCAAGGAAGTTAAAAAAATAAATTAAAACTCAACAAAAATGGAAAATAATATTTGCAAGTTCTAATAACCACTTCTTTACTTACAAGGAAAAAATACAAAAAAATAAAGCAAGGTAGGAGATTCTACTTGGGAATGCCTATCGATATTAGAAGGAAATACCCAGATCCAATCTCAAATTTCCTCAGAATTTTCCTTTACTGGAAATATAAAACCTAAAAAAAAAAATCCCAAGTGAGAAGAGCTTTATATTGATCTTTGATAAGTAGACCAAGTGAAACACATACAGAACAGGTAAGTAGTTGCTAAGCAGTAAGTTGAAGTATGGAATGTTGTTGGATACTAACACCAAGGATATGAAGAAATAAAATATATTTATCACAGAAACATCAACAACATTTTCAACAAACATGACAGGATTGTGTGTCTGAAACAAAACAAAACAAAACAAAAAACCTCTAAAAGCTTAAATTGTAAAACATATTCACACATACTGCTACAAATGATCTCAAAACAGAGCAATGAAGCTGGCATCACAGCATTTTGGAAGTGATAAAAAATGGCATGAAGTTCAAGTGAATATGTGGGAAAGTCATGATTAAAACCAGTTTTTCTAACTTTAAATCATGTCCTCTTTTTCCTATGTTATACATTCACTTTTCCTTGAAGTGAAAAATGTCAGATATTTCTACTTATCTGGAACCAGAAAATGTGTAGATTCTTGCCCAATAATGAGGTATTTTTTAAAAGGAAAATACAGTTTATGTTAAATTACTATAATTTCCTACTAAGACTCAGTGGTAAATCTGATAGGCCAAAGGAAAAAAGGCAGATGTTATATTTTGATATTGGTTTTAAATTATATATGTCCTGAATTTAATGCAACCAAAGTCATTATATATTTTTTGACAGCAAGCTAAGTGGTGATGCACAAATGTATATCAGTGAACATAGCATGGTTCCGAACATCAAATCTTTAAGATATATTCTTCAGTCTAGCAATAGAATGATATTTGGGCTAAACGCAATTTATAAAAAGAGACAGAATGTAAGGAAGAAGTCATTGACCCTACTGAAGATGGCAGGAAACTTCTCACATAGGAAATAGTTGCCTAAACCAGGTCTAAAGGAAAAGCAGATACTAATTGGGAAGATCTGTTGTGTTTAAGGGAGAAAGCAAGGGCATTCCAGACTGAATGCATAACATTGACCAAAAAAAGACAGCATTCAGTAGCCTGGTGAATCCATGATCCCCAAGGAAATTTACTTTGATATGTTATATGAGATGTGAGGACGGGAGAGGTGTTAAATGGCCCTGGCCAATCAGATGAAGGCAGATACTGAGAAGGAGAGCCTAATAAACCCAAGATAATTAGCACTTAACCTATATTTAACGAGGAACTATTGTACGTTGAGTGGGAAGTAATATGATTAGAACTTCATTTAGAAAGTTTACTCTGGTAGTTAGAGGTCTCTGAGACTGGAGTAATAAAAGCCAGTTACATGTTGTCATAGTTCCATAGAAATAACATGAGCTGAACTGGGGGGTAGCTGAAGAAAATGCATTTCTTCAAGAAGCACAGAAAATTAAGTTCAGTTTGCTAATGCTAAAGAGTCTACACAGGAGAAAAGAGAATACAGACAATCAACTACCAGGCCAAAATCATCTAGAAACTTCTGTGTCTGTCCTTAAAACTTCTGTTAATTTGTCTCTCACTTGAATGGAGCCATTTGCATAAGAGGTTGGACAATTGGCTATGGAGACAGGTAAAGGCAAACCCAATGGCAGTATGGAACTATAAAAGAATGTCATAATTAATGAAATATAGCAGTTAGCTTTATTAGTGAACATAAACCTAAACTGAAGAATAATAAACTCTTACAGAACAACCAAGCTGGAAAAAAGACAGGGATGTGCTAAACCTCAGGAACACATAGAACTTTTCCCTGAACAGTGGTTTCCTCTTTCACTCTACACAAGGGGAAAAAAAATTTCACTAATATCTCCCAATTTCTATAGCTCACACCTTTGATATCTGAGAGAAGGATTGCTTCAACTCATTGGGCCCCCTTACAACCCAGGGGAAGAAACTGGCTCAGGCACATAGGGGCCAAAGAGCATTTGCTACATAGATGAAGGGACTGAGTCCAAGAAGAATGTGAGAGAAGGGACCCAGCTGCAGACACCCAGTCCCCTGGATGTCTAATACAAAAGAAAACTATAATCAGGCTGTAAACTCATAAGACTTAGTTTGTAACATTGACCAAAGAGCAGATAATAATAAATTATCATTTGAGTGTTTACTGTGTGCCATATGTTTTGTGAGATTTTTAGATCTCTCATCTCATTTAATTTTAGCAGTGGAAATTATTGCATTCTTACTTTAGAGATGAAAAACTAAGATATGGAGGGGTTAAATAACTTGTCCAATGTCACATGAACTCTAAGACCAGGATTTTAAACCATAGAGTAAAAGGTGTGAATTAGAAGCAAAGATATACGCGTTTTGTCATCCTGAGAAGGATGTTTTCATCAGATGATTCTCTACAATATTTTACCCTTGGTACCATACTATAATCTAGACAGGTAATCTTATCTAGGTCTTGAACAACTGAAAAGAGGGAGTATTGGAAATTTCTTTGGGAAAAAGAGACAGAGAGAGAAAGAGAGGGAAACAAACCATAAGAGACTCTTAAGGATAGAGAACAAACTGAGGTTGTTGGAGGGAGGTGAATGGGGGATGGCTAGATGGGTGATGGGTATTAAGGAGGGCACTTGTTATGATGAGCATTTTATATGTAAGTGATGAATCACTGAATTCTACTCCTGAAACCAATATTACACTGTATGTTAACTAACCAGAATTTAAATAAGAATATAAAAAAATGAAATGTTTTTGGTAATTCACTCTGGGATTTGAAACACTTTGAAACATAAAACTAAAATTTTAATGAAAATAACATATTTTTAAAATAATAGATAAGAGAATTAAATTTAATGGATCTAATTTACTCTGTGGAAAAATTAAAATTTCCTTATCACAAAAATGAACAAAATTTCCTGAAATAAAAAGCCAACTTCAGATGTCAATTCTATCTCCATTACTTTGCCAGTTTGTCTCCTCCTCTCAAAATCACATGCATGACACAATGATGAAAGAGATAAAGGCATTTACAAGTACAGGAAATCTCCATCCACACTATATGTTAAGGAAAAAGAAACTATTAAAAGCCTCTGATAGAAAGGAATTTCAGACAAATGCACCAGAGATGGGGCGAGATTAAGGAGGAACATCCATCATAGGTGCACAAATGATCTTCCTCTTTTCAGAAAGGAAACAAATATACCTAAGCCCCACTAATTCCCGGGGTTTAAAGAGCTGGTGAACTGTGGAGAGGTGTGTCAGGACTGGATTGTACATGTCAAAGTTACTTTGTCAGAATGAATGCAGAAAAAGTAAAGAGTAAGAAATAATAATTGAATGAATGAAGATAACTATTAAAATATACAAAATTCAAAATTATAAAACCATTCTTATAATATGAATGAAGAGTAAAATACCATGATTGAATAGAGTTTATTATTGGGATGATGCTTTAGCATTAGATATACACTGTCATTTGAATACGCCAAATAAGTAATCCTTATGGTCACCTTTATAGATACCAAAAGTTGTTTTAAGAAACATGTTTTTCCTAAGAAAAAGCTTGTAGAGATAAAGATATTTAAGTAAATGCACACATACATACAAACACATGAACACAGACAATTTATACAGTGGGCAGTGCAGAGAGGCAAGATATGACTGCTTACAACCATCTGTGAACAATTGGTAATTCTCAGGAGATGTTTATACACTGCAAAACAACAGAAAAACAGACAAAAGCATAATGTCTATAGAAGAACTACCCATAAACTGAAATAAAATTTCATCAATATTAAAAATTTAGTAGTTAAGCAACTCTTAAAAAATCACTTACTGAATAATTTAGACACAAAATTTGGAAAAAGTTTACACATCTTTAGAAGAAAGCAAAATCACATGGCCTCTATATAACAAGATCAGTAACCCAGGAAAATGGAATGTGCTGAAAAGAAAGCAAAGATTTAAAATCTGTAAAACTTAGTTAAGAAATGTGAGAGACATATTTAGCTGTTGCTGCTGTCACATTTGTTCTGACCTCCTAGACACATCAATTACATCATATAGTTAATGATTTTCTCTTTTCCCTATAGTTAATAACTTTACTCTCATTATTCTTTTTTCCTGGTCATTTTCATCCCTGACCTTAGATGGGATCTCAAGTTATCCTTTATATTTCCTATTCTACTAATATTATAAAGCTTTAAATTTTTTTCTTTTTACAGCTCCTGATGTAGATTTCAATTCTGCTATTGGATCTTTATGCTCTTTGCAATCTTGCTTTTACCTCATCCAAATCCCTTTTCAACTAATGCATTTGCCTTACTTATCTTTATAAATCATGTAGCTGGAGGAGAGTCTATGTCTTTCTACACACTTTAAGGGTGTCAAACATTCTTGTGAAATTTCTTCTAGATCTTGCAGTAGATATTTTTCAAAGGAATATTTTTCCTCTGATTCTTCTAGATGCTGACAACTTTGGCACAGATTTACCAGGCCTGTATTTTTGTTGGTTGGCAGGCAAGTTCTTTTCTTGCACAGTATTAGCCAATATGCATGATGCATGATTTGCCTTGCTCTCTTTTGAACTTTAGTGTCATTAAACCTACAATTTCCAGAACATATTATACTGCAATACCACTTCTTTCAAAGACTTTTTTTTTTTTTTTTTTACAATTGCAGTCTCTGGGAATACAGAAAAGTGGTGGCATGGGTCAGCATTCTGACTACTCTTCAGATTGATATTTTAATGACATAGAAGTTTAAACTAGATCTACATCGAAGAATTTCAATAGATATTAGTTTTTCTTTGTCCTCCAAATTATATGCATAAACCAATTCCAGATACACTAAATCAGAACCATCGGGAAAGGCAGATGGGGAGAGTGGGAAAGTATATATATATTTTCCACTCTCAGCAACATTAATCCTGGGTTTTGGTAAAGGACTATCTAATAGAGAGTTACCTGGTTTTCCAGGTAATACAGGCCCTGATTCTCAAACAAACAACAACAACAAAACCCACAAAACCCACAATGGAATAAACAATAAGAGACGTACATTTCTTTCCCTACAATTTTGTGTTTCATGAGAAGCCAAGAAATTATGGCCTGTCAAAGTCAAAGGCAATTTTTCTGTTTGGTTCCATTTTTCTTAGTAGGGATTCCTAAGTACATTTTGATGTCACATTGTCTGTAAATCTTAGTATGAAGCATGATTGTGAGTTTCTGACCTTTTTTAACTCATAAGTGGTTTTCATAAAAGTTTGGAAGACTATCAGGGGCTTTCAGATAGACAACATTTTGAACCAGAATTCCTGAATATTATTTTTAATGGTCCTTAGAACTATATTGTAGTTGTTTGGAAAATTCACTTGAAAAAAGATATATCTTGATTTATGTAATAAAAAGGAATTTATGTCCATTTAAGTGCTGCTTCACACTCTCCCAAATTGCACATTTATATGAGCTTAAGCATTTTGAATTATTTTTTTTCACATAAGGATATGCCACTTGCTTTACTATACATGGTTTTCACATAAGGATGTGCCACTTGCTTTAATGTCAATGCTATTACAAGGTAACAATCACAAATCCATTCTTTCCTTATTTCCAATTAAAGCATTAAAGCCTATTGGCTGTGGTACAAGCTATCTGAATCTCCAACATATACCTGGGGTTGTCTCACTTGATATTTTCAGGTAAGAAACACAAATGCTAACCAAAATGCAAAATTTCTTTCATTTCCTGCTGAAATTTAAGTCCTCTTTTTGCCAAAGTAGGAAAAAAAGCACATTATACGGGATATGCCTCTCTGATTGTTAGCGGTCCTGCCAGTTTCATTTGAGCACCACAGAGCTGTGACAGCAGATGGACTCCCCAAGTTAGCGCTTGGAAAGGTGTTTTGAGGACTGTGTCACTAAGTGCAATCCCTTAATGAGAGGTTATAAAGACGAGAAAAAGGAGAGTAACCTAGCAAATTCTGCAACTAAACAGTGGATTTGAATCCATCAGCAAGTTTTTTGTTTGTTTTATCTGTGTTTCTGATACTGGACTTGGGATAAAAAGATGACTTTGAGACTGCTTCTCAAATCCAATAGTCAATCTTTAGATATCATCTTGTCAGCATCTGGCACAGTTGATTACTCTACCTTCTAAAAAATGTTCTTCACATTTATATGAACTATACTTGAAGGGTTTGTTTGTTTGTTTTCTTACCTCACTAATTGTTACTTCTCAGTATCCTTTCTGGAACTTTCTCATCTTCAGAAGTTCTACATTGTAGAACGCCCTGGGACCTTCAAGATCTCTCTCTTTTTTTTTTTTTTTTCCCTAAGTGATCTTATTTAGCTCCATACTTTAAAAGTCATTTATATGCTGATGGCTTCAAAATTTATATATTTAGTTCAAACATCTTATATGAACTATAGATTTGAATTTTTTTAAATATTTAAAAATGCTCCCTTGGTGGCCTGTTCAGCATTTCAAAAGTATGAGTCCAAAATTTCTACTTTCTATAATTTGATTTACCACTTTGTTCTCTGTATCAACAAATGGTCCCATAGTTACACTTCCACCCTTGAAGGTGTAAGTCTTGTGGGATTTACCTTCCCATTGAGAACATCTAGAAAATGTGACAATTTATATGAAGTGACTGTTTTGAGACATTGAACAAGCAATAACGAATTAACTGGATGCAAAGACTCCTTTCACAATGGATACATATATATATATACAATCGAATCATCCCATTAAATAGCTTACAATTTTATTTGTCAGTTATACCTCAATAAAGCTAAAGGGTAAGGAGGAGAGAGAGACAGAGAGAGAGAGAGAGAGAATAATAGTAGCATGGAAGCTAACATCCAAAAGGACCCTCAAGGATTCTTTCCTTCTTGTGCTCACATCCTGATGCATTTTCCTCTCCAATCAAATAAGAATGACCTAGGGACCCAATGTGATTTTGTAGAAATTATGGTGTGTGACTTCTAAGCCTAGATTGAAAAGAAATTGTGATTTCTACCTTGCTGTCTTCTGGAAAACTTTCGGTGGGGGAAGCCAGATGAAAAGACATGAAGATAATCAAAGACGCTATGGAGGGCTCCACGTGGGAGAGCTGAAATCTCCTGCTCATAGCCATGTGGATCGGACACTCCAGCCCTAGCTGAGCTTCTAGACAACTGTAGCCTAAAACAACATGTTGACTATAACTTCATGAAAGACTTTGACCTGAAACCACCCCGAAAAGACTGTTACGTAATTCCTGATCCCCCCCAAAACCGTATGAGATAATACATCTTTATGGTTTAAACTGCTGTATTTGGGAGTATTACTTTTCTCAGCAATAAATAACTAATACGGATCTAAGAACCCCGGATGAGGAAAGCTACTATAACAAATAACTGTGATGGGGAGGATTTTAGAATCAGACGGTGAGCAGAAGCCGAAAGGAGTCTTATGAGAGAGTTAGTGAAAGACTAAAATGCCTGACTAGAAGGCTGGGGGACTCTGAAGAGGCTGCCAGCAGGAGCTTAAAGGAGAGTGATGAAATGACTTTAGAAACCAGAGGAATGGAAACGCCAATGATTTAGTCGCAGGAAGTTTAGCAACACAGTCATCTGAAGTAATGTGTAAATGAGAAAATGTGCCTAATTAACTGGATGATCAAACTAAGGAAACTTCCAGGGAGAGTGTTGGTGCCACGTGGTTTCTTATCGCGGCTTATGGTAAAATGTGAAGTTTGATGTACGTCCCTAATTCCCAAACCAGGCCCCAGTACAGACGCAAGCTTGGTCCCGCTCAGTTCTGCCCATCTCTGTGCTCACAACCATTGCTTCGTTCTTTGCCACTTTACACATATTTAACATACAAAACACCACAGTCTCCATACCAAATATATTGGTACCATTTCTCAACCAGTCTGCTCCTGTTTCTTGTATTTGTTCTGAACTTTCCAGAATGCTTTGCAGCTCAGTCTTCACTGACGATGTCAGAATTTGTCTTCAGGTTTTTCTCCTAGTGTATGGACTCCATGAGAAAGAGAGGGATTGATTAAGAAAGTAAGTAAATTTTAGTCTTGTTGCCTCAAAAATCTGCAAAACTAGAGTAAAAGTTGCCCCCTTTCTTCGTTGTTTGAGAACTTAAATTTCTGAACAAGAGGGCAAAGAGAATGGGAATGGTTATAGGGCCCTCCAGGCTTTCAGAGGGGCAGAGCGTGAGTGACTATGGAGACACACGTCCCCTCTTGTTGAGCTGACCTTGTATTTAGCATGTCGGAAAGGAAGTTACTAACAGGAAGTTACTTCCTGTTAAAGAAACCGGAAGTGTTTGGTCACAGACAAGAAAACCTAAGGAGGAGGGAGAGCTGTGACAATTACCTCCAAACATTTTAAGGGAGATCGTTTGCCAACAGGGTCCAATTTGGCCTCTTTGTCTAAAAACGTAAAACTAGAGTTAGTCTTTAAAAATCAGTTTGCTTATGGAATGACTTACCTACTCGGTTCATGAGTTCTTCACCACTGTCAAGAGAAGAGATCATGGGCTCAGGAGAAATTTGTACCAAATGATTTGTAATTCCTGTAATCATGAGATTCTGTGCTTTGCTCTTCCTAATCTTTTGTTATTTGAGAAAGGAAAACAGAGACTTCAGTGTTGTAGGAACTAAAAATTAATTCCTTAGTTTAAATTAATTTTAATTAATTAAAACATTAAAATGGCTGGGGTGCCTGGGTGGCTCAGTCAGGTAAGCGTCTGCCTTCCACTTGGGTAATGATCTCAGGGTCCTGGGACTGAGTCCCTCATTCAGCTCCCTGCTCAGTGGGGAGCCTGCTCACTCTCCCTCTGCCACTCCCCCTGCTTGTGCTCACTTGCTCCCTCTCTCTCTGTGTCAAATAAATAAATAAAATCTTTAAAAATAAATTTAAAAAAATTAAAAATTAAAATGGTAAATTTTCAAAACACACACCATCATTTTTAAAACAGCTTGCATTAAAAGCAATGGAATATTTGGAGGGTTTTTTTTTTCTGTGTAAATTGAGCCAAAGCAACTGAAATAATATTGGATATTAATTCAACTTGTTTAATTTTCTTTTTCTTTTATATTCTGGAAAAAGTAAAAATATTAGACACATGAGTAGGCTGGTTCCTAAGAGTTGACATTCACCATTAACATAAAAAATATTTAATAATGATTATGATACAGGCACCGAAATATCAGAAAAAAAATAAACAGTTGGTAAATGATTGATTCAGCTGTTCCAGTACCTTCCTAGAAATCAAATGTGTTTATATTCATCTATTTATTCACTGCGGGGGGAGGGAGACAACTCTGTTAGATGCTGAGGTTACAAAAAAATAAGTTTAGTTCTATTCTCAGGATCTCAGGGTCTAGAGGACAGATAAATCTTTAAAACAGTAAATTCAAAAGAGTTAGATAAGGAAATAAAAACAAGGTAAAGAATAACATGGTGTTTTAGGGGTGAGAACTTATTCCCCACCTCTTGGCAGGGGGAGATCTATTAACTGTTTTTCTTTAGAGCTTCATTCAGTCCTTTCTTGGAAAGAAGAGGTAAATATCTTACTTGATTGGTGGGATTAGTTGCATTAGAGATTGGGGGTGTGTAGCTCTGGCCTTCCTCCTGGGATCCAATCTGTTTATAGAGAACATGTGTTCTGCTCTACGCTGGAAAAATCTGTGGTGATCACACATAGGCTGTGAAAATTTCAGTATCAGGAAGTCCACTTACTGGCAGCAAAACACAAGTGTCCAATATTAACTCTATCATTAACGAAATTGATATTTTGATCTTTTGTTGTTGTTTTTTTTTCAAACTGTTTTTTTGTTGTGTTTTGTTTCTGTTTTTGTTTTTGTTTTTCCCAGCCTTACTGAGGTATAATTGCTATCTAACTGTTGGGGATTGCTTAGAGGATGCTCTCAGATTCTTGCCACATCACCCGCTCCATAAGCATTTCATAACATGACTGCTTTTTTTCAAGGCTGGCAGCAGAATATCTATACTCTGCTCATACAACATAACAATCATCACTATCTCACCACCTTTGCCATATTACTTAACCTCATCACGTTAATAACTCTTCCATCATATTCACAGGTACCACCTACCTTTCGAAGAGAGATTGAACAGGGCATGTGCATCAGGGGCAGGGAATCTTGGGGACCATCTTCTAATTCTCCCTACCATCCTCCCTCATTTCCTACATGGATTTCATATTATAAATTTCAGAGAATATATTTTTCTCTTAAATATCTGACTTCTTTAATTTGGCCAACAGTGATCTTACTGTAAGGATACTTGATAATTTTTCATCTCCAAGAAAAAAAAAGGCAAAATTTTAAAGATATTATTTCAGTGATTTTTGTGTTTGTGAGGAAATCTCTCCAGTTAATATTAAATTCCTGCATTATCGAAGAACTAAGTATCACAAACAGCATGCATTGCTAAGGTACTTGCTTATTACTTACTCATACATGCTCATGTATACTGTTTGTAAAAAAAGGGGGAAAATTCTAAAGAAATGTTCCAGAAAGTACCTTTCCACAGGAATTCTAAAAATGTGTATATATGTGACCCAACGAGGGGAGCCATAACCTTCACTTACCATTGTAATCTTGAGTTCTTATGATGCAAACATAATACCTGATACCATATATTACATAAAAATTGGAATAAAGACAGTGGATATTTATATGCAATGCTTGCTTTTACCAGCAGTTCTGTTCACTACTGTGCATTTTCTAAATCAAAATTTATGTTGACTCAAATGTTCTAATTTGGATTTTTTTCCCCCTTCTTTCAGAAAAATTAGAAATGTCATCTTAGCTTTGGTTAGGTTAAATTTTCAAATTCAGTAGTAAAAGAAATTGTATTTTTTTTAAAGTTTAATTTGTTTATATTCTTGAGCTAGTTGATAGAGGACTGTTTTACACTAAGTACGGACATGCTCTGAATTTTTCTCCAGGCAGATACTCAAATATAATTTCAGACTAATACTCTTTGGACTTCTGAAAAAATATCAAATCATAGAAAGTTAAAATTAGACACAAACAAGTATTGAAGTGTCTACCTCACCACTTAGAGCCGGCTAGGTACCAGATAGGAATATAAGTACAAAAATTAACACAGTAAAAGTGACTGACAAATTACCATTGTATTCTTACCGAAGAAATAAATGATAAACAATAATTTAAGGAGGATTTATGTGAACAATATATCAGGATGTATCTGTAATTGTTGGAAAGCCAGAGAGTCCAGAATTCAGGTGACTTGACATCAACACATGAAGCTAGATGCTGGTTTTCTATTTCCTGTTGGTATATCCACTCTAGCTAATAAATTTAGTGAGCATTAAAAATGATGGTTGCCATATAAAAGCATTATATATATTACTTCATTTAAACCTCACAACATTAGTACAAGTCCCATTGCACTCACACGGAAACAAAGGCACAATATTTAGGATCATGTTTTAACAGTAGATCTGGAATTTAAACTCACATAGCCAAACTTTTCACAGTGTGTTATAAGGGTTAGCTTTTCAGAGTCAAAGCCATCTCCGAAGTAAAAGACATTTCCAATATAATTTTACTAAGAAAGAGAAAATAAAGAAAAAAATTAAAAATTCCCCACATCTGAGGCTCCTGGGTGGCTCAGTCCCTCAAGCATCCGGCTCTTGGTTTCTGCTCAGGTCATGATCTCAGAGTTATGAGATCGAGCCCCTCAACAGAGCACCCGGGCTCACATGCATACACACACACGTGTGCGCTCACTCTCTCTCTCTCTAAAATAAATAAATAAATCTTTTTAAAAAATTCCACATCTGAATCCCTAATAGTGAGTCCATGATTAGGTTTGAGGTTTTTGAAATGTTTGAATCTGTAACAGTATCTTGTGGAGTTGTTTTTTTGTTTGTTTTGTTTTGTTTGATATCTTGTGAAGTTTCAAAGACTCAAGATTGCCAAGTCCATTTCCAAAAATTCTTGTATAGCATGGATATTAATCATATTAATAACCTATGCATTAATATGATACTCGAATTACTTTAGTTAATATGTCGAAACATACTTGTGATAAATAAATTAAATTTGGATTTCACTTATGAAATTAGTGATGACTTATAAATTGTTTTTGATCCTCCATTTATTTTGCCATTTACTGCTATATTCTTCAATACAAATTCCCTCTACTCTATAAGTTATCAAATATGAAACCTTTTGGCATATTAGATTTCCACTTCATTGCCTTTCTTTTCTCTCTATTTTTATTTTTTTACTTAGAAGACTCTATGCTGGATCAAAGGTAGGCAGCTACCCCTGCTTTCTGATTGAATCTGATGTCTTGCACATGAAAAAGTGCAGGGAATTCAGTTTGGGCAATTATTAATACAGCTTCCTCCACAATATCTGGAAATGAAATATCTTCGAAACCTGCTTAAACTCCGAAATTGTTCGGCTTACACTTCCCTTGTGGTCCTTTGTCCAGACTTGTAGATTGTTACCCTATGCATGTGCAGCTTAACATTCAAAGACTCAACATCGCCCTTATTCAAATACCGAAAGTTTTTCTGGGAAACTCCTATTTTTCCAGTACTCTTCCTCAAATTCCAGTGTCCTAAGCCTTCCATACCTCCACTTCATTCTCCTCAATTTAGTAAGACTTTTGGGATTCCCTTTGGGATTCCCTTCCTACTATCATCCATTCTGAAAATAGTTATTTTATTAATTTTGTCCATTTTAAATTTGTTTATGGTAGAAGGGTAGGTATATGGTCCCAGTTATTCCATTAAGAACAAAAAGTAAGTCTCTCACTTTTATTTTTTAAAAAATTCAGATAACATTTACTGCAGTAAAATTTATCTTTTTTTCTTTTGATGTACAGTTCTGAATATTTTGACAAATGCATTCTGTCTTGTAATGACCATTATAATCAGGATATAGAAGGGTTTTTTCACCTCTCCAAATTCCTCTTTGGATATCTAAATTGATGTCTTTTTACTAGTTTTTGAAAAAATATGTTCATTATGCCTTGAATATTTTTTCTCCTATTCTCTCTTGCTTAAATTTTTGATACTTGAATAATATGAATGTTAGAAATTTGATATTGTCTCACAAGTCTCAAAAACAGTTTTCCTCTTTTTCCATTATTTTACTCTTTGTGTTCATATGTATTGATCAGGCTTCAAGTTCACTAAATCTTTCTTTTGCTGTGTTCAGTCTAATGCTAAAGCCATCAAATTATTTTTTCAATGCAATTTACGATTTTTTTTTCCAGAATTCATACACGGTGGTTTTATAGGTGTCCATTTTTCTATTGAAATTTTCTATCTGTTCCTCTATTTTGTCCATCTTGTCACTTAAATTATCTAACATAGTTCTTCATATAAAATAGTTATTTTAAAGTCTTGTTGATTCTAGTAACAGTATTCATTTATTATTTTTTTCATTTTATCTATAGTCATTTGTTTGTCTTGGATATTTTTTTCTTTCTCTGATTGGCGTTGTGGGTAATATATTTTGGAATCTGGGTTATATTATCTTCTCTTTTTTTTTTTAAGATTTTATTTATTTATTTATTTGACACAGAGAGAGAGAGAGACACAGAGAGAGAAGGAACACAAGCAGGAGGAGTGGGAGAGGGAGAAGCAGGCTCCCCGCTGAGCAGGGAGCCCAATGTGGGGCTCGATCCCAGGACCCTGGGATCATGACCTGAGCTGAAGGCAGACGCTTAACAACTGAGCCATCCAGGTGCCCCATATTATCTTCTCTTAAATAGCTTTGAGTTTTGACCAGGAAGTTCATTTACTAGAAGTTTGTCTTGATCTTACTGACATATTAAAATTTATATCCATGTGTCTGTTTCAAAGTTTCCCTTAGTCTATGGCACAGACCTTATTCCTAGTGCATAGCCCTTGGCCTTTCTGGCATCTCAACTGAATACTCTTCTCAACATGAATCTATCCTGGTTGGGAGGAGTTCCAATGTCTCCCTTGGAATTCTCTGTTCAATTTTCAGATTCCCAAGAGATGTTAATGATATACCTCAGAATTTCATCCTGGAGATGTGCGGTTTGGAATTCAGCCAAGGACTGGGCTAACTCCACCATTGCAATTTTTGCCTGGGCTGCTTCTCTTTGTCTCTTTCTTTTCTAGCACCCTGCTTCACAAATTTAGGCAATTTAACTGCCTCAAACTCCATTTTCTCTCTCTTCTATTCAGAGACACTGTTATTTTCTGTATGGCTCCATTTACTTGCTTTACAGTTTTGAAAATTGTCCAACAAATTTACTCATGAAAAACTAGATTTCACCATAGGCAAGATACTTAACCTATCAAATCCCATTTTCCTCATCTGTTTAATGACATATTTGAACACAAAGTTTTCTAAATTTCCTATTAATTTTAAAATAGTTTTGTTGTGGGGAGCCTGGGTGGCTCAGTCGCTTAAGCATCCAACTTTTGATCTCAGCTCAGGTCTTGATCTCAGGGCCAGGAGTTCAGGACCCACACTGGGTGTGAAATCTACTTTAAAAAAAATAGTTTTGTTATATCTATAAGCCCAGTTATTTTCCTTTATTCAATTACCTTCCCAAAAAATTTTGACATATATCTTAGGCCAGTGTGTTCATAACCATATGCCAAATAAAAATCAATTCAATTATAAATTATTTCATTCCCTCAATTGAGGGAGGACTCCTTAAAGAATGAATTTCTTTCCCAAAATTAATCTATTTTTGAGTAAATGATATGTGTCATCATAATTTAAGACGGATACTATGTTAAGGACTTATATTTAACCATGTTGATAATATGTGATCATTTTTTAACTTAAAATTCAAACATGCAAAAAAATAAATGTTCGACACAATGTGGGCTTTAATTGGTACATTGCTTATTCACTTAGACCTTAAAAGGCTTAAATAAAAATATAAATTTAAATATTATAAGCTATTGACACTGGAAGTAATTTTTGGTATCATCTAATCTAACCTCTTGGTTACAACAGGTATTATGTTATAGAAGAGAAACAAAAAAACCCCAGGAAGTTAGGTGATTTGCATAAGACCTCACAGGTAAGTAATGGCAAAACTGGGATTCACGTTAGGCCTTCTTAAGTCATGCCACAATCCTTTCCTTTAAGCTATAAATCATACTAATATTTCTTTCTTTTTTTTTTTTTTTTTTTTTAGAAAAACCATACATATAGTATGGTAATGGCTTTCTCCACAGTGGGTGAGTGAAAGTTTCTTATTTATTGGACCAAGTTTGTAAGAGAATGCTTAAATTTGAACAGAAATTTTTTTCATATTATCTGATCAATATAGAGTAGAATAATATTTTGCTTCCCAGAAAGCTGTGTATACTTGGTTGATAATGCACTTATGGGCAATTGAAACTACTGTGTATATTTTGATACCTCTCTGCCATATATTTGAAGAGTTGATAAGCATTAAGTTCAAGCCTGTATGCTATTTATCACTTAAGTTTATCTTAGATTTTAAACATTATTCTAGTATGTTATAAGCTTCTTGAAATTTGCATATGCCTTTTAGAATATTGTCATTCTCTCCTAACATTTTGATTTTGAAGTATTGATATAGCATATCCTCTGTATTTTATAGAAAGTATCCATTAAGATATTGAAAAGGCAGGTATTTATTTTCAAAACTGCATTATAGGGAAACACAGACAAGAGGAAAAACAAATAAGGACACTGGAGGAATTCGAAGCTGCTGACATGCAGCATAAACAAACATTAAACACAGCCTCACTCCCAATCTGATAAATATAAAATCCCACATGAAGACCTATATATCTCAGTTCCTATTAACTGACATAATATCTTTCTTTCAATTATATATATATATATATAGATAGATATGTGTGTGTGTGTGTGTGTGTGTGCATGTGTGTGTGTGTGTGTGTGCCAAAATTCAAGGAAAACAAAGTTTGAAGAGGCAAAGCAAGCAACAGAACCAGACTCAGATATGGCAGAGATTTTGGATTTATCAAACAAGAAATTTAAATTGATATATTAAGGTCTTTAATGGAAGAAATAGACAATATGAGAACAAGAGAGACAGCAATGAAAAGAGAATTAAAAAACACTAGAGATCAAAAGCACTGTAACAAAAATGAAGAGTATCTTTGATAGGTTCATAGTAGACCAAAGAGAGCTAAGGAAAGAACTAATGACCTTGATGACATGTCAACGAAGACTAGCAAACAAATCAAAAGGGGGAAAAATGGGGAAAAAAATTGAACAGAATGATGAAAAACTATGGGCTAATTACAAAAGATGTGACATACATGTAGTAGAAACAATAGGAGAAGAAAAAATAGAGACAAACTGAAGAAATAATGACTGAGAATTTTTTTAAATTTAGTAACAGACACTAAACTGCAGATCCAGGAAACTCACAGAATATGATGCAGGATAAATAACATATATATATATATATATATATATATACACACACATACCTAAGCATATCATACTTGAACTTCAGAAAATAAAAGACAAAAAGAAAACTTGGAGGAAAACAGAGGAAAAGAAAAAAACAACTATCTGGAGAGGAACAAGGGTGAGAATTGCATAGGACTTCCCTTTAGAAAACATGCAAAAGACCAATAGGTAAAGAAAATGTAGTCCATATATACAATGGACTATTACTTAGCCATCAGAAAGGATGAATACCCAACATTTGCATCAACATGGATGGGACTGGAGGAGATTATGCTAAGTGAAATAAGTCAAACAGAGAAAGACAATTATCATATGGTTTCACTTATTTATGGAACATAAGGAATAGCATGGAGGACATCAGGAGAAGGAAGGGAAAAATGAAGGGGGGGGAATCAGAGGGGGAGACGAACCATGAGAGACTATGGGCTCCAGGAAACAAACTGAGGGTTTTAGAGGGGAGGAGGGTAGGGGAATGGGTGAGCCCAGTGATGGGTATTAAGGAGGGCAAGTATTGCATGGAGCACTGGGTGTTATACGCAAACAATGAATCACGGAACACTACATCAAAAACTAATGATGTACTGTATGGTGACTAACATAACATAATAAAAAAATATATTTAATAAAAGAAACCATGCAAATAAGACAATGAAGTAAAATATTTAAAGTGTTTAATGATAAAATCATCAACCTAGAATTCTGTAGCCAATAGAATTTTCCTTTATAAATAGACAAACAAATATAAATAAAACTTTCTCAGTCAAACCAAAACTGGGCAAATTTGTTTCCAAGAGAACTGTCTTAAAGAACTGCTAAAAGAAGTTCTTAAAAGAAAAGGAAATCATGTAGGTCAGAAACTTGAATCTACATTTGGAAAGAAGAACAGAAAAAGAATAAATGAAGATAAAATAGAATCTTTTACTTTTCCTATTCTTAATTGATGTAATGGACAACTACAAAACAATAACAACAATGTATTTGATGATGACAGGTTATGGATAAGTGAACTGAATTAACAGCAGTGTTATAGGAAATGGGAGGAAAAAGTGAAGTGGTATAGTGTTATTTGAATTATATTAGTTGTAAAAATATATTTCAAGCCTTATGTCAACCAATAAATTTTTAGATATGTGGAAATTGTTATGCTAACAGAGGAGAGAACATGAGATTATATAAAATGCGCAATCAAACCAGAAACAGAAGATAAAAAAAGAAACAACAAGAACAACAAATAGGAAGCAGTAGTACCAAAAAATTAAATACTTAAGTTTAAATCTAACAAAAGATATACAAATCTATATAAGGAAAACTAGAAAATTCAGCTTAAAGAAATCATGGACCTGTATAGGAAGACTCAACATTATAAATATGCTGCTTCTTCTCATATTAATCTGTATATTCAGAAACATCATAAAAAAATCCCAGCATATCATTTTGTGGAAAAAATTTGTATAGAAAGATAAGAGACCTGGAATAGCCAACACAATCCCAAAAAAGAAAAAATTTCAGAGGAATGAGAATTCCCAACATCAAAAACTACTATAGGGACGCCTGGGTGGCTCAGTCGTTAAGCGTCTGCCTTCGGCTCAGGTCATGGTCCCGGGGTCCTGGGATCGAGTCCCACATCGGGCTCTCTGCTCGGCGGGAAGCCTGCTTCTCCCTCTCCCACTCCCCCTGCTTGTGTTCCTGCTCTCGCTATTTCTCTCTCTGTCAAATAAATAAATAAAATCTTTAAAAAAAAAAAACTACTATAAAGGTTAGGTAATAAAGACAATATGGTATGGTAAAAGAGTGGAAAAATAGATTATTGGAACAAAATAGAAAGCCTAGAAATAGACACACACAAATGTAGGCAATTGATCTTTAAAAAAATAGCAAAGATAATTAATTGAATAGAGAAAGGTCAGTTCTCAACAGATGTTACTGGGACAACTGGACACTCACATAAAAATAAGAATGAATCTAGACAGAAACCTAACACCTTTTACAAAAATTAACTCATGTGGATCATAGTTCAAAACTAAAGCATAGAGCTGTAACAATTCTAGAAGACAACATAGGAGAAAAGCAAAGTGATGTTGGGTTCAGGGATGACTTTTAGATATAGCACCGGAAGCATGATTCATGTAAGACAAAATTGATAAGTTGGATTCATTAAAGTTAAAAACAAAAAACTGCTCAAATAAGTCACAGTTAAGAGAATAAAAACATTGTCTCCCACAGACTGGGAGACAATATTAGCAAAAGACATATGTGATAAAGGACTTGTATCCAAAATACATGAAGAGCTCTAATACTCAACAATCAGGAAACAAGCAACTCAATTAAAAAATGGGCAAAAGATCTGAATAGATACCTCATCAAAGAGGATACGTAATTAGAAATAAGCACAGGAAAAGATGTTTAACATATATCATCAGGGAATTGCAAATTAATGCAGCAATAAGATACCATTACACACTTACTAAAATGGTGAAAATCTAAAACACTGACAATATCAGCTCCTAGTGAGAATGTGGAAAAAGAACTTCCATTTATTGCTGGTGGAAATGCAAAATTGTACATCTTTGGAAGACAAGTTTGCAGTTTCTTACAAAGCTAAACATAGTCTTACTCTCCTCCCCCACAATGTCTTTACTGGATATTTACCCAAAAGAGTGAAAACTTGCATTCACACAAAAACCTGCACATGAATATTTATGAGCTTTATTCATAATTACTAAAAATGGAAGCAACCAAGATGTCCCTTAATAGGTGAATGGATAAACAAACAGTAGTATATACATAACAATGTAATGTTATTCAGCTGGTACAACAAAAGATGAGCTATCAAGCCACAAAAAGACATGGAGGAACCTCAAATATACATTACTAAGTCAAAGAAGTCAATCTAAAAAGTCAAAACTCTAAAAATGTTAAAATTATCAGTGGTTCCTGGGGATTTAAGGAACTGGAAGATGGAGTGAAGGATAAATAGGACAAGCACAGGAAAGCTTACAGTGCTGAATCTATTCTGCATGATACTATAATGGTGGATACATGACATTACCCATTTGCTAAAATCCATAGAACTTTATATAATACAGAGTAAACCCGAATGTAAACTATGCACTTCAGTTAATAACAACGTATCAATGTTAGTTCACCACTTGTAGCAAATGTACCACATTAATGGGAGATGTTAATGATAGGGGAATCTGTGAATAGGAAGAAACGATATATGGGGAACTCATTGTACTATCTGCTTAATTTTTCTGTAAATCTAAAAGTACTTTGAAATGTATCTATTAATGTTTTTCACTTTTTAAAGATTGATTTATTTATTTTAGAGAGAGAAAGAGCGCACATGTGTGTGTGAGTTGGGGCAGGGGCAGAGGGAGATAATCTTCAGGCAGACTCTCTGCTGATCGAGGAGCCAGATGCGGGGCTCAATCTCACAACCCATGAGATCCTGACCTGAGCTGAAACCAAGAGTCGGTCACTTAACCACTTAACTGACTGAGCCACCCAGGCACCCCTATCTATTAATGTGTTTTAGAAAACATAGTATATTTCCCACAATCAAAAGGTTTATAATTTGGTTGAGAAAACATCTCAGAGATCAGGCTAACATAAACCTATGAAAGGCAGAATTTTATTCACAGAGATATTTAATTGTAGCAATGAAGTGTCTTCAATCTGCTTGATCTAATCATTTTCTCTTAAACATTTAAAGCACAGATTTTATATGTGAGAATCTTCCCAATTAGAGGACAGGAAAAAGAAACTGTCGAGTAGTCAATATTATAAGAAGCCTACCTATTCTATTTTCTCCATAAGTCTCCTCAAAGTGTTTGATAGAGTGGGAGTCACTTAATGTTCTAGTTAACATTAAAATTTACATTTAAAGGGACTGGTGGCTGGCTCAGTCGGTTAAGCATCTAACTCTTAATTTCAGCTCAGGTCATGATTTCAGGGTCATGAGATCGAGCTCCACGTGGGGCTCTGCGCTAAGCAGGGAATCTGCTTGAGATTCTTCCTCTCTGCCCCTACCCTTGTTGGCGTGCACATGTGGACTTTCTCTCTACCTCTAAAATAAATAAATAGGGACGCCTGGGTAGCGCAGTTGGTTAAGCAGCCGGCTCAGGTCCTGATCTCAGGGTCATGAGATCAAGCCCCTCGCTCTGTGCTCAGTGCAGAGTCTGCTTGAGTTTCTCTCTCCTTCTCCCTCTGCCCCTCCCCCCATTCTCTCTCTCTCTCTCTCTCTAGCTCTCTCAAATAAATAAATCTTAAAAAAGTATGTTCATTTTTTTAAAAAAGAAAAAATATACATTTAAAAGTAAAGGGAGGTCCATTAAAAAAATTTAGTCAATTAAATTAAAGTTCTAATTTTAAATTCACTGTAAAAAGCCTAAAAAACAAAAAAATGCTTAACTTCCGTTTCATTTATTTAAAATATTTTTACTTTGGAGGGCACCTGGGTGGCTCAGTTGGTTAATTATCTGCCTTCAGTTCAGATCATAATCCCAGGGTACTGGGATCAAGCCCTACTTTGGGCTCCCTCACCAATGGGGAGTCTGCTTCTCCTTCCACCCCACCCCCTGTTCATTCTCTTTCTCATTCTCTCTATCAAATAAATAAATAAAATCCTAAAATGAAATAAAATAAAATATTTTTACTTTGGTAGGAGCAATGGGACCTGAACATGTCCATCTATGAGATGCCTTTACTATTTCTCATTGTCATTAATAGTCACAGTATATTATTATTATGGCGTTTTATTTTGATTAGATGAAATCATAAATTAACTTTTTAAGATTTTTTTAATTCCTTACATAACCTGCATTATCTTTTGCAGATTGTATTGTAAATATACTCTACCACAATATATTTATAATAAGGTGGTTATTAGACGTAATATCATGACTTGTATTTGTGAAATATGAGAATGAATTAAAGCAAGAAAACAACTACATATTCTGAATTTGATTGTGTATTTAGTTGTTTTCTAATGGGAATTTCCACAGAAGATATAATTCAACCTAGAAAAGATTGAGATAATGAATGCAAGAGAAACAAATTAAACTTCCACCAGACATTGATGGGTGGCAAATTTGTTTAATTTCTAAGGAAAGAGATCCAGGTGTCATTGTGAACAGCTCAATAAAGATGTCAACTTAATATTCAACAATAGCTAAACATGATGTTTATTTGAATTATGAAAAGTGGAAAGTGCGTAGAACAGAAGAAAATAAAATTATATAAAGAGATCAACCAATGGTAATGTTTTAGTAATTGTGTTTATTGTTAGATATTTCCTCTTCAAGATATTTCATCAATTCTACATTCATTTAATATATATTGAGATCCTACTTATATAATTGGGGGAAATGGTCAGGAATATTCCATAGAAAAAGTAATCTTTGAGCCTCATTTGAATAGTTAGCAGCAGATGCCAAACTGACAATGGTATTAAAAGCACTCAGGAAAAAAGAACAGCACCAGCAAAACCTTGGAGATTTAAAACAAACTTGTATTTGGAAAACAGTATGTAGCTCAGTAGAGTTTCTCTTTGTGTTACCCAAAAAATAGATGCAGTCAGATAACAGAATTCTGAAATGTCATGGAAGAGAGGATTTGGAATGATAATGATACAAATAAAAATAACATATTTTAAGAGCTTATTGTATCCACGTGTATGTGTATCCATATCACATAGCCTCCTGAGGACTCTATGAAGTAGATACTATTAGTCTTTTTATGAGAATGAAAAAGCCAAGAAATAAAAAGAGTAATTTGCCTAATGTCCAAAATAGTTGATAATAACTAGTATGGCAGGAATTGAACCCAGCATATTTAACTTTCAAGCATTACACTTAAAAAATAGATATCAACAGGCAACTAGTCGTATGCATTGAGCAAGAATTCCTTGTGCATCACCCTTGCACAGCGCCTTGTTTTAATAGCTTGAAAGAAAGTCCCTGTGACTCACTAGTAGATTCTTTCCCCAGGAAGCATACTTGCTCTTCACTGCTCTATATTTATTTTTATATGTCTTTATATGTCTCTATGTCTTTTGAGTGATGTGACATGTTTTATCTAATCTCCTGAGATTTATCAATCATTTTTAGCCATTCTTTTCTAATTTCTGCATTTAAGGCGTATATTTCCCTCTAAGCCTTGCTTTAGCCACATCCCACAAGCTTTCTTACCATTTAGCTCAAAATACTTTTTATTGTTAATTGTATTTTTAAATCACTGGCTTAATATGAAAAAGTATTTCATATCTGCCTATGATATATGGACTTTAATAGTTTTTAAAACTGATTTCTAGTTGTATTTTACTGTAATCGAAAAGATACTCTGCATGCTATCAATCATTTAAAATTTGTTGAGATTTGTTTTATGGTTAAGAAATGATCTTTTTTTGTGCCTCCTGGGTGGCCCAGTCGGTTAAGCGTCCAATTCTTGATTTTGGCTGGGGTCATGATCTCAGGGCCATGAGATCGAGCCCCGCATCAAGCTTCATGCTGGAGCCTGCTTGGATTCTCTCTCCCTCTTCTTCTGCCCCTCCCCCCCCCCCCCCCCCGCCCCGCCAACCCTGTTTGCTCTCACAGGCATGCTGTCTCTTTCTCTTAAAAAAAAAAAAAAAAAGAAAAAAAGAAAATGATGTTTTTTATAAATGCTGTATGTACTCTATAATTACATACTGTATAGTTCTGGCTTATAGTATTCTGTACATGATAATTATGTCAGGTTTGCTAGTCATATTGTTAAAATATTCCACATGCTTACTAATTTTTTTGTACGCTGGATTGATCAAGTACTGACAAAGTTGTGTTGAGCTTTCTCACTATAATTCTGGATTGGTTTATTGGTCAGTTAAAACTGTATTGCTATTACTATTAAATATCCTTGTTCATCTCTAGTAAAACCTTTTCACTTAATTTTTATTTTCTTTTACTTTCTTGATTTTTTTATTAGGAATATATTTTTATAGCAGTTATAGGGTCACAGCAAAATTTAGGGGAAATAGAATTTAGGGGAAGATACAGAGATACAGAGATTTTTCATATACTCCCTGTCCCCACACATGCACATGCACATGCCATTACCAACATCTCCCACCAGAATGCTATATTAATTACAACTGATGAACCTATATTGACACATCATAATCAAAGTCCAAAATTTACCTTAAGGTTATAATTCCTGGTGTTGTAAATCCTAAGGGTTTGGATTTTTTTTTTTTTTTTTCACTTTAACAGAGTAAATGCTTTGGTATTTGCATGATATCTCTTCTTCCTTCTTTTACTTCAACTTTTTGAATCCTTATGCTTACACATGTATTATAAAAAGTATACAGTGAAATTTTGTTACTATTTTGAAATCATTATCTTTTAAGTAGGTAATTTAATCAATTTCCATATAATGTAATTACTGATACATTTGGGTTTAAATAGACAATCTTACTGTTGTTTACTATTGGTCCTGCCTATTCTATCTTCCTAATTTCCTCCTTTTCTCTTTTTACGACACTCCTTGGAGTCATTATTTTTAGTATTCCAAAGGGACATTAGTCTTCAGGACACTAATCTACAGAAACAAAGTTTTGCCCAGAAATTATAAATATACATGATATGTTGGAAGAAATTAAATATATAATGAAGTCATCCAAACCAATATAAAAAGAAGGCAATAAGAAAAAACAAGATAGGGTCACCTGGGTGGCTCAGGTCATGATCCTGGGGTCCTGGGATCAAGCCCTTCGTAGTCAGGTTCCCTGCTCAGCGGGGAGTCAGTTTCTCCCTCTCCCTCTGCCCCTCCCCCTGCTCATGCTCTTTCTGACTCTCAAGTAAACAAACAAACAAATAAATAAATAAATAAACTCTTAAAAAAGACAAGGATCTGTTAGATAAAAGAGCATTTATTAAGCATGTGGTAATATAATAAGGTAAACAAAATAACAAGAGCTCTAGAAAGGCTATAAATAAAATGTGGGAAGACAATAATTAATATATGGCTAAAATATAATTATTGAAGTAAAAATGTAAGGTCTTAGGAATAACTCTTCATGTTTCTCTGGGAACGGAGAGAAAATGCTGTAGAAAGTGTATAGAAAGTATAAACTGATCATCGAACTTAGTTTATGTCCTGGAGTTCCAGATGTTGGGAAAGAGGCACATAACAGGCTGCCCCCAGTCCCGCTCAACAGCTGACAAGGAAATACTAAAGAGAAAGGAAATTCCCAAGTCCTGATCGTTGGGGCTCCATCTCTCAAGCAAAAGCTAGTCTTTCAAAAGGCAGATAATCACAGTCCTTACCATGTTACAAACTCATTAACAATGACACACACACACACACACACACACACATTTTATCTATAGTTTCCCTAGAGGAAAGATCTATCTTCTAAAGAAGATGGAAAACAATCGCTGCATAATAAGGAGAAAAAATAGTAACTCATAAAAATAGAAGTGTTTATAGACAGTAGGGGCCAAGTTGTGGTATTTTCTGCTACATTCAGGTTATTTCTTCCTTTATCCTTACATAGCACAGGTTTGAATTATTGCTAACTCATTAACTATCTCTTAAAGGAAATACTGACGTGTCTATCTCATTCAGCAATTTTCTAGAAAAAATGAATGCTGTTTTATTTCTTTATTTCTTTTATTTTTCATCTTAATCATCTTTGTTGTGCTGATCATTGTAAACATTGTCTTTAATAAATTTGGTTTGAATGCACTGGGCTCACCTGATAATTATTGCTTAGGTTAAAAAAAATAGTAAATGTCCGGTACAAACAATAATAAGAAAAATATGGGGCTATAAAAACTTTAATCTTTTCTCCCTAATTGTCAAAATAGTTCTCTATTTTAAATCAATTTTCATTTTTCATCAGATAAATGAATTTAGGTTAGGATTAACAGTTCTTAAAAAATGCTATTGATGAATATGCGTTGATAGTATATTCAAGTTTAAACTAAAAGTCATGCTACTTTGGGACCTGGGGAGCTTTAGGTTTCAGGCTGGAGTTTTAACTAGAAATGGAGGATTGACTTTTTATTTATTATTGATTTGGGACCATAAAATTAAGATGTGTCCATATCTGTAAAAGAATACAAAACATCACTATTCTCACAACACTGATTTTAAAAGCGCTTATATCTTGCTATATTCTTTTTCATGTTTTATATATGCATATGTAGAGAATTTTGTACATACCGTAAATACATATATACATGTTTTACGTCTTTATAATTGTGATAATATTGAAAATAATGCACCTAACTGTGTTCACAATAACTCTATGATCAACTCTCATTACAAATCTTACACCTAATTGCAAGGAACAGGTTTCTCACCTGACCAAAGTTCTCCAATGCCCAGAGCCCATAGCTCTCATTTGCACCAGTGCAGCCTGGATGATGCAAGGTCTTGTGGGATGACACGTCTTAAAGTCTTATCAATAATGTCAGCAGAGGCAAAAGGTGAAAATCTCAATGACCTATAAGAGCTGGGGAGAAGTCACTCACTTAGAAATGGACTTCTGTCTCTCATCTTTATGGTGGTGTTGTTTTCAGTTGTGGTAGGAATTTTCAGCGGGTATTTTAATTGGAGGTTAAAGTAAGATGAATATTGCAGTGCATGACAGCTAACATAACCTACAGAACCTTCTGAGCTGCATTTGTTTAAAAATATTTTTAAAATAATGTACTATAGAGAGAATTTAGAAATCATAATAGTAAATATATAACTTATCATATGCCAGATATTGTAGTAAAAGCTTTAAATACATTGTCTCTAATCTTCAAAATGTATTGGGTAGGTGTAGTACTATTATCCCTACAGTGATAGAGATATGAATCTTGTTTGTATACTAAAAATGCTGCATTCCATTAATTAACTTCTCTGTGCTCAGTAAGTTAGAACTTTTGTTCATTGGGAAAATGAAGTATCCCCAAACTCTTAAGTCCAAAAGGTGTCATTTTCTCAAATAAAAAACATAGGCTTCAGTGCTAGAAAAAAGAAATGGACGAGAAATCACCCTGAATTTGTTAGCGATATGTGTGGAAAAGGAAATAAAGAAGTAATGCAAGACTCTAGGGCAAGTTAGAAGTTTTCTAACCAAATGGATAAAAACAATTGAAAATTTCCCTCTTGTCTAATATAGTGACTTTGCTTATCCAATTATTTTTTAAAAACCTTTTAGTAGTTCTATATGTAGGAAGCTTCCAGATATTTTAACAACGATACCAGGGAAGTAGAATATAGTAAATTAAGACATAAATATACTTTTTTGTTTTAATCAAGGATAGAGATGAGAACATAATTTTATTCTTATTTAATTATAGCCTAAGATAAGTAGTTTACTTACATAGTCTTTCTTTTGAAAAAGTTTTCTGAAGATTTCAGTTCACATTGAAAATAATTGATTGTAATTCAAATGATAAATATCGATGCAAGAGGTTGGAAATAACTATGCCAACTTAAAAACAACTATTTGTTGGGGCGCCTGGGTGGCTCAGTCGTTAAGCGTCTGCCTTCGGCTCGGGTCATGATCCCAGGGTCCTGGGATCGAGCCCCATGTCGGTCTCCCCGCTCTGCGGGAAGCCTGCTTCTCCCTCTCCCACTCCCCCTGCTTGTGTTCCCTCTCTCGCTGTGTCTCTCTCTGTCAAATAAATAAAATCTTTAAAAAAAAAACAAACAACTATTTGTTAAAATCAATGCTTTTTCATAATTTTTAAGATTATCAGACAAAAATTTAGAAGTTGTTTTTTCTATAATCTACCTCTTTCCTTGGCTTTTCATTCTAAATATAGTCGGAATGGCTCTTGGTCTAAATACTCCTTTTTTTTTTCCATGCAGCTTCCATTTAATAGCCATGTAGCAATATTGCCCTTTCCTTTTTTTAAAAAAAAAAGATGTATTTATTTAGTGTTACAGAGAGCGAGATCGCAGGGCAGGGGAGGGGCAGAGGGAGAGGAAGAGTCTTTTTTTTTTTTAAGATTTTATTTATTTGCCAGAGAGAGAGAAAGAGAGAGGGCACAAGCAGGGGGAGCAGCAGGTAGAGGGAGAAGCAGACTTCCTGCCGAGCAGGAGCCTGACGCGGGACTCGATCCCATCACTCTGGGATCACAACTGGAACCAGAGGCAGTCGCCTAACCGACTGAGCCACCCAGGCATCCCAGGAAGAAAGTCTTAGGCAGACTCCATGCTGAGCACGGAGCCTGACTCTGGGGCCTCATCTTACGACCCTGAGATCTTGACCTGAGCCGGAACCAGGAGTGGGTAGCTTAGCTGACTGCACCACCCAAGCACCCAATATTGTCCTTTCTAATGAAACAATTTACCCGAAGAAATCACCATCTGGGTAGGATGCAGCCTTTCAAATGCCAAGGTTGTTCCAATTAGTATTTAGTACTCCACTTGAGGAAGTATTTCCCATCTTTTGCAGGTCTGTGAATTAGTAGAGAGCAAGAAAATAAAGAACAATGAGCTAAAAGATGCCTATAGAAAATTGTGTAGGTAGGTCAAAGGTTATACGTAAAGAACCCTCAGGTACAAAACTGCATGTGTTCATGTGTTAGAAATGAACCTAATTAAACATCACAAGATGGAAAAAAATGACACATTTTGAGAAAGAATTTTCTGAAATTGGGCTTCGTAGTCTTTATATCAAAGGTACAGAAGTTTGATTTAAATTAAATTCATAATATTTAAGACTGTCCTAAAATCTCTCCCCCCATCTTCTCTTTTAATTATTTTCTTGCTTCGTTCTCCTCTTGTTTCTTCCTTTCCCCCTATTTTTTTCTCTCCTGCTTATTTCCTCTTTTCTATCACTCTTTTCTTCCTCCCTTTTCCTGCCTCCTATCTCAAAATTGGGTCTCCAAGCATGGCAGTAATATTTGTGCCTTCTGAGAAAACAGAGATAAGTAAATATGCTTTTCAGACCTAAAGAATATAAAACAAGTAATTTACACAACACACACACACACACACACACACACACACACACACACACACTATTCACTTACTAGCATCCCTACGCAATGAAAACATTTAGAATATTTCCAAAAGGAAAAAATTAAATACTAGGCTATTGCTTTTCCTGGCAAAACGAACTATCACAAATTGTGTAGCATAACCACTAACCAGAGAATATATCTTACTCTGACTTTCAGGCATAAGGGAGAACGGTTCTTTTTGAAGTTTGCTGTGGCAAATGACTTGCTTTGGTCTACAAAATGTGAGTGGAAGTGACATGTGTCACTTTTGAACAATAGCCTAAAAACAGACATGATTCGCCCCATTCTCTCCTCCCTGCTGTGCCATCCTAGAAGTGTGTTTCCAGATGGAGCTGCGGCCAGTCTGGGAGATTGCCCGCCTGCGGACGAACCCAAACCTCCTTGTTAACCTGAAATGGACATGGAGTGAAGAGTGAGAAATAAAATTTAGTTTTGTTAAGCCTCAGATTTTCGAGTAGTTTTCTGTTACACAAACCAGACCTATTTTTGAAACATTTCTGAAGCTAAAAATATATCTACAGGGGGAAATCCTAGAGGTGCTCTGGAAGGAATCATACCAAATAATATATGCCAATATTAGATGTGATCAACAATCAAAGCAGAATGACCACCAGTTATTTGAAAACAAATACCCAACATTTACTTGAAAACAATCTTTTTTTTTCTGTTTGAATTATCTTTGATCACGTTGGGAAGAATTGACATTTTAATAATATCGAGTCTTCCTATCCATGCATATGGAATATCTCCCCATTTAAATATTATTTTATTTCTTTTATTAAATCTGTGATTTTTCTTATATAGTTCTTATATCTGTTTTGTTGGATTTAAACCTAAGTATAGTGTGAGTTTTTGTTGGACTGGGAATTAGGCTGTGTTACTGTTTACTGTAGTTATAGGTGTCATAGGCTAAATTTTTCCCTGGTAACTTGTTTTTTGTCTCCCCTGCTGTCTTTGGTTGTCCCTAGAGACTTCTTAGACAAGATCTGACATCATCAGTTCTTTCAGTTGTAATCCCTTGTTATTATATAGAGCCCTATTGATGTGGTAATAATTTGTGGGGAGGGTGGAGAGGAGGGTTATATAGTCCTACAATTGGTTCTCAGTCTTTTAGAGAGCCTTTGTACCTTGGCTGTGAACTTCCTAAGTAAAGGACAGAGGCCAGCTATTTTCTTCCCCATGTGAGATTCTAGAACACGCTGACATTGTAGTCCTTTTGCCCCAGGCTGGGTAGGCTCTGGTAAAACTCCAATTGGTTTATTCTGGTAAAATACTTTCCCTTGAGGGCAGGCCTATTAAGGAGAACAGAATGCTTGGGTAGTTGAAAAGACTAGCTATTTTGCAAAAGGCTAATCCGAAATAGTCAATAATCTATTCTCCAGTTGTGTCTATTCTCTCCCTTAGCCTACATTATTATTATTTTTACTATTATTATTGTTATTATTATTATTAATTTGTTATTTTTAAGAACTCTAATAAATTATTTCTACATTTATCTGCTATAAATATTTTTTTATTAACATATAATCTATTATTTGTTTCAGGGGTACAGGTCTGTGATTCATCAGTCTTATATAATACCCAGTGCTCATTACAACACATACCCTCCCCTATGTCCATCACCCAGTTACCCCATCTCCTCATCCCCCTCCCCTCCAGCAACCCTCATTTTGTTTCCTAAGATTAAGAGTGTCTTAATGTTTTCTCTCCCTCTCTGGTTTCATCTTGTTTCATTTTTTTCCTCTCTTCCCCTATGATCCTCTGCCTTGTTTCTTAAATTCCACATATCAGTGAGATCATATGATAATTGTCTTTCTCTGATTGATTTATTTCGCTTAGCATAATACCCTCTAGTTCCATCCATGTCATTGCAAATGGCAAGATATCATTTTTTTGCTGGCTGTGTAATATTCCTGTGTGTGTGTGTGTGTGTGTGTGTGTGTGTGTGTATACACCACATCTTCTTTATCCATTTATCTGTCGATGGACATCTGGATGCTGTAAATATTTTTATTACTCTGGTCAGATGATTAGTTTTCTTTATTAAAGTATAAATCTTTCTGGGTGCCCACAAAGAAACAATAAAAAGAATGAATTAATAACCACATTCTGATATAAATAGTGCTGGAGTACATTAGGGGAGCAAGTTATGGAATGAGAGAAAATACTTGCAAGCCATGTATCTAATAAGAGGTTAATATCCAAGATATATAAGGAACTAATACAACTCAATAGAAAAAAATCTGATTAAAAAATAAAGGATATGAAGGATATGAATAGTCATTTTTCCAAAGAAGACATTTAGTGAGAGTGAGAATGAACACCTAACCAAACAAGATACACAGATGGCAAATAATCATATGAAAAAATGTTCCACATTCTGTCATCAGGGAAATGCAAATTAAAACAATGAGATATAACCATACAATTATCAGAATGGTCAAAACTCAGAACATAGACAACATCAAATGCTGATGACGATGTGGAGCAAAAGGAACTCTCACTCATTGCTGGTGGGAATGCAAAATAATACAAATACTATGGAAGACAAACTAAATATATTCTTATCATGATATCCAGCAGTTGTACCCCTCTGTAGTTACCCAAAGGAGTTGGAAACTGTTGTCCACACAAAAACCTGCACACAAATGTTTATAGCAACTTTATTCATAATTGTCAAAATTTGGAGGCAACCAAGATGTCTTTCAGTAGGTGAATGGATAAATAAACTGTGGTACATGCAGACAATGGAATATCATTCAGTCCCAAAAAGAAAAGAGCTACCAAGCCATGAAAAGACAAGGAAGAAACTTAAATGCCTAACAATAAGTGAAAGAAGTCAATCTGAAAAGGCTAAATACTGTATGATTCCAACCATATGAAATTCAGGAAAAGGCAAAACTATGGAGTCAATAAAAATATCAGCAGTTTCCCAAGGATGGCAAGGGGAGATGAATAAGCAGAGTACAGAGGAGTTTTAGGGCAGCAAAAATCCTCTGTATGATATTATAATGATGGGTATATGACATTTCAAATCCGTAGAATGTACAACACCAAGTTGACCTTAAGGTAAACTCTGGACTTTAAGTGATTGTGATGTGTCCGTGGAGGTTCATACTTGGTCAGAGAATGTAGCATTCTAGTGAACTCATGAGAATGGGGAAGTTTTAGACGTATTGGGTCAGAAGGATATGAGAAATCTCTGCACCTTCCTCTCAATTTTGTTGTTAACCTAAAACTGCTCTTGAAAAATGAAGTTTAAAAAAAAACAACATACATTATAATTTGAACCTATTGACCAAGTCTCAGGTATTTATAGTTATGCTTAATCTTAAATTATGACCCCTATGAAATCCACATATGAATTATTGAAATTGAAATTTTTAACTTTCATTTGTATCAAAGTTCATGAAAGAAAAGGATAGTTACCTCTTGAAAGTAACTTCATAATACTAAAGAAAATTAACACAATAATTTGTAATGCTAAGTAAAATTACTTGTTTTCCTTCTCCTCCTACTAATAAGTATAATAACTTGAATTATGTATTACCTTATGTAAAAAATGAATTTTTGGTCTCAAGTATCGTAAAAGTCAAATTAATTGAATATTCCTCCACTACATTTTTGGGATTCTAAATTAAGTTTAAAATTAAAAGTTGCTACAGAAATATTCTACGAAAATTACTGGCTTAATTTCTATTTATCTGTTAAATATATCACAAAAGAAACATTGTATAATAAATTCCTAAATTTCCAGCCTGACATATAAGTCTGGTTTTGTTTCTATAATTCTATTTACCTCTGTAACTGATTAAAATTATACTTTTTAATGTCTTATAGTTATTATGCAATTAGATTAATCCAATTAGCTTTTTACTTTCAATGCTTTGTTTCTACTTTTGTACTCCAGCTATCCTTACTTTTTCCAATTTACTGTAAGGTGACATAGTACATTCAGGTCCTGAAATAATTTACACTAGACAGATAAGTCAACTTGATTTAAAATCATTCACATAAAACATGCTAAGATCATCTATCTGAGACAAAGTTTTAAATAAGGGTTTTACTACCACAAAAAAATAATGGAATATAGAACACAAAATCCTACAAAGTCTGTGAAGGGGTGTTCGCCCAAAATGGAACAGAATATGCAAGAAGTTGATTCCCTGGCAAATAAATGCTCCATTTTTCATTAATAAAATATTTTAGGTAATACAAAATTCATTTTTAGGAACCTGTTTTTCTATAAATGTATAATTTATATTAGTAATTGTATAATAGAGCCCATAAATTACAAAAAAAAAAAAGTCCTTAGATTTTGGCCAAAAGAATAATCTTTATTATTAAAATAGGTTTATAGTGTCATTTAAATCTTTGATATCTTGCTTGGAAATGCACGTTTCACGAATATTTCAAATGAGTAAGGATGTCAGTTGCTGATGTTGCATCACTTCCAGCCACTCAATATTAAACAGAAAGAGCATAATCCACTCAATATTACATTCACCTTTTAATAGATGATTCAGATTCTTCACATCTTTAGGGCAAAAGATTATAGTTTGGTTTATAGGGTGTTGTAATGTATTTGTAAAATTACTGTGGTATTTTCACAAATTCTATTAAATTTACTTTTTAAATAGCAATAAGTAAGGAATAGTGAGTTGCAATGATCTTATGAAAAGATACAGTGTGGGTATGTAATTCTTGATTTTATTCTTTTAGCACAAAGAGGTTTTCTTTGTCATTTATTTATATGTATTGGTCTACTGTCTTTTATTGTATGTATATTTTGTGTTAACCTAACATTTTCTAAAAAAAAAAAATATGCAATGGTTTAATTTGTAAAAAAAAAAGGTTGTTCAACTTTTTTTCTAGTATTTCCAGCATTTAACATATTTATTGCTTATTTAATATTCTTCAATTATGAGTTTTCTTCAAATATAGGATTCAAATCTCACCTGGTATGCAAAGAGCTGAATGAGCTCAGTCATTGAAGAACTATACAGGGAATCATTATCCCACTGGGACTGCAATGAAAACTTCTAAGTGGAATCCCAGGCAGATTTTGGCAACAAGAATTTTAGAACAAATCCTCAAAGAACTTGTCAAGGTCTGCTTTTCAACTTTCCAAATTTCCCAAGAACTATTCTGCTACACTTCTGCTGGAAGTGCTGTTAGTTAAAGCATATAGGGTACAGTAATGTTTGTTTTGTTTGTTGTTGTTGTTGCTGTTGTTGTTATTGTTAACCCATTGAGAAAATATTGGTAATGTCCTGAAGCACAAACATGAAAAAAACTAGATGTGATATTATTTGGGGTACAAGCTATGTTTTAAGAAATGAATTTTGAGGAAACAAAAGAGCATGTCTATGTTAACAGCACAGTCAAGTTTTGAGGAGGCAATGTTCAGATAATCTTAAAGAGAAACTAGAAAAACAAAGACATAAACAAAATTTTAATAACTCTTAATCTCCACCTACAGAACACCTCAATAACAATGAAAAATACTCAAAAACATCGAGTACCCTCTTTAAAACAAAAATGATCTATAAGGATACGTTACAATTCAAGTCAAAATTCCAGAGAAATTTTTTATGTAAATTGACAAGAAGACCCATATTTTTATATTGAAGAGCAAATAATCAAAAGAAACTAAGGCACTCCTGAAAAAAAGTAAAACAGATCAGCACTGACTTTTCAAAATCAAAGCTTAATTAAGACGGCATGTTATAAGTAGGGGTGCCTGGGTGGCTCAGCCGTTAAACGTCTGCCTTCGGCTCAGGTCATGGTCCCAGGGTCCTGGGATCGAGCCCCACATCGGGCTCCCTGCTCCTCGGGAAGCCTGCTTCTCCCTCTCCCACTCCCCCTGCTTGTGTTCCCTCTACCGCTATGTCTCTGTCAAATAAATAAAGTCTTTAAAAAAATAAAATAAAATAATAAAATAAAAAAGAGACAGAATATTATAGGTATTATAATAGACAAATCAGAGAACAGAAAATAGAAACAAAATCCTGACCCATAAATATATAGACATTTTATTAATGTCAGAGTTTTCCTAGCATTTCAGTGTAGCAGATTAAGGAGTACCAATATCTGGTGCTGGGACAATTATTGCCAAGATGGAAAAAAATGAAATTTTGTTTCCACTGCACACCAGGCACTAACAGCAACCTACATAGGTTAAAAACAAATCAATCCATTTGATTTTTAAATCTAAAAATATAAATCCTTTAGAAAATAATAAAAAGTAATATTCTTTATGACCATCCTTAAGCTTTAAAGTAAATCTTTAATAAATTTAATTGTTTTAAAATTCAGCTTGCTATCAAGTGAAATGTACTTGAAAGAAAGCAAAATAAAAAGTGAGAGACTGAAAAGTTAATTAATGACTGTAACTTAAAAAATAACATCTAGAATATATAAAGAACTCCTTCATATCAATAATAGAAGGCCAACAACCCAAAAGAAAAAAAGAGTAAAACACAAAAACAGGTTCTTTTTTTTTCTTTTTCAAATTCTTATTTACATTCCAATTAGTTAACATACAGTGTAATATTAGTTTCAGATGTAGAATTTAGTAATTCATCACTTACATAAAATACCCAGTGCTCATCACAACAAGTGGGCTCCTTAATTAATACTCATCACCCATTTAGCCTGCCCACCTCCCCTTCAGTAACCCTCAGTTTGTTCTCTGTAGTCAAGAGTCTGGGGCACCTGGGTGGCTCAGTTGGTTAAGCAACTGCCTTCGGCTCAGGTCATGATCCTGGAGTCCCAGGATCGAGTCCTGCGTCCAGCTCCCTGCTCAGTGGGGAGGCTGCTTCTCCCTCTGACTCTCCTTCCTCTCGTGTTCTCTGTCTCTCATTCTCTCTCTCTCGCAAATAAATAAAATCTTAAAAAAAAAATAGAGTGTTTTCTGGTTTGCCTCTCTCTTTTTTAAATAATAAATAAAATGCAAATAACTAATAGCCAGTATTTATAATGAAAATAAAAATTTAAATCTCAATGAAATACCATTTTGCATCTATTGGATTGACAAACGTTTTTATATAAATATTCGACAATACCATCTATCAGTGAAATATGAAGCATCTGTACCTTCATATGCTGCTGGCTGAAGTGTAAATTATAAATCATTTCGGTAAACAATTAGTTTTTACTAGTACAAGCTATATGTACATATATTTAAAACCTAGAAATTCTTCCATGCTCTAGAAAAATGCTTATATTTGTGTACCAGGAATATCCATGAGAGCATTACTTATGATAGAAAAAAGTAGCAGCCTAAATATCCACCAGCAGAAGAATGGATAAAGAAATGATGGAGTAGTCACAGTATGAAACACTATATAGAAGTAAAATTGAATGAATTACAGTTATACATGTTGTATCAGTTTTAGTCCAATTGGGGATGAGAAATTATACAGTGTTTGAACAATGAAAGTTAATATAAATAATTACTAACTTTAACAGTAAATTGGAAAAAAAAAAAATCACAAAGGATTGTCTAGGAAGATGTAAGGAGAACTCTAAAGAACATAGAAATAGCAGACATAAGGAGCAGCCAGAACTCCTCAGGCTAAGATGGTGTTCTCCATAAAAGAGCAAATATGCACATGCACACACACACACACACACACACACACACCACCTTGAAGAGAGACCCAGTGCAAGAATGTTAAAATACTTAACAATTGGAAGCATGGTAAATGCCTAACAACTATAAAACTGGTACAAAAATTATGGGATACTAAACAATCTTTAAAAAATAAACTATATTTCATTGATATTAAAAATATGTTCAGAGGCGCCTGGGTGGCTCAGTCAGTTGAGTGTCTGATTTCAGCTGGGGTCACGATCCCAAGGTCCTGGGATCAAGCCCCGCGTTGGGCTCCTTGCTCAGTGGGGAGCCTGCTTCTCCCTCTCCTTCTGCCTCTCCCCCCTTCTAGTGCTCTCTCTCTCTCTCAAATAAATAAATAAAAATCTAAAAAAAAAGTATGTTCAGAATATATTTCTAATTTGAAAATAAGAAGAAGAAGAATATACAGTATGGTCTCATTTATGTTTATGTTTATTAAAACATAAACAAGTAATTATGTATCAAAAACCCAGAAAAGGTATGCATCCATAAATTTCAACTCTTTTCTTCTTGGAAAAGTGATGGTAAAGTGGCTAAAATTGGGAAACAAAACAAAACTAACTAAAACTAAAAACAAACTATATACTGTTGAAATACTAAAAAGTTTACTAAAATTGTGACCAGAATAAAGTGTTCCAGTTCAATGAAAAAAAAGACAATTGGAAAATGTATATAATCCTAAATGGTTTATGATCATAGAGAAATTGCTCAAGCTCTATTAAGCCTGGTTTAGTGTAAATTATATCTTGTGCTGATCAGATTTTCTTATCTCTGAAACTCATATTTTAAATTGTTTAAATAGTCTGAGAATATTACATGTCGTAAGGGAAAAAATTAATTTTCAATTTTACATTCTTTATCTATACATAGTATAAAAGCATTTTTTCCTTTACATTGTATAGGTTCAAATTGAATGTGAAAAATAAGTTTCACAGATCCATAAAGGAAATTGATCAAACACATATCTTCTCTTTTCTTATCAACTGTGTCTCAAACAAAGAGTTAATGGAGAAAATGGTCTATAAAGAAATTTCAGCTATCAAATTGAAATGGAATGACACAATTAAAATATCACCACTTTGCAACCCCAAATAGTAGATCTACCTAATAGTAACCAATGGCTGGCTAATATCATTAGATGAAAAGCTAATAATGCAAACTTTATAATGGATGGATCAAATTGACAAAACTTTAATCACATACTTGATTTTATTATTATAAAAAGAAAAATAATGAGATATTTTGTGCTTCCTAGTGTGTCTCAATTTGGGAGTGTAGAATGCCATCTTTCAAAATTTTTTACCTAAATATGGAACATGAATTTAATCATGCCTCTAGATCTGACTTCCAGTTTATGGGAACTATAGATCAAAGAAACACATTGAAAGACACGATGAAGATGCAATTAGTGAAATTCAGAATGTGGAAACTCCATAGGACAAATGATTTTTGTTTTTAAAGAAAAAGATGAAAAAATATACAAGGTGGACTAAAGATCCTCAATATTAAAAGAGCTTTGAGAGATATAAAAACAAAATGCATATTGGACCTTGACCAGATTCTAATTCAAGCAAGGAAAAAAATGGATGAGAGAGTTGAGAAATACAAACACACACTGATTGCTGGTAATAATTGTAAATTTGATAATATAATTAAAAATTATAAAAGTTTGTTGAGATAATGTGTTGGTTATGCTAAAGAAAAGTGTTCCTTATTTAGAGATATATTTGAAAAAAATTATAGTAAACTTATTTGAAGCTTGGGGCTCTAATTAATATCAGAGGGAGAAAGAAGGCTACAGTTAGATGAAACTTGATTAGCCACATGCTAAAAATTGCAGAAGCTGGATAGTGAGTACATGAGGATATATGAAATTATTCTGTTTTGGTTTATGTGTGGAATTCTCCATAAAAAGTTAGTTATTAAGATCTTGAAACATTTCAGTTAACAGGTGATAATAAGTGGAAATGAATGCTATGACATCAAGTATTAATAATTGACAAAGTGTAAAACACCAGTAATACTCTGTTAAATACAAAACAAAAAAAATTAAAGTATCTCATCTGTTGTTTTGGTGAGATATATATTCAGGTCACCCCTTCTCAGTGTAGTTTTTATATTGTTAAGAGTAAGGTATCTTAGAAACACTGACACATAGAGATTTAATATATCTTCCAAAGAAAACAGAATTGCAATTATTTATCTCCTAATTTTCAGTTGTCACTTTCTACATAGTACAAGAGTCTTTCAATTTTTGCAAATAGAACATAAAGGGGCAATGCAGCAGAGAATAATTTATATCATGACTTTTCTTCACAAATGTATTCTCTGATGACAACAGTGATATCAAAGAATTTAGGTATAGTTGTAAAGTTTCCTGTAAAAAACAAAATCAGCAGCAATGACTTTTTGCCCTTTATTTATACATCATGGTATTTACAAATATATGAATACATGACATTTGTATATGAAGTGGAGATACTATATACAACAACGTTTTATTAAAAATGAGATAGGGGCACCTGGGTGGCTCAGTTGGTTAAACGTCCAACCTTTGCTGTCGGCTCAGGTCATGATCTCAGGGTCCTGGGATCAAGCCCTGCATCAGGCTCCACACTCAGTGCGGAGTCTAGGTGGAGTCTCTGTCCCTCTTCCTCTGCCCCTCCCCTCTCTTTAAATAGAATAAATAAGTCTTTAAAAATGAGAAAATATACTGTCCATATTCATACAAACGAACACGTGCTTACGTGCACATGTAGGGGTCTGTGTGCATGTGTGTGTGTGTCTTCACTTGTGAACACTGTTTGCAGTGCAAATAGATTGAGGTCACTTTTGCGTGTGTGTGGTATAGATTTTTAATCTTCTGACAATAAAAATATATAACATTAAGATTGAATTTTAATCATATTCGTGCTTAAAATATTTATATAAATCTTGTCAAAACAAGAAAGATTAAACATATTAGTGTGATAGTACAATCTCATTTCTGAAATTCTAGAATGGTATTTTATGATTTGCATTGACTTATATAATTAGTCTTAACTGATATTTTAGTTTCGAGGACACAGAAATATTCTTTCTTATGCAATATCCATTCAAAACTTCTCCACTACAAATATAATTTTAGTATGAACAATTCTCATTCCTTATTGTCTTTCATTCTCACATTCTCTTTTCTTTACCCTTTGCAAAAGAACAATGGTTTTAATTTTGATTAAACCATAGCTTTGTGCCTAAAATCTTATGATACTGTTTCTTTCTTTTTTTTTATTAACATATAATGTACTATTTGTTTCAGGGGTGCAGGTCTGTGATTCATCAGTCTTAACATAATTCATGGCACTCACCATAGCACATACCCTCTCCAATGTCCATCACCCAGCCACCCCATCCCTCCCACCCCCCTCCACTCCAGCAACCCTCAGTTTGTTTCCTGAGATTAAGAGTCTCTTATGGTTTGTCTCCCTCTCTGGTTTCATCTTGTTTCATTTTTCCCTCCCTTCCCCTATGATCCTCTGCCTTGTTTCTCAAATTCCACATATCAGAGAGATCATATGATACTTGTCTTTCTCTGATTGACTTATTTCACTTAGCATAATACCCTCTAGTTCCATCCATGTCATTGCAAATGGCAAAATTTCATATTTTTTTGATGGCTGCATAATATTCCATTGTATATATATGCCAGGTCTTCTTTATCCATTCACCTTTTGATGGACATCTAGGCTCTTAAGTTAAACATTATTGCCTCTTTTTTTCATAAACTTAAGAAAATTCCAGCATTCTTCCAAATAATTTTTCCCATACCTCATTGGCTATGATTTATTAAAAGAAGTAATAATAAATGGTCTACAAAAGCATACCAGAAACTTATCTGATAACATATCCTAAGATAATCTTCATGCTCATCAAATATATTGCTTATATACAATTTTGTTAAATAATAAAAATAGTCAAATTTTGTTGACCTTTAAAAACCAGTGCTTGAGGATATTCTGGCAATCTGACACAATAAAATAGTTCTATTTTGGAAATTAGGAATCATTCAAACCAACAACAAAACACCACAAACGAAAACAGTTAGGACCCAAAGAGATTAATTAATCTGACTGAGGTTAAACAACTATATGTAAGATTCTTTGAAGTTGGATTTGATTGAGTACAGCTTCTTGGTTTTAGGGGGTTTCTTTGCTGTCTGTCACTACACACTACACAAAGCAGAAACATTGAAAGAACAATAACCACCTTTTTTTGTATTTCCTTAAATTTTAATGCACTACTTCTTTCTTCCTATAACAATATCTCAACAAAATTAATTTGGTCACATAAATGATTATGCCAGTTCTCCTGGGACTACATTATTTGTGTCTTTTAAAAAATGATTAATTTCAAAATACACTAAATAACCATATAGAGTCACTGCTAAGATTGAGGTATCAACAGAGATTAAGGTGAACCAGATAGGGTATTCAAATAAAAGTCTGATTGACTTTTACATGACACTTGTTAAATGCAAATTTTCACAGGATAGAGGCTTAAAAACCTTATCCAAGAGCTTCTGGAATAATAGAAAATTTGTTTCACGGTTTTGTGACCAAATTTAAGTTTGGGACACACGAGAGTATAAACCAGAGGTCCACTAACCAAAGAAGCATTGATTCAGTATGGAAACTAATTGGATATAGGTGATCAGCCACCAATCTACTGTAATGGCTTGAAGAAGAACAAATCATCTCTATTGAGGAAGATGTTGTCTGGTGTTGCCATACACACACACACACACACACACACATATATATATCTACACACACACACACACACACACACACACATATATATACACACACATATATATATATATTTACATATAAGGATCAGAATTTATAAAAAATAACTGACTAAATAACAGAACCACATGACTAAAACACAAGTAAAAAAAATCAGGTAATAGAAACTAAAACACAGTTTATTCAGATATTGGAATATTGGAGTAGGTTGAAAAGAACTTTAAAATAATCATGTTTGGAATGTTTAAGGGAATAATGAAAAAATGACAAAGATTGAAAACAGATGAATAATTTTGCCAGAAAATTATAATTCATAAAAATAAGTAAGTATATTTAGGAGAAATTTACTTTCTCACACTTCTGGAAGCTAGAAGTCTGATATCAAGTTGTCTAGAGAGCCACACTCCCTCCAGAAGCTCTAAAGGAGATTCCATACTTTGCCTCCTCTAACTTTGAGTGGCTCTTGGCACTCCTTAGCATTCCTAAGCTTACAGCTACACCACTCCAATCTCTACTTCTCTCTGTATAGCATCACTTTCTCTTTTGTCTGTGTCTTCTCCTCATCTCTCTAATGAGGACAATTGCCATTATATTTTGAGGCCATGTGTGTAATCCAGGATGATTCCATACCAAGATCCTTAACTTACTTACACTGGCAAAGACTCTTTTGATGAATAAGGAAATATTCACAGATTCCAGGAATTTGGACACTGACACATATTTTTTTAGGGCCACCACTCAACCCACTACACACTCATTATGTTAAATATATTCCTAATTATTTTATTTATTTAGATGCTATTGTACATAGAATTATTTATTTAATCTTGCTTTTGGATTGTTCACTGCTAGTTTATAGAAATATAATTGGTTTTTATATATTGATATCATATACAACAACCTGGCTAAACTAGTTTATTAGTTACAATAAGTTTTTTATATAAACTTATTATAATAAGTTATAATAGATTTTAGTGGATTTTTTTTTAAAGATTTTATTTATTTTTTTGAGAGAGAAAGAGCATGAGAAAGAGCACGAGTAGTAGGGAAAAGCAAAGGGAGAGGGAGAAGCAGACTCCCCACTGAGCGGGGAGCTGGATGCAGGACTCCATCCGAGGACTCAAGACCATGAGCTGAGCTGAAGACAGATGCTTAACTGACTGAGCCACCCAGGCGCCGCAGTTTTTAGTGGATTTTTAAAGGATTTTCTGTATTCAAGATTATGTAATCTACAAATTGAGATAGTTTTAATTCTTCCTTTCTAATCTGGTTGCCTTTTCTTTCTTTTCTCTTCTTTTTTCTTTTCCATTTATTTATTTATTTGTTTGTTTGTTTGTTTGTTTGTTTATTTATTTATATGAATGCCCTTGTTAGAGCCTCCAATATAATAATGACCAGAAGTGGTAAGAGTGCACAATCTTATCTTATTCCTAATCTTAAGAAGAAGCACTATTTCTTTTATTGTTGAGTGTAATGTTAGATGTGAGATTTTTATAGATGTCTTGTATCAGGTTGATAAAGAAATACAAATAATGATTTATCAGAATGATAAAGGAATGTCAGATTCTGTTATATTTCTAGTTTGTTGTGTTTTTATCATGGAAGCTTGTTGTATTTTGTCAAATGCTTTTTCTGCATCTATTTATATAACTATGTGTTTTTCTCCTTTATTCTATTGAAAGGGTATACTACCTGGATGTTCATATTTTAAACCAAACTTGCATTCCTGGCATAAATCTTACTTGGTTCTGGGTGTATAATTCTTTTTTATATACTGTATATAAATAAAGACCTGGGTTTGATCTACTTTTTCTTTGTTGAATATTTTTAAATCTATATTCATAAGAGAGATTAGTCTTCAGATATTTTTGGCTGATTTTGGTATCAGGGAAATACTTGCTTGATAGAATGAGTTGAAAAGTGTTACAATTCTATTTGCTTTTAAAAGAGTTTGTGAATATTGGTGTTAATTTATTTTTAGATTTTTGGCTGAATTCATCAGTGAAGGAATTTGGGTTTGGACTTTTTTGGGGGAGTGTTTAAAATAATAATTTAATCTCTTGTTATAGGTCTATGCAGATTTTCTCTTTATTCTTTAGTCTAGTTAAGTAGTTTTTCTTTTCTTTCTAGGAATCTGTTCGTATTATCCACATCTAATTTTTTGGCCTATAGTTGCTCATAGTATTCCATTATAATCAACTTTTTATTTCTGTAAGGTCAGTAACATTATCACTTCTTTCATTCTTGATTTTAGTCATTTGAGTTTTCTCCCCATGCCCCCCTTTTTTGATCAATGTACCTGAAGATTTGTCAATCTAGTTATACTTTTCAAAAAACAAACTTTTGGTTTCATTGATTTTCTCTATTGCTTTTCTATTTCCAAGTCATTAATTTCTAGTCTAATCTTTATTATTTCCTTCCTTCTGCTTTGAGTTTAGTTTGCTACTCTTTTTCTATTTTTTTTCTTGAACCACAATCTTTATTTTTTCAAATTTTATTTAAATTCTAGTCAGTTAACATAGTAGAATTCAGTGATTCAGTAGTAGAATTCAGTGGTTCATCACTTACATACAACACCCAGTGCTCATCACAACAAGTGCCTTCCTTAATACCTATCACCCAGGGGCGCCTGGGTGGCTCAGTCCGTTAAGCAGCTGCCTTCGACTCAGGCCTTGATACCAGGGTCCTGGAATCGGGCTCCCTGCTCAGCGGGGAGCCTGCTTCTCCCTCTCCCTCTCCCTCTGCCTGCCGCTCTGCCTATCTGTGCTCTTTCTCTCTATGTCTCTGTCAAATAAATAAATTCAATCTCTGAAAAAAAAAGATGTGATCCTAAAAAAAAATACCTATCACCCATCTAGCCCATCCCCCACCTCTCTCCTTCCCTCCATTAACCCTCAGTTTGTTTCTTATGGTTTGCTTCCCTCTCTCTCTTTTTTTTCCTTCCCTTTTGTTCATCTGTTTTGTTTTTATAATTACACATACGTGCTACTCTTTTTCTAATGTGTTAAGGTAGAAGTTTAGGTTCTTGATTTAAGATCTTTCTCTAAGCACTATTTTTATCTGTATCCTGTAAGTTTTGATATGTTGTATCATCATTTTCCTTCATTTCAAAATTGTTTCCAGTTTTCCTTATGGTTTTTTTTTTCACTCATTGACTATTTAGGAATCTGTAGTTTATTTTCTATCTTTTTGTAAATTCCTCAAATTTCTTTTAGTTATTTATTTCTAATTTACTTTCATTGGGGGTACAGAACAAACTTTGTATGATTTCAGTCCTTTTAAATTTGTTGAGGTTGGTTTTATGATCTAGCATATGGTTTATTTTAGAGAATGTTTTATGTATGCTTGAAAATAATGAGTATTCTGCTATTTTCAGGTTAAGTGTTCTATAGATGCCTGTTAGGTCTAGTTGATTTATAAAATTTTCTTCTTTATTTCTAGTAACATCTTTTTGCATAAAGTCTGTTTTATTTGCTATTAATATATAATATCCAACTTTAATTTGTAGTATGTTTTCTTTTTAGTCCATGTAAATTTTTAAAATTTCTGTTTTGGGGTTTTTTGTTTTTTTTTTTCCTACTCATTTCAGCATCTATATCATCTTGGTTTCAGTTCCAATTGATTCTTCTTTTCCCCTGGGCAAATCACATTTCTGTTTCTCTGCACATCTAGTAATTTTTTTAATTTTATGCTAAATATTATATACCTCACATTTTCAGTGGCCTACAGTATTTGTTTGTTTAGAATGGTGCTTTTTGTTTTGATGAGTGGTTAACTTACTGGCAGATTATTCCTTTTTTTTGCAGCATATTTTTAATTTCTGTTAGACATGTCTCCTAAAGCATGAGTTTGCAGGGATGTCTACACAATGCTAAGGCCTTCAGCCTAGTCTCTTTTCTGGCTGGTCTGAATTATGTCTCTCAGCACTGTGTGATCTCCAGTATCTCTGCTTCGCTTATTAATCCTAGCAGCACTTCTCTGCCAAGTCTTATGAAGTCTTGCCCTGTGCATGCTCAGCTTAATATTCTTCCAAATAGTTTTTATGCAGATCTTTGTAATCTTTCTTATGCATTCCCTTCCCTCCTACGCCCTGCCCCTCAAACTCTAGTGGCCTCTGCTGTCACAAAAAATATAATCTCTGCCTCCTCCACTCCCCTGCCACTGTGATCCTAAATTCTCACTGTGCTGTGATCCAGAAAGTGCCACTAACCAGAGACTCTAGTCAATTGTGGGGCTAATCTCATTTGTTTCCCTTGTTTTGGGAAGCTGCTTGTTATCCAAACTCTGACAGCCATTGTATATATTTGGTCCAGTTTTACAGCTTACAGTGTGAGGACGATTGCATTACCAATTAATTACTCTTTTATGATCAAGAACAAAAGTCAACTCATATTTTATTATTTTGGAGAAAACATATTTTTGAAAAAAAAAGGTATTTAAAAAATAACTTCCCTAAACTTTATTTAGGGTTTTCAATTAATTAATTTTTTTATCCATTTTTTTTTAACTTTTTAAAAGATTTTCAGAAATGCATTATATACAATAGTATGAGACTGATTTAAGTATCTTTGGTCACTTGTTTCTGTTTTGGTTTGTTTTGTGTTTTGCTCTTGTACATTATGAACAATGAATCTCTAGGATAATGATTTTAAGGTAACAAGCCATTTTCTTGAGATTAATTCATAATTTCTGCAGTTACAAATCAAACTTGATACTTTACCAATGGAAACAAACTGAAATACTCGTGAAGTCACTTTAATGCCAATAATTAAAGACTTTTGGAATATTTCAGTGACCTGAGGGTTGATGTGGGAGAAGTATAAACAATAAGTTATTGATTTAACCTGAATTAATTAAGACAAATGCTATTTCAGTTCTATATAGAGATAAAGGCAATTCCATGAATTTATTTTAATCCAAAGTATTTGATTTAAAAACCTAAACAGGGGCACCTGGGTGGCTCAGTCGTTAAGCATCTGCCTTCGGCTCAGGTCATGATCCCAGAGCCCTGGGATTGAGCCCTGCATCAGGCTCCCTGCTCAGCGGGAAGACTGCTTCTCCCTCTCCCACTCCCCCTGCTTGTGTTCCCTCTCTCGCTGTCTCTCTCTCTGTCAAAAAATAAAATAAAAATATTTAAAAAATAAATAAAAAATAAATAAATAAAAACCTAAACAATTCTATTAATACAGCAAAATATGAAGGATCTTTAGGTTAAAATCTGCATTTAAAAGTTATTTTGATTAATATTTGTTTGCCCCTTAAGAAGCTACAAACCAGAGGAAGAGATTATTATCACAGATTATTTGGATTTATTAATGGCAAAACATTATTATTTTACTCTTCACAGTGTAACCTCAAGACAGTGTCCCAGTTGGAACTGTTTGCTTCATAAAAGGTGGTAAGTGAATGATGGGGAATGTTCGTTATATTAGCTAAAGTATTCACTGCTGCCACCTAGGCCGTTTTCTCCTTTGGATAGTAGGTAGATTGTAGTCCCTTATAATTACTTGCATTGTTTGCCAAAGAATCTGAGTATGGTTTCTTGTGTAGCCCAAATAAAACGAAGTTATTTCCTGAAACCACATTGCTCTGTTTACTTGGCCCTGATTCTTCTTAACAATTGCTTCCAACATTGGATAATGTATTTTTAGTTTTTTTTTTTTCCTGCCAGCATTTCAGTAACTATGCATTTGTACATTTTCATAACACCTTTTTTTTTCAAATGACATTATGTGTTTGCACATAAATTCTTCTCTTTTCCCTTGTCATGTCTGCTAATCTTTTTGCTGTTGTTGCTGCATTTGGCACTGCAAGTTCAATTTAACTTATGAAAATCAAGCTGTCTATTCTGCTTCATTCATCATCATCAACCAAAATCATTCTGGAATCAAAACTTGTTTTCTATTATCTTGTTATTTTTTGGTGATGATATATGGAAGGGAAAGTAGACAGTGGCAGGGCATAGGATTGAACTGTAGTTTATAGCAAACATCTGCCTCAGCATAGTAACCTTGTGGGATTTGTGCAGACTCTTATCTACAAAAATCAAAATTCAGAGAGAAGCCTTTTCTGCCAAATGTTCTTTAGATGCAGAACTCTCTATATGGGTCATCAAAAGAAAATCCAAATGTCAAATACATATAGATTACTCATATATAATTACAAGAACCAAGTATATCCTAAGTGTAATGAATAATTTAAATTGAATTTAGAAACTTCTACCTTTATATTTTGAAGTAATAGAAACAATTTAATAGATCACGCCATATTTTTGATAAATGTTTTCAGGGACAATCAAAAGAAGAGTGTTTTAATTTTGTTAGTAACTTGGGAGAGGCGTAAACAGCCCACTCTTCTAGTACAAACAAGCAGGAGAGTGTTCTTAATCTGATTAAGATCCAATAATGAATGCAAAGTAGGTAGTATCTTTTCCTCTGTGACTGTAAAAGAAAATACATAGTTGATACTTGTCTTCCATAGATTTAGAAGATTGTAAATGGAAATTACTCAGAATCATTATCCTTTTATCATGCAGTTTTGCCTCCATATTAAGATGTAATAATTTTAAATATTATACATTATGTCAGTCATATGAATGCTACATTTTAAAGCAAGCATATAAAGCCTGAGTATTATAATTAATTCATTACCTGGGCAGGTTTATGAAAGTTATTTAATTTGGTCATTCATTTATTTAAGCCTTTCAGCTTTTAAAGCTCTTAATCCCCTGACAGAATTTGAGAATACCTATATTTGAAAGTGATATATCAATGAAATTATAACAATTGTGAGCAAAAACTACATTATGGGTTACATAAAATGAAGCAATAGGTCGAAAGGTTTCTTATAATTTTAATTTTGATGATAGGTCAATTTTGGTACTGTTTTGACCACAAAATTTTTCTGATACTGTAATTTTAGTTTTACCATATATACTTTGTATATAAATGGCTTCCAATTCATGATTCACTAATTCTGCTGTTTGGATGACATCTCTAATTCAGTAAGTCTTTTAGTCCACTGTAAAAGTCCAAACACTTGATATTGGAAGGCTCCTTAGAGGTCCCATAGTCCAGCTTCTGATCTTATGAAGAAAAACTCCCTAAAACATTCCAGAGATGTGGTCAATCAATTTGGAACCTCTCATGAAGGAGAAAGCCATTTCTTCATAAGCAATGTGTTCTGGTTGGGGAATATTTCTTCATATTGAACCAAAATTCTACTACTCATTCATCCAGATTTTTCTTTGGAGTTAAACTCAGAAAAAAAATTAATTCTACAATCATACCACAAATCTTCACATATTTAGGAATATCCATCTTGTCCTAGAGCCTTTAAAATATCAGATGAAAAATTTCTATTTCCTTCAACTGCTGTTCCATCAACATGGTTTTCAGACCCCTATATATCATGCTTTCCCATTTCCTATCATATCATAATTATATTTCTTAATGTATCTATTAAAATGTAATTTTCAGGAGTATGTACAATTTTCAAATGTAATGGGCCTATAACAAAACTTGCCCTTTTTTTTTAACAAGTATTTTATTTTCTTTAAGTCAACTTCAGACTACAATAACATTTCTGCTAACTATATTATACTGCTGGCTCATGTTAAACTCATACTTACAAATAGCAGCTATTTTTTTCATTTACCAATTTGACAAACATTTAAAAGTACCTACTACTATTTTTACTTCTGGCTGGAAGCTGTGTTAGGTGCTGGGAAGGTACAAATGAGATATGGATTTCAATATAGTTGGTGAAACAAATGAATTCACATAAAGCTCAATAAAATAAAAACTGCATGCAATTGGATCACTGGGGAAGATTATTTAATACATTCTGAGAATCAGAAGGTTTTCTAGGAGGTGTTATATAAGCAACATCTTGAAGAATAAGTAGGAGGTAATTGGAGCAGAAAGCACAGACACCAAATAACATGATCATTCTTTGGAAAAATGAAAGGGTTTATGAGTACCAGGACATTAAGCTAATTTAATAAAAGACAACGTTTAGACAATAAAGTCTTCAAGGTTCTAGATTAAGTTGTCCTTTCCCATGGTCACATTTGTTAAAGTTTAACCCATTATTACTTCACTCTTTGATTATAAAGGTAACTTAAAAGAAAAAAAAAAATGTACAAGGAAGGACTTCTAATACAAGATGGTATATTGACTACAAATGCACCTCTCTTATCCCTCCAGAAAAACTACTATAAAGAATATAAAGGAATATGGGGCACCTGGGTGGCTCAGATGGTTAAGCGTCTGCCTTCAGCTCAGATCATGATCCCAGGGTCCTGGGATCGAGCCCCACATCAGGCTCCTGGCTCAGCAGGGAGTCTGCTTCTCCCTCTCCCTCTGCCTCTCCCACTGCTCATGCTCTCTCTCTCTCTGTATCTCTGTGTCTCAAATGAATAAATAAAATCTTTAAAAAAAAAAAAAGAATATAAAGGAATAAAAAGCCCTAAATCCAAATCAATGAACGTAAGAGTGGGAGTGTATACCATAGATTTCAATATGCTCCTGCAGGATGAAAATAAAGAGAAAAAAAGAAGCTGAAATAGCTGGATAAAAGTAACTACACAGCTTAGAGGGAATTACTAACAAGAAGGAACAAAACTGACTCCTCCCTTTCACCCCCCAAAAAACCACAAAAAAACAAACTCTGAAGTTTGTTACTTACTTCATACTTACTATGATAAATAAATAAGTTTGTTACTTACTATCTTACTTACTGTGATAGAGTCCAGAAAAAACACAGCATTGAAAATAGAGGGATTAAGATTAAATCTGTATATGGAAGATACTATAACTCTTTTTTCCCCCACTATCAGGTTATAAACCTCCTTAGGCAAAAGTTCTAAAGTTTCTTTTCTAGATAAAAGAGTAAGAGAAAACACTTTTCTGTTTGAAAATCTAAAGAATATCCAAGACCTTACTCAATTATATTAAAGCAAATCTCCCTAACTAACATACCACACCCACACACATAAACACCCAATCTTTAAACATAGACAAAGAATATCTGACATTTAAGAAAAACCTCCATTATGAAGTAGAGAGACCACTAAACAAACAGAAAATGCAATTTTATAGGAGGGTGAAACTATGCAGACTACTAAAAGAAAAAAAAAAATGTATATCTTTGGATATAAGGATGGGAGAAGATATTGCATCCAGAATAGAACATCCAGAATCAGAGAACAAAAACTAGCTCTTGGAAATGTGATCTATGATTGATGAAATGAAAAAAATTTAAAAAAAGGAAAAGATTTGGAATTATTTTAATGAGAGAGGGAACCAATAAATTTTCTCAGAAATTAGAATAAAAAGTACAAAATTTTGAAAAACTAGAGAGCGGAGCAGAATATTAATCCACACCTAACACCACAGCATTAGGAACTCCCACTAAGTGAAAACAGCAAGATGTAAGAGAGAAAATTATCAAGTAATACAACTTGAGATCTCAGAATTGAAATACACACATCTTTATTTATTTATTTTATTTAAATTTTTTTTTTAATTTTTAAGTAATTTCTGCACCCATCATGTACCTGAACTCACAACTCCAAGACCAAGATTTGCATCTTCTACTGACTGACCAGCCAGGCACCTAGAAAAACACACAAATTTAGAGAGAAGGATTACAACAAGCACACAGGAAAATTCAAAACAAAACAAAACAAACTTGAACACTATTGTGAAATTTAGAACACAAATAAATGGAAATATCTTAAATGTTTCTATGTCACCTAAAGAGCAATAACAATCATACCTACTTTGATCTTCTCAATATAGATTGTCAACATCCAATTCCATGTCCATGTCCAAAAATAAGCCTGCATTGAACAGATCTAGGGAAAAGTCAGTCCAGTTTAGAGCAAGAGAACCTTAAATTTTTAGAGGGAAGAACTTGAAGGACAGAAATAGAATAGATAAGTATAATGAGACATTTAAAAAGGGTTGATGATGAATTAGACAATTAATTCAGAAAAGACAGAAAGGTAATTATGGTTTCAAGGAGAAACATAAACCTATACCATAAAGAAAAGTAATTGTATTATACTCTCTGGCTCTTCAGAGGACAACATTTACATGACCAAAATCGAGTCATCACTGATTAGTGACTTAACTACAAACAGGTATATCAATGTTTATGAAGAGTGAGGGAAAAGGGATGGTATAAGAAAACACAATTTTCTCATTACTTGAAGTCAAAAGATAATGTTCAAAAGATCAAGATTTAGCAGTAAAAGCACATATATCTACAAGTGATGGTCACTCATAGATGAATCTGCTAAAGGAGCTGGGACGGAGAGGTCAGGAACAATTTAGTGAAGCTTCTGTCTCATCTTGATTGATTATCAGACTTACCTCTTACATTGTCTTCAACACAATGGCAATTCTGTGTTCTTCTTATTTTTGTCCATAAAAAGTAGGGGGTACAAGGAGGATAACTCAAGTTAAGAGAAAGATAGATGGGAAAATTACAAAGTAACCTATTTATCAGCAGAATAGAAGCTTCCAGCCTCTAATACATTTGAATGTAGCCAATCTGTACTTGAATTCAACTGCATATTTGTTTCCATGCTTTGGGCATTCTAGTATATCATCATGCATACTATGTCAATTATACTGAACTGGAGACTGTCATTTTCCATCAAGTCAGAAGAGAGAGCATATGTCTTCTCTATTATTCTTGAAATGAAATTATTTTACAACCAGATCATTTCAGAAATAAATGTGATTTTGCACATTTGTGGATTTTTTGTTATTTTCATTTTGTTAGATGTCTGAGAAGATTTTTTTTGACCAACGATGTAGGAAGTAATTATGACAGTCTTAGACATGTATTTTATTTTCCTTTTAGCTATATCTCAGGTCAGTTTAAATCCACATATACACACTACTTTCACAATGGTCTCTATTGACTTCAACGAATCACTCTCTACTGATGCCCCCTGTGAGATAGAAAAGAAAGAAGCTTGTTCATAGATTCCCTGTAGCACATCACCACCATTGATCCATGGTTTTAAGGGCTTTAGCCACTAATTTCCTCCCACCAATGGAGAGACCCATTGCTCAGTGTGTTTAGACTCTTATGGCTGCCCACTGTGACTTCAGTTCTTAATCTGCCTGAAAGTGTCAAAAGTCACGCTGCTGTTTGGAGAGAGAGTGATTTTTTTTAAAACCTGCTACTGGGAGCGATGCTTTTCTTAGTACTAAGATGCCCATGATAATGGAGAGAGCTCTGAAATATGTGTGTTCTGTTCACTGTTGAATAAATAACCACTATGGTTAATCTACATATGTCATAACAATGCATTTTCACTAAAAAACTCCAGCATAGGTAGTATGCTTATAAAATTTGCATGATGATTCTCTGTCACCAATATTTAAATACAGGTCCAAAATTTTAGTGCCATTAACAAAGGAAATAACTTTGGTATTTTTAATATACAAGTCTTAAAGCTCTAGGTAACTACTGATTTGTATTATCCATACAAAGTGAATATATGAACAGTTTTTCTCTTTAATGATATATTTGATTTCATACAAATAAGTCAGGTGTATTAAATAGCATAACATATATCAAGATACTTAACCTCACCATTAATCAAATAAACACAAATTGAAACATCAATGACTTATTTTTTTTACTTTCTAAATTAGAAATATTGAAAAAGTAATACTACTTAATGGTTAAAACAGTTCTAGTTGAAGAATAAATCAATTCAATTTTCATTTTGGAAAGCAATTTATCAATAGGAATTTAAAACTATTAAAATGTTTATTCCTTTTGATGCATTAATCCCACCTTTGGGAATCTATCAAATGATATTAACCTAAAATATGTAAATAAAAATATAAATAAATGTCTGTTTCTGCATTATTTCTAACTGGTAAAATTTGTTTCACAATATGGAGAAGATTAATTAAACTATGATACAACCACATTGGTGATATTATGCAGACATTAATTTATTTTAATAAGAAGGGAAATACTTATATAATACTTAGACCAACAGTCCAATCTTGAACATTTCTCATATCAATTGCACTTAGAAGCTAAAAGTGATCAGGCATAGTTGGTACTTGGATTAAAAACCAGAATGCGGTGGCGCCCGGGTGGCTCAGTCGTTAAGCGTCTGCCTTCGGCTCAGGTCATGATCCCGGGTCCTGGGATCGAGCCCCGCATCGGGCTCCCTGCTCCGCGGGGAGCCTGCTTCTCCCTCTCCCACTCCCCCTGCTTGTGTTCCCTCTCTCGCTGTGTCTCTCTCTGTCAAATAAATAAATAAAATCTTTAAAAAAAAAAAAAAAACCAGAATGCTAGAGTGGTGGGGGGTGGGAGGGATGGGGTGGCTGGGTGATAGACATTGGGGAGGGTATGTGCTATGGTGAGCACTGTGAAATGTGCAAGACTGTTGAATCACAGATCTGTACCTCTGAAGCAAGTAATACATTATATGTTAAAAAAAAAAAGAAGAAGAAGAAGAAGATAGCAGGAGGGGAAGAAAGAAGGGGGAGAAATCGGAGGGGGAGACGAACCATGAGAGACTATGGACTCTGAAAAACAAACTGAGGGTTCTAGAGGGGAGGGGGGTGGGAGGATGAGTTAGCCTGGTGATGGGTATTAAAGAGGGCACATACTGAATGGAGCACTGGGTGTTATACGTGAACAATGAATCATGGAACACTACATCTAAAACTAATGATGTAATGTATGGTGATTAACATAACATAATAAAAAAATTTCACTTAAAAAAAACAGAATGCTATTTGTATATGTGGTATTTTTATTGGTCAGAACTCATTTGGATAAAAGTGAGAGATTCAAATCAACTAGCTTATGATATGGTTGCTAAATTTTAGAGTTGATCGTAGAAAGAAAATCAAACCTCTTAGGAACAAAATTCATGATAGCATGGGGGAACACAAAGATTATAACCAGGACCCCGGAGCTTCCAATTTTTCCATCTCTTATCTTGCTTTCTCTTTGAATGTTGGCTTCACATACTCCTTCTACAGACACAATTCTATACACAGCAGGGCTCATGGCGCCAACATTTTTGTGGTAGCATATGAATATGCCTGCATCCACAAAGGAAAGGGCTTTTACTAGGGAAAGTCTCTAACTGGCTTAATTTGTGTCTTGGATCTATGAGTGGTGCAATTCTAACTCTTTTCTTCCTCAAAGGAAAAGGGAGTAGATACCTGTCCATTGAGGGAATCATAGTATCACAGATGCCACCTCAGTATGTGCCTCCTGGAATACAATTCAAATAATGTGAGGAATATAAAGAAGAAAAAAAAAAAAAACTGGGAAATAAGTATACCAAAATACTTATGGTATGGGACTGTGGTTCTTAAAAAATAAACATAAATCAAACAACAACAACAAAAATAAACAGACCCTCTCTGTGCTATTTTCCATATTTTCTATAATGAACACACATTTATTATTATTTTTGTAATTGCTCCATAGATGTTTTACTGAGGATTGGGGAGGAGCACTTAAAATAAATGCATAATGATGTAAATATGTCAACGTATTGTAGAAAGGGCAAAATAAGAATCAGTACTAAAATATGAGTTGCTTGGTGGCATATGGACATTTCTAGGCATTTCTATACCTCAACAACTATATAGCAATAAAAGTTTTTTGACCAATTTAATTAATGATCCAGCTGCAAGTGAAGGAAGGAAGTTACAGATGACATAAATTTCAGAGAAACACAAAAATCTTGTTTCACATTTTCACAAATGCAGATAAGAATGTATTGATTATGAAGTAATACTGGCATAAACTTTCCTTTTTTTTAGAAAATAAAATAAAACAGACTGACACGCAAATCAGATTTACTCTTCCAATTTATGTGACCTAATTTAGTAGCCCTGTAAATAATCCTGTCTCCACAAAGAAAAAAAAGAAAGTGGTTATAGGAACTCATCTTTGGACTTGGTTTGGCAAATCCAAGGTATCACACTACAAGAAACAGGAAATTCAGAAGAGTCTATCGTACATAGTAAAGTTTATGACAACTTTCTTTTCAGATCTGGGAGATGATCAAAGTGTGCCTATTTTCTTGAAACATGGCCATCCAGTGTATCAAAGGTTAAGATTTTTATGAGGTGGTTTTTCTGATAGTTTCTAAAAGATTATGGCTATAAGCCTATATTACAGATCACTTATCTCCTCATATTAAAATATTAAGACCTTGGGCGCCTGGGTGGCTCAGTTGGTTAAGCAACTGCCTTCGGCTCAGGTCATGATCCTGGAGTCCCGGGATTGAGTCCCGCATCGGGCTCCCTGCTCGGCAGGGAGTCTGCTTCTCCCTCTGACCCTCCTCCCTCTCATGCTCTCTGTCTCTCATTCTCTCTCTCTCAAATAATAAATAAATAAAATCTTAAAAAAAAAATATTTAAAAAAATAAAAATAAAAAAAATAAAATATTAAGACCTTTTACTTAAATGTCAAGAAAAACCAATGAAAATGATAAGTTGGCACACTTTTCTTGGTGAGTTTTAAACCTCAGTTAAGTTCTCTAAATAATATAAAAGTATAATTTATATTAATAAATTATTAATTATATATGTATTCATTTGTTTAGCTCTGGCATTACAAATTAAATTCCCATGAAATACAAGCATGCTTTTTCTTGACACTTTTCCACCAAGGCCTGTTTACTTGAAAATGGGGACAGTTGTGGCGACATATTCTTTTTTTTTTTTTTTGTATACCCCAGAGTTGGTGGTAGGTCTAATGCTGTCCTTCCCACTGAAAATGAGAAAATCACTGCTCAGTGGGAAATTTAGAGGTCTGTGAAATGGAGAAAAATATATATCTTACATGAACAATTATTCCCCAAACTTCTATATTAGAACAAATTTGTCTTATTAGAAGGTAAAATATTTGGTAGAAAAATCTACCCATGTATCCGCCCTGTTTTTTGTAGCAGACAAGAGAACATAGCCACCATTGGGTCATTGTGATGAACCAATAGAGAAGAAATGGAGCTAAAAGCCAACTTTGGGATTATGCCTATAAGCCCAGGAGCCTTAGAAGTCAACATGACCAGCCACAGTAACCTTCTCTTCCTTATTCCACAATTTTCTCCATGAATGAGATATAAGCAGAGAAAGAACAAAACAATATTTGAATAATCATGTCCCTAATAACGTCCCTCCCCTTACAGAATCTATCTCCTGCCTTTAGAGACTAAAATCCAGAAAAGAGCCACTATCTTAGAATCACACAGCAGGCAAACTCAAGGAGTCTATTTAAACAATTCTTCTGATTGAAGCCTGATACTACCCTATTAGCTTCTCATTGTGTTGCTTCTGTGATGTTGATATAAATTGAACATGAGATTATTCCTAAGTTAGAAGTCTCCTACAGTTCAAACCCTGAACTTTAAAGGTGCCCATGGGTCAAGAGTAGCTGCAGTCCCCTGAGTCATGCAACAGAGTCCTGTGCTACAGGGGGCGCTGCCACTGGAAAAGATACTCCCCACATATTGGAGTAACATACATCTTGACCACTTTTAAAGTGTTTAGATCACCTTTCTTAACACTGAATAAAACATGTCCAATGAGTAGGTTGGATAGAATTACTTAATCGAATTACTCAGATCCACAATAGGTTCTTCTATAGTAAGCTCTCCGCTCCCTCGTGGATGTACAGAATCTTTCTGTATATTTACGTCACCACGAGAGCATCCCTTCATAAGCACTTGAAATCACAGAACTAAGGACTTGTCGAAATACAGTGAGATACTGTCCATTTGACAGGATAACACGATGAATTCCCGTTGGAATTTTGTGGTTATTTAGAAGGTGTTGCTGGCATTGTTTTGATTTTTCCACTGCTGATCTTCTCCTTAATTTAGATAACATTTACTTTGGAACTACACATCATGTGATTACTTTTCTGTTTATTCTTTTTTAGCTGATCAAAAATATTACCCCTTCAATAAACTTTAACATTTTCAATCAACTTATCTCTTGTTATTCTGATGATATATCTGGTTTGTGTCCACTAAAAAGTGATTAATTTTATCCTCTAATTAAACTCCTTGGAGTCCCAATCAATATTCAGTATTGAAGTAAAGGAGAGCATAAAAGAAATCAAGGAATGTTTAAATTCTAATCATAACCTTTATAAACATTGTGTTATTTAACCTTTAGTATGTAGAAAATAAAGATAATGTGTTCTGATGACTATTTACTGATAACTTTGAATTAATATTTCCAGTCCAGACGTTTCTCTGGAACTCCATATTCCTATACAACTATGTACTTACATCTTCTCTTGGATGTCTAATGAGCATCTCAAATTTAACAAATCCAAAGGGAACTCCAAACCCCCCTTTGCAAAATCTGCTCTTCTCCTTATACCCTCTATCTCTGTCGCCATTTAGTTATTCCAGTCCAAAACACTGAAATTATCCTTAATTCCCCTCTCTACTACATTATTTGTAATCCTCAAGCAAATTCAATTGACTCTACATTCAAAATATGGACAGAACCTAAACATTCATTGTCATTATCACTGTTAACCACCTTTGGTGCATCTACCATGATTTTTCTCCTGAATTAGTAAAGCTTTCTTCCTGTTTTACCTTTGGCACACTAATAAAGTCCATTCTTCACACAAAAGCCAAAAGAATCCTTTAAAAGTGTAAGATCATAAAAAAAAAAAGTCTAAGATCAAATCATCAAAAACACTCCTATAGTATTCCTTCCTTTTCAGAGTAAAAAGCAGAGATTACAGTGACCTATGAGACTCTAGTCTCCCCCAATCCTATCACTGTCTCATCTCCTTTTAATTTCATGTCCTACTATTCTTTCTCTTACTCTACTTCAGAGTCTATGGCCACCTCATTATTTTGATAAATGCTGGAAATATTCCTGTCTCATGATTTTTGCTGTATCCCCTGCCTAGCATATTCTTCCTTCGGGCATTGACTGCTTCCCTCAGATCTGTGCTTAAATATCAGTTTGTGAATTAGGCCTTTCCCAAGAAAATTATTTAAAATGCCAATCTTCTGCAATGCCTCAAACACTTCTTACCCAATCCTGGTGTTTTTGCTTATCTGACATACAATAGGTCTTAGGTTAGATTTTTCCAATGGCGTATACTGAGAAAAGCATTTGATTGTATAGAGTAGTTTCTTAGGAAAGTGGTCCTAGAAAGCACCAGTAGAGAAATAGAGAGGTGAAAAAGGGAAGGGAAGGACATCGATGCAGGATGCATTAGGGAGCAGATTACTGCTGTGGTTAAGTAGGGCTCAATTGCCATGGGAACATCTGGGCAGCTATAAAGAAAATACATAGGTTGCCTTACACAAGCTGTGAGCAACTGGAGTATTTAACTGTCAGTTCATTTATGACAGTTCCTTCTCTGCAAGCATATGCAGAATATGTCCAGGCAGCCATAGAAAGCCCTGAGGCAATTTGTTGAAGGCGTTTGCAGTAAGAAACCATTAGATCTGAGCACACAGAAAAAGCACTTGCTATTGATATTGTCAGCTACACTAAAGCTTTTGCACAATTCAGATCTAGTTATTGCCCACATTAAGTTCATTCACTTTTGTCTATCACTGATGCTTTAAGGTGATAGTGCAATAATGTGATTTATAAGAAATATATACTTGGTCATTTAGATGACCAAAATATATTTCTTATACACATTTGGTCTTTGTCCAATGTTCCTGGCTCATAGCTCCTAAAACCCTGGGAATTTCCTACGATAAGGGCGATTAAGGGGTCCTTTGTTATGTTAATGAATGTGACATTTGGACCCCACCCAAGGGCAGAGGCTAGTTGCCCGGAGGATCAAATTTGTGATTAGAGGATTAGAAATTTGAGTTCCAACCATCCCCCCGACTTGCTTCTCCCCAAGAGGTGCTGGAGGTTGAATCAGTCTGTGGCCAATGACTTAGTCAATCCTGACCATGTATTGAAGCCTCCATAAAAATCCAAAAGGACTGGAATCAGATCGCTTCTAGATTGGTGAATATGTGGCTATGTGGGGAGACTGGTACCTAAAGAGGGCATAGAAGTTCCATACCCTTTCTCCATACTTTGCTCTTTTCATCTGGCTGTTTAACATATCCTTTAATAAACTGGTAAACATTAAGTGTTTCCCTGAGTTCTGTGAGCTATTCTAGCAAATTAACTGAACTTAAGGAGAAGGTTGCTGGACCCTCTAGCCTATAGCTGGTTGGTCAGAAGCACAGGTAGCAGTCAGTCTAGGACTAGCAACTGGCATCTGAAGTGGGGATGGGAGGCAGTCTCATAGGACCGAACCTATAACCTGTGGAATCTGATGTTGTTTCTGGGTAGATAATGCCAGAATTGCGTTAAATTCTCTGATACCCAGCTGGTGTCCCAGAATTGCTTGTTGTTATGAGGGTGGAGGAACATCCCCACACACATTGGAATTGGGCACAGAAACCCTAAAAGAGTTAGTCATAATTTCTAAATAAACAAGTAAAATGTTAAAACAGGAGTGTTACTGGAAAAAGTTGTAGATCCCTCCTGTTGCTATTGTGTTTCAGGATTTCTTTTCCTTTCATGCCCATGATTCTTGGTCATGCTGCTTTGGAAAAATGAAGAAGTAGACTAGATGAAGAGTGGTGGGCAGCAAAGCAAAGTTTATTGAGTGATAGTACAAAGCTCCTGAAGAAGGAGGGGACCCGAGAGGGTTGTTGTTGGAGTTTCTAAGTCTAGGGTTTTTATGAGACTTTTGGTGGGCTGTTTTAATCTGAATAACCCTCCATGCACCTGTCACCCAATCAGGTTTTTGTCCATGCACTCACCTACCTATCAGGTAGTTATGTGGGAAAGGGTGGAGGGCTCTTTTCAAAGTGGTGTAGAATAACAGGATGGGGTCTTTTTCCTTTTAAGGGTAGTTTCCTCTTAGGACAGGGCCCCTTGCCCCTTCCTGCCTTTCTTCTGACTATCCTCCATTAGCTGGTTCTCCAGCAGTAATTTGGTTGTTTGGTAAGTGGGTTAAACCAGACCTTTATTCCTTAAGGGATTGAGTTCCTGTTACCATGTCCCTCTCTGATTTTGACTGTTTCCATTTCCCTTACAAGGCTATTGCCAAGGCAAGAACACCAAAGGGCATCCTGGTGAATTCAACGAGTTCAAAACAAACTGCTCCCTGTACCTATTAGGTAGAAACAATCTTATATTCTCATGATAATAAAAATACCTACCTCCCTTCTTTTCCTACCAAGTTTTCTGGCAGGAGAACCCCAAACTGAAGCCAATCTTTATAACCTTATATTATTATTGAAGTGTTTCCTATTCCCCAAGAACCAAAACATTCAATTATATAGATCCTGAATATGTACAGGCTGGGAAGCACATATTCTATAAGTGGAAGAAAGGGAAGGATTATGGGAGTGGTCATTCCTTCCTTCAACACTTGTTTCTGGGTTTATGCATTCTAGCTAACAGGGACACAGAGCCTTATAATAGCCTTATACACGCATACATGGGATATAATCTTCAAGCTGATGCCTTGACTGTGCCTGTAAAATGTCATTTCAGAGTTCTATTAGATTATTAACTTGTGACTTTATATAGTCAACTACACAGATATTTTCTGAATTATTTTATGTGTAAATTATTTTAGTTTAGTAATATTAACATGATGCAGTCTTACTCTCAATAAATTATATCTTTTTTCCTAACTGGGCTTCATTTTCCTCCCATATGACAGAAAAAGATTGGGTGATTTATAAGAACTTTTCTAGTTCTCATTTATTCTCTTCCTTATCCAGATATGCAAAGATCTATTTCTGCATCATGTGGCATTTGTGCTATGGAGAAAATACATATTCATTGAATTCGACCTCATGTTGTCCACTGTGTGCTAATGGTATGTACCCAGATGCTATTTTTTCCTCATGACGTATCTCCTTAATTTATATCTACTTGAAATGTCTTGGTGTGCACTTTTAAAATAAATCCTTAAAATTATAGGAGCATTAGATCCCAGAAAGAAATTGTTGAAGCTAATGAAATCCAACAAACTAAGGATGGTAAGCTAATTCTGTAAATAACATAACATTGCTGAACATACCAGCTATTGGTAATAGCCATATTTGGTTATTATTTTCTGTATTTTCTCTAAGATGTTGACTAGTGAGGAAAACAAGTTACATAATTCATACCACTGTATAAACACTGAATAAGATAATTTTCTGAACCTCTATGAACACTAAAAACAACTTAGCATGATTTTGTAATTTCAGTCTTAATTGGAGAGCTAGAAACCCTATTTTCTAGATGAATTTTACCCTGCTATTCCAAGTTACCTGACTGCATGTTTGAAGTGGTAAAAACTGTCAAGAATGGGCATAATCTTATACTTGGAGACAAACAAAATACCCTTACTATGAATACAGGAACCCACTATGAATAATTTATTATCAGAATTAGTGGCAGATCTAACTTTTCCCAATAGGTGGGCCCAGCATTTTACTGTTAATTAGTGGCAAGAATTACAAGGCCAATGACCTCCTAGCTATGATAATCTTATCAGCTTAAAAAAAAAAAAAAGATTGTTACCAAAATCTTCAAGAGACAATATTATTTCATGTGGTTGGATTAAAAGTTAGGTCATAGAGAGTGGACTGGGAAGCAGAAAACAAATTGTTTAGAATTAAGAATGAAAAGCTGAGGTTATTGTTTATTATTAGGATTTTTGTAGCTGATGGTCTATATTTATTTATTCATTCAACACATATTTATTGAGTTTTGGAAAGTGCCAAACATCCTTCTAGAGACTGGGAATATGATAGTAATCAAATAACAATCCCTGCCACAATGCATCTTAAAGTTTGAGAGTGTCTTACAGGAAGGAGCTTTTTTCTTTTTCTTTTAAGTGTAGTGTTAACAAAGTATACGGTATGGGAGAGGGAGTGATAAAGACAATAAAAATAAACAAAATAGGAAGAAGTACAGTAAATAGAGAGGTTGGAGAGTGTTTGCAATTTTTTTAAAGGGGGAGTCATATAGGGCACATTGAAGTGATGTGAATAAAGGTCTGAGGATGTGAAACAACAAGCCATGAAACCATGTGGATATACAGAGGAAGAGTGATCCTGGCTACAAGAAAAGGATGTGCAACAGTTCTATCATGGAAGCTTGCCTGGCAAGCTCAGGAACATTAAAGAAGACAAGTGTGATGAAGGTGAGTGAGCAAGGGATTGAATCATAGGAGACAAGGTCAGAAAGCTAACAGGAGAGCAGATTATGTGAAGGCTTCAAGTTCATCATCTACTCAAAGTGAAGTAGGAAGCTGTTGGTGGGCTTTAAGCAAACAAGCATCATGATCAAGTGTTAACACAAGAACTGTTATTGCTGTGTTCACAGTAGAAAAAGAAGGCTTTGGTGACAGTAGTAGGTTTAGTTAGGAATCTAGTAAAAATCTATGGAAGAGAGATTGGTCCAAGTGTATGTTGTCAGCAGGGTGGAGAAAAGAGGTTCTATTCATTAGATATTTTGAAAATAGGAGGAGATGGATTTTTGTGTGTGTGTGTGGAATGATGAAGTTCTTATTTAATGATATTAGAAAGATCAAGCTTTGGACGTTATATAAAAGGTTTGATGTGATGTTCAAAATCTGAGGTGCTTATCTGTCAATCAGGTGGAAATATTGAGTAGACAGTTGGCTGTAGACATTAGACATTGATCTAAAGTCCAAAAGGTTGATAAGCTTAGAGACAGAATTTAAAGTGTTAGAATACTAAAATAACCAGGGGCACCTGGGTGGCTCAGTTGGTTAAGTGACTGCCTTCGGCTCAGGTCATGATCCTGGAGTCCCGGGATCGAGTCCCACATTGGGCTCCCTGCTCGGTAAGGAGTCAGCTTCTGCCTCTGACCCTCTCCCCTCTCATACTCTCTCTCTCAAATAAATAAATAAAATCTTAAAAAAAAAAGGATACTAAAATAACCAAATGAGTGGAGAAAAAAGCTGCAGGAAAATAAGAATTTTAAAGTTACCACAAAATAGGTCTTTTCTTTTAAATTATAGTCTTTACATTAAAAACATCACTTGATCTCATAGTCGATAGCTAAGCCAATAAAGTATCCATTCATCTCCTAGCTATTAGTTAATAATTTAGTCATGTTCAGCTATCACAATAATTCAACTATCATTTAATAATTCAGTGAAATTTCAAGATGAGTTTTTTTTAATGCTTTCAGTTCACCCTTAGGGTAAATAATCTATACGACATGCATAGCATAATCAGGAAGGAGCAAACACACTTTTGAATCTCTGATGAAAGCCACCACGGATATATGTTGCTAAGGACATCACATCATTGGGCTCAGGAATCATTACATGCAATGTTAATATGTAAATGCATGGCTTCTACAATATGCTTTTCCTAAATCTAACTCACAGGTATAATGAACAGAAAACCAATATTTAGTATTTTTCTAGGAGTGAGAATAACAAGTATAAAATTTTACAGGTCTTTGAAATTTATTGTAGTCACATAGGGGAAAAGTCAGGTTCCCAGAGGGAAATAGATGGCATACTCTAAGTGGGTAATTTGAGGAAGAGTTTAATAAAAAGTGCAAAAGTGACAGCAAGATTCAGAGGGGTAACTTGGTAAATGTCATAAAACCAGTAAGTTGTATAATTGCCATTAAAACTTAACTCTTTCTGACTACAAAGTTTGCAGATTTAACATGATATCACACTCTTAACACCTACCTTCATGTTAAAATAGACACGTCAAGGGGAAAAAAATTCAAATCTCAAAATATTTCAACAGACTGGTTCAAGTACATAAAGTTTCAAAGATTAATGTTTTAGAGAAGAAAATGAAGTATTGTTTCATTATAAGAGAACAATAAATGTCAGGGTCTGCATAGAATTTAATACAATTAAAATTACTCATAAGAAAGTTATCTAAAATACTCCAAATTTTTCCTTTTATGGGAAAAAGAAACTTTATTATAAAATATTATATAAGCACTTAGTTAGGGGGATCAACAATTATGAACTGGGATATTTTGAGAGATTAAGGGGGTGTTTTAAATACTGGTGCCAGAAAATTTGTACACATGAGTGCTTGTGGTCACTGTATTTAGTTTACTTCCTCAGTGCTTCATGCCTTGGTCCCTTGCTTTCTGTTTCCACTATCATAATTCATCCTTATTTCTTGCCCAGACCCATGCCACCTCTCTGAGTTCGATCACAAAACAGATAGTTTCTATTCACGTTATCCCTATAGTATCTAGACATTAAGGAATTCCTACCCACACGAGACTTCTGGGGTAAATAATTCTTCTAATCTCATGACCAGTTAAACCATCATGCTTCACATCATCATTATGATTCTTCACCACCCAATGCAAAAAAATCATCCATGCATTTATCTTTTACTACATTGTTATTTGTATCATGTTTTGAGATTTCCTTTCCCTTATCAAACTTGTAAGTTTTCACCACCACCAAAACCATAGTTAAGAAAACTAGAAGAATCGAAATGAGCATCCCCCTTCCAGTATTTAGTAATAAAATTGTTTTAAAATGGTCACCAGTACTATGCCTAAATTAGCACATGCTCATAAGACTAAATTTGTAAAGTATAGGCTTGAATTTTAAGTCTATTGGGTTGATTGGAGTAAACCTAATGATGAATAGTTAAAATAACAGTGATGTCCAGTTAGCATCATAAAATAGAAACATTGCATGTCCCCTTGGAGCAATCAGATGAGGTAGAAACATGCTCTCCACTCATGCTGTCACTGCTGGGATCAGCTAGCAGAAGCACTATCTTTCCACCCCCCCAGGCATCTTAGGGGACCCCAAGTATGCTAAAGGGAAGTTTTACTCCCTTTTGCTCCTTTACTGCAGGCTAAACATTGATGAGCAGATTATTGTGAAGAAGCTCTTTAGCTAAACACCAAGCTTTCCTCACCTTATGGGCAAAGGTATGATGTGAGTTGTAAATCATAGGATTATATTTCAGTGAACGCATGCATTTGTATGTGTTTCTTGTACTTTGACAAAATGGAAAGAACTTGAGACGGATTTGTAAACTTACCTCTAACATAAGTAATGGCCTTTGGACAACTCCAAAACCCAACTTTTGCACTGTACCCTCAGAAATATTCATACTAAATGTCATTTCAGCTTTTTCCTTAAATGTCCTATATACATTCTTATCACAATTGGAAACTAGGTCTTCCCTTAAGATAGCACTCCTGTTGAGTTCCCCATCAAGTGAAAGCTGCTCTAAAATAATGAATGTTAAAAGGAAATTAGATAAAATTCAGCATCCATTCCTAATAAAAACTCCAAAAGGCAGAGAAGAGATCTATATAGACAAAAACAACGAAAATTTTGTTTAAATAGTACATAAGTTAGAGCCATATCTAAATATTTAGTACAAAATAGGGTTACCTACAATTATTACATAGCTTTGTTTTGGAAACTCCAGCAAGTGAACTAAACACAAAAATATTTAAATAGGTACAAATATTAGAACAGAAAAATCTTCTTCAATTAAGTAATAATTTATCAAAAAGAAAAAACTCTAGTTTTATATTAGAATTTAATTAATGGTGGAATTTATTAATCTTGCTGAATACAAGAAAATATTCAAATCCAGTAACTTTTTCAAAATTAAAAAATATGAAATGTAAAATTTCTATTCACAAAGCCTTTAAAAACAAAGCTGAAGTGCTCATAAATAAATGGAACAATAAAAATACAAGATCCTGTCAAAAAAATAACATTTTATTGAAGGACATAGCAAGAACTGAAAAAATTGGAAAAGCATACCATATTCTTGGGCAGAAATACTTATTATCAAAATGCCAACATTACTAAACTCCATGTATAAATATCGACTTATTTCAACTAGAATTCTAAAAAAATATTTAGTAATCAGAATTTCAAAAGTTCTTCAGTTTACAAAAAAGGACAAATGACAGAGAAAATTCAAAACAAGGACAATAAACAGAAAATGAAGAAAGGTAGAAATAAAGATAGATTTGGTTTTCCTAATCATTCATTAGCTAATCATTCATTAGATCCAAATGATGAAATCATTCATTTCCTAATCATTCATTAGATTCAGATGATGAATCCACTGTAACCTTAAGTACAGTATTAACATAAATTAGAGAAGTAAACAATTAGGATCAGATAATCAGTCCAGGCTCCATTTTCCTTACGTAAATTTTTAAAAGTTGCAACATATATAAAAATGTATATACACATGTACTTAGACACATGTATATTCTGAACATTATATATTAGTATAATGTTTCAGAAGACATATGTGCACCTATACACATATAAAGTGTGTTGTGTGTGTGTATACATGTAGACACACAAAATCCAAATACACAAAGAATATGAACCAGCAACTGTGTTAAGATACATTTACTGACTGCTTATTTTAGAATCACACACATGTACGTAAACACATATATATGTACACGCGTACCCTCAGAAGCACATACACACATTTTTAACCTTACATATTTACAAAATATACTTTCTTAAATTTTTTTAAACATTTTTAAAGATTTACTTATTTCTTTGTGTGTGAGAGAGAACACGAGTGTGAGTGGTGGGAGGGACAGAGGAAGGGAGAGAGAGAAGCAGACTCTCCACTGAGAGTGAGAAGCCCAGTGCAGGGGCTCAATCCCAGGACCCTGAGATCATGACCTGAGCAGAACTCAAAAGCTAAATGCTTAACTGACTGAGCCACCCAGGCACTCCACAAAATATTCTTATGTATTTGATGTTTCATAACTTTTCGTATTTTAATAGACTTTATTTTTAGAGCACATTTAGGTTTACAGAAAATTGAACAGAAAGTACAAAAATTCCCCCATATACTCCTCTTACACTGCTCCTCGGACATTTTTTTCTCTCTAATTAACATTTTGTCTTAATGTGGAATGAATGAACCAATATTGATAAATTATTAACTAAAGTCCTTAGTTAGGGTTCACTCTTTGTGTTGTACAGATCTATGGGTTTGAAAAATGCATGTCAAGTGTGTACCATTACAGTATCTTCCAGAACACTTGCACCACCATAAACATCTGTGCCCCACCTATTCAACTTTTTCTCCCTCTCCACAAGCCACTGGTAACCATTGATCTTTTTACTACACAGTTAGTTTAGCTTATTCTAGAATATCATATAGTTGAAATCTACAGTGTATAGCCTTTTCAGACTGACTTCTTTGATTTAGCAATATGTGTTTAAGCTTCTCCATGTCTTTTAGTGGTTTGCTGTTCATTTTTAAAAATTTTTTGAATAATATTCTATTGTATGGATGTACCACAGTTTAGTTATCCATTCACCTATTGAATGACATATCGATTGCTTCCAGTATTAGGCAGTTATGAATAAAACTGTTACAAACATTCCTGTGCAGGTTTTTGAGTCACTAAACATTTTCAATCAGTTGTGTAAATACCATGGAGCAGGATTGCTGAATCATATGATAAGTGAATGTTTAACTATGTAAGGAACTGTCAAACTGTCTTTCCCTGAAGCTTTACCATTTTACATTCCCACCAGCAAAGGATAAGAGCTCTTGTTGCTCCAGATTTCTGCTAGCATTTGGTATCCTCAGTATTTTGGATTTCAGGCTATCTAATAGGTGTGTAAAAGTATCTCCTCCTTTTAATTTGCAATTCTCTAGTGACATATGGTAAGCATCTTTTCATATGCTTATTTGTCATCTGTTTATTTTTGATGAGGTGTTTGTTCAGATCTTTTGTCCATTTTTATTTTATTTTATTTTTTTTTTTAAGATTTTATTTATTTATTTATTTATTTGACAGAGAGAGAGATAGTGAGAGCAGGAACACAAGCAGGGGGAGTGGGAGAGGGAGAAGCAGGCTTCCTGTCGAGCAGGGAGCCCGATGTGGGACTCGATCCCAGGACCCTGGGATCATGACCTGAGCCGAAGGCAGACGCTTAACGACTGAGCCACCCAGGCGCCCTCTTTTGTCCATTTTTAAAAATTGGGTTGTTTGATTTCTTATTGTTGAGTTTTAAGAGTTTTTTTGGATATTTTGGATAAAGACCTTTATCGCATATGTATTTTGCTAAAGTCCTCCAGTCTATGGCTTCCCTATTTTCTTAACAATGACTTCTCCAGGGGTGCCTGGGTGGCTCAGGCGGTTAAGCATCTGCCTTCAGCTCAGGTCATGATCCCAGGGTCTTGGGACTGAGACCGGTGTTGGACTCTCTGTCACGGGACTCTCTGCTCAGCGGAGAGCCTGCTTCTCCCTTTTCCTGCTTCTCCCTTTTCCTGTTGCTCCCCCTGCTGTGCTGGCTCTCTCTCTCCATCAAATAAATAAATAAAATCTTTAAAAGAAAAAAACAAAAACAAAAACAAAACAAAACAAAAAACAATGATTTCTCTAGAACAGAGGTTTTTAAATTGTAATGAGTCCAATTCACCAACCTTTTCTTTCATGTCTTGTGAAACAGCTAAACCCAAGCTCAGTTAAATTTTCTCTTATATTATTTTCTAGAAGTGCTACAATTTACATTATACATTAATATCTATAGCTATTTCCTGTGAAAGGTGTAAGGTCTGTGTCTAAATTCATTTTTTTTTTTTTTGTATGTTGGTGCCCATTTGTTCCAACACCATTTGTTGAAAAAATGATCCTTTTCCATTGAATTACCTTTGACCCTTTGCCAAGAGTTGGTTGATTATGTCTCTGTGAGTCTATTTCTGGGCTTTCTATTCAGTTTCATTGATCAACACAGCTCTTCTTTTTCCATTACCACACTGTCTTAATTACTGTAGATTTATAGTAAATGTTTAGTTCAGATAACATCAGTCATCTGACTTTGTTCTTTTTCTTCAGTATTGTGTTGGTTATTCTGGGTCTTTTGACTCTCCATATAAACTTTAGAATCAGTTGCCGATATCCAAAAAAATAATTTGCTGGGATTTTGATTCGTGTTGCTTGGAACCTATATATCAAATTGGGAAGAATTGACATCTTAATAACATTGAGTCTTCCTATCCATTGACATGGAATACCTCTCCATCTTACATTTTCTTTGATTTTTTTTTTTTTTTTAAATATTTTGTTTATTTATTTATTTGACAGAGAGAGAGAAACAGCATGAGAGGGGATAGGGTCAGAGGGAGAAGCAGGCTCCCGGCTGAGCCGGGAGCCCGATGTGGGACTCGATCCAGGGACTCCGGGATCATGACCTGAACCGAAGGCAGTCGCTTAACCAACTGAGCCACCCAGGCGCCCCTCTTTGATTTTTTTAAATTAGAGTTTTACAATTTTCTTCATATAGGTTTTATATGTATTTTGTTAGAATTAAAATTAAGTATCTCATTTTTTGTGTGTGCCAACGTAAAGCTTTTTTTTTTTTTTTTTTTTTTACCTTTCAAATTCCACTTGTTTGTTGTTGGTTTATAACAAAGCAACTGACTTTCGTATATTAGCCTTGTGTGCTACAACATAGGTATAAATGATGACTAATTTCAGGAGATCTCATGTTGAACTTTTACAATTTTCTACACAGACAAGCAAAGACAGCTTTGCTTCTTTCTGTCTAAATTATTTACCTTTTACTTCATTTTCTTGTCTTCATGCTAGGATTTCTAGTATGGAGATAAATAGAAGTTATTTAGAGTAGACTCTGCCTTTTGCCTGATTTCTTACCATTAAGCATGATATTAGCTTATGTTTTTATAAATATTCTTTGTCAATTTGTGGAAGTTCCACTCTATTCCTAGTTTTCTGATAAATTTTACTGTGAAATGTTAATAGATTTGGGCAAATATTTTTTCTGCATTTATTGATGAAATTTTCTCTTTAGCCTGTTGATGTGTTGGATTATATTACTTGATTTTCAAATATTGAACCAACTTTGCATGCTCAGATTGTATCCAACTGGGTTGTTGTATACCATTGCTTTTACACATTGTTGGATTCAACTTGGTAATATTTTCTTGATTATTTTTGCATCTATATTCACAAAAGATTTTTTTATTCCAGTATAATTATATTAGTTTCAGGTGTACAATATGATTCAACAATTCTATACATTTCTCAGTGCTCATGAAGAGATATTAATCTATAATTTTTTCTCCTAGAATGTTTTTGTTTGGTTTTGGTAATACTGACCACATAAAATGAATTAGAAAGTGTTCCCTCTGCTTCTACTTCCTCGAAAAGATTTTTAGAGAATTCATTTATTTATTTGACAAATGTTTGGCAGAATTCACCAGGGAAATTATTTGTGCCTAGTGCATTCTTTTTGTGGAACATTATTAGTTATTGATTCAATTTATTTGATGGATATAGGCTTATTTCTCCTTGTCTGAATGTTAGTAGGCTGCATCTTTCAAGAAATTGGTCCATTTCACCAAAATTATTAAATTTGTAAGCATAAGGTTATTCATAATACTTATTATTCTTTTTTCTTTGTCCCTGGGATCAGTAGTGTTAGCTCCTCTTACATTTATGATTTTAAATAATTTGTGTATTCTCTCTTTTATTCATGGAGCATAGGTAGAAATTCACCAATTTTATTGATTTTGTCATTGTTTTTGGTTTTGTTGATTTTCTCTAGTAATTTCTTGGTATCAGTTTCATTGGTTTCTGCCCTAATGATTATAATTTATTTTCTTTTGCTTACTTTGGATTTAATTTGCTTGTCTTTTTCAATTTTCTAAAGTAGAAAATTAGACTATAGATTTTAGATCTTATTTTTCTAATATATATTTAATGCTATAAATTTCCCTCTAAGCACAGATTTTGTTACATCAAACAAATTTGGTAAATCATATTTTTACTTTCATTTAGTCTAAAATATTTTTAAATTTACCTTGAGATTTCTTCTTTGATCCATATGTTATTTAAAAGTATGCTGTATAATCTCCAAGAATTTTAGAATTCATCAGCTGCTCACTATCTGTAATTAATTTCCAGGTTAACTCCATTGTGTTCTGAGAGCACATGTTGTATCATTTTTGTATTTAAAATTTTTTAAGGTGTGTTTTATGGCCCAGAATGTGGTCTATCTTGATCTATCTTACACTTGAGAGGAGTAGGCATTTTGTACTTGTTGGAAGAAATATTTCATAAAGGTCAATTAGATCCAATTGATTGATGGTGTTGTTCAGTTCAACTATATCCTTACTCATTTTTAGCTGCTGGATCTGTCCATTTCTGATAGAGAGGTGTTGAAGTTTCCACCTGTGATAATAGATTTATCTATTTCTCTTTGCAGTCTACCAGTTTTTGCCTCATATGTTTTGACACTCGTTTGCTAGATACATATAAATTAAGGATTGCTATGTGTTCTTAAAGAATTGATTCATTTATTGATATATAATGTTTCTTCTATCCCTCTTCATTTTCCTTGTTCTGAAGTCTGATTTGTCTGAAATTAATATAGCTACTCTAGTTTATTATTATTACTATTATTAACGTTAGGAGAGTATATTTCTCACCATCTCTTTAATTTTAATCTCTCTATCTTTATATCTAATATATATCTAATATATATCTCTCTATCTTTATATCTAGATATAAAGATATATCTTTATATCTAAACTTTATATCTAAAACTGTTGTTTTCTGTAAATAACATGTAGTTGAACCTAGTTTTATTGAGTAAACAACACAGCACTAACACTAGCTGCCTAACCTACTTACATCAAGTCCTACCCCCTTGTGCTCTGCTGGTATGGCATTTTTATTGTCCACTCTGACAATCTCCATCGTATTTAAACCAGGCACATTTAGTGTGATTACTGATATATTTGGATTAATATCTACCATATTTGTCCTTGTTTTCTATTTGTTGTACTTGTTTTTTCTTTCTTTTTTTTATTGAGGTACAACTCATAAAAAAATTGACCCTTAGCCATTTCAAACTATGCAGGAAGTAAATTCCAGGACAAATATATTTATTTGTGTTTATTTTTTAACAGATATATAACAAGACCCTAAAAAAGGAATGCACTAATGTTCAATAATATTTTCTTAAATAAATGCACATGAGTGTCATTGAATTTGGCAAATAAGGGGAATGTCATAAGTGATGAGAACAGAAAGACAGATGGAGCTACTTGATATTGAACCTTGAAGACCATGGTAAAAAAAAAAAAAATAGTTTATTCCAAGTACAAGAAACCATTGGAAATTTAAAGCAAGTGAGTGACATGGCCTAATTTCTGTTCTTAAAAAAGATTACTCAGGCTTTTATATAGAGAATATATAATAGTTGTCCAAAAAAGGGAAGCACAAGAAGTGCTAAAAGTTAGGAGGCTACATGATAACCTAGATGAGAGATGAAGGTGACTTGAATTGCTGTGGATATAAATTGAAGATGACTTGAATTGCTGTGGATATAAATTCATAAATTCACAACAGCTAATATAGCAGAGTAGTAGGAGGACCCTAGGCTTGCCTCGTCACTCAAACACAGATAAATAACTCCCTATTAATTCTGAACACCCAAGAAATCAACTCGAGGACTGACAGAACAAACTGCACAACTAGGCAGAGAGAAGAAGCCACATTGAGGAAGGTAGGAAGTGCAGAGATGTGGTTTGGGGGAGAAACAGATCACAGATGATATGGAGGGGAGGGAGCCCTGGTTGTGGAGAAAGGCAAGAGACAAAGTGCAAAGTGCGCACAAGGAGAACACTTCCTCAAAGCCACTGTCTGGGAGAATGAAAGGGGCTGATTTTGGTGAATTTTTGCACCAGTGGGGATCAAAGACTGGAGTTTTAGAGGTCTGCAGGCTTGGTTAGGATAAACCCCTGAGGGCTCTGCCCTCTCCTAGAGAGAAGGCACATAAAGCAACCCCAGGGCAGATGGCACAATCTGCTGATCACCTAAGGTGCACAGAGAGAGACTGTTTATTCTTCTTGGAGTGCATCTGTGAGAGGTGGCATCGCCTCTCTGGAGACAAAAGAGCCAGTGGGTGCCGTTTCACTCCCCCACCCCTCAACATAGGTGCGAAGACACCTGCTGAGGGTGGCTATGCTGGACACTGGCTGTTTAGTCTGCTTTGCTCCAAATCCCATGCCCCTGCACTCCGGTGTGACTGCCCTTTTCAGTCAAACCTTCATCCATCCCAGCACAGTGAGATCCTCCTGCAGAATACAAGCTCTGGTCCCTGCCACACCAGGTCCCTAAAATTTGGAGTTTTAAAATTCAGTAGGCTTGGCTAGGATAGAACTTAAAGTGCACTACACTTCTTTAGGCGGGCAAGCAACCCAGACACAGATAGTGTGAAAACAGTGATCTGAAAATTACCTGGGATGCAAGAGGGGAAATTATTCACTCTTCCAGGAGTGCTTCCCTGAGAGCAGGCGGGGGGGGGGGGGGTTCCCTCTCTGAGGAGAAGGGAGCTGGCTGTGCCATTTCCCTACCCCACCCCTCAGCAAAAACCAACTTCAGTAAACAAAAACTAAAGGAGTTCCTGTCCACTAAACCAGCCCTGAAAGAAATATTAAAGGGGACTCTTTGAGTGGGAAGGAAAGACCAAAAGGGACAAAGACAGGAAAGTAATAGAGAAAATCTTCAGAAACAATCACAAAGCAAGTAATAAAATGGCACTAAATACATACCTATCTATAATTACTCTGAATGTAAATGGACTAAACACTCAAATCAAAAGACATAGCATATCCGAGTGGATAAAAAAAAAAACAAGACTTATCTATATGCTGCCTACAAGAGATTCATTTTAGGCCTAAAGACACCTGAACATGGGAAGTGAGGGGATGAAGGAACATTTATCATGCAAATGCATATCAAAAGAAAGCTGGAATAGCAATACTTATATCAGACAAACTAGATTTTAAACCTAAGACTGTACCAAGAGATGAAGGTCACTATATCATAATAAAGGGGTCTATCCGACAAAAAAATCTAAAAATTGTAAATATTTGTGCCCCTAAATTGGGAGCACCGAAATATATAAATCAATTAATAGCAAAAATAAAGAAACTCATTGATAATAATACAATAATAGCAGGGGAGTTTAACAGCCCACTTTACTGCAATGGACAGATCACCTAAGTTGAAAATCAACAAGGGAACAATGGCTTTGAATGACACAATGGACCAAATAGACTTAACAGATTTATTTGGAACATTTCATCCTAAAGCAGCAGAATACACATTCTTTTCAAGTGCATATAAGACATTCTCCAGAATAGATAACATACTAGGTCACAAATCAGGCTTAACAAGTACAAAAAGACTGAGATTATACCATGCATATTTTCTGACACAACGCTATGAAACTTGAAATCAATCCCTAGAAAAAATTGGGGAAGACCACAAATACCTGGAGGTTAAACAACATGCTACTAAACAATGAATGGGTCATCCAGGAAATTAAAAAAGAAATAAAAATAAAAATACATGGAAACAAATGAAAATAAAAACACAATGGTCCAAAACCTTTGGGATGCAGCAAAAGTAATCTTAAGAGGGAAGTATATAGCAATACAGGCCTACCTCCAGAAGCAAGAAAAATCTCAAAGAAACAATGTAAACTTGCACCTAAAGGAGCTAGAAAAAGAACAAAAAATGAAGCCTAAAGCCAGCAGAAGGGAAATAATAAAGATTAGAGTAGAAATAAATGATATCAAAACTAAAAAAAAAAAATGTAGAGGAGAGAAATGAAACCAGGAACTGGTTCTTTGAAAAAATTAATAAAATTGATAAACCCCTAGCCAGACTTATCAAAAAGAAAAGAGAAAGAACCCAAACAAATAAAATCACAAGTGAGAGAGGAGAAATAACAACCAAAACCACAGAAATACAGACAATTTTAAGAGACTATTATGAAAAATTATATGCCAAAAAATTGAGCAATCCAGAAGAAATGGATAAATTCCTAGAAACACATAAAATACCAAAACTGAAACAGGAAGAAGTAGAAAACTTGAACAAACCTATAACCAGCAAAGAAATTGAATCAGTAATCAAAAATCTCCCAACAAAGAATTCAGGCGTGGATGGGTTCCCAGAGGAATTCTACCAAACATTTAAAGAAGAGTTAATACCTATTGTTCTCAAACTATTCCAAAAAATAGAAATGGAAAGAAAACTTCCAAACTCATTCTGTGAGGCCAGCATTACCCTGATTCCAAAACCAAAGACTCAAAAAAAAAAAAAAAAAAAAAAAAGAACTACAGGACACTATCCCTGATGAACATGGATGCAAATATTTTCAACAAAATACAAGGAAAATGAATCCAACAGTACGTTAAAAGAATCATTTGCTGTGATTAAGTGAGATTTATTCCAGGGCCACAATGGTGGTTCAATATTTGCAAATCAATCAATGGGATACATCACATTAATAAAATAAAGAATAAGAACCATGTGATCCTTTTAAAAGATGCAGAAAAAGCATTTCACAAGTACAACATTCATTCATGATAAAAACCATGAACAACAACAACAAAAAAAACCATCAACACAGTAGGGATAGAGGAAGCACACCTCAACATCATAAAGGCTTTATATGAAAAACCCACAGCTAATATTATCCTTAATGGGGAAAAACTGAGAGCTTTTCCTCCATGGTCAGGAACAAGACAGGGATGTCCACTCTCACCATTGTTATTTAAAATAGTACTGGAAGTCCAAGCCTCAGCAGACAACAAAAAGAAAGAATAGGCATCCAAACTGGCAAGGAAGAAGTCAAACTTTCACTCTTGGCAGACGACATGGTACTCTGTAGAAAACCCAAAAAAACTGCACCAAAGAATTGCGAGAACTGACACACAAGTTCGGTAAAGTCGCAGGATACAAAATCAGTATAAAGAAATCTGTTGCATTTCTATACCCCAATAATGAAGCTGCAGAAAAAGAAATCAAGGAATTGATCCCATTTACAATTACCACAAAAACCATAAGATACAGAGGAATAAACCTAACCAAAGAGGTAAAAAATCTGTACTCTGAAAACTATAAAACACTGACAAAGAAATTGAAGATGACACAAGAAAATGAAAAAATATTTCATGCTCACAGATTGGAAGAACAAATACTGTTAAAAAATCTATACTGCCAAAAGGAATCTACACATTTAATGTAATCTCTATCAAAATACCACCAGCATTTTTCACATAACTAGAAAAAACAATCCAAAAATTTGTATGTAGCAATAAAAGACCCTGAATAGCCAAAACAATCCTGAAAAAGAAAAGCAAAGCTGGAGGCATCACAGTTCCGGACTTCAAGTTATATGACAAAGTTGTAATCATCAAGACAGTATGGTACTGGCACAAAAAAAACAAAACAAAACAAAAACACACACACACATAGATCAATGGAACAGAATAGAAAACCCAGAAGTGAACCCACATCTCTATGGTCAACTAATCTTTGACAAAGAAGTAAAGACTATTCAATGGGAAAAATTCTCTTCAACAAATGGTGTTGGGAAAACTGGACAGCGACATGGAAAAGAATGAAACGGGACCATTTTCTACACCATAAACAAAGATAAACTCAAAAATGGATGAAAGACCAAAATGGGAGACAGGAGGCCATCAAAATCCTAGAGGAGAACACGGACAGTAACCTCTTTGACATCAGCCATAGCAACTTCTTACTAGATATGTCTCCTGAGGCAAGAGGGAGAAAAGCAAAAATAAACTATTGGGACTTCATCAAAATAAAAAGCTTCTGCACAGCAAAGGAAACAATCACCAAAACTAAAAGACAACCTATGGAATGGGAGAAGATATTTGCAAAGGACATATCTGATAAAGAGTTTGTATCCAAAATACATAAAGAACTTATCAAACTCAACACCCAAAAAACAATCCAGTTAAAAAATGGGCAGAAAATATGAATAGACATTTCTCCAAAGAACACACACAGATGGCCAACAGACACATGAAAAGATGCTCAACGTCACTCATCATCAGGGAAATACAAATCAAAACTATAATGAGATATCACCTCACACCAGTCAAAATGGTTGAAATTAACAACACAGGAGACAACCGATGTTGGTGAGGATGCGGAGAAAGGGGAACCCTCTTACACTGTTGGTGGGAATCCAAACTGGTGCAGCCACTCTGGAAAAGTATAGAGGTTCCTTTAAAAGTTAAAAATATAACTACCCTATGATCCAGCAATAACACTACTAGTTATTTACCCAAAGGATACAAATTCAGATTTGAAGGGGTACATGCACCCCGACGTATAAACATAGCAGCATTATTTACTATAACCAAGATATAGAAGCATCCCAAGAGTTCATCAATTCATGAATGGGTAAAGAAGATATGATATATATCACCTCATATATATGAAATAATTTATATATATATATATATATATATATATATATATATATCATAGAATATTATTCAGCCATAAAAAAGAATGAAATCTTGACATTTACAACAACATGGATGGAGCTAGAGAGTATATTGCTAAGCAAAATAAGTCAGTCAGAGAAAGACAAATACCCTATGTTTTCACCCATATGTGGAATTTAAGGAACAAAACAGATGAATATATGGGGGAAAAAAAGAGAGACAAACCAGGAAACAGACTCCTAACTATAGAGATCAAACTGAGGGTTACTGGAGAGCAGAGGGGAAGGGTTGTGGGTGGGGGATGGGGTAAAGTGGTAATGGGAATTAAGGAGGGAGCTTGTTGTGATGAGCACTGGGTATTTTATGTATGTGATGAATCACTAAATTCTACACCTGAAACTAAAAGAAAACTAAAAAACCAAAAGCAAGCAAACAAACAAACAAACCTAAGATTTACACACAGGCCACAGCTGAAAGAATTTTAAAGGGTGTAACTTGGTAAGAAGAAAAAGGAGGACAGAATGAATGAGTGGAATGCAAGAATAGAAGGTGAACAAAAACACTAGCAAAGCATGTTAACAAGTCTAAATAATAATTATTAATGTTCAACAGAAAAAATGAGTATCTTGTTGATGTTAGCTTTATCATAAATTATTTATTTTGTTATAAATATGAGGCAAACCCAGAAGAATAATGACATTTTAAAATTAAAAAACAACAACAATGAAAAGAAATTCATAAATTCCAAAAATATTTCAGAGATAACTCAATAAACTTCAATGTTGATAGTGCAGGAAAAAGATGAAACTAAGGCAGTAAATATTAAATATAATTGGGATAAATTTATTTATTAAAACTCCTTAAGAAATCATATTAATATATAAAATAATAACAAATCAATAAATTAACTAAAACAAAACTCAAAAAAATCAACAAAGATAAAAAAATCAATGAATTAGCCAAGATAAATATATAAGTAAGTAAATCCAGGAAATGATTCTTAAGTTAAAAAAAAAAGAAACTTCCAAATATCAAACAATTCAATAAAGAAACGAGTTAAACCACAAAAAGACAAACTTGGAAATGAATAATGAGAGGGGAAATTAAGGCAATTATGAGAAAACAATTTATAAAATGTAAATACAAATCAATTTGAACACTATAGCATAATAAATTATGCATCTAACTCAGAAATGAGAAAAATAACTAGACAGTTTAATTATCACAAAGTAGGTAAGCAGCTCACATTTACTGAAAACCTCTAGCTAGCATTATGTTAAAATTCACATTAAACATCTGGATCATTTCCAACTTAAAAAATATTGACTAGCAAAAGTTGTAGCTATTGTCAACAACAAAAAGAAAAATAATGAAATTCATGCAGAGTGCATTTAAGACTGACAGTGCAAAGGTTGTTCCTTTGTCCGTGTACGGATCTGTATGCCTAATAGAGATGTCTATAAATAACTCTCTGGAATGAAAAACTTAGACAATGTTATTATAATAGTGGAAACCAAAGATGTCAAAAACACTTGAATATGGTATTGACATTTGGTCAGAAACCGTTTTTCTTATAAAATCTTTTAAAATTGAAGATTACAATAGCCTTCATGCCTACATGTTCTAAGTAGTTTTATGCACCTAGAAATTTTATGACAGTGTATCTACAGAAGAAGGGAACCGCAGGTGCACATTTGGCTACAAATAATGGAATATTTCTTATCAATAAAGTAATTTGATTAGTGCTTATAGACATGTTTTAATAGTTTAACAGTTTCTCACCAGATATCAGATCACTTCCACAGCAGTTAAAAGAAAGGTATGGGGTTTTTTTTGGTTTTGTTTTGGTTTTGTTTGTTTTGTTTTTTTGCTCAAGGAATCTGAGTAGGTATACAGACTTGTCCTATATTTTAATTTTGCATTTGTCTTTGATCTTCTATTCAGATGATTATAAATTTTCTCTCACAATTGCTAGCAATTTCCTCATTTCAATCGAGATTTTCCACTTTCACTTGCTTAAAGACTAATATACGGGTGTGTGTGTGTTTATCCCACATATAAAGGGACTTTTTCACCTTGTAAATGCATGAACTATCTTCTAAGTGTTTAGTAAAATTACTGAGTGAGCTGCTTGTATTTCTCTTTCCTATGGATTCTTAGACTGCTTTTTTGCTTTAAGAGTATGTAAACAAGACATTATGCCAAAAATTTTAAATAAATGTTTTCCTTTGGGAGTGTTTTGTTGCCAGGCAAGCTCTTTCATATCCTTGTGTCTCAGTTTTCTCCATATATGATGTACAGTAATTTTATCTACTTTTTAAATTTTCTGTGAGAATCGGTACATTCATATATGTCAAGTACTACTGACCTATGATAAGCAAGCTAAATAGTAGCTAATATTTTTCCTCAGGTAACCAATGTCTTAGTGTCTATAGAAACTGTCTATAAGAAACAAATGAAAAAAACATACTCTCCAAAAAATTTTAAAAAATTAAAGCTAATTGATTTCTGAAGTTTGTTATTCCAAAGTATTTCCTTTGATATTCTTTTGAACATGTAAGTGAAATTTAGATGAGTATCTTTATACTCTATCACATATCATAGTTGCTTCATGTTTCATTACATTCTTCAGTCCCATAAATTGCTGTTGCCTCTTGTTTTTATTACATATATCATATTTAAATGTTTAGCTGATACTTTTTTTTTAAAAAGATTTTATTTATTTATTTGACAGAGAGAGACACAGTGAGAGAGGAAACACAAGCAGGGGGAGTGGGAGAAGGAGAAGCAGCCTTCCCACGGAACAGGGAGCCCGATGCAGGGCTTGATCCCAGGACCCTGGGATCATGACCTGAGCCGAAGGCAGACGCTTAATGACTGAGCCACCCAGGCGCCCCTAGCTGATACTTTTAACAACCTCCAAGGCTCACCAAACAATCAGACTCTGACATTCAATGTATTCCATAGTTCTGACTCATTTATCTTTCCATAAGGTCTCCTAACAGGCAACCTGAACTTCTTGCTTCTCTCCATTTGCACGTCAATTTATGTGATTCCTGCAACCTCAGATAGACTGCCCTTACTTTCAAGTTGGTAGGCTGGAAATTCTCATGAAAATACTGACTCCACTCCATATACAAATAAGTCCTGATCTGAAGTATGTCTAATATTTCATCACTAGTAAACACACACACATGGGTTACCTTCAACCCTGCTCCAGACTTGTTGGTGTCTGTAGATAGGCTTAAGGCTCCATCTGATACATGAAGTGGATAAAAGTTTATGATTATAAAGTTTTCACACTACGCCTGTTCCAGTGTCACCTTGGAAACATCTTATCTTGGGTGAAATAATGAGATGGTAATGAAGAAAGCTCCTGTATAATAAGCCAAAAACAAAACAAATATAGGGTTACTCACAGATAGAATATGAATGACGGAAAAATGAGTACATAGCCACATCATTATTAGATGTCATGGGAAAGGATTTTACAGTTATATAAACATTTAATATCAAGTCTGGAATTTGAGTCAGAAACTTTAAAAAGTTTTCACTTCTCATTGAGTGGTCCCAGTTCCAGGTAAGATGAATTAAGCACACGGTTTCTTTTCTTTCTCATTCAAAACAACTATACAATCTGTACAATATATTTAGCTTAGCTCAGCTTGAGGACTCTGCAAACAAAAGAGCAGCAAGCAGTTTAGGGAAGAACACTAGAATCCAATGTGCCACCACATCTGTGCTGAGTTTACCATTATTTTTCTTTTCAGGGCATCTCCCAACCTAAAGTCAACCCAACTAAGAACCCAAAGGTAAGTAATATGGGGCAAAGAGAAAGATATAGGAATATCCTATCTTGAAGAGTAAGAAAAGGAACTGCTAAGACTCAGAAAGAGTGGAGGGAAAGTCCCATTTTTGTTTTTTGTTTTCTCCACTCTTTGTACCCCAGCTTCCAAGGAATCCCACACTGGCAATAGGAGCTTATAGGAACCAATTCTGAGGGATGGAAAACTTTCTCTCCATTCAGTAAAAGCGGTGCTCCATGATTACAGGGCAAAACCCTAATGCTTTTCCTTTCTCTTTCTCTCTCTCTATCTCATCTCTCTCTTGTTCTGTCTCTGTCCCTGGGCTGGGGGTGCAGTGCAATCACAGAAGTAGGCAGTGTCTGCTGGTGCACCAAAAAGGCGAGCTCTTTGGAAAAGAAAAAAATACTTGATAGCAGAGAGAAAAGAGTTTGGGAAAACAACTCTGAAAAGTTAATCACGAACTCCTAAGCTCACTACCAATCCTGTGAATCTGACACAAATTAGCATATCAAAGGCTTTGAACAACTGACTTAATGGGCAGAGCTCCACCCAGGTCCCAGACTGACCACTGGATGACTCACAAATGGACATACCTGAATAGCACTGCAAAGCTCTGTAAAAATGGACTGAGTGTTAGCTCAAAGAATGTGGAGTGGAATTTTTAGTCTAAACCTAGCAAGATCAACTGCCTGCTACAACAAAAATATCCAGTATACAATCCAAATTTACTCAGTATACAAAAAACTGTGAAACTATCACATTAGAAATAAACGGTCAATAGAGGCCAATGACAAGATGACATGGAATTATCTGGCAAAGACATAAAAAAAAACTATTATAAAATTCCTTGATAAATGATTGTGAACATTCTCGAAGCAGATATTAAAAATAGAAAGTATCAGCAGAGGCATAAGAAAAAAACCAAATGGAAATTTTAGAACTGAAATATACAATAACTGAAATAAAAGTAGTCACTGAATGTGCTCAATAGCAGAACTGAAGTAACAGAGCAAAGAATCAGCAAACTTATAGGTAGACTAATAGAAATTATCCAGTATGAACAGTAGAAAGGAAAAGAGATGAAAAGAAGTAAACAGTCTCAAAGACCTTTGGAATAACACCAGAAAGTCTAACTGTGTGACTACAGTCCAGAAAGTGGGAATAATGATTGCAGTTCAGAAAAAAATATTCAAAGAAATAATGACGTAAAATTTCTCTAGTTTGACAAAATACATAAACCTAAACCTACAGATTTAAGAAGTTGAGCAGCCCCAAATAGAATAAACCTAAAGAAACCCATTCCCAGATACATTATAATCAAACTGCTGAAAATTAAAGACAGTGGAAAAAAAGAAAAAAGAAAGAAAAACCCATAAAAGTAGCAAAAGAAAAAGGACAAACTACCTGTAGAACAATTAAAATTACTGTATATTTTCCATTAGAAATCTGAAGCCCAAAGAGCTAGCACAATATATTTTTTAAGTTTTTATTTTAATTCCAGTTAGTTAATATACTGTGTTATATGAGTTTCAGATGTATATCGTAGTAATTCAACACTTCCATGCATCACCCAGTGCTCATCACAACAATTGCATTCCTTAATCCCCATCACCTATTTCACCCATCCCCCGACCTACCTCCCCTGTGGTAACCATCAGTTTGTTCTCTATAGTTAAGAGTCTTTCTTATTTTGACTCTGCCTCTCTCTCACTTTTGTCCTTTCTTTTGTTTCTTAAATTCCACATATGAGTGGAATTATAGGGTATTTGTCTTTCTCTGACTTATTTCACTTAGCATAATACTCTCTAATTCCATACATGTGGTTGCAAATGGTAGATTTCATTCTTTTTTATGACTAATATTCCATTGTAGATATAAACCACATCTTCTTTATCCATTTGTGAATCAAAGGACACTTGGGCTGCTTCCATATCTTGGCTATTGTAGATAATGCCGCTATAAACATTGGGTTGCATGTACACCTTCAAATCAGTATTTTTGTATTTTTTGGGTAAATACCTAGTAGTGCAATTCCTGGGTCATAGAGTAGTTCCATTTTATAGTCTTTTGAGGGACCTCCATACTGTTTTCCAGAGTGGCTGCCCCAGTTTGCAGTCCCACCAACAAGGTAGAACAATATTTTTTGTGTTGAAACAAAAGAATTATACATCTAGAATTCTATATCCAGGGAAAATATTCTTCAGGAGTAAAGAGAAAATCAAGAAATTCTCAAAGGAAAGAAAACTAAGAGAATTCATAGGCAGCAGATTTGCTCTGGAATTTAAAATATAAATGCTAAAGGAAGATCTTCAGAAACAAGGGAAATGAGACCAGAGAAAACAGAAAACATCAGGCATAAAGAAAAACAAAAATGGTAAATGTCTGGGTATATATAATAAGCTTTTCTTCTCGTGTTGAGTTCTTTAAATTTTATGTGATGATTGAAAACAAAAACTGCGTTGCCACATTGACTTTTCAATGTATGTAGTTGTAATATATGAGAACTATATCATTAACAGGAGATAACAAAGGAACCTATATGGTAGTCAGATTTTGACGTCCAAATTTCAGTAATAAAGTATTGTTTCTAAACAGCCTCTTAAAAGATGACTATGTATTTTGTAATCCCTAAAGCAACTATTAAACAGAGATTTTGTTAAATTCGAAGTGATAAGTTTCTTAAAAAAGAAATTTTAGAATATTCAATTCACCCAAAAGACGCAGAAAGCAGGAAAGGTGAAAATGGAGAATAAAAATGGAACAAACAGAAAGCAAATAATAAAATGGTGGACCTACTTTCAAACATATAAATAATATTAAGCACACACATGGTCTAAACACAACTATTAAAAGACAGATTATCAGAATGGATTAAAAAGAAAATGACCCAAATATATGGTGTCCATAAGAATATCACTTCAAATATAATGATATGATTAGGTTAAAAGTAAAATAATAGAAAAGGATATGTGATATAAACACTAATCACAGGAAGGCTGAAATGACTCTACCATTATCAAACAAAGAAGTCTTCAGAGCAAATACATTTCCCAGAGATAAATAGATTGTATATCAAATGAAGTGTCAATTTGCTAAAAAGATATAACGATCTTAAATATGTATTCAACTAATAGAATTGCAAAATACATGAAGCGAAAACTGGCAAAGCTGAAAGGAGAAATAAATAAATCTATAACTATAGTTTTTCTGAGAGTTCTATTTCTCAGTAATAGAACTGATAGAAAGAAAAATCAACAAGCTTACAAAGAGCTGAAAAACATTAACTGACTGGATCAAATTGACGTTGATAGAACATTCAACAACAGGAGATTACACATTCTTTTCAAGTACTTGTGGAAAATTCAACCTGATAGACTATATCCTTGGTCCTAAAACAAACCTTAACACAATTAAAAGACTTGAAATCATACAAAAATGTGTTCTTAGAGCATTTTAGAATTACACTAAAAATAAGTGAGAGAAAGATAGGAAAATGTCCAATCTTTTGGAAATTCATTAACAGTCATAAAAAGAAGTCTCAGAGCAAATTAGAAATCATGTTTAACTCAATAAAAATGAAAATGCAATATACCAAAATATATGCGGTAGAACTAGAGCAGTACTCAGAGAGAAGTTATAGAATTGAAGGATTGTACTATACTATAAGATTACACCTTGAGAAACTAGAAAATAAAGAATAATATAAAATCAGTCCAGAAGAAAGGAAATAATAAAGAAGAGAGCAGAAATCAATAAAATTGAAAACAGGAAAACAAAAGAAAATCATCAAAATTTAAAGTCAGCTCTTTGAAAAGAGCAATGAAACTAATAAACCTCTAGTAATATTAATAAAGAAAAAAAAGTAACAAGTGATTAATATCAAGAATGAGAGAGGGAATATCACTACAGATCCTGACATAATGTTATTAAAAAGAAAACAAAGATATTACTACAAACCCCACAAAAATTATTGGGAAAGATAAGAAGGGAATACTACAAACAACTTTATGTACGTAAATTTAGCAAATTAGATAAAATGGACCAATTCATTATAAATCACAAACTACTAACACTCACCAAGATTCAGGTTTTCTGAATATCATTATAACTATTAAGTAAATTCAATTTGTAGTTAAAATCTTCTGCAGAGAAATCTCCACGCACATGTGATTTTATTGTTGAATAAACATTTGAAAAATAAATAGTACCAACTAAATAGCATCTCTTCAGAAACAGGTGAAGAGAAAACACTTCCCAACTCACTTTACAAGGCTAGAATTACCCTGATTCCTAAGCCATACAAAGGTGGTATAAAAACAAAGAAAAAACAAACAGAAAACCACAAGGATTTCTCTCATAAACAGAAGAGCACGATCCTCAACAAAACACCATCAAATTAAATCCAGCAATATAGAAACAGAATATTACACAGATGTAGGTTAAAGAAGGGTCTATGCATCCCGGTGTTCATAGCAGCAATGTCCGCAATAGCCAAACTGTGGAAAGAGCCGAGATGCCCTTCAACAGACGAATGGATAAAGAAGATGTGGTCCATATATACAATGGACTATTACTCAGCCATCAGAAAGGATGAATACCCAACTTTTACATCAACATGGATGGGACTGGAGGAGATTGTTAAGTGAAATAAGTCAAGCAGAGAAACTCAATTACCATATGGTTTCACTTATTTGTGGAACATAAGGAACAGCATAGAGGACATTAGGAGAAGGAAGGTAAAAATGAAGGGGGTGGGACATTGGAGGGGGGAGTCGAACCATGAGAGACTATAGACTTTGAGAAATAAACTGAAGGTTTTAGAGGGGAGAGGGTGGGGGGGATGGGTGGGCCCAGCGATGGGTATTAAGGAGGGCACGTACTGCATGGAGCACTGGGTGTTATATGAAAACAATGAATCATGGAACACTACATCAAAAACTAATGATGTATGGTGACTAACATAACATAATAAAATAAAATACAATTTAAAAAAAAGAAAAAAGAAAAGAATATTACAGCATGACCAAGTGGAGTTTATCCCAGGAATGTAAGGCTGATTGAATATTCAAAAATAAATCAATATAATCCATCTAAAGAAGAAAGGAACTCATGATTATTTCAATAGATGCAGAAAAGCATTTCACAAAATACAATTTCGGTTCTTGTTATAACTTTGTTAAATTAACATTTGTTAAGTGGCGCATAGGGTGCCAGATGGAGAGTCGAGGTTCAAAAAAAGACTGCAAGAGAAATTGAAACAGAAGTTTATGACTCACAAGTCCTGAAGGAAATCCTTGGTACTCCTAGAGGAGTCACACAGAGAGGACAGGGCTCAGTGCAGGTGGAGAGAGAGGCAGGACTAGGGCATACGCCTTTATTAGGGTCCATGTGTGGAGTGCTTTGGGGTCCCACAGCTGAGGCTGAATTAGCCAACGTAAACCAAAAAGAGTGGGAGATTTGGTAAGCACCATGGGTTTTGACTAAGAAGCACACAAGGGTAAGGTCCTATGAGATGAAGACTATTGATCACAAGGGTATTAGGAACTTTTACTTCTGACTCTGCAGGATGTTATCTAGGGCATGTGCTTGCAGGAGGGAGTTAGTGTCAGTTCAAGGCCCCCACAGGCCACTTGGCCACACAAAATGGAAGCCAAGGCAGAAATCCCATGGAGTAGCTTAGCTAAGCTCTCAACATTTCTTGATAAGAATTCTTAGCAAATCTGCAACAGAAGGGAACTCTCAATCTAATAAAGTCCATTTATATAAACCCACAGCCAACACAGTAAATGGCGAATTGACTGATAGGTTTTGCTCTAATATCTGGAACACAAGGATATACATTCTCACTACTTTTACTCAATAGTGATCACTATTATGATACAGTGTTCAATGATTTCTTTACAATTTATTTTCTCTAATATTTAATACAGCTGACCCTCGAAGAACATAGGGGTTGGGGCACTGATTGCCAGTGTAGTCAGAATCCATGTATAGGGCACCTGGGTGGCTCAGTTGGTTAAGCGACTGCCTTCGGCTCAGGTCATGATCTCAGGGTCCTGGGATCCAGCCCCGCATCAGGGTCCCTGCTCCACGGGAAGCCTGCTTCTCCCTCTCCCACTCCCCCTGCTTGTGTTCCCTCTCTCGCTGTCTCTCTCTCTGTCAAATAAATAAATAAAACCTTAAAAAAAAATCTGTGTATAAGTTTTGACTTTCCCAAAACTTAACTACTAATAGCTTACTGTTACCGATAACACATACAGGCAATTAACACATATTTTGTATGTGATATGTATTATATGTTGTATTCTTACAATAAAACAAGATAGAGAAAAGAAAATGTTATTAGGAAGATCATAAGGAAAATACATTTACAGTACTGTACTGTGCTTATTGAAAAAAATCCATGTACAAGTGGACCCGTGCTTTTCAAATCTGTGCTGTTCAAGGGTCAACTGCAAGTCCCTCTTTCCTCACACTTGTATTAAAGTCTGAGGAAATAACACAGATTATTGGAACTCTATCAGGAAGAGAGTGAGAAACTGTGAGACTAATGTGTCACCGTCACCTGATCCCTTCATATTTAAATTCTACCTATCTTTCAGGGTTGTCCCAATGCCATGTCCATCATGATCTCCTACATCAAAGATGTCTTCACCACCTTAAGAACCACACTACAACTGTTTTCATATTTTTCTCCTTTCTTAAAATAAATTTTTCTCATAAGCATGGTTGTGGACATTTACATTCTCTCAGTCTTGCTATTTTAAGTATTTCAAAGGCTAAAGCTGTGCCAGTCATCTCTACTGCTTAAAATAAGCATAAGGACTACAATTAACAAGGCTTCAAAGTTTATTTAATGATCAATAAATGAATGCATCTAAGACCTTTCTCTAACTTGCCCCCAAAAGTATATTCCACTTCCAGAATTTAACCTCTTATATTTCTCGCCTGTATACTTTTCATGATGACTTTGACCTGGAATTCTTACCCAAAGATGCATTTCAACCAATTAAAATAACTGGCCTATTCTTCAAAAGCCATCTCTTCTATGATGATGCTGTATTTTACGCAGTATTATTTGGACTTCACTTGTCAATAAAATAGCTTTTTTTTTCCTTTCACATGTCTTTCTAAACAACTTGAGCATAAGCTCCTTGAAAACAGGGACCATGGTATGTGGGGAGGGTGTGTGTGTGTATCCTTCCAGGCAAGCTGACAGTAAATTCTTAATCTCTTTAACTGGGTTATTCAGCATAAAAATGAGTATTTTCAACCTATTTCCTGTTGTTCTATTTAGGTTTAGCCATTGAATTTAAAGGACCACCTATTTGTTAGATTGAATATTTTGGTAGCATGAATTATTCATTTTCAGAGGTACTGTCTTCTATTCTTTGTTTCTCAAATATGATTTTTGCTCCAAGCATATCTTATACTGACATAGAAAAAAAAATACTTTCATACTTTCTAAAATTCCTCTTACTATAATATAAGAGCACCTGTGTCAAGAATGTGAATAGGTAAAAGCATATTTTTATCCATCTTAAAAAATGTATCTTGATAAAATAATTAAATTTTCTAAGCTTTTTCTTTTCCTGCCTCATGGTGGAGACAAATTCCTATCAATAAGAAATAATAATTGGACACTCTTACATAGAAAATAAATGCATTGATAGTGCATTGTGTCGTTTTTTGCTATGCAACAAAATTACTTTTTCTGGATAAATGGGAATTTCAGGGAGATTATTTTTAAGATTTTCCTAAAGTTTCTATTGATACTACAGAAATCCTGATGATCCTTCCTATACCTTATAATCTGAATTTTGAAAAATGCTGACTTTATTAAAAGTTACTCTCTCCTTTTTTTTTTTCCACATACAAAAACTAAAACTAAATCCCATAGGCTTCAAGTCGAACTGGAGTTTATAAGACTATTCAAAATTCAAAGTTGCATTCTGAACAGATTGCACCAGCTAGTTGATGAAACTTGAGCTAATTACACTAATGTTGACAAATGTACTGGCACAAAAACAAATGTCACATTTTTCAAAAAATTACACCTCTTCAAAAGATGCTAAATAGATTCAGTGATTTGTGGGTGTAACTGAGCTATTTGTGCGAAACAGTTTTGAAAAATTCTGATTTAAAGTATAAAAAGTATAAGTACAGTATGAGTGCTTATATGCTATTTTCAAATATATTTTAATAAAATATTTGAATTTTTGGAACAATAAAGAAATTACTATATTTGTCACTGGAATATTATCTCTAAGTTTATTTTAAATTTTGTATCATATACAAAAGTTAAATTTTTCTCTTAAGGAATGCCTTTATGTATTTTAAATTGAGTTGGTATGGATATCTGAATTGAGAATGTAATTTTTAGAGATTTGAGTCTATATACTATTTCAGGAATAGTATTTTTTTTTTAATTCAGCCACAAATACACTCACATTTTCTATTACTTGGCACAATAGTTACTATGTGCTGTAAGTCTTATGCTAAACATTATGCTTAAAGTTTTAAGTAAATGATCTAATTTGATCTTTTCAATATTCCTGCAAGGGAGAAATTATCGAAATGGCATATTTGAGAATCAGAGAAATTAGATAACTCAGCCTAGTTAATGGAGCTAGAATTTAATCCAAGGTCTTCCCAATTCTCAAGTTTCTCCTCTTCCTACTATCCCAAAGGGGATCTCAAATGGAAAGTTTTTATTTGAGTATTATGCATTAAAAATGATCAGTTTTCTTCTATTTCACATCTGAGAAAACATTCCAGTGATGTTTCCAGAATATGTCAGTGATTCTTATAGAGTTGGGATTTGTCTCTCATTTGTTGTTTTGAACTGTCCCAAATCACTGTTGTGCCATCTTAGAAGAGGCCCATCTGTGGTAGATATGCTCACTATGGTAATCAGTCTTGTCTGATTCCTTAAAATTTTTTAATTAAAAAATTAAAATGAACTAGAAACACTGATGACAGAAATCAAGTTTGTTATTAAAAATTAAAAATGAGTTTAAATTATAGAAGTTTGTTAGTCATCTACTAAAGTTCTGGAAAGAAGAGGAATCTTATTGACAAAAATTGTTCTTACCCAGCAACAGAAGGGTAAGATTCAACCTGTCAAGATATTTTTAGCCCTTGTAATCACGGTTCAAAATGATCATTCTGGGAGTTACAGTTAGAAACAACCGAAGTCACTAATGTGTCCTACTAGAGTCACTGATGCATATGATTGTTTGATGTTTAAATACCATCTACCAACCAGTACTAAAGTTATAAAGGAAAATCCAGTTTTTAAGGTTACATAAAAGTAGCAAACCGTCTTATTTTTCTATCACCTGCTATGAGCCAATTAAAATTCATTTCATATTTATTAAAAATGATCTTTATTAGATCTTGCTCTTTTCTCTGCTTTGCTTGGATAGTTTGGTTTGCTGATGCCTTATCATTTACAACCTGACTCTCTAACTCCTAATTTAATTTAAAATTTGTCTATTCTTTCCAACCTACATTAAGTTCTTGTCCTCCAGACTTTTGTCCCTCTGGAACATCTGATCTTTGCTAGTTTGAAGGAGATGTCAGGCTTCTCAAATATTCCTCAGCATGCTTACCTATCCAGAGCTTCTCCAGGTTTTAGTCCTTCAGCGACTAGTAGAATTAAGCTGAAACATTTTTTTCTGGTTGCCAGGCATACAGGCCATCATTCATATCTAAGCTAATATTACTGAGATTAGAGTAATCTGAACCCATAATATAGTTGAAAAAATATTTTGATTTGTTTAAGATCAGTATTAATAGTCTCAAGACTGTATAGATTTGGTTCTACTTTGAAGTCTTCACTTGGGGCTTTAAAACTGATTAAATAAAAAAAAAAACATTCAAAGTTTTAAATTTAGCAAATTAAGATTATTTCTACTTTTTCTTCATGATATAAACCTTGCTTTTAAGCAAGTGATCTTTAGATCACTAATTTACAGTTATTCATCATACTTATATGTGTTTGCACTTTAGTAACTGATTTTACAAGAGGACAAGTGTCTACATTTGTAGACATCTACATCTACTCAGTGAGGCAGTTTGGTGGCATTCTATTTTTTTTCTGTTGGTCTTTTCGATTCACATCCAATTATAATAAAAATTATTATCTTTGTTCATTGGATGAATGTTTTAAATTCTAAATTGTATTACCATTTTAATTAAAATCTGATATCTCTTTGTAAATTAATGTTCTCTTTATTCTTGTTCATATTAATGTTCTCTAATATTCAGCCATTTTACATGACAACTTAACATGGGGCAAAGAGTAAAGGCCTAGGCAAAAGAAAAACTGGGTTCAAATTTAGGAAAGTGACCCTTGAGGAACTAGATTTCAAGTTAGTTATTTGATCTTCTCCAAGTTCTAATGACTTGTCTAAAAATAGTAGTCCCTGCCTAAAATTCAAATATACAAAATCTTTGCAAACCAAAATGTGCAGTATATCAAGAACTAAAGTTCTTAATTAACAGTATACAAGTTTCATAGAATGCTAATGGAAAAACTACTGAAGTGAGGAATTTTGTTTCCACATAAACAAATACAGAAGGAAAAACTCATGATCGATAGGAATTCAGATGTATCTCTATGGAATACCCTGCATTTCATAGCTGTTTCATTGGTTTAGCATCAATCACATCCTTTGTCTCTGTTCTTTATTATTTCTCTGAGTTTGGTGTAGGTTTTTTGAATAAAGCTCCTCACATTAAGCTTGTGTGGAGATAAATGTGGAGATAGAGGGAGATCATTGTCTAATTGAGTATTTTTAAAGCAGAGAAAATGTCAAAAGCTTACCAAACAAATTACTTTGGACAAAAGACAATGACTTTCTGTAAAAAGAAATGACTTTCTTTATTTTATTTTGTTTATTTTTTACTATGTTCAGTTAGCCAACATATAATGACTTCCAAGATCATTTAGGATGTTTCACTATCTGGTGGATGTATTACAGAATTAATTCAATTAAAGACAGATTAACATGCCTAACTATAGCTTTGATTTCACATCTATATGAAAAGTGAAAGATCTAGTCAACCAGATGTTTTCAAATATTTGTTATCATGTAGGGAAAACACCTGGATGAGTAAGATTTTTTCTGGTTATTGCTGTTGTTGCTGTTACTTTTCCTCGAATATCCCAGCATACTACAGAGATAATCTAGATATCAATGAAAGTAGCCATAGTACATGAAAATCATTGTTGTCTTTACTGGATATCAAAAATCTTTAGCTTATTGATTTCTACAAATGAAGATACCGAAAGAATATTTAGATAAACAGATTGATAAAGACATCATAAATATTGCTATTACCTTATGAAATTTCATTATATAAAACACGATAGATTTAAAAAAAAACAAAAACAAAACTCTAGAAGTTTATTACCGTAAGCTCAGAAGACTGGGATCAGCTCTACTTTTGAGCTATATATTTTATGATCAAAGGTAGGTCATGCCCATCATTTATTATAAGATAGCTTCTATCCTTAAACTTGAATTTTGATGACCTACATGGCTAACCATATATATTATTTTTTTAAATATTATTAGAAATAACATCTTTGTGTATTTCTTCAATAGTCCAGATGGAATTGATACAAGACTCTGCAGAAGTCTTTCTTCCAATTTTTACCCTTGCTAAATTTGATTTTATGATACAGAATACTAAAGAGGTGGTTTTGGTTTTGACTTTTTGTATGTTTTCTTTTTTAATTTTAAAAACAGAACGTTCACTTCTGTTTCTATATCTACTGCTCTTCTGGTTGTTTAAAATCAGAATAAAAGAGACTATAATAAAATACCTTAGAATTTCTTCTGACATTTATTAATCCAACTAGTGTTTAGTGAGTCCATACATTAGCTGATAGAAAAAAACAATACTTTTTATCCCAACAGATATTGTTAACATTATATTAGAAAGGTGAGATCAGATCTTGCTCAAGAAGTATCCTTATAGTTTTAAGGATATGGGAATCTTCTTTTTATCTTTAAAAATTTAAATTTAATTTATGAAAAATTAATTTGGGTAAAGTACCCAAGTTAAAAGTTACATATTTCAAAAAATGCAGATTCAGTAAGTAGGCCACCTCCAAAGTCTATCCATTGCTTGGGATGAGACTGCAGTGATAGTCCAAAATAATAAAGCCAACCTTGAAACAGTTTAATTTTTGGTAGTATCTGGTCATCGCATGCAGGGGATTCATTAATCATTCCTGTAACTGTTTATTTTATATATTTGAAAAATAATAAATACTACCTTAATTTTAAACTAACCAAGATATTGGGAAAATAAATGAGGAACTCAGAATTAAAGGCATATTTTATTCAAATAGACCATTCACGTAGAAATAAGACCCCCTCAAAGTTACTGGACCCATTTTTTATGTTCCTGAAATCTATAGTACAATATAGATTCAGAGAAAGTTCAGTTAAGACCCTGACCCTTTTAAGAGTAGTCATATTGGTCTACATTTTTGAGTTTGCTATCCTTAATTAGCAGAGCTGTCCAAACTGTTTTGACATAAATCTCTAGCGAAAAATAGAATGTAAACTCTTTCTCCTATTGTTAATGCTTGTTTTATAGATGATGAAGTATGAAATGATTGATCATGTACTATAATGATGGATAAGGACAATTTCTGGAAAGGTCAAACCTATTAAATAAATCTTAGAATATATTTAAAAACATCATATCTGCCTCACTGGAGCATGGTAACTCTTTTCAATGACAGGTGGCCTTCACATCAGAGAAGTAACAGCATGGCAAACAATAGACGTTCATACTTCACTAAAGGAGTGGTGGAGAAAGGAGTGAGGATGATGAAATTACTATTGCTAAAGTAAGAGGTTATCCTGAATAGAACAAAATAAATAAAGACCTTGACTACAGCTGCACAATCCTTGAACATCCTAATGAAAAGCAATGCAAAACAAACAAAATGAAACAAATAAACGAACAACAACAATAAATAATCTTTTCAAACACCCAGATATTTGTATACATGGTAACATACAAATATTTGAAAAAATTTTTTTTCATGCCTGCTCTACACACACACACACACACACACACACACACACACACACTAATAGGTTCTTTAAAAAGAAAACTCAACCTTCCTATCAAGCACACATTTTTTTCTATGCAGTATTCAAAGGCTTTATTTCTGCCAGTTCAGGAAATTAGAATATATTTCACTTAGATTTAACAGAATTATAGAAGCATGTAGCTAGAAGGAACATTGGTGCTCGTCTTGTAAACACAGTGCGTATTTCCTTAAATCTTGTTTTCATTCATCATAAAACAAATTAGCCATACCACCCATCTTCATTTATAACTTAATAGGTATGATTTCCTTATCTTTAAATTATTTGTGAAAGATAGTAAGTGTGTAGTGTTAAAAACAAGACAACAGTCCCCAAATGGAGTCATTTATGGTAAGACTTACATCAGCAAACCAAAACTTAATGACAGTTTCAGCCTCTCCCAGAAATGGAATCTTAAACTGGCCAATCAAGAATCACCTGGTCAGGACTAACGAGGTAATTTGCCTGATAGAACCTGAGGTCTCCTGAAGGAAAGTGACCTTGCCACAACCAATCTACTTTTGTTAGTATAAGTTCCTTGTTCCCACTCCCTTCTACCTATAAAAGAATTTCGTTGTGTACACCTTCTTGGAGCTTCTTTCTATCTGCTGGATGGGATGCTGCCCAATTCATGATCATTGAATAAAGCCAATAAGATCTTTAAAGTTTACCCAGTTGAATTTTGTTTTTTAACGTTGTTTTCCATTGCATGCATTCCTCGGGCTAATATTAATTTATATAGCCATCCTCTTTGGGATTACTCTCAAATCTCCGAATTCCATCTTTTTGGTAGCTGTTCAAATAGGCTAAAAATGTTCATGTTGCTTAATCTTTTTTTGCCTAAAATTTCCTATTCAAACTTAATACCCCTGGAACGTTTCCTCTGATTCTGTGTAACTTAACCCAAGCATCATCTCTTTCATGAAGCCTTTCTAGCCTTTCCCAGATAGGCTTAGGTTCTCCCTTAGATTCTCATAATATTCCTTTATGCATACCTCCTTTACTGGATTGTGTTAGAACACCCTAAATCTTTCTCAAACTGCTTCTCTTTTATTCTCACACTATTACCACATTCACAATACTTCTGACACCAGATGTATGTTTTTGTTTGTTTTTTCCCGACACCAAGCAATTTTCTGTGATACCAACTGTCTGTCTACAGTTTAACTTTATTCTGACACTATCTACCTGGAGATAGCATCAGATCCCACAGGTTAAGGACTCAGACAAGACTCTCCAACCCCATTTTAGATGCCACCTGTGCTTCTGACCAATTGGCTATAAATCTGAGGTTCCCACAACCTCCTGCTTGAGTTTGATTAATTTGCTGGAACAGCTCACAGAGCTCAGAGAAACACTTATATTTACCAGTTTGTACAAAAGGTACAATAAAGGATATGGATAAAGAGCCAGATGAAGAGATGGGTAGGGTGAGGTCTGGGAGAGTGCTGAGCTCAGGAGTTTCTGAGGAGTTGGGAGTAGGATCACCCTCCTGGTACATGAATGTATTCATCAACATAAAAGCTCTTCCAACCCTATACTATTGAGATTTTTATGGAGGCTTCATTACATAGGCATGATTATTACTCCATTTTTAGCCATTCCCCCTTCTCAAAAGAGAAAATCCCAAGTTTCTAATCATGGCTTGATCTTACCAGAGACCAGCCCTCATCTAGGAGCCATCCAGGAGTGTACCCACAGTCACCTCATTTGAACCATAATGCCCCTAGTTCTCTTATCACTTCGAAATTTGCAAAAGTTGAGTGTCAGAGACTGAGAAGGAAGACCAAATATATATTTCTTATTATAAATCACAATACCATGAAGATTCAACACATTACCATAATTACTTCTTTAATATCTATCCTTTCAACCAGACTCTTAGACCCTCAAGATCTGTGACTGTGGAACAATAATTTGTTTATCTGTAAAAACTAAAACAGAAACTAATATATGATATGCATTAAGTTTATAGCTGAGTGTGTGAATGACTTAGAGGAACTTGCATAGAAAATGTTGTCACCTGAAGATATAATAATCACATACATACTGCTATCACAACCATGGATGCACACGTGTTACTTATTAGTTACTTATGCTTCCTAAAGATGCTGCAACAAATTACCAAACACTCAGTGGGTTAAAGAACACATAATTCTTCTCTTATAGTTCTGAAAATCATAAGCCTAAAATTAGTTGCACTGGACTAAAGTCAAGGGGCCAGTATGGCTGGTTCCTTCTAGAGAATCCATTACCTGGCCTTTTCCAGCTTCTAGTAGCCACCTGTATTCCTTGGTTTGTGGCACCTTTCTCCATGTTCAAGGTACATCATGCTGTTCTACTACTTCTATTGACACATTTCCTTCTCCTCTGACTCTGATTTTCCTGTGTCCCTCTTATAAGAACTCTTCTGATTGGGCCTGCCCAAATAATCCAGGATAATTTTCTTTCTCAAGATCTTAATGTAATCGCATATGCAAAATCCTTTTAACCACAGAAGGTAACATGAATAGGTTTTGGGCACTGAAAAATGGACATATTTTAGGGCCATCATCCAGCCTGTCACTAAAACTCAGTTGCATTCTCACAGAGAATTGTGTGAACATAGTTTAGTTTTCTTAATGACATACCATCACCATTATACGAAACAACTACTTCAATGTGATGTAGCAGAGTCATATCCATTGCAGAAAAGAAATACCTCCCTCTATAACAGTTTTTCGAACATTTTTCTTGGGGGAGTCACTATGGGAAGTGGCAGGGAGGGGAACCCATGACAACAGAACCCATTCTCAAAAGGTTTGGGGCAAAGCGTCTGTATTTCAAACAAATAGAAACAAACTCCTTAGCTGGGAGTGCCTTGGAGGTTCCAGAGTCTGTGGTGCGGCTTCCCTCTACCTCTACAGTGGCCTTTCAGATGATCTGTGGAGCCCTGAGGTATGAAGAATTCAGTTTGAAGAATGCTACCCTCTTCCCTCATGTTTTGAAATGGTTTCTACTATGTCCTTTGATTTTATTTCCCTCTAATTCAAATGATAACTACTTTAAGCTGATCTTTTTTTTTTTAAGATTTTATTTATTTATTTTGAGGGAAAGCAAGGGGCAGAGGCAGAGGGAGAGAGGGAATCTCAAGCAGACTCCATGCTGAGCGTGGAACACAATGTGGGGCTCTATCTCACAACCTTGAAATGATGACCTGAGCTAAGATCAGGAGTCAGATGCTTAACAAGTTGAGCCACTGGGGCGCCCCTAAGCTGATCTTTATTTGTTTAGTATTTTAACTGAATGTGTTAGAAAACTTGTTAGAAACTGAACCTAGAACACTTCTGTGATTTTTTTCAAAGTAACAGAAAAATATAATTAATGGATATCAATTATGAATCTACTGAATCAACTTTACTACACTTTGAATTTATTTCATGTGTTTTAGTCTGTTTTGTCTATAATAAGATTTGAATAAACCAAGCCTTAATGAGAATTTTACTCACCAAACACAGTGCAGTGACTCTACAGATTAGATTAGGTATTAATCTAATTTTTCAAATATAGAAACTGACTTTGTGAGTTTAAGTATTACTTAAACACACCCAACATCCCAGTGAGTAATTTCAGAAAGGATTCATATTTAATGGTAGTCCTTCCACTAAAACAGTTTTCTCATCTTTACATGTGTTTGAGATTTTGAAGTACAGATAAAGGATCTCTATCTTCTCTCCCTCTCTCTAATATATTATGTTTGTATTTTAAAATCATCTACATTCTTAAATCTCTTTAGGCCTGAAAACAATTCTGTCAAGTATGTAGGGCAAGTGCTATTGTCCCCATTTACAGATATAAAAATCTCATTTCCAGGAAGTCAAATGTTTTCTCACTCGGCAATTATGATTAATTCCTTCTTGTTTATAGTAATGCTGTCTTAAAGAAGCTATTACTGTTAAGAAGCACTGAAAAAAATTCTGTCTGAAGAAGCAGTATAGAATCAATCTTTTGACGTAGTTTTACCAATTTAACTAACTATATGGTCCAGATGGCTTAATATCCATATCTGTTATGACAGATAGATGTTGATGTCAAAACACATTATTTAGAAAATCTGTATTTCCGACTATAGGTAATTGTTTTCATACTCACAACCAATTAGACTGTTTTAATATAAAGGGCTGGACATGGTTAGCAATTGAATTAAGACCAAAAAATTTACTGCAGTTAAAGGATAAATTTTATAATTTTTTTTTAAAGATTTTAGTTATTTAGACAGAGAGCGAGTGAGAGAAGGAACACAAGCAGGGGGAGTGGGAGAGGGAGAAGCAGGCTCCCCGCTGAGCAGGGAGCTGGACGTGGGTCTCGATCCCAGGACCCTGGGATCATGACCTGAGCCGAAGGCAGACCCTTAACTGACTGAGCCACCCAGGCGCCCCAAATTTTATTATTTTTAAAGAAATGTTTAACCAATGTGAATGAAAAACAAGAAAACAAAATGTAAGGAATGGAATGATAACAAATATTGATTTAAACTTGTTTGTAAAGAGTGATTTTGATAATTTTGCATCTGGGAACTAACCAATATTGTGTTAGAGATATTAATTTTACCTAATGTATTGGAATGGAAATGTTATCAAACCAGTTAGGAGGATATCATAGTTGTCCATTTGAGAAGAAATGGTGGCCTAAAATTATAATAGAGACAAAGTCAGTGTGTGCAGAGAAAAGAAGGGATGGGTGCAAGAGTTACAAAAAGTTCAGTCTGACAAGACTTGTCTGATTGCATATGATGATGAATCAAGAAATAGGAGTAAATGAAAGATGATTCCAGGATTTCAAGGATAAGAAATGTGGAGAATGATGGCGCCATTAAAATAATACAGGACATCAGAAAAATGGGTGTAAGTAAAATGAAAGACAAATGAGCTCAGTTAGAACATATTGAGTTTCAGAAATCAGTGTGATATCTGGGTAGAAATATCTTGCAACTGCCAATCTGAGGGTGGATTTCAAAAAAATAAAAAAGATTTTAGTTGGAGATATAGGCTAGGAAACAGCTACACTGGCATAATAGAGGCATCTATCATTACAAATAAGTTTGGCAAGGAAGATATTGTAGGAAAGAGGAGAGTGTTCCAAGGTTAGAGCCTTGTAAAACGCACACCTTCAGGTGATAGGCATCTGTACTTATTAATGTTTCTCTCTCCTTCTCGATCTCTCTCTGTCCTACACACACACCTATTTCCAAGTCCTGTTGTTTATAGTTTCTAAATATCTCTCCCTGTCTCATCTCCATTCCAATAGTTACTCTTACTGTGAATCCCATTATTTATCAACCAAAACACTACAATTATTTCCTAACACATCTTGCATTTATTCTTCCAATCTATGCCCTTTCTTAAAAGAAAATGTGCAACCCAAACATGTCTTTTGGAAGAAAGGCATTATCTCGGGAGATACTTGCTGCAGTCGGAGTCATTGAAAGACATTTAAACGAAGAAAGTTTTTTTTCTTTTTAAACAAAGAAAATGACCGTATCATATCCTTTCTTAAAACCATTGAATGTCTTCCTGGACAAAAAGTCTAAATCTCTCAACTTGGTTTAGAAAATGTTGCATGACCTAAGATTGTGCTGTCCCTGACCTGTGTCTCACCACCTACCTCTTCACATCTCAGCCGTACCAATCTTCTTTCAGTTTCACTAATGTGAAATGTCTCAATGCCCAGCTTTTGGAAATGATTGTTTTTGTGAATAAAACATTCTCTTTGACATAGTTCATAACACAAGAATGTGTTAAAATGCTTTGGTATCACTGTTACCTCCTAAAAGGATTATTCTGTTTGTTTCCACATCTCCAACCCACTCTCTAACCATTTCTGATCTTCACCATACCAGGAGGCAGACTTCATGACTGGGTCACTAGAATCTTTTATAATCTGGCTTCTAATGCTACTCGTCCAATGGGAGGCACATACAAATCAATGGGCAGAAACAAAGAGACATCAAAGTAGTTCTTCTCCTTACCACCTTTCTTTGACACCACTTTCTGACAGTAGTTGCATCACTGTAACAATTTCCATCAGGTGGCCCCAATTCTGTGGTTCCAATAAGACTGTACCTTACTCTTTGTCCTTTCAGTCCTGGGAAGGTAACCATTTCCTGATGGTGCAAGTGTCTGAGCATCTTAACTTTCAGTGTTTAATTAAACATGCACACACTCTATATGGAACACATTCACTGAGGTCTCTTTGAGTGGATTTTCTACACTGGCAATGTCTAGTTGATATTGAAATTGATACCAGGAGTGGTCCTGGAAACCTGACCATTAATATGGAGTTCTACATCTGGATTGCTCATATGTTTGATGAAAACCTGACCTCTAAGTGAGGGCGAAATTAGACCCTCATACGTGGCATGCCTTGCATTGCAGTTACCCAGGGGACCATTGGTAGTAGTTTAGGATAGATTACCAACATAGCACAAGTCCTTAGGTGATTACGTGGCTCTGGTAATTCATTGTGATGGAAGCAGTGATGCATATAAAGAATATAGACTAGGCCAGTAACATTGGAAAATGCTGAAGTGTAAAAAATAATCCTAGGAATTCATATACCTAATTCAAGCCTAGAGAAAAGAACTTGAATGTCTCTATGGGTTCCCTTTTAAAAATTATCTTTTCTCCTGTAATCACAAGACTAACAGGGCTAAGCATCAGACCCAAAAATTGATCGTTTGGTTGCATAGTTATGCTGATTAAAAAAATCAATGCATCAAGTTTCTTCTTAAACTGTACTTAAAGAAATAATTAGGAAGAAGTGGGTCCCTGAGAATTGAGAATTTTGGCATACACTGGCCCAGTTCATACACCGAATTTGAACCCACAAAAAAAAAAAAAAAAAAAAAAACTTTGTTTAAATGCCTTTCAATGACTCCAACGGTAGCAGGTATTTTCCGAGATAATGCCACTCTTCCTAAAGACACAGCCTCAACACCTCTCATTGCTTCCAGAGTTAAATACCAGCATGTCACAGAAGGAGAATTGCAAGGTCTTTTCTAAGGGGAAATAGAGTACATACGAACATACCTGCAAGATCTTACCAGGAGAAGTGTGGGTTTGAATGGACTCTACAGTTATTAAATCAAAGAAAGCACAACCTGAAATCCATAGTAACAGATTTTCCATTGTTGATATATGTACTTGGGTTTTGGAACTTTATATGTTAGTTTAAGCACTTGGAATGCTGTAAGAGCTTGCTTGAGTGATTGCTTGAAGCCTGGATTCAATAGTGGCTTCCTATAAATGCAGTTAAGATTCTAGAACTTTTTGGGACACCAGAGTGGCTTAGTTGGTTAAGCTGTTGACTCTTGATTTTGGCTCAAGTCATGATCTCAGGGTCCTGGGATCAAGCTCTGTGTGGGGCTCCGCCCTCAGAGGGAAGTCTGCTTCAGGATTCTCTCTTTTCCTTTGTCCCTCCCCCTGCTCTCTCTCTCTAAAGTGAATGAATAAATCTTTATTAAAAAAAGATTCTAGGGGCGCCTGGGTGGCTCAGTTGGTTAAGCAACTGCCTTCGGCTCAGGTCATGATCCTGGAGTCCCGGGATCGAGTCCCGCATCGGTCTCCCTGCACAGCGGGGAGTCTGCTTCTCCTTCTGATCCTCCTCCCTCTCATGCTCTCTGTCTCCCATTCTCTCTCTCAGATAAATAAATAAAAAAAAATCTTTAAAAAAAAAAAAGATTCTAGAACTTTTCTCTCATACTGTGAAGGATATGAGAATATCAGAGTAGATCTACTGTGTGCAACATTCTCTGTTATCTCTTAAAGGTATACAACCTGTAGGGTCCCAAAATATAGTCTCTGTCATCTCTTAAAGGTATACAACCTGTAGGGCCCCAAAATATATTCCTTTCACAATGCACCAGGGAAAAACATTTATGGTGGAGTATCACCATTTTTTATAAAGTTCTTTGGTGGTTTTCCCACTGTAAGCTAAAGATGGACGTGGTACTTTGTGCCATTTAACTGGGCTCCAAATTTGTGTGAATAATGGAATCCCAAAGTTGTAGAAGCTGGGTGGTAATGTTACTAATGTTCAGAGACAAGACGGACACAGTTACCGCAAAGTGGCATTCAAAGTATTTTAACCACAGGATCTGTAACAGTAGTTAATTACTTATGTAATCTCTGCATAAAAGAGATTAGTGGCCATTATGATGTTGATTGATTTATATAGTCAGAAAAAAAAAATCTGTGTCTGGAAATTATAGAGTGTCACTGAGTTCCAGACCTAAGCCAGTTTATATACCTAGAGTCCCTTATTTGTAGTGAAAGGCTACCTTACTTTGAATAAAAAACCTGCAGTGGGAAATCAGAGGGGGAGATGAACCATGAGAGACTATGGACTCTGAAAAACAATCTGAGGGTTCTAGAGGGGAGGGTGGTGGGATGATGGGTTAGCCTGGTGATGGGTATTAAAGAGGGCACGTTCTGCATGGAGCACTGGGTGTTATACACAAACAATTAATCATGGAACACTACATCAAAAACTAATGATGTAATGTATGGTAATTAACATAACATAATAATAATAATAAAAAAAACCTGCAATGGAGGTTTAAGCGTATACTCTGAATCTTTCTCCAAGCCATTATCAGAGAAAGTTGTGGCTATATACAAGGGTATTTCTATTTATACTACTGAAATAGAAATACCTAGAACCTGTGCACGTTATTAAAAACTCACTCTGAAATAGCATTAATTCCTGTGGAACCAAAACATCACCAGGATTCAATCTTCAGTATGTTTGCTTATGGATATCAGGTGACAGATAAAATCATACCTCAAGTCTAATTCACATTGGATCCAATAGCTATTTCTCTAGGATCTAAAAGTATAGCTAAAATAAAAATATTTGGCGACTGGCAGAATGCTTACATTTGTCCCTGATCTGTGTGATAGCTATATTTGTAGGAAGAATCAGGACAAATGAAGAATAATTTCCTGAAAGCTGACTCTCTTCCACCACTACAATAAGGATCCAAAATCACATCAAATTGACATAGCCCCTAATGTATAATAAACACATATTGCCTCAGCAGATTCTTTATTATTATTTTTTTTTAATTTCCAAGTAGTTACAACAATCAGAAGTAGTTTGTCTTTACCTAGCAGGGACAGATGTATGCCCTTACTATCTTAGATCAAGGTTAGGTCAAATCTACTGCATTCTGTCATTATATGACCTATAATACCTGTTGGTGCCCATAAAACATCATTCTTGAACATTACATTGATGGCATTATTCTACTTTATGAGCCAGATGTAATAAGTACCCTAGATGCCACAGTAACATGACACATACTTATACTTAAAGGGTGAGAAAAGGTAAGTGTACATGCCATATACATTTAAGGGATAAGGAAAAAACCTATCCACACAAATTTGAGGTTTGCCACATTAGTGAAGTTTTAGGAGTCCAATGGTCTTAGAATGTCAAGTTTTTTCTCTAAAGTAGTGACAACTTGCAGCATCTTGCACTATTCACCATGAAGAAAGGAGCACAACAAATGGTGAGCCTGTTTAGGTTTGGTGACCCTCTTACTCAGTAATCAATAAGTCTGTTAGTTTTAACTAGGCCAGTGAAAAATGTGGCTCTATTGCCATTATGGATCTTATATCAACCACTGTGAGAAGTACATGCTATGGTTAGATGCTGTTTACAGAAGGAGAGACAGATGAGGCATACCTAAATATATTATCTAGGATGAATAATTACCCGTGAGAAAAAGGAATTTATGTTTTAGTCCAAAGAGATCTGGGGGTTCTCTGTTATGTATAGTTATCAAAGCAACACCAGAATAATACAAGAGGTTTTGAGGCCTAGGGGTGCCTGGGTGGCTCAGTTGGTTAAGCAACTGCCTTCGGCTCAGGTCATGATCCTGGAGTCCCAGGATCGAGTCCCACATCAGGCTCCCGGCTCGGCAGGAAGCCTGCTTCTCCCTTTCCCACTCCCCCTGCTTGTGTTCCCTCTCTCGCTGTCTCTCTCTCTGTCAAATAAATAAATAAAATCTTTAAAAAAAAAAAAAAAGAGGTTTTGAGGCCTTAGTTACAAGGGAGAAATGCTCTTACCAGGTAACATATTCATGGAATGCGAGACTACTCATAGGAATTTAGGATTTTGTATGTCTAAGAATCAACCTGCATTAAGAAGGTTATTGTACTGGTTGAAGTAATGTTTCCTTATTACTAGGGGAGAGTGGGATCCTGGCTACACAGTGGTAAACAGGAGTGCTCTATCTAGAGCCTAGAGAATTCACTGGAGTGCCTCTTAGAGCTCTCAGATTCATTGATAATAGTGTACGGAAAAGAAGGATAACCCAATAAAAGCAGAAGTTTCTGCTGGAATAGTCAATTTTTCATTTTTTTAATTTTTAATTTTAATTTTTTTAAGACACAGGTTCTGTTGGAATAGTCAATTAGATAAGCCATTAGATAGGGCAATCCTACCAGCTCATAGAGGATAAGGAGAATATGAAATAGATGGTGGTAAAAAAAATTTATAATTTTTTATTTTGGCTTCATGACCAGAAAGAGTCAGGGAGTATAGAAATTATATTTTTTGATTATTTGCTTCCCCTTTCACGCTAACTGGTATGAAGAATAATGATGATAGTAGTATTATCATTTAGGTTCTAGGTAAGAATAAAGTGGTCTGATATCATCCCATGATATTGAGTTTGATGGCAATCTATGCTTCCTCTATATTGCATATGAGAATTTCTTCATTTGAATAAATAGCAAGAATAAGTATTATTGGCAAAAGAAATCATCTATATTGGTAATGTGCCCCCTCCCCCCACCCTAACCCATGAATTCTTTTCCCTTTTCAGTATTGCAGGTACTTGACACCATGGGCTCCCTACCAGTTTGTTTTTAGTTAAATTTGGCAAATGGCAGGCATTAATGGCAGATTGAAGGATAGGGAAACAGAGATTTCTGGGTAATCTCTCTCTGCACTGCAGCTGTGACTCTCGTGACTATAGCTCCCAAAAGGGTTTGCCCTTCTTCAAGCTCCAGCTCCCCTGGACTCAGTAACACTATTTCTCCCTGCCTTTTTCAGCTCTATGGATCGTAATCACCTTTTTTTCTGTTGTTGGTCTCTGGATGCCTTTAAAATCTTTATTTTTGTAAGCAGTCACCTCCCTAATTCTCCTTAATTCTAGCCATCTGACTGGTTTTTATGTCGTGCCAGCGCCTTGAATGAAACCCTTTCCTCTGATCACTTCCATTGCTGCAGTATGGTTTATGTGTTTACTCCATACAGTCCCATGGCTGGCCTCTGAAAATCCCTATTATCACCCTTAGTGCACGGTTTTGTCATTGTCTGTTTTGTTGTTTATACCTTACATAAGACATAGCTGAAAGAAATCTGAGACTTTTTCTCTCCTTTTCAAAATTACATATCTCCAGGCTGGGATAGTGTGTCGCATATAGCAAGTATGCAAGAGATTATAGTTAAGTGAATAAATTAATGAATGAACATTCACAGAATCCCAGGTCCTTAAGGCGTTAAAAGGGGGATTAAAATTTTGACCTCCTGAGAAATCCAAGGAAGAAAAACATTTCAAAGAAAAAGTGGTAAAAAAAAAAAAAAAAAAGTCAAAGAGAGAACAAAATAATGACATGATTATGTAGATATCTCAGTTAAGGAGAGATCAAAAGAATCAGTGCAAAAGTAAGGGAGATAAAGAGGCAGACCATAACTATTTCAGTAATGAGGTGGTGGTGAAAGGCAGCTTGCAGCCATCAACAAAATAAATAGAACTTGAGAAAAAAAATCACAGAATACAAAACTTTTATAATGATTTTGGTAGGGAAATACAAGAAAATGATAATAAATTCAGGTTATCAGAGTCAAAAGTTTTATTTAGGGGAAGGAAAGAGAGGTAGGAAGCAGGAAGACAATTTGGGGGATTTGAAGTAACTGACTAAAGGTAGCATGAGGTAAAAAAGTCAAGTGATATCAAATAACTGCTTAGTGTGGCAACTAATGCCCCCCCCCAAAAAAATAGAGGCGCCTGGGTGACTCGGTTAAGCATCTGCCTTCGACTCAGGTCATGACTTCAGGGTCTTGGGATCAAGTCCCACATTGGGGTCGGGGGTGTCCCTGCTCGACAAGGAGTCTGCTTCTCCCTCTATCCCTTCTCCCTGCTTGTGATCGCTCTCTCTCCCACCTAATCTCTCTCAAATAAATAAATAAAATCTTTTAACAAAAAGAGGTTGGTTGGGGGAGGGAGGGATGGGGTGACTGGGTGATAGACATTGGGGAGAGTATGTGCGCTGTGAATTGTGCAAGACTGTTGAATCACAGATCTGTACCTCTGAAACAAATAATACAATATATGTTAAAAAAAAAAAAAAAAGAAGAAGAAGATAGCAGGAGGGGAAGAATGAAGGGGGGGAATCGGAGGGGGAGACGAACCATGAGAGACTATGGACTCTGAAAAACAAACTGAGGGTTCTAGAGGGGAGCGGGGTGGGAGGATGGGTTAGCCTGGTGATGGGTATTAAAGAGGGCACGTTCTGCATGGAGCACTGGGTGTTATACACAAACAATTAATCATGGAACACTACACCAAAAAAAAAAAAAAGAGGTTGATGGCTGAACAAATGGGAATTGTTGAACATCTGAAAATTGTAATGAGAATAAAGAAAATGCTCATCATAAACAAGAGAGAGGAAAAGAACATGAGATTAAAACAAATGATATCTTTTCTACTATTAGATATCATGAAAGATACAAGATAAATCAGCAATTATTCACCTTAAGGTTTTATTCACTAAAATCACACTGAAATTAACAATTGTGGGAGAAACAGAACATAGAACTAAGCAAGATTTCCTAAGCCTAAATTAGAAATTGACACATAGATAGCCTTCTTCAGATGTAATTTCTCTTGACCTAAAGTTGGTTTGTAAACTCAAACAAGATCAGGGCTACTAAATTTCCAGAGATGTGGAGTTGCTTTGAAGAGTTCTCCAGAGAGTTTCTATTTTATTGTACAAAACTCACAAGTGTTTCCTAAATCGACCTATGTTCAAGGGTCATTTTAGTACTTCACCTTTTTATTTTCTCGGTGATCTTTACACTTATTTGGTCTGTATATATTTGGTTTGGTAGTTAATATTAGTACTTGGAGTTTTGCTGTTTTAAGCTTATCTAGTTATAGTAAGTTTAACACCAGTATCTTTGTAGAGAAATATCCATTAAAATTCAATTCTGATGAAAAATTTATTTGGTCATTCAAAGCAGACCCAACAAAGATGACAATTTTCCTCCAGTCTCTCGGTTTTTTTGTGTATAATATTTCTGTTTATATTATTTAGTGCAACTCAATTTTAAACTTAAAATTATCAAAGTCTATCATAGCTATTGATTTCATGGCATTCAACAATGTAATGAAAGAGGATTGTAATCTGAAATTTGATTTTCCATCTTGAGTCTTGTAAGTAGAATTTTTTAACTAGTGATATAATGTGATATAGGGTTGCTTTGAAAACTGGTTGAAGAAGAAAAAATGTTGAAATCATTGAAGTTATGAAGCATTGAAGGCAATTAGGCCAAGGTACCAAAAGAAGTACCAACTTTGGTATTACAGTGTTTGTGAGTAGTAATACCTAGAACAGTAAGTACATTTATTAAATACCTACCAAATACCAGCAATTAAACTATGCACTTTGGGTAGCTCATGTAATACTTCCAGAGCACTACAAATAGAAATAATTGCCCTATAACCAAAGCACAATAATGCTGAAGGTCTTGTAGGCAGTCCTGCCGATCTGATCCAAACTTGGTAGATCTCAGCTGGGTTCACCTATGTATTTGTGACCAGCTGGCTAGTAGACTATGGTCTGGCTGGTCAAAGATGACTTCAGCAGAGATGCTTCATCTCTAGTCTTTGTAGTCTATTTCCTTTACTGGATTTATTATATGGAAGAAGTCAAGTTCTGAAGAAGAGGTCCCTTGAGCCTCACTTAGAAAAATGGCAAACTCTCATATCCCCCGTATCTATTGATCAAACATAAGTCACAAATCCACTACAGATATAAGAGGTGGAAAAGTAGACTTCACCATTGATGGAAGGGGCTGAAAAGTCACATTGCAAAGAATATTTGAATAAAAACTATTAATTGGGGTTAGTGTAAATAACCTACCTATCACAATATCTTTTAGGTAAATATCAGAGCTAGAAATCAACCCTAATGAGTCTGACCCTAATATCAATGTGATTCTCTCTCATTACCAATAATGAATTAGTGAAGAGGAAAACTGTGAGCCAAGATCTGAATTATGTATAATATGAGAGTAATCTAGATGTCGATGAACTACAATATTGGGTATTGGGAAAATGTGGTATAACCAAATGATATGGACATCAGTAGAGAAGACAAAAAATCTGACTTCTATCTCTACCAGTAACAGGAATATAAGAAAAAAGGCCACATTCACCTGAAATGTTTGCTTCGGAAATGAACAAGGTCCAGAGAAAAACAAGTTTCTGTGAAAGAAAGAAAATGTAAGGTAAATACTAAGTATTTGGTAATGAAATTTGGTTCTCAGTCTTAAAATACAGTGAGCTTGTAGAGAGGCTGGTAATGGAAATGCGCTGAGAGTAAGGAAGAGTAAAGGAAAAGTAAGTATTATATTCAGGCAATATGTAGGTTATAAAATTGTCTTCCTACAAGGCAGTATGTCTGAATATAAACATATCATTAAGATGAAATGGTGGTTTCTGTTGATTAAACAAGTTCATGTACCATTTCCTCTCCCAAAGCCCCATTAAAATACTGGTAGGAAATATTTAAAAGGACATAATAACTAAAGAACAAAATGAATGGGACAAGAGGTATGAGTGACAAAATCTTAGACAAATAAAGTCCAAAGTAGTCCAAAGTAACTGACTTGGCAGTCAAAGAAAGCCAAGAATGAATTTCATCCCTGAGTTGAACACCAGAAATGTGATCACATAGAGTCGGGAATAGTTCAGTTGGCAAAAAGCAGGCAGAGGAGAACTGGAAAAATACTATGGTTCTTGAACTCTACTTGAGGCAGTATAGTATTATTGAAAATTTATTGTGATTATTAAAGATGTATACCATAATCTCCCGAAAGCAATCAATAATAAAACAAAAATTATAGCAAATAAGCCAACAACAACAACAAAAAAAATAAAATGGAATCCTAAAAAATTTTCTATTAATACAAAAGATAGAAAAAGAAAAAATAAGAAAAAAAGAAGAGATGGGATATATTAAGAACTAATGGCAAGCTGGTAAATACAAATCCAATCATATGCATAATAACATTAAATGTAAACAGAATAAACACAGGAATCAAAAAAGCAAAAATTATCAGATTGGATTTTTTTAAAAAGCAAGACTGGACTTACGTCCCTGAAATATATTTTAAAATAAAAAAATATGAGTAAATTAAAAATAAAGAAGGGTAAAGGATATATTATGCTAATGCTAATCAAAAGAAGGGTGGAGAGGGCATATTAATATCAGATGAGTATATTTTAGAGCACAAAATATTACCAGGGTTAAATAGTGTCATTTCATAATGATTGAGGTCAATTTAAGAAAGCATAAAAATCCCAGGCATTTATGCACCTAATAACAGAGCTCAAAATGAAGCAAAACCTCAAAAGAAACAGAGGAGGAAATAGACAACTCCACAGTTACAACCAGACAGATTAACATCCTTCTACCAGTAATTAATAGAATAAGTACACAGAAAGTCAGTAAGGATATAGATTTGGACATCACTACCCACCAATTTGATCTACTATCTTTTATAAGGCACCCCAACCAACAGAAGTAGGAAACATTATTTTCAATTACACATAGACTATTTGCCAAGAGAGACCATATTCTGGGCCATAAAATATCAATAAAATTAAATAGTTTCAAATCACGCACTGTATATTCTCTAAACTGTATATTCTCTAATCATGGGACTAAATTAGAAGTCAACAGCTGAAAGATATCTGGAAACACCCCCCAAATATTTGCGATCTAAATAACACATTTCTAAAGAGCACAGAGGTCAAATAAATAATTAAAAATGATATACGTAACTCTTGAATAAAAATGAAAACACAATGTAAGAAAATTTATGAGAGGAAGATACAGCAGTATTTAGAGGGAATTTATAGCAACACACATTAGAAGAAAGTTGTCAAATCAATATTAGCTTCCCTTACAGGTTGGGAACTCCAGTGGATCGTCCCAGACTCCTTTGGTAGTTGCCATGGGCATTGCTTAGAACACACGGGACAGGCTATTACAGCACTGTAACGGCGTGGTACTTCAAGGGCAATCCAGCAGCCTCGGCAATATACCCTCCCACTGAGGCACGACGGTGGCCACTGTTTTTATGCACCCAATCTGCTGTATCTATGAAAGGGTCAGTTGCTAGGGCTTGTACACAAACTGGGACATCAGCCTTCCAATTGCCAGGGGGTGTTGCTGCCTTATGAGCAGGGACGTGGAAGATGGTGAGAACCACCTCAGGAGTTTCCACGTGAACCCAAAGGTCTTTCCACGTATCTTCATCCCTAACCTCTTGGTCAAGGGATTATTTGTGATATTAATCCCTTGGCTGCCCATTGTCCAAGCCATAGGGTTAATCCCTTCAGACCACTCAACTGTCAGTGCAAATGGTTAATAGCCAGGGCTCACTGAGTGATCACCAGTCAAACTCCTCTGAGTTCAGCGCTCTGGCTGATGCAGTTTATTCCTGTTTCCGTCCACACGGTGTCAGTGCCGAGTTGAATAGCAACTACAGTCCATGTGGCTAGATTGACCAGACTAGATGGATCTATGTTATCAGGCATCAGTGGGAATTTCCCCCGTTCCCTCTCTATAGACCACAGGGGCTGCCAGAGAAATGGGGGTGGGAGTATTTGGAGGATCTACATACTCTACAAGGCTTAGTGGCACCCACATTTCTAGACAAAAGGTGCTCCTCTGCAGCAAATAGGCACGCCACTTAGTCAAAGTGGGAGTTTGAGCCATTGCAGAACATGGGACATGTTTTCTACGCACCCTTTCATAATCAGGGAAGTTCTCACCACAATGTGCTCCTCTTTTGTGAAAGGTTCTACCTAGAGGAACGCTGTGTACACCATTAGGAGGTGCCGCTGTGTTAGAAGGGGTTTCTGCCCCCCTTCTAGAGCTGGAAGCAAAATCTAAAGGACACTCTCTCCTTCTGTTGTCTCTGTCACAGTGCCCAACCCACACCTTCTGGAGTCACAGGCACATCTAATTCAAATGCTAGCTCTGCTTGGGAGATGCCCAGAGCTTTTATCTGCCTCACTAGGATTCTCACCTTCTCAAAGGTGCTTGCTGTTCTAATTCCCAGTTCCACGAGTGCCTTCTTTTTTTTTTTTTTTAACCACAGTATAAGGGATGGAGGCACTGTGCCAGGAAGGGGATAGAAGTCCTTCCAAACCCCCAAATCCCTATAAAAGCTTGTACTTCTTTCACAGTCTTAGGGGTTGAATAGGTTTGTATCTGATCAATCACAGCTTCTGGGACAACACATGTCTTACCTGACTAAATGACTCCTAAAAACTTTATGGTGGTGCCTGGGCTTTGAATTCTCTGTGGGTTCACTGCCCATCCTCTCCCTCACAAATGTCCCAGCAAAGCCCGCAAGGTGCCCTGCAACAGAGGCAAACCTTCACATGTTAGCAGTAGATCATCAATGTAATGGGCCCATTGTACTGATGTGAGGAAGGACAACAGAGACAGAGCTTGGGCTGCCATCCCATGACATTAGGTGGGGCTGTGCAGGTCATGTTGGGGAAGCCCTTGAAAGGCCCATTGTTGCCCCTCCCAGGTGAAGGCAAATTGATCTTGTGACTCGGGTGCCAACGGTTTTCTGAAAAAGGCCTTTGCTAAGTCCAGCACAGCTTAGTACACTCCTAGGACCCAGACCAATGTATTCAAGGTGGCGGCCATGTTGGACACAGCCACGTGGATGGGGGCACTACCTTGTTCAATTCTCAGCTGTCCACTGTCATCTGCCATGAAGCTTATTTACAGACCATACTGGGCTATGGAAAGCACTCTGGGCAGGGAGTACAATACCCACTTGGGGGAGTTCTTGCATAGTTTCTCCCATCTCCTTATTACCCCCCCGCCGGGAATTTATATTGTTTGACAGTTACCACCCCTCTTTGGGGCAGCAGGTTTACTGGTACCCATTTGGCATTTTTCCTAAGACTAACAGGGAGGTGGAATTTACCAATAGAGGTTTGCAATTTGACCTACAATGCACAATATGACATATGTGCATACACATTGCAATATGGACATAATATCAATGCACAATATGTTCTCTGTTATTGTAGAGACAAAAACCTCATATTCTCATGAGAAAGAATGTCTAATTTGTAGTGTCAAAGATAACTTCCTGACCATAACTCTTTGCCCTCCATTACTATCAATGGCACTGAGGGGAGCAGGAATCTCCTGAGGGTTACCATGTATTAGAGTACATTCAGATTCAGTGTCAAGCAGAGCACTAACCCTTTGTTTATTTCTGAAGGACCAGTGCATAGTGAGCCTGTTGTGAGGGCTCTGATCACCTCCAACAGCCCTCACCTGGAGGCAATCTTGGTCTGCATCCTGTACTCAAGGCATGGGAGGCACCGTCCCTAATAGCACTGTATCCCTGAAGCCTCTGCTGGAGCAGGTGGGACATCAGGAATGATAGAAGATGGTACAGGTCTGAACCATAGTTCTGGTTTTAATATTTTCCACAGGCCAACTAACACAATCTATTCAAATGGAATCCCTGAAACAATGAGGTCAAACCACGTTTGCTTCCAGGTTACTTTAACTAGACCCTTCAGAATCAACTGGAATAGCCTTTTAGCTTTTCCAGCTCTCTCTCTGTCTTGGGTCTTTTCCACAGCCTGTACTCATTCCTGGGATTTGTCATTCTTCCCCAGATCAGCAATGGATTGCCCAACATCACAAATGTCTTGTCCCATAACTGGGCTCAGCAAGGATAATCAGTGTCCCACACTAGGTGCTGGGGTGGACTGGAGAATCTTAGTTTTCATTTCTGCAGTGAATATAGCTCAATTAGGGCCTTCAAAGACAGGGGAGTATATGGCCCATCTCATTCCCAACTCCCTAAGAATTTGTTGTACCTCTTCTATAGATTTCTAGGGTCCCCCATGCTGAGGGAAGTCCCCTCATTGGACCAAGCCTCCCTGCAGGCTAGAATAACCCAATGTGTAAGGCATGAGTACCTTGAACTTCCAAGCATTATGTAGGCACTACTGGAGGGCTGAGTGTGTGTGATGCTGCTCATTTCCTCTGCCTCTTGCCTGGTCAGAGAAATGCCAACATTTCTTCCTCCCTCCACCTCCCCGCCCCATATTCCCTTAGCTGCACTAACCACGCCTGGATACTTTCCCTGGCCTTTTGCTGGAACTTGGCAGCTGTATCAATAAGCTCAGTGGGAGTATATTCTCTCATAGTGAACGTTTCCTGAATTGGAGCTGCCCTGCTGGCTGGGGTTGCTTTGCTTTTGCTTTCCTTTGTTTGGGGTCGGATGGCAGGAGGCTTTCATCCGCTTCACTGTCAAATCAGCACAACACCTCCTCTTCACTCTCCTCACCCTCCCAGGGATTCCACCTCTTAGCGTCCTATCAGGCTTTGTCACAAGTGTTCAGATCTTCGTCTGTGTCCGCCTGTGCCCTCCTAGCTCTGCAAAAGAGCACACGGAGGTCTCCAACTGATTATCCTGCTCTCCCACCTTGTCTGTTGCCCTGAAGCCAGCAGAGCAGTAGCTTTAATCTCAGCTCTTTTTCCAACTTTCTAACCTGAGCTTCAGCCTCTAGTTGGACGTTGGTGGCCAGCCGAACTGCTTACAGTAGAGGCCAGTTTACGGTGGCAGCCATTTGCTTTCCTCCTCTTCCACCTTGCTCTCCTCAAACAAGGATTTTAAAGCAACTGGAAGTCCACAAGCTTCTGATCTATGGGAACTTCTCCCCACAGAGAAACTGATGGTCCATGCAGGATTTCCCCCATGGATGCTTCTTTCCCAAGTCCCATTTCTTTGGTCTCCTGGCTGGCTTACTAATTGTTGGTTCATAAAATAGCCCTGTACATGGAGAAACTGAAGAAATGCAGGCCACTCCAGACTGGTAGGTGCCAGGTTTAACCAGCAAGGGAACTCACTTAGGAGGTAGCTGTAAGATAAGTAGATCACCACATCTGCCCACCAGAATCTTATAAGTTTATATAGATGCCTTAACTGGGTGCAGTCATTTATATCGTCCAGACACACATCTCAACAATACATTACTGTCTCAAAGTTACATCCTTGGGGAAGCTTCTAGTGCATGGAAGGCAAGAGGAACATACATTTCAAGGAAAAGGGAGTAGGTAAGGAGTCTTTGATTGGCTGGGTTGTGCTTGAGAGTTAGCAGGTGGTCATATCCTCTCAATGACTTCCTCCAAGAAAAGGGTACAAAGTTTCAGTTATGTAGGATGAATAAGTTCTGGAGATTTAATATACAGCACGGTGACAATAATTAACACTATATTAACTATACAGATAATGTGTTTAAATGTGTGGAGAGGAAATTAACACTTCAGTAGGGTTTGGGGATAACTTATAAACTTCCTACAGTGATAGGTACTCAGTATTAAGAAAACCATTATAGAGTATAATCTTCTAAAATACACAAAGTTGTACAGAAATTAAATGTAACCATAGTACACTGCATAGCTCATCTGTGAATAATGTTCACATTTTCATAACACAAACAATATTACCTATTTAACAAAAAACTATGGTTATAACTATACTGGGAAAATAGAGAAAGACATGTGTATGATAGAGGGTAAATAGAAAGCCTGAAGCAGGAAGTGAATAGGTACATCTAACACAGGAAAATCAAGATAAAATAAAATAATTATATTAATTAAAAATATAAGATACTAACAAAATACAGGAATAAAGTATGTGTAAAAGGCATCCTTTGAGGAGCAGAGATTTGGGGTTGTTGAGGTATAAAGCTTCTTTTTTTAAATTTCTATTATAAACCTTATAAAACTATTTGACTTTTAAGAGTATGTGCATATTTTGATGTGATAAAGTATAAAATTAAAATTAAAGAATTAAAATAGGAAAAGGCTAGCTCTGCATAATGTAGTGACTACAATGAATAACATTTGGTTTAATGTTAATTGTAACAAAACTTTAATAGTTTTGAAGGAAAAATAATTTTGAGGTTTACTCTGAGATTATAAAGTTACTAAATTATTAAAATGGAAATATTAATACTTATTAGGTTGTCCTCATAAGATGACAATTTCTTTAAAGTCTCTATTTCTTCCTGCCTCTCCTTTAACCTATGACTTCTTCACAAGGAGTGTTTAACTTGAATTCTCAGAAATGTCCACATGTAACACAAAAAGAGACTACCAATCTCTTTGCCACTAGGCAACTGTCAGTTTTCACTAAGTCCAATTATCGTTGGGTATCACTGTAAGTTAATTTGTTACCTGATTCATTTCACTGCATTTTCAGACCTGTTTTACTTGCTCTTATGACAGATGTATTTCCACCATTTTAGCCGCTGAAGTGAACTGCAGAAGGCAATTGATTATTGAGGAACAATAACTCAGCTACACAGCAGCACCATCTTTTGGCCTCCGAAGGAAAATGATCCAAACTTGTCAATTATGAAGTCTGTATTTCTGGCATGTTTACTATACGAATCACCTTTGCAGTATAATTTAAGAAAATGGCTTCAAAAGGAATAAAAGCAACATTTTGCATGAGAGAAAATATCCACAAAAATAGATCATCTGAAAAAACAATTATATTTATTCATTTAACAAAAAAATTAAAGTTTTATATTAGAAACAGCTTACCTTTGAAATTGTTAATGTCTTCATTATTACTTATAAATTCAGTATGCACTAATTTTGTATGATTCTTTAATATTGAAAATTTTAAATTATTTGATATTTCTGACTTCTGAGAGGACTTTCTGCAATATACTTATTTGTTGGAATACAGAAACCAAGATACTGCTTCTTCCACTTATCTTTAGAGTAGTAATGTATTTCATCCCAAATATTCATGATTTTAATATATATTTATCAAATGTTCCTATCTTTTCAAATCCTATTATCAAGTGTTTCTTGAAGAAAATTTTCAGAAAGTACAAATCCTATGAAAACTGGATTTTTAAGTCAATGTAAATAATAACACAAATGCTATGTCTTAGAATATAATTTTATTCTGTCATTACTAATTTAGTTACAGAAATTAAATATATGAAATAAACAGAATGCAGCATCAAAAAAAAATGTAAGTTTTATTCTGATCCTAAAAATGACTAGCTGGTTATATGAGAGAAGTAATTCAATCTCTATTTTATATAGAGAGAAATATATTCTAATATTGATCTAAATAATTGCCTTTGTAACTCACTTAGATGTATCTGGTATATTTTTTACAATGTTAATTTTGCACTGTGATTTCTTTAATTTTAGCAAATAAAAACTTGTGGTATTTACATTTTTTATAATTACATTTTCCCACTATAATCTTTTAGTTTTTTACAATTCTATTATACCTAAATGTGTAAGCTTTAAGAAAATGCTTATTTCTACATTCCTTAAACCATGAGAGACGATGGACTCTGAGAAACAAACTGAGGGTTCTAGAGGGGAGGGGGTAGGAGGATGGGTTAGCCTGGTGATGGGTATTAAAGAGGGCACATATTGAATGGAGGACTGGGTGTTATAAGCAAACAATGAATCATGGAGCACTACATCAAAAACTAATGATGTAATGTATGGTAATTAACATAACATAATAAAATTAAATTAAAAAAAAACTTTTTCTACAGTCTTTCTCATTAAAATCGATCTTATAGTATAGGCTTAAAATATTTATTCATAATTCCTTTTCTCCTTCTCCAATACTAGAGTGTCATTTAGACCACTTATTTGGATCATATTCAGAAATTTAAAAAACATGAAATAATCCACTGTATTTTCCAAGTTATTGAGATTTAGATCTAGGTCTGTACTGGTTAATATGACAGCCACTAACTGTATGTAACTGTTTATATTTTTTTTAAAAAATTAAAATTTAGTTTGTCAGTCATACTAGCCACATTTCAAATGTTTAATAGCTTCAAGTGGCTAGTGGCTTGGACATTGAAGATAAAGAATATTTCTATCATCACAGAAGTACTAATGAACAGCACTCATAATTATTTATACATGAAATAATATTATCTAAAAAGTAAGTAGAAATCTAATGGTATGCCAGATTCTCAACAGCAAGTTGAAGTAAATAAGACCCATAAACATTTAAATAGCTATTTTTAAAATAATAGTAAGCACTCAATAACAATTCAACATTAGAGATTTTAGCAATTGAAGTCATTAAGACAAATCTTATGCTACTTTTATTATAATCTCCAAATTTTTTTAAAAAATCAAAGAATACAGGGGCGCCTGGGTGGCTCAGTCGTTAAGCGTCTGCCTTCGGCTCAGGTCATGATCCCAGGGTCCTGGGATCAAGCCCCGCATCGGGCTCCCTTCTCCGCGGGAGGCCTGCTTCTCCCTCTCCCACTCCCCCTGCTTGTGTTCCCTCTCTCGCTGTCTCTCTCTCTGTCAAATAAATAAATAAATAAATAAATAAAAAATCAAAGAATACAGATATTTCTGATAAAAAATACATTTTCCTTTATTAAGTTGTGAGAGTTAGTTATTAAACATTTCAAGTCAAATAAATAGTATCTAAAAGAAATTTGCTAGGGCCAAAAAAAAAAAAAAAAAACTGTAACTAACTCTTTACATATTTATCTTCACAAAACATCTCAGTCAAACTATAGTCAGAAGGGGAAAAAAGGTCAAACGATGAAACACTGTTGATTGTGTTACTTGATGGGAAGGAACTCTAGGCATCTTAATTCAATGTATTTTTGTTTACTACATACAGTTAATAAGAGGTTGAGTGTTGGTTATCCTAAACCACATATAAATTCTAAATTATTGATGTATGAATATAATATATTTAAGGTCTTCGTCTTCCTTTGCTCAGTTGGGGTTATATGATCGACTTCTACAGGCATGTTTAGATTCTTGTGTTTTCCTACATTCTGTCTCTTCTTTGTACAAATGGTATATGGGTTATGCAGTGGGCAATAGTTGGATGCCTATCCAGTCTACAAATATTGCCACTTCCTATGAACAGAGACATATACCTGGCAGCCATATTCGTGTTAAATGGCAGCATCACACTCCATCAATTGTCCTTGGGGTATACCAGCTATATACACTGAACACAATTGAGGTCTATCAAATGGTCTCTCTTAGAACTGGAAAATAAATTCAGAGAGCTAGCCATCCCGTTTCCAGCTAGACCCCTGGAACATGAATTTTGGTACACTGAACCTGAAAAAAAAATTCCAGTTTCTGATACAAATGATAAAACAGTCAAATAAAGATTAATGAAAACAATATACTAGTTTCTTAAAACTAATTCATTATCTAGGCTGCATTAGTCCGTGTAATCTCAGCTATGCTGTAGTAGCAAAAGGTCCTGCAATCTCAGTGTTTTTCAGCAATTTTTCATGCTCAAGATTATACCCATTTCAGATCAGCCACAGTTCTCCTTCACATTCTCTGCAGAGTAGGATCAAGACTCTAGTAGCTAACTGGAACGTGACAGTCACACTGTTGCAGGAAAAGTATCATCAGAACTACATGATTCCCCTTCTTTCTTCTGCACAAAAGAAACACATGCAACCTCCACTCATATTTCAGGGGATAAACTAGGTCATATTGCCAAGACAGATAACAATGGAGTGAAAAAAAAAGTGATCCACTTTCCAGATCAGGATCAGTAGGCAGAAATGAAAATATATTTAGAATTTACCTCGAGGCTTTTTCTAAGACCTGATACACACTTACTCTTGGATCATTGAAGACTTGCCTAAGATTCATATTAGCAAAAATTTCTATTTTGTAAAAATATGCATTTTTTTCACTTTTTCTTTATTGTGGTTAAATACACATAACATAAAATTTACCATTTTAGCCTTTTTTAAGAGTAAAGTTCAGTGGCATTAGGCACACTCACATTGTTGTGCAACCATCACCACCAACCATCTCCAGAACTTTTTCATCTTCTCTAGCTAAAACTCTGTACCATTAAACACTAACTCCCCATAACTCCTCCCCCCCTTATCCTGGTAGACACCATCCACCTTCTGTCTCTATGAATTTAACTACTCTAGACAACCAGATTTAAGTGGAATCATACTTTGTCATTTTGTATTTGTCATTCTGTAATTGGCTTCTTTCACTTAGCATAATGTCTTCAAGGTTTATCCATATTGTAGTATGTGTCAGAATAACCTTCCTTTTTTGTGGTTGAATAATATTCCATTATATGTATATCTACATTTTTAAAAATTTTTATTTATCTATTTATTTGAAAGAGAGAGAGAGAGAGCAGGAGGAGGGGCAAAGGAAGACAATCCCAAGCCAACTGCACTGAGCATGGAGCCAGAAGTGGGACTTGATCTCATGACCCTGAGCTGAAATAGAGTTGGTTGTTCAACCAACTGAGCTATCCAGGCAACACTGTATTATCTACATTTTATTTATCTATTCATCTGTCAGTGAACATAGGGCTGCTTCTAATTTTTGGCTATTGTGAGTAATGTTGCTATGAATATGGGTGTACAGTAATTATTTGAGTTCCTGCTCTTACTTCTTTTGGACATATAAAGATAAGTGAAACTTCTGGATCATATGGTAATTCTACTTTAACTTTAATTTCTTAAAATTCTATTTTAACACTATTTTCCACAGAAACTACACTAATTTATAGTCCCACCAGCAAAACATAAGGGTTCCAATTTCTCCACATTCTTGCCAACACTTGTTATTTTCTGTGTTGTTGGGGGGTTTTTTGATAGCCACATTAATGGGCATGAAGTGGTACCTCATTATAATATTGACTAGCATTTCCCTAATCATTAATGATGTTGAGCATCTTTTCATGTGTTTACTGGTTATTTGTATGTCTTTCTTGGAGAAATATCTATTCAAACCCTTTGTCCATTTTTAAATCATATTTTTTGTGGTTATTGAGTTGGAGTTCTTTAGTTATTCTGAATTTAATCTTTTACACTATATATGATTTGCAAATTTGCTCCCCAATTCCATGAGGTGCCTTTTCACTTTGTTGGCAGCATCCTTTGATGCACAAAGTTTTAAATTTTGACATAATCTGATTTATGTATTTTTTTCCTCTGCTACTTTCGGTGTCATAGCCAAGAAATCATTGCTAAATCCAATTTTGAGATTTTCCCCAATGTTTTCTTCTAAGAGTTGTATAGTTTTAGCTCTGAAAATATTTAGGTCTTTTATCTATTTTAAATTTTGTATATGGTGTAAGGGAAGATCCCAACTTCATTTATTTATTTATTTTTTGCATGTGGATATTCAGTTTTCCCAGTACCATTCCCCAAAGACATTATCCTTTTTGCTTGAATGGTGTTGGCAACCTTGTTGAAAATCATTTGTCCATATATGCAAGGCTTAATTCTGGCACCCTATTATATTCCATTTATCTATATGTCTGTCTTTGTGCCAATATTACATAGTTTCTATTAGTCTGGCTTTGTAGTAAGTTTTTGAATCAGGAAATGTGAGACCTCCAACTTTTTCTTTTCAAGATAGTTTCAGCTATTTGGAGATCCCATATGATTTTTCTATTTTGGCATACATGCTGGGATTTTGATGGGGATTGCATTAAATCTGTATATTGTTTTGGATACTGATGATTCTTTAATATTAAGGTGAATGTGGATGTCATTCCATTTATTTGTACTTTCTTTAATTTCTTTCAACAAAGTTTTCTACTTTTGGGTGTATAATTCTTTTATATCCTTGGTTAAGGATGTTTTATTATTTTGTATCCTGCAACTTTGCTGAATTCATTTATTAGTTCTAACAGTGTTTTTGTTTCCTTGTTTTTGGAGTGTGTGTGTTTGTGTGTGTGTGTAACTTTAGGATTTTCTACATATAAAATTATATCATCTGCAAACAGATATAATTGTACTTCCTTTCCAATTTGAGTGTATTTTATTTCTTTTTCTTGCCTAATTGCTCTAGCTAGAATTTTCAGTACTGTGTTGAATGAAAGAGGAAAAATCAGGCATTTCTGTCTTATTTCTAAACTTAGAGGAAAGGATTTCAGGTTTTCATCATTGAGTATGATGTTAATTGTGGGTTTATCATACATAGCCCTTATTATGTGGAAATATTTTCTTTCCATTCTTAATTTGTTGAATGTTTTTAATATCATGAAAGGATATTAAATTTTGTAAAATACTTTTATTGCATCAATCAAAATTATCATGTGGTTTTTGTCCTTTATTCTATTAATGCAGTGTATTATATTGATTGTTGAGCCATCCTGTCATTCCAAGAGTAAATCTAACTTGGTCATGGTATAAATATTTTTAAATATGCTGTTGGATTTGGTTTGCTAATATTTTTTGAGGATACATTTATTTTTTAAAAGATTTATTTATTTATTTTGGTGGGGGAGGAGCAGAGGAAGAAAACCTTCAAGTAGACTCCCTGTTGAGCACAGAACTCTATGTGAGGGTCAATCTCAGGACCCATGAGATCATTACCTGAGCTGAAACCAAGAATCAATGTTCAAATGACTGGCCACCCAGGCACCCCAAGAATACATTTATTTTTAATTCAACAACAACAACACACAAAAGAACACATAACAATATAACTTTTTCCATATAGTGAATGTCTTTTAAAGGAAATATTAAGTCCTAAAATACACCTGTAGTTGAGATAATAGATAATATCTTGCTTTCTTCCAATCTGCTCTCTTCACTGAAGCTAGAACATTTTATCTAAAATGTGAGTCTTACCATATCACTCTCTGTGGTATATTGCTTATAGAAATTTCTCCACTTTTCTTCAATGTCCCTATATTTGCACCCTTTGGAATATGAAATTTTAGCTTCTCCTATCAAATAGGGAGTCTATTTCTTCACCTCTTGAATCTTAGCTGATCTTGTGACCTGCTCTGGCCAACAGGCTATAGAAGTGATAACAAGCCAATTCTGAATTCATGTCTCAATAGGGCTGTGTATTTCTGCTACTTCTCTTTAGACCTCTGCCTCTGACATGGGCCAGCCTACTAGAGGATAACAGATGTGGAGCATAGCTGAATCAAAGCCCCAGACAAGTCAGGGAGTCTTGATAAGATCAGCAAAGCTGACTCTCAGCTCATAGCAGATGCATGACCAAGAACAATAACAACAACAACAACAAAAACACTCACTTAGTCTAAATTGCTGACCTATTAGAATCTTGAGATAAAGTCATTGTTTTAAGCTACTAAGTTTTGGGGTGATTTTTAAGATGGTGTTAATTAATTGATTCCCCTACTTAAACTTCTTCAATAGCTTTCCATTATCTTTAGGGCAAAGTGTAAATTACTTAAAATAGCCTAACACATAGCAAAGAAAGGATAAAATACATTTAGATTAATAATTAAAGAATGACCTTAATATAAGCTGCTTTTGTTATCTTTAAAATATAACACATTAGCACATTTAGGAAGATGAAAATGAGAATGAAAAGAACTATTTCTCAGTTGTGCATAGGTAATTCTAAAAATATTATACAGGATTATCAAGTAATCAAAAAACATTGTTTCTCCTTTATATTCAATGACTAGAGATAAAATAGCTTACCCTAAGTAATGCCATGCTACCTAGGATTCTATCTTATTAATACAGAGGATTTTTCATTGGAAAAAAGAATACACTCATTGTTATATATGGCAATTGGGCCTCCAGTTACACCTACTCCCACACACATACAAGTTATGTTTGTGACTTTTTGAATTTTCACAGAGTTCCTGGATCAAATGTTTGGCTGATAACATTTTCAATTCTTATGAACCAGAAGTTAGAAAAAAATTTTTGAGTCAAATCAACCTCTGCCAAGAAGTGTTTGACCTGCTTTTTATACTTATGGACAGATAGTGTTTAAGAATAAAAACCAAGTAATTAGTATTACTATTTTTACATAACTAAAAAAGTAGTAGATGTAAATTCTACTATCTTGCTAATAAAGTACTGTTGAGTCTTACTTGGTAATTTGGCCAATGAATGAATTTTGTTGATTTAAATATTTAAGGCAACTGATGTGGTATAATGTCAGTAAAATTAAAAATGAAAACAGGATTAAAACGGAACATTTTTGTTTTTCTTCCTTCTGTTTGCTATTCCCAGTTAGTAGATTTATCATATTAAAAGTCCAGTTAGCTTTCTTAATTCTTAATTTTCATTCATTCACTATTTTCAATCACCAGATAAATTTAATTATGCCTCTTATATATATCTTCAAAATCTAACCTTTAACCTCTATCATCATTGTAATTTCCTTAATTTGAGTCACATTTCCCTACTTGATTACTGAATTCTCACTATAAAGTCAAACCACTAACATCAAGTTGGCTGTCAATTACATTTCCCATGTTTATTCCCACTTGGTCTCACAGATGTCTATTTCATACCCTCTGTTTGCTTTAAAAACATCTCCATCTTCACTCCTAACATATGACTTTGCTACCTTCTTCCTTAAGAAAATAAAAATAATTAGAAGACAACTTCCGCACACTTCTTCCATCGCACCATCCCACCTGCAAACTCTGGCTAATATATTTTCTCTCCTGTTACCGTGTATGTGTTTCATGAGCTTCTATAACCAAATACCACAAATTGTATATCTTAAATAACATAATTTTATTCTCTCATAGTTCTGGAGGCTAAAAGTCTGAGGTCAGTGTGTCCTGTTCCTTGGTCCGGTTCCTTCGGAGGGCTATCAGGGAGAATTGCTTCCATGATTCTCTTCTGACTTCTAGTGGTTTGTTGGCAATTTTTGTTATTCCTTGATTTATAGATGTGTCAGCCCAATCTCTGCCTTCATCTTTACATGACATTCTCCCTGTGTATTTGTCCCTAAATTTCCCATTTTTATAAAAATACAGTTAATATTGGGTTAGGGCCCACTTTAATGACCTCATCTTAACTTGATCATCTGCAAAGACATAATTTTTAAATAAGGTCACAGTTAGAGGTACTCAGGGTTAAGACTCCATCTTTTTGGGAGATACAATTCAACTAATAGCTTATCTGTACTCCTATCTAAAACCAAACTCTCTTCCTATGAACTTGAACCTAACCCCAGTCACCTATTTAAGGACCTCACTTTCTTCGGCAAATTTTTCTGTACTTCATATTCAATTTTTTGTTTTCTAACATATTGCTATAATTATTTAAACATGTTATAACATTGGCTACTTTTAAAAATCACTCTCTAGACTTTTTATTTCAGCCCTACATGTAGAGAGCTTGGAAGTTGTCACTCCTACCTTAACAACAAGAAAAATTGTGGGCAAACTGAAAGTAAATGACTTAACACTTAATGAAACACTTAAATGGTAATTTTGATGACTTGCTTGAGACTAAGGGTCTTTATGGTGGACTAAGGGTGGACAAGAATAAGAGTGAGAAATTCCTAGGGATTTCAGTATTGGGGCCCCCAGACTTTCGCGAGTTTTATATGAAGGAAACCCATCAGTCTCTCATGATAAAGCAGTGAAAATATTCCTTCATGGATTTTGCAGGACAGCAGAAGAATATTTATTGTTAAATGTGCCTAGAAGTTTCTAACAAAGGCCTACTCTCCAGGGAAAAACAGTTGGCTAACGCTTTGTCCTATATCAGCAGAAGTTCATTCCTCCCACTCCAGGATCTTTTAGCCATTCTGTCTCACTTGAGAGAGGAAAAAAAAAAAAACAAAATACAGTCAAAATGAATCGGGACCTCATTGAAATAGATTGAGAACACTGCAGCCCGATAATGGACAAAGGGGAGGAAAAACCTGTACCACTACAGGAACAGTTGTGAAAGTCACAGCCCTGAGACATAGACCACTAAACAGATTTAATGGGAAAATTGTAGAATAATAACCCTTCCCCACACATTACCATCACTCCAACAGGGCTCTAATATATTAATAATGGTTTACAGCTAAAGGTGCTACAAGACCCAATATTTCTAGTTGAAGAGGAGTACAAAGGGAAGTCCAAGTAAAGAGAGGAATTAAAAAATAAGAACACTACAGAAATTCAGAGTTTCTGTCATATAGAACTATAGCAAACATAAAACAGTCTAACTCTTAGCCAGATTAGTATATATCCTCACACTAAAGACTTATTTACCTCAGTTCCCATAACCCAGTACAACATGTCTAGTTTGGCATATACATATGCCAAAAAAAAAGAAAGAAAATAAAGCAGTCTGAAAGATGAAGTCATGTCAGAACCAGACTCTGATATGACACAGTTATGGAAATTACCAGACAGACAATTTAACATAGCTATGATTAATAAGTGAGCTAATGGAAAAAGCAGACAACATGCAAGATAAATGAGTAAAGTAAACAGGGAGATGGAAGCTCTAAGAAAAAATAAAAAGTAAATGTTGAAAATCAAAAACTGTCAGAAATGAAGAATGGCTTTGATAACACATCAATAAATCCAGTAAAGCTGAGGAAAGTATCAGTAAAAAACATGCAAAATTGAAATACATAGTCAAAAAAGAATAAAAATAAAAAACAGAAGCATAACAGAATATCCAATAGCTATGGGTCAGTTTCAACAGATGATTTATACACAACTGGAATGTCAAAAGAAGAAGAAAGAAAGAATGGAGCAGAAGAAATATTTGAAGTAACAATATTTAAGAACTTTCCAAAACTCATGACTGACACCAAACCACAGACCTAGCTCAGAGAACACCAAGTAAAATAAATGAAAAACAAATTCCCTCATATTATATTCAAACAACAGAAATTCAAAGACAAAGAAAAAATTTCTTTAAAAAAGCCATAAGATTAAAAAAGACATACTTATATAGTAACAAGGATATAATTACAGTGGAATTATTCTCAGAAACCATTAAAAAAGAGTAGAATAACACATTTAAAGTGTTGAAAGAAAACAATGGAATATTATGCAGTCATCAAAAAGAATGAAATCTTGCCATTTGCAACGATGTGGATGGAACTGGAGGGTATTATGCTGAGCGAAATAAGTCAATCAGAGAAAGACATGTATCATATGACCTCACTGATATAAGGAATTCTTAATCTCAGGAACAAACTGAGGGTTGCTGGAGTGGTGGGGGGTGGGAGGGATGGGGTGGCTGAGTGATAGACATCGGGGAGGGTATGTGCTATGGTGAGCGCTGTGAAGTGTGCAAGACTGTTGAATCACAGATCTGGACCTCTGAAGCAAATAATACATTATATGTTAAAAAAAAAAAGAAGAAGAAGAAGAAGATAGCAGGAGGGGAAGAATGAAGGGGGGAAATCGGAGGGGGAGATGAACCATGAGAGATGATGGACTCTGAAAAACAAACTGAGGGTTCTAGAGGGGAGGGGGTTGGGAGGATGGGTTAGCCTGGTGATGGGTATTAAAGAGGGCACGTTCTGCATGGAGCACTGGGTGTTATGCACAAACAGTGAATCATGGAACACTACATCAAAAACTAATGATGTAATGTATGGTGATTAACATAACATAATAAAAAAAAAATGAAAGCCAAAAATAAATAAATAAATAAAGTGTTGAAAGAAAACAAAAGTCAACCTAGGATTCTATATCCAGCAAAAGTATCATTTAAAAGTGAAAAAGAAATACTTTCTCAGATAAACATTAATTGAGGATATTCATCACCAGCAAACTTGCCCTGCATAAAATGTTAAAGATCTTCAGACAGAAAAAAATATGATACAAAAAGAAACTTTGATCTACATAACAAAGGAACAGCTGCAGAGAATAAATAGATGAAAATATAAAAATTCTAGTTTTTTACTCTTAACTGATCAGAAAGATATCTGTTTAAACTAAATGTAATAATAATGTAATGGGTGGTGATAACCACTTATGTTTAAATGAAATAATTGACAGCAACTTTACAAGGAATGAGAAGGAGTTGGTTAAAAGATAACTTCACTTCATGTGAAGCCATATAGTATTATTTGAAGTATAATTTAAAGTAGACTTAAATTATTTAAAAATGTGTATGATAAACTCTAGAGCAAGAATTACAAAAATTATAAAAATAAGTATAATTGATACTCTAAAAGAAGAGATCAAATGGAATCATATAAAATGCCCAATTAGGGGCACCTGGGTGGCTCAGTCAGTTAAGCATCCATCTCTTGGTTTTGACTCGGAGTCCTGGAATTAAGTCCTGCTTCTGGCTCTGTGCTCAGAGGGGAGGCTGCTTGAAGAGTCTCTCCCTCTGCCCCTTCCCCTACTCATGCTCTTTCTCTCTCTCCTCTCTTTCTCTCTCTCTAATAAGTAAATAAATCTTTTTTAAAAAATTAAAATATAAAATGCCCAATTAAAAAACGGGGGGAAATAACAAATGCAAAAAGTAAAAACCAGTTAAACATGTTAGATATTAAGAAAAGTATATTAATAATCACTTTAAATTTGAACAGTCTAAACATATCAATTAAAAGGTGTATTGTCAGAGTAGATTTAAAGAAAAAAAACAGCATGTTTTCTATAAGAAATGCATTTAAATGTAAAGACTTGTAGGTTACAAGTAAAGGGATGGAAAGAAACATCCAATATTAACACTAATGGAAAGAAAGCCAGCATAGCTATAATATTTCAGACAAGGCAGTTTCAGAACAAGGAAAATCAACAGTAATAAAGAAAGGTATTATATAATAATAAAGGGGTTAATTCCGTAATAACACATAACAATCTTAAATGTACATTCCCTTAATGAGAGCATTAAAACACCTGAGGCAAAAACTGATAGAAGTAAAAGGAGAAGTAGACAAATCCACTATTAGAGTTGGAGACATCAACAACCCTCTGTAAGTAACTGATACATCAAAGAGATTCAAAATCAGTATGAATATAGATGACCTGAACTATATTTTCAATCAACTGTATACAACTGACATTTAAAGAGTTCTCCAACCAAGAGCAGAATACATTTTCCCAAACTGCATAGAATATTCACCAAGATAGACAATATGCTGGCCATAAAGCCTACCAATTGAAATCATACAAAGTATAAGCTTAGGACAAAATGGAATTAAAATGGAAAACAATGTATGAATTGAAATGAAAATTAGAATGCAATTTATCAAAAGTTGCGGGATACAGCAGAAGCAGTGCTTAAAGGGAAATTTATTTAAAAAATTAAAGATCTACAATCAATAACCTAAGTTTCTACCTTAGGAAGGTGGAAGAAAAAAAGGCAATATAAGATGAAAGCAAGAATAAAAGAAATAATAAAAACTAGGACAGAAATAAATGAAATTGAAACAGGCCAAAAAGAAAAAAATATATGTATCAACTAAACTAGAAGCTGATTATTGAAAATATTGATAAAACTAATAAACCCCTAGTCAGGCTGGGGCGCCTGGGTGGCTCAGTCGGTTGAGCGACTGCCTTCGGCTCAGGTCATGATCCCGGAGTCCTGGGATCGAGCCCCACATAGGGCTCCCGGCTCGGCGGGGAGCCTGCTTCTCCCTCTGACCCTCCCCCCTCTCATGCTGTTTCTCTCTCGCTCGCTCTCTAATAAATAAATAAATAAAATCTTAAAAAAAAAAAAAAAAAAAAAAACCCTAGTCAGGCTAATCAAGGAAAAAAGAAGACACAAATGACCACTATCAGAAACAGATGATGGGTTATCACAATTGATTCCATGCAATTGCTAATATAAAAAATATCAATAACCACAGGTCCACAAATTTGACAACCAAGTTCTTAAAAGACACAAGCTTTCAAAATTCACACAGAAGAAACAGACAACCAGAATAGCTCTATAACTATTAAATAAATTTAACCAATTATTAATAATCTTCATAAAAAAGTATAACATTCAGCCCAATTGATTTCACTGGTAAATTCTAACAAAGAAATAAGGCAAATTCTCCATGTTTTCCAGAAAATAGAAGTAAAAGGAATACTTTCTAAGTCATTCTATAAGGCAAACATTAATATTAAAACCAGATAAAGACATTTCAAGATAGGGAACTATAGACCAAAGTTATCAAAAACAGGAAAGTCTGAGAAATTGTCACAGCCAAAAGGAGCCTAAAGAGACATAATAACTAAATATAATATTGTATTTTCAGTGGGATCCTGGAACTGAAAAAAAAAGGTAATTAAGGAATCTAACTAGTTTATAGATATTAGTTAATAATAATGTATCAATATTGGCTCATTGTGACAAATGTACAATACTAATGTACAATATTAATACAATAAACTGGGTATGGGTTATACAGAAACTGTGCTATAAATCTAACACTATTTTAGATTAAAAAGTGTAGTTTAAGAAACACTCTATATCCACTTCCTCCTCTTACGCTATTTTTTGACAAAATTCCACAAGAGTAGTCTATGCTCACTGTTTCCAATTACTTATTCTTTTCTTTCTCGCATCTACTTCAATCAAGTTTTTGCACTCTACCTTTGTTAGAATATCCCTTATGGACATATGGACATTGATGAGTCTTATTGCAAAGTCCAATGGTCAAGTATCATAATTCATGACTGGCCAATCATCAGCATTCGACATCAGTTATAATTCTGTGCTTCTTGAAAGATTTTCTTTATCTGTTTCTGGGAGAGCACACTCATCTAATTGTCATACTACCCTACTGATTATTGCTTCTTTGTCTCCTTTGCTGATTCCTCTCATCGCTCTAGCTTGTTAAATTTGGAATGACTCAGGCCTCTATCTTTGGACCTCATACTTGTTTATACTCACCCCTTTGGTAACCTTAGGTTTCATGACACATTTCAAATTTAACATGTCACAAAACAGATTTTTTATTTCCTCTTTCCTTACTACGTCTCTGAAGACATTCTTGTTTAATTGATAGCAGCTCCTTCTTTCTAGTTGCTCAAGCCAAAAAGCCTGTAGCATCTTTAATTATTCTCAATGTCTCATACTCCACATTCATTCATAGAGAATTCTGTTGATTTTACTTCCAGATTATACCATTTAATCAACCATGATATGGAAACAACCTAAATGATTTTCAACAAATGAATGGATAAAGAAGAATGGCATATTATTCAGTTGTAAGAAAAATCTAGGAAATCCTGTCACTTGCAACAAAAAGATGGACCTAGAGGGCATAATATTAAGTGAGAAGTCAGACAGAGAAAGACAAATACTGTATGATATGATATCAATTATATGTGGAAACTAAAAAAGCTGAACTCACAGAAACAGAGTAGAATGGTAATTACCATGTACTGGGAGATGGTGGGAGAAATGGGGAAATGTTGACCAAAGGGTACAAACTTCCAGCTAGAATAGGGATAAATTCTGGAGATCCAAGGCACAGAATTGTGACTATAGTAATAATGTATTATATACTTGAAAGTTGTTAAGAGTGAATGTTATACAATAAAAAAGTAATGTTATGTGACATGATAGAGCTATTAGCTAACACTCAGTTGGTAATCATTTTGTAATATATAAGGATATCAAATCCACACTTACACCTTAAATGTATACAGTGTTATATGTCAAATAGATATCAACAAATCTGGGGGTGAAAAACTAAATATAGCAAATATTAGTTTACCTAGAAAGTGACTGTCAGAATTGGACAATAAATGAAGTTATCAAACTAACAATAGAACTAAAAATATTCAAATAGCAATTTTTAATAGAGTATAAGTAGTTCCCAAGTGAAGAAAAATGTTGGCTACAACTGAACTGTCATATTTCTAGACATACTAAATTAGCTAGCAAATCCAAGAAAATTGACAACATACCTACAACATAAAAACTTGTACATGAATGGTCACAGCAGATTATTCATAGTAGCCAAAAAGTGGAAACAGCACACAAATTTCCATCAACTGATGGGAATGGAAAAACCAACCATGGTACATCCATACAATGGAATACTATTTAGTCATAGAAAAGGAATAAAAGGTAAAACTTGAAAACATTATGCTGAGTAAAGGAAGCTCATGAAAGGCTGATGACTCCAATTATATGACACATCCAGAACAGGTAAATCCATAGGGACTGAAAGTAAATGAGTGGTTGCCTATGGCCAGGAGGACTGGGGAGAAATGGGAAGCAATTGTTAATGACGAAGAGATTTCTTTTTAGGTGATGAAAATGTTCTGAAGTTAAATAGTGGTGATTGTTGTACAACTTTGTCAATATGCTAAAAAAAATCTGTTGCATTGTACACATGAATAGGGTGAATTTTATTGTATGTGAATTATATCTCTAAAGTTACTACAAATTATTTTAAATAAAGAAAAGAATGAAGTGAATGCTTGAACTAGGGATTTAAAGGTCACTGAGTTCTATTTTGTTACTTTTATATGTTTGAAATATATTTTATTTTATATGCACATACATCACCAACAGTCCTAATAGATGCTAAATAAATATTTGTTGAACAAATGAACTTGCTTCAATATAGATTCTTAAACATGGAATTTCTCCTTTTCTTCTTGTAATTTAAATGACATTGAGTTCCACCTTGATGCAAAATTATTTAATCAATGGATTCATGTAGATACAATCACAGAATACATTACTTCTCAGTTCTATTGCTAACTTACTTCCTTGTTGGTTTGGAGAAGTATCCCTTTTACAGATTAGTTTCCTTGCCAAAATTTTATTTCAATGATGCTGCCCTTGACACTGCTTTAAGTGAAAATGTTACTATACTACTTCATAGATATTCAGAACCTTTCAGGTTTTGGATGAAGAGGTCTGATTGAAAATCAGATACAGACACATATGGAGAATTCTAAATTCCCAGTTGCTTGAAGTTAACTGGAGTGGGCACTTGATTATTATGAAGGCTAGAATTGGATTGAAGAATCATACTTAAAGGTGTAATAGAGCTCAGAAAGTGCCAGACCTTAGAAGTACCTGGCCCTTGATTGTAGCAGCTGGAAGTGATTTAACAAGCACTCGAGGTGACAGAATCAAATGCTTTATATGATGAATGGGCTGTTTCAATATAGTAAATTATTTTGCTCTTTAAAAATCAGAATTAAATAGTTTACATTTTGTGAAAAAATAGAAAGAAGCTCCAACAGAAGGACACACGGTCATCTACATAACAAATGGGACCGACCTCAAATCACAGACACATTAACATATTTTTCTTTGGCCTGCTACACACAATTTATGCTCTGTATTAACTATATGCTCCTTATTAACTAAAAGAAATTATATATCAATGATTATTTCTTGTAGCATTTGTGAAGGCTCTGTCCTTTAGAGAAGTAATATTGAGTGGTTTGCATTTTAAAGCAGGTTGATTTAGAACTTCCAGATATATTAAACAAGCTATCATTTTATTTAGTGTATTAATGTATTAATTTATTCCATTCTCTAATTCAGAGACTAACCTAGGTTATGCCTTTCTTTCTCTCTTTCTTTCTCTTTCTTTCTCTCTCTTTCTCTTCTCCTCTCCTTCTCCCCTCCCTCCCTTCCTTCCTTCCTTCTTCTTGCTCCTTCTCTCGCTCCTCTCTCTCCCTTTCTCCCCTTCTTTCTTTCTTTCTTTCTTTCTTTCTTTCTTTCTTTCTTTCTTTCTTTCTTTCTTTCTTCTTTCTTTCTTTCTTTTTCTTTCTTTCTTTCTTTCTTCCTATGTTTATTGAGCATTAGTATTTTCTAGACACTAATGACTAAGTGCTGGGAACATAATAGTGAAAAAGAGAGTCCTTGCTCTTAAATTATATACATATATTCATACTGGTAAATTTATTTTTTTAAAGATTTATTTATTTATTTATTTATTTATTTATTTATTTGATAGAGAGAGACACAGCGAGAGAGGGAACACAAGCAGGGGGAGTAGGAGAGGGAGAAGCAGGCTTCCCGCCAAGCAGGGAGCCCTATGTGGGGCTTGACCCCAGGACCCTGGGACCATGACCTGAACCAAAAGCAGTCGCTTAACGACTGAACCACCCAGGTGCCCCCACACTGGAGAATTTACATGAGAATCTTCCTACTATCAAAATGTCTGTCTTTCTGAACTATGTACTGCTGCCCAAATTTCCTTTTTTACTTGAAAATTTTACTAAACTTTGAGCATTAATATTTCTTGATGTGACTAGTTTTATGCCATTTGAGTTGCTGCTCTGATTTAGAACATTTGCATGTTCTAAAATAATAAATTATTAAAGGCCTCAAACTAATTTCCTTAGTGTGTTTTTTTTAAAATGATGTTGCCATTTTTTTTAAGATTTGCTTTATTTACTTGAGAGAGAGAGAGAGAATGAGAGCGAGAGCACAAGAGGAGGTAGGGTCAGAGGGAGAAGCAGACTCCCCACTGAGCAGGGAGCCCGATGTGGGACTTGATCTTGGGACTCCGGGATCATGACCTGAACCGAAGGCAGACGTTTAACTGACTGAGCCACCCAGGCGCTCTACTGTGTGTTTTTTTAAGAAGATATAGTCATATAAATGGTAGACTGAACAATATGTAATTCAAATCAATATAATTGTCTTTTATTTTACTGAATTATGAAATGTTCTATCTTAATAGCATTTCTTTGCCTTTATTGTCAAAACTACCAAAACCAAATACAACTGAACACACACACATTTTGGAAAATCATTTTTTATTAAACATTTTAATAGAATAATAATATTAATAAAGACCCATAAGGGTATATTTGAAATGAACAAGATTAAGGTGTCCAAATAATTAAGTTAATCTGAGGCTATAAAATTAAAAATCAAAGCAATTGTCTAGGAAAATTAGTTGATCCTAAACAAAACAATAAAATCCAGTAGCAACAATGGTTTTTAAAATTGGAGTGGGGGGAGTTTTTGTTTGATTATTCTATTTTACTATTGACCTTGATTAAATTAACTGAATCTACATGCACATTTAGCCTATAAAGGAAGTAATAACTTTAGTCTTTATTTGGAGTTCTAATTCTGCTCTATATACGTTTCCTTAACTTTTTATTTTGATTATTTAATTTCTTAACTTGGGAATTGCAGAACTAAGTGTGAATTTTCTTTTATTTGGATTCATTGATTTTATAACATACAACATAAACCTCAAACTTTTATATGTAAATGGGTCGTTATTAAGTTTGAGTCTGCTCTAAAAGTAATGATGGCTATTCATAGGAAATAGAGAAAAATCTTAAAATAATTGTAATGATTGATTACTCATTTACCACAAATATTTTTATCATCATTTACATAACTCTGCATAATCTCTACAGTTACTAGCATATGTACCTTCCTTGCTCAATTTTAAACTATCTTAGTGAAGTATCAAATTCCATATATCTCTTTAACCCCTATATTTCAACCAATTAATTGAACAACATAAATATTCAGAAATATATCTGTGTAATAAATAGATAAAATATTACAGTTTAAAACATAGTTGGTAGAGATATTTATTAAATACTACGATATTTAGAAATAAGAAAATTTTTTTCAGAAATAATTTTAGATTTAGACTACATCTAATAAAGTTTTGTCAATGATTTCCATTCATAGCATTGAAAAACTTAAACATATTGAAATTTTTTCCTCTATCTTTTGCCTTTACAACATAATTTTATGTCGCTAAATTTAAACTTTAGTTATGTTTTGTATAAGAAGCTTAAAATTTTGAAGTCAAATTTAGTATTTTCATTATAATGACTTCCTAACTTTTCAATATAATTCTTCATAGGTAAAGAAATAATTGCCCTCTGATTCATGATGCCTTACTTATCACATACTAAATTGTGTAATGTATTAGGTCCAATTTAATGGCAATTCCTTATAGTTATAGATTCTACTAATCTATGTTTTTACTTTTTTTAAAGATTTTATTTATTTATTTGAGAGAGAGAGCACAAGCCAGGTGGGGGGGAGAGACAGAGAGAGAAGCAACCTCCTCGCTGAGCAGAAAGCCTGATGGGGGGCTCGGTCCCAGGACCTGAGCCAAAAGCAGACGCTTAATTGACTGAACCACCCAGGTGCCCCACCTACCAATCTATGTTTTTATACAATGCATTAGAAAAGTATTACACCCTGGGCGGCTACACTTATTCTGACTTTGTTTTCAAAATTATCCTAACTCTTCTCAATATCATACTTAGATAAATGTTCGATACATTTGATGTATGTTGAAATTATATTGAACATATGGTATAATTCTGGAAGCATCAACATTTTTATAAACATCCAGTCCTCTAACATAGGAGCAATAAAGTACCTTGTTCCATTTTCCAAGACTTCTCATACATCTCTAAATAAATGTGAGCATATGCTTTTTCATTGTTTCCATTAATTTTTGTTAAAGTTATTTCATATTTTGTTACTTGGTTTAAATTTTGACTGCTAAGAGTTTTCACCATTATACTTTTTCTCTGATTATTTTGGTATTTTATAGAGAAACTACTGAATTTTTATATTTTCATCTAGCCAAATTACCCCATTAACATATCTCAGTTGATTCTCTTAAGTATCCTAAACAATTATATTTATGTTAATGAAAATTTTTCCCTTTTCCTCCCAGTATCTATAGCTATTATTTTTCTTTCGTGTATTTAATTGTCTAAAAGAATGATAAAGAAAATATAAGAGCACTCCAATGGATCTTAAGGGTTAACTTGCTTCAAGCTTGGTACTCTCTGCTTGCTGACCTGAGTCCCTTGGTCTAGCCTACTTTCCCTTGAGATTTCACTGGCCTTGAAGAGTGAAGGGCCAAATTTTCCCAGAAGATAAGGCCGAACTACATTTGAAAACCCCTGCTGCTGATGCCAGCAAGTCTGTTCAGCATCACACCTGCCTGTACCTGCTTCTCCTGCAGGTAGCTGACCACTACCCCCTTCCCACGCCTTTCCCCTTAAAACCCTCTGGCTTCACCTGGACAGGGAAGACAATCTTTGGGATGTTAGTCTACCATCTTCCCAGGTTGCCCACTTCCTGAATAAAGCAAGCTTTCCTTTCCCATTGTGACTTGTCTCTCGAATATTGATTTTCCGGCGATGAGCTGCCAAACTTGAGTTTCGCACCAGCTCTCTGTCCAGTAACATAACCATTTTAATCATTAGAAAAGGTCTCATTTAAACCCATTTTGAATTATCTTAAAAATAAAACTTTAAGATTGATTTACAGACACCAGATCATTATAATATATATTGAATAGAACCGTAGTCCAAACTAAGGAATAGTCTTTTTCCTCAGAGACTTAATTATGCTATTTATTCAAGCCCGACTGATTATTTTGGCTAAATATATTAATCATTACAATAACTTGATGAGCAACAGACAATCAAAAAAAAATCAAAGACAAAATAGGAGATATTGCTAAATGCTTGTCTAATACCTACCCTCTCTTTCTTGCTTTGTTAGCAGAATCCCAATTTGGGGGAACGGGACTACACATGATTATAGATACTTGCTTCCCCAGATACATTTACAACTACAAAAATCCACTGCTTTATATCCTGATAAAAAGTTAGAGACTCAGTTGACATGTATTTCACCCTTGCTCATGCTCTCATTTTTCAAAATGTAAAACATGGATGTAATGCCCAGTACTTCAGTAGACATCTTGTTATAAACACAAAGAGGATTACCATATATTAGTTAGCAGATCAGGTGGGGTGAGGAATTGAAGGAAGGTGGTTAAAAGGTACAAACTTTCAGTTATAAGTTAAATAAGTACTAGGGATGTAATGTTCAATATGATGATTATAGTTAACCCTGCCGTATGATATATAGGAAAAAGAGCAAATTCTGAGTTCTAAGTACAAGGAGAATGTTTTGTTTCTTCTTTCTTTTCTTTTTATTGTCTCAATATGAGATGATGGATGTTAGCTGAACTAATTGTGGTAACCATTGCACAATATATGTAAATCAAACCATCATGCTGTACACCTTACACCGACACAGTGATATATGCCAAGTATTTCTCAATAAAACTGAAAAAAAAAAAAAAAACCTTTAAAGAGTTAAAATTAGCAGACCAGAAAGGTGGAATATGTCTAGATCCTTTCAGCACTGGAAGCTCAGTATCAGCTGATTTCAGGAACCTCTTTTTACCATGAAATTGGTTACTTGTTTATGTCACCCAAGTCAGGTCCCCACCACATAGACTCAAATGCAATTCTGATTATGTCTATATAACTTAAAAGAATATATTCATTATAATAAAATTAGGCAGCATACAAAATAGCCATTACAGGTTTGTTCTTTATATCAGTTCATAGTTCCTATCTTTTTCTTTAAGCAAGTAGGCAGTTGGTTCTCAAATGTCTGGCTTTTGGCATCATGGACTCCATTATTTACCATTTAGACCAACCATATTCCTCAGTCTCAGCCATAGGCATTAGTGATGCTACAAAAAGAAAAAAAGAAAGACTATACCTTAGAATCATCCTGCATCCAGGCCTCTGTTTCTAAACAAAAGAGAGGGCTCTTTATTTTTGATGAAAGCACAAAACATCTTACTTCTTTCGTCCTTTCTTTTCTTTTCTAACTCATTCAGAAGGAAGAACTTTCTCCTGATTAGAAAAGAAAGAGAAGACTTCCCTTTTTTCATAAAGTTTATTATTCTATGCACCAAAATATATTGCCATATTAATTCCATGTATCCAAAACAGCTCAATAACTCCAGCTACACCTTACACTAGTAACTTCAATGAAAACCATTTTAGATGAGAAGGTCCATATCCTCCTACACAAGATCTAGTGTTTGAAAGTTCAGTACTGCTGATTTTCTCAAATTGTAGAGGATTTTTGCTCTCCAACTGAAATGAAAATACAGAAAAATTGTCCTTTGGATGTTTCTTCTGTCTCCAATGAGTGTTCAGATGTGAATAAAATCTGAAATGTCTTATGAGCTTTAAGAAATAAACTCTTTTTAACTTGAAATAATGGTTGAATTTTTTTCTTTTATTTAAATGAAGAAATGAGCATTGAGAATCTTTTAAAATAAGCAATCTAAAAGGATAAAATGTACAAAAATACCCATTTTATAATAAACTAAAATTAAGGATTACAAAAAATCAATTATCTATTAGAAGGTTTAAAAATACTCTAATCAGTGTAATAAAAGCGAAGTTCATTAATTTATATTGCTGAACATCTGTTCCTAGTTATAATAAATTTGGAGTGGTTGCAGAGTGTATTTTCACTTTCAGATCATCTAAAATCAGGTGCTTCAAAAAATTTCAAGCAAATTAAACTTTATGATAGATACCAGTCTTAGAAAAAATTGCATTTTGTATTATTTGTACTGTCAAAAATAGATGTTATTTAAAGATGATATCAGCATTTAGAAAAATTGAAATAAAGTTGGCGTATACTAAGACATATAACAATAAGGTCCATGAAATATTTTGCAGTATCACATCTACTTGTATATAAGCTTTCCAATTTTGCAAGTTTTATTTCCCATGTACCATATATTAGCTGAGTTTGGCACATTGGATTCTGCATAATCCTCCAAAGTACTATGGAGGGCAAATCTAAGTGTATGTTTTAAATCTGTTAAACTACATGTAAAATATTTCTATATTTAAACAAATTTCTTTAAATCACATTAAAGAAGAAAGGCATCCACTCAAACAACATACGGTTATTGAATGCCAACAGTGTGCTAACACTGTTCCAGGTGCTGAGGATTCAGTAGTGAGCAAAACTTTTCTCATATTAGTATGCATTCTAATAAGCAAATTGCATTCTAAAATAAAGAGCCAAACAAAAATTTGATTTGAGCACATTGGATCCAGCTGTACACATCTCTTGCTTTTGCTCATTCTGTTCTACTTAGATTTAATTCATTTTTTCTCATTTTTCTATCTAGTGGAACCTACTCAACCTTTAAATCCTAGTTCAAATTTCACTTCTTTGAAGCTTGCTTTTATACTACTTCCATCACTTCACCCCTGTGTAAAATTAATTACTTCTCAGTTCTGATAATAGCAGTGATTATATATATATATATATGTACATACACACATACACAAATATATAATTGCATATATATAATATACATTTTGCTTTATTATTAATCCCATGCTTGAATGTGAGATTTTTAATAGGGGCTTTATCTTATTTGTTTAAATGGCTTCTGTACTTAACACAATGCTGGCTATATACAGTTATTCTTTTTAAAAGAGGATTATATGATGAATGGGACAATTAGGGGATGTCTTCATAGATAGCATATTAAATGGACAAAATGGTTCAATGAGGAACTAATGTTTGATTAGTTTCTTATTGTTGCCATAACAAATTGCCACAAACTTTGTGGCTTAAAACATTGCAAATCTATAATTTTATAGCTCTATTGGTTAGAAGTCTGACATGAGTATCACTGGGCTAAAACCAAGACAAGGCTCTAGGGGAAATCTGTTACCTGGTCTCTTCCAGCATCCAGAGGCTGCCCGCATTCTTTGACGTGTGGTCCCCTTCTTCCATCTTTAAAGATAGCAAGGTCTCATCTCTCTGACCTTTCTCTCTCTGACCATAGCCAAGATTTTTCTGCTTTTAAAAATTTGAGTGATTAGATTGAGCACACCGAGATAATCCAGAATAATCTCCCCATCTCAAGGTCTTCAGCCTTAACCATATCTACAAAATCCCTTTTGCCATGAAGGTAAAATATTCACAGGCTGCTGGAGTTAGGATGTGGACATCTTTGTATGGTGGGGGAGGGAGGGCATTATTCTGCCTACCACAAATAAAAATATACCAATAGCTTGGTTCATGTGTTGTAGTAACTGCTAATAATATGTAAAAATAAAGATGGCCAGTAATAGAGCAAGTTGTAATAATCAAGTTAAGACAATACAGGAATGCACTAGTGAAGATATTTACTTCACAGCTGATGAAGAATTGAATAAGTAAATAATTGAATAAGTGGAGTCAAGGAAAGTTAAATAAAAAAGTAAACAAGCGGCGTGCCTGGTGACTCAGTCGGTTATGGGACTCCTGACTTCAGCTTAGGTCCTGATCTGAATCTCATGGTCATGAGATTGAGCCCCCCATGTCAGGCTCCCTGCTGAGTGTGGAGCCTGCTTAAGATTCTGTCTCTATCACCTTCTCCCTCTGCCCCTCTCCCGCCCCGGTGCACACGCATGCTCTCTCTCTGTGTGTGCAAAAAAAAAAAAAAATAAGTAGACAAGCAAAACTTTTGGCAGACTAAATATAAGCCTAAAAGCCATCAAAGCCAAAACTAAGATTTTTCATAGAAGGTGAGCTTCAGAATTATAACTTTCTTTCAATTGAGAAGCAGCAATATGAGGGCGAGTTCATAAGTCTGTTTTTGCCATCTTAACTTCAGTTGCCAGATATCTTATAAGTTTTGAATGTACTGAAAAAAATATATCTTTTGCAATTTCCCAAAGAGGTCAAAGCACTGTTAGGGCATTTGTCCTCATACACAGGCTATGATTTCACTGGCTCAGTTCCTCTCATCACTTCTGCTTATATTCCCATGAGCCACCCACAATAATTCCTCACCATTCTTGATAAACACATCCGTCAAATACTACTACTTGTCAATGACATCAATTTAATTTTATTGGAGATAGGGTCAGAAACAAATATCTAATAGACTACTATCCTCTAAATCAGATCTAAAAATACCCACATTTGTTGTTGTCACTACCACTTCTTTGAAGGAAAGAGGGGGAAAAAAGAAAATTTACCCTTGTAAATGTCAGCAAGGAACAAAAGAATGGATGAAAGGAGAGTGGTGAATGCTCCATGAGTTTTGATTTAAAAGATATATTAAGTAACTTTGAATTTCTAGTCTTATTTAAGTTGAAAGATGTTCCTATGATTCTGGTTTTAGAATATTCATTTGACTTTTCAATGTATGAAACTGCCATTCAGACAATGTTTATCTCCATAAGCATATAATGTATGCATAACTTCATAAATCAAATAATCAGTTCATTTGTGTAAAATACAGTTACAAACCCATGTTTTGTTATACGAGCAAAGTTATGTTACTCTCTTTAAGTCATTTTGAAATATAATCAGACAATTTCAGGGCAACATTGTGTTTTAGAAATTGTCTCATTTAAACACACAGTTTAAAGATGAGCAACTGGGATGGGATTTAGTGATTTGCCCAAGGTCACATAGCTAATTGGTGGCAAAATAGAAGGTTAAACTCAGTTTAAATGTCAATATTCTTCCTTACAACAAAGTTAGCCTTCAGAATTTCTTTTTCCTACCAACATCAACATTTGCATTCATGGTGTTCTCTAATATACATGTATTCTCCCACCTAATTAATGGGAATGGGCCAGAATGCTATCGTCAGATAACATCTGCCATGATGATACTTGCATTTTTAAAATACTTGCTTTTTGGCTATTGAGTTGTATGTATTCCTTATATATTTGGGGTGTTAACCCCTTATCAGAGGTATGGTTTTCTATATTTCCTCCCATTCCATAGGTTGCTTTTTCATTTTGTTGGTTGTTTCTTTTGCTGTCCAGAAGCCTTTTAGTTTGATGCAGTGGCATTTGATTTTTGCTTTTGCTGCTTGTGTTTTTGGCATCATTTCCAAAAAATCATTGCTTAGACATTATCCAGGAGCATTTTCCTAATGTATTCTCCTAGGAGTTTTATGGTTTCAGGTCTTATGTTTGATTTAATCCATTTTGAGTTCATTTTTGTTGGTGGCCTAAGATAGGGGTCCAATTTCATTCTTTTGCATGTGAATATCAAGTTTCCTCAACACTATTATTGAAGAGATATCCTTCCCCCATTGAGTATTCTTGGTTCCTTTATCAAATATTAGTTCACCATACATACACGGGTTTATTTCTGGGCTCTCAATTCTGTTCTATTGGTGTATGTGTCTGATTTTATGGCAGTATTTATTCCATTATTATAGCTTTATAATATAGTTTAAAGTCAGGAAGCACAATGCCTCCAAATTGCTTCTTTCTCAAGACTGCTTTGGCTATTCAAGGTCTTTTGTTTCCATATGAATTTTAAGATTGTTTTTTCTATTTGTGTGAAAAATACTATTGGAATTTTGAAATGGATTTCATTGTATCTATAGATGTCTTTAGGTAGTATGGATATCTTTCCATTTATTTGTGCCTTCTTTAATTTCTTTCATCAATGGCCTCTACTTTTCAGTGCATAGATTTTTTTACTTCCTTGGCTTAATTTATTCCTAAGTATTTTATTGGTTTTGATGCTATTGTGAATGGAGTTGTTTTATTTATTTTTCAGAGAGTTCATTGTTGGTGTATAGAAAAGCAACTGATTTTTGTATGTTGATTTTGAATTCTGAAATATTACTAAATTTTAAATTAGTTTTAACAGTTTTTATGTGGAGTGGTTAGGATTTTCTATATACATATGGTATCTTCAGAAAAATTTTACTTCTTCCTTTCCAATTTTGATGCCTTTATATCTTCTTGCTTGATTGTTCTGGCTACAACTTCCACCATGATGTGGAAGTAGTTGTAAGAGTAGGTACCCTTGTCTTGTTCCTGATTTTAGATGACAAGCTTTCAACATTTCACCATTAAGTATGATAATAGCCATAGGTCTATCATATATGACCTTTATTATATTGACATACATTCTTTCTACACCCAATTTTTTGAGAGTTTTCAGAATGAAAGGATGTTGATATTTGTCAAATGCATTTCTGCATCTATTGAGATGATCATATAATTTTTGTCTTTCTTTCTATTAATGTGATGTATCACATTTATTGATTTGTATATGTTGAACTATCCTTGAATTCCAAAGATAAATTCCTTTTAATCATGGTGAATGATCCCCTTTATATGCTGCTGAATTCACTTTGCTAGTGTTTTGTTGAGAATTTTTTTTTCATTTATATTCATCAGGGGTATTGATCTATAGCGTTTTTTGTTATGTCTTTATTGTTGTGTCTTTATCTGGGTTTGTGTCTTTATCAGGGTAATGCTGGCTTTGTAAAATAAGTTTGGGAGTATTCTCTCTTCTTTAACTTTTTAAAAGAGTTTGAGGATTGGTATTGATTCTCCTTTAATTATTTGGTGGAATTCACCTGTGAAGCCATCTAGCTCTGGACTTGTCTTTGTTAGGAAGTTTTTTGTTTTGTTTTGTTTTAAAGATTTATTTATTCATTTTGAGAGAGAGAGAAAGGGCATGCAAATAGGATGAAGGGGTAGACGGAGACAGAGAAAGAATCTTAAGCAGACTCCACACTGAGCTCAGAGCCTGATGTGGGCTCTATCAAAGGACCATGAGATCATGACCTGAGCCAAAACCAAGAGTCAGTCACTCAACTGACTGCACCACCCAGGTGCCCGTTAGGAGGTTTTTTAATTATAGGTTCAATTTCCTTTCTAGCAATTGGTCTGCTCAGATTTTCTGTTTTTTCATATTTTAGTCTTGGTAGGTTGTGCACTTCTAGGAATTTATCCACTTCTCCTATGTTGTCTAATTTTTTGGTATATAATTCTTTGTATTTTTGTAAAACTATGCAATATCTCCTTTTTCACTTATAATTTTATTTATTTAAGTCCTCTATTTTTTCCTTGGTAACTCTAGGTAAAAGTTTGTCAATTTTTTTTTTGTCTTTTCAAAAATCCAGTTCTTCATTTCACTGATCTTTTATACCTTTCCAGTTTCTATTTCATTTATTTCTGCTCTGATATTTGTTATCTCCTTCCTTCTGCTAATTTTGGATTTAGTTTGTTATTATTTTTCTAGTCCCTTGAGGTATAAAGTTAGGTTGTTTAGTTGAGATCTTTCTTTTTTAAATGGAGGCATTTATCACAATAAACTTCCCTCTTATCTCTTCTTTTGCTTCATTCCATAAGTTGCGATAAATTCTTTTTCCATTTTCCTTTTTTCAAGGTATTTTTAAAATTTTTCCTTTTGATTTCATCTTTGATTCATTGGTTGTTCAGCAGCATGCTGTTTAATTTCCATATATTTTTGAATTTTCCAGTTTTCCTCCTGTTATTGATTTCTAGTTTTATACCATTGTGGTGAGAAAAGACACTTGGTATGATTTCAACCTTTCTAAATTTTCTAAGAATTATTTTTATTACTTAACATATGCCCTATCCTGGAGGATGTTTCATGTGCATTTTAGAAGGATGTCTATTCTGCTGCTGTCAGACAGAATGTTTTGTGTATGTCCATTAGATTCATTTAATCTAAAGTATAGTTCAAGTTTAGTGCTATCTTATTGGTTTTCTGTCTGAATGATCTATATATAGTTGAAAGTGAGATAGCGAAGTCCCCTACTATTGTTGTATTGTTTGTTACTCCTTTCAGAATGGTCAGTATTCACTTAAAAAATGTAGGTGCTCTGATGTTGTATGCAGATATATTTACAATTGTTATATTCTTTTTCTTTTTAATTAACTAGGCTCCATGTCCAACCTGGGGTTTGAACTCATGACCCTGAGATCAAGAGTCGCATGCTCTACTGACTGAGGCAGCCAGGCACCCCAATTGTTATATTCTTTTGATGAATTGATCATTTTATCATTATATAATGATCTTCTTTGTCACTTGGTAGCCTCTTTTACTTAAAGTCCATTTTGTGTGATATACATATAGCTACACTTGCTCTCCTTTGGTTTCCATTCCTTCACTTTTTTTTTTTGTTTTTAGTTTTAAGTGTACAATAGAATGATTCAACAATTCTTGAATTCCTCATAGGAGTTAAATCATATTCTGTCCATTCACTTTTAACCTTTGTATATTCTTGAAGCTGAAGTGAGTCTCTTGTTGGCAGTATGTAATGGGTCTCTCTCTCTCTCTTTTTTAAATCTATTCAGCCACACTCTGTCTTTTGATTGTAAAATTTCATCCATTTATATTCACAGTAATTATTAATAAGAACTTACTATTGTTATTTTGCTAATTGTTTTCTGGCTGTGTTGTAGTTCCTTTGCTCCTTTCTTCCTCTCTTGTCTTCTTCTTTGTTGAATTGATGATTTTCTGTAGTGGTATACTTTGATTCCTTTTCTCTTTATCTTGCATGTATCTACTGTAGATTTTTGTTTTGCAGTTATCCTGAGGCTTACTTGAAACATCTTATAGTTATAATAGTCTATTTTAAGCTAACAACTTAACTTTGATTGCATATGAAAATTCAACCCTTTACTTTCCCCTTACGCATTTTGTTTTGATGTCACAATTTTCCACATATAATTATATCTTTTGTATTATACATCCATTAACAAATTATTGTAGCTATAGTTTTATATATATGTATATATACACACACATATACAGTTTTTAATATGTTTATCCTTTAACATTTATAGTAAAGTGGTTAACACATCATATTACAATATTAGAGTATTATGAATATGAATACTACTTGATTTGGGGCCTGATATCTTGACAGCTCAGACCACTGCATCTACAGCATTGACAACTCTGTGGTGGTCCCCAGTGGCTTCAAGAGCTGTTGTAGTCCTTAGTAGCAACTCCAGACCCATCAGCTAGGGACCAGGGCAGTCACCAGTGGAGGTTACTCCACCATGTCTGGAGGTGATAGTGGGTGTACACTGGACTGTGGGGACCAGCTGCCTGTGCCTGTGTAGTGGCAAGGGTCAGTTGAAAACACACATATATGAGTGAGGACTAGGAACCAGGGCCAAGATGGGCACACTAACAACTGCAAGGCCCTGGTGTTGGTATGCACCCCTGTGACTTCAAGATCTGACCATAGGTGTGTTCACAGCAGTGGAGGCCATTGATGAGAGTTGTGCTGGCAGGGTACAGCTGCAAATGAGCCCTGAAGTGCATGCCAGTGACCGGAATCAGGGCCAGATTTAGTCCAACAGGTAGCCTTGGAACTGCTGGAGTCAGCATGCATTCCCAAGGCTGCCAGGTCTCATCACAGATGAAGGCACAACAGTGGAAAGAATGATTTCTTAAATATGTCCCAAACTAAATAACGGATAAATAGATCTATAAATTTAACTGAAATAAAACCATTCATTGAAAAACTGAATTGGGGGAGTGGGCAAAATGGATAAAGAGGATTAACTGTTGGTGATAGATGGTGACTAGACTTTTGATGGCGATCACTTTGTAGTGTATACCGATGTCAAATTATAATGGTGTACACCTGAAACTTACATAATGTTATATACCAATCTTACTTCAATTAAAAAAAAAACCAGGAAAAAAGAGTAAAAAGGAATACATAGAATAAAAGAATATATTTCCAACACAAATAAACTGGCATAATAATGTTTTTTTCTAGAAAATATTAAGAACACTTACAAATCAATTCATTAAAAGCTCAATAGAAATATGGATAAAATAATTTCACAGAAACTTCACAAATGAGGTTAACGAAATGGCCAAAAAATATATGAGAAGTTGCTTAACACTAAATCTTATTACTAATCAGGATAATGCAAACTATTATGATGAACACACGCTGCTATTATAAACTGACAAAATTGGCAAAATTTATAAAGTTTACAATAACAAGCAATAATGTGGAGGAATTTGAAATTTTTTACATTCTGATTGTGCTAAACTTAATACTATTGTGACTTTGTAAAACACCATTATCAGTTGATAGTAAAAGGCACACACTGTATGACTCGGTATTTCCACTACTACTGGTAACACTGGACAAAATTTCTAAAGTGTGCATCTTGAAACGAATGTATATGAATGTCCATAACAGCATGGTTTGTAAAGGCCAAAATTGGTTTGACATTATCAACTGAATGAATTAATTTATTGTGATGTATTCTTACAATGAGATACATGTGACATGTACATGCACAATGCTTGGAACAAAATATAATATTTAACTCAAAAACTTATGTTTTAAAGATTTATTTGTTTATTTTAGAGAGAGAGAGCAAGAGAGAGAGAGAGAGAGAGAGAGCGAGAGCATGGTGGGGGGAGGGGCAGAAGGAGAGGGAGAGAATCTCCAGCAGACTCTCCACTGAGCATGGAGCTTGATGTGGGGCTAGATCCCATGACCCTGAGATCATGACCTGAGCTGAAATGAAGAGTCGGACCCTTAGCCGACTGAGCCATCCAGGTGCCCCTTAACTTAAAAACTTTTAGATAAACTTACAACTGAGATATGTAGAATGAACATGATGAAAAGCTGACACATTCTATATATGAATACAAAATTTAGTATTTCTGATTGTACTTTAAAACCTTTATAGTTAAAATAAACTCTATTATATTACCAAAAAAATATTTTAGCCTGGTTCTTGAATTCTCATATGTTTCTTACTAAAGAAAGTAATACTTACTGAAATATTCAGAGATACTATTTCTAAGTGCCCCTTTAACTATTCCCATGATTCTCTTACTAATCATGTAAAACAGCCTATCAAAAAAGACAAATAATGATTCTTGCTGAAGCAAATGGGACTTTATGACATCACACTTTGAAGAGCCAACAAATCTGTAATCTTACCTAGTTTGACAGTTATAAAAGGCATTTCAAAAATTGATTATATCTACTATGACTTTAAGAGGGTTAGCATATGACTAGGGAAACAAATCTTAAAACCTCTTCTCTAGAGAATGTACTCTAAAAGATTTTATTCTTAATTTACAAATACTGTCACCCTTTCCTTCAGATTTGATACAGATTATTACAAAACATTCCATTTTATTTCATTCTAAAATGAAATACCTCATTATATGTATAAAGTTAACTGTTCTTCATTATATTATATGAAATAAACTTTGCTTCTAATTTCTGAAGTTTCAATATCTTTGTGTTTCTATTGTGCTATACAAATTTAAACACTGTTGATTTTCATGTTTTTTAGTTATAAGTAATAATGTTCAGGTATAAGATTTCAATGAGAATTCAGTTTTATTGATACTTCTTGGTTAAGTGAACTATTTATGCAAAAGGTATATTTACTTCAGCCATACATTCCTTTCTTTTGCTTCCTCTGAACCTATTTATCATAGTCCAACTCTCAAAAATGCAATTTATGTAATAAAAACACTTTTGAATCTGAAAATGATTTTTTTTTTACTATTGGCATTTCTGTTTTTAATAGTAGAAACACTAATTTTTGCAAATGGATTCAGGCATTGGTGACATCAGCATCCAACAGAGAAGAAATATCACTTTCAAGTTGGCTCTGTAGATTTGTAACTGGACTAAAATCTTTTGATTATATTGTGGGGGGGAAAAGTAGTTTTCTGGTATTGATTTATGGAATATTAACTTTTGGTAATTGATTAACTTTTAATAATTGTTTGCTCTCAGTTTGTGACTCACATTTTCAGTATCTTAACTGTCTTTGCAATGCAGAAGCATTGGCTTTAATAAAGTCAAATGTATCCATTTTGTCTTTCATGGATCATGTTTTTGATATTGTATCTCAAACTCTATCACTAAATCTAAGGTCACATAGATTTTCTCCTATGTGTTTGCTTATAGAAGTTTTGTTGCTTTTCATTTTATATTCATTTTCATTTTATGTTAGGTCGATTTAGAGTTACCTATTTTTAGAAGTATATGAATTGTGTCTAAGTTCAATTTTTTAGCATATAGGTGTCCAATTTTTCCAACATCATTTGTTGAAAATAATATCCTTTTCCATTAAATTGTCTTTGAACTTTTGTAAAGAAATACATTTAGAATATTTGTTTAGATCTATTTTGGGCTCTGTCTTCTATTTCGTTGGTCCATGAACCTGTGCTTTCACTAATAACATGATATGTGGATTATCGTAGGTTTAAAATAAGTCTGCAAATCAGTTAATGTGATGTAATGTAATGTGATGTAATGTAATATTTTATTACCTATTCTAGGTCCTTTTGCTTTTCCATATACATTTTAGAGTCAGTTTTTCATTACCTACCTTATACCTCCTGGGATTTTGACTGAAATTCTGTTGAATATAGTTCAAGTTGGGAAGAATTCACATCTTAACTATTTTGTATTGTACAATCTATGAACATAAAATATCTTTTCATTTATTTAAGTCTTGGATTTCTTTCATCAGTAGTATCTACCTACAAATGTTGTTTATATTTTGCTCTATTTAATCCTAAGTATTTGGAGGGGGTTATTATGAATGACATTTAAAAAAATTCCAAATTCCAATTGTTCATTTCTGATATAGGAGAGCCACTGACTTCTGTCTATTGACCTTGTATCTTGCCAACTTGCTATTCTTAATTATTTATTCCAGAAGGTTCTTGAAGATTCTTTGAGGTTTTCTACATAGACAATCATGTCATCTCTGAATAAAGGCATTTCAAGGTTTTCCTTTCTGATTTTTCAGAAAGATTAGAAATCTTATGCAAAACATTTTCAGAATTGTCTTACTGTATTAGCTAAAATTCCCAGTATGGTGTTAATATGGATTTTTCTCTGTAATTTCTCTATTTCATGGAATTTTGGTCATTTTTATTTATTCTTTAAAGATTTTATTTATTTGAGAGAGAGTGAGCACATGTGTGGGCATTCAAGGAGGGGAAGGGGGGGAGGGGCAGAAGGGTAGATGGGGTGGGAGAGGGCTAAGCCTACCCTGAACGCAGATTCCAGTGCAGAACTCCATACCCTAGCCCTGAGATCAGGACCTGAGCTGAAGTCAAGAGTCAGACGCTTAATTGATTGACTGAGCCAGTCAGGTTCCCGAATTTTGGTCATTTTTAAAATTATTATTTCTTTTCTCTACCCACTTGGTATTTAATTCATTTTTCGTCTTTTAGACTCTTAGGGTGAAGGCGTAGATCATGGATTTTAGGTTTTGGTGTTTTTGTTTTTTTTTTTAAGATTTTATTTATTTATCTGACAGAGAGAGAGAGAACGAGAGCAGGAACACAAGCGGTGGAGTAGGAGAGGGAGAAGCAGTCTCCCCGCCAAGCAGGGAGCCCAATGCAGAGCTGGATCCCAGGATCCTGAGATCATGACCTGAGCTGAAGGCAGACGCTTAACCAACTGAGCCACCCAGGCGCCCCTTTAATTTTTTTAATAGATGCATTTAACGCAATATATTCCTTCCTTCCTTCCTTCCTTCCTTCCTTCCTTCCTTCCTTCCTTCTTCCTTCCTTCCTTTCGTTCTTTCGTTCTTTTGTTCTTTCTTTCAGAGAGAGAGAGAGCGAGCGAGCTGGGGGGAAGGGCAGAGGGAGAGGCAGCAAGAGAATCTTAATGAGGCTCCATGCCCAGCCTAGAGCCCCACCCAGGGCTCCATCTCACTACCCTGAGATTATGAACTGAATCAAAATCAAGATTTGGATACTTAACCCATTGAGCCATCCAGGCGCCCCTAATGCAATATGTTTTTTATCTAGGAACTATTTTAGCTGTACCCACAGGCTTTGATATGTTGTATTTTCCTCTTGTCATTCAATTCAAAATGTTTTCTAGTTTTCTCTGTGAATTTTTTGCTTTAGTCTATTAATTATTGAGTGATTTAAAAGCTTTTTTTTCAAATGTTTGATGATTCTTCCTGATATCTTTTTCAAAAAATGATTTATAGCTAATTTTGTTATAGCCAAAGAACACACTTTGAAGATTTCCATCTTTTTAAATTTATTAAGACTTTAAAAAATAAATAAATAAAGTTATTAAGATCTTTCTTATGACCTAGAATATTGTCTATCTTAGTAAATGAGTGATGTACACTTTTAAAAAGTATATATTCTGGGGCACCTCGGTGGCATAGTTAGTTAAGTATCTGACTCTTGGTTTCCATTCAGGTTGTGATCTCAGGGTTGTGAGATTGAACCCCACCTCAGGCACTACGCTCAGTGGAGAGTCTGCTTGAGATTCTCTCTCTCCATCTCCCTCTGCCCCTCCCACTTGTGCTCTCTCTAAATAAATAAATCTTTTAAAAAATAAAAAAGTATATATTCTGTTAGAACAGCAGAATGGTTAATGGCAAAGTTTATGGAGGTGAGTGCTTGGTTTTGCATCTGTACTTTACTGCTTTCTAATATGAAATCATAAAAAAAAAATACTTAACCTCACTGTGACTTAGTTTTCCTATTTGTGAGATGGAAATAAAATGAAGATACCTACCTCATAAAGTGGTTCTAAATATTAATTTTTTTCATTCATATAAACATTTTGATCATTTTTTACATGCCATATATGTTAGCTGCCATTATTTGTATTATGATCATCATGACATTTGCCTTTGTCATTATCATCTGCAGCAGCAACAATTGTATCAAATAAACTTGAAAAACATATTGAGCAGCAATAGCTGATATGTACACAGAAAGTGAGATGTGTATAAGATCACGAACAGGGGAAGTGGGTAACTAGAGAAGACATCAAGACATCATTTCAAAGGTAATCATTTTTCATGCTATACTTCCCCTACAGCCAGTCTTCTCCCCATAAAGTTACATAGAACTTCATGAACTATATAGACTTTTGCTTATGATTCCTAAATCCATAACTTTGAGCCAAACCTCTTTGAACTCCAGCTGAGTTAAGCCACTGTTTGCTAAAAAGTATTATTTAGATCTCTCAAAGGCTCTTCAAGCTCCACATATCTATGCTTAAACTCATAAACTTTGCCCTGAAATTGTGGTCCTCCAGAGTTTGTCATAGTATTGAACCATTCATCTTCTTGCATAGGCCAATATCCCTCATTATAAATATATCAGGAAATCCCATTAATTTCTCCTTTTAAATATTGTTAAATTTAAGTATTGTTACATTTGCACATTATTCTCTTTCCTTAGCATAATCATTTTTTGATCAAGAAATCATTTCTCAGGGCACTTGGGTGGCTCAGTCGTTAAGTGTCTGCCTTCGGCTCAGGTCATGATCCCAGGGTCCTGGGATCAAGCCCCTCATCGGGCTCCCTGCTCAGTGGGGATCCTGCTTCTCCCTCTCCCACTCCCCCTGCTTGTGTTCCCTCTCTCACTGTTTCTCTCTCTTTCTCTGTCAAATAAATAAATAAATAAAATCTTAAAAAAAAAAAGAAATCATTTCTCATGTGGACAATTATGGACTCTTAACAAATCTGTCATTCATTTTCAATGTTTCCAATTCCATATCTATATTTTAGCCAAAGTAATCATTACAAACTGCAAACCTGACCATATTACCCCCACATAACCATCTCCGTTATTTAAAACTTGTTTAGCTTTTGATTTCTTTGAAAGATCTTGGTCTGTTTCCCAGTCATGTTTCTTATTGTGCTTTCTCCTTTTCTTCACATCTCAGTCACACAGGCCTTCTGCACTCAATCGATGTTTCCTGCTCCTTCTAGCCAAACTAATTTTGCACACTATTTCCTATGCCTGGGCTCTGCCCTACTTCTCTTTAAATTAGTAAATTCTGCTGATTAATCAGACTTCAGCTCAAATGGTACTCCCTCAAGGAGACTTTCCTGATCGTGTTTCTCTGTCTATGCCCCCATTGTTTCTATTAAATACACATGTGATCTTGTGATTAATGTCTGTTTCCTCATATACTTTTGTGATCTTGTGATTAATGTCTGTGAGTAGGGACAGTGTTATTGCTCACTGCCGTAACACCAGTAACCTGCAAATGCCTGATCATAATAGGCATAAAATCATGTTTTTAATACCTAAAAAGAAAATTAAGGAATAAAATCCCATTTGAGAGTGGCATAACTTAGAAGAATCAAGCATTATTTAAAAGAAAAATAAGCAAAAATTTTAGCATTGCAAGACTATTAGAAGAACAAGGTTCTTGTCATATAATTTTATCTTTGAATTGATATTTTTTTACTATAAACACACATTCATTTTCTTTTCCTTAGAGAAAAAGAAAACCACTATAGAACTCTAGACAAAAAAAAAAAAAAAAAGAAAGAAAGAAAGGGAGGGAAGGAAGGAAGGAAGAAAGAAAGAAAGAAGAAAGAAAGAAAGAAAGAAAAAAGAAAGAAAGAAAGAAAGAAAGAAAGAAAGAAAGAAAGAAAGAAAGAAAGAAAGAAAGAAAGAAAGAAAGAAAGAAAGAAAAAAAATATTGGGTTCTGGCCTGACTTTTGCCAAAGAAATCATACAATAAATTTGCACACAACTCACATACTGAAAAGAAGCTCTTCTGGAATGTAATTCTTCTCTCAGGACCAGTTTCCCATTAACCTGTAACAAATTACTTCAAATAATTAAATATATTTTCTTTGGGTTCCACCAGGAGCAAATCCAGAAACAAGAATTTGATAGTAAGATCATATGGGAGATGAAACCACAGAACATCTGTGGGAAAATGCAGTGGCGAGGTTGGGGGAATCTGGGAGTCAGTGCAGAATATGTACTTCAAAATTATGTCTCCTACAGATTAAGGGACCTGGAGTATTTATTCAACAATTTCCTTCAGTCATTGGTGGATGGTTACTCCTGGGGTGGATGTTAATTCCCAATACTTCTTCTCTGTCTGGCAAGTGGACAAAGTAGAGTCTAATCATAAGGAAACTTGAGTAACTGGGAGATAGACCAGAGTGTACTGCCCTGGCAAAGCCCAAAAGGATAGGGATGGGATATCAAAACTGTCTGCTGCAGTCTACTCTTTGCACTGAAAAGAGTCACTCATGTCCCATAAGAATATATTTTTATATAGCTCCCATACCACTCATTCAACATGAACTTCATCCATGGACAGCACTTTTGTTGCCCTAAGTTTATTGCCCAGTGGAGTAATTCAGACCCTAATTTCCAAGAGGGACGACCGTTGGTTATGAAGCCTTTTCAAGCCATTGTTGCCGCAATTGCCCATTATTGGGTATGGACAAGGAAACCACAGTAGATTCTCTTATTTCCAGATATACACTTACTGGTCCTCATTATGCAGCATCAACCCTATCTCTTATGATAGTACAAGTCATTTTCCCTATCAGTATAGTATGCCAGGAGAGTATTGCTATCTTTGCCTCCCCGTCTCCTGTGAAGCACTTTCTGTATCTCTTGAAAAATGCCTGTTTATGGTCGAAGAGCCCAGTTGCATGCCAGAAGCGGGATTCTGAATGATAAATACTTCCCTGCTGCAGAGAACATGGTCTTGGACCAGCAACGTAGGGGTCTCTGCTGTTAAATTCTTAGACTTTTCCTTGGAAAAATTTTCAGAAATGACACTTGCTGTTCTCATTTTATCACATGTCATTTGGTCCAAAGCCTGAATCTGTGCAGAGTTCTCTCTTGCTCTGTTTTCTACTCTATAGTCGTGGTCTTGAGTCATAAATGTGTTATTAATGTCCCCAATATCCTAAGAGGCCCACCTAGCACTGTGTATCTTTCTTACACAGGAGTTATAAGAAACAACAACTTGTTCTTTATCTTAGATGGGATATGCTAGATCGTTGTATTCACTAATAAGGTAATCCCCTGTATCTCTGCAGGGTTTATTTTATACCTCATGGTACTTTGCCATAGTTCTTTCCATTCCTTGCTTCCTGAATATGATTAAAATAAGGTCAGCAGTATAAGACAACAATTTGAGGTTTAACAGAATATCCAGATGATCAAGTTTACTTTGAACTATATTGTAACAAAGAGCAAGAAAATAATTATAGCTATAGCATAAAACAATGAAGGTGTATTGCTGTCCATTCCAAAGGAATACAAATTGTTCTGTTCCTCTTCCTTCATAGGAATAAAAAGAACACATTCACCAAATCAATAGCTACATAAAAGTGCTAGAGGCTTTGTTGATTTGTTACAGTACCAAATCCATATTCAGCATATCAACTGAGATAGGGGCTATCACTTGGTTAGCTTAATACAGTATTCTACTATTTGCTCATCTCAAGGATTTTTGGTGAAATAAACAGTGGTATGATAAGACTACCACACCCATCTTCAAGAATAGCACTAATTATTGCCATTCAAATTGAGATATCCGTTGCTTCTGATTTTCTATGTGGGTCAAAGATGTGTGTGTGGCCTTCCTTACAGTAAAATCTTGGTTCTTACTCCACAGTTAGCCAGTGTGAGGATTCTGTCAGCTGTTAAGTGTGTTTATCTTAATTACAAACCCATGAATAGAAAAATGACCAGTGGTTGGTTCTCACACCCTTTGGATCCACTGTGAAGCAAACTTAGGGCAAGAATGCATTTATCATCTGACCTGTGTGTTCCCTGCCTCTAATGGAGGGCCATAATGGTGTTTTATGTTCCTCAGTATTGCTTAAGTTCCTAATATATCTGTTAGCCCTTGGAAGATATATTGCAAGTCAGGAAACTGGATTGTGATTTTCCACTGTGGTAACTGACATTAGCATTCTGCTCACCAACTGTTTATTCTTTCTGATATTTAGTCAAATAATGACCTCACTGGCTGCCCATCTCCTTACCCCTAATAACATAATGGTTTATTCACCTTCATCACATATTCCTACGTGTCCATGGCCTCCTGCTGGCCATTCCAGTTTTGCTGCTCATTATAGTAATTGCATACACCTTGCTGTTGACAATTATGTGCTGCTATCTGGCTTCTGCTACTCTTGAATCCAATCATCTCCATTGATGCTATAGTTCAAATTGCTGTATCTGCCTGCAATGACCTCTTTTGAGGTTCTTTTCTTCCCACAAAGCCATCCTAAGCACCTATCCTTCTATGCCCACATTAAATTCACTTCTTTGTCATAAAGTTTTCTCAGCTCCCCCAGCCAGAATTGGTTGCTCTTATGTTTTTCTCATTTTTAGTTTGTACTAGATTATCATATCTTCTCAGGATCTATATTAGAAGCAGTGTGTATTTCACTATAGTGTAAGATCCTTTAGTACAGAAACTTTGTCCAATTTATCATTATATCTCCTGAAGTACTCTTCCTACAGCCCTTCCTCCTTTTTGGAATAGCTGAAGTCATCTGAATAAAATTAATCATGATATGAGAAAATATGAAGTGTATAATACAAAGATTCTGGATGTTTATGTATTTCAATAATTAATATTTCAATAATTTGTAAATACTAGAAATTGAGCAATAAGAACAATTCAGAGCTGTAATTCTTTTGATCTATGTTAGGCAAGTGCTAAGGTATATCCTATAAAAATGTATTTATTATGCATGAGAATCTCATCCCTAAAGAAGAGCAGGTAAAATGGAAATTTATTCAATTTAATGAAACAATTGATATGTATTACACAAAAACCCTTCTACATCTAGCGTATTACATTTTCCAGTGACTAATTTAAATAAACTAACATGGATGAAGTCCTTGTAATGATCCATTTATATATATACATAGATATATAAATCTATGTATATCTTGAAATGATTAGAGGAAGAAACATAACCATAGTGATTTCTTTGTGTGTGTGATTTCTTTATATTAGCAATTCTGTGCTAGTTTATTTTATCTAAAGATCTCCAAGGCTTTACAAACATTAACATCTCCCTCTTATCCAGTGAGATAAGTATCATTATCCAAGTTTTATAGTGAAGTGATGGAGGCACAAAGAGATTAAGTGATTTCCTCAAGGTTACCGCCAGTTATGACAAAGAAAGGGATAGAAGTTAGATTTATGAATCTCAGTCTTATGCTTTAACTATCCTTGGGCTCTGTGTATTTGTCACCAAAGACATCCAGATAAAAAACATTGAGAACACAGTAAACAAAGACCATATAGGTAAAAGCCAAATATTTGGATATTCTATATCAAATTGATTAAATAGGTAAAAGCATTAAATACAAATCTGGAAAGCTAACTTTATTATAAAGACAGTGAACCATAGTCTGTAATTAAATAAAGCTGGAAGAGATTATGTTACTTTATATGCCAGTCAATTTGCATGTAAGAGTATAGGACTGTGCTTCGAGAAAAGTCTAAAAATATGTATGTTTCTATATTTACGTCATTTGAAACTTATTAACATGGCCTACGGCAATCTATAGACTTAATAACTATATTTGGGTAACATGTTTTCTTTGCTCTTTGTTTTTAACAATCTATCCTGTCAGATTAAAAGGTTAAATTACTTTTCTAAGTGACCTCTATGTGAAGTAAGAATTGTATTGTGAAAGCAGAACAGAATTTATTCTTTTATTCTGGTAAATCAGACAAAAGAATTATAATTGTACAGATTGTCTAAGTATTCATAAATCTACACCTGTAATATGTATTTGTTTATCTACTAACATTGATCTCAGGTAAGAAATAACATTGATCTCAGTTAACCACGACAAAGTTCTAAGCATTCTTTTTCTTGAAACAGTGTATTTCTGTGTCTCTTAAAGACAATCCAGTGTTCTCAGAAAATGAGAGTTAAGTCATCTGACATTTCTTCACTATGAGCCAAGATCCGCTTTTGCTAATGGAGGGTGTCTGCAGGTTCCTTGATATTTAAAGTTAGGAATTTTTCTATATCCCCCAATTGGTTTTCTTTTCACTAATATGCCAATACCCTCATCTATTCATAGTCAAATGTGAAAAGACAACAAAAGGAAGAGAGGTCATTTGCACCATGTCTCCTGGATTACCTAATCTCTGACAAACTGTTTTCTTTCAATCCCTTTGACCCATATCCCTCTGCCAGTGACATATAATAAACTACACACATTAAAAGTATGTATTTTGATAAGTTTTGACATACGTATACACCCTTGAAACCATTGACACTCTCAAGATAGCGAAATTGTCCCTCGTCCCCCAAATTGCCCTGTTGTGATTCTCCCATCCTCCCTTCTCACTCTTTCCCAGCCCCACCCTCTATCCGCCGCCCCTCCCCACCATCCCAAAGCAACCACAGATCTGCGTTCTGTCACTACAGCCTTGTTTTCCCTTTCACCTTTTGCATACATGGAACTGTATGACATGTACTCTTTTTCATGATTTATTTTACTCAACATAATTATTTTGTTATTAATCTATGAAGTATATATAAATAGATCTTTTTTTATTACTGGATAGTAGTCCATTGCATGGGTATACCACTTTTAAAAAATTCATCCACCTTTTCATAACCATTTGAATTGTTTTTAGTTTCAATTACAAATAAACCTTCCACAAACATTTGAAGTATTTGTATGTACATACACTTTCATTTCTCTAGGTAAATACCTAGCAATGAAAAGTCCACCTCTTATGGTAGGTGCATGGTTTTTGTTTTGTTTTGTTTTAAAGATTTATTTATTTGTTTTAGAGAGAGAGAGAGAGTGCTCATGAGTGGGGAGAGGGGCAGGGGGAGAGAGCCTTCAAGCAGACTCCTCACTGAGTGACGAGCCCCACACAGGGCTCCATCTCACAACCCTGAGATCATGATCTCAGACAAAATCAAGAGTAAGTCACCCAACTGACTGAGCCACCGAGGCACCCCAGCCCATTAATTTTTTTAATTAACATCCACTCCAAGCAAATCTGAAAGATACTATAACTGAAATCTGCATGAATGTTGTGAGTCCAGATCTTTGAAACATGATATGCTTACAGAATACCTACATTATCTAATAACTTTGCAATCATGAGAACAACGAGTTGTTTGGTAATAGTATAAACAAACAGATAACTCTCCACATTTTTATTGAAGCCATTAGCTGGATAACTTGGTCTTATAAAAAAATATACTACAATTTCTACCACACTGTTTGCTTCTTCAATGCAATAACCATCAACCTTGTGTATTTGTTCTTCTAGCAATGAGCAGAAGAGCTGGTATTATTTTTAAAATAAGAAAATAGCTTATTTTCATGAAAGTAAAATGGTACTTGACAAAATTCTAAAAAATCTTTCATGATAGTCTACTATTCCTAAAGTATTTTTTATGTTATGATAAAAAACAGAAATAAGTGCATATTATCTGGATGCAGGCCCAAAGCACAAAAGCCAGATTATCAAAATATGTATGCATCAAAAATACTTCTTCCTTTTTTATGTTTATAAAATGCTGTGTTTGTGCTAGTTCATGTCCAAAGTTTAGTGCATTATTTTTAGATAGACATTTTTCTGTGTATTTTCTATTATAAGAGTTGTGTATGTCAAGGGTTTTATAAATGGTAATGAATTTCTTTCTTTTAACTGGATTTTAAATCCAGTTCATCTTTCCTATTGTGTGAGTCTCTAAGTTTCTCCTAAATTAGTAAAGCTTCCTGTTCTCTGCTTATTTATAATATATAAATCTTATAGTTTTAAAAGAAACAGCAATTAGGATCTGTGTTTTAAAGTGCCAGTGGTAATATTCCATTGTATATATGGACCACATCTTCTTTATCCATTCATCTGTTGAAGGGCATCTTGGCTCTTTCCACAGTTTGGCTATTGCGGACATTGCTGCTATGAACATTGAGGTGCATATGGCCCTCAGCCATCAGAAAGGATGAATACCCAACTTTTACATCAACATGGATGGGATTGGAGGAGATTATGCTAAATGAAATAAGTCAAGCAGAGAAAGTCAATTATCATATGGTTTGTGGAAATAAGGAATAGCATGGAGGACGTTAGGAGAAGGAAGGGAAAAATGAAGGGGGGGATTCAGAGGGGGAGACGAACCATGAGAGACTATGGACTCTGAGAAACAAACTGAGGGTTCTAGAGGGGAGGGGGGTGGGGGATGGGTTAGCCTGGTGATGGGTATTAAGGAGGGCACGTACTGCATGGAGCACTGGGTGTTATACGCAAACAATGAATCATGGAACACTACATCAAAAACTAATGATGTAATGTATGGTGACTAACATAATAAAATAAAAATAAATAAAAATTAAAAAGAATAAAGTGCCAGTGGTGTATGTACTGATCCAAAAAAATTTACAACACAGGAAAACAAAAACATCTTCCATAGTAGGATATCCAAACACAAAATATGCTTAATATACTATATGCGCAATAAAATTTTAAATTGTCTTAGATATGTGAGTAATTACATGCAGGCTAAACTTCCATCTGGTATATTGACAAGCCAAGTTTGGTTTTAATATGCAAGAATCTGAGTGTATATGTGTCTCTCTGTGCACACATGCTTGTGATAGATATTAAAAGAAAAAAAAGATAGAAAAAAGTTTGTATCTACCCCCTGCAACTCTTCTCTTTGATCTCTCAAGAAAGGAAATGTAGTATATTTGAAATTCACAAGTCCCAAATTTTTGTGATTCAATAATTCCTCCTATTGAAATTTTTGACAAGTTGTTTTAAACAAATTGCTCTCGGGAGTGGGGAGGGCATTATTATTCAATGATCTTCAGAAACTTGACAGAGAATAATACCTACATAGTGTAACCTCATTGCTGATCAGGGTTTAGTCTGATGATTTGATCAAGTAAGAGGAGGTTCTCTTCATCCCTTGACTAGAGGACACATACACTGATGCCTTCCTCTACTTATTCTACCTATCAAATTCCTACTCCACCTCAAGATAAGGTCCAAATTCTACTTATTTTCTTCTTTAAAGATTATTTATTTATTTATTTATTTGAGAGAGAGAGAGGGTGAGTGAGAGAGAGAGTGCAAGCACGAGCAGGGGAGGAGCAGAGGGTGAGGGAGAGGCAGACTCCCTCCTGAGCAGGGAGCTCAATGCAGGGTTCCATCCCAGGACGCTGGGATGACAATCTGAGCTGAAGGCAGATGCTTAACTGACTGAGCCACCCAGGTACCCCTGGAGTCTACCTATTTTCTTAAACCTTCCTTGATTGCTTTAGAATATGCTCTCCATTAATACATATTGCATTAATATCTATCTGTTTCTCCAATTGACTGTAAATTTCCTTACTTCAAGTATGGTACCCTTTTCATATCTATACAGGCATGCTTCAGAGACATCATCCATTCAGTTCCAGATTACTACAATAAAGTGAATATCACAATCAAGCAAGTCAAATAATTTTTTTTTGTTTCCCTGTGCATATAAGTTATGTTTACACTATACTATACTGTAGTCTAGTAAGAGTTCAATAGCATTATGTCTAAAATAAAGTACATATTATAAGGAAAAATACCTTATTGCTAAAAAGTACTAATCATCATCTCAACTTTCAGCAAGTCACAATCTTTTTTGCTGGGGGAGGGTCTCACCTCCATGTTGATGGTTACTGATCAGGGTGGTAGTTGTTGAAGTTTGGGGTGTCTGTGGCAATTTCTTAAAATAAGACAAAAGTGAAATTAACTCTTCCTTTTGTGAGTGAATTCTCTGTACCTGTGATGTTGTTTCATAGCATTTTATGCACAGTAGAACTCTCTCAAAATTGGAGGCAATTCTTTCAAACTCTGCTGCTATTTTATCAGCTAAATTTATGGACTATTCTAATCCCTTTCAAAAATCCTTTCAACAATCTTCACAGCATCTTCACCAGAAGTAGATTCCAACTCAAAAAACCACATTCTTTGCTCATCCATGAGAAGCAACTCTTGATCTCTTTAAGTTTTACCATGAGATTGTGGCCACTCAAATATAATAATGAAAATTTAAAAATATTGCAAAATTACCAAAAATGTGACCCAGAGACTCAAAGTGAGCAAATGCTGTTGGAAAAATCGTGCCAATAGATTTTCTTGACACAGGGTTTTTATAAACCTTAAATATGTAAAAAATGCCATATCTGAGATGCACAATAAAACAAAGGCAAATCACAATAAAACAAAATATGCCTGTATGATTATTATATACATATCCATAAGTGTTACAACTACTAAGTGTTATTCTAAGTTTGCAGAAATGACAAATAAAGTCTCTTCCCTTAGGGAGATAGAGACCTCAAAGTTTAGCAGAAAAGATGGGCAAGAAAAATAATTAAACAGCAATATAATAAGCACAAATAGATGTTATTATTTGAGACCATACCCTAAGGGAGTCAAGGAAAGCTTCCTAGAGTAGGTGACACCTAAATTCAGTGTTATGGAATAACTAGGCATTAACCAAGTAAAGGATGAGTGAAGGGGAGCAGTCCAAGCAGATGGGACAGCATGAAAGCCTACATTGAGAAATGAGCTAGTAAAGGCAGATACAGAACTTAAATTTTGAGATTAGGATCAGAAAAGTTGAGATTGGAACAGAAGTCATAGAAAACCAGACCATGGAAAGCATCTTAACCTGGGCAACCACATATTTCCATCTACCAGGTTTTTGCCAGTTGGGCTGGTACAACTAGAAATAACATTCCCCTTAACTCATGTGTGGCCCACTTTGGACATTAAATTCTAAGGTCACTGTAATTTAAGACTATCTCCTGATTTTTTTTTACTGCAAATAGTAAGGAGCCTTTGACAGATGTTTATAAATATTGATAAGGTCAGATAAACCATTGAAAAAAACTAATCTGGCACCTGGTTGGAAGATGACATTCAAAGGAGTAAGATTGAGGCCATAAAAACTAGTAAGGAGCCCCTGAAACAATCCAAGTGAGAAACGATAAGGACCTGAATGGCAGTGATGGTAAACGGGGTTGTAGAGAAGAAATCATTTCAAGAGGTGTTTAGGAAATAAAATAACCATCACTTTTGAATGGTGGAGAAAAACAGGGAGGAAACAACTAGATACTAAATGTGATTCAGAAGAATAAAGGCAAGTAAGTGAAGGCACAGAAGTGGAGAAAACTCTAGGCTGTGTTCTTTGATGATGGAATAGCATAAAATAGAAAGATCATAACATGTGTGTGGCAGTAATTGTAAGGTAACTCTGGTAGAGCTTCTTAGACACAAATACCAGGCAACATTAATGTCAGCGCTGTGAAGTGTGAGCCTAGAGAGAAGCATGGAATAATCAGGAGCCTGTTTGCACTGGACACGTGTGGGGCAATGGGGACAGGCTGCCAAGTCCTGCAATAATGTCCTGGTGTGAGCTGCCCAGTGAGTCAGCTGTCAGAGCCAGCAAATCAGAGCTGGAATCCGGTAAACAATTCATTACTGAGGCTAAAGGTTGAAAACAAGCTAAATGAGCTGATGATACGATAGGTAATCAGACTAAGGCATAGGTAGAAACAAAATCAAGGACTTCCTGCTGGGGCAGGGAACAGTGAAGAGAGCATTTGTGAATAAAACTGACAAATATATGATTGAAAAGCTGCTCTTGATCGCAGAAGCTGGAAGGTGACAAGGCATGAAGCAGGCAGAGGTTAAAAAGAAATAACTGAGTGCTCACTCACGGAGGTTAAATTTTACCCAAATAAATAGGTCGCCTGGGTGGCTCAGTTGGTTAAGCCTCCGACTCTTGACTTCAGCTCAGGTCATAATCTCAGGTCATGATCTCAGGGTTGTGAGATCAAGCCCCATGTCAGGCTCCCCACTCAGTGGGGAGTCTGCTGGAGATTCTCTCCCTCTCCCTCTGTTCCTCTGCCCTGCTCTAAATAAATAAATAAATAAATAAATAAAATCTTTAAAAAAAATGTACCCAAAAAAGTAAACTGCCAAATGCCAAACTTAATAGATGAGTTTGTGGATTCACAAGCAGCAACATCCACGAGCAGTCAATGCAGAGGCAGAGGGTTTTGCTAGGGCCACGGCCATTTAATTTTTTTGACAAGCAATGAGAGCAACAGAAAAGTAAAATTAAAAAATGAGATGACAAAATAAGTGTTGGTAGCTATATGATAAGGTCTTTATGCTTTGTAAGATAGCCAGAATATTCTCTTTTATTTTAAGTATTCATATGTAAAATAGTAAGCAGTTCTACTTATTGTCACATGTGACTAAATTTTTTTTAGTGAAATAAATTATGCCAATAAAAATTTATCTTCTGGAAGAATATTTTATCTTATCCTGATTTTTTTTTCCATCAACTACCATCATAAATTTCAGAAACTTGGTAATTTGCTCCTCCCCTAAAAATCTTCACTTTAAAGTGATGTGTTCTATTGAATTACAGTCACAGGTAATAGTCAATGGGAAGGAAATTAAGAGCTAAAAGCTATCATGACAGTAAGGTTTGGGAAATTACTGAATAGTAGTTGGAAATGTAAAGTAAGAACAACCTTCAAAGTGGTATCTGGATGTTAGATTCAAGCTAATATGTCTAATCTTAGATATCTGCTTAAAACTAGGATGCTTTGTCACTATTTATTTATTTAAAATTATTTATTAATTTATTATAAATTAATTTATTAATTCAAAAGTATTTGTTAAAAATTTTATTAATTTAAAATTGTAATTTATTTAAAAATTTTTTTGCATATTTTATGTCATACCCAGATGAATGCTGTATTAGTGAAACCTACCCTCTTATTAATCAGCCACTACATTAAAACGAACAAAACAAAAAGCAAATGACCCTTTGTGCCATATTTGGAGACAGTCATCTATTTCAGAAATAAGTATCTGTGGATCTATGGTCAGGGAAGATTATCCACAATGAATTAATATATTAAGGAGCAATAAAGACAATAAATATTAACATAATCTATAAACGCTCAATATAATTAGTGTTTGCAAAAGTACTTTAAAATTTGGCTAATAAGGGGCGCCTGGGTGGCTCAGTCGTTAAGCGTCTGCCTTCGGCTCAGGTCATGATCCCAGGGTCCTGGGATCGAGCCCTGCATGGGGCTCCCTGCTCGGCGGGAAGCCTGCTTCTCCCTCTCCCACTCCCCCTGCTGGTGTTCCCTCTCTAGCTGTGTCTCTCTCTGTCAAATAAATAAATAAAATCTTAAAAAAAAAAAAAAAATTGGCTAATAAGATTTAAGCAAATTAAGTTACTATGTAAGTCTGAGTTTTTATAAGTAACATAATTAATATGTCATTAGGGCCCTTTGTTAGTTTCACTGGGAAAATATCTTTCCATCACATCTGTCCAGGCTGAATACAATTCATTTTATTGTCTCCCATAACTCACTTCTTATGGTTTTATGGAAGCACACGTGGTACTTTCACCTCTAGCTCTACCCTGTGTTATACTACATCACAAACTCATTTAATGGTGATATTAATGATTTTAGAAATCACTACAAATGGTTGCCAGCATCGTTGTCGTTAACGTCTCAAGGGAACCATACAAGTGAGTTTTATCAGCTTGAGGCTGAGGTATTTGATGAAGTAATAACAAACTAGCTCTGAATTGTCTTTCATTACCCTTTATCTCTCCTAGAGAGAATATAACTTATTCAAATTATAATGGCTTCTGTTATCAATGAGCTTTACTATTTATTTACCTGCATCCAGACATGCAAATGCACATGCATTCTGGTTTTTCAACCTACCTGTAATGAAATTTCTTCACTATCAGAATCATGCACAATCACAAATTACAAACTAGTTTCTAGTATAATTTGCTTAGCATAAAAAAAAACCCTACTCATTCTTTTAATATACTATCTTGATTAAAGGAGTAAAATCCAATCATTAGGGTTGAAATACAGTATATGCTAAACAACTTTTAAAATAAGATCACTATTTCAATTCAGAAATAGTTTTGTTTTTCTCTTAAGCAACATATGAAGTTAAATTGTGCTGAGGCTAACTTAGGTTAAGTAGAGAATTACTAAAGATGGGGCCTCTTGCTCAGCACAGATACCTAGGTATCTACTTTTTATTTTAGCTTAGTTATCTTTATTTATGGCAATAGTCCTTATATTTGTATAAGCTGGGTAATTTCAAAGAGTTTTCATACTCCTTATCAGTAGTATCCCCTTAACTGATCGTAAAGTAGGGTAAAAAGTTACAATTATGTGTAATTGACGGAGAGAGGAGTTCCAGAAAAGTGCTTTGATAGCCTCTAAGAGAATCAAAAGAGTATTCCCTGAGCCATTCCTCTTTCCTCTCTACCTTGTCTGCTTTTGACCTTGAGAATAACTCTGTCTTTCTTGTCTTTTTTAACATGTTAACTAACGATGCAAAAAAAAAAAAAAAAAAAAACCTTACAATGAAGTTAATGATGATTCATTCTTACAACGAATATTTATTGACTACTGGCTTCATGCCACATATTCTTCTAGATATGGAGGATAATATAGACAAGAATTTCTACCTTCACTGTATTCTGTTGAAGGTAATGTGTGTAAACGCTACGGAAAAAAATAGAAAAATCGTGAAGATGGAAGGAGACTGTTAGGGATTGCTTTTAATTTTAAAAAGTATAATGGAATCGGCCTCAATGACATAGTAATAGACTAGAAAGAGATGAGGGAGTAAAGTACCTTACAGAAAAAAATGAGGCTTTTGTAACAATAACTTCCAATGGCTTACCGTTTTCTATTTTGTGAAATGTTCTTGATATATCATGAGATTCAATCCTCCCAATAACCCTAAGAAGTAAGCAGGACAATTGTGATTATCCCCATCTTGTAGATGAGAAAACACATTTGAAAAAATTAAATGTCATAAACAACACCTGTATTAATTTTCCCCTACCAGACCATATTTTAACCCTTTAGTTTAATACTCCACAGGCCAATGTATTAGCTTCATTTGGGATTCTTTCAACCCAATGAAACGCCCTAAAATTAAAGTGTTAATATTATACTAGTCAATGACATCCACAAAAGTAGAATCATGTCTGTTCTATTCACTTATGATGTCATTTCATTAAGCACATTAGTGCCCAGCTACACTGGACTTCCTGATTCTTAAATACACCCATTAATTATTTTCTGCTTTCTCTGACTAGAAGCAGTCAAATACTTGCCCACATACTCTCTTTTTCTATCTTTCCATTATGACATCGGATATTTCTTTAGAGTTGTTGTTTTTTTCAGATTCTCAGATGGTGGGCACTTTCTTATCATTTGGGTCTTAAATTCTGTTATCCCATTCAGATTATTTATTGTCTACCTACTTCCAACTAGTGTGTGAAGTGTCTGGGAGCAGAGACATTGGCACTGTGATCACAATGGTGTTTTAAATTCTCAGAACTTTACAAAACACATTGTAAGCACCTTGTATTTGTTGTTCTAATGAATGAATAATGGCTATCAAGTCATCTTACAATTCCAAATATGTTCTAAGCATCAGTAACTACAGAAAGCATTTGGAACTAGTAAAAGTAATATTCCTTATATCAAGTTCTTTTCTTAGCATTAAATTATTTAAATACCATTACTATGATCACTTCTCAGATCAGAAAATGAAGCAGAGAGAGTGCCTCTACCAACCAATAACTCTCAGAACCAAGATTTGGGTACATAGTCTTAACCACTCCACTCTATGAAATTCCTCTTTGACACTCTCCCAAAGGATTATGAATATTTCCTGTGAATTATTATACTTATTATAATATTTCTTTTGAAAGATTATGAATATTTCCAACACACTGACAAGTCGAGGGAATGTCATTTGCATTATTGTACATGAACATAGAAAATGTGAATAAACTCCCTTGGGTTAGGTAGATGAAGGTCATTGTTTTATTTGGAATACCTTGAACAACTTATATTTTTCTCCCTAATTCTGTTGTCTTCTGCTCTTTCTGACTGATGAGTAAATACTTGCCCACATACTCTATCAGTTTTCTAATCACCACTAGAAGAAATGTAAATAAAAGTGTAAATATTTTTATTTTTATTTATTTTTATTTTTTTATTTTTTAAAGATTTTATTTATTTATTTGACAGAGAGAGACACAGCGAGAGAGGGAACACAAGCAGGGGGAGTGGGAGAGGGAGAAGCAGGCTTCCCACCGAGCAGGGAGCCCGATGCGGGGCTTGATCCCAGGACCCTGAGATCGTGACCTGAGCTGAAGGCTTAATGACTGAGCCACCCAGGTGCCCCAGAAGTGTAAATATTTTTAAAAAGAATATCCTAATTCTACAATGTTTATACGTAAATATACATCGGAAAGCTTAGATGTGTACCTGGAGGAAGGAGGAATTCCCATCAAGATATCAGTGGAAGAGAAAACTAGAAAAATTTCTAAGGTATACATTTGTCTATGTTTTAAAATTAATAAGGAGAAACTCTTATTTCAACATCATAAATATTAGTTATCAGAGAAACTGGATGTTATGGTGCAGGGGGAAGATTTATGCAAGACTTTTCCATACTATAAAAGGTGAGACTTTCTTCTTTGCCTTAAAGTGAAAGAAAAAACGTAAGATCAAGAAAGCCACATGAGGATAAACGTAATGGCATGAAGCTCTGAACCCTGCACCCACTCTACAGTGTTGGGGAAATAGCAGAAATGAGTAGTGATCCTTTAGTGATCTCTATTAGTTATTCCAAGTTTATTCTGCAGAGCCCATAAGTAGGATCTTAAGTGTTACAAGAAACAAGATTTCTATGGCAGATATATTTTTAAAATGCTTGATGGAAGTTAATCAAGTGTTATTTCTGAAAAACTTCTTGGAACTTTTAATGCACCAATGTGACTTGCAAGTATTCAGAAGGCAGTAATAAAAATAAAAAAAAATTTAAAATTAAAAAAAAAAGTCAGTTACGGGTTGCAGGGTTTCCCAAATTAACTTGAATTCAAAATCACATTTTCATAAAAAGGAAAGATGTGCCTTAGAGTTTACCTGGGATTGCTAATGATTCTGATTAGTAATGATAGGAAAAGCAAATTAGCTTATGTCATTCACCAGTTGATAATGTAAAAAGAGTAACTAGTGTGGTTGCAATGGGTAGAAGATAAATAGAGAGCACTTACTTGACAGGATTTTGGTATAATTATATTGGTAGTTCCTACGGATAAGATTCTCTATATTCAAATACAGTTTCAATTAAATTGCTATCATCTTAGGGGGAAAAAAAAACCCTTAGGGTAGGTTAAGCTGTAGTTGAAGATTTTATGATTGTTTCTAAATATGTATTTAAAAGGGGTCTTATGGGTGCCTGGGTGGCTCAGTTAGTTAGTGTCTGCCTTCGGCTCAGATCGTGATCTCAAGGTCCTGGGGTAGAGCCCTGCAGAGGGCTCCCTGCTCAGTGGGGAGCCTGCTTCTTCTTCTCCATTTGCCCCTCCCCACTGCTTGTGCGCTCTCTCTTGTGCACAGGCTCTCTCTCTCTCTCTCTCTCAAATATATACCATCAAAAAAATAAATATAATCTTAAAATAAATAAATAAAAGGGGCCTTATTATACCCAGATATGTATATTTCTTTCAATTCTGTTTTGAACTAATGGTTGTTTATATGTATTATTAAATTTAAAAGATTTCTAAAAAAGTCATTATTGACTGCTAAAAGGGTGTGTAGTGTAAGTACTATTTTTCACCTATAGGAATTTAGCTTTTTAGACCTGTTATCATTCTAAGAATATATACCATTTTATCAAGTAGCAGCTTTTCTCAAATGTAGATATAGATCTCTAGAAAGAAGAAGCTTCTGAAGTTCTAATTTTGCACACTCAGTCTATAAGGGAGTAGAACATGTCAGACTAAAATTTCCTAGGTAGGTCTCTTCCTGTCTCTGGGATATATGACAATAAAATACTAAGGAGACAAGTATAAAATCTACCTCACAGAATTTTTTTGAGTCTTGGAAATGAAAAGGATGATACTGAATAAATGAAAGATCAAATGACAAATACAGTAAATAAAAGATCAAATAAATGAAAGATCAAAGGAGAACATTGTTACCTCCTACTTCCCACCTGGTTCACAAGCAAGCCCACAGTCTTCCTTAAGCTAATGTCCAGAGGAAATATATTAAGGGACCTCTTACCTTAGAATATTGGGTGTGACCTCAAAAGTGATTAAAGGTCAATGACAATGCCTGGCAGAATATTAGAGCAGTTTAAGGCAGGAGGGAAAACATGGAGAAAGAACAGGGAAGACATAGAACTTGACCAGGTGGTTAATAAAAATAGTGTTTGGTGAAATTTTTGGAGGACTTAAATAGGAAATGAACTTCTTATTTAGGAATTTGTAAAATATATTGCATTGAAGTAAAACACAAAGAGTGTATATATCATTAGTTTGCAGTGAAATTGATCATCATCAAGAGAACATAGCCATATAATCAACAACCAGGTAAAGCTATAGAGCATTACTGATGCCAGGGAATGCCACCCCCGCCCCTGAACCCCTTGAACAGCTCTCTTCATTCCAAAAGAAACATTATTGTTTTTTTTTGTTGCCTCCTTTTGAACCTTACATAAATGTAATCACATACTATGTACTCAGAATAATGAGATTCATCTATGTTATACCATTATATAGTGACTGCTTTATTTGAACTATGAATAAAAAATAGTTACAACTTGTTATTGCAAATCATAGAAAATAATTCTATAAGTTGCCCAAATTTTGAGACAAATTTCCATTTGAATGAACCAATGTCTTTTTTTCTTTATTTCAAATATGGTGCTGATGAACCAAAGAATTATCTTGAACTCTTCATACAAAATTATAAAAATTGAATACAATATCACATGAATATAGGAATTTTTTCATGCATATAGGAGTGTAACTATAATGTAAAAGGAATGATTTTCATGTATGGCCTATAGGATTCCTTTTGTTTCTTGGCTTTTGGTTGGTGGAACCTTTTGAAAATCTGGAGATCACCTACATAGATCACTCACTTGAAAACTTTCCATATTTACATACACAACATTTTGCATTTAATTTCAGAGCATCAGACCACCTAAAGGAATTTGCAAATCTACAGTGCTGAAATGAAGAATATTAACTTTAAAGTCATACTTTTGCAAACATTTTTTTTTCAGAGAGGAAGTGGGGGAGAGGGAGAGAGAAAGGGGGAGAGGGGAAGAGAGAGAGGGAGAGAGAGAATCCCAAGCAGGCTCTGTGCCCAGGGCAGAGCCCCACCAGGGGCTTGATCCTACAACCCTGAGATCATGACCTGAGCCAAAATCAAGAGTCAGACACTTAACCAACTGAGTCACCCACGCACTCCTGCAAACATTAAAAAACAAAACAAAACAAAACATAGAGAGAAAGACTGTTTAGAACAATAGTCTCCTTCTTTTGTAGAGAAGAAAATTGCAGCGGTTTTTGTTACAATAGGTTTTAAAGCATAGTAAGTAGGCAGAGAGTTTGCCTTTCTAGGTAGTTGAAATTAGGCCACCAAGGCTTAATGAGCCTTGCCTTTGAGTAGTCTCAGATTTATTCTCTTGTGCTACTCTAGTCCAGATACAGTATATTGGGATTTTCTCTCTCTTTCTCATACTCTTCTCACATGTAATTTTTGAAAAGTCTTCAGAAATTCTTAGGTTTTTCTCATTTTATCACTGAATCCTTTTGTGAAAACAGTATCAGTCGGGATCTGTTATAGCTAACAGAAAGGGCGCTCTAGCCAATTCATGCAAAAAGCTACTTAAAAGGAATTCAATGCTACCTAATCAGTGTTTGGGCACCCTTGAATAATTCGAGAATCACATCATAGAAATGACCACTACACTGCCCGTGACAAAATCAGGGAACGAAAGAAAGACACTGCTTCCCTAAATTGTAACTTCATGATCACAAAACGTGAGCTGGGATCTGGAGATCACAAAACGTGAGCTGGGATCTGGAGATCACAGAACGACCACTGCACCTGCTGGTTTGGGGAACGTACCACCTGCCGCTATCCAGGCAAGAACGTACCACCTGCTATTCTGGCCAAAGGCTCTGCTTCACCAACCGTACTCATGGTGGGGCCCCTCTCTCCACTTAGATTAGCTCTGAATTCAAGACTTCCCTGAGCGCACATGATCGGTAGAACCTAAATTAACTCTTGCTACAAGGTAGTCCTGGAAATGTGTAAGGAAGACCACAAGGGAGTGGAACCCATGCTGAGCAAGATTATTTACCTTTCATGCTGCAGATATCTCGCGGATTCAAACAGGGCATCACGACTATAAGGATGTGATTATCACAACAACAGCAATGCATCTCCAAAATAAAGTTAATTTAAAGACTATTTTTTTAAAGATTACACTGTATTTAAGTGTTGGGGCTCTTATATAACAGCAAATAAAGAAAGGATATAGAACTGACACTATGTGACTGAATCCTATACAATGAATAATAGACATTGCTCACAATATCTTACTATGCTGAAATTATTTTTGCATTAAATATTGCTTGAAATAAGAGAGACCGAAATTAGCTCAGGCTTATCTTTTTGTTTGTTTGTTTCTTTTTAAAATGTGTGTGTGTGTGTTCTGCTTGCAGAGGAATTTTTAACTAAATTAACATTTTTTTGTACCAGAATTTGATATGCACATTCCAGATGTCTAGAGAGACAAGAAAATAGCAAAACATTCTTTATTTTTTCTGTATTTAAACTTTTTCCTTATGCAAGTTAAGAGTATTATTTTACAAATTCTACATATATTTTTTTAAAACTTTGCCTCTATAATGCTGTATAATAGTGATGTCACATATGTATTCCCTGAAAGCAGATGTCCTATTTTTAATATATAAAAACAAGAGATTAAAATTTAAAAGATATGTATCTTTCTTTGAACTTCCGGGTGGCTGAGCTAAGTATCAATCTGCTTTTGAACTCTAAGGAATGGCACTCATATTAGGGTTTTTCTTTTTTTTTAAAAAAAGATTTTATTTATTCATTTGAGACACAGAGATACAGAGAGAGAGAGAGAAAGCATGAGCAGGGAGAGAGGCAGAGGCAGAGGGAGAGGGAGAAGCAGGCTCCTCGCTGAGCCAGGAGCCTGATGTGGGGCTCGATCCCAGGACCCTGGGATCATGACCTGAGCTGAAGGCAGACGCTTAACCATCTGAGCCACCCAGGCGCCCCAATTAGGGTTTTTCTGTAATTTATGCATAATAAAAATAATTCTGGTTAAAATCAATAGCTCGAAAAGTCTTTGTAGTCCAGCATGATACAATATAGGGAAAAGTAAGTTAGCTATTGAGGCAGTCATCATATCTCAACTATAAGGTGTCAGGTACATACATCCTTGTAGTCTCCATTTATTAAAACTAAAAGAAAAACTCTTTGGTACGCTAATACAAAACGTTTTAGGACGTTTCCCTGTCAACTGACCTCTATCATTTTAAGCCTTGTTAGTAGGTGATAATACTATTTGGTAGATGACCTCACTTAAAATTGAATTCCACCCAGAAAAACTAGGAAAAGATGCCATCTTATAACAGCCCCAAACTACAGGTGGAAAACCTTTGTTAAAGGAAGATTACAGACAATAATATAACAAACATTAAAAAAAAGTGGATGTGTAATAGAAGCTACATGTGTCCAGAGTCTCAATTAGAAAAAAAAAAAATGTCTCTGCGTTTGTCACAATTGTGTCTTCAGCTCCACTCCTGCTCCTCTCCAGCTCTGACTTCCGGTGATCACATGGCCTCCAGCACAAGAGGCCACAGGAGAAGATCTCTAGCCAGCGAGGCTCCCGGCTTAGTGCTCTTGCTCCCACCTCTGCCCATTTCTGGCCTGGCCTGGCTCACCCCATCTTTGGGGTGTGCGTGCGTGTGTGTGTGTGTGTGTGTGTGTGTGTGTGTGTGTGGGAGAGTCGGAAAGCAGCGGACATAACAGGACACCCTTTCTTCCCAGTGTCATGGTAATTTTCTCATTGCTCCCTACAACTATCACACAATAGCAGCAACCCCGACAGGAAGAAACCATAGAAGCCTGTTTGAAATGCAGCTTTTCGGCGCGCCTGGGTGGCTCAGTCGGTTAAGCGTCTGCCTTCGGCTCAGGTCATGATCCCAGAATGCTGGGATCGAGCCCCGCATCGGGCTCCCTGCCCCTCTGCCTACCTGTGCTGTCTCTCTGTCAAATAAATAAACAGGAAAATATCTTTAAAAAGAAAAGAATTGCAGCCTTTCTAGCGCTGTTGTCCTTGGGGCCAATCACAGCATTTCGAAGCATCAGGAAGGCTATTTATCCTTAAATAAAGAAACTCTACCTTCAAAGCTTTTGAAAGAATTACCTAATTGCATATAACATCTGTACAGGTGGCAAGCCACAAGGTCCACAGAAAGTAGATTCTCCATCCACCTTAGTTCCTTCCTGCCTTCGCCAACTCTCACAGAACCGTGTTTGCTCGCCCCCTAGTGGCAGACACCCGCACTCATATTTGCATCAATTGCTCCCATCAATGCGCCCAGAAGGTCTATAGGTAAGACAATATTATGTCCAAATTGAATACTTTGGAAAACCAAATGCAGACCTTATAGAAACCAAAAGAATACAAATACTAAATGGAATACTTCCCCCCAAGAAAAGACTATTAAAATGAGAAAATAAACAGCATCATTACAGAGAAGAAAGAACACGTGCTGCTTGCCCGGCCTGTATATAATTTTTGGTTCTGCCTGTCACAATTACAAGTTAAGTAGCATTATGTTGTTCATGCTTAATTTACTTCTGAGCAGCTTAAAAGGACCAACTCTTAGTGTGTTTGTTTTGTGGAGACACATCTGTTCACACTGCTTCTGTCTGATAGTCAAACTGCAGAAGTCGATGATTACAGCGGCCATCCTCTGCTTAGAAATAAGACTGCCAAAGATAAAAGAAAAGAAAAAGAAATAAGACTGCCTTCAAAGAAACATTTGTTTCTATATTGCAAAAATCTCCTGTAATTTCAAATATAGCAAACCATGTTGTTTTTGTTTTTGTTTTTTTTAATAGCCAGATTTACTTCTTTTAGTGTATTTTTGGGGGGTTTTTTTGGTCAAATGTTAAGGGATAGCCACAAGGGGACTTCTTTCTTCTTACTGCACATTAAGTTAACAGTGTGCTGTCTAGATATCCATTTATGTATGTTCTTATTTTTTTTTTAATTTTATTATGTTATGTTTGTAACCATACAATACATCATTAGTTTTTGATGTGGTTATCCACCATCCATTGTTTTCGTGTAACACCCAGTGCTCCATGCAGTACGTGCCCTCCTTAATACCCATCACCAGGCTAACCCATCCCCCCACTGCCTCCCCTCTAAAACCTCTTTGTCTCTCAGAGTCCATAGTCTCTCATGGTTCATCGTATACTCTTATTTTTATTTTTACAAACACCTTAAAAACAAAATTTAAAATTGTTCTAGTGGGTGCAACTGGACTTGTGACTTCAAAGCTGGATTCTATTAGGGAGAGTACACTTTACCTGATATATTTTTGAGAGATGAAGAGAATTTTGTAACAGCTTTCATATCTATATTCGAATCTGTCTCTTTTTTTTTAGAGATTTTATCTATTTATTTGTCAGAGAGAGAGCGAGAGCACACAAGCAGGAGGAAGCGGCAGGCAGAGGGAGAAGGAGGCCCCCACTGAGCAAGGAGCCCAATGTGGGGCTCTATGCCAGGACCCTAGGATCATGATCTGAGCCGAAGGCAGACGCTTAACCGACTGAGCCACCCAGGTGTCCCTATATTCTCTTAAACGCTGTGAAAAACTCATATTGACTAATGGATCTGTTTATTAAATAAAAGTTTCTGAAAAAAATTTTCTAGGAGAGAGTTCATGTTGAAATTACAGAATTAGCTATTTAGTGGTGACTTTATTCCCATTTTCCTCTTTTTTAACTCAGCTTATCTTCATTTGTTGTCTTTTATAGATAAGAAACATTCAGGTCAGCAGCATCAATAGGTTTTATTACCAAAAAAGAAAAACACCCCCAGATGTTATCATCACCCATTCTGTCAGTTTAATTAGAAATATTGAAATGTGCTCTATCCCTGTTGGGCTTCAGACTGTGGAAAATAGCTTCTTTTCCAAGTTCTTCAAATTCTTATACAGCCACTACTTTGAAAAATGAATCATTTTTCACATTTTAATGGGACCAGGCATTTTTATTTTCAGACAAATAATCCGGGATGTTTTAGAAAGGACTGATCACATTTAACATTGATTTTAATCCTGCGATCATGGTACTCTATTAGAGGCACAAACCCCCCCCCCCTTTTTTTTTGCCAGCAAAATAGGACAATAAGCTCTCAGTATGTTACAAAATTAACTGGACTGAAAAATTACAGGTGGTTTATTTAAAGACCAAATTTATTATTTCAAGACCAAATGGTTTGTTTTCTTTCATAAGTAATACTTCAGGGCAGTGATCTCTACACAGTTCTTTAGGAACCCGAGCTAATGCCTTCTTTTCCTCTCCAGTGAAGGACTTCCAAGATCCCCTGGGCATCCTCATTTCAGTCAACCAGAAAGAGGAGGGCGCATCAGACCTGCAAGTGGCCCAGCAGGTATATATATGCAATAGAATATTATTCAGACTTAAAAAAAAGAAGAAAATCCTGCCAGATGTTCCAACAGGATGCACCTGGAGGATATGATGCTAAGTGAAATAAGCTAGTCCCCCAAAAATAGATACTGTATGATTCCACATACATGAGGATCAAAAATAGTCAAACTTCTAGAAACAGAAAGTAGAATGGTGGGTGCCAAGGGCTGAGGAAGGGGAAATGGAGAGTTGTTGTTCAATGGGTATTGAGTTTCAGTTTTACAAGATGAAAAAATTCTAAAGATGTGTTGAACAACAATGCGAACACAGTTAACACTACTGAACGGTACACTTAAAATAGTTAAGATGTAAATTTTATGGTAATTGTATGTTGTGTTTTTTACCACAATTTTTTTTTAAAAATGACTCTGGAGGGAGGGGAGAATGGAGATAGATTATTTAATGGGCATGGGGTTTTCTTTTGGGGAGATAAAAGTGTTTTTGGAACTAGATAGAGGTGTTGGTTGCACAACATGGAGAATGTACATTTTTAATGGCTATATTTATATTATGTGAATTTCACCTCAACAAATTTTTTTTTAAAAGTTACTATGAAGTTTATGCAAAGTAGTAGTGAAGTTCACACATACTTAAGGTGTATTGCGGTCCAGCCAAAATATAATAGCTTCACACATGCTATAATCATTTAATCATCACACGTTTATGGTGTAGGTGCTATTACGATTTGTATTTTACAGAAGAGGAAAACGAAACAATTTTCCAAGAGCACATAGCTTGTAGGTCATTCCACTGAGGATTGAAGTGAAACAATCTTCACTAATAGACTGCACTCTCTCTTCTTGAGAAAGAGACAGAGTGAAGCTGGTCTCCAGAGATGCTTCATGTACTGAAGGAATTCTTATTCCCAAATCAGCCCATGTGACTTCTAATTATAAGTCACATGTTTATTTAAGCAGCTTGAATGAGCCTCTGTTCTTTGCAACCAAATGAGCCTACCTAAATCTCAAATGACCGATACAGAGAGGGGCCTATGGAACCAGATGGGGGCCCTTGTGATCAGGAGTCAGGAATCAGGGTCAGACTATCAGCAAAGGAAAGCTGATACTGGGTAAAAACATGAGAGAAATGGGACCTGGGAAGAACCAGCTAGTCAGAATCAGTTTGTTTCAGCTTGAGGAAGAGAAACTTGTAGTAGATTGAAATTAAGGTTAGCCTGATGGTCAAATTTAAGTCTCAGAAATTCTAGATGGAACTCTCACTACCTATATATAGTCCCCAGAAACTAGAAGAACTTTACCTTCAGCTGCACGTGCAAAAGTGATCATACTGTTCATATGGGAAATTATTGTTTTTGGCTATGCTATTTTCTTTCAGTTTTATTTAGTTACAAGCTCATGATCTGTCATCCTGTTAAAAAGGTGAGGTCTTGGACTTAGAATAGTTGGAGTCTAATTTCCCACGTTCTAGTCAAACCGTTTAGATATGTCACTGAGTAGCAGTTTCTTCATATGTGGGATGGAGATAAAAATACTTCCCTTGACACATGTGGAGGAGAATAAAATGGAAAACATGTAAATTAACTACCCCAGTGCCTCATTGGTGATTCCAAGTGTTCACTATTATGTTACTATAATAACTATAATTACTATTGCATATGTAAAATACCTAACCACATAGAAAACTTCCTGAAATAACACTCCCTCAGTGAAAGCAAATGCCATTTTTTCCCCACATATACTTATTTTAAATAAGCCTTCCTGATGGAAAAGATTCACAGTGATTGATTTTCAGGAACTCTGAATTTTAGCATGAAAGTGCTTCTGGACCACCGTAAACTTAATTTAAATATTTAAGGTTTACTGAGACTTAGAGTCACCTCCTCATTAATATCCCAAACATAATCCTACTGATTATACTTTCACTTCAGACCGAGTTTCCTTTTACTTACTTATTATGCACTTACTGTTTCTTTTGTCCCTTTAAACTTTTAGTTGTAACATTCAGGGGGGCATCTCTGTCTTCATACAACTTTGTAATTAGCTCTTAGCTCTCCCCTAATTGTTGCACCAGCACACTTCCTTCTCTCCTCCAAAGACACCCTAACTCTTTCCCCTATGGTGTGTTTCTTCACCACAAGCTAAATGTACCAGTATCGCCTCCACTAGGGGTAGGAAAACTGCTCTGACCTCATGCTCTTACTCTTTTCTCTGCCTAGTGGCTGATGTCACAAACTCTGGGCTTTTGGTTCTCCAAACCTTGGTCCTTCATAACCAAAGCCAGATTTTGGAATCCCAAAAGAACTTTTCTGGCTCTAGAAAAGCAGAAGCATACAAAACATTGCTTTAAAAACTCTTGCCTCTGTTTTAAAGGTATAAAATCTGTGTGTGTGGGTGGGGTACCTATGTATTATTCCTATATGAATGTATTCTAAATGGTATTTGTCGGGGCGCCTGGATGGCTCAGATGGTTAAGCATCTGCCTTTGGCCCAGGTCATGATCCCAGGGTCCTGGGATCGAGCCCCGCATCAGGCTCCTGGCTCAGTGGGGAGCTTGCTTCTCCCTCTCCCTCTGCCTCTCCCCTTGCTCATGCTCTCTCTCTCTTTGTATTTCTGTGTCTCAAATGAATAAATAAAATCTTCAAAAAAAAATGCTTTAAAAAAATAAATAAACGGTATTTGTCTGGGGGCGCCTGGGTGGCTTAGTTGGTTAAGTGTCCACCTTCGGCTCAGGTCATGATCTCAGGGTCTTGGGATCGAGCCCCACATTGAGTCCCACTTCGAGCTCCCTGCTCAGCGGGGAGTCTGCTTCTCTCTCTCCCTCTGCCCTGCTGCTCCCCTGCTTGTGCTCTCTCTCTGCCAAATAAATAAATAGTCTTAAAAAAAAAAAAATAAATAAATAAATAAATGGTATTTGTCTGCCATTAATATAATAACCTAAGTCTCTTTCATTACTGCAAGTATCCTATTCCTTTTCCTACCCTTTAACTTGTAGCCTATGTGTGTCCTTTTTTTTTTTTTAACATGGGGATTTTTTTTCCCGATATAGCTTGGTCTTGCTTTTTTATGTAATCTGACTATCTTTGCCTTTTAACTAAAATATTTTGATAATTAAAATTTAATGTAATTATACATGTATAAATTTATATTACCTTGCTATTTATTTTCTATTTGTCTCACCCATTCTTTCTCTTTTCCTCTTTTTCTGTCTTTGGATGAACTAGTATTTTTTATGATTCCATTTTGTCTGTTTCTTTTGTTATTTTCTTGATTGGTCTAGGGTTTATAGTGTACACCTCTAACAAAATATAGTCCACCTTCATGTGCTTTTATAGTATCAAAAGTGTATACGCAAACAGTGAATCACAGAACACTACATCAAAAACTAATGATGTAATGTATGGTGATTAACATAACATAATAAAATTTAAAAAAAAAAATCATGTCATCTGTGAAAAAAGACAGCTTTACTTCTTTCTAATAAAAAAAAAAGGTGTAGCATAAGAATTTCACATCAGTATATTTCCATTTCTCTTCTCCCGGCCTTTGTGATACTGTTATTATATATTTTAATGTTGCATATATTATAAACTCAAGAACACATTGCTATTATTTTCATTTATGCAATTACCTTTTAAAGAAATTTAAATAATAAAAAAAGTATTTAGCCATATAGTTATTTCCAATGCTTTTTACTCCTTTGTGTAGATCCACATTTCCACCTGGTATCATTTTCCTTCTGATTGGCAAGTGTGCTCGTTGTTTTATGTCTGACAGACTTTATTTTGTCTTCCTTTGTAAAATTTATTTTTGCTGGATATAGAATTCTATGTTGGCAGTGTATTTTTTTCTTTCAGTATTTTAAAGATATTGCTTCAATTTCTTCCTCCTTGTGCTGTTTCCAGTGAGAAATCTGTCATCTTTATCTCTGCTTTCTGTAAGCAGTATTTTTTTTTTCTTCAGGCTGCTTTTAAGATTCTCTAACACTCGGGGCACCTGGGTGGCCCTGTCAGTTGAACTTCCAACTCTTGGTTTTGGCTCAGGTCATGATCTCAGGGTCATGGGATCGAGCCCCATGTAGAGCTCCGCACTGAGGGCAAAGTCAACTTGAGATTCTCCCTCTCCCTTTGCCCCTCCCCCCTTTAAAATAAATAAATAAAATCTTAAAAAAAAGATTATCATTCATTTTGAGCAATTTGATTATGTACTTTGGTGTAATTTTCTTTATGTTTCTGTACTTAAGATTTATTGGGCTTCTTGGAAAACATGAATTTATGTATTTTATCAAATTTGGAAAATTTGCAGCCATTATTTCTCAAATGTTTTTTCTGCCTCCCTGTTCTCTTCTTTCTTCTGGGAATCACCTCTATGCATGTATTAGGCTTCCTGAAGTGGTCCAAAGTTCACTTTTACACTTTTATATGTTGTTTTCTTCTGAGTGTTTCATTTTGGAAAGTTTCTATAGCTATGACTTCAAGTTTTCTAATCCTTTCTCCTTCAAAGTCAAATCTGCTGTCAATTATACTCAGTGTATTTGTCATCTCAGAAGTTCTATTTGGGCCTTTTTATTATTTCTTCTGTGTCTCTAGTTAACTATTTTAACATAACTGTTTTTATATCCTCTTCTACTAAATCTAACATGTATGTCAGTTCTCAAGGTCAGTTTTGATTTTTTTTGTTTTCCCTTTTAAGGGTTATATTTTCTTGAATCTTTGCATGCCTCATCATCTTTAATTGGATGCCAGACATTTTGGATTTTACCTTGCTGGGTGCTGGATGTTTTTTTTTCTTACAAATATTCTTGAGTTTCATGCTGGTATGCAGTGTTACTCAGAAATAGTTTGATCTCTTTGTGCCTTGACTTTTAAGTTTGTTTGGCAGGACTAAAGCAGTATTTAGGGTGAATTATTCACCACTACTAAGGTATTATTTTTAATTATTATGTTAATAATTAAATTAATAATAAAATAATATATTAATTATGTTAATAATTATTACTAATTATTATTCACGCCACTAAGGCATAACCCATCTCCACACTCTGTCAAAGTCCTGTGAATTATGAGATTTTCTTGTCTGGCTGGTGGGAATAAGCACATTCCTGGCCCTGTGTGAGCACCATGTACTCTTTAATACTTTCATATGTTTCTGTCCTCTCTACGAACAGTTTCCCCGCGCATGTGCATCGATCAGTGTTCTGTGACTACCTCTAGAGACCTTTTAAGAGTTCTCTTGTGCAGCTCTTTCTTCTCCTATTCTCTGTCTTGTGAATGCTAAGTGATTTTATTTTGCCTTTTCCTAATGGCCAATGATGAACATATTTTCAAATGTTTGTTTTCCATCAGTATATCCTCTCTGTGAAATGTCTGTCTATACCTTTTGCCCATTTTTCTAATTAGATATTTGTTTTTTTAATGTTGACACTTAAGAATTCTTTATATATTATAGTTAAAAGAATTTTTTTTGTCATATATGTGACTTGCAAATATACTCTTTTGTCCTTTCATTCTTCTAACAGGATTTTACAGAGCAAAACTTTTTAATTTTACTGAGATCCAATTTATTGGAGTTCCCTTTTATGGATTGTGTGTTTGATAACAAGTCTAAAAACTCTTTGCCTAGTAATAGGTCCAAAGATTTTCTCTGGATTTTTTTTAGGAAATTTACTGTTTTTTATTGTACATTTAAGTTCATGATCCATTTTTTTTTTTTTTTAAGTAGGCTCCATGCCCAGGGTGGAGCCCAACATGGGGCTTGAACTCAGGACCGTGAGATCACGACCTGAGCTGAGATCAAGAGTCAGACCCTCAATTGACTGAGCCACCCAGGCACCTCCATGATCCATTCTGAGTTAATTTTTGTATAAGGTGTGAGGTTTATGTTGCAGTTCTGTTCTTTTTTTCTTATGGATGCCCACTTGCTCCAGCATAATTTGTTGAAAAGGCTCTTTCCTCCATTGAATTGTTTTTTCATCTTTGTCAAAAACCAATTGAACATATTATATGGATCTATTCTGAGTTCTCTGTTAGGTTGCATTGACCTCTATGTCTCTCTCTCCCAATACCACATTGTCTTCATTACTCTAGCTATATAGTAAGCCTCAGCTTCAGGGGGAGTCACTCTTCTCACTTTATTCCTCTTTCTCAAAGTTGTTTTGGCTATTGTAGAGCCTCTCTTTCAACATAAATTTACAAAAAACTTGCCTGTGACTACCAAAAACAAAAACAAAAAAACACTTGCTTAAGTTTTGATAGAAACTTTTAGTCTATCGACCAATAAAAGAAAATGAACATCTTGACTATGTTCAGTTTTCCAATGCATAAATATATCATTTACTACTTTTAATACTTTTTTCCACAGACATAAATTTAATCTATCAAATAAATATTATCATTGAAGTGCATTGTAGTTCAGTCATATAGATCCTCAATCCATTTTTCACCTTGTCTAAGAAAAATCTTCAGAAATGCCAACCTACCATTTTAGCATCTTGTTTAAAACCCATAAATGCATCTTTACTTTTGTCTCCATGAAAGAGTTCAAAAATCCTTAAAAATCTATGAACCCCTACCTGTATAAATAAATACATTAATTTTTTTTAGATCGATGGCATTATAATTTTTATGACCATTTTCTTGCCATACACAAATAGTGTTGAACACTGGAATTTTCTCTGAGGTGATTTTTGCTTTATTTTATCAAAAAACATTTCTTATGAGCAAGCTGGTATGGGAAAAATATACAGGATTACCCTTCATAATATGTCATCATATTATTCTACCTCTTTCTATCTTGAATACTCTACTAACATTCAGAAATCATATATCTTTGGTATAATTTAATAACACATATAACATAAATAGAAGTTCTAATCATAATTTATTACAGAAGACATAACAAAAATTTTACACTATTTCAACTCATTTTTAAAAGTTATTATAATAACATAATACTTTAGAAAAAATCTGACACATCCTTGAATATAATTTTTAATTTATGTAAAAATGTATTAATAGCTATTATATGTATTCGTGATATACATAGAGAAATTTAATGAAATGTGAAAAAAGGCAAAAAATAGCATAGGATTGGTAAAATAGATTTATTACATGGTTAGCTCTCATCGTTCTTAAGGAGAAGCTTTAGATGAAAAACATTTCATTGTTATTAAAGTTTTTTATGCATGCTTAGAATATTTTATTAGGTTCAAATTTAGTATGGTTGGTTAACAACTGTCAAAATATATGTTTTGATTAAAGAGAACGTTATTCATCATATTTTTGAAAGTCCAGTATTTTTCACATTATTCCAAAAAGATAAAGAACTACATTAATGGCTGCTTTTACATATAAATTACTTACAATTAGATTAGAGATGAAAAATACTTTCTATTGCTGAACACACACATACACGTGTGTGTGTGTATATGTGTGTATACACTTTAAGTACCTTCTAGTATATGCTATGTTAGGACATTCCATTGAAAAGGAATAAGGAACAGGATAGTTTGGGATGAAAATTCTTTAAAAATTTTCTAATTAAATTTTGTATAAAGTCTGTTGTGAGCACTGGCAGAAGAAAACATTGCCTCATGTTTCAAGCCCAACTATTGAGAAATGCAATGAGGCTAATATTAAATAGTTTGAAATTCACAAGCAGCAACATCCATCTTGCTGGAGTAAATAGGTTTCAGATCTAAACTTGAATTATGATTTGATTACAGTAATTTGGTTGCCCTCATCTTAAAATGGTGTTTTTTTCACAGAAATGAGGAATGATCTGTGCACCAGAAAGACATATACATATACATATACATATATACATATACAAAGAGATAGGATCACAAGAAGCAGTGGAGAGTAATTACACAAAATAATTGTGCTGATCATCTTTCCTCTTATGCCTTTACAGTATGAAATTAGCCTATAAATCTGACATATTTGGATTTTAACACTCTATTCCCTCCGAATCTTTATTTTATGTTATTTTAAATAAACTTAGTCACATGGGAAGTGTATATAGTGTAACAGCATACAGCTTGATGAGTTTTCAAAAATGAAACCATAATGTAACCAGCACGATAAAAAAACGAATTGATTATCTAAGCCCCCAAAACTCCTTCTATTGTCTTCAGCTACATCACCCAAGTGGACACACTCTCTGCACTCACAACAGCATATAATGTGTATAACATACGTGCACACTTTTGTACTATGTTTCATTCACTCAAATTCTATTTTTGAGATTTCTCCATGTCACCGCTTCCTGTCATTGTAGGTAAATGTGGTTTATTCATGGTTATTAGGGTACACTATTCCATTGAATGAATAGACAAGAATTCATACATTCTAATATATTTGAACATTGGAAATGATTCCAGGTTTGTGGCTTTCAAGAATACTACTGCTATGAGCTTTTGTATTCATGACTATTTGTGTATAGACCTGGTTCAAATCAATATTCAGTAATGGCAAGAGGAGGGGCCATACCTTTCATGAAGTCTTCATCAAATATATGTTTCTGTTTCATATGAGCTGGTTGTAGAAATTTCCTTTCAAGTTAAGGAAGTACCCTTCTATTCCTGATTCGTTAAAAGTTTTTTTGTGGGGGTTTTTTGGGGACAGTACACTGTAGAAGGTATACTGAATTTTGTCAACTATTTCTTCTGTTAACTATCAAGTTGATTGAGTGAGTTTTGTCCTTTTTTAAAATGTGGTGAATTGTATGGGTTATTTTTTCTAATGTTAAACCAAACTTTCAATCCTAAAATAAACCTTAGTTTGTCACTTTTTCATATGTGTATGTGTGTATATACACATATGTAGTAAATTTTAATTAAGCATTCATATAGTGTGTATAAATACATATACATACACTTATAGGCTTCAAATATATACATACATATATATTTCTAAATTCTATTGATATTCTTTTGCTGAGATTTTTTTTGCATTTACTTTGCTCAGCAACATTTGTCAGTAATTTTCTTCTTTTAAATTCCTTTTTCAGGCTTAATTGACCCCAGAAACTTAGAAAGTGTTCCTTCTTGTTTGTGTGACATTAAAAGTTATTTAAAGAGTCATATCATCATTCCATTTGCTTTAACTTTTTTCCAATTTCCATTACATTTCCTTCATTGACCTCTCAGTTATTTATTGGTATTTTGTTTCTTTTCTGAGCAATTGAGAATTTTCTGATTATCTCTTAGATAAATTTCACTATAATCAGAGACCATGCCCTAAGTAATGTAAATCATTTTAATTTTAATGACAGTGCATGGTTAACTTGGGGAAGTACTATATACGCTCTTGAAAAGAATCCACATACTATCTATATGTCTAAGAGGTTGAATTTCTTAATTATAATAAAGTCTTCGATATATTTTCTCATTTTTGTCTGCTTATTGCAGTCTTCTATTAAGGTTATGCGTTTGTCTGTCACTTTTTGTTTGTTTTCTGTCAACTTTTATTCTTCATATTTTGAACCTGTGTTATAAGTATATAACAATTTAAGTCCTTCTTGTCTTGTGTCTATTTTGTCGGGTGTTTGGCTTTCTTCTGATTAGTGTTTGCATGCTTTGCTGCTTTCCATCCTCTAAGAATCACTCTGTGTTCTTACATTCAATAGCTATCTCTTATAAGCAGGATATAGCTGCTTAGGAAGTCTGGCAATCTAAGTCTTTTACTTTTGGTTCAGTTACATAAAACATACATATTGATGTGTTTGGGTTTTTAAATACATTGAAAATTTTGTAGCTTTTAATTCACTTTGTCTTATGATTTTATCTCTTTTCTTGCCTTCTATGTGTAAATCAAAAATTTTTATTACTTAGATTTATCTTGCTAGCTTTCTAAGTTATTTATCTTTTACTTCCTGTTTAGTGGTCACTACAGATTTTAAAAATATTTTTTTATTTGACACTTCATAGTCTAATACAATTATTTAATTTCATTTTTTCTTTTCTTTTTTAAAGTTCTATTTATTTATTTGAGAGACAGAGAGTGAGCGAACAAGCAAGAGAACACAAGCAGGAGGAGCGGCAGGCAGAGGGAGAAGCAGGCTCCCTGGTGAGCAAGGAGGCTGATGTGGGGCTCGATTCCAGGACCCTGGGATCATTACCTGAGTCAAAGGCAACTGCTTAACCAACTGAGCCACCTAGGTGCCATTTTTTCACTACCTTAGTAATAATACTAGACTCTAGGAAACTTCAACTTCATTTACCATTTTTATCTTATTTCATGGAGATTTAAAATTCATAAAACAGGGGTGCCTGGGTGTCTCAGTCATTCAGCATCTGCCTTCGGCTCAGGTCATGATCTCAGGGTCCTGGGATCGAGCCCCACATCGGGCTCCCTGCTCCGCGGGAAGCCTGCTTCTCCTTTTCCCACTCCTCCTGCTTGTGTTCCCTCTCTCGCTGTCTCTCTCTCTGTCAAATAAATAAATAAAACCTTTTAAAAAATAAAAATAAAAAATAAAATTCATAAAACATTATGTTGTTTTGTAAATTGGTATTCAATCAATATTCATTTGTATTTGCCCTTATATGTGCCCTTTCTGGGGGCTCTTACTCCTTGCAAAGCTCTGTTTTCTGCTGGAAAGTTCTTTTGCCGAAACAACTTCACTTAGTACTTCTTTTGTTACAGATTAGCTAGTGACAATTTGACTCAATTTTTGTTTTTCTAAACTTGTGAACTATCCCTCAGTTTTTAATTGTCCAAAAACACTATTTCACCTTGCTTTTGAAAAATATTTCCACTGCATATAGATGATTGCTAGGGTGAAAGCTAATTCCTTTCAGCACTTTGGAGATTTAATTCAATTTCCTCTGGCTCTCATCACACCCATGGAAAGGTCAGCCATCAGCTTCCTTGTTGCTGCTTTGAAGGAAACGTGATTTTGTTTCTCTGCCTGCTTTTATTTTTTGTTATTTTTGATTTTCAGTGCTCGTATTGGGATGTACCTAGGTATAGTGATCATTATATTCATATTGAGTATTTCAGTACTTCTTGAATGTGTTTTAACTAATTTTTCCAATAATGAAGTATTCTAATTTTGTTCGAATCCTAACAGTTCTGATATTGATTTTGCCCTGGATTCTATGCCCTCTACATCTGGACTTCACCAACAGTAATGCTTCTAAGTCTATTTCTATGACACTTTTTTTTTCAATGTTCATAATTTTCCCCTATGCAAATGTTCAACTATTTTCTATTGTCATATCATTTAGTTCTATAATCTTATACTGTATCTAATCTAGTGTTAGACACTTCTAGTCACTTTACTTAAATCTATCTATTATCTATCTATATATGTATATCTGCATTTACATAGATGTTCATTTATATTTTCTGTTTCCTTTGGCTTTTGTTCTTATGATCCTGTTTTTTGACATGTTTTTTAACCTATGATTAAATTCCAGACACTGTGTTTCTAAAATACTACAGAGGCTTCTACACTATTTTCATGTGTTATTTTCTGTATCTAGAAAAGTTCTCTCCCTCATTTCACAGTTCAGATAAAGAAGTGGCTGATCATCTTCATCTTACCAAAGATTATGATAAATCAAAACTGGGCTGAAGTTCTAGTAAGGCTCAATCCACCTCTGATTTATACTGCTTCCCAGGTTCCTGTTTTGTTTTTGTTTTTGCTTTTGCTTTTAACTAAAAATAGTATGTATTCCATGGGTTTTTCCTGTATCAGTAAAAACTTCTAATCTCTATCCTCATGAGAATGGTAACACTCTCTTACGTTCTTCAAAATTTTTCTGCAAAGCTTTTGACCTGCACTCCATGCAGCCTCAGCATTTGGCAAATGTACTGTGAAGGAAAATTAGTATGCATATGAGTCTCTAAATTTCCATCCATAATTCTTCTCTTTTCCCCATCCTTTCTCAGTAACCCTCCTCTGGACTTTGCAGTAGACTTCCAGCTGCCCCAAATGCCCGGGGCTTTTAAGGGTTCAGAAAGCCATCTTTTATCTTTATATCTTTATGAGTTTTTCTCCCTCCAGAATCCTCTCTAGTTCTTTTTATTCCAGCAACTGTCTATTTCCTTCAAACAGATTTGTTTTCTGTATTTTATCTGTTAAATGTATTTTATTCATTTTTATTTTATTTATTTAATTACATGTATTTGGTTTATGTTTATCTATATTAGATGAGGATGCTGCCCCACCGAGAACTACTCTATCCCCATCAGAGCTGAAGATCCTTACCATAGAAATTACAAATGCATGTGTAACAATGTATAAAGTTAATCATTTTCTTGCATCTTCTCCTGGAAAGGCATGTTCTTTTCTAGAACATGTTTAGTTGTGTTTTGAACTTTCATTTCTTCAATTAATAGAATATCATTATTGTTTTACACTGTCGTTATTTGTCTAAACTCAACCACATTTACAATATATCTGATGCATGACTGTTACCTCTTGGACTTTCCTTCTGGGACTTAAACATTCATTATAACTAAGTAAGTTCTCTGCTGGGTAACTGCATGAGTTTCTAGGTGTTACTTTGTTCAAATTTGAAATCTAAATGAGAAATAGACAATTGTAAAAATTATCAATGAATGCAAGCTCCCAAAGTTAGTTTAGGAACAAAAATAAGTCATGTTCAAAGTTAGATATGGCATTATTTGTGTCTTTGGTCCGAGAGCTTCAGTGTTAGTTTGTAACTCTGAGACTCCAACAATTTAAAAGTCTACTTTCTTCTCATCTTTTTGTGAAACCAAAACTAATGACACTGCTCTTTAAAGTGCAGCCAAATCCATGTTAATAGAGTGCAGATTATTATGGAAGCTATAATAATCACAAAGAAATTGATAATGACTTGAGTCAGTATCTGGCTTGTTAATTGTAAAAGCTTTTACTATAAAAAGAAATTATTTAACAACTGCACTTAACTAGTTATGAAGTTTTATTAGAAATAGAGATTAATGGTTCCTATGGTGTCTAGTACAGGATATAAAACATCATTGTGTTTAAAGTAAAACTGTGATATTCAGATGTTGATAATCTATAACCAGGTAAAGATTTGGAAACCATAATGTTTCACTTTTCTTTCATGTTTCATATATTTAAATTATTTTATTGACAAGAATATAGTGAAAAAAGCTTTGTGACTAATAGAACTGAATATTTAAATATTATCTTCTCCAACAGATAAGATTTACTAAAAGAAATCATATCTCAGTTTTGCCAGCTCAAACCTTTTAGAATCCTCCTTAATATAGAATAAATTTGATACTTTTCTATTACATATAAAGCTTAAAATTTGAAGTCTCTCAGGACAAGCAATTTACAGAGGAAACTTCTCCCTTTAGTGTAGCTTTCTAATATTAGACCCATATTCCAATAAAGAAAAGTAAGTGAGGACATAAGAAACATGTGTGGACTGGTTTTTGTTTGCTCTCTAGTACATGAAGTCCTTTAGATATAGTCTCTGATTCAATGCCTCCAATTCTATGAAATAGATATTGTTATTTTTATTTTCAAGATGTGACAGCTGCAACAAAGAAAGGTAACGTGCAGCTAGTAAGTGTGAAGCTCTAATTTGAAAAGAGGTGTGTCTAAATTTTTCCACCCACGAAGCATTAAATGTGAAAGTAACAGAGACAAATAGAAGGTGGAAAGTTTCAAAGAACACAAAGAGAATGAGGGCCTCAAAACAGCTTCATTATCTTCACAACCCTCTGGTGAGGTAGGTCTCTAGATCCCAGAAATCCAATGATCATTTGTTTATTTTTTCATTTTTTTTCTTTCAGTTTTTATATATATGGTCCATTTTACTTAGAAGCATCCATTGGGAATGAAGTAAGAGAAGTGGAGTGGAGAAGAAAGAGAAAAACAGAAACACACGGAGAGGAGAGGGAGTGTGTGTGTGCTTTGGGTATATTTGGTGGAGTTTATATAACTACAATATTTACTGTCACCCCAATAAACACCAAAAATTAAGTAGTCCTTCTCAGGTACTTTGCATCCTGTAACTAGATGAGCTCCAATAGGTTGACACAGGAAGGCAATATAGAAAACATTTCAGGCTGAGGTAAGGATTATTGACTTTATTTTAAGTGATGGCTAATTTACATTTTGCTTCTATGAAACCTTTTGTGATCTACACAAGGAAAAAACAATAAAGAGAAGAAAAGAGGACATAAAGAAAATGGACAAAAGGGGAAAAAAAGAATAGGAAATTATAGGAAAAAAGAAAGGAAACCAAAAGTAGACAAAACTTACAATCCCAAGGCATTTTTATGTCACTAGTATGTCATGGACAAAGAGCAAACTTCTCCCTTTCACTCTGTTTTATATGAAATTTTCTAGCTGAAACTACTGAGTTATTTGTGATAATGGATGATGGAGAGTTTGCCTCATCAGAGCATGATTAAATCAGTCTCCAAAATAACATAAAAGAAACAGGAGATAATATTATAAAGTTGGAATTCATGTTTTGAGAGTGAAAAAGACGTTTTGGATGAAATCAGAAAGGTTAGTCAGGGCTGGGGACTTCTGTAATATTTAGAACTTCAGGGAGATTAGCAAAGGTAGGTGGATTTGTAACATATTTGACTCTGTGACATGCTACATACATTCTTCTATTTCAGAACTTACTTGCCAACTCATTTAAGAAATTTTAGTAAAGATATGAATTGCTCTTCAGTGTTCTGTAGACTCCAAATTGATGACTATTTTGAATGTAACTTGGTGCTGAAATGAATCTCAAGACGGCTTACCCCCTACCCCAGCGGCAGAGATGTTACCGCAGTTTTATGTGTTTCCACTGAATGAATTATCTGATACCAGGTGTCAGATGTCATGGTGCCTCTTTTCTCAGTCCTTCCTCTTCTATACCGTGGGTGACACAATTCCTTCTTGCAGGCTCAGGTGTATCTACGGGTAGCCCCAACCATGACCTCAGTCAGTAGGGATTTAAGAGACTGCCAAGGGTTTCTTATTACCATGTAGGAAAACCACACATGCATGGAATCTGTTCTTTATCTAAAATTTGCAGTTGCTTATGTAACTCACTATGTCCTCCTTCTTGTGCAGCTAATGACCTTTATGTCAAGGTGCTCCTCTAAGGAACTGGTGAAACTGTTAGGTCCTAGTATGTGTGAAACCATAAACTAGAAAACATATATACAATAGCTACCACAAAAACACTTTTTGCAAATAGTACATACATAAGATTTTAATTAAAACCTAGTGGATGTATAGATTAAATGAGTTCTAGGGCATCTGTTCTATTTTTAATTCCAAGCTCTCAATTTTTAAAGAAATATATATTCCACTAATAATAAAACCACTCTTATTTCAAGACTACAGTTAAATTATTGGTTGATACAGTTTATTTTGTGGCAACCACACTAGGTGTTCATCTCTTTTATGGTTGTGTTCAGTGAGTACTTTTATAAAAAGTATTTCACTTGATCTAAGAGTCTTATAACTTTAATTTTACTATATAAGTATTTGGTCCCTGTTTCAGTTTGAAAAGGTGAAAGAACATTGTTTGGTGCCTAGGAAGGGAAAAGTTTTACTTTAAATACCAGGGAATTATTCTTCCCAAGCTGAGACAGCCACCCATGTACCCATAGCTTGTCATCCTCACTTGTCATAGCAGTGGGTCTTTTCTCTTATGTGCTTCCTAATTTCCATATAAGACCCGTATATCATGGGATGATTCTAGTAGCAGCAGCTAACACATTCTGCACGCTTCCTGGTAACTCAACAGTAGCAAAGAAGGAACCTAGAATTCTTTGTTTGGCTTTCTGTATGGATATATCCAAAATGAAACTATCTTTTCAAGGAGCTTCCTTGCAAACACCATCATCACCTTTAACTACATATAATACAATTATCTGTTCCCCAGTATAGCATTATACAACTACAGAGTGAGGAAGAAAGGATTTTATCAATATTTAAAACTGCTGAAAAACAGCTGATTCTGGTACCCCAACTAAAGCCAAGAATAAAGAATATGACAACCAAAATATTAAAATTCCTTACTCTCATAGGGCTGGTTATGTCATTCAAAACATACCCTCATTACTGCCCTCCTTAGTGCCCAGAACTCCTGTGAGATATAGGAAAAAAATCTCATAAAAATGGTGACTTTTCCAATGTGAAAAACTTCTAAAGACCAGCTGTCCAATATTGTGCTTTTAGTTAATAATACTGTACCGTACACTTAAAAATTTTTTTTAAAAGATTGGGGCACCTGGGTGGCTCAGTTTGTTAAGCATCCCACTCTTGATTTCAGCACAGGTCATGATCTCAGGGTTGTGAGATTGAGCCCAGTATGGGGTTCCACACTGGACATGGAGCTGGCTTAAGGTTTTCTCTCTTCTCCCTCTGCCCCTACCCACCCCCCACTTGCCACACACACATTCTCTGTCAACAACAACAACAAAAAAAAACAAAACTAAAAATGCTTAAAATGTATTAAAAGTGCTTAAATGTACAGTTGCAAAGGTAAGAAAGTGTCATGTGGAAAATTATGTTCATACAAAGGTAGCTTCCAAGTACAAGTATGCTACCAGACAAACTACTCCAGAGATTAGGGAACAGAAAGGCTCACAGAACAAATTGAATGACTTGAGTTAATTTAGGACACACAGCACAAAGCAAAGTGAAAGAGATGGGTGCTTAACTGGCCAAGGATATAATGCAATTAAATTGAAAGGATACTACCTGATTCTTGGGGTTTGCAGTGTTTGTGGTATGATGATGGTATGAACACGAGGACAAAAACTGAGGTTTGAATGTTCCTTGCAAGGGCAGAGGACTCATGGGGCCATGACAGCAGTCATCAAATGTTGGCTGAATTAAGACTGCAAGAATACTGAATGTCTCATGTATATTTAGTAGGTCATGAATATTTAGTGCCCCTGGTGCCTCATGTATATTTAGTGCCTTGTGAATATTAGTTAGGTATTTCTGCTTTCTCCCATCCCTTTCTATATTCACAGATATATGATCCACTTTATCTTTCTAACATGCACCACAGTTTAACACGTAGGCAATTCTATTCATTTTCCTTTCTTCCGTAACAGAATAAATTTTCTCAAATATAGAAAAAGGAATTTTGCCATATGAAAAAATCTCCTAAGAACCAAATGCAGAAGATGCTGAAAAACCAAAGAAATAATGGATAAGCAAAGGTACTATCATACCTTCGACAGTACTGGAGATGGTAGAAGTTGAAAGAATTTCCTAGAAAGTAATTTGGCAAGAGGTATCAAAAATCTTAAAACATTACAATTATTTGACATTTTTCCTATTCTAGAATGTTATTTATATAAGAATCCTATGAAAAAATATGTGTATAATAACACATATAGCAGCAGTATATATTATAACAAAATTGAAAAAACATAAATATATAACCACAGAACATTCATTAAATAAGTGTCATACCTATAAAATAAAATGACCAAAAGAAGGTGATTATATGAAAAAAGTATTGTCACATTCATGGTTAAAATCATGAATTAAAATTTTATAATTCACTTTGTGGCATTTTTTTAAATGTATAAAACTGAAATAAATAATATTTATGCTAAGTATGCACATCTATAAAATTAGCAATATATATTAATCGAATAACTAGCTGAATACTTTAAAATTTCCTACTGGTCCCATTAAATAAAAACAGTTTGTAAAATGAACCTTGAAATACTTTCCTGGCAAAAAGATATAAATATTATTTCAAAAGATTGAATTTTATATGTGTACCTCTTCGTATCTTGAAGAAATTAAAGAAGTATAAATTCCCTATGTATTATTTCTCTTTCCTTCCAATTTCATTAGAAATTTAAAAATAAGAAAAAAAGAAATTTAAAACCTCCAAGTAGTGCATTTAGTCCTTAAAATATGCCAGTGAAATAAAAAGTATCCCAGAGGGAGTAAGAGCTCTTACCAAAAAGTCAGCTTGGATGAGGCATTGAAGTAAATGTGATCTTTATTTTTTTTAATCTTTATATTTTTAAAAATTAGAAGCACAATGAATAAAATGCTGCCCATAATTCAGACCCAGGTCAGAACAATGGGTCTATCAAAACAATGGGTCTTATGGAAAAAAAGAAAACACTTTCTTCATAGTTTTAAGTATATATCCACTCAAAAACATATTCTTGAAATTTCAAAAACATTTTGCATAAATTTACCTTTTGTAATCAAGTGGAATATAGCTATGTATAATGGACAAGAAAATCAGAATTTATTTCTCCTTTTCACATAAAGACATAACTGAAATAATTTAAACATTAAAAGAAAACATGGTAGAAATGTAAACTACCTTACATTATGATATAGTTTTTTTTTGTCTCCCAGTGTCTTTTTTTAATTTTCTATTGTTATGTTAATCACCATACATTACATCATTAGTTTTAGATGTAGTGTTCCATGATTCACTGTTTGTGCATAACACCCAGTGCTCCATGCAGAACATGCCCTCTTTAATACCCATCACCAGGCTAACCCATTCTCCCACCCCCTTCCCCTCTAGAACCCTCAGTTTGTTTTTCAGAGTCCATAGTCTCATGGTTCGTCTCCCCCTCCGATTTCCCCGCCTTCATTCTTCCCCTCCTGCTATCTTCTTCTTCTTTTTCTTTTCTTAACATATATTGCATTATTTGTTTATGTACTAAGTCTACACAGTGCCATGCACATAGATAGAAAAAAACAGATTTTTCATGCACGGGCTCTTAATACATATTGACAAATTAATTTCCTGTGAAGTTTAATAAATGTGTATACTACCAATAAGATACCTAGGAATAAATCTAACCCCTCAACTCTATGGTCAACTAATCTTCGACAAAGCAGGAAAGAATGTCCCATGGAAAAAAGACAGTCTCTTCAACAAATGGTGTTGGGAAAATTGGACAGCCACGTGCAGAAGAAGGAAACTGGACCATTTCCTAACACCACACACAAAAATAGACTCCAAATGGTTAAAAGACCTCAATGTGAGACAGGAGTCCATCAAAATCCTAAAGGAGAACACAGGCAGCAACCTCTTCGACCTCAGCCGCAGCAACTTCTTCCTAGAAACATCGCCAAAGGCAAGGGAAGCAAGGGCAAAAATGAACTATTGGGACCTCATCAAGATAAAAAGCTTTTGCACAGCAAAAGAAACAGTCAACAAAACCAAAAGACAACCAACAGAATGGGAGAAGATATTTGCAAATGACATATCAGATAAAGGGCTAGTATCCAAAATCTATAAGGAACTTATCAAACTCAACACCCAAAGAACAAAGAATCTCATCAAGAAATGGACAGAAGACATGAACAGACATTTTTCCAAAGAAGACATCCAAATGGCCAACAGACACATGAAAAAGTGCTCAACATCACTCGGCATCAGGGAAATCCAAATCAAACCTCAATGAGATACCACCTTACACGAGTCAGAATGGCTAAAATTCACAAGTCAGGAAAGGACAGATGTTGGCGGGGATGCGGAGAAAGGGGAACCCTCCTACACTGTTGGTGGGAATGCAAGCTGGTGCAACCACTCTGGAAAACAGTATGGAGGTTCCTCAAAAAGTTGAAAATAGAGCTACCATACGACCCAGCAACTGCACTACTGGGTATTTACCCCAAAGATACAAATGTAGGGATCTGAAGGGGATGTGCACCCCGATGTTTATAGCAGCAATGTCCACAATAGCCAAACTATGGAAAAAGCCAAGATGTCCATCAAGAGATGAATGGATAAAGAAGATGTGGTATATATATATATATGTATATATATATATATATACAATGGAATATTATGCAGCCATCAAAAGGAATGAGATCTTGCCATTTGCAACGACGTGGGTGGAACTAGATAGAGGGTATTATGCTGAGCGAAATAAGTCAATCAGAGAAAGACATGTATCATATGATCTCACTGATATGAGGAATTCTTAATCTCAGGAAACAAACTGAGGGTTGCTGGAGTGGTAGGGGGTGGGAGGAATGGGGTGGCTGGGTGATAGACATTGGGGAGAGTATGTGCTATGGTGAGCACTGTGAACCTGTACCTCTGAAACAAATAATACATTATATGTTAAAAAAAAAAAAAGAAGAAGAAGATAGCAGGAGCGGAAAAATGAAGGGGGGGAAATCGGAGGGGAAGACAAACCATGAGAGACTATGGACTCTGAGAAAAAAGCTGAGGGTTCTAGAGGGGAGGGGGGGAGGGGGATGGGTTAGCCTGGTGATGGGTATTAAAGAGGGTATTGAATGGAGCACTGGGTGTTATACGCAAACAAAGAATCATGGAACACTACATCAAAAACTAATGATGTAATGTACAGTGATTAACATAACATAGTAAAATTTTTTAAAAAATGTGTATGCTACCAGCAAGGTGCAAAAATGCCAAGCTTGCTATCCTAGTTTTGGCACTGAATATTATTCTCATCTTAACACTTACCAATATGATAGATGAGGCCAAATCTTTCAGTATTTTTATTTTAATTTTTTGGTTTCTAGAAAGTTGAATAATTTTTGATCTGTTCATTGGTTATTTATATTTTCTTCTTTGTGGCTTTTACTCATTTTATATGGAGTAACTGCTGGTTTTAATTTCCTTTGATTTATGAGACAAGATATTGAAGATATTACACTTAATATATCCAAAGAAATATGCTCTGGAGCGTCACAAATTTCATTTAATTCATACCACAAATCAAATATTTAAATTTTTATTACATTCCTACACATCTTTAACTGAATTTCTTTTGCAGCTCTAGACTTTGTTTTTAATACATATATGAGAAAGAATACTTTTTTTTTATTTGAGAGGGAGAGGGTGGGGAGAGGGAGAGGGAGAGAGAGAGAGAGAGAATCTTAAGCAGCTCCATGCCCAGCAGGGAGCCCAACACAGGGCTTAATCTCACAACCCTGAGATCATGACCTGAGCCAAAATCAAGAGTTGGAGGCTTAACTGACTGAGTCACCCAGGTGCTCCAGAAAGGATACTTTCTTTCTTTTATTTTTTCAGGTTTATTTATTTTAGAGAGAGAGCATGTGTATGCAAGTGGGGAGAGGGGTAGAGGGAGAGGGAGAGAGAGAAACTTGAGCAGACTCCCTGCTGAATGTGGAGCCAGACCCAGGACTCGACCTCACGACCCTGAGACCATGACCCCAGTCGAAACCAAGAGTTGGTTGTTCAACTGACTGAGCCACTCAGGCACCCCGAAAGAATACTTTCTGATCGGCTTCTGTGCAAAGGTAGACCTATTATAATGTCTTTTGTTATATTTTTCAATATTTCTAAGGATATAGTAAACTTTAAATTAGAGGAATTTGTTACAATTACATGCTTTGATAGTTAAAGTATATTTACATGGTACTTCCAATGCTTCTGTAAAGAGTGTCAATTTATCTATCTCTTTACTAAGACTTACTCAATTACCCAAGATGGTACAGTCCATTTTGCAAATCTCCTGAAATAACAATAACAAATGCAGAAAAAAGAGTGGGGCACTTTAATATCAAGCACTGTCTTACCACAGTAGGTTATCAGGGCCAACTGAAAATTTCTGTATCTGCTCTATACATGGTATTACTCTATACTTGAATAATCCTGAAATTTAATCCCTTCAATAAATGGTTTTTGAGTGCTTATTACGTTCTTAAACTGTGCATGTTAATGTTCTCCACTATTACGGACTTCACATTATTATGGACAAAAATACATATATTAAAGATTAATTTTTCTGCGTTTATATTTATAAAAACCTGAGTACATCCACGATGGAGTACACACCAGCATGATGAACAAAGAATATTTCATGTGCTAAGAGACAGTTATAAAATACCTCAAGTGCTATGTAGGAAAAAAATAACCACTAATACTGCAGGGAATGAGAAAGAAAAAACAGGAGCCTATTTTACTAGAGTATGTTGGAAATGTTTATGGAGGAAGAGGAAATTGAGGGGAGTTATTAGGTGATGATGTTCCTCTGCTAACAAAGGACATGATTAATCCTGAGAATATTGTCTCCAATAATTGTAAGAAAATCATATCATCGAGTTCATATCAGGATACCAAAATGAAATAAGGCTTAACCCACAATTTAAAATCAGGATTATAAAAATTCCACTCTCTGAAATTAAATGCAAAAATAAATAACTATAGATTCGATCGGTGATCTGAACAAATCTTCCCGGAGGTGTAAACATGAGATCATTTCTGGATAGCAGATGACAAAGAGGGCAGCCTAGTCTTCATCATGATTCCTTAGTGCATCGCCAAAATGAAGATACTGTAACATTTTTCAAAAAATAATACGTGTGGGGCACCTGGGTGGCTCAGTTGGTTAAGCGTGACTCTTGGTTTCAGCTCAGGTCATGATCTCAGATTTGTGAGATCGAGCCCCATGTGGGGCTCCTCATGAGGCATGGAGCCTACTTAAAGATTCTCTCTCCCTCTCCCTCTGCCCCTCCCTACCCCCCTCCAAAAAAAAAAAAAAAAAGTGTTATTGTAAGTTTTTGCAACAAATGAAGAATACTGCAGAAAAAAAGAGATGAAATCTTCACTGAAACAGTCATTTTAAATCCAGTTAGAAGTTTTATCCTTATATGGAATATGACACTTAGGACAACCAGACAAGGCAACATTCTATAAGTGACTTTTTTCCCACTCATTGTGTACTCACCGTGAACACTGGAATCGTGACTGAAATTATGGGCTTCCTGAGAGCAAATATGTTTATGCGCACATACGCCTTACAATAATACTGTAGATGCTCCTGGATTCCATGTTAACACTCTTGGCTGGTTTTCTTCCTGCCTTTTAAAACTCATTAGTCTCCTTAGAGCAGGGTGGCTTTATGTCCTGGCCAGCCTGGGTCAGAACCCATTAATGCCCATCACCTCACTGTATTTATTACTAGTGTCACTCTCTGAAAGACCCAGTTTGGAGAAGATATTCTGTGGTAACACTCTTAGTTACTTCTTCCTCTGCTGGTTAGTGCTTCTAAGGTTTCTTGTGGTATGCCTTCTTTTCTTACTATATTCAAGCCTCTGGGCATTAGCATTCCTTCTTAAGATTATGAGTTTCTTCAATGTGCATCTGACTCTTTAAACTACAGTCTTACAGAGATTTGTATCCTGAACTCCAAAATGTTGTATTCATCTGCCTATTGGACATGCCTGCATGGATGTTCCAGAGGCATCATAAACTCAAAACCCAAAACCGCATATATTCTCTTTCTTCCTACTGTACTCACCTATGTCAGTGGAAAGCATCACAATCCACCTCAAATTCCGGGCCTCCTCTCGGGCCTCCCTATCTCTTTTGTCATATAAGCAACCATCGATCCTGTCAATTCTACCTCCTCTGTAGCTCCCTAATCTGCTGTTTCACTTTTTTTTTTTTTAAAGGTTTTTTATTTGAGAGAGAGAGAGAGAGCACAAGTAGGTGGGTGGGGCAGCGGGAGAGGGAGAAGCAGGCTCCCTGATGAGTGTGGAACCCAATGAGGGGCTTGATCCCAGGACCCTGAGATCATGACCTGAGCCGAAGGCAGAGACGGCCCTGTTTCACTTTTTAGATAGTAACACAGCAGTTAGAAATATGGGCAGCTGAGTCAGAGAGGTATGGATCAGAATCCTTGTCTTACCACTTACTAATTATATTAAGTACTTAATTACTGAGTTGAGGTTTTCTCTTTTGTCTGTATAAGGATAGTAAAGTAATAGTTCCCATCTACCTTGTAGGGTAGTTTTAAAATTTAAGTGAGAAAATGCTTAGAAAGCACTTTTATGGCACATAATTTTTCAGTAAATGCTAACTATGCCTTTTAATATTGTTTTAATGATTATGACTGCAACCCACTACCATCTCGGGACTAGATCACTGCAACCACTTCCTGACTGTGGTTTCCCAGATTTCATTCTTTTCTTTGCATTGCCCTTCTTTACCCTGCAGGTAGAATAATATTTTTTTTTTTTTTAAAGATTTTATTTATTTGACAGAGAGAGACACAGCGAGAGAGGAAACACAAGCAGGGGGAGTGGGAAAGGGAGAAGCAGGCTTCCCGTGGAGCAGGGAGCCCGATGCGGGGCTCGATCCCAGGGCCCTGGGATCATGACCTGAGCCGAAGGCAGACGCTTAATGACTGAGCCACCCAGGCGCCCCTAAGTAGACACATGTGTGCACATCCTTCTCCTGCTCAGTGGCTACCCACCATGTTCAGCAAAAATACCAAACCCCTTATCGTGATGCCTCGGCCATTTCTGACCTGTCTCCTGCTTACCATGCCAGCTTTCTTGGCCCCCCTCTTTAACATAAAGGTTCTTCAAGCTTGAGTGTGTCTAAGAAGTACTAAAAAATACATTAAAACTAATTCCTAGGATATGCCCACAGATTTTAATTTAGTAAATCCAGGGTGGGGCCCAGGACTCTGCATTTTGTTTTTATTTAATTTCCACTTAGTTAACTTGCAGAGTAATGTCAGCTTCAGGTGCACACACAGCGATTCACCACTTCCGTACACAGGATTCTGCATTTTGAATTAACTCCATCCCCTCACAGCTAAGCCCCTCCCTCCCAGGAGATTCTGCTGTAGGGAAAATAACCAGAAATCTTGGTTTATGTTGTATTAAACTCCAAATGCCTTCATCAGCATTTTTTGCCTAACTGCCTCTTATTTTTTACTCACGTTGGCAGTTAGTCTTTCAAGGAAGCAGTAAGCTGTTGAGTTTCTTTTATTATAATTCTATGCAGAAAAGCAAACTTCTGATACCAATTTAGTATCTTACACAGGTTTTTGTATTGAGAAGATAGTTCATTAACTAGAGTTACTACATTTCTCAGTCTATATTAATACATTGTTACCTTAATGTTTCCATTTCTCATGGGTTTGGTTGGTAAGCCTGAGCAAAACTTTTCTGATATCTGAATCCTACCAGGCAAAGCAATAAAAGTGACATAATTAATATTTACAAATGAAATGTAGCTCCTTAAATTGACTATATCTTGTGAAGTATCGCCTAGAAACAAAACAGAAAGGAAACATCTCTCTTAAGTTTGGCTTATTTTCAACATCTGGGATGAAATAGGACCCTTCCCTCTCCACATCCAGTGGCTTTGTAACTTGTATAAAAACAATGTCATTTCTGCTTACTGCACTACTCAGCCATTTAAGACAGAATTTATGAGAATAAATTTTACCGATTGTTATTTTTCCCCTTTACAAGAGTAATCTTTCCTGTGCACTTGATTTTATTTAAATTTTACTTTTTGATCTGTGTTCATTTTCCCTCAGGTCATAAGTAACTTGACAGCCAGATGTGTGTTTGTGTGTGTGCATGCACGCGGGTGTGTGTGGTGTGTGTGGTGTGTGTGTGTGTGTGCTAGAGAGAGGGAGAATTTGTATGTGTGATTTATTTTTTTTAAATGCTTCCCAGTAAAATCTCTAAGATTTTGCTTTTTTCCCCCCTACATTTGACAGATATAAACATGAAGATAAGAATCATGATAGGCTGTTGAATAGTTTATCTGTTTGTAGTTTAGCTTCAAATATATGACTCTAAAATTCAGAATAGATACATCACTTGGTGTAGTTCAGATAATTGATTCATAAGTCAGCTACATCAGGCAGGTTTTGATGGTATCTTTATAAATAGGCCAGAGCTTTCAAATGCCTGATGGTATCTCTCATGTTGACATGAAAGGCATTTAGGGGTTGGAATATGCTACCAGTACAACTTGTATTCTAGATACAGCTCATGAGGCCTATTAACTTCCTATCGTACAAGGAATAAAATATCACTGAAATGTAATAAATTTAATGGCGATACAAGAAATGCTTTTATAACTGTTTTAAAGGAGCAATGTGAGATAATGACTTTTATATTAGATATTTAGAAGTAAAAACACAAGCAATTTTAATGTTTAAAATAAAAACAAAAATAATAACAAAATAAAAGGATTAAAAAAGTCCAGAGACATAGCCACTGATGCATAATGCCAAGATGGTTTCTTATCCATTTGTGAATTAGATTGAGCCTGCCTTTGCAAAGTACATATATTCAGTCTGTCTTCATAATTCCAGATGCATGCACACATCTTTTATCTTAAAATTGGGTAAAGGATTAGGAGTTTTCATAGTGAGATATTTATCAAACAACTGTAAACATAAAAGATTCTGGGCTAGAAGTAGTATATGAAACATCATTTGCTAATTCTAAGCAGGTCCCCCGCACACTGTAAATTGCTTTATATTTTTCACAATTACTGGGGCTAAGCATTCTATTCCACACATCGTCTTCCCTCTGACTGCTGTCCTGTCCTGACTTCCCAGTCAGCTCTCAAATCCATACAGGATTCTTTCACTAGGCTTAAAATACTTTCTCTAGGTATTGCCCCCCCCCCCCCCCCCCGCCAAACACACACACACACACACACACACACACACACACTGTACCATAAAAATAGGCACCCAACCCCTATCATCCTAGGAGATATCTATATTCCTTTGAAGGAAATTAGAATGTGTCACTTCAAAATATGCCACTTTGGCATACTAATTATTTTTAATCCAGGCACTTAAGAAACAGGTGAAAGCAGGACAGTCAGGCCTTCCTTTTTCTGTCAAAGAAGTTCCTTAGCAAATATAATCTTAAAGTCCACAGCAGGAAACACACTGGGGAGAAACCCTTCCAGTGTCCCCAATGTGCAAAGTGTTATTTTCAGAAGGAGAAACTCTTGGAGCATAAAACCCGAAATTATATGAACAGCTGGGAATAGGTCTTCACGTTCTCCGTGTTCAGGACACCCACCGCTGGAGGATGGAGCTGTAGCTGCGCCTGGCGTCCCACACGAAGAAGAAAGATGCCCTACAAGTGTTCTTCCCACACCCCGCAGTTCACGGAGGAGGACTTGCAGAGCCCCACCATCAAGCTGCCCCGAGCTGCCAAACCCCACGTCTATCCCACTGCGCCAAGTGCTTCGGTCCCAAGGGAACTGCAGCTGCACGAGGCTTTTAAGCACCATGTGGAGAAGCTGTTTGTGCGCAAGGACTGGGGGCACCAGCCTGGAACAGAAATAGCCTGCAGATGCACATGAGGGCCAAGCACAGGAATGACACGCCGTCTGCCTGTGAATTCTGCAGCCACGCCTTTACCCAGGAGGCCGATCTCAGTCTGCACCTGCACACGCACTTGGGCAAGAAGACCTTGCAGGGCCCCCTCTGTGGTAAGACCGTCTGTGCCCAAGCCAACCCGGACAAGCGCAACCATACCCATTCGGCTGAGAGGCCCTTCGATGTGAGTTCTGCAAGCAGCCCTTCCCCTAAAAGGAGTCCTGCTGAAACACGTGGCCACCGGCCACCAGGAGAGTCAGCCCCGCTTCTGCCAGCAGCCGGGTGTACACGTCAGAAGACCCAAGGCGGTGCGGAAGTTCAAGGGCGCTGAGTGTGGCTGTAAGTTCACCTAGCAGGCAGGTGCCCCTGCGGAGGCGCGCGGAAATTCACGAACAGGTGGAGAACTACAGCCAGCGGCAGCACAAGCCCGAACCTAGTCACTGCAGACCCGCTAAAGATGGTGGTGGTGACACTCCAGCCGCTTGGAGAGCTGGAGCTGCACTCGGCCAAGGTCACCGTTAAGTCCCTGCCCAGGACGGCCTGGTCTCACAGTTCTCGGGTCAGAGACAGTGCGATGGTGGAAAGCTTTGCGAGCCCAGGCGGCAGGGGGCCCTCACTCATCACCCCTATTATCCCTGAGGACTGTGACACGGGGCCCCTCCACCCCACCACAGCCCGCAGGGCCCCAGCCCCCAGTAAACCACCTGGCTTTGGACTGGGGGGGGGGTGGGGAGGGGAGTGTTGTTGTTGTTGTTGTTGTTCCGTAAGTACTTCTCTGGTGATCTTCGCATCTTTGCTAAAAAGATCTGCTCGCAAAAATTCCATACCTAACCCTCATTTAAAATAGCCCGGAATCTTTCTCCCCCTGTCACTCCTGCAGCATACTGTCCTTTTTGGCAGACTTACTTTTCTCCTTAGTCCTTATGCATTCATCATTATCCAACATCCTGTTTAATTTACATATTTTATCATTGTGTCTTCCCACTAAAATATAAGCTTTATGAAGGTATGGAGTTTTATGTTTTGTTTGCTGCTCTATCTCCAAAGCTTAAAACAAAGCCTGGCCCGTAACAGATTATTGATCAACATTATTTTATTTGTTTTTAAAGTGAATATATGTGTAAGTTTCACACATACTAGGACCTAACAGTTCACTAGTTCCTTAGAAGAGTACCTTGACATAAAGGTCATTAGCTGCACAAGGAGGAAGACATAGTAAGTTACATAAGCAACTGCAATTTTTTTTTAAGATTTTATTTATTTTTTGAGAGAGAGAGACAAAGAGAGAGAGAGCGCGCGCACACAAGCGGGGGAAGGGGGAGGGAGAAACAGACTTCCCCGCTGAGCCAGGAGCCCCACAGGGGACTCGATTCCAGGACCCTGGGATCAGGACCTGAGCTGAAGGCAGATGCTTAACCGACTGAGCCACCAGATGCCCCAGCAACTGCAGATTTTAGATAAAGAACAGATGCTTCTGTGGCTCTCTCACATAGTAATACAGAACTCTTGTAGTCTCTTAAAATCTTATTTGACTGAGGTCATAGTTGGGGCTACCGTGGATATACCTGCAAGAAGGAATTGTGTCACCCACGGTATAGAAGAGGAAGGACTGAGAAAAGAGGCACCATGACATCTGACACCTGGTATCAAAGAATTCACTGTCAGTGGAAACACATACAACTGATGTAACATCTCTACTGCTGGTGATGAGCCTGCTCGAGGCCCATTTCAACACCGAGTTACTTCAAGAGTCACCAATTTGGAATCTACAAAACACTGAAAAGCGATTTGTATCTTTACTAAAATTGCTCACGTAAGTGCCTGCAGATAATATGCGTTCAAATTTCATTCAGTGAGTGTGTTAAGGGCTCCAACCATGTGCCAGGCACTGTGGTAAGTCCTGGGGAAACGGTGGTGAACAAGATGCACAAGTAATCCACTTTCTTGGAGCTTGAAGTCATATGACATGGGAGTATTCATCGCATAAAGATTGAATATTCTTTCTGCTGTTTATAATAATTGCATATTCTTGTTATTGTTTATAAAGTTACATTTATGTTTATGAAAAAAAATGGCAAAATGATTTCCAGATTGCTTGGAAAGGAGCACAAGGGAGTTTTCCAAAATGACAGAAAGGTTCTTAATCATGATTTGATGGCAGTTACACAGATGAATACATTTGTTAAAATTCATAGAACTGTGCACTTAAAATATAGGCATTTTATTATATGTATATTATCTTGATCAAAAATACAAAGTATATACTCTTTTTTTACCAAATTATAAATATAATATATGTTCTTGTGGAAAATTGGAAGGAGGAAATCCATCTGTAAAATAGAAAATTTATACGATTAATAAGCTTTGGGATTTGATTTAGATTAAAAAATATCTATAAGATCTTAATGAGGATAAACTGTGCTGAGGTTTTTATAATTCATATATAATCAATATAATCCAAAAATTTTGACTGTAAATCAGCCCAATAAACTCTTTCAATATTTGCAAATTTAAAATAATCTTTAGGGGCGCCTGGGTAGCTGAGTCGGTTCCAAGCGTCTGCCTTCCACTCAGGTCAGGATCCCAGGGTCCTGGGATGGAGCCCCACATCAGGCTTCCTGCTCAGTGCGGAGCCTGCTTCTCCTTCTCCCTCTGCCTGCTCCCCCTGCTTGTGCTCTCTTGCACGCTCTCTCTGTCAAATAAATAAAATCTTTAAAAATAATAATAATAATAATCTTTAATTGTCCTTTAATTACAAAAGTGATTAATGTTCATTTACAGGAAATTTGGAAAACACAAGGAGATAGTCATCCAAGAGCTAATAATCATTTGGTATATTCCTTTGCAGCCCTTTTTTTTGTGATACATTTAAACATAAATGAATTCATACTTACCTGTACTTTTGTATCCTGCTTTTATCTTTATTATCAAAACATAGGCATCTCCCCGTATAATTCAAAACCATTTGTAGAAATGATTTAACATGTGTATATAATTTTCAGTAGTATTGAGAGAGGGTATTGTGGTGGAGAGAGCTGTTTAGAGCTAGCTACATTTATTTGTGAATCCCAGCTCAGGCAATAACTGGCCTTTGACCTAGATTAATCTTTTTAATTCTGTTCAGGTGTGTAAAAGATGTAACTATCTAAGCATGTAAAATAAGATAACAATATCTTCTTTGCAGGGCACTTCATATATTCTTATAAAATATATTTAAGCCCTCTAGCACTGTTACATACCTAGCATATACTCAATAAATGATTATATAGTCCACATATCATAACTATTTTTATATCATAACTAGCTTAAACATATTGTTAGACAATAATATTGTTTAAATTTTTCTCTGCTCTAACAAAGTCTACTTGAAATAATTTGTTTTTCTGATTAATCATAGCCTAGATTTCTACAAGTATCATGTTAGTCATTGATAATAATATCACATACATCATTCTATGCATATAATTAGACCTACCACAATTTCTTTTATATTATAGCCTTCTAGTTCCTAAATTCTTAATTTCAATTATTCTCTATTAGAGTTGAAACTTCGATAATTTTTAAGTAACACTAATTGTGTATATTTTTTCAGAGCTCTTGCATATCTGAAAATATCTTTCGTCTTCACATTTTAACTAGAATTCAGCTGTCTTAACTAGAATTTTGCAAAAGTTGCCCTCAAAACTCTTTCGACTTTTTACTTTTCTTAACTAACTTCTGTTCATATAACTGCAAAGAAATTTAAGTCACGCTGAATTTTTTCAATTAATTTTTACATGCTTTTTCTTTCTGAGAGACTAGAATATGTATTTTTTCTTAAAACACACTGAATCATATTTGAGATTTAGAATTTTATCTCCTTGCACTACCAGGATAGGGATTATTGCTTCTGTGGGTTTCTGAGTTTATATTCCAGGAATATGTATTATTTATTATTATGACTATTATTTTAATTATATTCTTATCTCCACATCTATAATATTTATATTATGTGCTTTTTAATTCATTCATTTAGTTGTCCTTCATGTTCTTAAAAATCTTCTCTTGTTTTACATCAATGCCATTTAACTGATTTTCTGTAACTCCAATTAGACTCTTCGTTACCAAAAATGCAGATTTGAAGTCTGCTCTAGATTTTCTACTCTACTTCTTATTTTTAAAATTATTTTCAGATATATACTTTCCCCTTTCCAATTAATATTGCTATGTTTTTGTCTTAAGGAACATTTTCAAAAATCCATTATTTTTAATGCACATGTATGGTGGGGGGATTTATCTCTTTGTTTTATGTCTCTTGATCCCTATCAAAAGAAAGATGTTGTATGGTCTGGATTGCCAACATATGGTGCACCTGTCTTGTCTTTATCTTATCACCCTCTCAATCATTATTTTGGGAAGGGAATGGTGTACCTCTCTCAAGTCTCAACTCCAGAAGTCTGGCTATTGTGCCCATCTCAGCATAATTTCTCTGCATAATCAGGATTGATTTAGTTGGCTGTGGGAGGTGGTTCCCAAACTTGCCATCCTCATATGACAGGGAAGAGATGATATATAGTGAATAACAGGACACAAATTATTTTGTTTTGTTTTCCTTTTAAACAAATACTACACGCAAGTCATAGTAAATCAAATCTCAGAGCCTCTGCCCTAACATTTCCAACAACCAAATCTCTACTTCTGTGTTTGTCTTTACCCATGAGCACTGTACTGGCTAAGAAACAGTTAGCCATTTCCACTTTTCTTATTCTTCTAGCTGTGAATGTTTAAAGAAAGAGAAGGTATCGGTAGTGGGTCCTGAGTGATAGAAGTTAAGGGATGTGGCTTTCAGAAAACCACGCTCATGGAAGGGAAAGAAAGATGTTCAGTTTTCTGGTTGTGCAAAGCTGTATACAAGCTTTCTTAAGAAAAGGGCAATATGGGCGCCTGGGTGGCTCAGTCATTAAGCGTCTGCCTTCGGCTCAGGTCATGATCCCAGGGTGCTGGGATCGAGTCCCACATCGGGCTCCCTGCTCAGCGGGAAGCCTGCTTCTCCCTCTCCCACTCCCCCTGCTTGTGTTCCTGCTCTCGCTATCTCTGTCTCTGTCAAATAAATAAATAAAATCTTTAAAAAAAAAAAAAAAGAAAAGGGCAATATATTGTAGCTCTCTGTACCAGGCAAATTATGCATTTTCAGTCCAGAAGGTAGCACAAACATAAACTATGATTTTATTTCCCATTTCAATTCTCAGTTCACTTAGTGAAACACTGAGTTTCTGCTAACTGACTTCTGTTATATGAAATTTCAATGCTATTATAAACTGTCATTATTCAAATTAAAATTAGAGTTTTAATAGAAAATTGGGAAGTGGCAGATTCAGTCATCCTAACCAGTCAATGTTTCAGTGAAATCCTCATGATTAAAAAATATATGCCAATGTGTCTGAATTAAAGTTTTTTTTAATAGATATCACTTACTAGTGGTTCACTAAAGGTAAAATAAAATTACTAAAGCTATGTTGTTTTATATTTTCCTTATAGGAGAAATTCAATTTGCTTAAAGATATTTAATAAAAGAACATCGTTAATCAAATTCTGTGCTTATCTTCCATCGTTTTCCATCAACAATGTTTGGTGAGTGTCCTCTACTAGATAATTGACACAGCGGCAGGTGTTAAAGAAAAAGAAGCAATATAAGCATTTGCTGTTCTATTCCTGATTCTTAGAATACTGAGTGTCATAAACTAACATATTTATTTTAACAAGAGAAAATGTGGTAGGAGAAAATATATTTTTCCAAAATACCTTTTTTTCACTTTATATATAGTTTCTAAGTTACATGTTATTCACTGTTATAAAATAAGATACCCAAAGAACATATATTTTGTTTTTGGTACAAAATTCTCCTTTTGTGAACTTTTCTCCTAGATTCAATTTTCTAATACTTTATAGATGCCCACTAATTCTTCTTCGAATTCTGATGTTTGCTGAGACCAATGGGAACATTATCTCATAATATCTGTTATATTTCTCTTTCTTCTGAACTGTTCAATTTCATTTTTGTCTCGTGCCCACTTATTTTAACTATAATGCTAAACTGATGAGCAGCTATTCATTTTTTGTAGCTAAGAACCAAATTGTTCTAACACTTATACATATCCAATCATTCCCCATTTTATAAATGCACTATTTTTTTTTTTTTCTCTTCTAAAGGGATCCATCCTGGAATCTGTCCCCAATTTTATAATTTTGAATGCAATTTTTCTCACATATGTTAATCCTCCTTTTTTCTATTATTTTGGAATTTCCATTATTTCTCTGCCATTAATTCACTTGATATTTTGTATTCCTTCTGACTGAATGGGTTATTATCAGATTAAATAGTAACATATCTGTATATACATACTATATACACATATAGTAGTATAACTATAGACATACACACAAACACACGTGTGTTAGTCCTACTCTATAAATATGTTAAGCTTTAAAAAAAGACGTATTAAAAATAATAAATAGTAATTTAGAATTATCAAATTTAATTTGATCATAATTTTAAACTACTTCTTAGCAGGTTTTGCTCAAAACCTCTCTTATTGGGAGCAAGATGGTGGAGGAGTAGGAGACCTGGATTTCGTCTGGTCCCAGGAATTCAGCTGGATAGGGATCAAACCATTCTGAACATCTACAAACTCAACAGGAGATCGAAGAAAAGAATAGCAGCAACTCTGAACAGAAAAGCGACCACTTTCTGGAAGGTAGGACGTGCGGAGAAGTGAATCTGAGGCGATATTCGGGAAGATAGATGGTGGGGGAGGGGGCCTCCGTGGGCCACTTCTGGCAAGTGATAGAGCCGCGGAGCACAAAATCGGAACTTCTAGTAGTCTGCTCCACTGAGGGACGTTGCTCCAGTGGCTAAGCAGGGGCTGGAATCCTCACGGGACAGTGTGGTCTCAGGACCCTCGGGGTCAAAGAAAGTCCGGGGGTGCCTGAGTGCGGCAGAGCTCCCAGGTATCGGAGCAGGGAAGCCGGCTGCAGAGACAGAGCCCAGGCGCGGGCTCTCAGCTCGGGGTTGCCATAAACTGTGATCCGCGGCACAGTCGGGCCACTGCTCCTCCAGCAGGGACCCAACAAGCGGCAGATCCGGGGAGACTCCCCTTCCTCCCTCGGGAGGAGCGGCGCGGGAGCTCACGGCAGAGATCTGCTGGGTTTGGAGACTCCACACGGGGTCGGGTGCCAGAGATAGAAATGCTCGGTCACAGGCCGGGTGAGCACGGAGTGCGGCCGGAGACCGGGGAGACGGGAGTGACTCACTGCTTTTCTCTGGGGGCGCACTGAGGAGGGGGGCCCTGAGTTCTTGGCTCCTCCTGGGGGAGATTGGGAGGCCATCATTTCACTCTCGTCCTCCAAAGCTGTATGGAAAGCTTGCAGGGAACAAAAGCTCCCGAGAGCAAACCCGAGCAGATTACTTACCCCGGACCGGGCAAGGGCGGGGCAATTCCGCCTCCGGCAAAGACATTTGGGAACCACGGCAACAGGCCTCTCCCCCAGAAGATCAGCGAGAACAGCCAGCCAAGACCAAGTTTACCGATCAGTGAGAACGGCAGAACTCCAGCGCTAGGGGAATACTGCACATAGAATTCATAGCTTTTTTACCATGATTCTTTAGGCTTTCAAAGTTAATTTTTTTTTAACTGTCTTTTTTTTTTTTTTGAATTTTTCTTTTTCCCTTTTTCAACCAACATCTTATCAATCCCTTTTTTAAAAAAACATTTTTATTTTTCATTTTTAGAGTCATATTCTATCCCTTCCTAGTAGTTACCCTTATTTTTGGCATATATATATAAGTTGTTCTCTCCTTAAAATTTTGGGATACAGTTTCTTCTAACAGATCAAAATATACTCTAAATCTCTAGTGTATGGCTTTGTTCTAGTCTCCTGCCTGATCACATTCTCTCCTTTTTTTTTTTTTAAATCCTCTTCTTTCTTTTTTCAAACAACTTCTTATCAATTCCTTTTATAAAATTTTTTATAATTTTCACCTTTACAGTCATATTCCATCCCTTCATCATATCAACCCTTATTTTTGTACATATATAAGTTTTTCTTTCTTCAAAATTTTGGGAGGCACTTTCTTCTAACAGACCAGAATACACCCAAAATCTAGTGTGTGGCACTGATCTATGCACCAGCCTGATCATATTTGATCATATTCTGGTTTTTTTTGTCTTGTTCTGTTTTTGTTTGTTTTTATCTTTATCTTTTTCTTTTTTCTTTCTTTCCCTTTCTTTCCCCCCAGCTTCAGGTCTTTTCTGATTTGTTTAGAGTATATTTTCTTGTTACCTTGTTAGCATTTTGTTCTCTCATTCACCTATTCTCCTCTGGACAAAATGACAAGATGGAAAAAATCACCTCAACAAAAAGAACAAGAGGTAGTACTGACTGCCAAGTACCTACTCAATATGGACATCAGTACGATGTCAGATCTAGAGTTCAGAATCATGACTTTAAAGATACTAGCTGGGCTTGAAAAAAGCATGGAAGTTATTAGAGAAACCCTTTCTGGAGAAATAAAAGAACTAAAATCCAACCAAGTCAAAATCAAAAAGGCTATTAATGAGGTGCAATAAAAAATGGGGGCGCTAACTGCTAGGATAAATGAGGCAGAATAGAAAATCAGTGATATAGAAGACCAAATGATGGAAAATAAAGAAGCTGAGAAAAAGATAAACAACTACTGGATCACAAGGGCAGAATTCGAGAGATAAGCGATACCATGAGACGAAACAATATTAGAATAATTGGAATCCCAGAAGAAGAAGAAAGAGAGAGAGGGGCAGAAGGTATAATGGAGCAAATTATAGCAGAGAACTTCCCTAATTTGGGGAAGGAACCAGGCATCAAAATCCAGGAGGCACAAAGAACCCCTCTCAAAATCAATAAAAATAGGTCAACAGCCTGACATCTAATAGTAAAACTTACAAGTCTCAGAGACAAAGAGAAAATCCTGAAAGCAGCTCAGGAGAAGAGATCTGTAACCTACAATGGTAGAAACATTAGATTGGCAACAGACCAATCCACAGAGACTGGGCAGGCCAGAAAGGACTGCATGATATATTCAGAGCACTAAATGAGAAAAATATGCAGCCAAGAATACTATATCCAGCTAGGCTGTCATTGAAAATAGAAGGAGAGATAAAAATCTTCCAGGACAAACAAAAACTAAAGGAATTTGCAAACACGAAACCAGCCCTACAAGAAATATTGAAAGGGGTCCTCTAAGCAAAGAGAGAGCCTAAAAACAACATAGACCAGAAAGGAACACAGACAATATACAGTAATAGTCACCTTACAGGCAATACAATGGCACTAAATTCATATCTTTCAATAGTTACCCTGAATGTAAATGGGCTAAATGCTCCAATCAAAAGACACAGGCTATCAGATTGGATTAAAAAACAAGACCCATTGATATGCTGTCTGCAAGAGACTGATTTTAGACCCAAAGACACCCCCAGATTGAAAGTGAGGGGGTGGAAAACCATTTACCATGCTAATGGACATCAAAAGAAAGCTGGGGTGGCAATCCTTATATCAGACAAATTAGATATTAAACCAAAGACTGTAATAAGAAATGAAGAAGGACACTATATCCTACTTAAAGGGTCTATCCAACAAGAAGATCTAACAATTGTAAATATCTATGCCCTTGACATGGGAGCAGCCAATTATATAAGGCAATTAATAACAAAAGCAAAGAAACACATCAACAACAATACAATAATAGTGGGGGACTTTCACACCCCCCCTCACTGAAATGGACAGATCATCTAAGCAAAGATCAACAAGGAAATAAAGACTTTAAATGACACACTGGACCAAATGGACTTCACAGATGTATTCAAAACATTCTCCCAGAGCAACAGAATACACATTCTTCTCTAGTGCCCATGGAACATTCTCCAGAATAGATCACATCCTAGGTCACAAATCAGGTCTCAACCAGTATCAAAAGATTGGGATCATTCCCTGCATATTTTCAGACCACAATGCTTTGAAACTAGAATTCAATCACAAGAGGAACGTTGGAAAGAACTCAAATACATGGAGGCTAAAGAGCATCTTACTAAAGAATGAATGGGTCAACCAGGAAATTAAAGAAGAATTAAAAAAATTCATGGAAACCAATGAAAATGAAAACACAACTGTTCAAAATCTTTGGGATGCAGCAAAGGCAGTCCTAAGAGGAAAGTATATAGCAATACAAGCCTTTCTCAAGAAACAAGAAAGGTCTCAAATACACAACCTAACCCTACACCTAAAGGAGCTAGAGAAAAAACAGCAAATAAAGCCTAAACCCAGCAGGAGAAGAGAAATAATAAAGATCAGAGCAGAAATCAATGAAATAGAAACCAAAAGAACAGTAGAACAGAAACTAGGAGTTGGTTCTTTGAAAGAATTAACAAGATTGATAAACCCCAGGCCAGACTTATCAAAAAGAAAAGAGAAATGACCCAAAATCATGATCAACAAAATCATGAATGAAAGAGGAGAGATCACAACTAACACCAAAGAAATACAAACAATTATAAGAACATATTATGAGCAACTCTATGCCAGCAAATTAGATAACCTGGAAGTAATGAATGCATTCCTAGAGATGTATCAACTACCAAAATTGAACCAGGAAGAAATAGAAAACCTGAACAGCCTATAACCACTAAGGAAATTGAAGCAGTCATCAAAAATCTCCCAACAAACAAAAGCCCAGGGCCAGATGCCTTCCCAGGGGAATTCTACCAAACATTTAAAGAATTAATACCTATTCTTCTGAAACTATTCCAAAAAATAGAAATGGAAGGAAAACTTCCAAACTCGTTTTATGAGGCCACCATTACCTTGATTCCAAACCAGACAAAGACCCCATCAAAAAGGAGAATTACAGACCAATATCCTTGATGGACATGGATGCAAAAATTCTCACCAAAATACTAGCCAATAGGATCCAACAGTACATTAAAAGGATTATTTACCACGACCAAGTGGGATTTATCCCTGGGCTGCAAGGTTGGTTCAACATCCACAAATCAATCAATGTGATACAGTACATTAACAAACGAAAGAACAAGAATCATGATCCTCTCGAGAGATGCAGAAAAAGCGTTTGACAAAGTACAGCATCCTTTCTTGATCAAAACTCTTCAGAGGATAGGGATAGAGGGTACATACCTCAATATCATAAAAGCCATCTATGAAAAACCTACAGCGAATATCATTCTCAACGGGGAAAAACTGAGAGCTTTCCCCCTAAGGTCAGGAATGCGGCAGGGATGTCCACTATCACCACTGCTATTCAACATAGTATTAGAAGTCCTAGCCACAGCAATCAGACAAGAAAAAGAAATCAAAGGCATCCAAATCGGCAAAGAAGAAGTCAAACTTTCACTCTTTGCAGATGATATGATACTTTATGTGGAAAACCCAAAAGACTTCACCCCAAAACTGCTAGAACTCATACAGGAATTCAGTAAAGTGGCAGGATATAAAATCAATGTACAGAAATCAGTGGTATTCCTATACACCAACAACAAGACAGAAGAAAGAGAAATTAAGGAGTCAATCCCATTTACAATTGCACCCAAAACCATAAGATACCTAGGAATAAATCTAACCAAAGATGCAAAGAATCGGTACTCGGAAAACTATAAAATACTCATGAAAGAAATTGAGGAAGACACAAAGAAATGGAAAAACGTTCCATGCTCATGGATTGGAAGAACAAATATTGTGAAGATCCCAATGCTACCTAGAGCAATCTACACATTCAATGCAATCCCCATCAAAATACCATCCACTGTTTTCAAAGAAATGGAACAAATAATCCTAAAATTTGTATGGAACCAGAAAAGACCCCAAATAGCCAGAGGAATGTTGAAAAAGAAAAGCAAAGCTGGCGGCATCACAATTCCGGGCTTCCCCCTCTATTACAAAGCTGTCATCATCAAGACAGTATGGTACTGGCACAAAGACAGACACATAGATCAATGGAACAGAAGAGAGCCCAGAAATGGACCCTCAACTCTATGGTCAACTAATATTTGACAAAGCAGGAAAGAATGTCCCATGGAAAAAAGACAGTCTCTTCAACAAATGGTGTTGGGAAAATTGGACAGCCACGTGCAGAAGAATGAAACTGGACCATTTGCTTACACCACACACAACAGTAGACTCAAAATGGTTGAAAGACCTCAATGTGAGACAGGCGTCCATCAAAATCCTAAAGGAGAACACAGGCAGCAACCTCTTCGACCTCAGCCGCAGCAACTTCTTCCTAGAAACATCGCCAAAGGCAAGGGAAGCAAGGGCAAAAATGAACTATTGGGACCTCATCAAGATAAAAAGCTTTTGCACAGCAAAAGAAACAGTCAACAAAACCAAAAGACAACCAACAGAATGGGAGAAGATATTTGCAAATGACATATCAGATAAAGGGCTAGTATCCAAAATCTATAAGGAACTTATCAAACTCAACACCCAAAGAACAAAGAATCTCATCAAGAAATGGACAGAAGACATGAACAGACATTTTTCCAAAGAAGACATCCAAATGGCCAACAGACACATGAAAAAGTGCTCAACATCACTCGGCATCAGGGAAATCCAAATCAAACCTCAATGAGATACCACCTCACACCAGTCAGAATGGCTAAAATTCACAAGTCAGGAAATGACAGATGTTGGCGTGGATGCAGAGAAAAGGAAACCCTCCTACACTGTTGGTGGGAATGCAAGCTGGTGCAACCACTCTGGAAAACAGTATGGAGGTTCCTCAAAAAGTTGAAAATAGAGCTACCATACGATCCAGCAATTGCACCACTGGGTATTCACCCCAAAGATACAAATGTAGGGATCCAAAGGGGTACGTGCACCCCAATGTTTATTGCAGCAATGTCCACAATAGCCAAACTGTGGAAAGAGCCAAGATGTCCATCGACAGATGAATGGATAAGAAGATGTGGTGTATATATACAATGGAATATTATGCAGCCATTAAAAGGAATGGGATCTTGCCATTTGCAATGACGTGGATGGAATTGGAGGGTGTTATGCTGAGCAAAATAAGTCAATCAGAGAAAGACATGTATCATATGACCTCACTGATATGAGGAATTCTTAATCTCAGGAAATAAACTGAGGGTTGCTGGAGTGGGGGGTGGGGTGGGAAGGATGGGGTGGGTGGGTGATAGACATTGGGGAGGGTATTTGCTATGGTGAGTGCTGTGAATTGTTGAAGACTGTTGAATCACAGATCTGTACCTCTGAAACAAATAATGCAATATATGTTAAGAAAAAAAAAAGAAGATAGCGGGAGGGGAAGAATGAAGGGGGGAAATCGGAGGGGGAGACGAACCATTAGAGATGATGGACTCTGAAAAACAAACTGCAAGTTCTAGAGGGGAGGGGGTGGGGGGATGGTTAGCCTGGTGATGGGTATTAAAGAGGGCACGTTCTGCATGGAGCCCTGGGTGTTATGCACAAATAATGAATCATGGAACACTACATCAAAAACTAATGGTGTAATGTATGGTGATTAACATAACAATAAAAAATTTTTTAAAAACCCTCTCTTATTGTGGAGAATGTTGTGTAAGTAAAATATAGACTTCTTTTAGTCTAGGCCTTAAAATTTTCTGATAAAAGTCAATCAACTGGTTATTTTTTAAATAATTGTTGTTTGAATGAATTAAACATTCTACCTCCAACTCAACCCAAGAATTTTACCCCCAAGATGTGTTTGCATGTAGAACTATACCCAAAGTGTGCAAAACTGAATAATTTATTACCTTGAAAGTAAATTAATATCTGGAAAAAATACCAGTCTAATTTGTGTTTGAATGTTTCCAAGTGTCTAGTTATTAAGTAGTCATTCTCAGTCCTATAAAATGATCTGTATACTACGGCAGTAACTCACAGTCATACTTTCATATAAATGGCAAGTAATTTTTCATCTCTTACTCATCTTCAGTGTTCTGTTTTTGTTTTTGTTTTTTTTTCTTAACTTTTTATGCCTTAGTGGTTCCAGGATTACTAAATGTTGGTGAAATTCTATATTGCAACAACACTTTATAGTCTGCTAATGAACTTACATTTCCATTATTAAAAGTAAACTTAAATTGTATCTTTTTCCAAAAGAAAGAAAAACAATCTGTTTGGCAGTTTATACGTTTGAAAATTATGATGACCTTCTTCTTTGCTTTGAAGTAATATATTGTCATTATAAAGTATATTTCCAATTTATAGTGTCTTTTTTTCCCTTGGGAATTTAAAATACTTTAAATAATTTGGGCTTTGCCTGATTCCCCCAGAATTGTAGAGTATGACTGATAACTGCCTTTAGAATCCCTAATAGCTAAATTACAATTATTATGCAAAATCCTACAATAGACAGTTATATGGATTATTAAATGACTTTGCCTTTTTTGCAAACTGTAATCATTTTCCTTTATTAGCTGAAGGATTTCATAATTTAAGGAAGATGAGAAACCTATAAGTCACGCTTTCAAATAAGGAACATGGATATTGCAAACATTAAATTCCCCCATAAAAATGTTAAGGCATCATTAAACTAGGTTCAGATTAATACAATTCAGTCAACTCCAGATAGATATCTCCCATAATAAGCTGAAACAATACCTAGTGATCTAAGATGTAAAATATTTTACTACAGCCAATTTATAATCCTATAAAACATACAGGTATCATTCAACCTCTTTATTAATAGTGCATGCCTTGTATTAAATCAAAACCATTTTAAAGGCCCCTCCCTTTTGGCATTCCCTTCCTCAGCTGTTGCCCTCATTATGTGTTATCTCACTGAAGCTCATCCAAAGTGAATGACAGCATCTTTTTTGCTAGAAGCAGCCTAGCCTCGTGCTAGAGCTTAACTATCTCCGAGATTTATAGACACACTTGCTACCCTCCACCTACAATATTCTATGGTCCAATGTTGATATATTTGTTTCTCTGTAAGCAGATATGGTTTTCTCACTTTGGAAAACAGTAATTCATTATTAAGTTTTTGCAAGTTGCTTTACATGTGAATTACATTCCCAAGAAAACTAACGGTGGGACCACCTCAGGTTCTGGACTATTTTGAAGCTGGTTGGAAGAATCCTTTTTTCACTGTTTTTCCCCAAGAAGAAAGCCAAATATTTTGTATTGTCTGAATTGCCAAAAGTTTTAATGAGTTATCTGTTCTGATTATCTATTATCACGTAACAACTCCAAAGCAATGGTTTAACAACCCCCAAACATCGACGATATTAATTATGCTCACAAACCTGCAATTGGGGAAAGATTCTGTGGGCTGACTCATCTCTGCTCTATTTGGCATCGGCTAGTCCAAGGTTAGAGGCTAGAATCACCTGAAGATTTGCTCATATGTTGGGTGACTGTGTGGTTACTAATTCTATGTGGTATCTCCAGTCAGGTGCCTTCAGGGCAGCCTGATTCCTACACATTGACTCGTGGCTCCCAAAGCTGAGTCCCAGGGAGGCACAGAAGGAACAGCTGAGAACAGATGACAAGGAACAGATGGGAGCTCTAGCACCTTTCCCAACCTGGTCTCCTAAGTCCTACCCATTACTTCCACCTTCTTCTATTTGTTAAAAGAGAGTCAACAAGGGTGATCCACAATCATGGAGCAGGGAATTAGACTTAACCTTTATGATGGGAGAAGTGTCAAAAAATGTGTGAACATGTTTTAAAACTGTCACAGCATAAAAGGGGAAATTAATCCAATACTTTTAAATATCACTCTGGAAAATAATCAAGTGTGCATTTCTAAAGTTGCTTCATAGAAACTGCACTTAAAATGTAAATTTTTTTTTAATGTAAAACTGGTTTTTTTCCCGGTTGAGGTAAATTGAAAAATAAAGTTGTAATATGATGGTTTAATATACATATATATTGTAAAATGATTGCCACAATCAAACTGCAATCAAGTTAATTAACACATCACCTCACATAATTATCTTTTGTGTGTGTGTGTATGAGAACGTCTGTTTACATTACTATGTTCCATTGACTCCTTATAACGAGACGTGTCATCCCAAGTCATCCTGACAAGAAATCAAGGTACAATAAATGAAATTTAAAAATATATACAAGTATTAGTATCCTTAACAGAGGAATTTTGAACTCTGACTCATCACAGACACATATGCATGGATTAAACTATTAAAGAATTTTCATACCATTTTGACATTAGAGTTCTTATATATAACATGAATTAATAGGTTGTTTTTCACACAAAATCATCCTAAAAGAATCCTTCTTAAACTGGGAAAATAATTTTAAAGAATGAAGACCAAATCTCTAAAACTGAGATTACCCAAAAGAATAATGAGAAAAAAATAAAATGAAAACATTAAGGTATAATGGTTAAACTGATATATATATATTTACATATACACATATACATATAAAGTCACTGAATATTGAGACTATAAAAGATTAACAAAATCCCTGTAAATAGTTGACCAAAAATATTGTATCACTGAATTTGCTAGAATAACATTACACAATAAAAGTTTCTCATTTACATAGCAATCTAATCTGAATGTTCCAAGTTGATAGAAAGCTTTCCTAAGCTTGAGATATTAGTGCAAGCCATAAGAGGACTGTGCCTCATTACATGGAGGTTACCAGGAAGTTCATTATCCCATTTGCCAGGCTTCAAAAGGTACACTTGGTTGTCTACCCTTTGTATGTTAGGAAAGGTGGCACATGGTACAGATTTCTAGGCAGCCATCGTTGGTTTTGCCAGTTGGTCAGAGATCAGTATAAAATAAAACTGGAAGACAGTGAAAGAAAGACTAGAGAAAAAGTGTATGAATGGATTTCTTAGAGAGGACATAAAATATACATATCTCTGTGTATCATGTTACTGCCCATCAGAGAGCATCCACCAATGAGAAGTTACTTTGCCCTGCAGATATCAACCTGCCTCTTTTCTTGGCCATCCTTATGCTTATAAAATGGATCCAGGATAATAGTGGTCATAGTGGCATGGATGGAAACAATGCCCGGGCTTATAATATGGAGTTTGCCTCAATATAGCTGATTGAGCATGTCACTTCTAAGTTTCCAACCAGCCAGTGTTAGAAACGGAGCCTCTGCCCCGGACATAGCATTATACCTTTGGGGGCTGAGTGGGTGGATAACAGGAATCAAGTTACATGCCAGCATCCAGATTCTACTCTTCCAGGATTCTATCACCTGCGCTGATACTGATGAGCACAGTTCAATGGCAACATCCCCACTACCAATTCTGACCTGTAAGCACAGTCACTGTTAAGCTTCTCAAAGTTGTCTGTACCTCCTCACTTCCTTAGTAAAGGAAATTCCTCGAATTGTCCCAAGCAACACAGTAAGATGGCGGGTTCTTGGGCCAACCTATACCATATCAGTTCTAACTCCCCTATCTTTATGAATGTTCTGAACTATTTTGTATTCTACCACACAATGTCTTACTATTTCCACTACTTTCACTCTAGCGTATCAAGGCCAGGCTCCTAAGGAAGAGCAAAGCTACATGGATGAGCTCTAGGTGTCCCTCCTATAATGTGGAATCATGACTCATGGTGAGTAACAGCATGTCAATGAGTTTTCCCCTTTGCAGCCTAATGTTCTGTGTCATCTGTCCCCCGTTTGCCTACCACCCTCTACTCAAGATCTTCTTCTACCTTGGCCCCCAGTTTCCTGCCAATACATGTTAACCAATGTATGTAGCGTTGCTTGCATTCTCAGTTTAACTTCTCGGAGATCTAACCTTAATTATCAGTGATGGCTGAAGTTAGGTCTAGGACCATGACTTGCAATGCAGCGAGGCCAGCGGCAGTGGTACTGAAGTCCAGAGGTAAACAGTTGATTTCTTAAGGAAATAGTACTCAAAGAAATCTGAGAAGGCCCAACATGTTTGTCTAATACAATATTTCTTTCAGGGCAATAAGGTCTTCAAGGTTATATATTTAGCAACCAGCATTTACCTTCTCTTTCCCTGTGATGTATGGATCTCTATATGAACTAAAACAACTAATCTTTTTTATATGAAAAGCTGTATAAGGTAATTTCTCTGTGATAATTACCCTCCTTAGCAAAGAATACAAAGAGAGGCAGAATTTTTCATCATCAGACCAAATACAGACTATACTTACAGGCAAGGAATTTAGCTTCTCAAGGCCTAAGTTATGAGTAAAATAAGTAGGATGAGTAATAAGTATTTTTCAAAATTAAAATTTTCAAAATTAAATTCATGCATTTCGACTAAATTGTGAACTTCCACAAATTTATAAATTCAGCACTATAACATATTAACTATATGAAATATAACTACATATTTCACTCAAAAGAAATAAATAAAAGAAAGGTCAACTGAGACCTATGGAATGGTAGTTTAATAAAATTATTAAGCAGAGTTTATTTGGCAAGGTAAACTGCATAGCAATGCATCAGTAATTATAGTGAGTGTTATTCTATGTAAAAAAGAAAAAGGTTTAGTGTGAAGCAGGGTGTACAAGATTCAAACAACCAAAAAGGCAAACTATATATTTGAAAACACAGCTGTGGCTTATGTTCGGTCATTTCATATCTCGAAGAGTATTATTTAAAAAAAAGCATACAAAGGGTACATTTAATTATCACGTGACTATTTGGAACTCTCTGATATAATAAGTCCCCTAGCATTATATGTCTGCTAAACAGATTTCCGTCTCTTTCCAAATACATTATTGATCAATTTAGCCATTGATTTCGATCCACTGGGTCTTCTCTTTTCTTTGAGTTTGAAGTTTGTCAGGATGTCCTTGATAATTCTGGTAAACATCATTTGTACCTCCAGAGACTGGTCTGCTGCAGACAATTCACAGAACTGGCACTGGTTATCCAGAGCCAGCTTCTGTCCTTCTTCCCAGCCAACCTCTCGGACATGACACAGATCTCGCTTGTTACCAACCAAAAGCACGGCGGATCCCACAGCTCTGAAATACAGAACACAACTCTGGCAAGATTATTTTAACCTTTTTTTTTTTTCTCATTAAGCAGGTTTATATCAAAAGGAATTATGGACCAAAAGAAAAAAAAATTGTGTGTGTGTGTGTGTTCCTTATAGTCATATGTATGTGTATGACACATATCCCCATTTACTTACAAAAATTACTTTAGACAGAACGTAGTGTGTGACACAAAAGCAGCAAGACTCTTAAAGCATAGGATCTGCATTGATATAAACCTATTCTTGAATTATGGCTGTTTACTAATAAGGCATGACTGTTACTTTTCCCACTTTCAACTTTCCTATATGTAAAACAATGGCAAAACAGCACTCATTATGCAGAATTCTCATAGAGATCAAATTAAATGATGGATGTAAAAATACCTAGCAGAGTGACAGCCAACAAAAGATGCTTACCAAGTATTATTTTTCATTTCCTTATCAGTTGAAAGAGGAAGACTAACTAATGTCTCTTTACTGAAGAGTTACTGTAATTGAACAATTTAGATATAATTTTCCCAGGGAAAATATTACTCAATACACAGTGCTGTTTGTTCTTTGTTAATATCCATTATACTATACTCTAGAGAAAAATGTTATGATCTTATGACCTTGTACGATTTTTCTATTTATTTAAGAAATATGTTTTTTTGTTAAGATAATGTCTTCAGCAAATATCAATATATTCTCCTTGGTTGTAGTGACACATTTCTAAAACAGAATTTCATTTGAAGGTTATAGTAAGACAACTGGTCCTCAAATGCCATGGAACTCTGCCAAGTTATCTACTTTAGGGGGAAAAAATGGATAAATGCAGTCTGCAACTCTGAAGAGATACCATCTTTATATTCTGCTCAAAGTTGGTTTCATTCACATGATGGTGTGAGTGGTGAGGGGGAAAGCACTGTATGTGTTAGGCTTTTGAGGGTATTACTATCTTTTTCTGTATAGTTCAGAAAATTATTGTAAAGAATTAATCGGGAAGGGTAAGTGAAATATTTTGAAGACTCACAAATATCAGATGCAATTTTATAAAACAGTAACATATTTTGCTATTCTAGTCTATCTACAGATTGAGAACTGGAAATATTCGAAAAATTATTTAGTGTATTAAGAAAATTGCCTGAAAAACATCAAGTATAGGTGTTTTTATGTTTTTGAGTGTTCTTAAGTGATTCTTTTGATTTGAAGGAATAGCAAAAGAAGTTTATTACTATCCTTTACCTAAGTTATGCTGCCTAAATATGAAGCATTTAATGCTTAAAACAATGGAGTTCAAATAAAAATCTGTAATATTAGAGGAAATCAGAGCTGTGAGGTACCAAAATCACATCCTTTTCTCCTACCATGTTTCTATCAGTTTTATAATCAGAATAATTAGGTCTAGAGATTAAAGTGGTTTACCTAAGGTCAATCAGATCTAAACAAGAATGTATGCCCATTGACTCCAGGGAAATACCCTTTATCAATTATTATCTATGGTTTCTTGAGAGTGGGCATTTAAAATAGATATAAAAACACATACATGAATTTTCAGTACTAATACTGTGTTTCTTGATTCCCAGATTAGAATGTTATTTCAGACTCTAAGGGCAAATCTGATCCAGAGCACAAAGGAACGTTTATATCAGCATGTTGAACAAACATAAATATTTTAAATGCAAAAGGCTAAAACAAAAAATAAGGAAAGCTAAATGGGAAATTCGTATGGTTAAACTTATATCTACTAATACAAGAATGGTTTAAGGCACAGTTCTGTCTTCCTTCATAGTTACTCGTGTCAAAACAACTAACAATGGGAAATCATTGACCAGCTCTTTATTTTAGGAGGTGAAACAGAGAAAAATGTATTCTCATACTTAGAATTTGTAATGGTTTGACTATTCAGTCTATTTTGCTTTGATAGATTGAACAACCCAATCACTAGGAATTGGGTGCCAAATGTAATAAATTTGGATTTATTTAGTATCCTTAACATTTTTGTGGGAATGAAAAGAAAAGGTTGGAAGGTGAACTGTCTTGTGTACAGAGGACTATGATTTTGCAGGTGAGTGTCATGTTAACAATAGAATCTGTCTTGTAAAATAGCCATTTACTCAGAGCAAGTAACTGTTTATGTCAGCCAGGATATAAAGTATTCTCATCTTATTCCTTTTACTACATGTGCAACTCCTGTGGAATGGAAGGTGAATTGTTCAGGGCTGTTAAATTTTGTAATTGGAAGGCTGTATTAAACTCTTCCTAATGATGCTTATAGCTATATGATGATTTACTCAAAAGAAAGGAGAGAGGAATGAAGAATATCTTACCTTTTACAGTGACTAGCTTGTGGCTCCCGAATTCTGTAGATCAGTGCTTTTGCAAAAGCAAATGAGGACCTGTCACTGATGTCATACACAATAACAAACCCATCTGCCCAGTGCAGCTCACTTGTGAGGGAAAATTTTGCTTTCTGTGGCTGAAAATAAATCAAGCACATTGAAACTGGTGGGATAGTCCACCTGCATTTTACACTTTAGACAATTAATTAATGGAAAACCATTTCACCTAAAAGAGACTTTAATAAGCCAAAGACTGATATTTTCTAAAATGTAGTTTCTTTGGTCCTCTCTTCCTTATCACTCTTTCTTTAAATTAAAAGTGATTAAATGTTTAAAATAAAGAGGAAGTATAATAAAGTTTTATTATCTATCTCATTTGCAACTTTTCTCTAAGAAAATATCTTTACTTTTTTGAAAGTTGGATAAGCTCTAATAATTGCCCTTTGAATTAATATTCACATATTTGTTTTGAAAAAAGAAAATATTTTCTATCAATATTAGTAAATGGATTATTTATTGATTTTTGGTACTAGATTTAAATCAGAAAAAAAAAAAAAACACTGATAAGGTTTAGCTAAAGACATTTAAGGGATATTTTACATAGCTAAATGAATCTGTCTCCTGGAGCTGTTCTGAAATCTTGAACAGCTGACCATTCCTTCTCTTATTTAGATAATCCTATTTTAACTTTTTTGTCTTTGAATAGACAAAGGAGTTTGTACTAAAAATCTACCTTGCTTATGGTTTATTGGCAGTGGTTAGTTACAAATACAACTTAGTGAAAATATAAACTGAATTGATAAGCCATTAAACTATTAACTTCTTTTTTTTTAAGATTTTATTTATTTATTTGAGAGAGAGAGAAGAGAGCACAAGCAGGGGCTGCTGCAGAGGGAGAGGGAGAAGCAGACTCCCCGCCGAGCAGGGAACCCGACGCCCAGGACCCTGGGATCATGACCTGAGCTGAAGGCAGATGCTTAACTGACTGAGCCACCCAGGAGCCCCTAAAATATTAATTTCTAATAGCTATACTGTGACCTCCTAGAAATATAAATGCAACCTAATATTGCTATTTTAAAGAAATTTTACTATAATTTCTGTCATAATTTTAAAGAGAAGCTAGATAATGGAATTTATAATATTAAAAATAATCTCTTAAAACTTTAATTAAAATTGAGAATAAATTTCAGTTTTAAGACTGGCAACTTTATTTTCACTTGCTCTTATCCAATCTTCTTCAAATCATGATTGAAAAAATAAAATAAAAGCATATTTTGTTTTACTTACTTGAGAACAGGGGTCGTATATTTCTAGATTCAGTTGCTTCCCTTCCAAATACAAATGCTTGCTATAGATAGATTCTGCAAAATATGCATATATTCGTTGCAGTATGGAAATACGCCAGAATAAAAAAAAAATAAACTCATATTTGGATCACAGTCTTGCAAATTCAACTGGTTATCTTCTAGTAGAATAGTACAGTGGCTTTTTTTAAATGTTAGAGGTCAAATACATATATTTGTTATATTTGCTCATATATATATATGTATGCTCATATATAGAGATATATATTTCTTATAAATAAACTTCACCACCATACCTATTCAACTATATGCTATTGTGCTTATATACTTATCTTCCATCCTATAACTATGGATGAGTTATCTGTGTTTCTGTGTAAGGCCAATCCAGTCATTAGGAACTAGTTACCATTTAATCTGATCTACTGAAAGACATGACCCCACCAATTCTACCTCTCTCTTCTGAATCATAAATTGTTCCTCTTTACTATATCATTACTAACAGCTGAATTTCTAACAACAATCCTTTAGAACGCCCAACCTCTTCAACTATTGCCCCATTTCTCTGTTGGCTTTTTTAGTAAATATCTAACTCCCCATGTCCAATTTCTCTCCCCCGAGTTCTTTGAATTATTCCAATCAGGCTTTAGCTCCAATTACTTAACTAAAACTGTTCTTATCAAAATTATGGTTTTAGATTCAATGGCTAATTCTATATCTTGATCTTACTTGCCCTAGTAGCATTAATATAGTCGACCACTCCTACCTCCTTAAAATGTTTCCTTCACGTGGCTTTGAAGGCAACATACTCCCCTGTTTTTTACTTTATTTCTTGTTGCTCTTTATTAATCTTTTTTATTTGTCCCATCATGTCTTCTCACTCTCCAAACATGGGTCCAGTTTCTGGATCTCTCCCCTCTATATACTCCCTTGCTAAGCTCATTCAGAGTTTTATAGAACAATTATTGCTAATGAACCCAATTTATATCTGTAGCCTAGAACTCTTCCTTGAACTTCAGATGCAAACAACTCCTGCTATTGCATATCTCCCTTTAGACACCGAATAGACATTTAAACCTGAACATACTTAAAACTGAATCCCAGATCTCACTGAAAAGACTGTTTTTTAGTTTTCCATTTCACTAAATGACATACCCATATCTCCTGCTGATCAGGTTAAAACCTTTAAGTCATCCTTGATCCAGTCTGTCTCTTACCTTCCATATTTATACTATTAAAAATTCCTTTTTACTGTATTTTTAAAGTATATTTTGAATTTGTCTGTTTCTCATCATCTCCATTGTTAATACATCATTATTTTTTGTTTAGATTATTACAAAGCCTCCTAATTTATCTTTCTGCTTTACCCCTTTCCTAAATCCCTTCTTATGCCTACTCTATTCTCAACACAGAAACAAAAGTGAACCTTGTACCCAAATCATATCACTTGTCTGATCAAATCTCTCCAATGGCTCCCCATCTCACTTGGATAAACCAAAGCCTTTAAAATGCCTAAGAATGGCCCTCATTGTCTAGTCCCACATGACTTCTCTGGCTATTCTCCCTCAAATTCTTTGCACTCGAGCTACACCATCCTCCATACTGTTCCTCAACTTTTTCAGAAAGTTCCTGCCTGAGAATTTTGGTAATTGTTCTTCTTGCCTGGAATGTAATCCTCCAGATATATTCATGGCTCAGTTTTCACCACCTTCATGTCTCTGTTCAAATGTCACCTTCTCAGCAACGTCTACCCTAACTACCCAATTTTAAATGGTCACATACCATATTAGTGCCATTCCACCAGGCTGTTTTTTCTTCATAGCATTTATCAAAATGTGGCATAACTTATACTTAATTTTTTAAATTGACCCTTACTTCCTGAATATAAATCTTATGGGGGCTTGGATAATCGTCTTTTTTGTTCACTGCTATAGCTTCCCTACCTAGAAGAGTATCTGGGACATGGTAGGTGCTCAATAAATATTAGTTAAATGAATAAAGGACTACTTTTCTGTAACTTTTCCTCCAGGGTTTAATAAAAAACCTACTTCTCTCCAAAATGGCACACTGACAAAAAAAAATCATGACCCATTCTGGCAATGTAACCCATAGTTAAAAAGATGTAGCAAGCATTTGGGGAACTAACTTCAGGGGGTTAAGAATGAATTTTAAAATCCTTTTAGGTTACATTTAATTAAATTTGCACAGTTTCATTAAACCTTAAAAGATGTTTTCAGACAGTTCCTTCTAGCTTCACAGGTTTACTTCTGACTGTGAACCATAAAAGTTCCTTCTAGACATTTAAAAATATCTACTCAAAACTCAAAAACTGCCAGCAGAGGTCACTAACTCTTAACTTTGTAGAATTTTATTATTTTCCCTTTCTGGTCTTCATTTACAAGATGGAGTCATTTTTTGCTAGTTTGTCCTCATGCCGGATGATCTTTTGCTCATTTGGTTGTTTTTTCAAAATGTCTCTAAGTCTTATTTTTTTAATGGAAATGTACCAGCCAGAAATGTGTACACTTCATTTGTTTATATAATTATATCTTATAAAAGATTAAGGAGATTTTGTTGTTGTTGTTACTGCTGTTATTTTTGGGTATGGTTTTATTTATGTTATGTTTTGCTTTGTTTTGTCATTCTGGAACATTTTTTCATGCCTGACTCCTATTTTGTGTTATATTGACATTTCTGACTGAGGTTTTTGACGTGAGAAATGAAACAATAGGGAATTTCTCTTTCTATGTATTTCTGCTTTCTTTAATCAGTTTCCAAACACTTTCCCTAAAATGTTCACAATGTCATATGGACTGAAATAGTATATTAGATACATGTAGAAAGCGATACAATACTTTAAAGTTACTTTTTAAATTGTCTAATAATTTTAGACATTATCTAAATGCCCAACAATGTCTAACAATTTTAGCCTCCTAAATGGAGGCTAAAAAATATTTTTTGGTGGGGGTAATTGTTTCTTATGGAAAACACATTTGCAATGATAACTTCTATTACTCTAGGAATTATGGAACAAAAAAATCAAAATCATTCCCCTTTATCCCAATTCTCATATATTTTTTTATAAATCTGTTGTACTTGTTTAAAACACAAAAAGCAAAAACACTTTTCCCTCATGCCTTAAGTCAGGTGAGATATTAGTACCATTATATTGATTAATTGCTGAGCCAAAAATATACTCAAAACTCTGGCAAAATTCCTCACTTTTTATTAATGTCCCACTGTGGTATTTCCCATATGTTATACTAATTCTGATCAAAATAAAAAATAGAACAGAGTTAGTAAAATGATTCTAAGATTATATTAAGGTGCTCTGGCACCTGTTTAAGAATTTCTCTAGAACTTAGATAAGCAACCTAGATAATTATGATATGATCTTTAATCAAGGCATAATTTTCCTGTTATTTTCACACTGTTTTACAATTAAAATAAGCTTTATTTTGTAGTTCTAGTGCTTTTGTAATTAATTTGTCCTTATCTTTCAACAGATGTTTATTTAATTTCAGAACTGTTTTATAGTTTACGAAATTATTCATACTCACATGCTTTGCAATATTGGGGGGAGAATCTCAGTTTTAATATTCTTCTAATTCTAGCTTGAAACAAACAGACTTTCTAATCCATCTCACTTAACATCAAGTTGGGTGAATTTTATCATAAAAGAACATTCAATTCAAGTACCTATTTTGGCATTTCCAACCAAAATCTGAATAAATAAGTTGCTTAAAAGTGCAACAATGGAAAATTCTATCAAAATGCTTCAGTAATCTTAATTGTGGTTTAATTAAAATGCTGACATTTTAAAGGTGAAAAAAGTCTCGAGTGGTGACTTACCAAAGTTAGAGGCATATTCTCCAATGAATCGTTTGGTAAGAAACCTTACTGTAAGGGCTGCAAAACAAACATGCTGGATTTAGGGTCTTTTCTGTGTTAGGACACAGACAACTTAGCTATGTACATAAGGTTTTATCTTTCAGCTCAAAAATTACCAAGCATTAATGCAGACCTTAAAGCTTTATTAAATTCTAGTCTAAATAATAGTCAGCAAGATTTTCACTGTACAACTATAAAGATTAAAAGACTAGAAAGAAAGTGATCTGCCTATTCAAATCACTAGGTAATTAATTCATGAATGCAAACAGGTAAGACAGCTTACTTTATGTAACAGAAACAGAGTTCTCATTAAGTTTGAGATTCAAGAACTATAACATCTCTTTATATTCTTTATTGGATTAAATCTGGCTCCAAGGTGCCGCATGCTAATAGGAACAAGGACAAGATCAAGCATTTACAGGATATTGGGACTTCAACATCCAGGAAACCAGAAAAAGGACTCCTAGTGTCAGTTTATCTTGTTGTAGCTCCTGGATTTGGCCAGGTGTATGGTTCAGGACTTCCACTGGTGGCATCCTGACCATCATAATGGAACCGAAAACAAAATCCGGTAAAATAAAACAAAACCATGGCTTCCAAAGTTAGGGCAGCTGTAGCTCAGTCCCCAAGCATCTATGAAACCATGCCCATCCTAAGTTTTTTCACCTCAATAATGTTGCATTTAAAACATAATCCAAGCCAATAGACAACAGTAAGTGCTGGGTGGCTCAGTTTGTTAAGCACCTGACTTCAGCGCAGGTCATGATCTTAGGGTCCTGGGATTAAGCCCTGCCCTGGGCTCCACACTCAGCAGAGAGTCTACTTCTCCCATTCCCTCTCCGTCTACCCCTCCCCCTGCTCATGCTCTCTCTCTCTCTCTCTCTCTCAAAAAAATAAAAATAAAAATAAATAAAAATCTTAAAAAAAAATCCACAGGTCTCCATGAACTTTTCTCCACCCTTAGTCTCAGAGCGGAAGAATAAGTCCAAGACTTGTTTGGCTACTAGTGGATGTGAGGGCAGGTGTGTTGGAGTGAGGAGTAGGTGGGACAATGATGGAGGGATTTACCATGATTCCTATGAATTTTAAACAAAGTATAAATTAACACTTCAGTTATCTTTCTCAAACCATCTATAAATGTTATAAATATACAGTTAATTGCACTATTTACTCAAAAAAAATTAAACTGCTAATGAAAAATAATATACATAATTATATAGGTAACAGATAGATATCTGTTAGGTCAATATATTCCTCTCTGAACCACTTCATAGGAAACAACACCACTCACCAGATTTGCCTGTTCCTTCACCACCCAAGACAGCAAGCTTCACATCATTCATCTTGTCTTTCTGCTCCTGTTTTCTGGAACTATACTGACTTGAGTCCAGCATGTGCTTTTTAAAATACTTTTTATTAATCCTGCTATCATTTCTCTAAGGCCAACTCCGCCCCATACTCCTACCATCCAATAATAACTTTAAAAATGTTTTCCTGGAGTCTTTTTAAACATACTACATTAAAAAAAACAACAACAACACTGCAGTTACTATTTAGACATAAAGTCTTCTTAAGTTAAATAGCTAAGAATTTCACAGAAATTCTGCAGAAGAATTTCTTAACTAAGCTAAGAAAGCTTAGCTCCCAATCCTCTGTTTTTATGTACATAGAATCTACCCTCCTCTGGGACCTAGAAAAATGATTTCATTAAGAAAGTTTTTAGATGATGTGTATACATTCCTGTAAATCTACTTAGATTGGATCAGTTTTGGTATTTTTTAAAGATTTTATTTATTTATTTGAGAGATCGAGACAGAGATAGTGAGAGAGAACAGGAGCAGGGAGGAGAGGGAGAAGCAAGCTCCCCGCCGAGCAGGGAGCCCGATGCGGGGCTCCATCTCAGGACCCTGGGATCATGACCTGAGCCGAAGGCAGATGCTTAACCGACTGAGCCACCCAGGTGCCCCTCAGGTTTGATTTTTTCTATTAATACCTGAGCCTACATTTTCTTGGACTTCTTTTGTGAAAGGCAGGGGAATAAGTTAACTCAGTCGTGAAAAGAAATGAGAGAAGAAAGAGGATGGCTACCTCGGATGTATTAGTTTAGGGTTGACAGCAGGGCGCATTAATACCCAGCACATGTTTTTGAGTCACGTGAGGCTCTCAATGAGATATATGGACACAAAGGGTTTTACAATGTCTTTCTTAATAAAAAACCTCTCCCTCTCTCTCTCTCTCTTTTACATTTTATGCCAATAGACATCAGTAGGTTGCTGAGAAAAAAATAAACCAAACAGCTTCATGTTGCTTAAAAAGCAATAAACAGAAACCTACCACGTTTCCTTCTATAGTACTTTATAATTAGGAAAAAAAGAAATTCAAAAAAAGGAAAAAATTTGGAAGGGATATTGTGATATAATTCACTCCTGCTATGACATAAAGAGGTAAGCTTAATATGCAAAATGATGAGTCTTTCAAACTTTTAACCATTTTTCCCTACTACAAATCCCTGCATTACTTTCTTCCCTTTTTCTTTCCCCATCTGTATAAGTATAAATTGGAGGGTTGAGAAAAGAGTACAACAACAAATACAAGAATTCAACCTTGTCTACTAAATTTTGAGGCCCAGGTAAAGGAGTTCCATTTCTAAGCTGGGTTGACCAAGGGTATAACATGCTTCTTAAAAATGCATTTATTAGGGCGCCTGGGTGGCTCAGTCATTAAGTGTCTGCCTTCAGCTCAGGTCATGATCCCGGGGTCCTGGGATCAAGCCCCATATCAGGCTCCCTGCTCGGCGGGAAGCCTGCTTCTCCCTCTCCCACTCCCCCTGCTTGTGTTCCTTCTCTCCCTGTGTCTCTCTCTGTCAAATAAATAAATAAAATCTTTTAAAAAAATGCATTTATTAGGGCACCTGGGACGGTCAGTTGGTTAAGCATCTGTCTTCGACTCAAGTCATGATCTCAGGGTCCTGGGATCGAGCCCCGTGTCAGACTCCCTGCTCTGCGGGGGGCCTGGTTCTCCCTCTCCCTCTACCTGCAGCTCCCCTGCTTGTACTCTCTCTCTCTCTCTGTCAAATAAATAAATAAAAATATTTTTAAAAATAATAAAATAATAAAAATGCATTTATTTAACAAACATTGAGTAACTGCCACTTTTTATTAAAGCTATGTTGGGCTTACAAGGTCAACAATTAAATAAAGAATTTTTCTGCCTTAATGAATCTACAGTCTACTAAGATGTAAATTGAAATGATTATAATTACAGTAAACATGATCATGGTTAAAATAGGGCTCTAACCAAAGGCTGGGGAAAACAGAGCAGTGGATGGAAAAGTCTTCAAAAAGTAGGTAAAGCTTGAAACATAAGCAGGACACAACAGAGGAAAGAAAGAGTGATTGGGGATTAGGGAGATGTATCTGTTCCAAAAGAAGAAATAGACTCTGTAAAGAAAAAAAAAAAAAAAAAAAGGCAAGAGAAAGTATGGCAACTTGTGAGATCAACAAAGTAATAGCTAAAACAAATTTTTCCTTTCATTACAAATTCTTTAAAAAAATTAAAAATAAGCTATGTTCTCTCTTTAATCCATGCACCTATATTAAAAGTAACAAGTAATTATTTTTTTATTAAGGAAGTTTACGGGGCACCGGCTCAGTCGGTTAAGCGTTTGCCTTTGGCTCAGGTCGTGATCCCAGAGTCCTGGAATCAAGTCCCACATCGGACTCTCTGCTCAGCAGGTAGTCTGCTTCTCCCTCTCTCTCGCCCCCTTTCCCCTGCTCTTGCATGCTCTCTCTCTCTCTCTCAAATAAATAAATAAAATCTTTTTTAAAAAAAGGAAGTTTACCAGCTGATTTATTATACTATGGAACTGAATGTTTTCCCCTCTATTTGGAGAAATTCTATTCTTATCTTCTTAAGAAAGTTCTGATCACTGTCTTTAGGGAATTTAGTATATCTACTGATAGGAAAGAAAAACTTAACTTCATAGTATGCATGATATTGAAAATATTATATAGATGGTTATCAAAATACCTGCATTCTTACACCATATCCTCCTCCTCTCCACTTCCATTGAATTCCAAAAATAAATCTAGTAAAAAGGCAGCCTAGTGTTGGAGTAGAGTGAAGTTATAAACCTGAACAGAGAGAATATAGTTAGGAACATACTTTTCTTAAAGATTTTATTTATTTATTTGACAGAGAGACACACTGAGAGAGGGAACACAAGCAGAGGGAGTGGGAGAGGGAGAAGCAGGCTTCCCGTGGAGCAGGGAGCCCGATGCGGGGCTCGATCCCAGGACCCTGGGATCATGACCTGAGCCGAAGGCAGACGCTTAATGCACTGAGCCACCCAGGCGCCCCAGGAACATACTTTTCTAAGAAACAGAGTGTCTATATATTTTTTTGGTCTCAGGTAAAGGTGGCTAAAATATTAATATTCTGATAGATATTATTTATACTACATAGAATCCTCTCACTTTTCCCTAAATAAATACTTATTCACAACCAAAACAAAATTATTTTATTACTTAATTCATTTATTGAATGAACAAAAATTTATTGAGTGTCTCTACTACGGGCTTGGCACTATTTTCAGTGCTAGGAACGTATTAGTAGACAAAGTATTTGTAGATTCTGCTCATAGGAGATGGACATTAAATATTAAAAAATAAGAAACTAATTACATACCAGGTGTTCATTAATGCTATAATTTTATCGGTTTAATTTTTGTTTCTCTGAGGTCAAGTTAACCAGCCCTTCTCACCTAATCTCATTTCCCTGTAATTTAGAATAGATGCAGAGTTTCTCCACCAAAAGTTTCAGAGTCAGAAGGGTGGAGTGATTAAAAAAATCTCCAAGGAGAGGGCGCCTGGGTGGCTCAGTTGGTTGAGCGACTGCCTTCGGCTCAGGTCATGATCCTGGAGTCCCTGGATCAAGTCCCGCATCGGGCTCCCTGCTCGGCGGGGAGCCTGCTTCTCCCTCTGACCCTCCCCCCTCTCATGTGCTCTCTCTCTCTCTCATTCTCTCTGTCTCAAATAAATAAATAAAATCTTTAAAAAAAAAAAAATCTCCAAGGAGAAATAATATCTTTGTTCCATTATACTATTCTAGAACCTTGAAAAGATGGGCTACTTCCCATCTCATTTTCTGTGTCTTTCATAATCTAAACCAGACATGAATGGTGTACATAGACAAGGAGAAAACAAAGAAATACATAGAAATACAATATTATTTATTAATATAGATCCAGGTCCTAAGTATATTAGCAAGTCAAATCCAGAAATGTTATTTAAAGAGCCAAGTGTCCTAAGCTAGTAGAATTTATTCGAAGAATGACAAGTTGATTGAACGATGGGAAATTTGGTAGAATTTTCCAATGCATTACCAAGATAAACGAGGAAAAACTGTATGAATAACATGTTCCCAAAAGCATTTCATGAACAGCCACTTAAACAAACAAACAGGGGTGCCTGGGTGGCTCAGTCAGTTAAGCATCTTAGTCTTTTTTTTTTTAAGACTTATTTATTTATTCTGAGAGAGAGAGCACGTGAGTGGGGCAGAGAGGAGCAAAGGGAGAGGGACAGAATCTCAAGCAGACTCCCCACTGAGCACGGAGCCCACGTGGGGCTCAACATGGGGCTCGATCCCACAACCCTGGGATTGTGACCTGGAATGACCTGGAATCATCACCTGAGCTGAAATCAAGAGTCAGCCACTTAACAGACTGTGCCAGCCAGGAGCCCCAAGTGTGGGCCTCTTGATTTTGGCTCAGGTCATGAACTCAGGGTTGAGGGATAGAACCCTGTGGCAGTTACTACTCCACGTGGAGTCTGGTTGTCCTTCTCCCTCTCCTCCTCCGCCATTGCCCCCCACTCCCATGTGCTCTCTCTCTCAAATAAATAAATAAATAAAGTCTTAAAAAAAAAATAAACAAGCAAACAGATATAGGGGATTTCTTAACTTGATTAAGTTTATATTTTTTTTTAAATCTAAATATCAGGAAAGAGGGCACATATTGAATGGAGTACTGGGTGTTATACGCAAACAATGAATCATGGAACACTACATCAAAAACTAATGATGCAATGTATGGTATTAACATAACATAATAAAATAAAATTAAAAAAACTAAATATCAGAAGAATAAATACCTATAGAATTATTACTCTTAATATTCCTCTAAAAAAGTATTTTGTTAATTTTAGCATATAATTGGTAGTCCTATTCAACACAATGAGCGGAAGAAATACACATATGAAAAAGGGGAGAAAAATGTTTATGATCTACAAATGGTATTTTTCCTTAACTATATTATCTACATTATTAGCACACATAAGACCATTCAGTAAGATGGCCAGGTAAAAGATAAACATAAAAACAGTAATTCCAAATGATAAAAATAACGTTTATCACAGTGTATAACAGGTAATTTTTAAAATGTTTTCCAGGTATACTACATTTAATCCTCTGAGAAACTTCAGGTAGGTACATTATTAACTTCTAATATAATAGAAACTCAGTCCTTTTCACAAAGAAAGGAAAAAAAGAAATAAAAAGAATAAAACTAAGAAAGAATGTATAATATTTATATGATGAATTCTCTGTTTACTGAGGTTTATAAAACAATATTTGAATACATGGACAAACATAAAAACAAAGACCCAATGTTGTAATTATTACCAAATTAATCTAAAAGTAAAATGCAATGACAATTAATAATAATAACCAACAAAGATGGTTCAATTGAATGTAGAAAGCTTATTTGGGAAAAGAAAATATGCAAGAATAATCGAGAAATTTTTAGGTAAAAGAGTAACAAAATACCTCTCATGAACCAAATAATACTAAAAAATAATTAAATACTATTTTATTAGAATGGGATTGATATACTAATTAATAGAATAGATTTTTGAGTAGAGAAACTGAGTGAACAGAAGTTTATTTTATTATGAGTATAATTATTTTTGATACATGTTATCTTTTAATTGTGCTGATGCTATTAGAAAAAAATCATAGAATAATAACTTATGCGTGTACCTCATACCATGCAGAAAAATAAGTTATGAATATTAAAAATCTTAAACTAAGAGAAGTTTACATAGCCTTTGACATATATATGATAATCTTTCAAATAAGTGTAGGGAGAGAAAAGTCTTCTTCAGAAAAAAATCCAAAGACATAAAGAAAAATAAAAACAAAAAGACCCCAATCTAATGACTTCATAATTGATGTTTAAGTGTCAGTTATGTTAGTCCCATGGGATTATTGACCAAGGTGTGTGAATTTGTAGATTTATTAATAGCAAAATAAGTATCTAGATATAAATGGATTTTTTTAATCAGAATTGAGGTATTTTTTTCACCTCAAATTATACACCATGTTACTGAAGGAAATAAAGTTCTAGCAGAAAACAAATGTTTTTAAAATGGAATTACTTCTGGATACTTTCATGTGATAATATGGAAATTTTTCATGAAACAGTAGCTTTTTTTTTTTTAAGAAGAAAATGGTATTCTTCTAATCTCACAAAGCACGTTTTTAAACAGCTAACAGATTTAAACTACATCGAGAGTGTTCAGGTGTTTCCACATTATGTTGGGGTTAGGTAAGCAATCTAGGGGGAAAATTTACGAAAAAAAAGAACATTTGATTGCTAAGCTCTCTCCTGTTCCAAAAGCACTTTATGCCATGTATCATGACATAAATAGGACAGATAGCATTCTCAACCAAAGATTAGAAGCAATTTCTCTGCAATCACAAATCCTCCAAATCTCTTGCAAAGAAATTATTCAGATCGGGACATTTGCATAACCAAATAATGAAGCTATTGCAACTGTTACAAAACCTCTACTAATATTAATAGTGGCTAACATACACAAACTTCTATTCAATATTTTTTTGGCTATAATATATCTTAGAACTAATAATTGCTTAGTTCATCAATTTATATTCTAGCAGTTTGCTCATTACATTTGCCCACATACATTTCTTTTTGGTATGTGTGATTCCTTTTTGATGGATTGGCTATTTATCTGAACACATATACGAAACAGATTGCTATGTAACAAAACTACTCCCACACTGTTTGGTCTGGGAAGACTATTTTTAGAGTCTACGCCTATTTATGGTTATAGTTCTTGGCTTATAGCCTCTCCGGTGTCTTTGCTTAAAATTTAACAAATCAATCTGAATACTGAACACCAACCTAGTCTACAAACTGCAACTAATCCGGGTTTATCTCTTCTTTTTCATCTCCTCCCCTTTGTGCCCCAGCCCCCTTCCTCTTGGTGTGAATGTGTCTCTCGCTTGCTTGCTTGCTTGCTTGCTTGCTTGCTTGCTTCCTTTATTTTTGGCTGCTTTTAGGAGCTTTCAGATGATTTTATTTATCAGCAGTGTTCTAAAACTTCACAACGTTATTTTCTGGTTCATGTCATTGTTTTCATTCATTGTACTGTCACTCATTTGGCCCTCTCAATCTAGAGATCCCTAATTCTCAGTTATAGGAATTGTTCTTGTATTATCCTTTAACAATTTATTCAACTCTATCTTACGTGTTCTTCCTGGTTGAAACATTAATCAGATTTCGAAATTACAAGATTGATTTGTAAAGAATGACATCTTCTCTCCTATTGACCTGTTCTATATCTTTAACTTCTCCTTTATAGCTTATTTCATAGATTATACCTTGAGTCTAGATAATATAAAAATACATACACACACACACAAAATTTTTAAGAGTGCTTTCTTCTTTGCTACTATTGTATTGAAATACCATAAACATTAATTTCAATTTAAAGAAAAAGATAAAGTTTGATACATTCTGCAGTAGAACTTGAATATATAATCCCTATCATAATTAACTTCACCTTTATGAACCAGTATTGTTCTAAATTACACTGTAATACATAATAAATACATGAGTTTTACTACATGATATATGTGTGTGTATGAATTTCAATTAAACAAGGTAAAGAGGCTTATATCATTCCCAAACAATTTTAAAAACTCAGTTGACATCATTAATAGAATTGACCTATGACAATTACGCCTTTATAATTCTAATCACTTTTAGAACAAGTTTTGGAAGATAATCTTTCATTTCAGTATCATATTCTAAAGAAAAATTTTATTCAATATGTAATGTTAGTAATTGACTAAATTACATGGGCCTGTTTTTTTTTTTTAAAGAAAAATAATGAATACCTCACCAATTTGCAAAGGATTTCAAAGCATGTGTGAGATTAAATAATTGAATGCCTCTGCTAATTTTTCTCAGCATGTATACTTATAATTGCAATTATCTTTTCAAGGTAAATGATTCAGTATTTATTTTACTCTTTTAAATTATCCTTGAGGTGTTTATTGTTTCATAAGGTTTTAGTTTCCTGCAACGTTTATAATAGTTGAAACATGATAGCTAATAGTAATTACAACTCAGCTATTTGCCCTCTTTCTCTTCTCTAAAAATGTCTGTCAGTCTTCCTGTGGATGCTGGTAATTTTCTTTGAAGCCACTTTAGTTTTTGTCAGAAGTTTGCAAGTTGACTAAAATTTTAGTTAGCTCTTAGCTCTTTCCTAATCTCTTGAAGTTGGTCAGTAGAACAAAAGTGACTATGGTCTTGAAAAAGAGTCCTCCTCTATAATGCAGCAGCTCTAACAGGAAGCTTGAGGGAGCAATGCCTGGTTTACTTCACTGAGTGCACATTCTGCAGAAATAGGAGTTTAGAAGGCTGAGCAATACAGATGTGAGAAGGATACGTTACTCATACTTTCTCAACTCCTTTCACTACCCTTTAGAAATAAATATTCCAAAATTAAATTTTCAGAATTCAAGCTGAATCTTACAATTAAATGGAATTGAATGAATAAAAAGTATGATTCCTCTGAAAGACTGTTATAAATAGACCTCAAAATATGTAATGGTTCAAACAGAAGAAAAGTATATTTCCTGCTCACATAAAATACTAAATACGTGTTCCTGATCAGTGAAACAGCTCTCATCCAACATCTTCAATGCCTGGTTTCCAAACATCCTGCCCTGGGGCAGTGGAAAGGGAAGGAACATGACAAATCCTGTGTGGGAGGTTTTGGGAGGCTAGCCTGGAATAGGTGCACTTCACTTCTGTCCACATAAACCTGAATCATAAATGAAATATCATCTCTTTGGCTCCTCTTGGGTCTCAAAAGTGCTAGCCTTTGGACTGGAAATTATGCCATCAGTTCTGGTTCTTGGGCCTTCAGGCTTGGACGGGAACTACATTGATTCTCCTGGATCTCCAGCTCACTGACTATAGATCTTAGGACTTCTCAGCCTCCATAGTCATATAAGCCAGTTTCTTATAATGTCTATATTATTTGTACATTATTTGTATATATATGCACATTTCTTTATATATAATATTATATATTATTTTTATATAACTTATATATTATCTTTATATATAATATATTATATATTTACATAATGTATAATTATATATATTTATATACATATACATAATGTATAAATTATGTGTATATATATATAAATACATATTTCTAGATAGATGATAGATAGATAGATAGATATCAGGTCCTATTAGTTCTATTTCTGTGAAGAACCCTAATGCAATTTCCAAGAATTAATTTTATTTTCTCTAATAGCATATTTCAAAATGTAATTTGCTCAGGGTTATGCAAAGAGTAAACAGTGAAGCAGGTTGGCTTAAAGCCTGCAGGCTTTCCACTATAACACACCACCGTCCACCACAAATCTCTCCTTTCCCTGCTCATTTGCTCTTATGTGAGACAGACTTTTCCCTTTTCTTTTTTTTTTTGCAAGATTTTGATACCTATGCTCTAGCCTCAATGATGTTATTCCAACAGGTTTATGATACATGTTTATATTTGACTTTTTTTTCTTGCCTCATCTCTTTGGTTATTTTTTCAAAAGTTGAGCCCATTAGAGAACTATCCTTTTATATTCATAAACATAAAGTCATGGTTAATTTTTAAGATATCCTTCTATTTTCTTTCTCATTTGACTTCTCGGTTTGGTGGTGGTTTTGGTAGTGGTGGTGGTAGTCAGCCAGGGTCTCTCTCGGTTCTTGGATGACCCCATACTTCCTTGTTACTTGGCTTTGTCCATATGCCCTTGCAGATAGATAGATAGATAGATAGATAGATAGATAGATAGATAGATGATAGATAGATAGATGATAGATAGATAGATAGATAAATAGATAGATACTGATCTTGTGTTTGTGTGTATCTTATATATATTTATCTTGTAACATAATTATAGGACAAATATTCCATCATTTGTACCATATTCTAGTAATTAGAAGCAAATTATAGACCCTGCCTGCACTTACATAAGATAAGACTCACTGGGGATCACCTTAGCATGTATCTGTCATGTGCCCTAACTCTGTATTTGATGCTTGTTCTGAACAAAGTATATATTTTGTTTTATTTACAGATGTAAGAATTAATGGTGGTGATTAGATCACATTTCACATTAATAAATAAGCAGGTGTGGACATGACTATTGTTTAATGTGTTCCATATAATTCTGAGTCAGTACTCTCCATATAATCCCATTAGCAGTTTTGTCTTGGAATTTTTATCCTAAGAAAATGAATTAATAAGCCAGCATTTGAAAAGTGAAGTATTTTTATTTGCATTATTTCATTAGACAGGCTCACTGGCTGTGAGTGCTTCGGACAATGAAATAAGCATATACTATCTTTCTTGTTCGTTCCCACTGGGTTAAGTCATCTACTTTGAAAATAAAAGGGCAGAGCTACCTTCATTTCAAAAGATCAAGAAATAAACGTTGAGTGCCTACTATGCGCCAGGAATCATACTAAGGCATTCACAGTAAGAAAGGAAAATGAATAAAATCATCCATCCTCTGCCCTTGAAAAGTTTTCGTTTTAGTGAGGAAGATTTAATTTTATATATCAAGTATAAATTGAGGTAGGCACAGGGTGCCATGGGTAACCAGATAAGAGAAACCTAACTAAATTCTACAGGGTAGATGTAATAGGCAGAATAATGGACCCTTAAGATATCAGGTTCTAATTAATCTGCCTGTAAATGTTAAATTATAGGGGGGGGAAGCATTTGCAAATGTAATTAAGAATCTTGAGATGAGGAGATTACCCTAGATTATTGGAGTGGGCCCTAAATGGGACCACAAGCATCCTTGTAAGAAAGAGGCAGAGAAGTATTTGACACAAAAGAGAAGACAATGTAACCACAGAGACAGAAACTGGAGTGATGTGGCCACAAGCCAAGGAATGCTGGCAGCCAGCAGAAGCTGGAAGAAGCAAGGAATGGATTCTCCCCTAGAGATTCTGAGGGAGCAGGACCCTGCCGACTCGTTGATTTCAACCCAGTGAAGTGGATTTTGAACTTTTGACCTCGGGAACTGAAGGAGATACTTGTATGTGGTTTTACGCCACAAGCTTTGTGGTAATTTTTTACAGAAGCCATAGGAAACTAGTAGAGAAGGTTACAGACAGAGAGAACAGCTTGACCAGTCATGAAGGTAGGAGGTGGGTGATAGATACTGGGCATTGAAGTACCTCTCCATTACTTGAGAGCAAAAAATGAGTAGAAATGGTGGGAATTGGGGCTCATTCACAAGACCAAGTGAAATTATGATGGCCTTATGTGGCATGCTAAGCACTGTGTCCTAAAGGACATCAACAGTTATCAAGAATTTTTAAGTAGGAGGGAGGCCTAGCTGGCTCAGTCAGTAGAACATGGGACTTTCGATCTCGGGGTTATAGATTTGAGCCCCACGTTGGGTGTAGAGATTACTTAAAAATAAAAAACCTTTAAAAAAAAGAATTTTTAAGTAGGAGAGTAATGCATTATTATTAAATGCTCCATTCTGGAAAGTAATATAAAATATCTTGAAGTAGAGAAATCGAGGAGCTAAGAGAAGCTAAATAAGTAGAAACAGCAACAGCTGTTATAAGGCTATTTGGCACTCTGAAAGGGTCTGAGTTAGGGTGGCAATGAGATCAAGGGAATATTGTTTGGAGAAATACTTACCCAATAAAAGTTTTAAAATCAGCAGGATTTGGTGATGGTTTGTCTGGGAAGGTGGTATGAGAAAGAGAGACTAAACCTAAAGATGAGTACCAAGTTAGGACTTAAAATGATTAAGTTGATAGCAGTGTCATTACCTGAGTATTTACTGTTGTTTAATTTCACTATGAGAAGCAGGTGCAAGGAGCAAATGCTTCCAGTTTTGGACATGTTAGGTTTGAGACATCCTTGGGGGCGTCCAGTAAGGAGCTGACTCTACACACCTAACATGAGAAAAGCAGCAGAACTGTTGGGGAAAGAAGTTCATCTTATCAATACACTTTCAGTGCAGAGTGAAGCTTGTTTTTATGACAGGGAATGGAAATTGATATGTGATTTTCTGAAAAAAAAAAAAACCCACTTCGATCTCTAGAGAAGAGAGAAAGCTATTTACATAGACTTCTCCACATTTGGTTTTTTAGATGGCTTCTTAAGCCAAAATGCCTTAGATATTTTGGAAATTCTAAAAAAAAAAAAAAAAAAAAAAAACACTAAATAAAATATTTCTGTTTATTTTAACAACCCATAAATAAGCGTTATAGATTATATTTGTCCCAGTTTGTAGGTGTGCAGTCTGAGGCTCAGAGGGGATTTTAAGTATGCAACCCAAAGAAATACTCTTAGTAAGTAGAACCTAGAATTTAAGTTAGTTTCTTTGTTACATAATTGTTTTTTCCTCTGTACCTTGCTATCTCTTGCTTTTAATATACCTCTTCTCAAAGCTAAAGGATTCTTATTCCCAGCATTTGTTGAAGCTGATTTTTTTAATCAGCTTGTGGTGCCATATAACAAAACTGAAAATGTTACCGAAATTAATTTTCAAAACAAATTCCAGTCCTATAATGTATAGCCCAGCACGAAGTATACCGTAGGTGTTCCAAAATGCCATGTATTAATTGTTGGCTGACAATTTTGATTGCACACAATCAAACCGAGATTAATTACTAAATTTTCATTTTAATAGATGATATGTGTAAAGTCAAAGTATTATTACAACTTTTAGTACAAAGAAATCTTCTGTCTCTGATAGACTTGTTTTTTTATTTATCTAAGCAAAGACTTGGTCTCTGTCACTCTAATAATTGAATTCTTCCCAGAGGAACTCCAGCTGAGAACAGACACCTCCCCATTAGAATATGAAGTAGAATTTCCTTTTTCAAATCTGTTTAATTTTGTGGTCCTTATTCTCACACTTGTTTTTCTTATTCAGTGGTGACAATGTTTAGCTATGTTCTTCCCTAGTTGCTAAGGGAACTGTATTTTGTCCAGAATCTTTGAAAATACATTCACAGAAAGTACACTTGATTAAGAACCATGTTCACAATTTTCTTCCTCAAGAATGATTTTTTTTTTTCACATCACCAATGCCTCGGTTGGTTTTTTGCCCTATATGGGCACATATTTAAAAACCATCTCCACAACTAGTTTAGTTCCTAAGAACTTGGATTTGTTTCCACTATTTCCTGTCCACCAGATTTAAAGTTGTAATAGTGACCGTTCGGGGAATTCAAGTTGAGCATCGGGCTCCCCTGGACTTTAGGCCTGGACAGGCCTGCTGCTCCTTCAGGGACTCATCTTTGGAGCTGCCCAACTCCATCCCAGCCCAGCATACTCCTCAGTCTGGGGTGCTCTATTCTTTAGTGATTATTGATATCAAGTAAGCTTTAATACATCAATCAAGACATGCTGAATCTGAACAGAGTTAATATACACAAGCATACCTCAGAGATATTGTAGGTTGGGTTGGTTCCAGGCCACCACAATAAAGCAAATATCACAACAAAGTGAATCAAAGTCATTTTGGGGGGTTAAGATTTTATTTACTTATTTGAGAGAGAGCAGGAGTTGGTGGGAGGGACAGAGGCAGAGGGAGAAGCAGACCCTTACCCCACCCCCCACCAGCTGAGCAAGGAGCCCGATGCGGGACTTGATCCCAGGATCTCGAGATCACCTGACCCCAAGGCAGATGCTTAACTGACTGAGCCACCCAGGCGACCCTCAGAATGTATTTCTAAAGAAAAGAAGCTAAAATGAAAAAATAACACGGAAATTCTTGCTTTAAAAATCATTACTATTTATTCCTTAAAAATTTTTTAAAGGATTTTATTTATTTATTTCAGAGAGAGAGAGAGTGTGTGAGCAGTGGGAGGGGTAGAGGGAGAGGAACAAGCAGACTCCCCACTGTGTGGGGAGCCCAATGTGGGGCTTGATCCCAGAATCCCAAGATCATGACCTGAGCTTAAGGCAGGCGCTTAACCAACTAAGTCACCCAGGCATCCCAAATCAAAGTAATTTTTGGTTTCTCAGTACATTTAGAAGTTATGTTTACACTACGCTGTAGTCTATCAAGTGTGCAATAGCATATCTAAAAAACATGTGCATGCTTTAATTAAAAATACTTATTGCTGAAAATGCTAACCATCATCTGAGCTTTCAGTGAGTCATAATCACTGATCACAGATCACCATAATAAATACAATAATAACAATAAGGTTTGAAATATTGTAAGAGTTACCAAAACTTGATACAGATACAAAGGGAGCAAATGTTGTTGGGAAAAAGAGCGCCAATAGACCTCCTTGGGACAGGGTTGCCACAAAGTTTCAATTTATAAAAACGCAGTATCTGTGAAGTACAACGAAAGGAGGTATGTCTGTAGAAACAAAAAATGTTGAAAAATGTCCAAGACAACCATACATGGTACTAGCTTTGGGGATGATCAGTGGTAATGAAAATGAAGGAGAAATTCTGAAAAATATTTATGAAAATCTGTTTGCAAAAACAGAATGGGTTAAGGATGATGAAAAGTTTTCAGGTCTATCATATTGGGGTACTAAGTGCCTTATTAAGAACAGTGGGGAAACTGATTAAAAAAGATAATTTTAGTTTCAGGATATATTATATTTGAGAGTAAGCTGATTATTAAAATAGCTATTAAATTTTTTAAATAAGAAATATATTACCTAGAATCTCGGTGATACTACTCAGTTTTAAAGCAATTTTTTTTTTTTTAAGATTTTATTTATTTGCGAGAGAGAGAATGAGAGACAGAGAGCATGAGAGGGAGGAGGGTCAGAGGGAGAAGCAGGCTCCCTGCCGAGCAGGGAGCCCGATGCGGGACTCGATCCCTGGACTCCAGGATCATGACCTGAGCCGAAGGCAGTCGCTTAACCAACTGAGCCACGCAGGTGCCCACTACTCAGTTTTAGAAAAGGGAAAACAAGAGTGTCTGGATGTGAATATAGACTATAGATAGTTCATATGGAGAGGTGACCTGTGTTTCAATTTTTTAAAGATATGTTTATTTTAAAACTTTCTGGGAATGCCTGGGTGGCTCAGTTGGTTAAGCATCTGCCTTCAGCTCATGTCATCCTCCCAGAGTCCTGGGACCAAGTCCCGCATCCGGCTCCTTGCTCAGCAAGGAGCCTGCTTCTCCCTCTGCCTGCCATACCCCCTGCTTGTGCTCTCTCTCTCTCTCTGATAAATTAATAAATAAAAAAGCATTAAAAAAATTTTCTGATATAACAATCCCCCTTATAATGCCCATATAACCCTTAGTTATTATCCCGTGATGTCCTTTCCCAGCAGGTTAGGTTCTGTAATATCGTTTTCTCCTGAGGGCAGGCTTTGTTGAGAAGAACAGAATGATCTGGGGTATTTAAAAATGGTTCCTTTCCTCTCCCCTTGCCAGAAGTATGAGGGCATTTTTCTCTGATGTACACTCTAAGTATCTGGTAAAGCTCCTGGAGATAAAACTCATAAAAGTGTAGGGTCTCCCTATAACTGGGTCCCCCTGGAAATTTTAACTCTCACAATTGTCTCCAGCAATTCATCAGTTCCAGTTCAGGTTTTCCTATCCTGGCACTGGTTCCCACAGAGCTTTCTGCTGTGGTAAATTGTGATCATCCTCACTTGCCTGTCTCTCTCTCCAATTGTGGTCTAACGGTTTGCCCTGTGACCTCACTTTTCTGATGAATTTAAGAAGAGTTGTTGATTTTTTAGTTTGTACAGCTTGCTACCTGTTGTTAGCAGTGAGAACTTCTAAGATCCTTATATATGAGACAGCTGTGTTTTATTTGGGGGGTGGGGAGAAATGTGGTAACAGAAATCTACACAGCACACTTGTTGAAATGGACAGGGTAATTATTATTCTACTTATTTTACAGATGGTAAGCAGATTCAGAGCTATTAAATAATTACCTCATGATTTTACATCAACAATTGGCAAATATATGCTTTATTTTTTTAAATATATGCTTTAAATAAATCTTGGCATTAATTTTACATGCTAGACTTTCTTAGAAAAGTGAAAGCAAGTTTATGGAATTTCCAGCATTTTAAAAACTGGAGTACACATATTTCAGATACTTGTCATCTTGTAAGTCACTAATCAAGAACTAAAACACATTTAACTATTAGGCAGGTAACATAAATGTATGAAATGGATAGTTTTATGTCTAAAACCCATTTAAAGGTGTTCAAATACAAAATCAGAACAAAAAACAAGCTAAAATTCTCTAGCTAGACTTGTGCCCCAAATCACTAGTTTTTAAAACCCTCTTACAGGTGATTAAATTTTGGATTATCTTGTGAATTTTTCAATTTTTAACATGATATAAGACAAATTTGATTATGATTTTCAATAATTTTGAATGCACCTAAACATAAGAAATCAAGATTTATGTCCTTAAACTATTGGTTCAAATCCAGGACTAAAATATCTCACAGAGAAAACCAAAAAAGAAAAGGAATACATTACCAAAAATAAAGTTGAAAATAAATTATAAGACAAGCTAAAAATAAAACATATGGGAACAAAACAAATATAGTTATCTTGAAAGGAATCTTGATTGTAGAGCTGCAACCCTTACTAAATATTGTGTTAGCTAAAAATATAAACTTTTGCAAATCCAGTATCATTCAAACCTCACAATAACGGTATCAATAACAGTTCTTCTTCTTAATCCTCAAAATTACATTTTATTATTATCAGTTTCTATAGTCCAAGTGACTTTTTAAAATATTTATCCTCATAATACAAATGTTCAGGTGCACCTGGGTGGCTCAGTCCATTAAGCATCTGACTCTTGATTTCAGCTCAGGTCATGATCTCAGGGTTGTGAGATCGAGCTCTGTGTCAGGCTCCAGGCTCAGCATGAAGTCTGCTTGAGATTCTCTCCCTCTCCCTCTGCCCCTCCCCACCCCCACTCTCTCTCGCTCACTCTCTCTCTCTCTCAAATAAATAAATAAAATCTTTAAAAAAAGAAATACTCTCAAAATCTCTGTGGCTGAATTTAAATTTAAGAAACGCATTTCAATGCTCTTTCATGTAAGATAATTTAGACTAAGGTCAGATAAAAATTTAGGATAATTAATTTTAGTCTCCATGCAATTTCAAAAAGTAAAATCTGGACTCATGAAATTAATTGCTCTTCCCTTTTTCCCCTAATCATTTTTAACCTGATCCAAATAAACAATTTAAATCTATTTGTGAAGAGATAATTATGCCAATTAAATTCAGTTGACAGTGTTCTCAAAACCTTAGAGCTCAGAAAATTAGTCTATGTCATTGTTCTAATCTTTGTAATTCCCAACTATAGTAGATTTTTCATGGAAAGCGACTTTAGGAATAAACTTCGTTATTTTAAAGGACTTGTAGATATTAAAAGAACACTATGGGCCTAACGTTAGATGTATATCCGTTTTGTGTTTTGTAATGTTTACCGTCTAATTTATAGTAAATAATCTTAAGTAATCTAACTTCATTTTTGTGGGAACAGTGGACTAAAAGTCCATGGTTTTTACTAGGAGGCTATTTCTTTAATTCCCCACCCAAGCTTGGTGGGAGAGCCAAAGAACATGAGCAAATTCCAGAATCCATTTTCCAAATACTCATTTTTTTTTTAACATACCCTATACTTCTTCACACCTTACCCTTTCTGCTGCCTATTTCATATCAGGCTTCCCACTTCCTCTTTCCAGAATCCGGCTTACCTTTTTTTTTTTTTTTCTTTAAAGATTTATTTATTTATTTGAGAGAGCGAGAATGAGAGAGAGAGAGTACATGAGAGGTGGGAGGGTTAGAGGGAGAAGCAGGCTCCTCGCTGAGCAGGGAGCCCGATGCGGGACTTGATCCAGGGACTCCAGGATCATGACCTGAGCCGAACGCAGTCGCTTAACCAACTGAGCCACCCAGGCACCCCCCTGCTTACCTTTTTTAAAACACTTCTGTTTCTGGCCTTGGCTCTGGTATATCTAATTTCTGACCTAATTTTCACTTTCTTGCCCATAGTTTGTCTCTCTTCAAAATTTTTTCATATTTGAACTAAATTCCTAATTAATCCACCTATTGGCTTTCACCTTTGGGAAGTCTCCTAGTGTGGCTTTTGTGAATACAGACCACCATGTTAAAACCAAAACCTCCCTCAGCTTTAAGCCTAATAGACCCAGATTTTTGACATTTTTTTAAGTCCTCTATTTCACAGATCAATAAGACTTGGAAAACAAATTAAAAACATTAATGTTGTTTCAAATCAACAATTTGCCTCTTCTAGAGAAAGCATCTGATCTGTGGATGGAAAATGTCCTGTTAAGGAGTTTACAGAGAATATGCTGATAAAGTTGACTTTTTATAGCAGGGCAGTCTCAACACTGTCCTGCATGTGATAAAATGACCCCTGAGATAATAGAAGATCCAACAAAAAATTGTAGTGGTTAGAAGTTTGAACTCCTAATTCTCAGCATCTGCCAATCATAACCATATGAATTTGGAAAATTTTCTTAACCTTTTTGTGTGGCAGTTTTTTCATCTGTAAAATAAGTATAATTATAGTAACGCTGTCAAGCAGGCGATGGAGAAATAAATAAGTTAATGCATAAACACACAATAAGTGCCCCCTCATTATGATTTCACTGTTCCTTTTCAAATTAGGAACTTTATGACTCCCCACATCTCCAGTATCTATGGAAGGCTGACAGATTATTCCTGTCCTTCATCTTTTAGCAAAGGGGTAAAACATGTTATATCAAAATCCACAATTACAAATAAACAAATATTCACCCTGGGTTCTGGATTCTGAGCATTTCTGTAGAATTTACTCATACATTAAAACTAGCAAATGATGCATCTGTATTATTTGTCCCAGGTGACACAAAGTATAATTAAGTGCAACTTTTGCTGGCTTTGTTGTGAAGGCTCTTTCAACTTCTGTGCAATTGAGTTACAATCTTGAGCCAAGATTATACCTGGAAAGATGATTTCCTCTTAATTAGTGGTCTTAACACATTAGTGCCCCTGAACTCCTTGAAGACTTGTTAAAATGCATCTTCCAGGGCCACAACCACGCCTACTAAATAAGAATTTCTCTGGAGATAGCCTCAAGAAAATGCATTTTAACATGTACCTTAAGTAATCTTGAAGCAGATGGTAGTTGGTTACAACATGATTGGAAAACACTTTTCAACTTCTGCTATAACTAAAGGCCTCAGTAAAGGAGATGCATACAGAGGCCTAATGAACTTCTTCATCTAGTCAATCCAATGTAATCAGAGACTGGTTCACCCCTCACACCTGCTTACCAATGTAATGCCTTTTCAAGTATATTCTATGGCCACTGTCGTAGAAGATGATGCATCTGGTTGGAGGAATACGATGTTCCTCAGTTGTATTATATAAAGTGAGCATGAAGTTTAAGCCATGCACTGTGGAAGGGTGAGCCATTTTGCATATTTGGCATGTTTGAGGAACTGAAAACTTACACTTCTTGATGTAAATTGAAAGGACTTAAACTAGATAATGTGAAGATAGACATGGAGCAGATCATGGAATAACTTGTAGGTTAAAGTAATTATTTTGATTGTATTTTGAGAGCTAAGGGAAGCCTTTATTGATGACCACTTTTGCCACCATATAGAGAATGTGTTATAGGAGGCAAGAGAGGAAGCAGAGATGAGATAGGTTAACACAGCAATCTACATGGGTAAGAACAATGGTGTGATTAAAATGAAGCAACAGAAATAGAAAGAAGAGTGGATTTAAGATGTATGAAAGAAGAATAAGCAAGAATTTGGAAATAAGCTGAAAGTAATGAAAAAAGGTAAAGAAGAAATCAAGATCCTTTAAGGATTTTGAATTGGGAGCAATATGTACATGAGAGGTGGGAGGGTTAGAGGGAGAAGCAGGCTCCTCTCTGAGCAGGGAGCCCGATGCGGGACTTGATCCAGGGACTCCAGGATCATGACCTGAGCCGAAGGCAGTTGCTTAACCAACTGAGCCACCCAGGAGCCCCCCTGCTTACCTTTTTTGGTACCAATACTGAGATTAAAAAAAAAAAAAAAATGTTGGTGGGATCTGGGAACAACTTAGAAGATATGAAGAATCAAGAACTTCATTTTGAATCTCTTAAAGTTCAAGATGTTAGATATGAGTCAGCTTCTCAGAGGAGATGTCTGGATAAAGATGTATATTTTGAATCAGCAGCATTAAAATGGAGGCTCTATATAAAAGGAAACTTTTCTGCCAATCCATAGAGATTTGAACTGCCTGAGAAACACAATGATTGCCATTTATCTAGTTTATGTATTGTTTCTTGTAAAGTTTCATTTGAAAGGAGAGTTTTCTTTCTAAGAATGCTTTTATTACACCAGCAGCGTCAGCATAACGTGGGAGCATGTTAGAAATATAGAATTACAGGCCCCATGCTTGACTTACTGAATTAGTATCTACATTTTAACAGAATTCCTAAGTCATTCATATGCACACAGAAGTACAAGATAATACCACTCTAGTTTATGGAAGGGTGGGGAAGAGGAAAAAAAATTGAGGAAAGACAGTACTACCACTATACATGGGGAGCTGGGGCCTCTGACCTGGCCTCCAGGGTTTTAAAACAACTCTAATCAAACTTTAGTATGCATTTATGTGCTGTTCCTGCTGCTGCTACACACAATTATGCAAAAGGATTCGCCAACCATTGCTATAAGAAAGACGCATAGTCTTCATTGAGGTCCAGAATAATATTTTCTTCATCTACACATCCTCAGTACCTATCTAGGATTTATATGTAAATGTCAGTATATAGTATCTCAAGGGGAAACTGAAGGCAAGTGACCAAATTCACAGCAATGTTTCATCTAGAACTGTAAACTGTGTAACTAAGGATATCTTAGAGATTAATTCAGTTCTTTTAGCTAGCAGGTATTTTAAAGGCGACTCTTGGGAGGCAAACCAGAAAACAGACTCTTAACTATAGAGAACAAACTGAGGGTTGCTGGAGGGGAGGTGGGCAGAGGGATGGGTTAAATTGGTGATGGGGATTAAGGAGGGCACTTGTTGTGATGAGCACTGGGTGATCACTAAAGTATATACCCAATACTAAGATTACACTGTATGTTAACTAATCAGAATTTAAATAAAAACTTGAAAAAAATAAAATAAAATAAAGGAAGGGCCTTTGGAAGAATTTTCTCAATTTATTGTTTGATGTTAAGAATTTATATCACTTTAATTCCAGACCACTTGTTTTTTTCTCAACTACTCTTTTAAACTTCCATGTTTCATGAAGTCAATACAAGGTCCATATGCTTTGTAGTTGTGTATCATCCTCTCTAAATTGCTCTTATTATTATTCTTTAATATTATAATGTAATTTGACTTCTAAAGTTATGTCATTTTAATTAAAAACTCTTCTTTTTTAACCAAAAACTACTTTTTATTTTAAAATTAGATGACTATTTTGTGTGTATGAATAGTTAATATAAATACATCAAAATGAGTTACAGATTTATTAAATTAAGAATATCTACAGATTTTTAAAAAGTTTTTATTCATATATAAGTGTTGCAGTCACCCCCCATAGGCACAGGATATACCACCAACCAAAAATTTGCTTTGGATGTTGAGACCAATAGCACACATCAAGGGGTTCGAAGAAGGTTCATCGCTCACATAATGAGGCTTTCTGGGAAGAGCAGTGAGACTTCCAAGCAGATCCAAATGGCTTAGGTGATCAGAAAAAGGAGAATATCTGGACTTTTATTATGATTACAGGGTGGAGTTGGGGTGAGGGTTCCAATGCACATGGAGAGGGCTTATAGTGTTCAAACTTTCTGCTGGCACCAAATGTGGAAGCCCCAGGCTTTCTTCTCAACTTGCCAATAGGTGTGGTAGGAGGAGAAGGGGGCATGATATGATGTGAAAGCTATCAGTAGAGTCTTATTACAATAAAAAATATGCATTTTTATCGTAAATATTTAGAGGCATTGGTAAAACATAAGGAAAGAATAATTTTGAGAAATCTGAAATGTATACATCATGTATTTTCCAACAATTGAACTAACTGCAATCAATAACTACTAAGGGACTTGAAGAAATTTTCAACATAGAGGCAGGTATAATAGTTTCTTTGTTAATCCAAATTATTCCCCATTATCTTTTACATGTTGCAATCTATTTCTCACAATTCAAGATGTTTCTCACAGTTAGAAGGTTTATAATTTAAAGCATTCTAAAGAACATGAAAATATTTTGTATTGGCTTAAGCAGTTTAATCCATATTTGATTATTTTAAATTACTTTAAACATTTTCCATCTTTTTAAAAACTCTATCCTTTTAGCTAAACTTATTTACCAATCTGACATTCACATTAAATTAAAATGATTACAAATCCATGAAAAAGTGTTCCAGAATTCTTGAGGTTTTATTATGATTAAAAAATATGTTATGTGACTCAACTTCCTAATATTGACTCTTATCTTCTGACATAAAGAAGCCTTCACTGTATTAGCAGAAGTTTATCCTAAAACCTCAGCATTTCCACAATAATGAGAAAATAGCGGTTGAAAAGTTCTGAACCTACTCATGACTTTACTGTTTCTACTTTTAGAACAGGGCTGACCTTTCTCAGGCATAAATTTTGAAGGAAACATTCACATGACTTTTGGGGACTTTAAAAAATTAGGAACTTTACTCTTGAGTTTGATATGATTGATGTCCATACATTTTTCACTTTATAGCCATGGAGAATGGCTATGATAAAAATTGATGTTATTTTGACAATTTGATGCTAAAAACTCTAAAGAATGTTCTTTTCTAAAAATAGCACAAAATGTCTATTATGGAAATACGAGACTGGTTAATCGAATCCTGGTTACCTAGAAATTATCATTTCTATTACACAATCGTTTTGTGTATGTGTGTCCTCTCTTCCTAAGATTTTGAGACTTAAAAATGTATGTGAAAGAACAGTGCTTTATCTATGTAAACTGGCATGTGTTGAAAGAACATTGTGAAGCTGGAATTTGCATTTCTTCTTTTAAAAAAGAGCAAGAATATTTCTGCTGTTTAAATTTTAGTACTCATCAAGCCCAGCTCAAAATTTACTTTGTCCTTCATATTTACCCTGGTCTTTCCAGATATATTTAATCTTTCCTCTACTTAAAGATTTCAACAACAACAAAAAACCACAACCAAGCTCACAGATACAGAGAACAGATTGGTGGTTGCCAGAAGCAGAGAGTGGGAGGTGGGCAAAATGGGTTAAGGGGGTCAGAAGGTACAAACTACTAGTTATAAAATAACTAAGTCATGGACATGTAATGTACATCATGGTGACTATACCTAATAAGACTGCAGTGCACACACACACACACACACACACAAGCAGCCCTTGCTTTGTATGGTTCTGATATGCAAAAATTTCAGTGACTACAATTTAGTTAAATAACACCAGTCTCCAAACAACACAATTCATATGTCACTTACCATTTTATATTAGCTCTTCAGTTCACACATCACTATGTGAAAAACAGATGCTCATCACAATCAAATCAAAGAAGTTTTGAAAAATATGGTGGGGGTGCCTTGGTGGCTCAATCGGATAAGCATCTTACTCTTGGTTTCAGCTCAGGTCATGATCTCAGGGTCCTGAGATGGAGCCCTGTGTAGGGCTCCCTGCTCAACACAGAGTCTACTTAACTCTCTCTCCCTCTTCCTCTGCGGCTCCCCCATCAAATAAATAAATAAATCTTTAAAAATAAAGAAATAAAAATTTACAATTTAAAAAGTTGTTTGAATTAATAAAAAATAACTTAAACATATTATGGTTAGTAGATGGCTTGGCACATAGTAAATGCTCAATAAGTGGTAACAATTATAAATAATTTAGAATGGGAAATAATACTCTCTTGTGCCCAGATATGTGATTGTTCATAATCAGATGTAGTTTGCAGCTGTGTTCTTAAACTGCAACAAAGTTCAGAACTATTTAAAATATAAAATCTCGGGGCGCCTGGGTGGCTCAGTCGTTAAGCGTCTGCCTTCGGCTCAGGTCATGATCCCAGGGTCCTGGGATCGAGCCCCGCATCCGGCTCCCTGCTCGGCGGGAAGCCTGCTTCTCCCTTTCCCACTCCCCCTGCCTGTGTTCCCTCTCTCGCTGTGTCTCTCTCTGTCAAATAAATAAATAAAATCTTAAAAAATATATATATAAAATCTCATTAGTAAGAAACAGACTCAGTGGATGTTAAAAGTTACATTAGAAAGTTATTAAGTAAAGTAAGTAATGTCCTCCTTAATAATACTTAGAAAATTTTGTGGTACTCTTGACTAGTCTTTTCATTAGCTTGAAACTTATTTCTCCAACTCAGGCAAGATTATCCATCCACTCATTCATCTAACATTTATTCAGTGACTCCAATATGACCATGTCCAGTGTGGATGATATGAGCTGGTCTGTCTGAACTAACCTCTGAATCATGAATGTCCATCAAAATAACCCGATAACCCGATTCTGTCTTATTCTTCATCTATGCTGCCTTCTTCCTCCCTCCCTCCCTCCCTTTCCCTCCTCCCTCCCTCTCCTCTCCTTTTCCTTCCTTCCTTCCTTCCTTCCTTCCTTCCTTCCTTCCTTCCTGCCTTCCTGCCTTCCTGCCTTCCTGCCTTCCTTCCTGCCTTCTCACCTCTTTTCCTCTAAACCTTTCCTGGTAAAGAATAGATTTTGATAACATCATGTCTGCCTTCTTTCAGAATATAACCTATAAACTCTGAATTTTCCCAGAGTGACTGAACTACAAATTGGGATCACATATCTGATAAATTAATTAAATGATGTTGAAGTTTTTCTGATTAAAAGTCAGAACAGGTGAACAGTTTATCACAATCCAATACAAATCTTTATCACTTCCTTTTTCCCTTCCTCCAGTTGCACACGCCCTGTGCAAATTTGCCATTTCTCTTGTTCATTCTATTCCTCTTTTATGTTTCTCGTTAAAATGTTACATTTTATACCCAATATTGTTCACACTCTACAAGGTTTTTATCACTTAGATAAAAGCAATCTACTTGATGCACAGCTGGTTTCCAGTATGATCTAATTGCTTTTGTGATATGTCTCAGACACCTACTGCCACACAGAGCTTGCTGAGCTTTTTCACATAAGTAAATTAAATTACTTGCAGATGAACTTGTTTTATAACATGTATCTGGAAAAAGTTTCAGCTCATTTAGTGAAATGTCTAACGACAAATTCCATTGAAAATGTGCCTGCATTCACTAGATAGTCCATTGTGTATCTTATTTCTCTGATTTATTTTGGTTTCTTCCCACATATTTCTAAACCATAATTTTGTTTATAAATATTGATGTTGTTTGTTTATACCAAATTTCATGCCTTTATGTTAATGGTTTCTTTTTATTTTCAATTCCAATATACTAATCAAAATCTATAATTAAAGAAGTTTAACTGAGTTGTATTTTTGTTTGGTTTGCATGATCACTTTACTGTTACTAAAATAAGCCATATCACTTAAAGTTCATGAACCTACATTTCTGAAAATTAGCTAATTGGTTTTAATTTTACATCCCTACACCATTTTTACAGGATCAAATTTTGTCATCTTGCTTTAGATTACGCTTATTTTAACTTTTAAATTAAAAGATTGCAAGTTGAATACCATATGTTTATTAAATGCTTGCATAGCTTTATATATAAGTGAACACTTTTTGGTTTTATTTTATGAGGTATTTGGGGTAAAAATTACATCTGGAAAGAGTAGCAAAGAAAACAAAACAAGTAATGGTTCTACTAAACGTTTAACATTATTACCTTCATGTTTCATTTTAGAAATTGAGATTTTGGTAAAAATAGTCATGTTTACTACATCCATTACTTTGTATTATCTTAATCCAATGAAATATCAAGCAGAAGCATGGGTTGGATGGTTGGAAGCACTGGTAGCAGAGAGACATTTTGCAGGCAAAATAAAATAACACTACTAAAAAACACTTACTCCTAATTATTTAAGAATTGAGAACCTAACATTTATAGACATTTTTAAATTGTGATGTATAAATACTATTATCTTTCAGCCAAGTATAAGTAGGCATGTATTTTCTATGATTATTCAATCTCATCAATGCATGTATATAAAATGTTTGCCTGCAATTTACAAAAAGTGGTAACTGCTTAAAATTTGCATATTTTTTGTATTTTCAGCATACAATCACTAAATAAGCTTTTAAAGCTCTAAGATGTGTAAAAATGTCTGTACTATGTGTAACAATAGAATAAATTAGATACTAATGAGTATTGGAAGCAATCAAATAGTCTAGGGGACTAAAATGGAAATATAATGACAAAGATGGATTAAGAATATTGATGAGAGAGAAGCACAATTAGAAATTAGATAATAAAAGCAAACTGCCATAGGATTAATCAAGTAGATGTGTCACTTGAAAAAAAAAGTTCAATAGGGTATAATCATCATGAAATGGCATAAAATATATGTGTTACATTTGTGCACAAATGAATTTAGAGATATTTGGGCAAAGTTTAGAAACACTGAAACACTGAATATATATGCAAATATAGTCATGATTGGAAGAATTCAAACCACATTACAAGGTAGGCATTTACCTAACTTTGTCCGTGAGGCCCCTTCCAGTTTGCTGCATGGACCATGGCATAGAGCCCAAACAGAAAGGACTGGTCCTACTGGTCTGAGAAGACAACAGGTTAGAAATCACAGCTGCCAGTAGATTTAGAAATTGGAAGGCAAAATCCTGAGGCCAAAGGACCAAAAGCTTGGTATTTGGGGACAGCAGTAAGTGTATTTGACACATCCCTGAAATGTCAAGAGTGAAGGCTCTGCTAGACCTCAGCAAGTGGTCGGGAGTGAAAGGGAAGCCAGCCGGGCTATTCACCTGCAGCCTGTCAGAGGTTCTGTTTCCTTAGACCTCGCTCATATTTGGACCTTGTGGAAGGTTGTCAAGAGAGGTCACTATTGAAGGGTTTTCTAATAGGGGACATCTTCTCAGCATAAAGAATGGTGTCATTGGTAGACATCGAGCAATGGAAGTGGGGTATTCTAAGTGCCTTTCCAGAGGACATGCATCACCCTTTAAAAGAAAACTGCAATAATGTTTCTAACACTAAAGTATTCCTAACAATCTGAAAATGTCTACACACACACACACACACACACAAAGTCACCTTTAACCACCTACTAAAACTGGAGGGTACCACAATCTAACTGCAAGGAAGGTCACTGAGAGGATGTGACTGGCTGGTTGACCTGTGAGCTGAGCCCAGCAACTGGAGGCTCCTCACCCACTACCTGCCCTTGGAATGTGGCTTCTGCTTGCCTTCCCCACTCCCAGAAGCTGCCCCAAGGACAAAGCCTTGAGATAGTGATGTGGTGTTAAAAGCATCTGGCCAGTATATGTGACTAAACCCACGTAAGGCCTCTATATAAACTTTTAAGATTTGGCAGGCGGGTGCTGAGACCTATTTGTCTTGCTGCTGCCCAAGACAAGCCTCATATGTAAGTTCCTTTGCTTATTAAACCTGCTCCCTGCCAATCTGGAGTGGCCTGCCTTTTCCTTCTGTCTCTCCGTGCCCTCCACATGAGGGACTGGTTCACATTTCACCCAGGAAGCTTCCAAGAGGGTTGTGAACCAACAACAAGGCAACTGAGTAAGGCTTCTTCTATTCCTTACTTTTCCACTCCCCAGTCCCTTCTGACTCTGTTTGGACTCTGTCATGTGAAATCCCACTGCTCTATGACCTCAATGCTGGAGATGCCACATATTAGCTCTCCAGGCAACAGCCCAGCTGAGCTGTTAGCCAACAGCCAGCATCAGTGGCCAGCCATGTAAGTGAGTTCTTGGTTATCCTGCCCATCCATCCATCTTCAAATGATTGAAGCCCCCACTACCATCTCACTATGACCCCTGAGCTACTTCAAACAAGAATAGTATGGAAAAGTCATGCCCAAATTCCTGACATACAAACTAATGAGCAAAAGAAAATGGTTTTTTAATCACTTATTTTGGGGTAATTTTTTATATGTCAATAGTAATTAAAACAAGAAAGCTCTGATCATTTGGATTATTCAGGAAATATTCACTTTCACTGATGCTGGACTTAGACTTGGGATTTGCTTTAGCCGAGAAAAATTCTTGAAATGGGCTTGTACAGTGGACCTCGCCCTCTCACATTTTTGCTATTATGAGGAGAAGAACTTGTGACCCTTTATATGTGGGTGCAGAATGAATACATGAAGCACAGAATGGAGCTTGGTTAGCAGCAAGAAGCCAAGCCCAGGCAGACATACACCCTGACACCCAGCTATCCATCTGAGCCAAGACCAGTAGAACAACCTCAACAGAGCTGCAGATATTAAGCATGAATTATGCAGCTTTTATGGCACTGAGATTTTGTAACTGCTGTGCAACAATTTGATAACAAAGCTGACTGACAATAGCAGCTCACTCTGGGAACAATATATGGGTATTATTTAGGCTGGAAGTGAAAATCAGAGATGGAGAAACTATGGTTCAACTAAAATAATGAATAACCCAATTCGTATAGCACAACAGTGGTGGTTAAGAGCATGGGATTTGGACATGTGCCTGAAATAGTTGTAGTTACACCTAGAAAAATTGTAATTTCTCTTTTGAAACAGAGGAGAAAAAAGCAGTGGCTCCAGAGTGTGAGACAGCTATATAAGAAGGCTAGTTTTCTAGGGTAAAGATTGTAGAGTGCACAGGATCACAAGATAATATTACCATACATTTTAAACTTATCAGGTACAAACTTTAAAATATATGGAAAGCAAGGGGTACCTGGGGGGCTCAGTGAGTTAAGCCTCGCACTCTTGGTTTAGCTCAGGTCCTGATCTCAAGGTCCTGAGATAAGCTTGTGTTGGGTGGGTGTGGAGTCCACTTAAGATTATCTCTCTCCCTCTCCTGCTGCCCCTCGCCACTCCCCACTCCCCAACCCCCTGGTGCATGCCTGCACATGAGCACTTTCTCTCTCAAATATTAACTCTTTAAAAAAAAAAAAAACATGAAAAGTAAAATAAGCTGAAGACTATCCCTAGTGACCTCATCTACATGTCACAAGGAGTTTCTATCTCATCTTCCCATTGGAAAAGCGTACTGTGGTTGTAACACACAAACATGGAGCAAGGCCCCAATCACACTCTAACTTCCCTTCCCTTCCCATCCTCTCCCTTACCTGATCTGATCTTATCTTAGTCAAGCCACCAAGAAGACCAGAAACATCCTCTACTCTCCTATTTGTAAAGTCAGGATGTAGCCTGCCTAGCTATACTCTACAAGTAGTTGAACATATAATTATCCAGCACTGCAATTTTAAAATTTACCATTAAACAATCATAACTGTATTGTCTTCACTTTCGTTAACAGATCGTAATTTTGTTCTTTGAAAGGGTGATTTGGCCTTAAGAATAGTTCTGAGAGAACAATTTGAATTTTTTCTTCTTAAACAGGTCTCAAGATTTTCCTTCTCTTAAATAGGAATGATGATCCGGATGACCCACTTATAAATGTTAGTGTTCAGCTTTCATTTGCAAGAGCTCATAGAGAACTGCCCTCTGACTAATCAAAACTCACTTATACCACTAAATATCTTGATTTTTTACCTTGATTTTACATTTCAATTTTCATTCATAAATAACATGTATAAACTTTAGGGACTCTTATATTAACAGGGAATACAAGATATTGATTTGGTTTTGTTGAAATACATAGATTCTGCCTACATGACTTACTCTAGTCCAAAACTTCTTACTACCCAACTTCCTTCTAGCCACATTTTTGGGTCTGATTGTCAGAAAAATACACATGGAAGAAATTTAGTGCAAATTCGGTCTCATCATCAGGCTGCCTTAAAATGTATTTCGATCAGTATGAAAAATATCACAGAAAAAAAGGGAGAGGTGGTCCTATGATGACAGGATGGTTTCAGAATGTGTGAATATTTATTGTGAAAGCTTGTGAACATTTAATTAAGTTGCCTTATCTTTTGTCTTAAATTCTTAAAAAGACAACCATATTAATCCAGCCTAATAATCACTTCAGAATTTTAAAAGTCTATTGATTTTTTTTCTTCTAAAATCTCAATAAGATCTGTCCCTAGAGAATTCTATAAAAGGGCAAAAGATGTCTTTGTAGCCTTGGCTCTTTCAGACACTTGGCAGTTTAATGACTCATTGTACTTATAAATGTTCCTGATTAAGCTCTTTTATTTTAATTCTGTAATTTAATTTATATCATTACATTTCACACAGAATTTTCTCATTTCTGCTACCTGATTCACACATCATTAAATGTCTACTTATGCAGTTGATAGTCTCTTATAAACATCAAGTATGTTTTCTCTACTTGGCCTTTGATAATCTTTTGTAGTCGATCTCTTCTTTGAAATGGACAGAAGTGATTTTTCACATTCAGACCTCTATAACATGGTGTGTGAAATCACTTATCTTAAAATAAAACTTCAATTGCACATACACTGATACTGAGAAATAACTATTACTAAAGGATAATGCTAAAAATTAATTATGTCCCTTAGATTTAGGTTTGCCCAGATCTTGGAGACATTAATATTGAGTCAGCTCTTTGCTTACTAGGGTATTAGTTTCCCACAGCATAGTTTGAAACTTTAGATCAGAAGATGTACAACTGAGTATAAAGAATATATATATAATTTTACACTGAAGCATAAACTGTAATAGATCTGAAATTCTAATGGAAGTTGTCAAACCAAAATATAATCTTCCAAAAGATAATTATGAGAACTGTTTCTAGGATTCTTGACTCCCCTCACCTACCTTGAGAATATAAAGTAATCAAGTGAAAGCATCGCAAGGAAATTTTCTTCGATGAGGGCTTGTGCCTCCCTCTGAGGCTTCCTCCTTGTCAAAGAGGAAATGGGAGGACTCTCTCCCTTTGAACCACAGGCCTCTCTGGTAGGGTCAGATATAAGTTCCCTGAGATTTGCAGACATGGGAGACTGAAGTCTGACTAATGTCTGATAAAGTCAAAGCTACCTTTGAACTGGGATATGACTCCTACGTGGAAAATCTAGAGACCAAGGAGAAAGCTGATAGACTGTGTGGGGGCAGATCTAAGGAGTATCATTGCCATGAGATAGATTTGTTCTCAGAGTTCTCAGACATGAATTGCACAAATGTTTTCTAGAGATGAGAGTCTCATATATAACTGGGGACCACTAAGAAGCTGGAGGTATAATTCCTGATATCCTGGGAGTCAGAAATGGTTATCCATGAGGGAAGGTCAAGGGGGAAAGACAGCAAAAATCCCCCAAAGAGCCCTGGAGAGAGTTAGCTTTAACCAGCTGCCAGGCTTGGGAAGCTGGAAAGGATCCACAAATAGAGATTATCCAATTACCTTAAATCCCCTCCCTCCCTCTACCTTGAATATTTTGAAGGCAAAATGTAAGGTAGCTGTGGAAAATCTGGAATAACTCTGAGACAAGAAGAGCACACCTCAAGTCAAGTTTGAGGTTTTTATTTTTGTAAAGAACTTGAAATTCCAACTACTAAGTTAAGACAGCATTTGAAAATTAAAATGTCTTGAAAGACTTACCTATAAGCAAGCACAAAAAACAGGGGACCAACCAAAGCTTTCATACAGGGCCAGGGAATTTTTATCCCAACTTAGTGCATCTTAAAGGGATGATGGGTGACAAAAAAAAAAAAAATAGAGACGCTATTATGTCATGAATTTTGTTATTTCAGCATGAAGATGACATAATTTTTGAAAGATTAAAGAAAAATACCTTGTATGATTGAAAATGTATTGTACTTTATTTAGTAAAAATAATGACATTTTATGGTTTTACAATATGATATTAAAATCCACTAATTGCTAATATTACAAGATTCCCAAAATTATATTAGTTGAAACTTATTTTAATAAATGTCGGGTTTGGACTTAACTGGAGTTTCAATTCAGAATAAATAATATTAATTGGCTGTTTCTAAATATTTTTTTCAACAAGTATTAAAAAAATGTCTTCCGTGTTTATCCTTCCCTCATTTAGACCTAGCATGATACCTGACAAAATATATCACTTATAAATGTTTGGTGACACACTCACTTGGGGGGAGGCAGTCTGTTGGTTTTGGATAGTCAAATATTCAAATTAATACAAACTCACATTTCTAGTTTACCTATGTACCACCAAAGAGGTAATTATACCTCCAGTATCAGAAGAGAAAAAAATCAAAGCTCAGTAAGTTTAGTTTCCCCAAATCACACCGCCAGCAAAGCCATTATAAACCAGCCTCCTTGACTCCAAAGGCTGCACTATTTCCTCCACATTTTATCACTCATGGTGAGCCAGAATAATTCATAACATACCTGCATATTTTTCTAATGGAACTAATTAAAACCAAATCAAGTTATCAATATATTACTGAACTAAGTCACTTTACAAAAGTCTTGATAAAAAACAAAACAAAACAAAACAAAACACTACAATCTCTCAGACATACCAATTTGGTTGTTTGAAAAAACAAAAACAAAAAAAGTTTGTTTTGCATGGTTTGTTAGCAAACTAGGAAAATTCTGAAGCTAATTTGTCTTAAAATATTTACAAAAGATAGAAAGCATCCATTCATTCACGTTTGCATTTATCAGTGCCCTTCCCTGGCACTGCTTTGTAAGCCTGGGAGACTAATCTGTGAACAAGACAATGTTTTTATTCTTATGCAATTTACATTGAAATGGAAGAAACAAACAAGTAAGTTTGAGGTGGTATTAAATTTACTAAAAGGCTTCCGTGTAATCGGCATTTTCTAAACAAAAAATAATTTTAAAATCTGTTTGGAAGCAGATATTTTTATTAAGATTGAAACACAAGTGCTTATTCATTGGCTAAATACATGTCATACTGAGAGACAAGTACTAAAAAAGTTGTACTTTCGTATTATTAATAGATATAAAAATATCCTTTAATGCCTTCAGCAGCAATATCTTAAAACACCACAAGATGGTGACATTACTCTATAAGAACAAGGCTTTAGTTCCAACAGTATAAATATTTTTCAGTTTTCTAAATCAAAAGTGGAAGTTTTCAGGGTTTCTTTTTTACTGTTTTGAAAGTAAAGTTGGGATTTCAAGAATATATAACTGTTGAAATCACATCAAAGAGTGATTTTCCAAATTAATATTTTAAAAATCTATGAGACATTTTAAACAGCAGTATGAATAATGGATCAACCAGAGCTTTGGCAAACACTGAAGTTTCACTTTTAAAATTCTTGACCTAAAGTTATTGTGGCTCATCTGTTATGCTTACACACATTTTTTTCTTGTGGAGTTTCACTACTTGGACTTCCCTTGGCTGTCCTCGATAACAAATTGTGGAATGGTTATATGTCAAAATCACTTAAAATATCTTGATATCAAAAAAGATTGCATTGATGGTTTCTAATTACGCTAAACAGACGACTATTTCAGGCTATTTGTAAGTGTCAAAAGCTAAGAATTTGTACTAGCAAAACACTAAAATAATCATTTATGTCTTCTCTCTACATTAGATTTTATTTTTTGCTTATTTATCAGATTGTCTGTTGTCAACTCTACATCCTATTCATTCTCCTCTGAATCAGGAGAATCCCTTTCCAGTGCGGTCCTATGTTAAGATCTAACAATGAGAGGCTCTCATTTGAGATTTTAAAGACAGAAGAAAAAGAGAAGCCCTTCTTTTCCAGTGGCATTTGCAAACAGAGAGGCAAGCAGCACATAAGAGGTATGTGGCAACTTCCAGAATGAATTCCTATAAATCTTCCATCTCAGTGCTGTAGGCACCTGCAATGAGCAGGTTTACCTGAAATCATTCAAGTTGATAACATCTAAGTGAGCTTCTACAAATTACCCATTTTAGGGTTGTAGGCAGCTGAGATCATTGACTGCGATGTAATTTTGGTAAACTCTAGCAGCATTTTTTCTGACCTTTACTCCCCAGTCCGTTTCAACAGATGTGTAAACCTCCTACTCCCCGTATTAAAACCACTCTTTCTTGGAAGACATAGAGTGGCATCTGCTTTCCTAACGTGGCCCACACTGATACAATCCTATAAATTCTGAAGGAATAAAATGAGAACAGATCATGTGAAAGTGTGTATCTATGTTTGAATTACCAACCTTAAGTACATAAGGTGACATAGTAACCTCAGAAGTACAGTTATAACAATCACAACAAACCCTCCCACTCAGAAAGAAGAAAGGGAGGCACATAGCAGTCACTGAGCCATAGCAACTGTGAATTTCTGCCAGCAAATTTTGCCAAGAGAGCTTATCTGGAAGATAAAGAATGTTCCTTAGAATCTTGTTATGCTTGCTTGCTAGGAGTAACTCCCCAATCCTTGTCCTTTTGACTTCACCCTCTGGGTTATCCCTTGCTTTTTCTTTTTTCTCTTCAGCCACTTCTTTCCAATAGAAATTCAGGGAACTTCAGGTCAACATCTTGAAGAGCCTCGCTCTTAATTCAGGCTGGTTGCACTCTGGCAGTATGATGCTCTCGAACACCTTATTGGCCTTTTGTCGATTTTATTCTAATTAATTAAATGTTGCTAATGTGCCAATAGCAATGCCTACAATTATTTTCAAGATAAAGCTCTGTCTAAAGTTACCTAGCTTTCTTGGAGGAGCCAAACTCTTAGTCTTTTTGTTCTGAGCCACTTTCTGCAATGAACACATTTGCTAAGACCACCGTGATCCATTTAGAGTTTTTACTATAAAGGGCTTTTTGAACAAACCTTGGGCTGAATTTTGTTTGTAGGTTGAGTTTTAGTCATTCTTTGTTACTCAGAGCATTTCTAAATGCATCTTTTACTGTTTGGATAACAGAAGGAGTTGTATCTTTCAGCACTGCAAGGATATCTCTAATAAATTGCATTTTTGAACTGACTGAAATATGAAAATATAGTTGAAGTTTTATGTTGCCTTGTATCAGAAACTGCTATACTCTCTTATTAATTATAATAGTCATCTTTAGAGTCTATACACAAAGACATATTGTTTCTAAATATTGACAATATTATTTTTGTTCAATCTGTGCAATTCTTTTTTTAATTCTTTGTTTTTTTGGGTTTTTTTTTTTTTTTTTTTTTGCTTCATTTCACTTGCTGGGACACTCAGTACAATGGTGAATGGAAATGATGTATCCTTTATTCATTCCCGATATTAGAAAACTATCAGTGTGATGAGGGAGCAGAAGGCAAGCTGAGGACAAAGCACAAGCTGACACCTCATGACCAACCGCCACATACACGCCCCCCACAAACTCCCTACCCTGCCCCATTCCCAGGTGGGATATGTGTGACATTTCTCAGGTACTCCTGGCTGCCCTAAAGCTATGGGAAGGAAAAACAAATGGTTAACTAATAGAGATCACAGTCCAACAAGACATGAGTCTCCCTCAGTTTACAAAATGTCTTAGTGATTTACAAGAAAAAAGCATTCTTATCAATAACCTGACCTCCAATCAGAGAGGGAGACAAACTGTATGAGATTCTTGACTCCAGAAAATAAACTGAGGGTTGTGGAAAGGGAGGTGAGTGGGGGGATGGGGTAACTGGGTGATGGGCATTAAAGAGGGCACGTGATATGATGAGCACTGGACAATATACTTGACTAATGAATCACTGAACATTATATCAAAAACTAATGATGTACTATACCTTGGCTAATTGAAATTAAATAAAAAACAAACAAACAAACAATAACCTGACTTCCAGAAGGAAACTCCCAACTGTCTTAACGTTAATGCCTTACTAGAGGGAAAAACAACCTTAACCTGACAATAGCAAGGCCTCCAATATCTTGTAGGCCCTCTTTAGCATACAAATATTCTTTTGAAAACCTCCCTTTTTCCTTACCCTCAACTCTCAAGTATATAATCAGTCACCCCTCACAACCCCAGTGTAGCAGCTTTTTCTGCCCACGGGGTCCTATCCTGTGCTTTAATAAAACCACCATTTTGCATCAAAGACATCTCAAGAATTCCTTCTTGGCCATCGGCTTCGGACCCCACCCACATTGAAAACTACATCAAATGTTTCATCACTGAATGTGAGGTTGGCCATAGCTTATCACATACATTTTATATTAAGGAACTCTCTGCTCCTACTTTACTAAGAAGTTCTTATCACTGATAGATATCAAATTTCTTCAAATGCTTTTTCTGAATCTATTGAGATAATTAAATGATTTTTTTCCTTACTCCACTAATGTGGTGAATTATAGTATTTGGTCAAAGAATGTAAAAAAAAAAAAAATCCTTGAATTTGCAACATAAGCCCAACTTTCTCATGACATATTATGCTTTTTTATACATGGCTTGATTGGCTTTTTAAATATTTTTTCTAGGATATTCGCATTTATATTCTTAAGTAAAAATTGGCATGTAATGATCCTTTCTTGAAAAGTCCTTGTCAGGTTTTTGTATCAAATTTTGCTTGATACAAAATGCTGCCTTCACTAATGGGTTAAAAAAGTTTCAATCTTTAAAAAAAAAAAAGCTTTCTTTCTTTTTCTATTCTCTGGGAAGTTTACCCGCCCTTAAATTTTCAATGAAATTCACTGGGAAAGACTGGGATATTGTATTTGAAGACCTTAAATTATGGTTTCATTTTCTTAATAGTTTTTAAATGATTGAGATTTTCTCATCTCTTATTTGTGTTTTCTAAGTTCTTTAACAAAATGTGTTCATTTCATCTAAATTTTCAAATATTTTAAACTAAACTTGTTCATACAGTTATCTTAATACCTCTTGATATATGAACTATATCTATGGTGATATTTCCTTTTATCTTCTTTATATTAAGGTTTTTTTCCTTTTTTGATTACTTTAACTAGTTAGTTATTCTTTCAAAGTTTTTCTTTGAACCAACCTTTGTCTTATTTGATACTTACTAGTATATGTTAGTTACCTATTTCATTAATTTAATTCATTAATAATTTAATTTACTCCCTTAATTTTACTAATTTATCCTCTCATCTTCATTACTTCTCTCCAGTTTTCCTTGATTATATGTCGTTGTTTATTTTTCAATTTCTGGAGTTGGATTCTTAGATTATTGATCTTCAGTCTTTTTTTTTTTTTCAAATATATCTATTTTAGCTTTATATTTCTGGAAGAAGGAAGTAGGAGAAAATAACAGCCGTAAAATATAAAGAGTGATGGACTATGCAATAATGGTGAAGAGGTTAAGTAAGATATAAAGACTATCCATTGGATTTGATATTGAAAGTCAAATTGCTATGGATTCAGATACAATTTTTTTCAAATTTTTATTTAAATTTTAGTTAGTTAGCATATAGTGCAATATTGGTTTCAGGAGTAGAAATTGGTGGTTCATCACTTACATACAACACCCAGTACTCATCATAACACATGCTGTCCTTAATACCTTCACCCATCTAGCCCATCCCCCACCCACTCCCCTCCATCAACCTTCAGTTTGATCTCTATCATTAAGAGTCTCTTATGGTATGTTTCCCCTTCTCTTTTTTTCCCCTTCCCATATGTTCATCTGTTTTGTCCACATATGAGTGAAATCATATGATATTTATCTTTCTCTAACTGACTTATTTCACTTAGCATAATACACTCAGGTTCTATCCATGTCATTCCAAATAGCAAGATTTCCTTTTTTTTCTCTATTTTTTTTATTATGTTATGTTAATCACCATACATTACATCATTAGTTTTTTTTTAAAGATTTTATTTATTTATTTGACAGAGAGAGACACAGCGAGAGAGGGAACACAAGCAAGGGGAGTAGGAGAGGGAGAAGCAGGCTTCCCTGCGGAGCAGGGAGCCCAATGTGGGGCTCGATCCCAGGACCCTGGGATCATGACTTGAGCTGAAGGCAGACACTTAACGACTGAGCCACCCAGGCGCCCCACATCATTAGTTTTTGATGTAGTGTTCCATGATTCATTGTTTGCGTATAACACCCAGGGCTCCATTCAATACGTGCCCTCTTCAATACCCATCACCAGGCTAACACATCCCCCCATTCCCTCCCCTCTAGAACCCTCAGTTTGTTTCTCAGAGTCCATAGTCTCTCATGGTTCATCTCCCCCTCTGATTTCCCCCTGTCCAAGATTTCATTCTTTTTGATGCTGAGTAATAGTATATATATACACACACCCCAAATTTTTTTTGTTATGTTAATCACCATACATTACATCATTAGTTTTTTTCTTTTTTCTTTTTTTTATTATGTTATGTTAATCACCATACATTACATCATTAGTTTTTGATGTAGTATTCCATGATTCATTGTTTGTGTATAGCACCCAGTGCTCCATGCAGTACATGCCCTCTTTAATACCCATCACCAGGCTAACCCATCCCCCCACACCCCTCCCCTCTAGAACCCTCAGTTTGTTTCTCAGAGTCCATAGTCTCTCATGGATCATCTCCCCCTCCGATTTCCCCCCCTTCATTTTTCCCTTCCTGCTATCTTCTTTGTTTTTTTTTTCTTTTAGCATATAATGTATTATTTGCTTCAGAGGTACAGGTCTGTGATTCAACAGTCTTACACAATTCACAGCGCTCACCATAGCACATATCCTCCCCAATGTCTATCACCCAGCCACCCCATCCCTCCCACCCCCCACCACTCCAGAACCCTCAGTTTGTTTCCTGAGATTAAGAATTCCTCATATCAGTGAGATCATATGATACCTGTCGTTCTCTGACTGACTTATTTCGCTCAGCATAATACCCTCCAGTTCCATCCACGTCACTGAAAATGGCAAGATTTCATTCCTTTTGATGGCTGCATAATATTCCATTGTATATATATACCACACCTTCTTTATCCATTCATCTGTCGATGGACATCTTGGCTCATTCCATAGTTTGGCTATTGTGGACATTGCTGCTATAAACATCGGGGTGCACGTACCCCTTTGGATCACTACATTTGTATCTTTGGGGTAAATACCCAGTAGTGCAATTGCTGGGTCATATGGTAGCTCTATTTTCAACTTTTTGAGGAACCTCCATATTGTTTTCCAGAGTGGCTGCACCAGCTTGCATTCCCACCAACAGTGTAGGAGGGTTCCCCTTTCCCCGCATCCCCACCAACATCTGTCACTTCCTGACTTGTTAATTTTAGCCATTCTGACTCACACCACATTTTCTTTACCCATTCATCAGTCATTGAACATTTGGGCTCTTGCCATAGTTTGGCTATTGTTGATAATGGTGTTATAAACATCAGGGTGCGTATACCCCTTTGAATCTATATTTTTGTATTCTTTGGGTAAATACCTACTAGTGCAATTGCTGGATCATGGGGTAGTTTTATTTTTAACTTTTTGAGGAAACTCCATACTGTTTTCCAGAGTGGCTGCACCAGTTTACATTCCCACCAAAAGTGTAAGAGGGTTCCCTTTCTCTGCATCCACACCAAAACCTGTTGCTTCTTGTGTTGTTAATTTTAGCTATTCTGACAGGTGTGAGGTGGTGGTATCTCATCATGTCAGATACATTTTAACTAGATAACTAACTCTGCAACTGCATCTTTCTTTATTCTTTTTTTTAAGATTTATTTATTTATTTGAGAAAGAGAAAGCTCGAGTGGGTGGAGGGGCAGAGGGAGAGGAAGAAAGAGAATCCCAAGCAGACTCCCTACTGAGCATGGAGCCTGACACGGGGCTCTATCTCACAACCCACAAATGAGATCATGACCCGAGCTGAAATCATGAGTTAGACGCTTAACCAACTGAGCTACCCAGGTGCCCCTACATCTTTCTTTATACTTAAATTGACTCCTTTGATAGCAACTTGGCTTCAGCTATTGAATGGAAAATTGTCTAAAAGTTATCAGTGATTTTCTAGGAAAATCCTTTGTCTTGTTAATGCTTATTATCATGTTCTACTTTATTTGCACTAACTTATTGACATAAAATTTGTAATACAGAAGAGAAAATCAACAGAATTTTCTAAGCAAGTTGAAAATATACCCAATAAAATATTTCTAAGTATGTTCAGACTCTTTAAGTCAAACCTTTCAATTCTATGAATAAACAAAATAATCAAATTATCTGTAATATTTTATGTGTAAAAATGTGCATTGGGACTCTATATTAATAAAACTTTCTAAACATGTTAGAGCTGAGAGTGCAATAATATTTATATTAACAGAGTAAATCTAGAAGAATATTTAATGACATGTAAAAATTTCATGATAATCTATTAAATGAAAGAGTAGGTTGAAGAATCAAGGTATTCGAAACCACCAGTGAAAATGATAGCCCAAAATATCAGCAGTTAGAAGCTGGATTCATTCCAGATGAAATATAAATAATTGAAGTTTTTGAAAAGATTTTTTTTAATGTCTAGAGTCTTTAGAAAGCTAAATAAAGGAATTGCATCACTAGAGAATCTTCTCCAAAGTTGAAAAGGCATAAATGATACAAAAAAATAGGTATGAAAAAGTAAATAAATTGAAAATCTGACAAGTCAAAATGCTATCTCTAAAAGAAAACTGTCCAATAGAAGAGAGCTGAACACAGTCAGAAACTTGGTGAAATGCAGATAATGAGGAATTTCTATAGAATCCAGTATTGAGAGACAATTAAATGTAAAAAGTACAAAGGAGAATTAGGAGACTTGAAAGATAAATTGATAGGCACCATCTATAATAGGAATCCAAAAAACAAGGATGAATTGTAGAAAATCACTTAAGAAAACAAGAGCTGAGTGAAAGACCTGAGTCCTGAGAGGAAATTTGCATTCTGAGTTCCAAGCAGGATAAATAAGATAAATTCTTACCTAGTTATATTATATTGAAATTGAAAATTATCAAGAATTAAAGATAAACAATTATACATGCAAATGGAGAGGAAAGTCAGATCACCAAAAAAGATCATGTTAGAGCTGATTAGAGACAATAGACTCACAATATACTTACTATCAACAATAATAAATGCCAAATGACATTGGTAAGACATGCTGAAGGAAATAACATTCAACTAAAAAATTTTTATTTCCAGCTGAATTATTATTTAAGAATATCAGTGGAGTGGCTGGTTGGTAGTCAGTGGAGTACGTGACTCTTGATCTCATGGTTGTGAGGTCAAGCTCCACATTGGGTTTAAAGCATACTTAAAAAAATAAATTTTTTAAAAATTAAAAAAATAAAAATATGAGCAAAATAAAGATAATTTCAGACATAAAAAGAATGAGTTCATAGTCCACAGACACACACCAAAAGACTTATTAAAATATATACTTAAACAGGAAGAAAATTGAGCCCAGATGTGAGGAGTGGTTATATGAAAAATACAATGAAAAATGGTAGAATGATTTGTGAGACATATGGTCGCCAATTGGTGAGCAAAAAAAATGACAAAGATTCTAAATCAATAGCAGCAAGAGAGGGATTATTCAGACAGTGGTTAGGACAATTAACTTTTTTGTCTTTTGAAGAGATAATGTTGCATAATTTTACATTGTGTTAGAAAAAATTAGTTAAGGATGCATATTACATATTTAAAGTTAACTGTTGTAAGAAGAGTTATATACTCTATTACTTCTAAAACAACAGAAGTGTGAGGAAGAGATAGAGAGTATATTTAAACTAGTTATATCCATCTATTTAAATAAGGGAATCAAAACATAACTATGTTTAATCTGCTCACAAGATAAATGGTAAAGGTATACCTCACAGAGAATTCGAAAAATAAAAAGACAAGAATATATTAAGCAAAATCTTTCAGAAAAATACTTTTCAAAGTAGAGCCAATGAAATAACATTAAAAACAAGTGAATTTGGTGAAAACTGATCTATTTAATATAAAAAGAAATAAATTTGAATTTAAGGTCAAAAGTAGAGAAGCAGATGGACACAGTTCATAACAACAAAAGACATAATTCAACAAAAATTGGGTTAGGCTTACTAGTGCTCACAGATATCTTATTATCCAGCCATTCTAGACATATGGAAACTTGCAATTTTCATTTCCTTTGCAGTGAGGTGGTCCTATGTGAGTAATTCTAGGTAATGAAATGAGAAGAGAAAAGATGTGTGTCCCTTAGAAGCTGAGGCAATGGAGAGTCCATGTATGATTTCTCCAGTCTGGCTCTTCTGCCACAAAGACTGAGGCTGTCTGTTCTTGACCAGAGGTTGCCAATAGAAATATACTGTGACCCACATAGATAGTTATAAATTTTTTTAGCCAGTTTTTAAAAAAGTAATATGAAACCAATAAAGTTAATTTTAATAGCATGTTTAATTTCACCCAAATATATCCAAAATAATGCCATTTCAACATGTAATCAGTATAAAAATTACTAATAAAATGTTTTGCACTTTTTCCCTGAAATTCAGGGTATTTTGCGCTTATAGCCTATTTCTGTTCAGATAGCCACATATCAAGTGCTCAGTAACTAATAAGAGTCTTACTATATTGGACACCATAGTTTTACAAAGTGGACTTGCCACGTGGAGCTCACATCACTTAGGGTTGCTGAGTTATCGTACAGATGACAATTTCCCTGAGGAATCCACTAGATTCACAATGGATTTTGTATGAGAAAGAAATAAATCTTTGCTGCCATGGAAAATTTTATTCTTTATACTGAATCATATTCTACAATCACAAAGATACAAAGATAATAACAATCATGATTGTCTAGGCACACAAAAGTATAGCTTTGACATATATAAAGCAAAAACTGACATAATTCCAAGAATAATTCATAAAAAATGATCATTCAAGGAGATTTTTATGTGTGTCTATGAAAAAGTTATAGACAGTAGCTCAAAATTTAATAAGATTATAGAAGGTTTGAATTAAGGTTATTCTAACGAACATCTACAGATGGAAGCTATATCTAACAATAGATGTTATTTGTTTTCTTAAACATACATGGAGCATTTTCTTTATAATTTTCATGTGCTACTCTTGAAAGAATTATCAATAAAGCTAAAAAATTCACATCATACGATTTACTCTCACCATAACGTGAATATGTTGTGGCACAAAACTAAAAAGAGATAAAAGTCTTGTGGGTTTAAAAACTCAAATATAAGTATATTCTTTAATGACTCACAAAGAACAATGATGATAGGTTTCCAAAACCTTAAGAATTGTAGGCAACAGAAATAGTGCATATCAATAGTGCAGGTAAATAATTTTTAGTGAAATTTTTACAACCTTAAATTCATCAGTTTAATAAGAAACTGAAAGAAATCATTAAGCAGTCAATTGAAGAAGCTTGGAGGAGAACAGAGACCTATTTTAAGAAAGTGGAAGAAAGAATATTAAAAACAAATAGTATAAATTAATTTTGAAAAACAAGAGGGGGGCGCCTGGGTGGCTCAGTCGTTAAGCGTCTGCCTTCAGCTCAGGTCATGATCCCAGGGTCCTGGGATCGAGCCCCGCACCGGGCTCCCTGCTCCGCAGGAAGCCTGCTTCTCCCTCTCTCACTCCCCCTGCTTGTGTTCCCTCTTTCGCCGTGTCTCTCTCTGTCAAATAAATAAATAAAATCTTTAAAAAAAAAAAAAACAAGAGGAAAGATTTCTTAAAAATTAAAAAAAAACAACTATTTGAAACCTCTAGTAAAACAGATAAAGAAAAAAAAGTGATAGTACAAATGAATTATATTACAAATAGAGAATGAAAATATAAGTATATAGAGACATTTTTTTAATAAGGAAAAAATTTAAGAAAGTTTTGATACGAGAATTTTAAAAGCTCTGTACTACTTGCCTGGTAGACTTGCTTAGCACTAAATAGAAACAAAGGAGAGATAAAAGAAAATTATATCAGTTGCCCTGTGTGAAGTGTATCTTGGAGTATGCAGGGTAATTATTGTTGCAACTGACATATCCCTGCTGTTTAATGTGTATAAGTATATTCCCTCATATGGAAGTGTGCAAAACTGTCCTGTTTCTTTTGTGTGATATTTCTCTATTAATTATGCATATATTTGAGTCATGTCTTAATATTATAACAAAAAATAAACTCAAGTGGTATTATACATAGAATTTTTATTCAAAATATTTTTATACCACCTCCTACAGTATTTAAAGCTGACCAGATGCAAAGTATGTTAAATAAGTGAAAGTTTATTTCTTTTGGTTCTAAGATGAATCATAATTATATTTTAGACTGAGAAGGGATATGGAAAATCCCCCTTGTAAAAGAATTTTGATTATCTTAATATTGATTTGTTTGTAAGGGAGTGGGAAGGAAAAGTCGAGTCTAAAATGAGAAACCTGCACTTTTCAAAAGCTAAATTGGCCCTGAACTCAAAATAGTTTAATATATTAGAGATGTTCCTACTGATGGAAAAATAGGCTACTCTGTGAAAGTGCTGGCACCATATAAAGTTTTTGCTCTATAATGTTCTACACACAATCTAGTATAGAATAAACATAAGGAATTAGCATTTCTGTGGTAAATGAGTATCAGGCAATCCCCGTGGTATGCCATGAAGTAAACTCACAACACAGAGTTTAAGTTATTTTGATGGATGGACTAGATATGGAAGGCACAACACAATGAAATTACAAGTTTCTTGCTTTAGTTATCAGTTCTTAACAAGACTGATAACAGGTTGATTTATTAATTTCACCCAGGCAGAAAGATAGAGTGGGAGGATATTGGAAAGAAGAAATGTCAGGATTTCAAGTTATCAGATACAGATACTTATGAATAAACCAAGATATCCTCAAGTACGTAACGTAGAGAAAAAAGGAAAGCTATCTAAATGTGGAAAGGGACTTGCTGTTTACCACAAAGACAAAGATGCATAATGTCTTTTAATCAATATGTAAAGTGTTACAGATATAAATGTCATGATTATTTTCAGTTCAATTCAACAAACATTTATTAAGAAACTATTACCTGCCAGCCATTGGGAAAGATCCTGGGGACACACAGATACAGAGTTAGACTGAGGGTTGCAAAAAGCTTCTGGCCAAGTAAGGAAGAGACACAAGTAAACTAATAAAATCTGAGGATTTAAAGGGATAGCATAATTGAAATATGTACGTAGAATCACTATAGAATAAAAAGAAATTTATCTTACCTAGGAGTCAGAAAGCCTTTCTGGATGAGATGACATCAGATCTGAGTTCTGAAGACAGAGGAAAGAGCCTATGTCTTTGCAATGGATAGAGTGTTACTAGGTTAGTGACTGCAGGCAAAGTGGTGTCCTGATGGATCATGACTCGGTGCTAACATTTTGACCGTAATCCTGGGTAAGATAACAAACAACTTATTTCAGCTTTGGTCACCTTATCTGTAAAGAAAGGATTTTGCGATACGTACTTTTAAAATAGTCATGAGGTTTAGAAATATGTATATGAAAGCACAATAATAAAAAATTAATAGCAATAACAACAATAAATTAATAATCATAATTCATTGAGTGCTTAATACAGAAAAACTAAAATGAACACTTTTCATACATAATCATATTTAATTTTGAGCACAATCCTGTGATCCATATTATTATCCTCATTATAGTGGTATAAATTTAGGCTTAGAAATACTAGACAAGCTCTAAAACATTATTTAATATTACATTTCAATATCACCAGCTGAAATTCCATTAGGGATGGAACAGAGACTGCAGAATTTAGCACAGTTCTTTGTTCATAGTAAGGGTTCAACAAATATTTGTTAAATTTAGGCTTAGAAATACTAGACAAGCTCTAAAACATTATTTAATATTACATTTCAATATCACCAGCTGAAATTCCATTAGGGATGGAACAGAGACTGCAGAATTTAGCACAGTTCTTTGTTCATAGTAAGGGTTCAACAAATATTTGTTAAATTAATAAGTGTTTTGGAAAGACCCAGGCATGTCTAATTCCAAAAGTCACACTCTTAAAATTACAAAGTAAGTAAATATTTTGGAAAAATAGCTATTCACATCCACTGCCCATTTTTAAATCAGGTGTTTGTTGTTGTTGTTGTTATTGAGTTGTATGAGTTTTTAAAATCTTTTGAATTATCAACCCTTATCAGATATACCATTTGCAAGTATCTTCTCTCATTCAGTAGGTTGCCTTTTCGTTTTGTTGATGGATTTGCTGTACAAAAACTTCATTTGATGTAATCCCATTTGTTCATTTTAGCTTTTGTTGTCCTTGTCTGAGGAGACATAGCCCAAAAAAACATTGCTAAGACCAAGTCAAAGAGCTTACTGTCTATATTTTCTTCTAGGAGTTTGGGGCGCCTGGGTGGCTCAGTCGTTAAGTGTCTGCCTTCGGCTCAGGTCATGATCCCAGGGTCCTGGGATCGAGCCCCGCATCGGGCTCTCTGCTCCGTGGGAAGCCTGCTTCTCCCTCTTCCACTCCCCCTGCTTGTGTTCCCTCTCTTGCTGTGTCTCTCTCTGTCAAATAAATAAATAAATAAATATATTTTCTTCTAGGAGTTTTATGGTTTCAGGACTTACATTCAAGTCTTTAATTCATTTTGAGTTTATTTTTGTATATGGTATAAGATAACCCAGTTTCATTCCTTTGCATGTAGCTGTCCAGGTTTTATTGAAGAGACAGTCTTTCCCCCATTGTATGTTCTTGCCTCCTTGGTTGTAGATTAACTGAGCTGATAAGCATGGGTTTATTTCTGGGCTCTCTATTCTCTTCCATTGATCTAAGAAGACACACAGAAGGCCAACAGGCACATGAAAAGACGTTCAACACACTCATCATCAGGGAAATGCAAATCAAAACCACAATGAGAAACCACCTCATACCTGTTAGAATGGTCATTATCAAAAAACAAGAAATAAGTGTTGATGAGGATGGGAAGAAAAGGGAACCCTCACTCACTGTTGATGGGAATGTAAATGATGCACCCACTATGGAAAACAGTATGAGTCTTCCTCAAAAAAAATTTTCAAAATAGAACTACCAAATGGTCCAACAATTCCACTACCGGGTTATATTTCTGAAGAAAATGAAAACACTAATTTGAGAAGATATATGTACCTTTATGTTCATTGCAACATTATTTATATTAGCCAAGATATGGAAGCAACCTAAGTGTCCATTGATGAAAAAATGGATAAAGAGGATGTATATATATATACATACAGTGTGATATTATTCAGTCATAAAAAAGAATGAAATCTTACCATTTGAAACAAAAGAGATGGACCTCCTCAGACAAGGACAACATAGTGATTTATTCACTGGGCTGGACTTAATTATGTTATCCAATGCTTCCATGGTGTCAGTATTATATCTAAAATAATAGTTAACATTTAAATTGCATTCCCAACATGGCATATTTTCTTGCTGAATTATATATCTATAAAAGCTTTAGTTTTCTTCTAGTGTATTTTCAGTTAGTAATATTTTCTAAAACATTGTTTCTCTGTGATAAACAAACATACCAGTGCCTAAGTCAAAGAAATCAGTATCAATATACCTCAAATTTCAAAATATGACTTTCACTATTTAAAAAAATCTCCTTTTGTAAACAGTAACTTTTTTATATGTTTGCTTTTAAAGTATGCATCTTCCTACAATATTTTTTTTAATTTTAAGAAAAAAAATTATCTTCTTTTGTATACAGGTTGCCAAGAAAAGTAATACATATGATTCCAATTCATAAGGGCAGCACACTAGGCAGTTACTTTTAGCATCTGGTTTGTTATAAAGCTCAGTATACCCTCAAGACATACCCTTCATAAACACTGAACACGAGAAACACTGTTCATATTAAATTGGGCTGCATGAATACAGAAGTCATGAAATTAAATTATTACTGGTATTCAAAGAAAATGGTAGTATTCCAGCCTTTAAATAAGAACTCCACTTTATTCCTAAAAACTGAAGTTATTAAATTGTAAATCAGAACTATGCTGGGGTTCTAAGCTATTCCTGATTTTCAAACCACTCGAGGTATTTCAGAAATACTGTTCTACATTTCCTCTCCCCTCAAGTTTACTTTCACAAGACACTGAAAGCCTTTCAGATAATTTGTTTTTCATTTTCTTATTTTTATAAGCAGGCAGCATAAATTATGTAGCAGGTGCTGAAATATGCACCTGACCTAGAATATGTGAATAGATGGATTCACAAACCACTATCAAGTACCGTAGTGCAGCACAGCTCCAGGGCAAAGGATGCCCCTTTCATGAAGATACCTAATTTAAACATATTTTTCCTCTACCTCATACGTTCTCACCATACTTTTTGCTACGTTGGAACTGGAATAGTGCAGGATTCTATGAGCAATATTTATTTATAAAAAAAAAATCATAGGGGTCTGGAAAATACAAATGGTAGAACCATTGCTTACATTGTTAACTCCACCTGTAATGCTCTCTTCTTTCTTCTTTCCTATCTGAATTGAGCTAAGTCCTCAGTTCAGTGTGGGAATATTGAAATCACTGGGGTTTTTTAAGATCATAGAAACCTGAGTTTGGATTGCTTCTTCTCTAGATGCTTGCAATAAGTCTGATGCAACCTTCCCTTCCCTTCCATTTCTGAAATGTGGATGTGATTGTGAAACATTCTGCACCAGAGAGGTGAGGGTGAGATTGTAGAACAGTGCAATAAGACAGGCGTCAATCCCCTTAAAACTTCTCAGCACACAGCCAATCAATAAATGAACTTTTATTTTGCTTAATCCATGAATATATCTAGTCTGTATATTATAGCAATTGAAATTAGATTCTAACTAGCATATTTATATGTCGTGTATACATTATGCAGATATATACAACCTAAAGAACTAGTCTTACACTTAATAGAAAAAGATTGCAGCATTCTCATTAAAGTCACAGATAAAACAAGAATGTACCCTATCACCACTTTTGATCATTGTTGCAGTAATAACCACCACTGTAATTATGTTAAAGCAATATATTCAAGGCATTAAAAAATTGAAGAGAGGAAATAAAATTATATTTATTTGCCAGTTATATGGTTGTAATGTGTAACATTCAAGACAATAAATTAGAAATATATTACAAGATAAAATATATTTTAGTTTAAAAAGATAAACATCAATACAAAAGGCATTTATTATAGGTTAAGAAGTATTTAATATGCTGTATTTCTAATGACAATTTGACATTTTTACTCATGAAATTTAATTTAAAATTATAATTTTTATGTTATGTTTATGTTTTCTTAATAAACTGAATACTTAAACAGAGTTCTTGCAAATTTATGTTATTAAAAGTCGATTTTAAGTCTTGAGTGATTTGGGTTTCATAAAGGAGGCATCAGTTGTCCTCATTCTTGGTGACAGTTAATATAGTGAAGCATTACAGTCAATCAATATCTCTCCTATTCTTTACAAGTGGGAATTAGGAGAATTTCAAGAACTGTTTGGTTGAATTTTCTGGAAATCTAATAGATATGCTGACAGTTTCCACGTAAATATTCTAGCTGGAATATTTTAAGGGAAGAAAAAATTTGGCTCAGAGAATCTTTGGCTTAAGTTATAAGAAATGGAAGACTAAAGTTATTTTTATATAAAAACTAAACAGAACTTAAAATATAGTAATACATTTCTTATACTGAAATAACACATATCAAATTTTTGCTTACTCATCTCAAAAAAATTTTATTGAGCTTGTTTTGATGATAACGAGGTACTTATGAAAATCCAAGATAGCTGCGAGAATATATGATTTAGCTTTTACAATCTCCTACTTACTTTGGCTTCTGTCCTTTTGTGGTGTTTTATTGCAAATAAAATGGTAATTGCAATTGATGTCATTGAAATAGCAATAATTAATAAAAGTACATCTTATTTGATTTTCGATAGAAAGTTATTTGTTTTTGTTTTATATAGCTAAAACTCAGCTTCACACAAAGATTTCAAAAGATCAGTTGTTTACATTTTCAATAATGGGATAATTTACATGGGGAACACATATGCTTTGATAATATAAATTCTGAAATTCTATGGCTGGTGATTTAAGGTTCATGCTCTCCTCTCCTCCTCAATCCAACCCTTCAGCCAGCTCTATATTTTTACTATCTGTCAGTTAAATGTTCCTTTCTTTGTTCATTCCCATATTTACTATACATGTATACAATGGAGTGTCAAAGTATCCCACTAAATTGTCTACTGCACTAATTACAAATCCAAGCTAATCTCCATAAAACATTTGCCTCATTATATTACTTGCTCCTAAATTTTCAATGTCTTCTTCATCCGTAGGATAAAGTCTATATTTTTATCTTGGTATTTAAAGCTCATTTCATTCTGTCTAAACTACTTTGTAGCATTACCTTTTATTACTCTCCAACATGAGCCCTTAGTTCTATTCAAAATAGCAAAAGGATTTAAGGCTGTAAGATAACTTTTACTAAGAAAGATTGACACTAAACAAGTAAAAAAAAAGAATCAGATAGTACCAAATGTTATGTAGAAAATCAAGAAGAGTAACATAATAAAGAATGAATCAGATAGTGTCAGTAGAAAATATTAGATAAGATGTTGCTGGTGCTTCACTCTCAGACTCTGATATTTGAGCTAAGAGCTGAATAATAAGTAATTAATCATGTGAAATTTTGAGAAAAAATAGGTTCCAGGTCCTAGGAACAGCAAATAAATACCTCAAGGTAGAAACCAGGAACATGTCCATAGCAGCATATTCAAGAAACCAAAAGAAGACCAGTGTGCCTGAAGCAGAATGAGCAAGAAGGAAAGATCCAGAAGGGTCTGGGTCATGACAACATTATAGGCCATGGTGAGGAATTTAGGTTGTATTCCAAGTCTGTTCATAATCTGCTAAAGATTTTATGCAATAGGGTGACATGATTTGATTTATATATTTTTTAAAAGTATCTTGGTTGTCAAGGATGGAACTGAAGGGAAAAAAAAAAAGCAAAATATCTGATAGTCCAAATAAGAGGTTGTATTGGTCTGGGTTTAGAAGTGATTAGTGGAGATGTATTGGAGTGGAGGATTTGGAGTTAATTATTGAAATGGAGCCAAAATACTTGCTAATGTGTTAGGCTGGGGAGTTAGAGAAGAATCAAGGATGGCTTTCAGATTTTTTTCTGAAGCAACTGGGTACAATTTACTTAGATGAAGAGTCTGAGAAAAAAAGAAAATCATTCATTTAATCATTCAATAGTTATTTTGAAAATTACTATGAACTATTGTTTTAAATACTGGAATTCTAATGACTAAACAAAATACATCCTAGTAGGAAGGAGAAAGAAAACAAACAAAATACAATGTTCGATAGTGATAACTCTGATACACAGACACAGAATACAACATGACTCTTCAGTTGGGCAGACAGAGAGATTTTGTGTGAGGAAGTGACACTGAAGTTAAGTTGAATAGCAGGGAAGTCACTGGAAAGATCATTCTAGGCACACCAAACAGTGATACAAAATTCTAAGGTGACCTTGATGTGTTTGAGAAATGGAAAAGCAAGTAAACACAGAGCATGGCCTACAAAATGGTAGTGTTGTAACATGAAAGGTGAAGGCCAGATTCTGTAAGGTTTTGCAACCAGGGTAATTTTGAAGGTAATTTATAGGATGACTTTAATCAAGGAGAGTGCATAACCTGGTTTACATTTTCAAGGATCACTCTGTTTATGGTATGGAAAACAACTTACAGGAAAATAAAAGCAGAAGAAAGGAATTTGTTGAGAAACTATTAGTTTCAAAGGAGATAGGAGCTTGAGTAAAAGTGGTCATAGCAGAGGGAAATGGGGAGAGGAAAATAGATTCTGAACAGGTTTTGAGAGTGTGGGTTTAAGAGTTCTGTTTTTTAAAAGTGAAGTTTGAGATGCCGAGCAGAATAAAAATGAAGAGGTCAACGGAAGAACAGCAATGAATTGTGAGAAGCTTAGATGTGTGTTCAGGGTGGGAAATTTAATGTTGGCAGTCATCAGCCTACCGATAGAATCTTAAAACACCCTGTTTATAGAGAAGGAAAGAGTCAAGGATTAAACTCTGGAGTACTCTACTTTTAGAAGTGGGTTAAAGGTGTAGAGATGAATAAACACAGTGTTTAGCACATGGTTAGGCTCAATAGTTGTTTCTTGAATTGAATTGGCGGGTGTTATAATACCCGTTAACTGGATCACCCTGTTCACAGAGAAAGCTTTATTAGCGCAGTTGCAGTGGAAAAGTCAGGCAAAGTAATGGCAGATCTCCCGATAGGATGTTACTTGTTTTGAAATTCAAAATTAGTAAAAGTTTTGCAATTTTAGGACATTTTAAAACTTGATTTATAATTTTCAGTTATAATGTATGTGATTAAATACTAAATACAGATCTATAGTTATAAGGTATGAAAATCCATTTTATACTAGTTTCGGCCAAAATATGGAGGGTAAATATATCAGTTCAAAAACAAACCATTGGAAAGGCAAAGATGCAATTCACCAAATCAGATGCTTGTATGTATTCTCCTCTATTTCTCTATCTTTTGTCTTCACCTCTCTTCATTTTCTCCTTCTAAGCCTGACTTTTCCCACATGGTAGAAAATTGCCATGGGTAACACCAGAGTTTCACACTTAGAAAATTCTCTAAACCTAAATTCCCTAAACCTCAGTTGACTTTACTATAAACTGGAGTTAATAGGAATGATACAATTTATCTTAATTATAAGGTATAGAGGTATGTAGAGTGCTTGGAACAGTTCTTGGTTCAAAGCCTATTTATTTATTTATTTATTTTAAAGAATTTATTTATTTATTTGAGAGAAAGAGAGAGAGAGAATAAGAGGGAGGAGCAGAAGGAGAGGAACAAGCAGACTCCCCACTGAGCACAGAGCCCGACTTGGGGCTCCATCCCACGACCCCGAGATCATGACCTGAGCCAAAATCAAGAGTTGGTTGCTTAAACAACTGAGCAACCCAGGCACCCCTCAAAGTCCATTTAAAAAAAAAAAATCTCCCTCTCTTTGCCCTGGAGGAGCTTTTGGTCCAGTATGGCTGTCATATTAAGATAAACTGGAACTTTACTTTTGACAAAAGAATATTAAAATAAATTACAATTTTTTTTGTTATTCTCTTTTTCTTTTTTTTTTAAGATTTTATTTATTTATTTGACAGAGAGAGAGACCACAAGCAGGGGGACTGGCAGAGGGAGAGGGAGAAGCAGGCTCCCAGTTAAGCAGGGAACCTGACATGGGGCTCAATTCCAGGGCTCTGGGATCATGACATGAGCCGAAGGCAGATGCTTAACTGACTGAGCCACCCAGGCGCCCCTTTTTGTTATTTTCTAAAATAAAATCTAACCACTCATTTGTCATTGAGATTTTTATCCTATTATGTTAAAGTAAAAGGTGATATATTAAGATTAATTATTTCCATAATTGTCATGACTATATTTTGCATTAACATTCAATTCAACTCTAAGAATGCTATATACTGGCATCTAAATAACTCAAGTACTCACTACTGGGGAACAGAAAAGATATGGTTTACTGCTACAGAAATCATAGTGAGACACAAAAGGGTTTCAGTATCTTTGCATATGAAGGCATAGACAATAGCATATAGTAATTTTATCCTCAAATTATTTGATGCAATATTAAATCATTTACTTTGGTACTGTCCTTTTGTTCAGAACCAGAATGTATTAATGAGGTTCACCCTCTTTATAGAAAGATTGAATTATTCTTTAGAATGCAAAATTCCTTGCCCCCTGGGGCACCTGGGTGGCACAATCAGTTAAGTGTCTGACTCTTGATTTTGGTTCAGGTCATGATCCCAGGGTCCAGGGATCAAGCCTCACGTCGGGCTTCCCACTCATCGGGGAGTCTGCTTCTCCCTCTCCCTCTCCCTCTGACTCTGCCTCTCACCCTGGTTTGTGCTCGCCTTTCTTTTTCTTCCTTCCTTCTTTCTTTCTTTCTTTCTTTCTTTCTTTCTTTCTTTCTTTCTTTCTTTCTTTCTTCTTTCTTTTTCTTTCTTTCTTTCTTTCTTTCTTTCTTTCTTTCTTTCTTTCTTTCTTTCTTTTTCTTTCTTTCTTTCTTTCTTTCTTTCTTTCTTTCTTTCTTTCTTCCTTCCTTTCTTTCTTTTTTTTAATTTTTTTTATTGTTATGTTAATCCCCATACATTACATCATTAGTTTTAGATATAGTGTTCCATGATTCATTGTTTGTGCATAACACCCAGTGCTCCATGCAGAACGTGCCCTCTTTAATACCCATCACCAGGCTAACCCATCCTCCCACCCCCCTCCCCTCTAGAACCCTCAGTTTGTTTTTCAGAGTCCATCGTCTCTCATGGTTTTTAAAACAGCCAGGAGAAAAGGACCAATGACAGTCACAAGAGCAACCACAGGAAACAAACAAAGCTTCAGTTTATCACTATGAAGATCTAAGAAAGATTTCTTGATGGTTCTGGCAGGCGGAGGGGAATAACAACCATTGCAAAATATGTTCAGAACCTTCTCCATAATAAAAGCTACTTTCCAGGGAAAAGACCTGTACCAGAGCCTTTTCCAGAATGGGGAAGGGCATTCCTCTAAACTTAACGTCCTCTGGGTTTGCTGTCTCACCTATCACGGAAAAAAAATTCAACAGAAGTCAAGCCTTCAAGGATGTAGATTGAAAAGACTACAGACAGGGAATGAGGTAGGGACAGGAGAAAAAGTTATACCACTGGAGAAATACTGAGGTCAGAGCCCACATATATGGACCCACTAAAGCACTGAGATTTAATCTGAAGGTTATAGAATGCAAAAAGGGAAAAGAATGACAAAACAGAACAAAACATATAAGATGTGTGGGACATTACCAAATGTTATAACATACATGTAATTAGATTCACGAAAGAGAAGAGAAGAAAGAGAAAAGGGAGCTGAAAGTAATGATGGTTGAGAATTTTCCAAAATGAATGCCAGACATCAAATCGCAAATCAAGGAAACTCAGAAAACACAAACAAGATTAAGAAAAAAAATTAACCACATCATATTCATCCTGCAGAAACCAGAGAAAAATATCTTGAAAGTAAGGAACATCTTATCTACAGAGGAACGAGGATAAGAATTTCAGTGGACTTCCATCTGAAGCCATGCTAAGTGGAGATTTCAAGGAAAATGGTATGAGTCTTCTGAAATACATACTCTCACAAATTTGCGTAAGATATGAAAATGTAAAATAATGATATATGTCAAACAAATAAATTTACACCTGAACACAATGACAATTTAGACACAATATGCATTATTCAAGCAACTGTAAGCTTGATTTTGGAAAATATTAATAAAGTTTTATTTTAAGATGCCAGAAAGACTTAGTCCAAATGATGTTTGATTCTCTGCTTGAAAGTTGGACATGTAACAGGGACATTAATATATTAATATTAATGGTATATAGTGTATAGTAATATAGTTTATAGTAATATATAATTCATACTAATATAGTCACACTGGAAATTCATTTGGATTAGAGTTTTTCATAAATATTTCCCTAAAACTCATAAAATTCATGAAACTGTCAGAATGAATTTAATTCTTATTTTTGTACTGCCTGAATGATGTATTCTCACAACATAGTTTATATGGACAAAATAAGTACATTTTGATAAGGATTATAACAGTCAAATAATCTATTTTAGCAATTTCCAGAGTATTTGAAGGTAATATTAAAAAACACTGGTTTTAAAATACAAAGATCAATAAGTTTTATTTATGGTCCAACTGTTAGAGAAATATATTAACTTAGATATTCTTTTTTATCCTAAATGCCTTAGTAAACTTTCTTAAGAATAGCAAATTCTGTTCTGTCTCTGTAAAATCTACCATATCAAATTATTCATTTGCCTCTCATTTTCTGGCACCATGGTGATTAATTTCTTTCTACTTTCCCTTACAATTCTGACAGGCACACCAGGATTCTTGTTCAAGATCAAGAATAAAAGGCTAACAAACACCATTATATTGTCACAGCCCATACAAAAGAATGCAGAAGGGATTGAGCTTGTGAATGATGGAAATGCCAGTGGAACTTTTGTCTATTACCCAGTATCCTCAAGAAGAAGTATCAAATATTATTTGCCCTTCAAAACTGTTTTCTCTTCTGGGAGAAAAATAAATTATGTAGATAAAGAGTTAGAAGAATTTGATCTTCATTAGTAAATTACAATGGACAATTTTATTTTCAACTATATTGAAGAACTTTAGCAATGCTATTGAATAGTTAGACTTCTGACTAGACACTAGGCAATTTTAGAAATGGTTTTTTTGCAATGAACAATGCTTTCTCTGCCTGGTAGAGGTGTCTTTACACAAAGTCAAAATAAAATATACTTTACAACCAAAAGGATTTTTAAAGTGCTACATTAGGCACACAAAACCATACATATTAATAAAAATAATGCAATGACAAAATAGGTAGTAATTTTCTTAATCTGAGAGTAGAATATTTTGGTAAAAAATGTGCTTTTTTCGAATGTATTAGATATTATCAAATTACATACCAAGTTGTGCTGGTTATATTGCCATTATCATGGCTTAGAAACTTTTGTTTCTCCACACCCCACCAAAGCTTGGTGTTAGCAAATATTTTCATTTTGTCATTCTTTTATGTGTAAAATAGTATCTTATTGTTTATTTTGTGTTTTTCCAAATATTATAAATAGAAAGTTTGAGTATTTATTTATATGACTCTTGCTCACTAGGATCTTCTGTTACATAGTTTGTTCACTTTTCTATTCTGTTGATGATTCTTAATAATTTAGAAGTATTCATTACTAGTTCTTTGTCAAGTATTTGTGACATCAACAACAATCTAGTTGTGATTATTTTCTCCCAGTCTGTGTTTTTTTAATTAATTTTTTTGTACCTTTTATAAAAACATGCATTAACATAGACAAATTGTTGATAAATTTTATTTCAGGTTTTATGACATTGAGTCTTATTTAAGAACTACTTCACTACTACAAGGTGATATATTTTCTTCTAAAAATTTAAAGCTTAGTTTTTATCATTTAGCTCCTTTGTCCATCAGGGATTTTTTTCATATTTGCTATGAGGTAGGATTTTAACTTTCTTTTTTCCACACAGAAAATCAGTATTCTCTGCACCACCGAAGAATCTATCCTTTCTGTGCTGATCTGCAACGCTTCCCAGTTCATGAAATTAAAGTTCCATTTGTCTGTGGATCTGTTCCTCAGGTTTCATTAATTAAATTGTTCTAGCAAAGCTTTCCCCAATACCAGCTCCCCCTGAATGGATATAGCTTTATAATATATCTTTATATCTAGAAGTCAAATCGTTCCCCAAATGCTGGATATATTTCATTTGCCCATCACTACCACTCTCCACCCTCCCCCATCTTCTTCTATGGTTTTCATACAAGTGAGTATTGGACTTTTTTTTTTTTTTTCACTTAATAGACTTACTGGTTAAAACAGTTTTAAACCTTATGGAAAAATTTAGCAGGTTGTACAGAGAGTTCCCATATATTCTCTTTCCCTGTGCACAGTTTCACCTATTATTAATGTTTTGCATTAGTGTGGTATCTTTTTTATAATTAATGAATCCAGTCTTAATACATTATTATTAACTAAATTCCATAGTTTGCCTTAAGGTTCACTGTTTGTGTTGTAAAATTCTAGGGGTTTTGACATGCATAATTTCATGTACCATTATAGAATCATACAGAATAGTTTCATTGTTCTGGAAATTCCTTGAGATTCACCTATTCATCCCTCTCCAGACCCTTGAGCCCCTGGCAACCACTGATTTTTACTGTCCCTACAGTTTTCCCTTTTTCAGAATGGTCAGAGAGCTGGAATCATGTAATAGCTGTTACAGATTGGCTTCTATTATTTAGTAATATGCAATTAAGTTTCATCTATCTTTTGTGGTTTTCTAGCTCATTTTTTTTGTTATTGAATGATACTGCATTGTATGCATGTACCACAGTATGTTTATTTTGTCACCTATTGAAGGATATTTTGGTTGCTTTTAGTTTAGGGCAATTATAAATAAAACTACTATAGTATATATTTGAAGAGGTATCTTTTCAGATTCTTGACCATTTTTAATTGTTTTCTGATTGTAGAGTCTGAAAAGTTCTGTGTATATTCTGGATACCAATACTCTAACAGCTATGTGTTTTGCCAATATTTTCTCCCAGTCTGTAGCTTGTTTTTCCTTCTCTTATCATCCTTTGTCTTTCACAGAGCAAAACTTTTTAATTTTAGTTTGTTTTAACTTACCAATGTCTTTTCCTGTGGCTAGTGGTTCTAGGGTCGTATTGAAGAAATCATCACCAAACCCAAGGTCACCTAGATTTTTTTCTTTTATTTTCTAGAAGTTTTATGGTTTTGCATTTTACAGTTGGGTCTATGATTTATTTTGAGTAATTTTTTTGTTAAGGGTATAAGATGTATGTCTACCTCCTTTTGCTTGCTTGCTTGCTTGCTTTTTTTCTTTCTTTCTTTCTTTGCATTATACATTCCCACCTTTTCAATTCTTTTAACAGGTTGCATAGAAAGGACATTATTAGTTCTTTGAAGTTTTAGTGAATTTCACCTTTAAAATGGTCTGGTTCTGGTGTCTTTGGGGGATGAGTAGTTTATCTTGATTAATAATTACAATTTTTAGTGCTTAGGGGATTTTAAAGATCTCTATTTTTTTCTTGAAAGAATTTTGATTATTGGTGTTATTTTAGTAAATAATCCATTGCATAAAAACTTTCACATTTATTGACATAAACTTTTTCACTATATATATGTTATGATATATATTAAATATATATTTAATTTCTATCTCCAGTTATTTCTGCTTTTTATTCCATATTTTAATGAAGTCTTTTGTTATTGTTTTATTTTCCTGATAAATGTTACTAAAGATTTTTCTATTGTATTATCCTTTCTAAAAACTCAGCTTTGGTTTTGATGATCTTCACATGTATATTGTATGTTTCACTATTTTTATTTTATTAATTTCTGGTCTTATCTTTATTGTGTTCATTCTCCTTTTCTTTCACCTACATTCTTGTCCTTGTAAGTTTCTTGTGTTAGATTCTTAGCTCATAGAATTTCAATTTTTCTTGATTGAAAATGCAATATTCCGAAATTTTGTCATATCTTTTAAAATTAATGCATTCAGTTCTATTTTGTAACATCCATTGATTTTTTTCCCTCTCAAAGACATGGATTTTCTTTTCGGGGCATTTAAAACTTTTGCAACCTATAGTAATTTTTTTACTATATTAGTTATTATTGCATGTCTCACTTAACTGCATTGTGTCAAACAATGAGGTCTCTATAATATTTATTGTTTTAAATTTCTAGAGACATAATTGTGAAAAGCACATGTTCTTTTTTTGTAAGTATATTTGCACATAAAAAATGTATTTTTCCATATCAGGCTTCAGAGATTACCATATTTCTATTAGATAAACCCATCTTAAATCTTTATTTTTATTTCTTAATCTCCTTTATCTCTTTATTGTCTTTAAAAATGTATTAAAATATCTCCATTGACTCTGTATTTAAGAATTTCTCTATTAATTTTTCAGATTTACTTTATAAATGTTAAAGCCATGTTATTGGATGTATGGAAGTTCAATTACTCTATGTCTTCTTTGTAGATTCTTCACTTGATTACTAAATTGTATTCCTATCTCTCATCTTTTTTGTCTGACATTACTATTGTAACATCAAATTTTGGGGGCGCTAATATTTTTCTTTTCACCCTCCTCCCCACAACTTGAATCCATTTTCTTCATGCTCAATAATGTTCTGTAACAGTTCTTTCTGTGAGAGCCTATGAGTTGAAACTTTGCTTAATGTTTTATGACTCACAAATGTCTTTATTGTTTCCACTTTGGATGATAGCTTGGCTATCAAAAAATGCTAGGCTGTCTAAGTTTCTCAGAACTTAGACAATATCCTGGGAGAATATTCTGGTATTTACTGTTGTTAATGAGAAGGAACCTTTTAATCTAGTTATCATACCTTTGTAGATATGTTATTTTCCTCTCACATACTTTAACATTTTTGTTTCACCTTTAGTATTTTACAGTTCACTTTGAATCTCTGAGTATGGTTTCATATTAGGCTAGTTGGCTTAGTACACAGAGTGGACACTTGATTTGGGGATTCATAAATTCCTTCAATCTGGATGATTCTAAATTGTTGTCCATTGATGTATTTCTTTTTCTCCTTTTCCTCCATTTTTTTCTTCTGCAATTGCATATGTTTAGTGCACTAGTGCTCAGAATATTCACAATATTCTTTTTTTTTAAGATTTTTTATTTGTTTGACAGAGAGAACAAGCATAAGCAGGGGGAGTGGCAGGCAGAGGGAGAGGGCAAAACAGGCTCCCCATTGAGTAAGGAGCCCAATGCAGGACTCGGTCCCAGGAGTCCGGGATCATGACCTGAGCCAAAGGCAGACGCTTCACCGCCTGAGCCACCCAGGCACCCTATTCACAATATTCTTGTAGAAGCGTTATTTGTCTCTACTACATTATAATTGGGCTTGTCCATGTGACTTGCTTTGACCATTGAAATTCAAGTGGGAGTGGTATGGGCCACACTCTAAGCAGATGCATTAAGATAGTAATGACATGGTTGCATCATATCCCCCCATTCCCCATGACATGCTTTGTAAATAAGAACTCAACATTTGTTATTTTTATTACTAATACATTTCAGTCATTTTTACTTAGCTTTGTATGAGCAGAATCTGACATAAAAACCTATGAAACAAACATTAAAAATTCTCAGTCTATCCTCTTCTAAATCTTCTTCTATTTATATTTTTATCTTTTTTTTTTCTCTGGGAATGTTTCTCAATAATTACTAATCTAATGTATCAGTGAAAATTTCTATAAGAAAATGATGGTTTATTCCAAAGGATTTAACTGAAGAGTATTTAATGGATTAGCTGTTTTCAGAAGTGAAGGTATGCCTAAGAAACTAATAATGAATGGTGAAGCACCCAGTGAGAAGTAATCGTGGACATTGTTACTATCCTAGGCCTGAAGGAAAAAAAAAAAAAAAAAAGGAAGAGAATGGTTTTAGGAACTAGTACCTGCTGAGGCAGTGTAAAAAGGTAAGGTCTCTAGGGACTATAAGCAAAGTCACAAAGGAATGCAAGTATTGTCAGACCGTCATGGGGCTTAGCAAGAGTACAGAAAATTTCTCCCATTGTGTCTATTCTAATAACTTCCAATCTACTGCAGGAGCCTCCCTGTGTCCAGTCCCAACTAGATGTCAAAATGGAGGAACTCCAGATGATGCAGCCTAAAGAATTCAGTCTCTAAGAGCATAGAATATGGTGCAAAATGGCAGAGAACAGATTTAGGTTTGGGAGAAGAGGAAAACAAAGAATAGTCAGAACACTTTTAAGACTTACTTATTTGAGAGAGAGAGAGAGAATGCAGGGCAGAGAGGCAGAGGGAGAGAGTATTAAACAGACTCTGCGCTGAACGCGGAGCTAGATCCCACCTCCCTGAAATCATGCGCCTGAAATAACGCGCCTGAAATCACGACCTAAGCTGAAACCAAAAGTCGGATGTGACTGCTCCAACCAGGCAACCCACTCAGAACACTTTTAAACCACTGATTTCTCTGTTTGACCAAGCCTAGTAAAGAAGTTGTGGATGAAGCAGGAATAAAAACATATTCAACCCTCAGGTTACTATGTCATAGGTTAAGAATGAAATCAAAACCAAAACAAAACCTTTTCTATTCTTGATTTGTGATTAATTTTTGGTATAAGCATTGAAAAAACAAAGAGATCAACAATTCATGGGTTTGAATTATTAATTAGATTTAGTGTGGGAAAAAGGATTACTCAAAACATAAAAACATTAAAAAAAAGAAGTCACATCTATTGACACTTTCATTTTTTAAATTAGGTAATATTTTAGGTTATAGGAAAAGAAGCTGGATATGCATAATTCAACTGTTATTAAAAGAATAGTGAGTAGGGGCACCTGGATGGCTCAGTTGGTTAGGCGACTGGCTCTTGATTTCAGCTCAGGTCATGATCTCAGGGTCCTGGGATCCAGCCCCCATCAGGCTTTGCACTCAGTGCAGATTCTCTCTCTCCCTCTCCCTCGGTCCCTCCCCCTGCAGTCTCTCCCTCCCTCTCTCTTTCTCTCTAGAATAAATAAGTAAGTGTTTAAAAAAAAAAAAAGAAGAATGAGTAGACTTCCAATCTGGCTATTAGAGAATAGGTTGTATAAAAATAACCTGTCTGCCAAAACAACTATAAAAACAACACAAGGGGCACCTGGGTTGCTCAGTCAGTTAAGCCGCTACCTTCAACTCAGGTCATGATCCCAGGGTCCTGGAATCGAGCCCCACGTCTGGCTCCCTGTTCAGCAGGGAGTCTGCTTCTCCCTCTGTCACTGCACCTCCCCCCACTCTGGCTCTCTCTCGCTTTTCTCTGTCTCAAATAAATAAATAAAATCTAAAAAGAAAACAATGCAAAATACATGAAACGCATATTTGCATGTTTTGTAGATCAGCAACACAGTCAGAACTTGAGGCCTGTGATCCTTGAGAGAAGAGAAATGCATGGACATGAGTTCCATAGTCATCTTTGCTTCTAACTTTGCCAATTGTCAGTGAAGGACAATAGAGTATGAATAGAAAGCTCCACTCACACAGAGCTGAAGAAGCAGAGATATGAAATCTAGGATCTCCAAGGGGCTGGAAATGGAGGGAAAGAACATGCTGAAAAGGGAATCCAAAAATTTGCATGAAATTTTCTTTTGACAGTTTGGATGTCAAAGCTGCTCAAAGGAAGGTCATATCTCAAAACAAACAAACACACTGGAAAGCAGAGCTGGGATGCTAAAGATCTGAACAGAAGTTTTTAACAGATTTATAGTTCTGGAAAGACAGAAGCTGGAGTTCAAGAGACCTGATAAAGACCTCAGGCTCTCAGCTGAGATTCTTGAAGGTTTATGCCATGGGAGAAGGGAAAGCAGAAGTATATCAGCCTTCACATAGCCAAAAACCTACTCTTGACAATAATAAAGTCATCTTCATCTAATAATTGCATGGTCTTAAAATATTTTCCCACAGATTGCTTATTGTTTGCCAGAAATAAAAGCAATAATTTTACAGTGGAAAAATCAGACCTGGTGAAATGATCAAAATAAATATCACCAATGAGGAACAAATGGAAAATATGTGCCCCTCAGATATAATATTCTGAGAAAAACACAGCATCATATATGTAATTTTTCAGGCAAGAATACATTACCTGAATCAAATCAGAAAAAAAAATTAAAAAAACTTTTTCTTAATAAAAGGTGAGGGAGCTGTATTCTTCAATGTCACAAAAGGCAAAATAAGACTGTAAAAATGTTCCATATTTTAAAAGGCTGAAGTGGCGTGATGACTAAATGCAATTTCTGAACTAGACTAGTACCGTACTGGAGAGGAACAAAGGCTTTAATGACATTATGGGTGAATTGAAAAAATTGGAGTAGGGAGTGGTAGCTTAAATGAAAGTATTTCAAATGATGTTAAATTTATTGCATTTGGTAACTGTACTTTGATTAGGTAATATCTAAATTTTTTAAATAATTTATTTATTTATTTGAGAGAGAGAGAGAGTACGAGAGAGAACAAGCAGGTGGGGAGCGGCAGGCAAAGGCAGAGGGAGAAGCAGACTCCCCACTGAGCAGGGAGCCCCATGCAATGTGGGGCTCAATCCCAGGACCCGGGGATCATGACCTGAGCCAGACAGATGCTTAACCAACTGAGCCACCCAGGCGCCCCAGTAATATCTCTCTTCTTAAAAAACAGACACTGGAACATTCAGGGGCAAAGGACTATGATGCACCCAAACAACTTTAAACGGTTCAGTAAAAAACTATGTATATACATGAAGAGAGTACACATGCATCAAATAATTTAAAATGAAATAAAATAAAATAAAATATTAATGTTATTCTGAATAAAGGGTATATAGGTGTTCCTTTAATTCTTATAACTTTTCTATAAATTTGAAATCACTTCTAAAAAGTTTCCAAAAATCAAATACAGTAATCTCACCAAAACACTGAACAGAAAAATCATATGTTCTTCTGTTAGGTACAGAAAAGGCATTAGATAAAACAGCACCCATTCAGGATAAAATTGTCAAAACAATAGCAATAGAAAGGAATCTGCTTGATCTGATTAATAGTATTTGCAAAATCCCTATATCTAAATCATACTTAAAGGTAAAAATGTACTTCTCCCTTAGGTCAGAACCAGGCAAAGATATTCATTATTATTACTTCTATCTAGATTTGTACCCAAGATCCTACTCAAGAAAATAAAGAGAGGAAAAGTAATTATGCACAAGGATTGAAAAAATTTTTTACAGATCTAGTACCCAGATCTTGCTTTGAAAAAACTACTCTCCATTTAAAAGACCAAGGTTCTCTGAAGAAATGACTGATTCTAGATCTGCAGAATGCAAAAATAAGCCTGGAATATCTTTTTCATCAAGAAGAAAATACGCGAAGACTAATGGTGTCAGGATACATGGAGGTAGAAACTGGCTGGAAGGAACCTCCCCTAACAAAATGTGGGGCCTAAGTTTAGTATCAAAATGAATAATGAACTTAATGGCTGATAGATAACACATTGAAGTAAAACAAACACACATAGATCCACAATAATATTAAAAAGAAAGAGGAAAGGGAAAATGTTGGGTTAAGAGGAATGTACTAAAAAATAAAAGAATCAGAAAATTATGATTTTCTATCTGCTAATGTAGTTTTAATGATTCTAACAAGAGTAATCAATAGGACATAAAACAATTTGTGACATGTTGGATAAAAGTATATTTACAAGATCTCAGGGGCGCCTGGGTGGCTCAGTTGGTTAAGCGACTGCCTTCAGCTCAGGTCATGATCCTGGAGTCCCGGGATCGAGTCCCGCATCGGGCTCCCTGCTCAGCGGGGGGTCTGCTTCTCCCTCTGACCCTCTTCCCTCTCGTGCTCTCTGTCTCTCATTCTCTCTCTCTCAAATAAATAAATAAAATCTTTAAAAAAAAAAAAAAAAGTATATTTACAAGATCTCAGAGTGTCACTCCACAGATGATTTATTAACTACAAAGGAGAAAATGTGCTTTTACAATGGAAAGGTTTGTGTGTTACTCCTGGCATTGCCAATAGTGGAAAGACCATAAGCCTCCAGCTATGATATAGTAAGAGGTACCTAACATCACCCATACCATGGTCTTGTCAAAAATAGTTGACCTAAGTCACGTCATAAACATATTTATTAATCAAAATGTGGGCTGTTCTGCAAGACAAAAGGGCTGGACTCTTCAAAGAATCAAATATGAAGAATGGCAGAAAATTCTAGGACTTCTACAGATTGTGAGAAATTGAAGAGACATAACCAATGATAATTCATCAATATGTACTGAATCCTCAATGGTATAAAACAAATTTGTAACAGACATTTTTGCTACAACTGAGAAAATTTTGCTTGTTGTATCATGACTTTGAATTCATACTAATTTTCTAAAATGTAATATATTGTGGCTGGGTAGGAAAATGTCCTTGTCTTAGATGATTCATGCTGAAGTAGTTGGGAGCGAAATGTCTTGATGTTTGCAGCATTCATTTAGAGAGAGAAGGGAAAATAGAGCAGGTAGATAGCATATTAGCATATTAACAATTGGTCAATGTTAGTGATAGGTACACAGGTGTTCACTTTACTCTGCAGTCAACTTTCCTGAGCATTTGAAATTTTTCAAAATAAAAGACAAATTTTTAAAAATTTAAAAGCAGACCTCTAAACTGAAGCATGTTTTTGTTTTTGAAAGCTGATTTCTCATTTAAATGAATTTGACACGGGTCCAGACTAATTATCAAAGCATGAGCCTTTTGAAGGATACCATTAATTGAAATTCAGAGCTGTGATACTAACTATTCAGAGTGAAGTGGCTATATTATGAACAACTTGCTTTTTTCACAGGGTCTGATCCATATTATTTGGAGTGTTTTTCTCTTTTGATTGAAAACATCAAGGTTTTATTTAATTGTATAAATTATGCCCTCGGTTTAAAAACTCAACAAAATAGATGCAAAAAATTAATTACAATATTGTCAGAATCAACCATTAAACAGCACGATACAAGCAACGTAAAATTAGCATTTTCATCTAATTATGCTAGTGTCATCTGCTAATTTCAAAAAGACCCCATACACAGACATTATTTTTCAAAGCATCCTTACACAAACCCTTAATTCATTTTGAGCCTTGTAACAACATTTGGAATCAGTCAAAGTTCTGAAAGAGATTGATCCTTACTTCTCAAAAAGAAATTAGGAGAATTATGGTTTATTAACTTTGAATTCAAAGAAGGTGAATGCTATGCAAAATGATGGGTTTTTTTGCCTTAGTTCTTATGACTGGCAATGCTTCCAAAGATTAAGTTATCTCAAATTGCTCAATATAACATGATTTAGTGAAATCTTGTCAGAAAATGTTTCTTTTATTTCTTCTTATTCCTTTCTCACAGGCATTAAATGTTTTTGTTATACTAAGAAATGTGTGCAGTGATCTAAGTGTATTGTGAGGGTAAAGGTTGAATTTTCCTGACAATCTCTCAAATATTCCTTTCTCAATACGCAGCCTACAGATAACGTTGATCACTTCTGTGCACTTATAATATCAATCACTTTATTGGGTGCTTAATAAACATCTGCTATTAAAAATAAATTCTATACGTGAAATACTTTTCTCAATAGACTGCACCTCCTCCTTTTAATCTCCTTATGGGCAAAATTGTTCTTGATTGGTTTATGATTTCTTCAGTCTCTCCTTCAATAAAGATGTATTGAAAGCCTACTACAGTTCAGAGTCTATGTTAGCTTCTGGATTTGCAAAAATTATTAAGGTGTGTTCTTTGCCCTTTAAGGGATCTTAAATCTAGGGAAGACAAAGACATTTGAAAATAGATCATAAAACTTCTATCTTATGATAGCAATAAAATAATTGTCTGCAAAGAGCCATAAGACCAAAATAATTGCTGATGATATGTTTATCCTTATCCCAAATGGTTGATTCCTTCACTTTTATACAAGAGAAATGATAATTATTAAGGCAAGAGCAGATAGTCCCCTTAAAATTTATAGTTCTTAATTATTAGAGATAAATCAATGTTATTAAAGATAAATAGTAGGTATTGAGGATAGTTGATGAGAAAATAAGAATCTAGAAAAAAATTATCGCAATCCGTTAATCATTTACACTTATCTCAATTAATCTCAGTTCCTGTTTTTGTCAAACACAGACTATTAAAAGGAATTTATGTTGAAAATTGTGTTTGAACCTTCTGAGTTCCTTTAATTCTTGCATTTGTTAAAAATTCAATACTTTTTCTATTTTATTTAATCCTGCCAGTATTACTATACTAGTAAAATCAGGTGTGAATAAGAGATTTCTGATTATGAAAGCTGCTTAGGACCTGTGAAAACATCAAGTATTCTCATCATATAAACCTACTTCTGATAGAATTAAAAACTGTGACTGTTAACTCTGATATGAACTAGACACTTGGAGGAGTATATTTAAAAGCTTAGGTTAAAAGAAAATTTGGGGGGCTCAAATCCTGGGTTGTAGGAGAGAGTTCTGTTGTCATTACAAAACTTTATGCATTTGAGGAAAGAATATCAATCACGGTTACTAATGATTCTATGGGAATGCAGGTGCTCAATTTCTGCCATTGCTTCTAGTATTTTTTTTTCTTGTGTTAGAGAATGAGGTGTCCATAACTCATCTGAGGACAATCTTCACCCATGTTTGGAATTCCATCACCACCTGCCACGTCAGAGACCTTAATTCTAGTAGGTTAAAATTGCCAGCCAAATACTGATCACAGCCAAATCTCTAGCTCAGAATTTTTTTCAAGAACCAGGACCCGTGAGTCCATCCTTTCTATTTGACATTTCTAATTATAGATCCTATAGTCACCCAAATTCGAATGATAAGTTTGAGCAAGGATTATTAGTTGCAAGCAACAGAAGCTGACTCTAGATCATTTAAATGTCCAATACAATTTTTGAAAGGGCCAGAAAACCTGAATTGAGACTTAAAGAACAGGAATGGTTACTAATATTGGGGTGCAGAATGCTTCCTCCGCCAATCAACTGAGCACTAAACGCCAAGCAACATTTTTCCACTGGGCAACTGATATTGCAGTTCCTACCCTCCTATGATGACTACTACTATTACTATCAATACTACTGCTGCAATACTATCAGTCCTACCAGCAATAGTAGTACTACTACTCGAGAGAGGGAAGAGAAACAGGGAGAGAGATCAACTCCAGCACTGATTGCTTGTGTCACCAGCTTCAAAATTAAAGCCCATTGCAAGAAATCACTGAAGCAAAGATCATATGCCTGCCTGTGTCTGCTCCATTTGAAACTGGGAAAGTTTCTAGTCTAATGTTCACAGTTAAGTTCATTATCTTCCCTCTCTCTTTTTACCCTATTTTTTATTTCTCTAAATGATATCACAAACCAGTCAAACTTGAATTCCATCTTGGACTCCTCACTTCCCTATTTTCAATCATTCCTGGTCCTATATATCAATCTTCTTAATAGCTATTAGATCTATCTTCTTCTTACTGTCTTAATTTAAGTCCTCATAATTTCTCATTTGCATTATTGCAACAACTTATTAGCTCCTCTGCCTGCCTCCAGTCATTCCTCTGCAATCCATTTCCCAAATGATCAGAATGCTCTTTCTAAAATGAAAATCTGGGACACCTGGGTGGCTCAGTTGGTTAAGCGTCTGCCTTCGGCTCAGGTCATGATCCCAGGGTCCTGGGATTGAGCCCCACATCGGGCTCTCTGCTCCGCAGGGAGCCTGCTTCTCCCCCTGCCTCTGTCTCTCATGAATAAATAAATAAAATCTTAAAAAAAATAAAATAAATAAAATAAAATAAAATGAAAATCTTCCCAAGTGTCTCACATGTTCTAATCCTTCAGTTTCTCTACTAGCCTTCAAGGCAGACTAAAGTAACTAGGATGTCTATATTCAAAGCCATTGCTATCTGGTTTCTTTTTGTCTCCCATGTCACTAACTTAGTTCATGCAAATCACTACCGCCAACATCACTACCATTATCATCATCATTACCATTACAACCATATATTAGTTCAAAGCCTATGGAAGTGTATATAGCTCCATTACTATCATGGACGTAACTACAGCAAAACAGTGTGAAGCTAGATTTAGATTTCCTTTAATAACAAAATTAAAGATAACAACAAAAATGGATGGATAATTGTTTGTTTTTGCTTCCACGTTTTACATTTTATTTATTTTTTATTTGTTTTTTAAATTGAGATATAATTGACATTTAACATTACATTAATTTCAGGTGTACAACATAATCAGTCAAAGCTTGTATGCACTGTGAAATGATCATCACATTAACTCTAGTTTCTGAAATTTAGGTAGTGACGGGAGAAACCCCAAGCAATGAATTGGAAAATCCAGAAAGAAAGGATTCTGATATGCTTTAATGGGGGGGGGGGGGTGTGCTATATGCTTTCCATTTTATTTGTTTTACTTTCCATAAGAAATTAATACCAATAAAAAGCCAAATGATCTTGCATCTGACCTTAAGGAATACAAACTTGAAACTTAAACCTTTGTTATGAAATATGAGGACTCAGGATTGTGAATGGTTTTGCCGTATAGAGAACAAATTAAAGGTTTGGTGTCAAAGATCCAAAATTTGGAGTTCCAGATTTACCACTAACCAGGAATCTTGGAACATTACCTTTCTCAGAGCCTCAACTGTCAAAAAGTTACATAGCAATGCCTATCTCAAAGAATAAGGTAAGATTATGAAAGCATGCAGCATAGTGGTAGACTAAGAGTTAGTTTCCCTGTTTTCTTTATGTGTCCAGACACTAAAATTTAATGTGAATATAATTATAATAATGACAATAATAGTAATCAATATTATTGAGCCTTTCCTATGTGCCATTAATCTAACAGGTTTTTTAAAAAGATTTTATTTATCCATTTGAGAAAGAGAGAATGAGCAAGAGAAAGCACAAGCAGGGTGAAGGGCAGAGGGAGAAGAAGACTCCCTCCTGAGCAGGGAGCCTGATATGGGACTCGATCATGACCTGAGCCAAAGGCAGACGCTTAACCAACTGAGCCGCCCAGGCTCTCTAATCTAACGGTTTTATGCATATAATCTAATTTAATCCCCACAACAACAGTTTGAGGGCTGAATCAAGGAAAGAACTAATTGTAAAGGATATTTAAAAGTATATTATAAGTTTACATTATTTTCTTATACGCAACTATGAAATTATAAACTAATTTTAGAAAGCTAATTATGTTCAGTAAAATCAATCTCCAGTTCATACAGAAATACACTTCCAACTGTAATATGACAGAAATACCCATACACTTTTAAGGTGCTATTTTCGTAAAGTGATCTGATGTTGATGGCAAATGGTTTTCTCCCACCCAGAATCTAGGCCAAAAGGGAAAAATCTCTTTGTAGTCTTATTCTGCAGACAGATTTTTTTTCTTATAGTCCCTTTCACTGGTGAGGTTTTAAAGATCCTAGCTTTATGTAGTGGTCTCAGTTTCAAATCCACTCCTTATTCAGAATTAAGAATCAAGACTCTTGATTACTAAAAAAGACCAACAACCACAGGCTGACATAACTAACAGGCTAGGCTTATGATTCTGCCTTCCAAGTTTTTCCTTTCTTTTTCTCTATTGCCGTGGGTTTTTTTTCCTTTTTTCCCCTTCCTCCTTCCCTCCCTCCCTCTCCTTCCCTTCCTAACTTTCTTTTTTTGTCATTTAGAATTTACTTTGTTGTGAGAACAACAAAACAATGAAAAAATATGTATTTGGTTTTACCTACTATTTATAGTTAGGATATCTCGTCTGGACTATTGCTGAAAACAGAATACAATATTAGTTTTTTAAAATACATTTTACTGAAACCAGAACAGAAAAATAGGGAATTAGCAAGAGATAAAACCAGAATTGACATCATTTATTTGCAATGTACTTGTTTTTTCTAATTTCTTTACTTATTTATAGATTTATTGTCAATATTTTTACAACTATTCCATCGAAAGCAAGTAGACACACAGACATACAGAAGAGTACATAAATTAAAAGTTTACAGTTATTAATAATAAACTCATCCATGAAAATGCCACCCAAGAAGTAAAAATCACCAACATCTTGAACATACTTAAAACATTTAAGTATTTAGTTCCCATTCCATGTATATGTATATATGTGTGTGTATATATATATGGAATTAAATTATTACTATTGTTTTATAAAATCAATATGCACTTAGACTCACTAGACATTTATGTCCTCTGCTGTTCTTCATTAAGTCCTATGTCTGACTTCCCATCTGTAATATTTTTCTCTTCCTTAAAAAGCACCCTTTCATATTACCTTTTGTAAAATTATGATCTGTTGAATTCTCAGTTTTAGTTTGTCTGAAAATATGTCTCATGTTTCTTTTTAAAGGATCTTTTTCTGAGTTTGAAATGCTAAGCTTGCAGTCATAATCTTTCATTACTTGGAAGATGTCATTGTGTTGTCTTCTGGCTTCTGTGAGAAGTCAGTTGTTTGTCCTGTGGTTGCTCTTGTGACTGTCATTGGTCCTTTTCTCCTGACTGTTTTAAAAACCATGAGAGACGATGGACTCTGAGAAACAAACTGAGGGTTTTAGAGGGGAGGGGGTGGGAGGATGGGTTAGCCTGGTGATGGGTATTAAAGAGAGCACGTACTGCATGGAGCACTGGGTGTTATACGCAAACAATGAATCATGAAACACTACATCAAAAACTAATGATGTAATGTATGGTGATTAACATAACATAATAATAATAAAAAAATAAATAAAAACTTTCATACTTGATTTTTAGTAGGTGTACTATAATGTAGATAGGTGGAGTTTTCTTTATGTATGTCCTGCTTGGGTTTCATAAGTTTTAGGACACTCTCAGCTTCATCAGACATTGCTTCTGCCCCCAATATATCCTTCTTTTTGTACCTGGATTTCAATGACAGATATGTTAGATTTTTCATTTATCTTCATTACTTTTATCCTCTCTTCAATATTTTCCATTATTATGTCTGTCTGTGTCGTTTTGAATGTTTCCTGTCCTATATTCTAGTCCACTAAATCATTTTATTCAGCCCTGTCTAATCTGTCTAACTGGTCTATTTTTTTGAAGAATTAGACTTTGCATTGATTTTTTTTTTTTTTTTACTGCTTCTAATTCACTGTTCAAATTTTCACTGTTGTCTTTTACTTCCTTGAATTTATTCATCATAATTGTTCTGCAGTCCATGTGTAATAGCTCCATGATCTGTATCCCTTATGGTACTGCTTCTATTTTGTATTCTTTCTCTCTTTTTAAGAATATTGTCTTACCTCCTCATATTACTATTAGTTTTTGAGCGCTGAACACCATATATAAATTTTGTAAAAATATTATTTTCTGCATGATATCATCTCCTTTATCATGAGCCCTGAATTCTAATTTTGGTCCTTACAGCCTTGTGAGCTTTTTGAAAGATTTTTAGTTTCTCAGCTATCTGGGAGTAGTGGCCTCAAATGTCCATGATTTTTTTGTTTGTTTGTTTTACTCTTCTCTTTAAATTTTTACTTACATTTCTTCATCTTCAAACATTTTATTTTATTTCATTATTTTTTTTTTATTTTTCAGTTTTTCTAACCAGCTTCTCTAGGGATGGTTCAGTAATTACTTCTTTTGCCATTATCAGAATTTAATTACTTCTAAGATAAAAGATATAAGTGCATTTACTGAGAAGTCAGCTTATAAATGTTCAGGTTGGAGGTCAGATCATCTGCCCTGGTGAAGAAGGCTGTGCTATGATCTCAATGCTTGTGTCCCCCCAAAATGCATATGTTGAAATCCTAACCCCCAACATGAGAGTGTTAAGAGGTGGAAACTTGAAGGGTGATTAGGTCTGGAAGGTGGAGTCTTCATAAATGAGATTCGTGCCTTTCTAAAAGAGACCGCAGAGAGATCCCTTGTCCCTTTGCCATATGAGATTATAGCTGAAAGGGATTATCTATGGACCAGAAAGTGAGCTTTCATTAGACATTGAATCTACTGGCAACTTGATCTTGGATTTTTCAGACTCCAGAACTGTGAGAATTTCTATTGTTTATATGCCACCCAGTCTATGGCATTTTATTATAGCAGCCTGAATGGACTAAGACAGATAGCAAGGAAGCTTTGAAAAGAAAAAAAATTACTTTGGACAGTTGTGTGACATCCTCTGTAGGTAGTTTTAAAAAAAAGGAAGAAAAGAAAAGGCTAGTTAGAAATTGTCTGGAAAACTGTGTGGACTCATAAACCGTGTTATTTTAGAGTGGATCAGAATTTCATATAGCAGATATCTCCCTAATAATTTTCTTTGCCTTGAAGTATATGTACTATCCTCAATTTAACCAATCTTTATTCATTGCTTTCCTATACAAATTATCATTAAAAAAAATGAATTGGGTTTAGTCATACCCTTGCAGAAGTTCACAATCCAGTGTGTATTTTTGTGTATGTGCACATCTGCTACACATTTAAGTATGGGGTAGGAAAAACATACAAAGACTGTATTTAATTTTAATACAAAATATACTGGGATAAGTCTTAAAATGGAGCTACAAAGCACAGGTTCATGAAAAAAAGGAGAATTCAATTGGTACTGAAGGAATATTGTGGAAATTCTTGGTAGTATATTTTAATGGTCTGAGTAGGATAGACAACTATGACAAATATTGGGAGTAGGAAGCACATTCCAGACCTATGTGAAGAGCCTGAGCAAAGGTCTTCAAGGAGTAATACATGGTGGTTATGTGACACTAAACTAAAATGCATCACTAATAATAATAAGGTCAGATTAAGATTTACCAGAGAGCTCTAGCTATTTGAGGATTAAACCATAATGACATGGAGAATTTCATTCATCAGAAATTCCTATAGACAATTTTCACAATATAATCATAAAAAAAGAAAGACCACACTACACAGAGGGGGTTCTAGATATTTCTTTTCATGAGGAAAAATGGAAGATCAGAAGGTGTTGCCAGGTCCTTGTCAGGTTTTAGACTAACCAAGTGCATGTGACAATTGGAAGGACATATGTTAAAAACAGATGGGATCCTGAGGCCAAAAAGCTCACAATAAAAGTGTAGACCCACTCCCTACCTTTCCCCTGTCTATGAATTACTATAAATACTTTCAGAAGTTTTTCCATCTATTTACCCCCCTGTATTTCTATAACTGATTATGTAATTAACAATTTTTGATAATACCTTTCTACTCCTTCTCCTGTAGATGAAATTTACCTCATACAGACCTACCTTGCTCTCTCATTAATGAATATAGCTTTATCCAAATTTTAATAAGTGCTATGCTATTGAGAGAATTATAAATTTTTCATTACAGAATCAAGTAGAGTTCTATGGATTTCCTTTCTTGTACAACTTAATTTTCTGAAGTTAATAGCTTCCTCATTTTTCACTTGCCTGATTTTCTATAGGCCTATTCTTAAATTCAACTACCTGGTAAGATTGAGCACATACTTGTTTCCTCTGAATATTCATACTCATCAAATAACTATTATTTTTTATTTCTTCCTGTTTCAAACTGGATAGATTACTCTCAAGACATGCTGCATATCTATAATCCTGGGCTTTTTTTATGGTTCTTTTATGTTGAACGGTTTGCTATTTCTTATTATTTTTCTTTTTCTTTGCTTACTGCTTCCCTTATATTAGTACCTTCATAAGTAATTGCCTAAGTAGAAGAAAGGTGCATATCTGAGCCCTTGAATGTCTGCATCCCTTTATTCTGACGTTACAGTTCAATAATCAATTTGCTAGGTCTATTATTCTAGGTTGATATTTAGAATTTTGAAGACTTTATTCCGTTCTTATGTCATGTAAGTTTTATTTGTTTAAATTTCATTCTTTTTCTCATTTTTATATAAATTGTTTTTCCTTTCTTTAAGTTTTTACCATGTCCACATTAATCTCTAGAGTTATATTCATATTTTCTGATTTGTAAAAGATTTGTCTAATCCAGTTCACTGGTCACTTAGAGAGCCTTTTAAAATGAAAGTCTCAGCAGTGCCTGGATAGCACAGTTGGTTAAACAATCAACTCTTGGTTTTGGCTCAGGTCTTGATCTCATGCATTGTGGGATTGAGCCCCACATCAGGCTCTGCATTCAGCACGCAGTCTGCTTAAGACTCTCTCTCTGTCTCCCTTTGCCTCTCCCCCTGCACACAGACACACATACTCTCTCTCTCTCTAAAATAAATAAATCTTAAAAAAAATGAAATGAAAGTCTCATGTTTCATGTTCTTCATGTAAGGATTTTTTTCCTTATTTAATTTTTTGGAAAATTTTTCCTTTAATTTTTTTCTATTATCCTTTTCTTGAAATTTTAAAATCAGAAAATCTATTTTTTTCTCTCTCTTTCTGTGTGTGTGTATCTGTGTACGTGTGTATATGTGTATGTATCCCTGTTTTTTAATCTTTTCTACTTTCCAGAAGTTATCTTTGACATTATCCTTTCAGTCTTCTACTGGATGTTTTATTTATGCTATTACAATTTATTTCTAAGGCCTTTTTTTATCTTTTTCTCTGATTGTTTCTTGCCAATATTATCCTGATGGCAAAAAGTATATTAAAAATAAATGTTCAACACCATATTCATCAAGGAAATGCAAATTAAAACAACAATGAGATACCACTATACATCTATTAGAATGGCCAGATTCCAGAACACTGACACCACCAAATGCTGGTGAGGATGTGGAGCAACAGAAACTCTCAATTACTGGTAGAAATGCAAAATGGTACAGCAACTTTGGAAGACAGTTGGACATTTTCTTACAAAACTAAACATACTCTGACTATGCAATATAACAATTGTACTATTTGGTATTTATTGAAAGCAATTGCAAACTTAGGCCCACAAAAAAACCTACACACAAATGTTTATAGCAGCTTTCTTCATAATTGCCAAAACTTGGAAGAATCCCAAAAGCCCTTCAGTAGGTAAATGGATAAATAAATGGTGACACATACAGACAATGGAATATAATTCAGTACTAAAAAGAAATGAGCTATCATACCAAGAAAAGATATGAAAGAAACTTAAATGCATATTACTAAGTGAAAGAAGCCAGTAGGAAATGACTGCATATAGTATGATTGCAACTATATGGCACTCTGGAAAAGATGAAACTATGAAGACAATAAAAAGATTAGTGTTTTCCATAAGTAGGGTGGGTAGGGAGAGATAAATAAGCAGAGTACAGAGAATTCTTAGGGCAGTGAAAATACGCGGTATAATGTTGTAATGATGGATATATGCCATTATGTATTTACCCAAACTCACAGAATGCCCAATACCATGAGTGTTGGACTATAGACTCTGGGTGATTCTAATGTTTCAATGTAGATTCATCCTTGGGACAAATATACCACTCTGGTGGGGGATGTTAATGATGGAGAAAGTTATGCATGTGTGGGGACAGGGGGTGTATGGGAAATCTGTAGACCATCCTTTCAATTTTGTTGTGAACCTAAAACTACTCATAAAAAAGAAAAGTTTACCACAAAAAAGGAGTGAGGAACCAAAAAGTTGATTGGAGGAGGTCATAAAGAAAGACATGTCCCCTCACTGATATAATTTAGAATTAGCAGATGGAGGTATCATTTTCACGAAGCCATCTCTCCAAGGCAGTTTGTGTTGAGAGGAGGATTCTTTGACTTGCTGTCTGGGAGAGTGGGAATAGGAAGGCATGGACATGTATCCAGCTATCTTTTCTCTGAGAGTAGAGATGTGAATAAGGGGTAAAGGAATCGATCATTTCTTTGCTAACTTTCATCATATCTGAGTGCTTGATGTATAAGAGTCCATGGGTATTTACCATTCAATTTTTCCATAGAAAGAATTTTGTCTTTCTATGAATTGGGGCAGTGGAGTAAGGTGGGGAGAAGAAAGGAAAAGAGCAAGAGACAGAATGACTTCTGCATAAGACAAAGATCTCCTGGCCCATACTGTATAATTATTCATCAGTTTTACCATATTCTTCCCTTTAGAGTTCTAATTCCCTGAAAACCCTCTACTGTCCTTTAAATAATATTTTTTTTAAATCTCCTTCCTGCTTATACCACATGCTTCTTCTCAAAACAATTTCAAAAAAAAAATATTTTAAACTCTTCTCTCAAAATTTTTTACTTCACTGATGTCTCTTAGATTTTCAATTGTCATCACATCTTCTTTCCTAAATCTGGTGACAAATAGGTTTCATGACAAATGCCACCTGCACTGAACTATAATGGCTGTTTGAAAGACTGTAGGGAGAGGGGATTTAAGGCCAATTCCAGCTTAACAGAAACGAGTTCTGGAGCTGATTAGTGATGTTTGCAGGAGTCGAGGGAATGAGGAGTCTGGGGCAAATGCTGTGTGTTTGCTGCTACTGATTTAAACCTTTCACACAGACAGCAAACTCTTTTCAGTTTAACTTTTTACTGTTTTTATTACCCATTTGTGATGCTGACTCATTTATATAACTAACAACAACTTTAGCACAAAGTGTGAAGAATGATATTAACTTTATCTACAAGGCAATTGCATCATGCATGAAACATGGAGCAAGACCTCACTAACCAAGTCCATAGAATATTTGTGAAAATCAAATGAGAGAATATGCATAAAAACACCATGAAAATTTCCATCTTGATCAATTAGTAAATGTTTTCTAAGGCAAAATATATGTTATTAATCTTCCTTTTCACTAGGCAGTACCCAAAACAAAGCTTCGCACATGACAGACTTACAATCAATGATTTTGAATTGAGTTGTGTCACTCATTTGCTCTATGAAATTCTTTCCTGATTATTTTGACCTGGAGAAAGACAAAGAGAGAGAGTGTTTATGTGTGTGAAGGAGCAATGGAGTGCTATAACTATAGTAGGCCAAAATCAATAAATTATCATTTTGAACATTCACACATAATTGATAATGGAGCTCAGCATATCTCTTTTGCAATATAACGTCCTTAGGGGAAAGGAATTGCGTCTCATCCTATCTAGCAAATTATGTAGTAAAATGTCCAGCACTATAGACATGAGATAAATAACAATTAATGTTGGTGAATTAGCCTGATGAAATGTTCCCTAATAGCATCCCATAAGACTATAAAATATGACTTGTTCTAAAGTTAAAAGTAAAGGCTGCTAGTTCTTTAATCCCCCCCACATTTCTTTTTCATCTTGGGGCAAATGGTTTTCAGGACCATTAACCTATTTAGCAGAATTCCACTTTGTTATTTGCCAGCTTCTATACCTGGATTTTTGTAAAGCCATACCCATTCTATCAAGTTTATAGCATTTCTACCAGAATGCTTACTTAGGACTTCTAATATTAACAATGACAAAAACAACTTTCCAACTCACTGTTTCATTGAAGAGCATAAAACACATGCACATTTAAACTAAATATGACTATATTCCCTAATTCTTCCTACCTCAAATCTGCTCCACTTTCTGACTCTTTGAATCACTCAAAATGAATCATAATTTATTTATTCATTCAAACAAGGCAGGTTCTAATCATCCTCATATTTTCCTTCTCCTTGACTACCATATCAGTCATGTACTAAGAATACTTGATTTTACCTTCTAAATACCTTTGACTCTATTCTCAGTTCCACTGTCATTAACTTTGTCCAGGTCATTATGATTTTAGGAGACAGTAGCCATAACATCTTAACTGCTTTCTCTCCCTTTCCTCTCTTCAAATTACCGGCAATGCTGCACCAAACTTTGTTTTCAAAAATTAGTGTCACACTCCTACTTAAGAACCTCTGACAAATGATCACTGCTCACGATATAAACAACACATACCTCCATAAATCTGGTTCTAACCTTTCTTACTAACAACACCATACCTCTCTTTTCTCCTTTCACAAAAGCCAGTGTCCCTGCCACACTGACCATTTCAGCATCTATCTCTTTTACATTGCTATCCCTTGGCCCAGAGCAATCTCCTTTCCTGCAATGTCTTTCCTTTCCCATGTTTACTATGGAACATCTTCATTGATCCCTCACTAGTTTGAAACTGGCCGCTGTGAAGCAGACAGTCTACAGATGTTATATATTTGGGTGGAACAAGTTCAAAAACAAAATGAAATTGAAATGCCTTTTGATATGCTTTTACCCTCATTCTCCACCATTCCTGAGTGTCTTACTCTATCCTGATCCAACGTTACCTGACAAGCTTCTATTTGCCTCTGTTTCTAATAAATAATAGCCTTTATAACATAGGATTGTTTTTTTATTATTATTAAGCATTTGTCCATAAATATAGCTTACTAAAAATTTTTCCAGTTTAGGCTGACCAAAAGTACTGGTTTTCCCAGATTGTTCTGATTCTAGCAGTGAAAGTCCTGCATCCAGGGAAATCTCTCCGTCCCAGGCAAACCAGAACAGTTGTTCACATTACCAATATCCCCAAACAGAATCAATCATTTCCATCTCTGGGCTCCTTTTGTACAGTATGCACACTTACTTTTATAGAACTTTATACATTTTTTGTGTTGCATAACATTTGTCTGTTTGTTTTTCTCAATTTCTGATTGCTTATGGATTTTTTTGTGCCCTTAATTCCCCAAACAGCACCCTAATTTTAGGGAAAATATAACTAAATGAACTCCACAGAAGAATTCAAATTATGAGCCATTAGCCTGGAAAAAAAACATATTTGTTGAATCAATATTTACTTTTAATGGGAGGACTTCAGCAAATAATTTGTAGATAGAATGGAGGAAGTGGAAAATTACTTGAGTATGTGTTCCTGCTGTGATATGGATGAATAATCCTGAATGGACCTAAAACCAGCATAACTGTTGCCCAAAATTTAGACTCCAGGCCCTAATGCATTAAACTGATCCTAGACATATGAGCCATATATAAATTCTTCTTTGTTTCCTCTGTATTATATGTTAACTTAATTTGTTTTTACTGTGAAAAAACTATCTTAACTCTTTATATGATCTATACAAATTGTCAGATACTTTTCCATTACTGATGACATAAGTTCATTAGGTCTGTGGTCAGAGAGATTACTTGGAGAAAAAAATTATATATTTATAACTCATATATATGAAGAATATTTTTTAGAAAATATTATAAAAGACAAATCTATAAAACTCAGACTGCCAAAATTTGTAATATTAATGAAATATAGCTATACTGAAGCTGGGAGTGAGGCATAATCATCTTTTTCTACCAAACTTAGTCTGAGAGTGAAGCAATTTTCCATACTTTGTTCTAAGAGCAGGAAAATACAGTAGTCGACACAGTGGGTTCTGGACAGAATCCTCCCATAAATGTGAATTTGAATGTAACCTTTGGAAATGTATCTATCGTCTCTATAGTTCAGTTTACTCAGCTGTGAAATAAGGAAAACATCTAACTATCTGGATTTCTATGAATTAAATATCACTGATTAAGCAGTTAGTACCACAATTAACAGGTAGCATATCCTTGATAAATTCCAGTAGTTACTGTTACCACTTTATTTGAATTTGTCTTTCTAATGGTTGGATAGGTGGATATAACTAAAAAGTCACAAAATGTGTACTATGTTTTCTTGAATCTGTTTCAAATATCTAAATCATTAATGGCATTATTTATATATTTTCAGAGCTAAAATAAATAGCCAGTTCAAAGTCTAACCAAATTGTTAGCTGTTTCAGATTTTATTCATCATGGGGCGACCGGGTGGTTCAGTCAGTTAAGGATCTGCCTTCGGCTCAGGTCATGATCCTGGGACCCTGGGATCGAGCCCCATGTCAGGCTCACTGCTCAGTGGGGAGCCTGTTTCTACCTCTCCTTCTGCCTGCCACTCTGCCTTCTTGTGGTCTCTCTCTCTCTGTCAAATAAATGAATAAAATCTTAAAAAAAAAAAAACCCAAATTTTATTCATTAGAATGAATTAAATACTTGGGAATGATGGGGACTGAGAATGCTAGAAAATAAAAGGATGTCTAAGGGCATTTAAATTTAGTTTTGATCTTGCTTTTGAACTTGTTCTATCCAAAAACAAGATAGGTGTTTCAAATTTTTATTCATTAGAATGGATAAAAACAAAAATGGTGATTGTCATAACATGTATCATGTTACAAACTAAAATATATAATTACATATGTTGTGGATTTGGTGCTCCAGCAAATACCACCGTTACTTTCCCTAACACATTTGCAACTGATTGAAATATATATATATATTTCAATATATTGAACTATTGAAATATATTTCAATATATTGAACTATTGAAATATATTGAAAATATATATATATATATATATATACATGATTGAGAGAGATGAAGATCAAGATATAACTTCCTTGATAAAGACTGAATTGGTGCACAGCTTCTGTGTACAACACCAACATGCTTCCTTATACTTCATTCCAGAGTTCACTTACTCTACCAAACTGCAGGCCTCTTTCTCATAGGGACAAAGTCCATACCAATTTGGTTATCATACGACAGGGAAAGCAGATCACATTGTCTTCTCAGTACCCACAGGGGATGGAGTTAATAACTCACTGTTACTCCCTTGACAGGAGGAAGTGAGAGAATGTAGAAAAGATGAAGGTTTCCCCATCTGAGCTTTTCCCTCTTGTAAGTGGAATGGAAATTTTCTCCCTTTATGCAGATATAATTAATTAGTGGAGGAATAAGTATTTGTCTTTAATAATGTATGATATTATTTTTATGATAGTTGACTCAAAAAGGATGTTATATAATTAAAAGCAGTTACTAAACCAACAAAGTAGCAATATGATCAATTATTTACACTAAATGTTATATAATCCTAGCTATGCTACAAATAGGAAAAGAGGAAATTGACATACATGATTTGAAACTCCTATAATACAAAAAATCTGTGCTTACTACAACCTTAAGAAAGTCCACATATCTTTAAGTTTGTCCAAAAAATAATAGCAGTTTAGATAGCCTATAATCCTGTTTTGTTCTCAGGCCAAAATATATCAATCCAAAGCATGCTGTTTAGGGAATTTGAAGAAACAGTCTGAAAAATTCTATCATCTTGTCAAAGAGGAGAGAGGAGATCGGGCGGAATGGATGAGAGGAGAGATAGGTTTCTCTTAAAGAGGGATAAAAAAACACCTGCCTTGTGTGCAGTATGGGTTTCTTATAAGTGCTGACCTAGGCAAACACTCCAGGGATCAGGGAAAATTGGTGATCTAGTAAAATATGGTCTTTAGCTAAAGGTCAAATGAAATTGTACTGGAAACCTTGGGGATACTTTAAAGTGGGAGCTAAAGACAGGGGGCTGCTCATTAGAGCTTGTGCTTAAGTACCAGTTTCACTTTATCAGGGAAATTGTTCATTTGTGTGAAAATTTGACCTCTGTCAGTTTGCCAAGCAAGCTGGGCCCGCAGGTGAGCTCAGGCTCACGTGTGCTTGCAGAAGTTAAAGCTACCTGGGGACTACTTTCAAAGGACACTGCCAAGGTTAGCAGACCCAAAATTTGACCTTCCTCTTCTTTCTTTCCATTTATATCTGTTTGTAAAGTTCAAATGGTTCCTTTTTTTTCCCCAAAAAAGAAAGCACTTCAAATGCAATAAGGTGATAAAAGATTCCAAAGGGATGCAGCTATAAAAAGAGAAGGTGAAATAAAAATGTTTCACTTAGGAATTCTGGTTATTTAGGGAAATATAATGCAGATAGCTAATAACAATCACCCTATTTCTTAACCTAGATTAGATTTAGCTTTAAAATTTTATGGCACTACCACCTTTTACCCAGAACCATGTATTATTGCTAATGCATTAATGAAGGAAAAGAGGACAGAGGCTTTTTTCACAGGATGTTTGTTCTCCAGAGAAGCTAATAATTCAGAATTCTTTTTTTTTTTAGATTTTATTTATTTATTTGACATATATAGAGAGAGAACAAGCAGGGGGAGTGGCAAGCAGAGGGAGAGGGAGAAGCAGGCTCCTGCTAAGCAAGGAGCCGGGTGAGGGGCTTGATCCCAGGACCCTGGGATCATGACCTGAGCCAAAGGCAGCTGCTTAACCGACTGAGCCACCCAGGGACCCCCAGAATTCTTTAAATGCTCCAAATATGTGGACCTTCCTATCACATATCCATATAAATTAATCTACAAAGGAAAGGGAATGATGGGCCATGATTTAATGGTATGGATATATAATGATGAGACTATCATTGAATTTTAAAAATCGGTGTTAAGTAACTAATACATGCTAAGATTTTTATTTTTTCTTTCATATGTCTATATGGAATTATTTTGCTTTTGAATGTATCTATTTGCTTACTATCAGTCTCCTTGACCTACTGTCTATGCTTCCAGAAGGAATGGATTTTGTCTTATTAACTGCTGCATTCCCGACATCTAGAACAGCACCTGACATATTTGTTTATACTGTTTCTACATAGTACTTATTTGTACTATTTTACTCTTTCTTTAATGCATAAATACACATGACAGACATGCCCATATATATTTTCTCCTATAATCACTTTAACAACCCTGTGAAGTCGTTATTTAAAAAATAATAATGTTGATGTTCACTTTCATGGCTAATGAGTGGTAACGGGTAACTATGACTTGTAATTGCATGGACTTCTCCCTTGTCACAATAGATTTTATTTTCATTTGTAATATAGAAAGTATTTTGATTTATATTGTTGGCATAGAGCTCTGCACAATTTTCCTAGCATAATTAAAATTACTATAGTCAAGCACTTTACTAGGAGTTTTGCCCACATTATTTCATATATGCGTGGGAAGGTAAGGCTATTATTGGCTTGAACCATAAGAAATTTTTGATACCCCATTATTTTTAACTTGCATAAATAGCAATTTCATGTAGTTCAGTCTGATATTAATTCCATTTACCTGAGGTTTAGAGAAATTAAATAAATTGTACGAAGCCCAATATCAGTAAACAATACACTTAAGAGCTGAATCTGTATTTAATTACAAATGCCATCTTCTTTTTCTAGCTTCTAAAAAAGGGCTTTAGAGTGGAATCTCAGCAGGATAAACATGACACAGTATTTCAGATATTCTCTTTTAAAACAAACATGGAATTATATGGAGTAAAATGCAAAATTACACAAATTCTTAAGAAAACAAGAGGCTCTGGAGACATTTCACACAATGTGGAATCAGTTCGCTGTTAGTAGTACTCTCCTTGAGAATGGTAGGAAGCAGAGCACACTCAATCCCAGAGCTCCCTTCCTTACCACTATCTTAGAGTAATTGCCTATACTGAGATTAGCCATTGATCAATACAATTGTATAATCTGCTGAGGAAGAGGAAAAGGTTATTTTCTTTGAAGGGAAAAAATCAATCTCTTATAAATGTCATAAATATGCAATAATTTGCTTCAGAGTCACTGTCAAAGTAAATCTTAATATATTTGCTAATAGTTTAAAATGAATATGGATGGATATGGAATATACATAGGCAAAATGTGCTTTTTTTGGAAAATTAAAAAATATTTTGTCCCTTTTTAAATTATGTTCTATATGCCATTACTTTAAGTTTTTATTCAAATTCCAGTTAGTTAACATACAGTGTAATATTAGTTTCAAGTGTACAATATAGTGATTCAACACTTCTATAGATCTCATCACAAGTGCATTCCTTAATCCCCATTACCAATACAATTCATCCCCCCACCCACCTCCCCTCTGGTAACCATTAGTTTGTTCTCTAGAGTTAAGAGTCTGTTTCTTGCTTTGCCTCACTCTCTCTTTTTTTCCCTTGCTCGTTTTTGTTCCTTAAATTCCACATATGAGTGAAATCATATGATATTTGTCTTTCTCTGACTTTTTTCACTTAGCATAATATACTCTAGCTCCATCCATGCTGTTGCAAATGGCAAGATTTCATTCTTTTATTTAAAGATTTATTTATTTGAGAGAGAGAGAGAGAGAGAGAGAGAGGAGGGAAGGGCAAAGGAAGAGAGAGGGAGAGCCCCCGCGGGACTCGATCTCATAACCCTGAGATCACAACTGGCCAGAACCAAGAGTCAGACGCTCAACAGATTGCTCCACACAAGCAGCCCAAGATTTAATTCTTTTATATGCCATTACTTTCTTCTCTTTCCTTCTCAATATCAAAAATTATAGTTGCTACATTTCTATTATGTTATAAATCATTAAAATGAAAGACAGTATTTCTGAAAATTTTTATTATCTTGAAGGCAATATTTAATTTCTGGTTGTAATTTAGAAACTTATGAAATCTCCAAACACTTTTGATTTTCTGTGTAAGCAGAAAATGAAAAAGATTCAAAGATACAAAGTATTCAAAGATTCAGAAAAGAGACTACTACAGGTAAATAGTGCAGTGACCCAGGTGTCATTTAGATAAGTAATTATCTCAATTGACTTTCAATGAAATACGTTCCTTTTCAATTAGAATTCTAAGTGGGATCACATAAATTATTTAAGGAACTGATTATTTCAGTTACAGTCATGGCATACAGCTTTCTGAGCAGCCTTACTTTCCTAAAATAACATGTATGCTCTACAAATATAAAAACAGAAAAGCAACTTTGACTTTTTTTTTTTGCCTTGAATTCTCATTCAATGAGCGAAAGATTGTATTGAAGAAAATGAAATGGGTATATAATTTTATGTTTAGCTGATTTCCCTACTTCCTCAAACTCCTATTTACCTATTAACAAAGCAATTAGAAAAAAAAATTATCATGTAAAACTCTCATTCTACACTAGCACCTAGTTAGCTTTCCAGTGTATTTTATCAAGAAGTAATAAGGAGGGCAGAAATGGTGTTTGTTTTTAAATACTATATAATGAGATTAGGGATAACATCTATAATCCTCAAAAGAGAAAGACAGGAGAGTTAATTTTTTCCCTTAAGGAGATGGAGAAGTTAAAGTCTGTCTGAACACTGAGACTTGAAATAGGTAAGCAGCACTAACAAAGATGCAGTGCCTCTCACTATCACAGACAGCTGGAGTTAATTGTATTAGTTATGGTAATAGTGCCCTCCAGAGGAATTTTGCAGGAATTTGAAAGGCATAGGGAAAATTAAATGCTGTGAAAATGATGAATTTAAATACACACTTATAAAGTAAATTACTGTATTAATCTTACCTAGATATTAATACATACGTTAAAGTTCAGTGCTGAGAGTTAATACTATATCCATCATTACAAATATCAACAAGCAAACACTTTTTATTATTTTAGGCCATTTTTGAATTCTTACATATTATGCTCTTAGTATATTCTAAAATATTTCATGTTTAAAAAAAAATATGTCATGTTATTTTAAAGTAAATTTAGTTCAAGGAAACAGTAAAGGACTGAGATTAAGGCATTCAAATTTGTGACTTGTTACTTTTCCTTCATTGTGTTTCTTTCTGCAAGTTTCTAGAAATTAGTGCAAATAGAGCTATATTCTTGTATTAATATCACTGAAATTAGGTAAAATTATAAACAATCAACATCAATTATTAGAAGTAAATAATATGGGGGGTTCAAAGTACCAGATTATAAATAGCAAGTTCCAATTAACACCACAAAATGTTCAGTTAAAATAGGTAAAATAGGTAATAAATACATGAAATGAAAAATAAGAAGCCTCCTTATATTTGTCATTTAAATATTTATACTTTCTTAATTTTAGAGAATGCATAATGATTATTTCACATGATGATTTATTGTCATTATCATCAACATTGTTTTTGCCATTTCATTATGCTAAGCACTGAGGCAAATGCTGGGAAAAGAGAATTCATATTTAAGGATTTCACCGCTTTTTACCTCACTCACCATTGCCAGCCACCACCATAATGCACCAAATGCATAATTTTCTGCATTTGAAATCTCGGAGAAAAAAACAAAATATCAGAAAGCAAGTTCCTCTCAGTAATTTACTAACATCATTGTAAAGAGAGTGAAATTTTTCTTTTAAAATTTTATTCCAGAAACCAAAAAAGGAAGAGAATGACTGGAAGACAAAAATAAGACCAAAGAACAAAGACAACAAACATAAAAACAGCAACAAATATGGTAGACATTAATCCAACTATATCAATAATCACATTGAATGTCAATGGTCTAAATTCACCAATTAAAAGACAAAAATTATCAGAGCAGATCAAAAAACAAGGTCTACAAGAAACCCACTTTAAAGATTGACTGATTGATTGATTGATTTTAGAGAGAGAGCGCACACTGGAGCAGTGGGGAGGAGCAGAGGGTGAGGGAGGAGAGAAGCAGACTCTCCGCTGGGCGGGGAGCCTGATGTGGGGCTCAATTTGAGATCATGACCTGAGCCAAAATCAAGAGTCCGTCGCTCAACCGACTAAACCGTCCAGGTACCCCCAAGAAACACATTTGAAATATAAAGACACAGGTAAATAAGGGGATGCCTGGGTGATTCAGTTGGTTAAACGTCTGCCTTTGGCTTAGGTCATGATCTTAGGATCCTGGGATCAAGTCCCATATTGGGTTCCTTGCTCAGTGGGGAGCCTGCTTCTCCCTTTCCCTCTGCTGCTCCCCCTGCTTGTGCTCTCTCTCTAAAATCTTAGAGACACAGAAAGATTAAAAGTAGATGGATTTGTAATGCCACTACATTATATATGCATGTGTGTATCTGTCATTGGCTTCTTTGTCAAACCCTGCTCAAATACCATATCATTAAGTTACTATAATTTCTAATAATTCTAGAGACCTGGGGTTAAGTTTTTCTTAAATTCTTCTGACTTTCAAATTATTTTAGCCAGTCTTGTCCTTTGCCTTTCCAAATGAATTGTAGAAAAGCTTATAAAGTTTCATGAAAGAACATGTTGAGATTTTAAGTAAGAATACATTCCTTAAGAGTTTAATTGAATAACATTTCTATCTTTTAGATATTGAGTGTTTATATCCATGACAGTGATAACTCTCTCCAGTTACTTATGCTTTGTTTTATATTCTTGAATAATTGCTTTCTCTGTAAAGACTCCATCTTTTGTTAATATTTGTTCAGAGGCATATTATTGTTTCCATGTTATCATATATTTTATCTGTCATTAAGTTAAATTTTTAATTGTGAATTACAAATATTGGAACACTGCACTTTTTTTTACTATTTAACCCATAGCCAGAAAATTTTCTGAATTCTTATTTATTCTAATAGTTTGTGAAATCTCTTGACTTTTCTATACAGACTATCACATAAAAATATAATAACTGTTCTTTCTAATCATTATTATTTTTTAAATCCCATTGTGCTAGCTAGGATCTCTAATGCAATGTTGAATACAAGTGGTGGTAGTTCTTATTTTATTTCTCATGAAAACAATTATTTTAAATACTTCATATTTCATTGCAAATGATGTTTTATATTTCTGTTAGACACTCTCAATTAAGATGAGGTAGTCCCATCCATTTCATGCTTGCTAAGACTTTTTATCTTGAATTAGTATAAAATTTTAATTTAAAAATATTCTACCTATAATGTGATAATCATATACTTTTCCTCTACTTGACTGTTAATATGTAAAGAAATCTTCATAGATTTCCAATGGTAAGATAGTACTAGATTAAAATCAACTTAGTTATGAGGCATCATTTCATTTCCATAAGTACCTGTTTGCTTTTATAAAAAGATTTTATTTATTTATTTGAGATAAAGAGAGACAGAGAGAGTGAGCGTGCACACAAGCACAGGGGAGGGACAAAGGGAGAGGGAATCTCAGAGCATGGAGCCTGATGCAGAGCTCGATCTCACAACCCTGAGATCATGACCTGAGCCAAAATCAAGAGTAGGTCACCTAACCCACTGAGCCCCACCCAGGTGCCCCTCATAAGTACCTATTTGCTTTTTAAATTACTGTTTTAGAATCACTGTTCCTATGTTCAAAAATAAATTTGGATTATATTTGTTCCTTTCCTTATCTGTTTTCCTACTTTGATGGGATTTGGGGTTTTTGGGTATCTAGGTTATATTAAGCTCATAACCTCATTAAAGACTAAGTTTTCCATTCTTTCAAAAAGTTTTGCACAATCAATTATCTGTTTCTTCAAGGTTTTGTGTATCTTATATTAATGCTTTAAGAAAAACAAAATAAAAAATAACTTATACTCTATGTCGGAGGCATGTCCATTTGATCAAACTTGTATTCATCAAAAACTTATGATGTAATGTATGGTGATTAACATAACATAATAATAATAAAATAAATAAATAAATAAAAACTTGTATTCAAGACTATTGTTCTAATATTCTATATGCTTCTACTGCTTGTTTGCTTTAGCAATTTTTCAAAAGTTGGATTAAAATCTCAAAATTCGATTGTGGCTTTTTAAATATTTCAATTATTTTAATCTTTGCTCTGTAAATCTTGAAGTTATGTTGTTAGGTATGTTCAGGTTCAAGATTTTTATGTTTCTATTGAATTCCTATATCATATATATAGAATATTTTTACTCACTAATGATTGTTTTGCCTTCAGTCTGTTTTTTCTCATACTAATACAGATATCACAGTTTTCTTTTGCTAAGTGTTTGCCTGATATATCTTTTTATATTATTTACCTTACACCCTCTTCTTTGTTTTCTTAATGTCTCCATATTTCACATTTTTCACTCTTTGTATAATGTACTTATTTTTGTTTTAAGATTTTATTTATTTATTTGACAGAGAAAGAGACCGCGAGAGAGGGAACACAAGCAGGGGGAGTGGGAGAGGTTGAGAAGCAGGCTCCCGGCTGAGCAGGGAGCCTGATGCGGGGCTCAATCCCAGGACCCTGGGATCATGACCTGAGCCGAAGGCAGGCATTTAACGACTGAGCCACGCAGGCGACCCTAATGTACTTATTTATTATTTATTTTCCCTCTCCCTTTAGAAATTTAATTTCATGAGGGCAGGAATATTTATATGTTTGATTCAGTGATGTACTGAAACATCTATAACAATGCCTGTCACATAATAAGATCTCAAAAGATATTAGTTGAAAAACAAAGATATTAGTTCAATGAATATCATGATGTCTTTCATAAATAACACTTAACTGGATACCTTTATATTTTAGTCTAAACCAGAGTCTCTGTCTTTTAACTTGAAAGGTTCTTCCTTTTTATTGTAATTATCAACATATTTGGATTTATTTCTACATTGTATTTCTTGCTTTCCATGCTTCAAAGCTATTTACCATGCTTTTTAAAACAGCCTTGTTTTTCTTAATCCACTTGTTAACTTTCTTCTTTTATCTGATTTTTCTTTATTCCCTTTTACTGGTTTCAAAATATACATATTATTTCTGTATTATTAAGGATTACAATAAAAGGTTTTTTTCCATGTATATGTGACTTAACATGGTCTACAACGAATCTTAGACCTTGCTAATCTCTTGGACTGGGGGACTTCGACAGTGCCCTGTGTGTTGTATCCGTCTCCGTATTATCTGAGGTACAGATCTCAGGTCTTGATTTCTCACAAGGAGACATTTTTCTTTATCTAACAGGGAAATATGCTGGTTTTTCTTTTCTTCCAAAACTGGTGGCCAAAGTATGTCTAATACCTCTTTCACTTATTGGGAAGTCCCTTGTAGATTCAAAATTTATTACAAGAGTCTTTTTAAACTCATACACCCAAAGTAATCACAGGGTTAGCTTATGCTCTTAAACCTAGTTTCGTCCCCTCTTCCTGTGTGCCACTGGAGGTTTCTTGTCTTTTGTAAGAACTCAGATGAGTAATTCATATCATTCAGCACTTCAAATTATTTGTAGAGATGAGGGAGGATTTTTGCATTAGTTTAAATGACAAGTTAATGGAAATAGCTTTGTTGCTGTAAATTATTACACTAATACTACTTGGTGTGAGTTGTTGTTTGTTGTTGTTTGCGAGAGAGAGAACCCATATACACAAGCAGGTGGTGAGGGGGCAGAGGGGCAGAGGAAGAGACAGAATCCCAAGTAGGCTCCATGTTCCATGCTCTTGAGAATCCCAAGTAGGACCCTGAGATGATGACCTGAGCCAAAATCAAGAGTTGGATGCTCAACCCATGGAGGCACCCAGGCACCCCAGTGTGAGTTTTAATGGAAAGTGAGGAAGCTGCTCAAACATATATAGCACCATAACAGCAGGATTTCTAAAGTAGAAGTGTACAGAATATCACCAATATTTACAGAAATATTGTAGAGTTTAGTATATTCACAAGGTGTATATTGGGAATTCAAGCTAATTTCACTCATCAAGACTAATTATAGATCTATAAAGTGATATAAAGGCCTCCAACTGATGCAACTGAATCAGTGAGTGTTTTATAATAACCTACAAAGGGAAAAATGATGATTATTAACTAGATCTGTAAGAAGGAAGGGCCCAGGTGCATTTTTAACAAAGACAGAAGTTTTAGGAATTCTTTTTGATAATTATTCTTACTTAGCAACAGAATTCAATTAACTTGAAAATGCTATTACTACATTTTTAAAGCAAGATTTTAGTGTATTTTCAGAATAGACTTTTCTAATTGAATTTTTAATTAAATAAAAAAAGGAAAAATAGCACTCTACCCTAATGTAATCCCATTTCTAATTACGAATATTGAAATAATGTAAAGTTACCATGTAGATATAACAAACTCACACTGCACCAACTTTCATGTGATTTTTAGGAATTACCAGTAATATCTACTATTATGTTTTAACAAAAATGGATGAGCTTCACTAATTAAGCAGATGAAATTTTATCACATTTTATCCCTGTATAGAATCTGGGATAAATAATTTAGTTAGTTCTAATGAGGCTCAGATTTTATACACACACATACACACACACACACATTTTTTAATAACATCATAATATGTTAGTATTGCAAAAGATGTAAGTAACCATTAACCCTTTAATTTTTATAGGCTTTATAGATGAAGAAACTAAGATTAGAAGTTTAAGAAATTTACCACAAATTACAAAATAATTACAACAAAGCTGAGCTACCCAATTAGGTCTACTAATTCTAGGTGGAAGCTTTTTTCACTAAGACTAATGGTTCTCAAAAGTCATCGATAAGCATGCATGTCCTAGACACCTTTGAGGAGGGCCATGAGTTCAAATAATTTCATAAAAATACAAAACTTAGTCTCCTTTTTCACTTTGTTGACATTTGTACTGATGGTGCAAAAGCAATTATGGATGAAACTGATCACAAGCCAAACAAATGGAACTAAATTGTTCTACTTGTTATTGTGTTCTTCACTGGCCTCCAGGGACAGTTAAAAAAAACAAAAAGAAAAGAAAAAAGGTAACATTCATTAAGAATGAATTGAGTAAAAAAATATTTTTTTATAAAATCTGATTAAGTCATATAATCATTCTTTGTATAAAATCTCAAACTTCAGGGGCACCTGGGTGGCTCAGTTGGTTAGGCGTCTGCCTTCAGCTCAGGTCATGATCCCAGGGTCTTGGGATTGAGCCCCACATCAGGCTCCTTACTCAGCAGGGAGCCTGCTTCTCCCTCTCCCTCTGCCTGCTGCTCCCCCTGCTTGTGCTCTCCCTCTCTGTCAAATAAATAAATAAAATCTTAAAAAAAAATAAAATCTCAAACTTTAAATACAAGTTATTTTAACACTTTGTTTAGAATTGCACATAGAGCATGCTTGTTACATGTTAAAATATAAGATTATCAGGAGGAAAGGCAAATGTGCAACTGCTCGAATTGAAAAATGAACTATACATTTCTAAAGAACACCATTTTTACTTACTGGAATGAGTGACAGAGAAATTATGGCTACTCAACTTAGGTATTGAATATTTGGTATTTTTTTAAGATTTATTTATTTGAGAGAGAGAGAGAAAGAAAGCGGGGGAGGGCGGGGGGAGAGGGAGAGAGAACATCCTCAAGCCAACTCTCTGCTAAGTGTGGAGCCCTACATGGGGCTTCTCAGGACCCTGAGATCATGACCTGAGCTGAAATCAAGAGTCTGAAGCTTAACCGACTGAGCCATCCAAAACAATTATTTGTTGCCAAAACAAAACAAAACAAAACAAAGCAAAACAAAAAACCTCATTCTTTGAAGCAAAAGTCTGAATTCTGGAAGAATTGTACCCACCACTCTGAACTCTTTATGTTGCCAATACTTAAACAGATTAGTGGTGATATCAACAAATGTGATTTGTTTTTGGATATTCTATAATGAAACATGCCAATACCTGGAACAGATGCATAACCCAGTAAATCAGTATTTTCCAAATAAACAATGCTTGGTGTTATAAAATAATGCATGAGTAAAAGATCTATTGCAAGATAAAACTGTGAATTTTAATGTAGCTGTGTGTGAAAGGTTTGTTAACAGGATTTCATATTCCATATTGTACTAACACTTAATGAGTGTTACTAACATTTAATGAGTTATGGTGTAGTATCAAAGAATAATATCCACACTGATTTGAAAAGAATAGTAACACACTGAATGCAGAAAAGTTTATCAGAATCTATCTGCTTTTCTTAAACCAGACACTAACAGGTTTTGCAAAAATGTTTTAAAAAATGCCACTTCTCTCTCTCTCTCTCTCTCTCTCTGGACACTGTAGTTATTTTTTCATTAAAATGTCCTATTTATTTGTCATATAATAGGTTATTATTTATTTATGATACGATGCCAATAAAAGGATTATAAGAGACTACTATGAATATCATATGCCAACAAATTGGACCATCTAAAAAAAATGAATAAATTCCTAGAAACATATAACTTACCAAGACTGAATCAAGAAGAAATAAAAATCTGAATAAGCCAAATACCACTAAAGAGATTGGATCAGTAATCAAAAACCTCCCCCCACACACAAAATAACCCACTACCAGATGGCTTCACTGATGAATTTTACCAAACATTTAAAGAAGAATTAATACCAATCCTTCTCAAACTCTTCCAAAAGCAGAAGAAAAAGGAACATTCCCAAATTCACTTTACAAGGCCAGTATTATCCTGATACCAAAGCCAGACAAGGCACTACAAGAAAAGTAAATTATAGGCCAATATCCTTGATAAACATAGATGCAAAAAAATCATCAACACAATATTAGCAAATCAAATTCAACAGTACACTGAAAGAATCATACACTATGATCAAGTGAGAGTTAGTCCAAGGAGGCAAGGTGATTCAACATTCACAAATCAATCAATGTGATATATCACATTAACAAAATGAAGGATAAAATAATATGATCATCTCAATAGTTGACAAAATTCAACATTCATTCATGATAAAAACTCTCAATGAACTGGGTACAGAGGGAACGTACCTAAAAATAATAAAGGCCATAAATGACAAGCCTACTGCTAACATCATACTCAATGATGAGCTTTCTTCTAAGATCATGAATAAAAGGATTCCTACTCTTACCACTTTCATTCAGCATAGTCCAAGAAGTCCTACCCAGAGTACTTAAGCAAGAAAAAGAAATAAAAGGCGTTCAAATTGGAAAGGAAGAAGTAAAGTTTTCTCTATTTGCAGATGACATGGTATTATATATACAGAAGACCTTAAAGGCACTACAAAAAAAATTAGAACTAAAAAACAAATATGGTAAATTTGCAGGACACAAAATCAAGATAAAAAATCAGTTGTGTTTCTATACAATAACAACAAACAATCAGAAAAAAATGAAAAGAATCCCATTTACAATAATAAAAATATATATAAAAAATAAAATACTTAGGAATAAATATAACCAAAGAGGTGAAAAATCTGTACAAGGAAAATTATAAGAATTAATATTGTTAAAATGTCCATACTACCCAATGTGATCTACAGATTTAATACAATCTCTATCAAAATTCCAATGGCCATTTTTCACAGAAATAGAACAAACAGTACTAAAATTTGTATGGAATCACAAAAGACCCTGAATAGCTAAAGCAATTTTAAGAAAGAAGAATAAAGCTTGAGGCATCACACTTCCTGATTCAAATGATATTACAAATCTCTAGTAATGAAAACAGAATGGTGTTAGCATAAAAACAGACACAGAGATCAATGAAACAGAATGGAGAGCCAGAAACAAATCCACACATGTATAGTCAACTCATTTACAACAAACGAGTCAAGAATATACAATGGAGAAAGGATAGTCCCTTCAATGAATATGCTGAGAAAACTCAAAGCCACATGCAAAAAAAAAAATGAAACTGGACCACTATCTTACACCATACACAAAATCAACTCAAAATGGATAAAATACTTGAGTGTAAGACCTGAAACCATAAAACTCCTAGAAGAAAACATAGGAGAAAACATAGGAGAAAATCTCTTTGACATTAGTCTTGCCAGTGATTGTTTGGATTTGACACCAAAAGCAAAGGCAACAAAATCGCAAATAAACAAGTGGGACTGCATCAAATTATAAACTTTCTCCCCAGCCAACCATCAACATCTACCAACATCAACAGAATGGGAAAAAGTATTTGCAAATCATATATCTAACAATGGGTTAATATCTAAAATATACAAAGAATTCATACAACACAATAGTGAAAAAAGAATCTGTTTAAAAATGTGCAAAGAAGTTGAATAAACATCTTTCCAAAGACATACAGAGCCAACAGATACATGAAAAGGTACTCAACATCACTAATCATCATGGAAATGCAAATCAAAACTACAATGAGATGTCACCTCATGCCTGTTAGAATGGCTATCATCAAAAGGACAAGAAATAACAAATCTTAACAAGGATGTTGAGAAAAGTGAACCCTCATGAATTGTTGGTAGGAATGCATATTGGTGTAGCCACTAAGGAAAACAGTATGGAGTTTCCTCAAAAATCCCAAAAATAGCTACCGTATGATTCAGCAACCCCACTTCTGAGTATACATCCAAAGAAAATGGAAACAGGATCTCGAAGAGATATCTGCATTCACGTTCTGTAGCCAAGAAATGGAAAGAACCTAAGTATCCATCAGTGGATGAATGGATAAAGAAAATACAGTATTTATATACAACAGAATATTATCCAGCCATGAGAAAGGACACCCTGCCATTTGCAACAAGATGGACGGACCTTGAGGGGTTATGCTAAGTGAAATAAGTCAGGTAGAGAAAGACAAATACTGTATGGTCTCACTTATATGTGGAATTTTAAAAAGCTAAATTAATAGGAACAGATAGTAAAATGGGAGTTCCTAGGGGCTGGGGACTGGGAAAAGAGGGAGATAATGGTCAAAAGTACAAACTTCCAGTTATGGGGCGCCTGGGTGGCTCCATCAGTTAAGCGTCTGCCTTCAACTCAGGTCATGATCTCAGGGTCCTGGGATTGAGTCCCACGTCGGGCTCCCTGTTCAGCAGGGAGTCTGCTTCTCCCTCTGCCTCTGCCCCTCCCCTCCGCTCATATTTTCCCTCTCTCAAATAAAAAAAATAAAAATAAATCTTAAAAAAAAAGATTTCTGTATTATATCATTGAAAGTTGCTAATAGAGTAGATCTTAAATGTGTTCACCATAAAAAATAAACAGTAATTAGGTGGCATTTTGTAGGTGTTAACTAATGCTACAGAGGCTATCACTTCACAATTTATAAGTGTACTAAATCAATATATTGTATACCTTAAACATGCACAATTAGATGTCAGTTATATCTCAATAAAGCTGGAAAAAAATACACAGAAAAAATATATATATATTTTTTAAATGTTTCTCAATTTTAATTTCCAATATGGTAAATCCTAAAAGATATAACTTACATAAACAGAAGCTATTCAGCAGTTTTTATCTTTATTTATTTTTATTTTTTTATTTTTTTAAAGATTTTATTTATTTATTTGAGAGAGAGAGAGAGTGAGAGAGAGAGCACAAGAGGGGGTAGGGTTAGAGGGAGAAGCAGACTCCCTGGCAAGCAGGGAGCCCGATGTGGGACTCGATCCCGGGACTCCGGGATCATGACCTGAGCCGAAGGCAGTCGCTTAACCAACTGAGCCACCCAGGCACCAGCAGTTTTTATCTTTAAAAAGATAAAAGATTCTTGAGACCAAAAAGCTTTTAGAATTGCTCCATTAGACCTAACTCCATTTCTAATGAGACCAATCAATCTAGTAATCTTTTTTTAAAGATTTTATTTATTTATTTGACACAGAGAGAGAGAGGGATCCCAAGTAGGCAGAGCAGCAGGCAGAAGGAGAGGGAGAAGCAAGCTCCCTGCTGAGCAGAGAGCCCGATGTGATGTGGGGCTTAATCCCAGAATCCTGGGATTATGACCTGAGCTGAAGGCAGATGCTTAACCAACTGAGCCACCCAGGCACCCTCTAGTAATCTTTTTACAGAGAAGTATGTAAGAGCTACAACATACTCCACTTTAATCCCAACTCCACTAAACCATCAATGAAAACTTGTAGATTTCATATGAGTGACAGAAAAAGAGAGTGACAATTTCAAACCATAATCAAGTTTCTAAGAGAAGTTTATAAAAGACCTTGTATAGCCTTGACCTCCCTGTCCAGGCCTTGGGAGCTAGTGAAAGAGGGAGGATTAAACAACTGGATTATTACCAGTAACCATTTAGTTGTATAAATTAAATGTGTCAATAGAAAGTGTTAATGGAAGAGATGGGAGAAAATGACTTTGATAGTTGTCATGCCAGTCACTTAAGGTGCTCAAACAAAGCATGGGAACATGTAATTTTAGTTGTAGCAACTGATAAGATAAAATCAAGGGTGAACAAAAATCCTTTCATGGTGTTGTAGGGAATCATTAAACATGTAATAAGCTTCTAAACTCACCCCGTTTGCTTTTCTAATGGAGACAGAAATAAAATCTAAAATAGAGAAGAAAATATATGGTGATCATACTAACATACAGTGTGTTGTGAAATATTTAATCACAAAAATGCCTAAATAATTATAAAAATTATTAGTTCATAAATGGAGTTTGAATTCCCATAAGCAAAATTTTCTTCAATGTGCATTTTTTTAAAAATTCTGGGGTAGTTGTTTTGGATAAAAAATTGTTGAGAGAATACGGTGAAGCAAAAATGCTTTGTTAATCAGTTAACTGTTAAAGATCTTGGTTCGAAACTCTTCTTTTAGAGATGGGACTGTAAAACCCAGAAAGGTTCAATGATATGGTCAGGGTCAGTATTTGACTTCCACCTGGTCCAAAGAACAAATGCAGAGTCAAAATCAAAAGGGGGTAAAAAAGAAACTTTAGAAACACAGAGAGATAATTGCACATTTTAGCCACAAGTAGAGTGTGCAGCCACAGAATAAGACCTGTGAGAAAGAGACCTAAACCCTCAAAAACCAATGTCAAGATAATAAAGTCTTTATTACGGAGCCATCACATTGGATTTTTTCATTTTCTACTTTATGAAGCTAGCTTTCATTTTTAATGCATATACCCATTTTGTATGGTTCTGCATTTTAAAACAGAATTTCAAATTCAGAAATTCTAAACATAACAGTGGGCTTCGCACTGAATCTACCATTTTAATCATTTTTAAAGGACACTCAAGTTCATTAATGTATTAAACATTCTGAGTATATTTATGTGCTAGATATTCCTATAAATAACAGATATATTTAAAAGATTATGAATGAATCCCTGCATTCAAGAGTTAATGTTAAAAAAAAAAAGAGTTAATGTTCAGTGGAAGAGAACAAAATGACAATTATAGCTCAAGGTACTGTGTGATAATAACTATGAGACACAGAGTCTCTATTACAAGAGTTTAAAAATAATGATAGAAGAATATTAGCTATCAAAGTGGTCTTGGTAAGTTAAAGATATAGAATCAAGCAAAATAAATTTATCTGCCAAAGAAAATTCCCCCAAATTTTATAATATATAACAAAGTAGAAAACTAACTGCCAGTCAATAGAGATAACAAGATACACAAAAGTTAATAACAAAGGCTAAAAAATAAAATACGATAAACCAAAGATAATACCAATATAACTGACTCTGGTCAAATCCTTAGTAGATAGACATTTCAGATTGTAATATGTTAGGCAGTATAACAAATTGGAATTTTGGAAGTTTTTAGTGGATTGATAAAGGGGCATAATAAAAAAGAGAATTTGGTAGGCACAAACTCTGCATTACTTTTAGTGGAATTCTGAGCTTATCTGATATCTGATTTCTTAGTCTCTGAGAAGCACTTTTCTCCAGGTGGTATTTCTAAGTCCAGGTACTTATTTTCTCTGATATCTTACATTATCTTTCTACAAGTGATTTTAAAGTAAATTAAGGTATTAACCAAATCAGGAAAATATTAGGATTCCCAGTCATTGATGAAATACATCTTTAGCACTGCTATAATGCTATCAATTGCTTGGAGCTGTAGAGAATAACCAAGGAGAAGACATAGTCCTGTCCTTAGGACAATTACAGTACATTTGTAACAATAAACATTAATTTTAGAAAAACAATTCAGAAATAATGCATGACAATATGGAGTTAAATGCAAAGTATGCATCATAGATAATACAGAATATTTATGGCATCTGGAAAGGAAAGAAAGCACAATCTCCTTTTTTAGTTTAGCAAGCTAGATTATTATAAAGGATTCCTTTTGAAGTCAGATTTGGATGAAATTCTCTGATTTTTCTATGTGTACTCAGGCACGTCTTATATTTCTTCTGGCTCTCAATTTTTCAAATATAAATGGGATGTATTTTCATTTGCCCAGCCTTTTTTTTTTTAAGATTTATTTATTTATTTATTTTAGAGAGAAAGAGAGTGAGCACGAGTGCAGGGGGGAGGTGAAGAGGGAGAGGATTTTAAGCAGACTTTGTGCTGAGTATGGGGCCCAACATGGGGCTTGATCTCACGACACTGAGATGAGGGCCTGATTAGAAAGGAAAAGTTGGATGTTTAACCCACTGCACCACCCAGGCACCCTTGTCCAGCCTTTTATTTTTTTAAGATTTTATTTATTCATTTGATAGAGAGAGACACAGTGAGAGAGGGAACACAAGCAGGGGGAGTGGGAGAGGGAGAAGCAGGCTTCCCGCGGAGCAGGGAGCCTGATGCGGGGCTCGATCCCAGGACTCTGGGATCATGACCTGAGCCGAAGGCAGACGCTTAACGACTGAGCCACCCAGGAACCGCCGCCCAACCTTTTTAACAGGATTTTTGCGAGGGTCAAATGATAAAGCATGTGAACTGAATAGTACAATAAGAGATTAAATGGATATTTAATTTGGAGGCATGTGATCCAAAAAGTTAGGGAAACACTACGGAAGAAGAAAAAAGACATATTCTACAATACCCAGTTCAGTGGGAGTATTTCTTACTCAACAACCATGCTGCTTTATTCTTCATGTTTTATTACTCTTATTTTCAATAAATTCCCATTTTAACTCAAAGTTAACATCTGCATTTTACATTTTTTATGTTTGTGTAATATAATTAAATACTGAAAAGAAGTTACTTCATAGTGAAGGATTTACTTACATTTCAATATTATATCAGAAAATTGTTAAGGTAGGTCTGAATACTTCTACAGCATTCTCTTACATCATTGCTGTATAAGGCAGAGTCCAATTCAGTCACTTACCATTAGCAATATTGCTGTCATGCAGATTGGAATTCTCTGATGATCAAAATTAGAACATCCTCTTCCCACAGGCTGACTTATATAGAAGTTCAAATTATAATCAATTGTTTGCAGAGTCTGAAGCAGAAAAACAGGAATTTTATAATTTGAACATTTAATGGCAATAGACTAAGATGATGAGACTCATTTATTTTTATGTTGGAGATCATCTATCCCAGAATTTCCCAAATCATATTATAATGGGTTGATGAAGAAAAATGATATGTTGTGTAAAACAATTTGTACTCAACTAATTGTAGAAATTTGCTTTCTCATTGCAAGATTTCTTACAGCTTTTCATAACACAGTGTTCATTCTCATGTCTCAGAGGGAAATCTAATAAGCCTTATTTCCCAAATAGATTTTTTTTTTTAATTTGGCAGGGGATGGGAGCTGAACATCTGATCTCTCCCAGTACTAGAGATCCAAGAAACCCAGGCTTAGACTATGTAATTATAATACTTAAAAGGCTCCAGTTTCTCCTCCCAAGATGTGTGGACATCTTTTCTGTGGCATGTCCAACATCTATGGGGAAGGGGAGGGAGCCAAGACCATCAGAATCAATGAGATTCAAATTAGTGAGAAGTGGTGGGAAGCAGAAAGTGATACCTCTAAATATATGTCCATCAGAATTTAATGAATCAAGGAGATAGAGCTTTTAAATAATACAACCAACATAAATATATATTTATATTTTTATAGTTATCTGGAGAGATCAGAACATAGTGTAGATGCAAAACTTTGTATAGCATAATGAAATATGCTTTGCTTTAAAAGGAAAGAGAGGAGGGGAGGGGAAGGGAAGAAAAGGGAGGAGAGATGAGATTAACTTCCTGGATTGTGAACTATGGAAGTGGTACCTGAGAGTTGCCAAGGGAGAGTTGCCTGAGAATGGTGTAGACACAGAACCAGAAATGAGATAGCAAGAAAGACCAAATCCTGATGATAGTATTGAATTCTTAGATCAAGCAGTGTCTGAGGTCAACTATATCTCTTAATTTTTTAATTATATAAACTTGTAAATTCTCTATCTCTTTCCCTCCCTCACCTGCTAAATCAACTGGCAACCAAAATAGGTTTTACTGATTCACTTGGGCGATAACTGGATAGGTTTCCTCAACTTTGATTTCATAGTTGCCTTTTGCATGTTTCTATTACTGACCAATCACCCTTAAAATTGTCATATTCTTTATATATACCAAGGTCATATAATATACAGGAAGACAATACTTTGGGGCATGTCTTGTTCCTATCCTATATCTCTTTGAGGTGATTTATCTCTGTTCTGACCAATTATGCACTGGTTTTAAATTTATTTCTCCAGGGAATTTTGTTTTATTCGTAAGTTCTCATTTGTTTTCTGTCTGTACTACTTGCAGGCATAATTGTGAACTCAGTGAAAAAGCTCCAACCACCTTCTTTTAGGTAAATCTCTCTGATCTAATAGGGTGCTTTTTGTTATTAGGACTCTAGCATATACTCTCTGTATCCTAAGCACACAAAACAGTGTCCAGCACCTCGTAGGCTTGAAGGTTGTTGGATTTCTTCCTAGACAGAGTAATTAATCTGCAATTTTCTCTTGCTGGGACTTTCACCGTGCTTGAACTGCACATATGCTGAAAAATTTGGTCTGCCTTTCTCTCTCTCATTCCTTGCCAAGAAAAGATGTTCTTAAGGTCACTGAGATTTTTAGGAAATAAATATTATACAATTGTTAATGATTATATAGTATTATGTTTTTTAACCTATTGGTGGTAATTTCCTATCGAATAAGAAGAATTACTTTCAAAAAATGAGTATCTAATGGTGAAATTTAATTGAAGAGAGTTTGAGACTATTAACCCTGTTTGCCAACTTAAATTATATCAGTATCCATTTTTCCCTTAAAATTGCTAATATTGGGCACCTGGGTGGCTCAGTTGTTAAGCGTCTGCCTTCGGCTCAGGTCATGATCCCAGGGTCCTGGGATCGAGCCCCGTGTCGGGCTCCCTGCTCCGCGGGAAGCCTGCTTCTCCCTCTCCCACTCCCCCTGCTTGTGTTCCCTCTCTCGCTGTCTCTCTGTCAAATAAATAAATAAAATATTTTTTAAAAATTGCTAATATTCTTGTTCATCTGTTTCTCCTACTTCCCCTGTAAGTATTTTCATCTTCCTCGTAGTTCTTCTAGGCCTTCAATAATGAGTAAGCTTCATCTCATAAATAAACTATTCTGTTGAGACTGTTTGGAGCAAAGTATTATATATACTGTTTCCTGGATTAGAAAGAAATGGAGCCAAGATCAGTTAGTGATATCTGCCATATGGGGAGGAGTAGTTGTTCATGTACAATAAATTTGCTCCTCGAAATTTAGCCAAATGTTTGTACGATACCATGACGATTATTTGACTAGACTGTATATTACAATCTTCATGTGACCAGAATTAGAAATTAAAACAGGGATTAAAAATGTTTTTAGTCTTCAGGGGCACCTGGGAGGCTCAGAAGGTTAAGCCTCTGACTCTTGGTTTCAGCTCAGGTCATGATCCCAGGGTCCTGGGATGAGCTCCACAGCACCAGCACAGGGCTCCCTGCTCATCAGGGGGTCTGCTAGGCTCCCTCTCCCTCTGCCCTTGCCCCTACTCATGCTCTCTCTCTCTCTTTCTCTGACATAAATAGATAAATCTTTAAAAAAATGTTTTTCAATCTTTACCTGATTTTTTTTATTAAAAAAGTAAAACCTTAGAAATACCAATAGTTCCTTTAGAACTCTTTTTTTTAATTTATTTTTTTAAAGATTTTATTTATTTATTTGACAGAGAGAGAGAGCACAAGCAGGGGGAGCTGCAGGCAGAGGGAGAGGGAGAAGCAGGCTTCCCGCCGAGCAGAGAGCCTGAAGTGTGGCTCGATCCCAGAACCCTGGGATCACAACCCGAGCTGAAGGCAGACGCTCAACCAAGCCACCCAGGCGTCCCCCTTTAAAAATCTTTTAATTGAGATGAAAATATTGTTTCCTTGGAGGTGACAAATGTGGGATGCCCTGGACTTAAATCTGAACTCTAGCTAATGACAAGTTTACTAACTTAATGTAGTCAGAATTACTCAGGAAACAAAAGCAGATTATCTCATGTCTTATGGCAAACAAAACGTATATTCATTAATTAACCTTAGAATATATATTATTAACTAGCACTTCTAAGGCTTAGCACATCTTTAATTGTGTTAATGACAGTATTCCATTTTTCTATGTACTATTACTAGATATAGGGAAGGAGAACAACTTTGTTTTTTAGTTTTATCAAGGGGAAAAAGTAAAATTGACAAATTTATCCCTAATATAGCAGTCAAAAAATCTTTCACTTTTTCTGCATTTTCCATATATCAGTGTTTTCTTTAACTTTAATCCACCAGTGGGGGAGGTGGGGAATATCATATTTGCTTGACAGAAGCATATATTTCTCATGAGGCATGATTTTTCTCAAAACCAAGTCTGACTTCAGCACAATCACAGTGAGCTGTTTCTTGATTTTTAGAGAAGCATCTAATTTCCAGAAGGTGGCGCCCTAGAATAGTTGGGACCCCAAATTTGCTTTCATCTGAAACACAGCAGAGGTGCATTCATTAACATTCAAGTTAACCAAAATTCTGGAAACACAGAGTGTGTACTCAAACCAAATAAATGCCTGCTGCCTTGTATTTGATAGCTTTTAAAGCTCTGAGTATTTTTCTATGTCTCTGACCTGACTTATTGTCTGGGAAAACTAGCAACACAACAGTGTAGATATTGCAGCATTAAAATAAAATAGATAAAAATATAATGGGACATGTAAGAAAAGTAGGCCAGTTTTACAGAAGAGTATATACCAGCTTCTGTTTTGACTTTCAATAAAGTTCATTTATAAATGTACTTGAATAACATTTGATGCCATAGAATTGTATTATATGCAAAATACATGCAAAATCAGATAATTATGGAAATTTATAATTTCCCAGAGATTATTAAAGAAATAGCTGAAATTATAAAAACCTTGGTTTATAATAAGCATATGGAGAAGCTGAAAAAGAAGTAGAAAGTAAGAAGAGATATAAAAAGAAGTTCTTTAGAGAAGAATTCCATTAATTCTTGAATTTTCTAAGAAGAGTTCTTAGAAATATCTTTGTCTAGTGAAAAGGTATGTGGCATTATGGAAGTAATATAGTTTGGCTATAGTAAACTGATCCATTTTCTATGAGGGACAAATTGGGAACATTTGTCATCCTGCTGAGACTGCAAATATTTCCAACACATTTATTTATTTTTATTGGCAGTAAGAATTTATTCAGTGGTCAAAGTCAAACTATATTTAGAATGTCAAAGTCCATTTACACTGTCAACTAATAATTTTCTGAGATAATTGGAGGTTTTAGTCATACTCATTTATGTCCTGAGAGCTATTTGTCTGAGTATGATTGTTTACCAGTTAGTATACAAACCACAAATGCATCTCTTATATAACTGTAACTATGTGACAATAGTACAGGCTGCCTAAAGCATGTTTCAAACACATCATGTAAAATGTATTTAGTGCAGCACTTCTATCACAAATGCATTAATGAGTGTCACTCTTACTTTTTGAAACTTTAAGGTGCTCCATAGTTTAAAATACCTGTTGAGGTCAAGAACAGATACCTGACTTACATATTTGAATATTTATGCTGTTATATTAAATCTATTTTTCTTGAATATGCAACAAAAATGTTTTATCCAAAACATTTAATCCAAAATCAATTTAACCCAAAAATGGATTATTCAAAAGTAATCATCCTTTGATCTTGGTTAAATTATAACGTCTCTGCAGCCTCAATTCACAATGCATTATAGAAATATATATACCACACTCATTTATAGGGATTTGTGAGGATGTTTGCAAATTAAACCAGCAATTTATCTTGACGGAAAAAGACTGAGCATACCAAAATTACATGTGACGCTTTAGCAATATTACTATCTCTACTAATAATCCATCCCTGGATATAATAAACTCTCTTCAATTATTTTAAAATATGTAAATTAACTTTATTTTTCTTTAAATTTGTCTTAAAATAGAGTTTAGAGTTGTTCCCAGTTAAAAAGCTATGAAACAACTCCTTCAAATATTAACATTTGGATTTAAGTAGACCAAATATTCAGATTCGAGTTCTTAGGCAAATATCAACCAAGACAGGATGTCAAAAAAAAAAAAAAAATGTAAGTAAAAATTAACATGATTATGGGGCTTCCAGTTCTGGCTGAAATGAGTAATGTTTATCAGATTTAAAATTCTGCTGCAAATAACTACAAAACTGGACAAAATTGGAAAACAGAGAACTCAGGGTTGTGATCAATGAGAGAAAGAAAACACGGAAAATGAGCTCTAAGTTCATCCTGGGCTTTCTGCTAGGGATTACTTTCCAATTTAAGAAGTGGAGCTCAGACACAGAACAGCAATCTCCCTGAGGAGAAGGAACAAAGATTGGAGTTCTGCACCACCAAAGTACCTGTTATTTGCAGGGAAGGGTCCCAGAAAGAAGGCAGCTGGACAGAGAACTCCACAAATCTGGGTAAGAGTCACCTTGCGTCTTTGTGCAAATTCTAAGCTGTGCATGTGTAGAGAGAGTCTCCATAGGCATGGCACACTGTTCTGGAGATCTATAAACCCAACTGAGAGTCTAGGCATGGCAGTACTAGAATATATCATAGACCTCACCAGCCAGAAGGCAGAGACTGTGTTGAACATGCTAGTATTTAAGTCAAAAATCCAGAATTGCCAGGCTTCGTGCAATGCTGGTCTATCCCTGTATTGTAATTAAGCTCAAAATGATCCAGTTGAAACTCTAGTAGTAAAGTCACTTGCCTGCCAGGGCAAAATTGAAAACCCTTCGCAGTCTTCTGAATCCAGATCTATAAAGGTGGGAGAAATCAAAGGTGATAGACTTTAGGACAGTAATTGCATCTGAGAGGAGAGGTGCGATTGTTTTGGAAGGAGTCTGATGCAACTTTCCCTGGAATGTTGGAAATGTCCTATATTTTGACAGAGCTCTGAGTGAGGTCTATGCATTCTTCCAAACATCAAACCGTGCACGTAATATCTATACATTTCACTGTATATAAATTATGTCTCCAAAAAAAGAGAGATTACATTCAAACAAGATAACAGGAAAAAAGGGAGGCGCACTTAAAAAAGTCGTGCTAAATTTTTTTATGGAATGGAAGAGGAATTTCCTTCCTTACTGTATTCATTTTGGCTCCAAAAGGCAACAAAATGAATAAAGAAATAAAAGTTAATTTTTTTAAACTTTTTTTAAACAAATGTATGTGGTTAGTAGAAATAATACAAAAAGGCACAGAAGCAGGTTCAAGATCTATTGACAATAAATTCTTAAAATAAATGTATTGGTGCTTATTATGTTCAAAAAGCAAGAGAATAGGAATAAAATGCAAGACTGTAAAAATGCATATATACATATCATAATATAAGGCAGAAAGTAATAAATGCCTCAAAAGTTGTTGAGATAAAGAACAATGCAATTTTAGAAAAACAAGAGATGTTAAGAAGGGTTTTATCTGGATAAATTAAACCCAAAAAGGTGAACACAGACTCAAAAGTAACTTAGCCATCTTGTTGCCAGGGACACTGTACTTTGTAGCTGGAGTGCAATGATATCCTCGAAGGCCTAAAAGTATTCATGTATTTCCCAAATGCCCAAAATATAATTCCACTATGATTATCACTATCCTTTATGTTCAAATTCTAATTATCTATGGTAAGGTAAAATATAACCATTAATAAATAACATCAGCCCAAACCAATCTGGTGACTTCAGCTAATTTCCTTTCACTTTCAGGAGAACAGTTAGCCAAATATTTTCTTCTGATCTCTACTCCTCAAGCTTCATATTTCAGCTTTGCTCTCACCCTGGCAACTCTATTAGCCATAAGGCAGTGAGAATTTTCTCAGGTTGCTCCAAAGAGACATACCTGAGCAAGAGAGAAAAAAAAATGCATATAGCCCTTTGGTCTTGGATTTAAGATACACAAGCTTTGGCGTAAGGAGGAATACACTTTTAGTTTTGTTTTTATTTTCTTAAAAATGTAGAAAAATTTAGGACGCCTGGGTGGCTCAGTCGGTTAAGCATCTGCCTTCGGCTCAGGTCATGATCCCAGGGTCCTGGGATTGAGTCCTGCATCGGGCTCTTTGTTCAGCAGGGAGCCTGCTTCTCCCTCTCCCTCTGCCTACCACTCCCCCTGCTTATGGTCCTGCTCTCTCTCTCTCTCGCTCTCTCTGTCAAATAAATAAATAAATAATCTTTTTTAAAAATGTAGAAAAATTTACTCACGATGTCTTATGCAAAAAAAAGTCTGAATTCCTTTTAAAATCAATCCTGTGTTTCTTTTCGTGCACTCTGTACTCTGAACATTAATTTTACACACACTTAATGATCTAAGAGAGTTTTCAGTTGTTATTAAGCTTTAATTCATTTTTTTCAGAATGGAAATTAGAATTAATTAGATACTAGAATTAATTTAATGATTACTGGCATCAATATTCAGCGGAAAAATTTTTAATGCAAATATTCTCTGAAAATAATTATTGGACAACAATTAAATTTTTATTCTAAATTTGTGGAATATAAATATTTGTACTATTCTTATTTTGAACATGCACCCAGCCAGGAATAGTCAGTTTGCATCTTTGACTTAATTTTTGTGAGTAATGCAAGTAAAATTTTAAGAAAAATAATCATTTGAATTTATGTATACTATAGTAGTTAACGTAGTTTTAATTTAAATTCTGCAACAAAGATGCCCAAAATACAGCAGTGTAAACAAGATAAAATTTTCTCTTTCGTGTTTTCTCTCTCTTCTTTATATCTAAGGTAAGGATAAGAACCAGCAATTCAGGGGCGCCTGCGTGGCTCAGTAGGTTAAGCATCTGGCTCTTGGTTTTGGCTCAGGTCATGATCACCGGGTCGTTTGACTGAGCCCCAGGTTTTGGCTCAGGTCATGATCTCCGGGTCGTTTGACTGAGCCCCACGTTGGGCTCCATACTCGGTGAAGAGTCTGCTTAAGATTCTCTCTCTCCCTCCCCCTCCCTCTGCCCCTGCCCCACACTCTCTCTCTAAATAAAATAAATAAAATCTTTTAAAAACAACAACAACAAATAGCAATTTAGCTTTACCTTCCTCAGCACAAGGTATCCCTTTCCAAGGTGGCTATTCTATTCATCACCATCTCCCAGGAGTTTGTGTTGGGGAGGGGGGAAGAGCAGATGGGAGAATGCGTATACAATCCTTTTAAGGGCACAACTGGAAGACTCACACATCACTTCTTTTCACATTTCACTGAGAACTAGTAACTTGCCCACATCTCATTGAAAGGGGGGCTGGGAAGTGTGGCCTTTGAGTGGGTGGCTATTACTATAAGGAGGGAAAAGGATACAACTTGCAGCTTGCCACCAAATTTCCAGGTGTACAACTTCATTCCATATCTCTGCTCCCTCTACACACATGTACACATCCAATAGTATAAAGTCTCATTCAAAAAACAGAAGAGCACAGTGTTGGAGGTACAGTGGTGAGCATAGATAGCTGCCTTCTAGAACAATGAAGAATAGGAAAAGCACAACTTTCATTTTTCAAAGCGATTGTCAAATCCTATTGGATAGGAATTTCAAACATTCCCTTGTCTGGCAGCAAAATTATCAGAATAAATCCTGATTATATTTTCTGGGAGGAATTCTTTCACCCCTTGTCATTTATGGTTCCTGTTTTTTTACTATGGGATATTTTTTTACTATGGGATATTTTTTTACTATGGGATATTTATCCATTATTTCTATTGCCATAGGGACTGGTTTTCTTGTGACCATCCTGATTTATATGCATTGCTCTGGTGTAATATTGAATGAATGAATTCGTTGTTCTGAATGTGTCCCTTTCACTCTCAAAAGAATTTGATGACCCTATAATTATCTCCTTACAAGAGAACTGGATGCTATTCCATCAGAGACTGCCTACATTCTATGGCCTATATTCTGCAAAGCCACTTGGGAGGCTTCTGAAATTGCTTTAAAGGTCAAACACACCTTGGCTTTTACAAATCAATACAATCCCTAAAAAACTTAGTAAGCTTTTGGTCTAGTTACTGACCATCAGATCCACAGGCAAATAACCATCACCAAAGATCTAATCTAGACAAGATTTTTATGCTTGCAGACTACCTTCCTGTATTTACTGGTTTCTTTGCTCAGCACGTTTCTGCTTCCCTTCAATTTAATGGTGTCTACTTTGAAACTATCTGAAAATATTAGTTTAGATAGGAAAGCATCACCCTTAATCCAACCTTTGAAACTAGAATGGACCCCAATTAACCAAGAAGTTTTAATGTGGGCACTGGATGCCTATTTACTGTTAAAGCAGCTTCTTTAAAATCCCCTCTTATAACCAGCCCAAGTATGTCTTGTCATAGAACTTTGCACAACAAGAAACAGCCAACATATCGAAATGGTCTGTGTTTTTTCAGTGTTCTGAGTTCTGAGTTCACGGAGGTTATGTGCGTTTTCTTTCAGCAAGTAGTCTACCTTTTTTTAAGGATGACAAGTGACAGTCTTACCAAATGTTGTATGATGCTGTCATTGGGATGTTGTATAATGCTGTCATTGGGATGTTGTAAATGCTGTGTTCCAGCCTGCAATATCTGTGCTCTTGCCTCCCACTACCTGTTAGACCAAGGCCTCTTTTTTTTTTTTTAGTATGGTAGAGTTCCACTTCTAGTACCCAAGTTATGTTTTATTTAAGATGAAGATGTCATTAGAAAGAGACTAAAATCCAGCATTTTAAAGATTTTATTGATTTATTTGAGAGATAGATAGCGAGAGACAGAGCACAAGAGGGAGGAGGGAGAAGCAGGCTCCTCGCCAAGCAGGGAGCCTGATGTGGGGTTCGATCCCGGGACCCTGGGATCATAACCTGAGCTGAAGGAAGACGCTTAACCGACTGAGCCACCCAGGCACCCCCCAGCATTTTAAATAAGATAGATGTATGTCTCATAAAATAATTCAGAGCAATCTACCATTCTCAACGTGTAACTTCCATCTCTGGATTCAGGGAAGTGATGCAACTTTTGCCTTCATATAGTGATCAGTAAGAGGGAAAGGTGCCAGAATATTGCATGCTGTATCATTTTAAGGACAAAACCCAGAAGTGTCAAATCTAACATCTGTTTAAATTCCATTATCTAGAATTTAGACACATGGTCATACCTTTCAGTAAGGGAGGCTGAGAAAGGCACTCTTTAATGGAATAGATATGTGACCCATCGAAACTATATTATGGAAAGAGATGAAGAACAGATATGGGGCAACAACTCATAGTCTGACATGCTACTGTGTTATTCATGAACAAATCTAAATACTTAAAGCAGGGAAGAAAAACATAATTCAGAGAATATAGTACTTTCAAAAAATGATGAAAGGAAGAGCCAAAGCTGTGGGCTCTAAACTGGAAAAAATACTCCAGAACAGACATATCCAGGAATCGAGGCCACCACTGTAACTACTGAGTACAAACATTCCACTTTAAAAGCAACCCCTTAAACAGAAAACTGGGAATTAGCTGTCACCACTGCTTTTGCCATAGCTGCCTCCCAACACCCAGGGAAGGAGGGAGGAGTATTGCTTTGGAAACCATGAACTTGCTTGGCAGTAGAAAAGAAACTCCAAAGCAACACAAATATTCCTTGCTTTCACCTTTTAAAATGTGTTCCAATACATCTTATTGGTAGAACCTAATTCTCATCCCGACTCCTGGGAAGTGTCACTTTAAGCTTTTCGGAATCTACAGGCAGACACGTACAGAAGGAAAAAGGTCGGAATGGTGTTTAGTGAACCAATCCACAGCATTTGCCAGTGCTACTAATAAACAATGAGCACCCCAGGAGAGCAGATATTATTAAAATACTGTTTTATTTCAAATGAATACTCTTTAATGAACCTTTCATTTGTGTTTATTCTTTAGTAATTGAATAATCCTTTAGAATAAAACGATTGGATTCATTTCACTAAGAATGGCAAAAAACATAGTTTGTATAAGGTTTGGAAATATCAATATCAATTTCTTGCTCCTTTATACTAGACTTTAAACAAATACTACTTTTGAAGGTCTGAAAGTTCTATCTTTACAAGGACTTCATACTTTATTGATACACTTTTTCCTTATGCCCCAGGCTAAAGTGAATGAAAGAACAAGCGATTTACTTTTCATATAGCAGCAATGCAACTAGCACTTAATTTTGAAATGACTTGATCAGGACATTTCTTTTCTTTGTCGGTTTCCTAATATTTGAAGTAGGAATATACAAATAACTTTATCATATCTGCAACTGCCTTTACTTGTTTTTCAATGAGGTACTAACTGGGTTCAGATCACCATACTAGGTAGTGCTGGGGGAAGAAATCTAAGCTCCATGATAGGAGGGACCTTGCCAGTTTATCAGACCACACCCAGAACCAAGCAGGTGCTAGGCACCTAGTAGATACCCTATCAGAATTCTTGACTTAATAAGTGAGGTCCTATTTTCAAAAGGATTTATGCAAATAATATTAAGAGGAATGAGGGGTAGGGAAATTGCTGAGCATATATGAAACTTGCATGTTGCCAGTCTCAAGGTTGTGAATTATAATGCTCCTTATCAAAATTTCAAGATTACTTTTAAATTCTATCTTATTGTTAAAGCCTAGGTTGAAGAATCTTTCCCAGGTTTGAGGCAAGACTAGAGGCTGACTAGCAAGGATACTTATAGAACCTATCTTGGAATGTGTTTTCTAAAAATTAAGGCATTTAAAAAAAATAAAAAATTAAAATTAAGGCATTTTGAACAAATAAATTATATTTACTTTAAAGTGGGAGGAAATAAACATATGTAGAAAAAAAGTTTATATGTACTTGGACATTAATTTCTTAATGCCCTGAGCAGGAAAGTTTTAGGAGTCTATCCACCAAAACACTTAAAACTCTGGTTTCCAACACTTTTTAATTTTTCATTTTATAATAAAAAGCAGGGATAAGATAACCTAAAGTAATATTAACACAACACACAGGAAATAGAAGAAACTGATACTGTAAAGATTGCCTTTTTCCCAAAAGACTTGCAATTTCAGCATTGATGGCTAATCATTTTGTCTTAAATGTTTTGCCTGAAAAATTAGTAACTTTTCGGTAAGAGACAAAGTTTTGCCTGTTTAAGTAGTAGGCATTGAACAAAACCATGAGAAAGTGAATTATAGAAATAGCACAATTGTCCATCTGATTTTATTTTTAATTAAAAGTTCTACTGAAATAGGTAAGCATACATATTAAGTAAGGAAATAGATGGTATTGAAGGGCGTATTTTCAAAGAAAACAAAGTACAAGGTACATTTCGGTACCCGTTCTTGTTAACAAATAATAGTTATCAAACCATGCTAACCTTAATCTTTCAGTTCCTCCAAGATTAGATCGTTCCCTTTCAAAACAATTCAGCTCTCTCAGCTTCTCCTCAAATGTACACGAGTATACTATAACAGGATAAGAGAGTTGTAGGTCCGAAAATGCCCAATTTTTCAAGGGAGTATTTTCTTAAAAATTAGTGGCCCATTTTAGGAATTAATGTAAGGAGATAATGAGTGCTTAGCATAAATGTATTAAGGAAAGATCATTACATGTAAAGCTATTTTTAAACCCCTCTACCTCTCCAGAGTCTCAAAGTTCAGAATTGCAATCTAGGTTATGATTAAAATATAAAGGTGCAACCATTTTCACTTTCCATTTGCAGGCGAAGATTCTACTTTGTCTTAATCTCTCACACCTGTGTTGCTCTGTAAAGAAAGGAGTATGAGGGAAGGATGTACATTTTGAACCTTTGATATTATAAATATCTTTTCATAAGCAGCACTGAAAGTGAATTAAATTCACAATTTTCTGTTCTCCATCCTTCCATCAAAGAAATCCAGTCTTAAAAAAAAAAAAAAAAACTAATATAACATTAAAAGAAAGAAAAAAAAAACAAGAAAAAAGTGAGGATCCTATGATTATATTTTGGTAACAAAAAAACTGACCCAACATATTTTTGGTTGCTAAAACTTTCTCCAATAAAGCAAGCATGCTTCTGGTTGAACCTTGTTCCTGGATCCAATTAGATAATTTTATGGGCTGCCACAAAATTTCCACTCATTGCTCATTTTCAACAGCAGTATACCAAAATAAGAACAACAAACTACCCACATCTATTTTCTTGTTAGCCTTCTAAATATTCCTTTTTATTTCTGTTTCTTTGAAATATGATTAGATAATAAGAAATATTTTAAAAATCGAAATTTACAATAGTCCTGAGGTTGAGAAAACAAAATGGACATTTTCCTAAACTTGAAAAAAAAGAACATATTAAATAAAGAAAATAACTTGATAGTCAAACTCACAGAATGGCTAGACTAGCATTTTCAAGGGTTCACTTCTGCTTCTACGAATTGAAACCACTTGTTCCTGTCCCCATCCGCTCCTGCATTCAAATGCATAGTAATATGACCAAAAACACGGAGGAGAAATACGCTCACCTTATCCACTTTTTTCAAAAATATATTCTTGTTTGCATGTTGCTGTTTGGCACAAATTCTGTTTAGCACAGAGAAGCTAATTCATTGTTAAGTTTTGTGCTTAAATCCTGTATTCATTATGTGAGCTCCTTTTTTCCATATAGCCCTCCAGGCTTTGATGAAAAATAGATTCCTAAACAAGCCAAACCTGCCAAACAGGAATAAAAGCTTTCAGTGGAAGCATAATGTTCCCTTGAAACAGAAGTGTTTTAGCTTGTACGAGCATATTTCACTCTTGAAAAGAAATGAGATCATGTTTCATTTCAGGAAGATGTATGCTTCAGGTAAGACACTGAAACAAGTAAACTTCCTGTACTTAACCAAATACATAGAAGAGTATTTGAATTCCAATGTATTGTTGAGGGAAAGTAGCTCCTTAATCATATTGTAAAACTTAAATGGTAGAGGAGTTTAAAATCTGAGTAAGTTTGTAAATATTCTCCAGATGAACTGATTATGCCTTGATTATCCCTTTTCTCCCGCGCTCCCTCTTTCCCTCCTCCCTCTCTTCGGCTGACCCCGCAGATATCATATCCTTTATGTCATCTTCTAATTCCTCACTTTTACGTCCATCAGAGTCTTGAGCCAATTTCAGTCATGTCTGCTGGTAGATTTTTTTCTTTGTGCACTTTTTCTTCAGTATCTTGAAGCTGGTGCCGGTAGTCTGTAGACTGCATGCTGATGATGACTCCAAAAGGATTTTCTTATTAAAGGAAGGGTGGATATTCTTAACATATGGGCTTCATACTGACTGGAGTCCCTGCTGGAGAAAAGCAGCTGGTTTCCTTCTGTTCTGTCTCCGGGCTGGGCTCCTGCCTTGTCCTGCCTGCTTGCCGCTATGCTGGCAGCTCACTGAAGGCCCACGGGAACCCATATATGTCCCAATCACCCCATTACTTTCTTACCTGGCAAACAAATAGATTTCTGGTACTTAGGATTAAAGACAGAAATGATATGCTCTACTTTAAAAAAGTAATTATAGTATGTAATTTGTGTATAGTGTCAAACTTTTTAAGTACATTATCTAATGTCATACTGTGTATCAGGTAACAGCAGAGAGGTTAAAGAACACATGTCACTTGCGTTATGAATAATGTCACCTAGGTCATTAGTAACGTCATCAAGAGCTCGGATTTGAATCTAGGTTTTCTTGTTCCAACTCAAGGGCTCTTTCCATGACGTGCAACTCCTATTCCATATATGTCTACTTGCCATCTGGGCCACGCAGAAAGTAAGTCTGTGAATTGAGCATTAGGAAATAGTACCAGGACCGAGATGGCAAACAAGACGGCTGCAGGCAGCTTCTACGCAAAAGGATCACGTTAAGCAGATTAGTTAACTGATTCATTGAATGAACACGCTCATTTGTTGCCAGTGTCAGCCTCCAGGCCATGATTTCACTTTTTTTCCTCTCAGAGCTGGGATCATTTTCTCCGTGAGGAAGCCCTCTTCAAGTAAGCAAACAGCACAGTATAATTCTCTTGGATCTTAGAAAGAAAAAGTGATATAGTAGTCATTTCCTATCTAGAAATATATTGCATTGGATGTCTAATTAAATTATTAGTTTCTTTTCCAAATTTATGATCCGGTGAAATGATATACTGATAATCATAGCAAAAAATGAATCCTTATAATTATTTAGGCATAAATGTATTTCTTATCAGCTCTTAGCAATAGTCCTTTAATGATACAATTTGTCCATTTTTAAGTTATTAGTTATTTTTCTGTTGGATGGAATATTTTCAAGAATTATTTTCTGCTACAAGAATAAGGATGATGTGTATCTTTGAACGTCTAACTTAACACAAACATGTTTCTTTTCTTGACAACTTTATTTTGTATTTCTAAATATTTTCCTTTTTTATTGCGATTTTTTTTCTTCTTGAGTTATTTAGAAATGTTTTGAAGTTGAATATTTATGAGTTATTTTGTAAATTATCTTATTTTTATTGATATTTAACTATATACTGGGGTCAGAAAGAATAGTCTATGTAATATTGACTTTGAATTATGTTAAAAGTCAGAGAATATATGGTCAAGTTCCATAAGCAATGCTTGTCCTTGAAAAGAATGTGTAATTTCCGTTAATTGAATGCAAAATTCTACATATGTCCATTACATCAAGCTTGTTATTTTTTTCAACTCTTCTGCATGCCTAATGATATTTTATCTAATTGATCTATAAATCTTGTGAGATTTCTATGCAATCCTTTCATTATGAAAGTGGATTTGTCTGTTTCTCTTGTAGCACTATAATGTGTAACGGCATGAATTCTGAAGGAATTGCTTTTAGTATATACACATTTCAGATACCTACAAGGTGAATTGAATCTTTTAGTTCTATAAAGTGCTTCTTTTCTCCTCCAGACATGTTTTTTGCAGGTAACGGTCTGTTTGGGCTCTTTTTAACATAATGACACCAGTTTTCTGTTGTTACTGTTTACCTTGGATATGTTTTCCTGTCCTTTTCATTTTAAGCAATCCTTATTCTTGCATATCTAGTATGTCTCCATACAACTGATGAGCTTTTTCTTTTTTAATACAATGTCACAATCTAGAGATTTTACAAAATATATTCAGACCATTTATATTTATGTGTTTCTGACACACACTTTTTTATTTCTACTGTTTTAGAGAAGGCTTATATTTGTACAATTTTCTGTATTTTCCTGACACCACTGGACCTTCTTCCAAATTGATCAAGGGTTGTTGTTGTTGTCACTGCTTTCATGTCCTTTCTTTCTGCTGTAGAAAGATATACCCCCTGTTATCTTAGTGGTTACATCTAAAAATTTAACATGCATTCTTGAAACATCTAAAATTATCTATATCTGTACTTCTTCCTGGACAATACAAAGAACTTTTAAAATTTGGATCACCCAACCCCGACTTACATAGCCTTGTGGTCTAGTACTTAATTATATCTAATTTATTTTAATCTCCAAATTAACAATTATTATTGTTTATACAGCCAATGTTAGTTTAGAATAATTCACATATTTACTACAATTTTACTCATCATTCTTTATGAGAACATGTTTTCATCTTGTTCTACTTCTTGAAAGACAGTTTTGCTGAGTATTGATTGACTTATGTTCCTCATCTGATTTTTTTCACCATCACTGTTGGCTCTCCCTTTTGTTGTGATATTTTTGCTTAGGTTGCATTCTGATTACTTTCTTATAATTGTGCATCTTTGAATAGGAGTGATTTTTTCTGAGACAGCTCCTTCTTGAAAGACTGTGTATGAAGGAAACCAGGGAAATTAGCTAAGTGAGCACACAGCTTGGATTCAGATCTGTTATTCAAAACATTTTCTCATCAACACTCTACCTTTTGGGTAAACAGTCTCCAAGACAGAAGGACATCTACCTGGCCCACAGTGAAGGCCGGAATGTATGATCAGATGGGCCATGACAAGGTATTTGTCTTCAGCTAATTGAAACCAGTGTCACCACTTTTGTTCTCCTCTACCTCTTGAGACTAATAGTCCGTTCTCTAAAAGCATGCATGGGATGTCTGCATGCTTGCTTACTCGGCAACCCTGTTCTTCAATTATTTGGAGAATTCTCTTTCTTAGAGTCTTCATGATGATATTCTCCTCCCACAGTATTGAAATAATTCTATACATCAGATTGGTTATTTATTCATTGTGAGTTTTTGTGTGTGCATGTGTGCATGTCCATATGTTTGCATATACACATGCATGGCTGTGTATTCAAACTTCAAGAAGAAAATGTTTATCCAGAGAAATTAGTGATATGTGTATTTTCTTTTTATCTGTACTCTGATCAATTATGTTCTGATTGAATCCCCTCAGATATGCCCTATTTTCTAGTTCCCAATGAGCTTTCAATTTATCCAAGTCTAAGGACCTAAAAATAATTCCACACACCCATACCTAGCTTCAGATTATCTGAATACATTATTACACACATATACGTGCATGCACACATGCACACACACACACTCAAACACGTACATCCTCAGGAAAAAAAACTGCTGTCCGGAGGTTTTTAATCTTTTTTTCAAACTTACAGTGATTTTTATACAAGAACACTGTATGCTCTTTGATGTAATTCACCATTATTAGCCACCCCCTACTACTACTACTTTAGAGCTCATTATTTTCACTTGGTTGGAGTTTCAGAATTGAAGGAAAAAAAACCTTCTTTTTGTAACATGCATATAGCATTCAAAATTACTTTTTTAGATCATTCTCAGGATTTTCAGCACCACAAAAGGAAGACCATGGTCTTATCTCTATCCAAGGTCATATCTCCAGTGTCTACCACAGTGACAGGCATAGAATAGGTGTTCAATATACTTTCATTTTATGAATAAGAAGACATAAACACTGATTGCCTCAAATAGCAGAACCCACACAACACAGACATAATCTTTTTCTGATCTTTGACAAAGAACAAGATAGAGGCCTTCCCTATGCCTTTCCAACAACTTACCTTAATTTTCCTTTTTACTAAGTGTTCACATATCTGGCCTTTTTGGTGGCAAAGCAATCCACTTTAGTAAATTGTCATTTTATTATTTGTGTTAATTTTCATGAATTCATGTCAATTTCCAGTTACTTTGCCAACTACCTATCTTTGCTATTTCAAATTATTTTTAAACCTTTACTTGAGAGTTACCAAATAGTTTTCTATTGCTAAGTATAGCATATGAAGACTACATATACTATTCCTTAAAATCACAAAACCATAAGTAGTGTCCAAAATAAAAAACAAGACTAAAAATCTTCCTGATATGCATTTTAAAAGTACAGTACTTAGCTTGCTAATTTTTATATAATACGATGTAATTACCTTTTTACCTCATGCTTTAAGTTTATGTTACTACCAATGAATAATCTTTTATAATACTAGTTGTCCAAAAGATGGTATCAAAATCACTAACATCAAGAGTGGGTTTTTGAGTTGATCTCTTAAAATATAATAATCCTTTTCTTCTAATTGTTAAGGGTTGATTCTAACTCTTCCATTTCCTAGCTATATAAGCTCCTAAAAATGCTTACATGCTTTGTGCCTCAATTTCTTCTAAAATGAAGAAATTGATAATGCCTATTCAAAGGACCGTCATGAAGCTTAAGTTTTGTATTAGGATTAAATAAGTTAAAAACAGGAAGCACTTAGAATAATGCTTTGCACATTCTAAGTTATCACTAAATAGCTGTTTGCAATGGTTGTAATTATTAGATTATATTTTTTCTTCCTAAGCAGCATGTTCCAGAATATATTCTGACAGACAATCTTCCAGAAAATATTAATGAGTGTGGCTAGAAGGGGTATGGCCATGTCTGGGTTTTCATTCTCCTGTTAACAGAACATATAGTTAGACTCATGGTCCAGTCTGGGCTAATCCTAGTACTTCACTCTCTGCCTACCACTGACCGCTGGGATTTACCCAAAAGATGTGCATATTATCTAAGCCAGCTCAATCAGATTCCTGCTCTAAATTTTTAAACTGATGTCATTTACTCTGCAGGAAAAACATGCTTCCCAAAAGTCTCTACCCATATATCCCATTCAGAAGAAAAACCCAATTTTGCTGTAGTAAATACAGAAGACAATATATTTAGAGAAAAAGAACTTCAAGAGAGAAAAAGAGAGGCTTAGTTGTGACAGTGTTCATGTTCCTAGTCCACATCATATTCCCTATTGCATTTTCTGCCACTTGTGACCAAGAGGCCTGACCAAAACAAAAGTGCTCTCAAAAAAGTATCTTGAGTAACCCAGTTTTAAAATACTGCAAATTATAACCCTTTCTTGACATTTTACAAGGCTTAGTAAAATTTCTTTGTATTTCTACATTAAAACAAACAAACAAAAACACGCTTACCTTTGTGTAAGTCAGCATTTCTCAAACATATTTGGGCGTTTTTTCCTGACAACTTCCTGTAACAAATGACAAATTCATGTTTCATAGCACAACCTAGTGTTTCACAGTGGTCTGAGAACCACTGATACGGGATTCTCATGATTCCACATTTTAGATCTATATTCCCTATAAAACTTACTTTACGATTGTAATCCATTTTTAATGGTGTTAAGATTTTTTTATCCAGGTGATTAAGTGTGTCTGCCCAGTTACATCTATTAAGCAACCTAGTATTTCTTTCATGTCTAACTTAAACTAAAAATTGATACATGCTAGGGTTGATTCATGCATTTTCTTTTTAGTTTCTTTGATGCATACATCTATAGCTGCTTAGTTAGTACATTGTTTTAATTATTGTATCCTTAAAAATGTGTATTGTTTTTCATATGCAAGTCCCTACTAATATTTTTTCCATTCATTTCTTTACCAAAAGTGCCTTACAATCAGCTTATCAGTTTCCCAAATAACGGTATTGAATTAAATGTATAAATTCTTCCAAAGTTTATATTTTAATTTTTCCTCTTCTCATCTTGAAATATTGTGTCTCCACATTTTTAAGGATTTAACACATTCTCCATACATAAGCATATCACTACAAATAATAATAATCTCCTCCTTTCTAATGGTTATACCTTCATTTATCTTATTGCATTGGCTATATTTCTAAAATAATTTGACAGAAGAAATAATTTTCTTATTCTTGATTTGAAGGAGAAATTTCATGTTTCTTCATTAAATAAAATTTGGTTGTTAGTGTGTGCAAATTATTTTTTATCTGTTTAATTACGTTTTTTTTCATTTGTAGTTCACCATTTTAAAAAATCATAAATAGATGAAAATATCAAATCCAAAAATTATTTTTCTGCTATGATTTATTGATGAACTACTTATTAAAAGATTCAATCTTGGGCAGATTAAAAAAGAAAAATTATAAAATGTAAATATAAAATTTTCATTAATAAATTGAGTTGGTTACAATATCCCAGAAGTGTCCATTAATTCACTTTTTAAAAAGTGAACACACAGACACTTTTATTTGATACACAAATGCCCACATCTATTACAACTTCTTTAGAAATTGCAATAAAATGATCTTGATGCTTTTTGTCCTCTATTGCTTTCTGATACTAGACAACAATATTTACTATCTTGTTTAATTTTGTGTGCTTGTGTGTGTGTATGTCTGTGTGCATATGGTATGTGTATGTTTGAGTAATGTATTTGACAACACTTTTAACTTTGCTTTGATGCTTTTGTGTTTCTGTTGCAAAAATTACACAATTGAGAATATATTTTTGAATAATGATTTTTAATCCAATTAGCTACTTGTATTTACTGTCATTAGAGATGCAATTGATCCTACCTGAGTCATTCTGTTTTCTGTTCTTAACACATATTTTTAATTTCCTATTGCCCCGTTGATTATAATGTAAATGTCATCAAATTTTGATTCTTTTAGCATTCTAGAAACTATACATGCCATTTGTCTTCAACTAATAAGACTCTGTAATGCATAGCAATTATATATATATGCTAAAAATATATATGAACTTATTTTTTTCTTTTTTTAATTTTTTTAAGATTTATTTATTTATTTATTTATTTATTTATTTATTTATTTAGAGCGTGGGGGTGGGGTGGAAGGCAGGGGCAGTGGGAGAATGAGAGAGAATCTCAAGCAGATTCCACACTGAGCACAGAACTCACCATGGGACTTGATCTCATGACCTGGAAATCATGACATGAGCGGAAACCAAGAGTCAGACACTCAACCAAATGAGCCACTCTGGCACCCCTGAACTTATTTTTTCTTAATCATCAATAAAAAGAAAACAGCATAATTTTATCCCCTTTCTTCTTGTAAAACAGAAAATTAGCATGCCTTTCAGTTTTAGTTGAAAGACTACAATTTTCATCTAGTTTATTAATACCAAATATTTTTGAAGTTATATTTAAAATTATGTCTGTAATAATTATTAAGTCTAAGTCAATGTTAACCAATTTTTAAAAGTTACTCTTAGTTCCTAATTCTTGAATTCTTTTCTTGATTAAAATTTTGTTAACTGATGCACCTTTTCCATTAGAAGGGTACAAAGATTTCTGAGCACATACTTACATGTAAATATGTTTTAGCTGGTCTCACAAAATGGAAAATTGAACATTCAAAACTATGTAACTATGTAGCTATTGTTCCCTTGTCTTAAAGATGAAATCCATGTATAAGCTAACTTTTTTTCCTCTTTTCTTCCCTCTTCCCACCTCACCTCTTCTTTTCAAAGGTAAATACTTTGTTTTTGAAATTTAAGAAGTTTACATATTTTTTCTTAATTTTTTCTAGTTGTGTATGTGTCATATACATATGCAGGTTTGATATGCATGTTCAGAGCTTTACTCAGCCGTTTGATTTACAATCTTTAATATTACCTTTCTATTTGTTTCATTTTATTTTTAGAATTTCAGTATGATGTTAGATGTGCTTACTCTGTTGCAATTGCAATAGCACCTCCCACTCATTTCCATCACTAACTTTTTCCTTTGTATTCAAATTTCATTTTCTGTTGTGCCAATTCTACTTTTATTTATTTTTATTTATTTATTTATTTATTTATTTATTTATTTTAAGATTTTATTTAAGCAGGGGAAACGGCAAGCAGAGGAAGAAGCAGGCTCCCCGCTGAGTTGGAGCCCGATTGAGACTGGATCCCAGGACCCTGGGATCATGACCTGAGCCGAAGGCAGACGCTTAACCAACTGAGCCACCCTGGTGCCCCATATTTTTAAATATTTTATTTATTTATTTGACAGAGAGAGAGAGCATGAGCTGGGGGGAGAGGCAGAGAGAAAGGGAGACGCAGATGCAGGGCTCTATCCCAGGACCCTGAGATCATGACCTGAACGGAAGGCAGACGCTTAACCAACTGAGCCACCCAGGCACCCCCCAGTTCTGCTTTTAATGGATATTTTAAATGTGTGACCAAATTTTTAGTTTCTTTACATTTCGACAGCTCATTAAGCTCCGTTTTTATTAACATCTCCCTTTTATCTAATTTCTTCTATATTTTTATCCTGTATTTTATTGCTATTTTATTTTGTACTTTATTTTTATATCATATTTAATCAAACACATGGTTCCTTAATTTTATAAAAAACATATAGCTTGGGGCACCCAGGTGGCTCAGTCAGTTAAGCATCTGACTTTGGCTCAGGTCATGATCTCAGAGTTCTGGGATGAGCCCCGCATCTGCGTCTTCCCACATTGGGCTCCCCACTCAGCAGGAAGTCTGCTTGTACCCCCTCTCTCCCCTTCTGCTCCTCCCCCTCCTTGTGCTCTCTCTGTCTCTCTCTCACATAAATAAATTAGCTTAAGTTTTTATACAATTTACTTAGGTATACTATAGCATATATTTTTCAAAAGTAATTTTTCCTTTCATGTATTGATTGTTAGTCATTTTACTTCTTACAAAATATTTTCACATCTCCTGTGTTGATTTTTTTTTCTCAATTACTCATCTTTTAGGAATGAAGGTTTTCTCCACTGATGACTCATAAATAATGTCTGTAGCTTCTCCTGGTTCCTTTCATTTTTACCTGGTTGCTGTTAGAACATGTTTCTTAGGTTTTTGCTACAGGAACAGTAAATATGAGCAGACTTAGTTTAATTACTGGTCACTAACAGTCAGTTTAGCTAAATTCTGAACTTCATCTCTCTTGCTTTCATTGTCTGGTTGACCACTTTAAGAAGGTAGACATATTTCTAGGTAATTCTAATCAATATATAGTCCTTTTGCCAAAAATAGTCTACTTTTGCACTTTCTCATTGCATTTTCTCATCTCCCATTCCCAGATGCAGTAAACCAAATGCTTAGCCACTGTAGACTCCAGATATTTGCATTAATGCAAAATTTAATCTTAGAAAGCATGTAAAAAGAGGGTTGATAAAGCAACACTTGCTTCAGATATCCTTTTTTGGGTTGGGAGGAAAGTTGATCAGACCCTAGATACAAGTCAGGCAATAGCAGGGAAATGAGTCATCTCCTTACCATTTTTCAGGCTGGCAGATTTATTCTTCAGATAACAAAGTAAGTGTCAGCCATTTTTTTCCCCTTCTATTTCAGTTTGATCTACTTTGACTCACATATGGTGAAAACTGGGGTGATCAAATGAATGGTTGTCAGTCTTTGTGGCTGGTAATGTCATAGTCGTACTATGAATATATATAGTTCGGTTTTTAAATTTTTTTTAAATACAGGATTAATTTTTTAAATCACATACTAACAACCAGATGCCATTCTAAAGAAAATAACTGATCTTGAAACCCCAATTTCTTTTATTATCATTATTCTAAGATTAAGGAACTGAACTCATTTACTAAACTCACAGTCTGTGAACCAATTTTTATTTTGGTAATTTATAAACTTTCAAGGATGTTTTAAAATTTTCTGATTCTGCCTTACTGTTTATTTTTTTCATTTAACCTTTACATACTGTTAAATAACAAACATTCAACCAAGTAAATTTTAAAGATCTAATTGGCTTTATTAAACAATTCATAAATCATCAGCATCCCATCTAGCATAACAGAGGGACATTCTGAGGAGTTGTACACAGTGGAAGGTTTTTATAAAACGAGGATGGGGCAAGAAAGTTATTAGTAGCAAAGGAAAAGGATTGTTTCAAGCAAGGCTGCTTGCTTTGGGGGAAAGGCTAGGGGTCTTATGCAGATTACCTAATCTTCCCTTTGGGGTTGGGAGGAATGGAGAGGGCTCTAAGCAGACTCATTGGTGCTGATGGAAAAAATCCTGACTGACCAGTTAAGACTGCATTTCTAGAGGAGATTGAAACTGCAATTATATTAAGTATTAAGCCCTGGTTTGGAAACTAGATCTAAGTGACATCATTTTGGGCCTGTGGTTTTCTTTTAAACAATACTATTTCACTCAACTCTTATACTATGTTGATTTTTAAATGCATTCTTATTGTTGTAGCTCCTATGCAGTGAATAATATTATGTATGCCTTTCAGATGTATATTTTAAATAGAACCCACATATTTTAAAGGAACGCCTTGTGGTGTATAAGTTGGTACAATAAATATGTCCGTAGAAACATTAAAATTACCACTGTATTTATGTTTTTTCCTACACTTTTTTTTTTTTTTTTTTTTAGAGAGAAAGCACATGTGCGTGAGGGGGGTGGTGTGGAGGGGCAGAGGGAGAGGGAGAGAGAGAGAATCTTAAGATCTTAAGCAGGCTCCACATCCAGCATGGAGCCCCATGTGGGGCTCAAACTCAGGACCCTGAGATCATGACCTGAGCCAAAATCAAGAGTTAGATACTTAACTGACTGAGCCACCCAGGTGCCCCTCCTACACTTGGATTTTTAAAAATGTCTAGGATCACTCTTTAAATCATATTCAAATCAAATTCATCATAACAATAACTCTTTCAAAGATTCAGCTGAAATCTAGATTTCTTGAGAATTCATATTATATGCTAAAGATTATGTTAATGCTAATATCATTAAGGAGGTATCTCTTCATACCTGTAATATTTTGAACATTTAATTCACCTGTAAGTCTGAATGTATTTGGTTAAAAAAGTGGACATGTTTCTAGCTACTAAAACAGTAATAAATACCATGTGGCATGCGTGCCTATGCTCCCATTTCTGTATCCAGGCAGATGGTGGTAATGGGGCATTATCACTCCCTGAGCTTTGCTCAGCCACACAATTCTCAAACTGTGTCCTGGAAAGCTACTACCATGTAATGAGATTTCATTTGTGAGATAAAACTGTTTACTGCTTTAGTTTCAGATCCATATTAGAGTTCTCCCAAAGGAAAAATTGTTATTGACTTGCTTCTGCTACTTATTTCAAATATTTACAAAAAGGGTAACCTTTTGCATGTATGGAAAATTTTGCTAAGCTATGTTAGTATTTAGCAATGAAGCTTAAACTAGATGGAAATAAATATGACAATCAATCAATATTTTTATATTTATTTAAAAATGCCTAGATTCGTGTTTTTAAAAAGGTAAAATAGATTTAAAAGAATTATATATTGGAGGATCTGGTAGAAAAGCAATTTGCTTTAGTTTCATAGAATTATGTTTAGCTCCTGGAATTGTCCTATTATTGTTTCCCAAGAAAATATTTAAGGGTTAAGTTCCTGGGTCAGATAAAACAAAGTAGTTCAAATGATTTTGGGCCAGGATACTATGAAATTTAGCCTAGTTATATACCTATTTGTGTTTTTACTCTAATTCTTGGCAGTTTGAAATGACAGAAAACAATCTATTGCTGGTACTTTATAATGAAAATGTATAATGTTTCATAAATATAAATCCTTTTAAAGAATAGTTTCATATTCTAAAAATGTAACTTTGATATGCCTGTAATTGATTACTATAAGCATACTAATATATTGTTATTTAAACAATTTCAATATGTTTAAATTAAACAGCTAATTTTAAAAACTAGATCAGAATTAACTAGTGCTTTGTATTCCATGCCCCCTCAATGTAAGAAGAGTGACAGAAATTCCAAGTTGCAAAATATAGGGGGAAGCACTTTTTTCCAGATGAGATTTAATCTATACAAGATGTGTTGTTGAATTCTTTAGCCTTCCTCCACTTCCTTTTCCTAAAGGGAAATCTGGCTCTACCCAGGACCTGCTCCTTTGCAGCCCTCCTGTGGAAGCTGTTCCTTCTTCCATGCCCACATACCAAGGAACAGGAGGCAAGGCCAATGTTCATCTAGATTGCCACTGCCTTACAGGTCCTTCATTTCTAACATTTTATTCTTTTTTTAAAAAAAAGATTTATTTTAGAGAGAGAGCACGTGGGGGTGGGTGGGAGGCGTTAGGGGCAGAGGGAGAGGAAGAGAGGAATTTTAAGCTGATTCCACACTGAGTGCAGAGCCTGACGCCCTTCGTGGAGCTCCATCTCCGGACCCTGAGACCATGACCTGAGCCGAAACCAAGAGTTGGAGGCTCAACCGACTGTGCCACCCAGGTGCCCCTCTAACACTTTATTCTTAAACAACAGTTCATACGTAAACTCTACTCTTCAGAATCCCACGACATCTTGCTCTATTGCCTACATCCCTGGTACTTACTAACATCCACTGACCTTGTTTCTCCAAATCTATTAGGGACTTCCGCTCCTAGGGCACCTGGTTCAGTGTGTGCATTTCACATTCTAACTCCAGGCCTCCCAGAGAACTGGAAAACCATTTCATCATGAATGCACTAAATAAGATGATTTCTTCCTCTTAGTAACAGCATAGTCATGTTTTTTCTGGTCTCATGGCAACACCATAAGGAACCACATTTCCCAACCTTCCTTGCGGTTTTATATTCAGGCCAATGGATGTGAAAAGAAATACATGCAACTACCCAGTGAGGTTCTTAAAAGGAAGCCACTTGCCTTTCACTTTTTTCCCGCTTTCTAGTTCCAGAAGTGGACAAAGTGAGGTGATAATGGCTTACAGTTTTCTTCCTACTTCTCAGACTATTTTGTATTTTCACTTTGGGGTCCATTCTTTAAATATGCGTTGTCTCCCACATCAGAATTCCATTTTTAGATTGATTAAATCTTTTCTTAATTAATTAAACCGTCCTTAAACAAGGCTCATGGGTTCAACTGTAAAACCTGTCTCCTGAATTAAAGAACCATATGTGCAAATATTTACTCAGCGTCTTCACTTAGATTTTGTACAAATCCTCAAGTTCCACATGTGTGCAAAATCAGGCTACCTATTCCCTTTGCAAAATTTATGATATTAGCAATGACATGAAGCAAGTGTACAGGTTAATGTGCTATTATAACTTGAACAACCACCCTCTGTGTCAAGAGATGAACCTTTCCTGCCACCCAAAAAGCCCCCCATGCATCTCCCCATCACAATACCCATCCTCTCCCCAAAAATAAACACCTTTCTGGTATCACACTGTACTTTTCTATATAGTTTCATCATCCAAATGTATATACATAAAAGTATGGCTTTGTTTTGCCTTTTTTTCCTTTGGCAGTCAGGTGGGAGTGGGTATGTTTTTATAGGTTTTTTTTTTCAATTAATGTATTCCATTTTCATTCCTTTTTTTTCCTTGCAATTTATTTGTTGGAGAAACTTTTTTTCCTATATCGATTTCTATCCTCTTTTTAGTTTAACATGTTCCTCTGCCCTCTATGTTTCTTGGGCATTAGTGATTGGATTAAGGTTAAATTATTTGCAAGACTTCTTCATGGTAGTTTTGAATTCTATGTCAGAAAGCACAAAATACCTGGATGCCTTTCTTTTTCTGTTGTTAGCAGCCTCCAATGCTTGATGCCTAGATTTTATAATTCATGACATTGTAAACTATTGATAACCCAATTTATCATTCTTTCTTCATTTATTAGTTGTGATACTTCTACAAAGAGAAATTTTGCCTTAGTTATGCAGGGATCATTTCATATAAAAAAAGACAAAACAAATATTTTATGGTGTACTCTATCAACCCTGTGTTGTACAAAGGCAATTAGTCATATGTGTGTATGTGTGTCATTATGAATTTATGCATTTAAACACATATGGTATGTTTTCATCCATTTCAGTTATTATACTTTTTGGCCAATGAGAGCCTTTTCAAGTTGGCTTTCACTTCCTATTGATGCACCCTTGTATCCGCTGATATCTTCCTTACTAATTACAGTAATAGTATCTCTTAGACTCACCGCATGCATTATTTTCTCTAGATCAGAAATGAGCTGGTCTCCCAAGTAGTCCTGCTTTTAATAAGTAGTATTTCAATATCACAATCTGGATGTTAGTGATGCTTACTGCTATTGAGATGGGCGTTTTTTTTTTCTAGGCCTTTCCAAGGAATATCTAGTCTGCTTCTCCCTCTCCTTCTGCTGATCTCTTGCTCATGCTCTGTCTCTCTCAAATAAATGAATAAAATCTTAAAAAACAAACAAACAAACAAACAAAAAAACTTCATGAGTTCACGCTGATGCTTTCAGTTCTGATCCTATACTAAAGAAAACTCATCTCAAGGGCACTGGGGATGCTAGAATACTCATTTGTTTTATCCAGCATTACACACTTTCCATTCTCTTATTTACTCCTTTTTATTTTATTTTATTTTATTTTATTTTATTTTATTTTATTTTTTGTTATGTTAATCACCATACATTACATCATTAGTTTTTGATGTGGTTTTCCATGATTCATTGTTTGCATATAACAACCAGTGCTCCCTTCAGTACGTGCCCTATTTAATACCCATCACCAGGCTAACCCATCCCCCAAACCCCCTCCCCTCTAGAACCCTCAGTTTGTTTCTCAGAGTCCATAGTCTCTCATGCTTCGTCTCCCCCTCCGATTCCCCCCCTTCATTTTTCCCTTCCTGCTATTTTCTTCTTCTTTTTTTTTTTTTTAACATACAATGTATTATTTGTTTCAGAGGTACAGGTCTATGATTCAACAGTCTTACACAATTCACAGCACTCACCATAGTACATACCTTCCCCAGTGTCTATCACCCAGCCACCCCATCCCTCCCACCCCCCCAACACTCCAGCAACCCTCAGTTTGTTTCCTGAGATTAAGAAGTCCTCATATCAGTGAGATCATATGATATATGTCTTTCTCTGACTGACTTATTTCGCTCAGCATAATACCATTTACCGAATTCCTGTATAAGTTCTAGCAGTTTTGAGGTGGAGTCTTTTGGGTTTTCCACATAAAGTATCATATCATCTGCAAAGAGTGAGAGTTTGACTTCTTCTTTGCCGATTTGGATGCCTTTTATTTCTTTTTGTTGTCTGATTGCTGTGGCTAGGACTTCTAGTACTATGTTGAATAGCAGTGGTGATAGTGGACATCCCTGCTGTGTTCCTGACCTTAGGGGAAAGCTCTCAGTTTTTCCCCATTAAGAATGATATTCGCTGTGGGTTTTTCATAGATGGCTTTTATGATATTGAGGTGTGTACCCTCTATCCCTATACTCTGAAGAGTTTTGATCAAGAAAGGATGCTGTACTTTGTCAAATGCTTTTTCTGCATCTATTGAGAGGATCATATGGTTCTTGTTCTTTCTTTTATTAATGTATTGTAACACATTGATTGATTTGCAGATGTTGAACCAACCTTGCAGCCAGGGATAAATCCCACTTGGTCGTGGTGAATAATCCTTTTAATGTACTGTTGGATCCTATTGGCTAGTATTTTGGTGAGAATTTTTGCATCCATGTTCATCAAGGATATTCGTCTGTAATTCTCCTTTTTGATGGGGTCTTTGTCTGGTTTGGGGATCAAGGTAATGGTGGCCTTATAAAACAAGTTTGGAAGTTTTCCTTCCATTTCTAATTTTTGGAACAGTTTCAGAAGAATAGGTATTAATTCTTCTTTAAATGTTTGGTAGAATTCCCCTGGGAAGCCATCTGGCCCTGGGCTTTTGTTTGTTGGGAGATTTTTGATGACTGCTTCAATTTCCTTAGTGGATACTAAAACGGTATAGAACCGTAAATCTTCAGGTTTTCTATTTCTTCCTGGTTCAGTTTTGGTAGTTGATACATCTCTAGGAATTCATCCATTTCTTCCAGATTAATTTGCTGGCATATAGTTGCTCATAATATGTTCTTATAATTGTTTCTTTTCTTTGGTGTTGGTTGTGATCTCTCCTCATTCATTCATGATTTTATTTATTTGGGTCCTTTCTCTTTTCTTTTTGATAAGTCTGGCCAGGGGTTTATCAATCTTGTTAATTCTTTCAGAGAACCAGCTCCTAGTTTCATTGATCTGTTCTACTGTTCCTTTGGTTTCTATTTAATTGATTTCTGCTCTGATCTTTATTACTTCTCTTCTCCTGCTGGGTTTAGGCTTTATTTGCTGTTCTTTCTGCAGCTCCTTGAGGTGTAGAGTTAGGATGTGTATTTGAGACCTTTCTTGTTTCTTGAGAAAGGCTTGTATTGCTATACACTTTCCTCTTAGGACTGCCTTTGCTGCATCCCAAAGATTTTGAACAGTTGTGTTTTCATTTTCATTGGTTTCCATGAATTTTTTTAATTCTTCTTTAATTTCCTGGTTGAACATTCATTCTTTAGTAGGATGCATTTAGCCTCCTCTCTTGTGATTCAGTTCTAGTTTCAAAGCATTGTGGTCTGAAAATATGCAGGGAATGATCCCAATCTTTTGGTACCAGTTGAGACCTGATTTGTGACCTAGGATGTGATCTATTCTGGAGAATGTTCCATGGGCACTAGAGAAGAATGTGTATTCTGTTGCTTTGAGATGGAATGTTCTAAATATATCTGTGAAGTCCATTTGGTCCAGTGTGTCATTTAAAGTCTTTATTTCCTTGCTGATCTTTTGCTTAGATGATCTGTCCATTTCAGTGAGGGGTGTTAAAGTCCCCCACTATTATTATGTTGTTGTCAATGTGTTTCTTTGTTTTTATTATTAATTGGCTTATATAATTGGCTGCTCCCATATTAGGGGCATAGATATTTACAATTGTTAGATCTTCTTGTTGGATAGACCCTTTAAGTAGGATACAGTGTCCTTCCTCATCTCTTATTATAGTCTTTGGTTTAAAATCTAATTTGTCTGATATAAGGATTGCTTTCTTTTGGTGTCCATTAACATGGTAAATGGTTTTCCACCCCCTCACTTTCAATCTGGGGGTGTCTTTGAGTCTAAAATGAGTCTCTTGCAGACAGCATGTCGATGGGTCTTGTTTTTTTATCCAACCTGATACCCTGTGTCTTTTCATTGGAGCATTTACATTCAGGGTAACTATTGAAAGATATGAATTTAGTGCCACTGTATTGCCTGTAAGGTGACTGTTCCTGTATGTCTGTGTTCCTTTCTGGTCTTTGTTACTTTTAGACTTTCTCTTTGCTTAGAGGACCCCTTTCAATATTTCTTGTAGGGCTGGTTTCACGTTTGCAAATTCCTTTAGTTTTTGTTTGTCCTGGATGATTTTCATCCCTCCTTCTATTTTCAATGACAGCCTAGCTGGATATAGTATTCTTGGCTGCATATTTTTCTCATTTAGTGCTCTGAATATATCATGCCAGTCCTTTCTGGTCTGCCAGGTCTCTGTGGATAGGTCTGTTGCCAATCTGATGTTTCTACCATTTTAGGTTACAGATCTCTTGTCCTGAGCTGCTTTCAGGTTTTTCTCTTTGTCTCTGAGACTCGTAAGTTTTACATTAGATGTTGGGGTATTGACCTATTTTTATTGATTTTGATGGGGGTTCTCTGTGCCTCCTGGATTTTGATGCCTGTTTCCTTCCCCAAATTAGGGAAGTTCTCTGCTATAATTTACTCCAATATACCTTCTGCCCCCCTCTCCCTTTCTTCTTCTTCTGGGATCCCAATTATTCTAATATTGTTTTGTCTTATAGTATCACTTATCTCTCGCATTCTGCCTTCATGATCCAGTAGTTGTTTATCTTTTTCTCAGCTTCTTCATTTTCCATCATTTGGTCTTCTATATCACTAATTGACTCTTCTGCCTCATTTATCCTATCAGTTAGAGTCTCCATTTTTGACTGCACCTTATTAATAGCCTTTTTGATTTCCACTTGGTTAGATTTTAGTTCTTTTATTTCTCCAGAAAGCGTTTCTCTAATATCTTCCATGCTTTTTTCAAACCCAGCTAGTATCTTTAAAATCATCATTCTGAACTCTGTTCTGACATCTTACTAATGTCCGTATTGATTAGGTCCCTGGCAGTCAGTACTGCCTCTTGTTCTTTTTCTTGAGGTGATTTTTTCTGTCTTGTCATTTTGTCCAGAGGACAAGAGATGAATGAGAGAACAAAATGCTAACAGGGTAACAATGACCCCAGATCAGAAGAGACCTGAAACTGGGAGAAAAGAAAGGGAAAGAAAGAAAAGAGAAAAAAAAAGAAAAAGATAAAAAAAAAAGAATATGATCAAATATGATCAGGCTGGTGCATAGATCAGTGCCACACACTAGATTTTGGGCATATTTTGGTCTGTTAGAAGAAAGTGCCTCCCAAAATTTTAAAGAAAGGAAAACTTATATATGTACAAAAATAAGGGTAAATATGATGAAGGGATGGAATATGACTGTAAAGATGAAAATTATAAAAGATTTTATAAAACGAATTGATAAGAGAAAAAGTTGATTGAAAAAAGAAAGAAGAATTTGGGAAAAAAAAAAAACGGAAGAATGTGATCAGGCTAGAACAAAGCCATACACTAGAGATTTAGGATATATTTTGGTCTGTTAGAAGAAACTGTATCCCAAAATTTTAAAGAGAGAACAACTTATATATACCAAAAATAAGGTTAACTACTATGAAGGGATAGAATATGACTCTAAAAATGAAAAATAAAAAAGATTTTTAAAAAAGGGATTGATAAGATGATGGTTGAAAAAGAGAAAAAGAAAAATTCAAGAGAAAAAAAAAAAGAAAAAGAAAATTAAAAAAATTAACTTTGAAAGACTAAAGAATCATGGGGGAAAAAGCCATGAATTCTATGTGCAGTGTTCCCCTAGTGCTGGAATTCTGCTGTTCTCATTGATTGGTGAACTTGGTCTTGGCTGGCTGTTCTCACTGATCTTCTGCGGGAGGGGCCTGTCGCAGTGGTTCTCCAATGTCTTTGCCGGAGGCGGGATTGCCCCGCCCTTGCCGGGGGCAGGCTAAGTAATCTGCTCAGGTTTGCTCTGGGAGCTTTTGTTCCCTGCAAGCTTTCTGCAAAGCTTTGGAGGACAAGAGTGAAAATGGCAGCCTCCCAATCTCTGTCCCAGAGGAGCCGAGAACTCGGGGCCCCACTCCTCAGTGCAACCCCAGAGAAAACCAGTCAATCACTCCCGTCTCCCTGGTCTCCGGCCGCACTTCGTGCTCACCCGGCCTGTGACTGAGCATTTCTATCTCTGGCACCCGACCCCATGTGGAGTCTCCAAACCCAGCAGATCCCTGTGGTGCGCTCCCGCACCGCTCCTCCTGGGGGAGGAAGGGGAGTCTCCCCGGATCTGCTTCTTTTTGGGTACCACTTCCAGAAAGTGGTCGCTTTTCCGTTCAGAGAGTTGCTGCTATTCTTTCTTCGATCTCCTGTTGAGTTCATAGGTGTTCAGAATGGTTTGATCCCTATCTAACTGAATTACTGGGACTAGATGAAGTTTAGGTCTCCTACTCCTCCACCATCTTGCTCCTCCGATACAGGTGTTTTTATTACTACCATAAAATATACACAAATCTATTATAAAAAGTTAAAATTTATCAAAATTTACGTACACACTTACAGACCATACATGGCTCTATTCAGTTGAGAAAAATGTAAACAAATGTAAACATGCAGTATTAAATTATAATTGCTTAAAATGAACTTAGTACATACCGCATTACTGTAATAATTTCATAGAGACTTCCTGTTGCTATTGTGGTGAGTCCAAGTGTTGCAAATATCCACTTAAAAAGCCATGTGATGCTGGTCATTTCCATGTGAGCAATTCCTCTCTCCAGTAAACTGCATATTGCAGCAAAAAGTGATTTCTTGAGGTTCTCGCATATTTTTCATCATGTTTAGTATAATATCATCAGCCTACATAACACCATGGGACCCATACAAAGTGTCACTAGAGATGTTGGAAGTTTGCCCAAGAAGCAGAGAAAAGTCATGACATTACAAGAAAAAGTTGAATTGCTTCATATGTACTGTAGATGGAGGTCTGTAGCTGCAGAGCCCACCGTTGTGAAATAAATGAATCCAGCATATGAACTATTGTTAAAAAAAGAAAAGGAAATTTATGAATCGATGATGGCAGCCACACTAGCAGGCATAAGAACCTTGCACTTTTTGTGAAATATCTTTTTATCTCATTGAAAATGCAGCTTTTATGTGAGTGCAGGATTATTAAAAGAAAGGCATACCCATATGCCTAATATAAGCAATATATTATATTGCTTATATACAACTGAGTCTAATATGACTGAAGACAAAGCAGTCATTAAATGACAACTTAAGGCAAAAGAATGGTGGAGGATCTAAAGCTAGAGAATTTAATGCCAGCAAAGGATGGTTTGATAATTTTAGAAAGAAGTTTGTCTTTAAAAAATGTCAAGATAACAAGAGAAGCAGCTTCTGTTGATCAAGAGGGGGCAGTCCCCAGATGGCATTAAGAAAATCACTGAGGAGAAAAGATATCTGCCTGGACAGGCTTTTAATGCAGATGGAAGTGTCCTATTCTGGGGAAAAAATATCACAAAGGACATTTATTAGTAAGGAAGAGAAGCAAGCCCCAGGATTTAAGGCAGGAAGGGACAGGCTAACCCTATTATTTTGTGCAAATGCAGAACTGCCCTTATCTATTAAGCTTCTAACCCCAGGCTTTGGAGAAAGACAAACACTAGCTACCAATCTTTTTCTTGTATAACAAGAAGGGCTGGACAACAAGAACCCTTTTTTTCTGGATTAGTACCATTGATGCTTTGTCCCTGAAGTCAGGAAGTATCTAGTCACTGAGGGACTGCCTTTTAAAGTTCTTTTGATATTGGACAATGCCTCTGGCTACCCAGAACCCCATGAACTCAACACCAAGGGCATCAAAGTGGCCTACTTGCCCCAATCACAAAGTCTCTATAATCAGGGGATAATAAGGACCTTTAAGGCTCATTACACACAGTACATATGGAAAGGATTGTCAACACTATGGAAGAGAACCTTAATAGAGAGAACCTCATGAAAGTCTGGAAGGATCACACCATTAAAGATGCCATCGTTGTGAAAAAGCCATGAAAACCTTGATTCCCAAAACAGTAAATTCCTGCTGGAGAAAACTGTGTCCAGATGTGGTGCATGAGTTCAGAGGATTTTTGACAGAGCCAATCAAGGCAATCATAATATTGTGGATATGGCAACAAAGGTGTAGGATGAAGGGTTTCAAGTTATCGATTTTGGAGAAATTCAAGAGCTAAACGGAGGAATTAACAGAAGACAACTTGATGGAGATGAGTGCTTCCAAACCAGTGCCAGATGATGAGGAAGAAAATATAGATGAAGCAGTGCCAAAAAGCAAATTAACATTAGATAATCTAGCTAATGAAGGGTTCCCAATTATTCAAGACTGTTTTTGACCTCTTTTATGACATGGGCCCTTCCATAATACATGTGCTAGAAGTAAAGCAAATGATAAAGAAGGATTGGTTCAGTATAGAAACATTTTTAGAGAAAAAGCAAAAAGCAAAAAAAGTCAAAATTACTGTGTATTTTTGTAAAGTTACACCGAGTGTGCCTGAATCTCCTGCCTCCCCTTCCATGTCCTCCACCTGATCCCTCTGCCATGCCTGAGACGGCAAAACCAAGCCCTCCCCTCCCCTACTCTTCCTCCTCAGCTTGCTCAATATGAAGACAATGAGGATGAAGACCTTTATGATGACCCACTTCCATTTAGTGGACAGTATATAATCCTCAAGCTGTACAGTTAATAAACTTATGTGTGTGTGTCTTTGTGTGGAAATCTAATAACTATATGACAAGAACTGTATGGGACATTTTTATGTCACTAAGTATTCATTGTGTAGAACATTGTGTATAAGACTTGTATGGAAGTGGATAGCCTGTCCTTACATAGGCATAGTGTGAGTGATATTTAATATAAAATAATCATGTGTTAGTTTTCTTACTGTTTTATAACTTTACTTTCAAAAACTCACATTGCCATGCAGTAAGTCTCTCTAGTAATTGGAGAAACTGAGTATCAGCCTATCATCACAGGTAAATGGCTTTTTAAAAATGTAACAAAGGAGGCGCTTGGGTGGCTTAGTCGGTTAAGTGTCTGACTCATGATTTCGGCACAGGTCATGATCTCATGGGTCATGGGACATCGGGCTCCATGCTCAGCATGGAGTGTGCTGGAGATTCTCTCCCTTGGCCCTTCCCCCAATCCCAGGCCTGCATGCACTCTCTCTCCCTTGCTCTCTCTCAAATAAATGAATAAATCTTTTAAAAAAAGTAACAATGAAAAAGTAACAATGTTTCCAATACTGTATTATGAATATAAATGTAATGCTGTAGGCTATAAAAATTTTATGACTTATGCATCAGTGCATAGGCAATTGTTTGATTACACTAGGCTATCATAAAGCAATCATATTGCTGTGTCTGTTATCAATGCATGAATCATGGGACCTGTAATAAATATGAATTTGTTTTTCACATTATCTTTTATTTTTGATGTCTAGTCTTAGTAATATATATAATACCTACAGTGTTTTGTATTACATAAGACAATATTGATGTAGGTTCTGACAGATGATTCATTTTTTAAACAAATGACCTAAACTTTGTATCAATAAGTACGGTACAGTATTGTGAATGTATTTTCTCTTCCTTATGATTTTCTTGATAACAATATGTGTTAATTGACCATTTACCTTATTGGCAAGGCTTCCAGTCAACAGTAGGCTATTAGTAGATATTTAGGGGGAATCAAAAGTTACATGTGGATTTCTGACTGCAGGAGGGATCAGCATCCCTAACCACTGCATTGTTCAAGGGTCATATGTATGAATATATGAGTTCATTTATTTAAGCTAATATCTTCCCAAAATAAGAATAAATAAGAGCTTCAGATTTTTCATATATAAGAAGTTTAGGCAGTCTAATGAGAAGTGAGGCTTCTATTGGATTATACGTGTATAAGAAAATGTCAATTATTCATGTAAAAAGACACCTAATAGAGACTTTTGGAGATTAATATTTTCCCCAAGCACCTCTTGCCTTCACTTAGGTGAAAATAATATCGGGGCTCATGATAATAATAATAATACATTTACCTCATCATAACCCAATTCCAAATTAGATATAATATAAATTATATATATAATTGTTTGAGGTCTTCTCTATATCCATACAGCAAATTGAGCTGAGAAAGTTCGACTTTATGTCTAGCTAAAATATAAGTGTCTCTGTGTGTCTGCATGATATATATAATTGGTTCAGCAGATGAAGAAAGATGGGAATTTCAGATCATCCTTCCAGGAACCAGGTTAGCTCCATAGTCTATAGACTTTCCCTCCACCTTACTGACAATACAGGTGGTTTGGCTTGATTAGACTTTGACATGTCTTATGTTGGCATGATCTTTATCTTCTATGACATTTATATATGTTTTAAAAACTGTTACATTTCCAAGGCCTACAATTTGTTATCTGATATAAAAATCATTTTTCTTCAGGCTTGTAATATATTTCTCTCACCCTCTTCTCATGTCCCCCCTGCAGATATACGAATTCAGTAGTATAGCCAGGACTTTTTGAATCAAGAACAGACACCTTCAGACATTTTCTTTGTTCTTTTGTAAAACAAACATTTTTGTTCCCATTCTGGACACTGGGGCTATTTGGATGATATCTGCACCTTTGTAGATTTAGCAAATGGAAGCAGCAGGCAAGGGCTGCCCTTTCTCTGATAGGTGCCTAAACTCTGTCTGTACTTTATCCTGAGGCCAGATGAGTGATTAACCCTCAACAAAAAATTGATCTCTGAAAAGTTGAACTGAATGGAAGGTAATAAGCAATTGCAGTAAACTAAGTTGTCATTATTAATATCTTTTAAATATCCCATTTGAATTTAGCTGAATGTACCAACAAAGAATAAAGGACTGTTCTTGTGCTGTCTGCTATACTTCCAGTCTCTGATTTTCCAATCAATTTAAGAAGCAGCTTCCAGTTTGCATATTGTATTAATTTTATATTGCTACTGTAACAAATGATTACAGACTTGGTGCCTTAAAACAAAACAATTTTTCATACAATTCTGTAGGACAGAAATACAACATGGGTCTCATTGTGCTAAAATCAGTGTTGGAAGGGCTGTGTCCCTTTCGGGAGGCTTTTAGGGGAAAATCTGTTTCCTTGTCCTTTCTAGCTTCTAAAGGCTGTTTGAATTCCTTGGCTTATGGCCCCTTTTTTCCATATTCAAAGCCAGCAAAAGCAGGTTGAGTCTTTTTCAAATCACATCACTCTGACCACCTCTTCCATTTTTAAAGATCCTTGTGATTATGCTGAGCCCACTCAGGTATTCTCCCTATTTTAAGGTCAGCTGATTAAGAAACCTAATCCATCTGCAACCTTTAATTCCTCTTTGCCATATAACCTAAAATATTCACAGGTTTCTTATGTATTAAGAAATGGAAATATTTGGGAAGGGGGCATTTTTCTGCCTATTACACATTTTTTTTTCATTCTGAAGTCTTATTTAAATCAGGAACCAATAGCCATGTCCTCTCAATTATGTTGTAATTGCTTTTAATCTGTATGTACAGTTCTGCCTCAAAGTCAAGGTATATGACTCACAATTATTTTATTCATTACTTCATAATGCAGCGTGTACATATTTGTCAGTTGGTACTAAACAATGTTTCTATTTGTTTATAAACTAAGAAATAATTTAGCTTCTAGATTGTGATGGTAAGGATGGGATTTAAAATTATTATAAAATTCCTTAAAATCACCAAATTTAATATTAAAAAAGTGAATCTGAAAGAAATTTTGTTTTTATTACATTTTCAATATAGATAAGTATTTCTCATTCTCCTTTATCTCATGATAATGAGATTTTTCAGAGAGGCCTCTAACCCATTTCAAATTTTAGAACTGTGAGAAATACTTGAAAAAATATTGTTATTAATAAAAATTTAAAAGTTTTCAACTCTTTTCATTGGAGATTCTTTGAGTTGAGTTGGTACTGTGTTGCAGTGCCTAAATTCAGGCATGCTCTAGATGTGATATTAGTATGATATGATCACCTATATGTCTCTCTTTAATCCTTGCTTAAAACAAATCTGTAAACACAAACTTGGAGACTTTGGGTAAGTTAATTCTCCTTTCTGTTTTTCAGTTTTCTCATTTGTTAAGTGGCAATAATAATATCACAGGTTGAGATGAGAAATAAATGTGTTAATACATGTAAGCATGTATATGTATATAGAGTAGCAGCACAGAGTTGGTCTCAAAAATATTAGGTATCACGGGGCGCCTGGGTGGCTCAGTCCTTAAGCGTCTGCCTTCGGCTCAGGTCATGATCCCGGGGTCCTGGGATCGAGCCCTGCATCAGGCTCCCTGCTCCTCGGGAAGCCTGCTTCTCCGTCTCCCACTCCCCCTGCTTGTGTTCCCTCTCTGGCTGTCTTTCTCTCTGTCAAATAAATAAAACCTTTAAAAAAAAAAATATTAGGTATCACTACTATCATTAACAACAATAAATGTGGGGGGGAAAGATGGCCAAGGAGTAGGGGACCCTATTTCAACTGGTCCTGGGAATTGAGCTGGATATCTACCAGACCACTCTGAGCACCCACGAAACCAGCCTGAGATGTAAGAAGATCTGGATCTCTAGAAACAGAATATTGCAGGCGATTGGTTTTGAGGTACAAAGCGGGGAGCCGTGATGCCGCGGGCAGATATCGGAGGATAAACGGCAGCGGGAGGGTGCCTGGCCGTGGGGATCCTACACCTCTGGCGAGCGACAGCCTCGCCTGCTACAGATGGGAAGAGACTCGCAGACCGGTAGCATCAGGGAAAGGACTCTAGGGCAGCCCCTGGGGCAGAAACCTGGAGCGGTGGGGTTGCTCGGGCGAACTGGGAGCGGCTGGCAGTTTTAGAAGCACAAAGGGCAGAGACGTGCCCTGACCTGGAGGCAGGACTGGGGGTGCTGCGGAGGGGTGCACAACCCAGGCCGCTGCAGTTTATAGCAGCATGGACAGAAACAGAGACAGTGTGGCCTGGAGAGCTCATTGAAGAACAGACTGCGGTCTCTCTGCTCTGAGGCAGAGGGTTGGAAATGGTCTCTTCTGCTCTGACTGATGGAAGAGACGCAGAAAGCCACCAGGGAAAGCCGCCAGAGAACAAAAGTCCCAAAGACTGATTCCCGGTGAGCCCATCCCCCGCCACAGGGGGGCAGGGCAACTCCGCCCAAACAGGGTTGCCTGAGTAACAGCGCAGCAGACCCCTCCCACAGAAGACAGGCTGGGAAAACAAGAGGCCAGCAACCCTAAGGTCCCAAGAAAACAGGTGCCTCTTGCTTGGGTTCTGGTCAATAATTTGGACTCTATACATTCCCTCAAACACCCATCAACAGAATGACTAGGAGGAAGAGCCCCCAAAATAGAAAAGACTCAGAGATTATGACTTATGCTGCAGATTTACAAATGGATGCAGATATAACCAAGATGTCAGAGATGGAATTCAGGCTAGCAATTGTGAAGACAATGGCTAGAATGGAGAAATCAATTAATGGCAACATAGAGTCTCTAAGGGCAGAAATGAAAGGTGAATTGGCAGAACTTAAAAATGCTATCAATGAGATCCAAGCCAATCTAGATAATCTAACAGCTAGGGTAACTGAGGCAGAAGAGCGAATAAGCGACCTGGAAGACAATATAATAGATAAAAAGGGAAAAGAGGAGGCCAGGGAAAAACAACTCAGAATCCATGAAAATAGAATCAGAGAAATAAGTGACACCATGAAGTGTTCCAATGTCAGAATAATTGGAATCCCAGAGGGAGTGGAGAGAGAGAGAGAGAGAAGACTAGAAGATGTATTTGAGCAAATCATAGCTGAGAACTTCCCTAATCTGTGGAATGAAACAAACATTCGAGTCCTAGAGGCAGAGAGGACCCCTCCCAAGGTCAAGGAAAACAGGTCAACACCCCGGCATGTAACAGTAAAACTTGCAAATCTTAGAACCAAGGAAACCATCTTAAGGGCAGTTAGGGGGAAGAGATTCCTTATGTACAGAGGGAGGAACATCAGAATAATGTCAGACCTATCCACAGAGACCTGGCAAGCCAGAAAGGTCTGGCAAGACATATTCAGGGTACTAAATAAGAAGAACATGCAGCCAAGAATACTTTATCCAGCAAGGCTTTCATTTAGAATGGATGGAGAGATGCAGAGCTTCCACGACTGGCAGAAACTGAAAGAATATGTGACCACTAAGCCGGCCCTGCAAGAAATATTAAGGGGGGTTAATATTCGGCATAGGGTTGCAGATTGGATAAAAAGATAGGACCCATCCATATGATGTCTACAAGAGACTCATTTTGAACCTAAAGATACATCCAGACTGAAAGTGAAGGGATGGAGATCCATCTTCCGTGCCAGCGGACCTCAAAAGAAAGCTGGGGTAGCAATTCTTATATCAGACAAATTAGATTTTAAACTAAAGTCTGTAATTAGAGACACAGAAGGACACTATATCATTCTTAAAGGGTCATCCAACAAGAAGATCTAACAATTGTAAATATCTATGCCCCCAACATGGGAGCAGCCATCTACATAAGCCAACTGTTAACCAAAATAAAGAGTCATACTGATAACAATACGTTAATTGTAGGAGACCTCAATACTCCACTCTCAGCAATGGACAGATCATCTAAGCAGAAAATCAACAAGGAAACAAGAGCTTTGAATGATACACTGGACCAGATGGACCTCATAGATATTTACAGAACATTCCACCCTAAAACAACAGAATACTCATTCTTCTCGAGCGCACATGGAACTTTCTCCAGAATAGACCACATACTGGGTCACAAATCAGGTCTCAACCAATACCAAAAGACTGAGATTATTCCCTGCATATTCTCAGACCACAATGCTCTAAAACTGGAACTCAATCACAAGAAAAAATTTGGCAGAAATTCAAACACTTGGAAGCTAAAGACCACTCTGCTCAAGAACGTTTGGGTCAACCAAGAAATCAAAGAAGAACTTAAACAATTCATGGAAATCAATGAGAACGAAAACACATCAGTCCAAAATCTATGGGATACTGCAAAGGCGGTCCTAAGGGGGAAATACATAGCCATGCAAGCCTCACTCAAAAAAACAGAAAAATCCTGAATTCACCAACTAACTTTACACCTTAGAGAACTAGAGAAAAAGCAACAAATGACGCCTAAGCCACACATTAGAAGAGAAATAATTAAAATTAGAGCAGAAATCAATGAATTAGAAACCAGAAACACAGTAGATCAGATCAACGAAACTAGAAGTTGGTTCTTTGAAAGAATTAATAAGATTGATAAACCACTGGCCAGACTTACCCAAAAGAAAAGAGAAAGGACCCAAATTAATAAAATTATGAATGAAAGGGGAGAGATCACGACTAACACCAAGGAAATAGAAACAATTATTAGAAATTATTATCAACAACTATATGCCAATAAACGGAGCAATCTGGATGAAATGGAGGCCTTCCTGGAAACCTATAAGCTGCCAAGACTGAAACAGGAAGAAATTGACAACCTGAAAGGCCAATAACCAGTAACGAGATTGAAGCACTGATCAAAAACCTCCCAAAAAACAAGAGTCCAGGGCCTGATGGATTCCTTGGGGAATTCTATCATTCAAAGAAGAAATAATACCTATTCTACTGAAGCTGTTTCAAAAAATAGAAACAGAAGGAAAACTTCCAAACTCATTCTATGAGGCCAGCATTACCTTAATCCCCAAACCAGGCAAAGACCTCATCAAAAAGGAAAATTTCAGACCGATAGCCTTGATAAATATGGATTCCAAAATCCTCAACAAAATCCTAGCTAATAGGATCCAACAATACATTAAAAGGATCATCCACCACTACCAAGTGGGATTTATCCCCGGGATGCAAGGGTGGTTCAACATTCACCAAATCAATCAATGTGTTAGAACACATTAATAAGAGGAGCGAGAAGAACCATATGGTTCTCTCAATTGATGCAGAAAAAGCATTCGACAAAATACAACATCCTTTCCTGATTAAAACTCTTCAGAGTATAGGGATAGAGGGAACATTCCTCAAGTTTATAAAATCCATCTATGAAAAACCCACAGCGAATATCATCCTCAATGGGAAAAAGCTGAGAGCCTTTCCCTTAAGATCAGGAACACGTCCAGGATGCCCACTCTCGCCACTATTGTTCAACATAGTACCAGAAGTCCTAGCAACAGCAATCAGACAACAAAAAGAAATAAAAGGTATTCAAATTGGCGAAGAAGTCAAACTGTCTCTTTTCACAGACGACATGATACTTTATGTGGAAAACCCAAAAGACTCCTCCCCCAAATTACTAGAACTCATCCAGCAATTCAGTAATGTGGCAGGATACAAAATCAATGCTCAGAAATCAGTTGCTTTCTTATACACTAACAACGCAACTGTAGAAAGAGAAATTAGAGAAACGATTCCATTTACAATAGCACCAAAAACCATAAGATACCTTGGAATAAACCTAACCAAAGAGGTAAAGGATCTATACTCTAGGAACTACAAAACACTCATGAAAGAAATTGAAGAAGACACAAAAAGATGGAAAAGTATTCCATGCTCATGGATCGGAAGAATAAATATTGTTAAAATGTCTATGCTACCCAGAGCAATCTATACCTTCAATGCCATCCCGATCAAAATTCCAATGACATCTCTCAAAGTGCTGGAAGAAACAATCCTAAAATTTGTATGGAATCAGAAAAGACCCCGAATCACCAAGGAAATGTTGAAAAAGAAAAACAAAGCTGGGGGCATCACGTTGCCTGATTTCAAGCTATATTACAAAGCTGTGATCACCAAGACAGCATGGTACTGGCACAAAAACAGACATATAGACCAATGAAACAGAATAGAGAACCCAGGTATGGACCCTCAACTCTATGGTCAAATAATCTTTGACAAAGCAGGAAAAAACATGCAATGGAAAAAAGACAGTCTCTTCAATAAATCGGGCTGGGAAAATTGGACAGCCACATGCAGAAGAATGAAACTCGACCATTCTTTAACACCATTCACAAAGATAAACTCAAAGTGGATGAAAGACCTCAATGTGAGACAGGAAGCCATCAAAATCCTAGAGGAGAACATAGGCAGTAACCTCTTTGAAATCGCCCACAGCAACTTCTTTCAAGATACATCTCCAAAAGCTAGTGAAACAAAAGCAGAAATGAACTTTTGGGACTTCATCAAGATAAAAGGCTTCTGCACAGCAAAGGAAACAGTCAACAAAACAAAGAGGCAACCCACAGAATGGGAGAAGATATTTGCAAATGACAATACAGATAAAGGGCTGGTATCCAAGATCTATAAAGAACTTCTCAAACTCAACACCCAAAAAACAAATAATCAAGTCAAAAAGTGGGCAGAAGATATGAAAGGACACTTCTCTGAAGAAGACATACAAATGGCTAACAGACACATGAAAAAATGTTCATCATCATTAGCCATCAGGGAAATCCAAATCAAAACCACACTGAGATACCACCTTACACCAGTTAGAATGGGAAAAATGGACAGGGAAAGAAACAACAAATGTTGGAGAGGTTGTGGAGAAAGAGGAACCCTCTTACACTGTTGGTGGGAATGCAAGTTGGTACAGTCACTTTGGAAAACAGTGTGGAGGTTCCTCAAAAATTTAAAAATAGAGCTACCCTATGACCCAGCAATTGCACTCCTGGGTATTTACCCCAAAGACACAGATGTAGTGAAAAGAAGGGCCATATGTATCCCAATGTTCATAGCAGCAATGTTCGCAATAGCCAAACTATGGAAAGAGCCGAGATGCCCTTCAACTGATGAATGGATAAAGAAGATGTGGTCCATATATACAATGGACTATTACTCAGCCATCAGAAAGGATGAATACCCAACTTTTACATCAACATGGATGGGACTGGAGGAGATTATGCTAAGTGAAATAAGTCAAGCAGAGTTTTGATTTGCATTTCCCTGGTGATGAGTGATGTTGAGCATCTTTTTATGTGTCTGTTATCCATCTGTATGTCTTTGGAGAAATGTGTCTTCGTGTCTTCTGTCCATTTTTTAATTGGATTATCTGTTTTTTTGGCTGCTGTGTTTTATCAGTTCTTTATATATTTTGATACTAGCCCTTTATCAGATATGTCATTTGCAAATACCTTCTCCCATTCAGTAGGTTACCTTTTGGTTTTGTTGATTATTCCCTTTTTATTCACATTTTTATTTTGACATTGTCCCAATAATTTATTTTTGTTTTTGTTTCCCTTGCCTCAGGAGACATATCTAGAAAAATGCTCCTACAGTTGATGTCAGAGAGATTACTGCCTGTGCTCTTTTTAAGGATTTTTATGGTTTCAGGTCTCACATTTAGGTCTTTAATCCATTTTGAGTTTATTTTTGTGTATGATAAAAGAAAGTGGTCCAGTTTTATTATTTTTGCATCTGGCTGTCCAGTTTTCCCAACACCATTTGTTGAAGATACTGTCTTTTTCTCATTGAATACTCATTCCTCCTTTGTCAAAGATTAATTGACCATATAATTGTGGATTTATTTCTAGGTTTGCTGTTCTATTCCATTGATCTATGTGTCCATATTTATGTCAGTACCATACTCTTTTAATTACTACTGCTTTGTAACGTAACTTGAAATCTGGGCTGCGATAACTCCAGCTTTGTTTTTCTTTTCAAGATTGTTTTGGCTGTTCAAGGTTGTGGCTCCATACAAATTTTAGGATGGTCTTTTCTAGTTCTGTGAAAAATGCTGTTGGTATTTTGATAGGAATTACATTAAATGTATAGATTGCTTTGGGTAGTGTAGACCTTTTTAAAAAAAATATTTTATTTATTTATTTGAGAGAGACAGAGATAGTGAGAGAGAGCACCAGTGGGAAGGAGAGGGAGAAGCAGGCTCCCCGCTGAGTAGGGAGCCGGATATGGGGCTCAATCCCAGGACCCCAGGATCATGACCTGAGCCAAAGGCAGCTGCCTAACTGGCTAAGCTACCCAGGCACCCCAGTATAGACCTTTTAACAATATTTGTTCTTCCAACCCACGAGCATGGAATGTCTTTCCATTTCTTTGTGTCATCTGGAATTTCTTTCATCGGTGTTTTATAGTTTTCAGAGTACAAGTCTTTCTTTCACCTCTTTAGTTTATTCCTAGGTATTTTTTTGGTTTTGGTGCAATTGTAAGTGCGACTGTTTTCTTGATTTCACTTTTTGCTGCTTCATTATTAGTGTATAGGAATGCAACAGATTTCTTTCTGTACATTGATTTTGTATCCTGCAACTTTACTGAATTCATTTATCAGTTCCAGCAGATTTTTGGTGGAGTCTTTAGGGTTTTCTATATATAGTATCATGTAACCTGCAAATGAGAGTTTTACCTCTTTCTTACCAATTTGGACGCCTTTTTTTCTTTATGTTGTCTAATTACTATACCTAGAACTTCCAGTACTATGTCTAATAAAAATGTTTGAGTGGACATCCTTAACTTGTTCCTGACCTTAGAGGAAAAGCTCTCAGTTTTTCCCTATTGAGTATGCTGTTGGCTGTGGGTTTTTCATACAAGGCTTTATCATGTTGAGCTCTATTCCTTCCAGACCTACTTTGCAGAGGGTTTGTATCCTGAATGGATGTTGTACTTTGTCAAATGCTTTTTCTGCATCTACTGAAATGACCATATGGTTTTTATTCTTTCTCTTATTGATGTGACATATCATGTTGATTGTTTTGTGAATATTGAACCACCCTTGTATCCTGGGAATAAATCCCACTTGGTCATGGTGTATGGTTTTTTTTAATGTATTGTTGAACTCGGTTTGCTAATATTTTGTTAAGGATATTTGCATCTATATTCATAAGAGATATTGGTCTGTAGTTCTTTTTTTTTTTTTAGATTATTTGAGAGAGAGAGAGAACACAGCAGGGGGAGGGACAGAGGGTGAGGAAGAGAGAATCCCAAGCAGACTCCCCATTGAGCACGGAGCCCATCATGGGCCATGATCCCAGGACCCTGAGATCATGACCTGAGCTGAAATCAAAAGTCCGGCGCTTAACAGACTGAGCTACCCAGGTGCTTCTGTAGTTCTCTTTTTTTTGTGTTGTCTTTATCTGGTTTTGGTATCAGGGCAATACTGGCCTCATAGAATGAATATGGAAGTTTTCCTTCCTCTTGTATTTTTTGGGAATAGTTTGAGAATAGGTATTAACTCTTCTTTAAATGGTAGAATTTGCTGTGAAGCCATCTGGTCCTGGACTTTTGTTTTTTGGTAGTTTTTTGATTACTGATTCAATTTCATTGCTGGTAATTGGTCTGTTAAATTTTCTATTTCTTCCTGTTTTAGTTTTGATAGGCTATATGTTTCTAGGAGTTTATCCATTTCTTCTAAGTTGTCCAGTTTGTTGGCACATAGGTTTTCATAACATTCTGTTACAAATGTTTGTATTTCTGTAATGTTGTTTGTTATGCCTTCTCTTTCATTAGTGATTTTGTTTGTTTGGGTATTCTCTCTCTTTTTTTTTTTTTGGATGAGTCTTGCTGGAAGCTTATCAATTTTGTTGATCTTCCTTTTGCTGGGTTTGGGTTTTATTTGTAAATTTATTAAAATCACCTTGATATAACCACATTTACCATATTTAAACTAAGATAGAACAGGCTGGGCTAAGAAAGACTCCAACAGACTATTAACTCTGGTTGTCAGAATTAAAGTCACACCTGCTGACAAATCCTGAGTTTCATGACAGAGTCAGATGAGGGAGTCTCGTTTTTGTTTTAATATTTTATTTATTTATTTATGTATTCTTGTTATTTTATTTTAATTTTATTATTTATTTTTATTATCATGTTCAGTATTTATTAATTTTAGAGAGAGAGAGAGCATGAGTGGGAGGGGAACAGGGAGAGGAAGATAGAATCTCAAGCAGACTCCATGCCCAGCGTGGAGCCCAACATGAGGCTCGATCCCATGATCCCAAGATCATGACCTGAGTCAAAACCAAGAATTGGATGCTTAACTGACTATGCCATCCAGTTGCCCTGAGTTTCATTGTTTTAATGAACTGTAGTATTCATTACTAACATGAAGATAAAAAATGGCAATTCCTGAAAAAGACTGTGGCTAGATAATGTGACCTATGAATTAGAATAGTTTAGAATAACATTTTATAGATTAATTTTTTTTGGTTAACACTTCATTCTATACACTTCTTACTTACATCTCTTGGAAGTCTTTCCCAAATCTATCAGTTTAATTCTTGACTGCATTGAACTGAAACTATTCCCCAAATCTATCAGTTCAATTTCTTGAGTAAAGCAGTATAATAAATCTAATTCATTTATTTCTTAGGTGATTATGAGTTTAAGTAAATCTTAGTGCCAACAGAATAAAAATCAATTGCCATTGCAAAATATTGATAGAGAATCATATTTGATAGTGAACCACTATTATAATTATCCTTTTTTTTAGTCTTTAACACACAAACATATAATTGTTAAAGGAATTTAAAAATTCATAAAAAAGACACAAATACTTTTCAATTTCATTTTCTTATAACTCAATTATAATTTTTTAACTTATTAAATCATCTGTTCAACAAATACAAATGTGCAACTACTGTGAGTAAAGCAAAATACTAGGTACTGAGTTTTAAGTGAGAAAGATTAACATGGTCTAATGATATAATGGGAAAGTGAAATCTTACATATATAGCATCTATAGATGTTATCCTGAGGCAGTGAGAAAACCACTGAAAAGCTATATCCAGAAGATATACTTGCTTAGTCTCTTAAATACATCACTATAATATTTTTTTAAAAATGGATTATAGGACACAAGAATGGATGCAGAAAATGTAGAAGCAGTTTCAGAGACAACGCCACATTCCAGTTAAGGGAATAAAAGCTTTAAACTAGCATTGTGGCAGTGGCAGACAGGGAGAAGAAAGATTTTCTATAGGAACTGGTAGTTTATTTGATATAGGAGAATAAAGATGAGGTAAGATTCAAAGATGAAACTCTGGTTTCTGGTCTGAGCAATTGAGTGGATGGTCAAGTCATTTTCTGTTACAGAGAACACTGGGATAGGAGCAGGTTCTTGGGTGAACTATGATACAAGTCTTGGACTTTCTCTTGGAGGTTAAAAAATTTCCAAGTGGAGACACTGAGAAGGTAATAATAAGAATAGTCTAGGAGTCATTAACATATAATGGTACTTTAAGCCACAGGAAGTATGAAATAACTTACAAGGAGAGAATAATTGAGAAGAAAAGAAGCTCTGACAAGTGTCAAGTGGAAAATGAGTAATAAGCAAAGGAGTCTTTGAGAAAGAATAAACAAAGAAGGACTCAGAGAGTACAATATCACAGAGAGTCAAAGTAAGAAAACAAAAAATTTTAAAATAAGAAGTATGGTGAAAGGAATAAGGATTGTAGAGAGATAGAGTAAAATAGAAACTGATGAATATTGGAGTGACTGGGTAGCTCAGTCCAGTAAGGGCCTGCCTTTGGCTCAGGTCATGATCCCAGCGTCCTGGGATGGAGCCCCAGAAAGGATTCCCTGCTCAGTGGGGAGCATGCTTCTCCCTCTCCCTCTGCCTGCAGCTCCCCCTGCCCACCGTCAAATAAATAAATAAAATCTTTAAATAAAAAAAAAGAAACTGATGAATGTCAACGGAATTTACTGACATGAAGCTCATTTGTGAACCTAATGAAAGTTATTTTGGAGAAATAATGAAAGAAGTTTGCAATTGTTGGGGCGCCTGGGTGGCTCAGTCTGCCTTCAGCTCAGGTCATGGTCCCAGGGTCCTGGGATCAAGCCCCATATCAGGCTCCCTGCTCAGCGGGAAGCCTGCTTCTCCCTCTCCCACTCCCCCTGCTTGTGTTCCCTCTCTCACTGTGTCTCTCTCTGTCAAATAAATAAATAAAATCTTAAAAAAAAAAAAGAAGTTTGCAATTGTTTAAAGAGTTTTGGGAAGGGGAAGAAAGGGTCTAGCCAACTTACAAGAAAATTGGTTATGGCAAGGAGAAAAAAGTTAAGACTATGTCTAGGAATGGAGTAATTGCTGATAAAGAGACTGTTTAGCTAATAGAAGACTTTAACATGCTAGCATACTTATAGATAATTGAATTCAGAGGGAGATGACAAGTGGAGGCAAACGGATCTTCAGTAGGAAAAGGAGTTCAAAGAGGGATATTGACTTTTGATTGATTCATGAAATTCCTGTCATAATTCAGGTGGACTTATTTTTCTCTTTATAGGAGTTTCACAAATCCAAAGTCAATACTCCCCCTGCAGACTTTAATGTTGTGAGCCCCGATGGAGTTTTAGATTATTCATGAATAATTTTATTTGCTAAGAAGAAGCTTCAAAACAATTGTTATATATTTACTCATCATATTTGTTTTTTGCAAGTTCTTTTATTTCTAATTAATCAAAGAATTTTTTGTTTCTTTTTATGTTTTCTCTAGGAAAATTCCTATCCTCTTTTATAATATCATCAGGTATATATCTGGAGCAGAATCAACCCTCTCATTTACATAAAATAAAAAATGGCATATTGTCGGAAAACAAATCTAAATACCAGTGAATCACATCAAGAGCAGAATGAGCACCAAGAATTTCACTCTGTAAATCAGTTCCTTTTCCCTAGCCCAGTCAGTCTGGGTTTTGATCAGCTAGTAGATGAGATCAGTAATAACATTCCGCTCTATCAGAGTGAAGTTGAAGAAAACACTGTTTTTGTACCCAGTGCACCAAGCGGGGACTCACGAACACATTCGTTAGATGAAACACACCAAATATCTTTGAATGAATTAACTTCTAAAAGCTCAGAACTCTCCTGTCACCAAGTTAGGAAAACACCAGTAATTGGCTTTAGGAGCTCTGTGCTACCAAATCCTGAAAACATGAACAAAGGAAGCTCTTGGGGAAACCCCATAGGAAAATATCATGGTGTTGATGATTACAGATTCAATATTTTAGCTTCATCATCCACTAGTTTGGATAAAATTAATTCACAGAGAGAATTAGAAAATGAAAATCATAACTACCACATAGGATTTGAAAGTAGCATCCCTTCTACATATCCATCCTTTTCAACTGACTTCATTCCAAAAGAAGAGAATAAAAGATGTAGGAATATGGACATTGTGGAACATTCTCTGATGCCTTTTGAAGGTTCTTCTTTACCCAGGACCTGGGAAAATACATGGCTAAAGAATAGAGAGGTATGTATTATATATGTTGACTTAAAAAAAAAAGAATCTGAAAGAATCATCCAATAATGTACTGGATTAATTAGGTAATGAGAGTCACTCATCTTAAATAGGAAAATGTATTAATATTATTTGTGAAAAAAATAATTTATTATTCACAAATTCTGTGTTCCTAAATTAATTATTTTTTTTCTGAAGAAAGAAAAAAAATTTATATCATTTTTAAAGGTCCAGTTTAGTCAAAACTAAATAAAATGTTATAGTCCTTACATTTTATTGGATAAAAATATCATAATTGGAGGTTTTGATGAAAGTACTTTTGATTCTTATTGTGTTATACACACACAGAAACATACATATATCTCATTAGATTTATATTTTGAGTCATACTGTCATAAATTAAAACTTTATGTCATTATGGTAGGAAAAATGTCCTTTTGCCCAGAGGCTCCTAAATTATACTGTTGGCAGGCATCTTCTATTGGGATCATTCCAAGAGTAGGAAATTAAGCAATCATGTGCAATTCATCCTAATGGTTTCATCAGTAGTTCTCCAATCAATTTAGTCACCATAGAGTTTCTTGTATAATATTTGAATATTTCTCTGCTTACCCTGAGTCTAGACACAAGTGAAACTAGAAGTAAACAGTAAAAAAAGAAAGAAAGAAAGAAAGAAAGAAAGAAAGAAAGAAAGAAAGAAGAAAGAAGAAGAAAGAAAGAAAGAAAGAAAGAAAGAAAGAAAGAAAGAAAGAAAGAAAGAAAGAAAGAAAGAAAGAAAGAAAAACATTATTGCAGCTGCAATTTACAGGGTGAAGCAAAAGAGACTATCATATTCTTAAAACAAACATGATATACTAGGCATAATGAATGCAAAGAAAAGACATGATACTTGATTCAGAAATAGCATATTGCTCAAATTAACTTGTCAACAAATAATGGCAACAAAGTAAAATAACAGAATGAGTCCACAGGAGAAGAAATACCTAATTCTGTCTGAGGTATATGCAGAGGAGGTAGAAACTCAACTGATGTGCATTAAAAGTCAATGAATTTTAGGGTCATCTATTTCTGATCAGGGCAGAATAACAAGTACTAAACTTCTCCTGAATCAGGCACTGAACAGAAGGCAGTACAGGACATGACCTTGAGAGAAGGGAAACACCCCAGTGTTGCATGATCATCCTCCTTTCAGCTTGGGGGCACTTTCTTGCTAGTAGAGCAGGATAGTAGAGCCCAATTTAACCAGCATTATCACTAAGCTTGAGAAGGCAGAGCCTGCATTCCAGAGCGGAGTACATTTCCAGCTATGCAATGGGTGGAAGTCAGAAATCTGCATGAGATTTACTGTAGATTTTTGGCCAAGCAAGTGTGTTCACCACACACAAGTGTAAGTTATGCAGTGCCAAAGTTCTAACCTAGCAAGAGAAGACACTGAGCTGAGTACTTCAGGCATTCAATTGAGATTACCCAAAGCTATCTCTTAAGAATATAAAACAAATACTCTAGAGTGAATGCTGCACCTACCAAAATAGATGTGGCTTAACAAAAAATAACATAAAGGCTGAAGAGACCAAAGGGTCTTACTGCCTGCCAGAGAAAATTATATACATTGTAAAAAAAAACCAACACAATTTATAATGTGTCATGTATAATGTTGAACATATAATAATAAATACACAGGTATGTAAAAGAAGCAAGGAATTATGGCCCAAAATCAAGAAAATAACCCAGTCAATACAAAGAGATTCTGACACAATCCAGATGTTGAAATTAACAGATAGAGACTTTAAGGTGGTTATAAAAAGAATGTTGAAGTAGATGAAGTAAAAGATGGACATAATGAGTAGACCAATGAAGAATCTCAAGAGAGAGTTAGAAACTACAAAAAAAATAAAGACTATGAAAATTCTAGTACCAAAAATATAATACCTGAAATGGAAAATCACCCAGTGATTACAGATCTAAGAAGTTCAACAATTCCCAAACAGAATAAATACAAAGACAACCACCTGTAAGACAAATCATAAACATCTGTGAACAAAAGGTAAAGAGAAAATCATAAAAGACAGCAGCAAGGGAAAACAGATTTCACACAGTGGAACAACAATCCGAATTAAAGCAAATTTCTATCAGAAACAATAGAAGCCAGACAACAATGGAATGACATTTTAAAAGATATATATCTATACCTGTATAATATATAGATATATCTATATATAGATACATATATATACATATATATATATCTCCATACTTTTGTATCCATTGAGTATACACTTCAAAACTTAAAATGAAATATATAAACAAATGTTGAGAGAAATTAGTCAGCTAACATGCACACAAAAATACTAAATAAGTGCTTTGAATGCAAGGAAAATGAGATGGAATCTAGAAATGAATAAAGTGGGGTGCCCGGGTGGCTCAGTCGGTTAAGCATTTGCCTTTGGCTCAGGTCATGATCCCAGAGTCCTGGGATCAAGTCCTGCATTGGGCTACTTGCTCAGCGGGGAGCCTGCTTCTCCCTCTGCCTGCTCTGCCTGCCACTCCCCGTTTGTGCTCTCTTTCTCTGACAAATAAGTAAATAAAATCTTAAAAAAAAAAAAAAGAAAAAAAGAAACGAACAAAGAGCAGTATAAATAGTAAATATATTAGTAACTATGAAAACCTATTTTTGATAGCTGTGTAAAGCAAAACAACAGCATTTTATTGAGAGTTATTATATATATAGATAGATGAAAATATATGATAACAATAGCATAAAGGATGGAAGGGGTAAATGTTATTTGCTATTGTGAATTCTTACATTGTAAATGCAGTAGTAGAGTATTAAGTACACTGTGATATATTAAGGATCATATTGTTATTTCGAAGCTAAGACAGCCACTAGAAAAATAATACTGAGAAGAAAAACTAAAAATCCAACAGAGAAATTAAATGAAATGAAAAAAAAAATTAAATAAACCAAAAAAAAGCAGGGAAGGAAAAACAGAAGAATAAAACAGAATAGAAACAAATAGAAACAAAAATGAGTATGGCAGTCCTAAATCCAACAATATCTATAAGTATACTAAATATAAATAGACTAAACTTTCCAAGTAAAAAGGAGAAATTGACAAACTAGATTAAAAAAAAGATTTAATTACTATCTACAAGAGATAAACTTAAGGCACAAATAAGTTGAAAGTAAAAGAAATAAAAAGATATAATATTCAATCAGCAAACAAAAAGCTGATTATTAATAGCAGAAAAAGCACAGTTCAAGGCAGAGTATTATTAGTATTTGTATTATTATCATTTCGTAATGACAACAGGGTCAATCCGGAAGATACAATAAACTTAAATGTGTTATGTACCTAATAACAGCTTCAATATACACAAAGCAAAAATTACTTCTTTTAAAGTTAATCATACACCCACCTTCTGACGAGCCATTTATGGATTTATTGATAAGAAATAAAACACAGGTCCACATAAATATTTGTATATGAAAATTAATAGTTTTCTTTATAAAAACTATGAACAACCCAAATGTCCATCCACAGGAAGATGGATAAACAAATTGTGAAATAGTCATCAATAGAATAATATTAATTGGCAATAAAAATATGAACGATTGATGTGTGGCAACACAGATAAATTTAAAAATATACATCATTTGAGTGAAAAAAAAACAGAAAGAAAGGAGAACATAGACTTAATCTATAATGTTAGCAATCTCAATAACAGTAGTTACCAAATGGATGTACAGTTTGACAGAAGGAGGTATGGGGCACTTTCTAACATGATGGAGATGTTCTATATTTTTATTGTGATATTGATAGCATGGTTGTCTACATTCCTCAAACTTAAATTATATATTTAAGAGTCATACATTTTCTGTACACATTACTTCACTTAAAAAATCCCCAAAAAATAAAAATAAAAAACAGAATGAACTGAAGGGATGCAGGATGAGATGTCCCAAACTGTGCCACTTTGGTATAAAGATTATATCAAGTTAAAAGTAATAAATACCAAGCAGATGCTGAGAAACTCTCCACTTCCCCCATAACTGCTTGAATTTACCTTGGAAAGGAGAGCCTGCAACAGGAAGAGAGCTAATAACAGAGAGTCCCCTTTACCTAAGGAACTTATGTGCATAATAGGGCAACCCTTGTTTTTCAAACATTTCCTTTCACCTTCTTGCTAATGGCTTTCCTCCCCTTTGTGTCCTCAGGCCCCTACCCCTCTCCTCAGCTCACATAAACTTGGGGTTGCCTCATTGTTTTTGTAATCTCCTGTCTGTGTGGATTCCCCATACTCAGGCCTGTGAAATTTGATTTTCTCCTGTTATTTTGTCTCCTGTCAATCTGATGCTAAGTCCAGCTAGAAGGACAATAGGGCAGAGGAAAGTCTTCCTTCCTGACAGAATCTTTAAAACAAAATTAAAATTGTAGAATTGTATTAATGTTTTCTCCACACCAAACTATATTAATTTAACAGTTTTTATTTTAAGCTGACAGGTTGTTCTCTTCAGCTAGTTGAAGTACCTCAAGGCAGTAATAAGACTCTGGCCTCCTTCTGCGACAAAGTAAAAACGTGAGTGTTGCTATTTCATTAAACTTTGAAATTTTTGTACCAGCAAAAATTTGTCTATTTTAATTTAACATCACTGATTAATTTTGAATGTAAAATGTTAAAGTTTTTAAATAATTTTTAACATAATGAAAAATATAAATTTGTGACAAATTAGTTCATTAACTTCTGGTATTGTTTTTGTTGTTTTTAGTCAAATAATTTTATTCTCTTGAAAATTTAGTTAAAGCTAAATGTTTCATAATTTCATACCTGCCCTTGCTATCTATTGATCATTTAGTCTGCAGTGAATTAATTTCTCCTTTAATAACACAACTGACTGACTTCTCTGGTTCTGTCACAAAATAGCATAGATTTATCCTTCTTACCTGGGATATACTACTTAAAATGGTGAGAGTGTCCTCCTCTTAATAATTTAATCTTATCTTGAATGAACTGCCAAAATAAATGAGCAAATGCATGGGTGTTTGTCCATTGAAAAACAAATTTGTTCACTAGGGGATATTACAAAAACATCACTGATCCTCTTTTTGCCCATTTAAAATGAACTTATAAATATAGATGACTTTTTTTAAGACCAGTTTCTCATTAGCAGTTAAAATTTATATAATGCCATCTCTTCTATTGCTAAGGTTCCTGAAAGTTTTGAAAAATCAATGCATTTACATTTTGTTCTCTTGATTTTTATCTATTTATAGCTGTTTTAAAAATAATAAATACACATATAAATGAACTACAATTTATTTATCAGCTATAGCAGCTTACTACTAAATGATAGTTTGGGATTAAAGACTGGAATCATTTATTTAATCATTAATTTAAAAGGTTATTGGAAAGCCTAATAACTAGTCCATGTATGAGAGATATTCAAATGTAGAACAAACAGAAAAGCAAGGTCTCTGCCCTAAAAAACTTGTAACAGTATTGGAAGAATTGAAAGGCACACAGATAAAAAACAAAAAACAAACAAACAAATAAACCAAGGAGCTCAAATCCATGAAAATATTTAATGTTTAATTAATGTCTCACTTGTTAACAGAAAAAAATTAAAATGACTCTTTGGATTCCTAAATTAGGATCTTTAAAGATATCAATATTGATTCTTTTAAGAATAAACTACTCACTGTCAAAAATTGACAAGCACCGCCAGGAACTTTACCCTTTAAATCTAATATGTGATCATTTCTACTCTCTAAGCATGAGAAAAAGCTCTCTTAATATCACAAGATATCATTCAGTATAAATCCATTGACAAAACACTTATTACTAGTCCTTCCCATCACTTTTTTTTAACATAATGTAATATTCTTAGATGAAATCTTTGTGGATGCAATAGTGACACAAAATATTTTATGTAATGGTTTATCAGTAGCTCATGGTGCATTTTCTGAATTTTTAAATGTAATTTTTCTCAATGGTTCTTTTCAAAGTAACCATGAAAACTAAAACAGACAAACAAAAATCTACTTTATAGAGTAGTGAAAGGAAGATATAGGTTATATTCACACACACTTGCTTTTCAGTAATCTTTTTTGATGTATATTCATATATAAAATAATTAAATTTATAGATGCATAATTATTTTGTACACAAACACACAATTCATTCAACAGCAGCTATTTCGGAGGATCTATGTACTAGGCACTGTCCAAAGCTCTTAATTCAAAAGATCAAATTGAGTTTGAAAGCCAAATTTCATAAGAGGGTCACAATAGAATGGATTTATGTATCCAATTTCATCTGGTTTTTTGTCTAATATTTAAATAACCATACATAAAAGTGTTATTGATATTTCTGTTATACACCCTTTAAAGAAGCTATCTAATTTGCTGGATTTGGTTTCTTGCTGTGACATATTTTTAAGCCACATCTTTCAAGGAATGTGTCATATTTTTGTAAAAAATGTAATAAAATGGCAGAGCATATGAAAAGTTTTGAATACAGTAGACACTCAACAAAATTTTAGGAGAGAATAGGTGATTAATTTGCATTTTAAATTTAATTCCCCCAAACAGTAGAAGCTTAAATCCTGTATGCATGGAGTAATATCCCATCATATGGTGAATGATAAATCATAAAGCCCCTCAACCAGAACTGGAGTCTAGACTTTTATCATAGTTATAACAAAGGAGAGTGGCCCAAATCTTTATCCTAAACAATGGGTTCTGAACCTGTAGTTCTGGAGTAGCAGCAGTAATGGCTTACTTGGGAAACTGTTCGTAGGGAAAATGTGAAGATTCCTCCACAGAGCTATTGAATCAGCAAGGATGAGGATAGGACTCAGAAAATAAGGTGATTCTGATGCATGCCATGCACTTTTCATTTGTCAGGCCCCTCAAGGAGGGGATGTTTCTGTGCAATTTAAGGGCATAGAGATTAAGCTACTTCAGTGAGCCTGGCACTACTTTAATGCTGCCCAAATAGAATGAATGCCAAGGATGTAATTCATATCGATACATTACATAGAATGCATAGTATACCTTCTATACACAGAATGTATAACTTTCTCTTTGGGACTAGCACTACAAAATTTAGATGTCTACATAATTAACAACAATAACAACAACAACAAAACCCATGATTTCATATTCATCATCAAAGGCATTTTAAAACATCTAAGTTGCAAATAATTTTATGTTATATTCTACACGTGGGCAATAACATGGATCGACAAGGATTCAGCTATAATAATATATAATGGTAATTATGATACATCATATGGTATATGCTTACATTCTACAAAAATCTTTTGCATCACTTTTAATCCTTGCAATGAACCTTTGAAGTAGATACAAATACCTTCATTTGTACAAAGAACTGGTCAAATAACTTGCCTCTGACCATAAAACTACTAATTGGAAGAATCAGGATTCAAGCTCAAGGCTTCTGGCTCCAAGGATAAACTATTTTGCAATTCTCTGACTCATTTGAGCAATAAAGAATTGTTCAGTGTGTACAAATGACTTCTGGGCTAAATTACTTATGTAAAATCCAGAGATTTGTGTAAAATCCAAAAATTTACAGCCAAGAATGGTATTTACCAATTGGAAAAAAGGTAATTTATTTTAAAAAATCCTTAAATCAAAATGAGTGACTTCCAGCTTGAGAAATTTATCAAAAACCAAGGGGAGGCATTTAGGCTTCGAAAGTAATGTCAATGAAGGAAGTAATCATTGTTCAGAGTGAATTTTCATGCCTAATGAATGACAATGTATTCTTAATTGCTTCAAATGAGATGCTCTTGGGGAAATCTAAAGAATGGTCCTTTACAGTTGTTTTGGTATAATTGTAATCTTTACCAGTCTGGCCTAGCTAACAGCACTGTACCACAAATCAGCTACTGATTGTTTTCATATTTTAAATCTTCTATAGCAAAACTGTGCATGAAGTTTCTTATAATCTTCTCCTAAGTATTATTTTCCATATATTTTTCAGAATAAGAGAGACATATCATGCAGCTGACATTAATTCCAATTCAGGGAAGATCTGGAGCACTACTACAGCATTTCCCTACCAGCTCTTTTCTAATACTAAGTTTAACATAAATATTTGTATTGATAACTCAACGCAACTACTTCATTTTATGCCATATGGTAAGCAACCTTGCAAATAAGTATAAAAATCTACATAAAGCTGGTATAGGACGCATAGCCTTGAGTCCACAGACTGAAAGCATTATAAGAAGTGTTATTAAATGCTAGTATTTTGCCCTGAAGTGAAATTAAGAGGAAACAGCTGGAAACCTTTTGTTAACATTTGTTTAGCTATTGTTTTTAAGAACTCTCTTCACATAGCTCACCCCAGGACACTTTACTTTCCTGCTATAAAATAGTTGATGGCAAGAGTAACAAATTTTTAGCATATTAAAAACAAAACCTAATTTCAAAAAGAGTATAGATAAAGCATGTGAATGAATATGAATGAATATACATGTATGAAAATGGCAACACTACCCATTAGAAACAACTATGTCATTCAAATGTGAATAAATTATGACATTAAACAGGCAACGATACATAGTCTTTATTCCCACTGTAAAAACTGTAGGAGCCTTATGCAATAGATCCATTGAATCAGTCTCTGGGGATGGATCCTGGAACCTGGAATCTGCATTTTATCAAACTCATCAGATGATTCTTATTTTTCTAAAGTTTTAGAATCTCTTTTAAGTTGTCTAATATTTTATTTCACTGTTATTGTCAACTATTTTGCAAAACAATAATAGTTCTTCAAACATTAGTTGTTACTAAATGAGTTTCTGCCTATGAACTGTTTTTTCTTGACAAATAATGAGCCAACAAATATTTTCTTTCATTGATTGTTATTAATATAATTATTATTTTGATTTTTTCTTTTTTACCCTAGTCAAGATTCTGAGTTAGTGCAGATGGCTACAAACATAACAATGTTATGTTGGAATATTTAGTTAGGGCCATCTGGTTTGAAACTAACAAAAACCAACTCCTGCTGCCTTAAGAAAAAAACACTCTTAAAGAATATAGAGATTTCTTACAGAATTTAAGAGTAAGAATTCAGCAGATTCAGGAATGTACTAAAGGCACAGATGAAATAAACAGTCCAAAATTCCTGTATGCATCTCACCTCATCTCTTCTATATAACTGTTTCTTAGGTTTCCCTTGCTTTCTGCTTACTTATTTCCCTTGCTTTTCCAGAACACATGGAAAGCCAAGATCTCAAGCTTAAATGCTATTTGGCCAGCTCCCTAAAGAAAATTCAGTCTCTCTATTAGATCTAATTCCAAATTTCTAAAAGCAGGATTCTGATTGCCAAGCCAAAATCAGTGGTGTTGAACCCTGAGCCAATCACAATCTGTGTCATCTTGGCCTCAGTTGCTGGAGAAGAGGGAATAACCCTGAACTAGGGAGACCACTTCTCTTCTTCCAGCTTAAAATATTTAATTTCCAACATCTCTCTCTCTCTCTGGATGTTCTTTTGTTGAATGTGGCAAGTTGGAGGTCATTTTTTACTTTTATGAGAAGTTTCAGGAAATTGATTAGGTCATTGTGTCTAGTGTTAGAGATGTATAGTAGTAAAGAGGATGTCTACTCTGAAGGATATTAAAAATGTTTTTGAGAAGGAGGAAGAGGAGGTGGAGGAAGGGGTGAAGTACAGAGGAAGAAGGAGGACGAAGCAGAGGAGAAAGGACACGTTCAAGAAAACACACAGAGCTGCACATACCACTGTTGGGAGGAAAACCTTTCCTCTATCCACTTATATTTGAAGGGGGTGGGGTGGTGGCTGTGACTTAGCTGACAATAGATTAGTAGGAGAAAAGGCAAAGTTATTTACACATGCATGCAGGGGTTACTTGCTGAATACCCAGAGGTAAAGGTTTATATACTAATTTAATATAAAAGTATGTGTGTGTGTGTGGGCAGGGGGTGTCACTTGGAGCTTCAATAGGAAAATAGGAACTGGGGCGCCTGGGTGGCTCAGTCGTTAAGCGTCTGCCTTCGGCTCAGGTCATGATCCCGGGGTCCTGAGATCGAGCCCCGCATCGGGCTCCCTCCTCTGTGGGAAGCCTGCTTCTCCCTCTCCCAGTCCCCCTGCTTGTGTTCCCTCTCTCTCTGTGTCTCTCTCTGTCAAATAAATAAAATCTTTAAAAAAAAAAAAAAGGAAAATAGGAACTATATATATGTATTCATGATAGTGGATGAGCAGTCTGTCTCCTTCCTGGAATTTGCAGGAAATTCCCTCCGAAGGAAGTTAATGGAAGCTGTATTAGGGAGTCTCTGCTTTAGTCAGATAAAGAAAGTTCAGATAAGATTTCAAATGTTTTCACTTTGAAATAATCTTTACGCCAAAACTGTGATCCTTTCAGCACTTTATATAAGTGTTTTACTAGTAAATACAGATGTGCTATAAAGAACAAAATAGTGTATCTGAAGAATATATCAAGAATGACTTCAACAAAAGGTAGAAGCTGTTCCTAGAAATTTAGGGAATAATGAAATCTAGATAAATAAAGAGGAGGAGATGGGTGAGGATAAGGCATTTTCATCCAAAGAGAACAGTTTCCCCAAGAGTGAGGAAATGGACTCCTTTAGAGAATTAAGTTTTTTGAGCAAAGAATTCTGTGTTCCATAATCTTCAATTATCACTTCAATGAAGATGATTCCCTTGTCCTTATTTCCAAGTACAAAATTGCTCTAGAGTGTCTTTCCTTTCAGATTTAGATGATTCATGGTTAGAACTGTATTAGGAGGCCGTTTGTGACCTGCAAAGTGTTGGAAGTAGAAGTCAGTTTGCAAAGATTAAAGAGTGATTGAGAATGGTTTACAGAAGTTATCTACTTTTTAAAGAAGTTTGGCAGTAATGGTAAGGTTAAAAAAATACTATCATAATGGAATGAAATGGATGAGGGGAGATTTTATTGGAAGATTAAACAGAAACAGAAATTTTAAGAAAAAACAAAAGCATCTTTGGATCGGAGAATATTGAATATATAAAAGAAAAGGGACTTAATTGAAGGAAATGGAACCTAGTATAGGAAAAACAGAGATTAAGAAGTAAGATATAGCAAAAAGCAATGATTCTTGTATCTCAAAAGATGGGTAAAGAGATAGAGGATGATGTGCAAAAAACTAGATTTGATGCACAGGGTAGTTAATTAAAGAATCTTTAAAGAAGGGCATTTTCCTCTTCAATATGGTAGGCAATATGGTCAACAGGTTGAGAAGGACTGCATAAAGTGGAAGAGTACAAGAAATTGGGGAAAGTATTATCTTAGTTGCCAAAGTGAAGGTACGAGTATAAAATATACTTAAAAGAAGCCATAGTACTTGTTGGCTTACAATATGGATGAGAAGTTTAACTTACAGACACTTAATGGCTGACTTCAAGGAGAAAGATCATAATTTCAGGTCTAGATATGTCTAATTTGAAGTAATAATGAAACATTCAAAGAGTAACATGAAACATAAAGTAGGAGATAATTAAGCCAAAGTGTAGGAGAGAAGTAAGAGTAGAAATTGGATTATGGAGTCTGTCACATAGAGTGGAAAGATGATTGTAGTGAAATAATGATTTCATGCATGCCCCCTATAGCACTGGGGGTGCAGCCTGGAAATGGGAGAGCCAAATTAACTAAAATGAACTGGTGTCTCTGGGGATATTTTCCTGCCATCATATACTGGCAATATTCTCCCCTCCTTGTCAGAGCCCTTACAGTTATGATTTTGCTATGGCCATATTTTCTTCTAGCTTCCAACACCATTTCAATCATTATTCCCAAGCAACAGAGTATTTAAGATACTCTCTACCATGTCAAACCATTAACACAATCCCTAATTCCACGATGATATTTACCATTTTTTCTCTGACCATTTCTTAGAAAATACCTTGATCTACCATAAAACCCACACTTTAAAATCCAGCATTATTCTCTTCCCCCGTTTTTTTGACATTTGCAGGCAGGTCCTGCAATGTCAGTTGCGCTACATTTTGTTAGCCAGTTTGTGTCAAAAACCTTTTCTTCCAAACAAAAAGGTATGGAAGTAAAAGAAGCTATAGCAAAAAAAACAAAAAACAAAACAAAACAAAAAAACATAATTGCAAACTAAACACAACTCAGATGAATACAATTGAGAGTTTGCAGTATGCTGTTCAAATTCCCACTGGTTAGGGGTCATAAGTACAGTCTGTTTGCCCTTGCTTCATTGATTGAGACCGTGAGATCACACTCAAAGCATGGAGATATATATAATTTTCAACTATCATCATTTATGGTTATAAATGAGCCCTGTACTATTTGTCATTTATAATTAGGAAAATATTTAACAGACAAATATTACTGTAGCAAGTCAGTATGGTTCTGGCCACTATTAAATGGCATATGTGTGTAAGAGCTTAGTGGGGAGATTATGGAATGTAAAGACAAAGGAATTTACCCTATAGTATGCTTACATTTTGAGCTCCATAGAAGGTAGAGAAAAAAAGCACATGTTCATTAAAGTTATTGTAATGCTGTCCAAGATGGAAACTTGAGTGATTCCCACATGGGAAAGGAAGAATGATAAGCTTGGAGACTTAGAATCATTGACAGCACAGGCTTTGGAATCTGACAGATTTAGGTTAGACTCTTGACTTGCCACTTATCACTCACTGAATCTCCTAAGTCCCTATGAGTAACCACAGTAGAATACTTTTTTAAAAAAAGATTTTATTTACTTATTTGAGAGAGAGAATGAGAGAGAGAGACAGGAGAGGGAGAGGGGCAGAGGGACAAGCAGACTCCCCTCTGAGCAGCCCAATGCAGGGTTTGATCTCAGGACCCGAGAGATCACAACCTGAGCCAAAATCAGACCCTTAACCGACTGAGCCACCCAGCTGCCCTCACAGAATACTTTTTTATGCAGAGCCACAATGTATTAAGATTTTAACATGAGGAATACAATATCTAGCTCTGTCAGTAATATGAAGACAGACTGATTAAAGAAAATGCAAAGAATTGTTTTTCAAAGTATCTCCAAATTTAATCAGACTAATAAATGAGATGCATCTCATTTTAATTCCTCTTGATGGAGCTAGACAGTTACAATAGTTCATAATGTATATATCTTTTTTTTGTGCTCAAAACCTTTATCCCAGGCAATATATGATAAGCTCTTATTAACTTTTTATTATTCACCTTTGTTTTTAGCTAATTATCTTGTCAAAGACCTAATTGCAGAGATTCTACATTTTTGTACAAATGACCAGTTATTCCCCAAAGATCAACTTCTAAGTATATGTGGCTATGAAGAATTTTTGCAGAAGTAAGTATCTTATTAAGGTAAAATTTGATCATTGTTATAACCTATGCTAAGGCATACTTCATTTTTTTTAAACATACTTTGTACAAACACTATACTCTTATAACCAACATAATTAAATCAATTTTGCCCTTTTTAAGGTGAATTCAAAATTTTATGACTCATGGCAACAGTCTCATTCTTGGTTTTATTTAGTATTTTGTGTATTTATGGCAACATGTATTTAAGCGACCTGTGACCAGGAGGGTGATATTCTCAGGACATGGAAATTTCAGTTTTGAAACCAAAAAAATCCTGGGCAAAACAAGTCACTGTAATAAAGCTTATTAGAACTGATCACAATTTTTTAAAAGTAACAAATTATTTTGTAATAAGTAATTTTTTATTTGGAATAATATTAGTATGCTGATTAAATGCTGATTTTTAAAAATCACGGAGGGTTTCAGTATGAGCATTATAACATTTTCATAAAAGAGTAACCTTCATTTCTTTAGTCAGGCAGCTCTTATAACAATTAGAAAAGTCTAAGTAGGTCAACTGCAAATACTTATTTGATAGAAAACTCACTTTCTCTTATTATATCACAATTATGACTATTCTGAAATTCCTTAAAGACCAACCTTGAAAATATAATACAATTTTAAGAAAGGAGATATTCCTCTGCTGGTACTGCAGTTATTCTAGATAGTAAAGTCATAAACTAAAGTAGTCAATAAAGTGAATTGTCATTTACATTTTTTCCTTTGTGTTTCCACAAGTGTCTAAAGAACAACAGTCTCATGGAAGTAAAAGTGTATTTGGTTTCAGATACTCATTGTCACTGTCATTATTATTCCATCATAAATGTATGTGAAAATTTGATGAATTTAACAATATTATCAGCAAATCCAGTCCTTTATTGTGCAGTGTTAACTGTGAGTGACTTTTAAGACTGAAAATTTCCCTTTTTGTAATCCCAGTTTTAACAAAATAATAGTAAAGATTTATATGAAATCACAGATGTTTTTGTACTGAACTCACAGATACCCCCCTTCTCTATTTGAACCTGTTAACATACCCAATGACTAGGCTGCTACCCTCTTCCAACATATGGTATTTGAAAGTATATTCAAAGAGCAAGGAGAAATACTTGAGAAATGTAACCTTATACTGAATACTCATTAAAATTTATCTTCTGAATGTATATGTCTCCAAATGTACATCTGGACTTTGGCTAATGTCAAACATTAGATACAAAAAATTAGAGACATTATTAAATTTATGTATTCAGTGTTACCAGTAGGAAATATCATCCCACAAGCAAAAGTGATAAAGAGATAGAAATTTGGAAGAGTATAATGTGAACAAATTTATAATGGACCTTGTATTAATTGCTGTTTCAAATGTGTAAGTCATCCATAATTAGCTCAATTGTTGACTGGTAAAAATGTATATATCATTTTGGTTTTTTTTCTTATTAATATGAACATAATAGATTTCTAAAATATTTTATAGTCATTTGTTTCTAACAACATTTCATTTACCTGGGTTTTTATTAGGATAGTAAAGTTACAAGTATTAGTATAGATTAATTATACTCATTTTTCCCTACTGGAATTTGAAAGATATGTATATATCAGGGATTTACTTACTATTTAAGATTAACATCCTATGTGTTTGGTATGACTTTTTAAAATAAGCATAACATTCATTATCATTCTTTCTAACATCTAAATCATTCAGTTTTGGGTTTTTTTTGTTTGTTTATTCTCTTGCAATTTGTCTAAAAAAATATGTCCTGGGGTGCCTGGGTGGCTCAGCTGGTTCTCTCTGTCTCTACCTATCCCTCCCTCTTTCTCTCCTTCTGTCCCTCCTCTCCCACTCTCTCTCTCTCTCTCAAAAAAAAAAATAATAATAATAATAATAATAAAAATAAATTAAAAAACCATGTCCTTAAATACTTGGAAATCTTCATAATGTTGTTCTATAGAGGGAGCACAGGTAACACACAATAAAGTTAATAATGTAATAGGTAATAATTTAGACTCAGCAGTTATAGTACTACATCTGGAGTATTTGACTAGCTTTGATTGTAATAATAATAACCATTTATCAAGTGCTCATTATTTGGTTACCTCATATTGGGTAGACTTCTAAGTCTTATGACATTATCAGTATGATAGATACTGTAATTACCCTTGTTTTACAGACAGGAAGTCTGAGGCTTTGTTTAAGATCACAGTTTAAGCTGGTAGAGTGAAGCCTGAATTCAAACCTGGGTTTGGCTGTTTGCCCTGGGTCTGAACTATGAAACAATAGTGCAAAAGCTCTTGAAGGATATACAGGAAATAGTAAATAGGTTCTTCATGCTGGAGCACAGGGTGAAAAATATGTGTAGTTTCTTAGGTGTCTGCAGGAATGGGGTGCAGAGATTGTATTAGTCTACTTCAACTCCTATTGAAAACCGCACACATATAAGACATTTGGTTAAGCGCCCGGCTAGCTCAGTCGGTAGAGCATGAGACTCTTAAGATATTTGGTTAATCATTGAGAATACAAAAGTAAGTTACATATAATCTTTACCCTCTCCCTTGCCTAAAAATTCATAAAGCCCTGTAATGCCCTATCATGTGGACAGTATTAACATTATTATAATCCAAATGCTTGTAGATCACAGAGGGATTAATGGCAAGAATATGGAAACAGTGCAAAGAAAAGTCAATGATAAACTTGTATTTAAAGAATAAATACTGAGGAAAAAGAATCAGTACCATGTGATAAAATGTTAATGGCCTTAGAATATATAAAATACACTTAAATTTTGTTTTTAAAAAATAATTATCAAGAAAAAACAGGCTAAGAATGTGAGTAGCATGAATAGAAATTCAATGGACAAGAAATTATTTAAAGAATTTAACTAATAAACATCCAATTAAAACAATGAGATACCATTTTTGCCCATCAAATTCTTAAAATACTTATGATGAAATTCAGTTGGAAATGGACAATATATAAACAGCTGCTAGAAATATATATTGATATAGCACTTACTGAAGAGAATTTTGTCAAACATGTTAAAGGTCTGTAGAAGTGTGTCTAAAACTGATAGATCATCTGTGTTTCAGCAATTCTGCTTCATTGAATATTTCTAAGTAACAATCATAATACAAAAAGACTTATTATAAAGGATATTTACCATAACATAATTTCTAGTATTAACAATAAGAAGAACAGAAACTGGGAAAAAACTAAATCTCCAATAGTACTCCGAAATAGAAGTAAGATAGGTCATGAACATAATTTTATTATAAAATGACATAGAATATATAAATTATTAAAAATATAGCATCATATATCTTGAAATAAAAACATGCATCATAGTTTTTAAGGATGAAAAGGTATCTTTTCAAATCATGTTTAAATATATTAATTTTTGTTAAAACAAGTGTATTTCTATTCAGAAAGTAAGAAGAAATCTTTTTTTTAAAAAGATTTTATTTATTCATTTGAGAGGGAGTTAGAGTGAGAGAGAGAGCGTGCTGGAGCACAAGCCTGGGGGGAGTGGGGAGAGGCAGACTCCCCGCTGAGCAGGGAGCCCAATGCAGGGCTCTATCCCAGGACCCTGGGATCATGATCCCAGCAGAGGGCAGACACTCAACCGACTGAGCCACCCAGGTGCCCTGAAAAGAAGTCTTATACACTAAAATGTTAAAGTAGCTAATTTCACCTTGAAAAAGAACTACAATACAAATGATAATTATTTATTTCATTTTAATTTACAAAACTCTGATAAACCTGACTTTTTTGCTATCAAGAGATTAAGGAAATAAATAATTTCTCATGGAGATGAAAATAATAACAGTAAAACAACAGCAAAATCTACTTCCCTTATTAAAAGTCTTTAATGGACTAAAATTTTCACACATAGAGAAGCATTATTTCCATTTTACAGGTGGAAAAATTGAGGGTAGGAGAAAATAATAACTTACAATAATAAAATAATAAGGTTACAAAATTTGGAAGCAGCAAAGTCAGGATAGCACAAGTTTATCTGGCTCTGAAGCCTGAATCTTTCTAATATATAACAAAGTCTCCTTCATAATAAAGGGCCACTTGAAAATAAATATTATAGGGATAATGTTTCATTGGGGAAAATGACCAGTTACTTGGGTTGTAAACATGGGTTTATAATTCAGCATACAGCATTTAGGTCAAACACTAGGAAATCATAACTTATAGAACACTCATTTTCTGACATATTTAAATTTTTAACAATTTTAACCAGAAAACATTTAGAAATGATTTGACTAAAACAAAGGTAAATCATAATCACTAAAGGTGAGCTTGTTAAATTTCTGATTAGACAAAAATTTTCTTTTTGGAATTTTGAGACTCTTTAAGCAATTGATATTACCAAAACAAATTCTGCACACTATTGATAATGCTACTCTATTACTGTTGCTTTGGCAAAATGAGTTTAACTTCCTTTAACTTCAATTTCTTTATCTTTTAAAAAAATTATTTTTAATGTATTGTTCTACTTTACAAATGAGCCATAGGATTACATTTTAGTAATCTTTAATTCCAAATATAAGAATTTTATTAAGCCTCTACTAATCTTTTCAGGGTGTATGGATTGCTTTGAGCTCCAGTGAAGTGTAGGTCTAAATAAATTAAAATATTATGTGGTTGTTCAGATACAGTGAACTTAAAAGTAGAGAAGTATTCTCTTCCCCTGCCCCAGCAAAAAAACACTATTATTTTTGTGGAACGATTTAGAAATTTTTTTTTTCATTTTAAATTCTCCTTATGTTATCAGAACTATGCTTTTCAATCTGTTCTGCATTATGAAGATAGAGATAAATTATATTTAGTTGCTACTTTTGCCATTTCTCATCTATTTTAGACTAGGTAAGGGCAAATCCTTAAAATGTAAACTCCTTGGTTTCTTCCAGTCAGTATATTTGTCTGACTATTCTAAGACTTATTGCATCACAATTAAAATGTCAATGGTCTGGATATTTTCTCATAACTTTGTTAATCGTGTATTTATGATGCTTTATTCGTATTTCCTCCTTAAGTCATACTTTGTTATTGCATTGAACTCACCTGTCTTTAGAGGCCCAGGGATATTACTAACCTAATAATTTGGACTCTATGAAAAAAAATTTACACATTTTTCCAAAACAGTACATTGAACAAAACTGAATTTAATAAAGCAATTAAGGTACTATTTATATTCCATAACCTATTGCAAAATTAAGAAAGATAACTTTTCTAGGAAGTACAAATTCCCTTTTTTATATGTCAACTATATTATTATGGCAACTCATTTATAACATTCATCCTAATTTAGTATTACCAACTTTTTCTGTAAATTAAAACATTCCGTTTTTTCTCTCTCTCTCTCTCCCTTTCTCCTCCCTCCCCCCCCCCATTGCTCTTGCTCTTGCTCTGTCTCTTCCTCTCCCTGTTCAATGTTTCCATAAATACAGGAATTCACTTTAATAGCATGTCTCCATAACTATTCTCAAAAATGAGAAGGTTCCTGACCTCTTACACCTAGATATCATGTCTTTACCAGCTACTTCAATTATATCAAATAGTTTCATTAACTACAGTATTCTCCTCAAAAATTGCTTTCTTTATACATGGTTTTAAATAATATAATATATTATGAACAAAGAAAAAATTAAAGAATTAGGTCAGAAACTATCAATTTTCTCATAGGCTCAAGATAGCTTAATACAAAATGGTCAGCACTATGAAGTATGGAATACAGAAACTGCAAATTAGAATCTGAATAAATTAATAGAGAAGTAATAGAAGGATAAAAGGAATCTTGTACATTCAAAAAATATTAACATCTTCCATCGTGTTCCTGGTCTGTCGACCCCAAATTAATTACTACAGTAGGAAATGTCCTTGGTAATTTCATTTCCCCTTTTCCCATGATCTTATCCAGTAGGCAGACCCCATCAGGCTAAACAATGGCAGGCTTGAGGACAGGACCTACTACTACTACCTCTTTTCTTCCCCGTTAGACGCAGTACAGATATAAAACCCAGAGTGTGCCTGCTTCTGCTTTCCTTCCAGGGAGTAACAAGACTCGTATCTTCACCTACTCTTGTAACCATCTTAAATGAGCTTTTTCTTCATAAATATATTTGTAATATATGAAGTATAATTTTACTTCACAATTGTACCCCTTAGTATCTAGCCCAGCATTTACTGGGAGTGCAGGGTTTTCTGTTTCTTACTCCTAACCTATGTGATGTAAGTAATTTCTTCTCTCAAAAGTCTTGCTATGTGTTTTACTTTCTAATTCAGCTTAAAAACAATGTTTCTTAGGTGCTGTGTGAAACAATAACATTTACTGCACTTAAAAGCTTTTTGTTGAATAAATCATTTGTCAGTAGCAAATCACAAGTGCTGCATAAGAAGAAACCGAATAATCTTTCTTGAAAATTCTGCTTGGGCCAGTTGTTTACAGTTATGACCAGGTGTTATATTCTTGATTTAAACAAAACAAAATGAAACAAAACAAAACTGTTCTTTATGATTTAATTGACTTTTGAAGGAATGCTAGAACCCAGAGTGCTAAAAAATGTAAAAAGAAAAAAAAACAAAACCTATGTAATTAAAAATCTTACTTTGAAATTGTCATATACATTCTTAAATCTAAATTTAAAAGGCATTATCTACCTCTTTATTCATCAGCAGCATTGATTAGTTTGATCTGGCTATCTACTTGGGAGTCTCTTTTCTCTCTTCTGACCTTTCCTAGTAGAGAAAATGTTGAATAACCTTTGATTAGAGTGAAAAGTCCTCTTTGAAAATTAAATCTAATTAGAATTTTAAAATAATCTTCTTAAAAAAACCTACTGTTTAAAAAAATTAGCTAATTTCATGACAATTTGTATTTATTCTTTAAACATTTGATTATAAATTGGAATTGTTTTATTCAAAGTAATCAGACTATTAAATACCAGTAAGGAAAAGGCTAAGTTATATAAAGTTGAAGCTATATAAAGTTTAAACTTTATATATAATGATTATACTCACCAGCAGTAAAAACTGGGTTGTATATATTCCTGGGGGGGGGGAAAATGAGTCTCTTTCTTCTTAATAAAATTAAGGATTCCATTTAGCAAACTTGAACAAATTAATTATTTTCAGCATATTTGGAACAGCCTAAGATTACCAATATTATAATCGACTCTTTTTAGCTTTTTAGACTTAATTTGGTCAAATAAATAGCTTAAGGTATTTTTCTCTTTTACATAACTTTGCTCTTCCTCTTATAAATCACAAAATCATGTCAGAGAATTAGAAAAAAACATGTCATAACTTTGAGAGCTCTCACATATAATAATAAAAGTTGTGTTCTCGTAATAAATCATTCATTAAGAGTATCTTGAGTTACTTCAATTCAGTTATTAGATCTCCTTCAGAGTACTTTTCCTAACATTTAAAAATTAATTTTGGCTTCTATCTTTAATAAATAGTTAGCTAAAATAATGATAATAATAATATACTGTATAAACTTGCATTTGGTTTTAACCAATAATTCTATAAAAGAACAAATGTCCTAATATGTGAATACTCTCTATATAACTTCATTTGAAAGCAATTCCCCAAAGAAAGAGCTTGTGCTAAATAAAGGTTGTTTGTTATTAAAAGCTACAGGTAAGAATTATAGCATATTTCAGACCCAAGTTTTCTTTTTGTGTGTGTGTGTGTGTTTTCTTTTTTTAATTTTATTTTAATTTTTTTATTGTTATGTCAGACCCAAGTTTTCTAAAAAGCTTTGTAATGCTTATACACGCATCATTAACCAACAGACTTGATTCTTTTTATCAAGTTTTTATAAAAGATTTTATAAAAGTTTTATCAAGTTTTTATAAAAATAAAAACCTGTTGCATGATTTTTCCAAGAAGACAAAGAAAATCAGAACTAAACAAAGGTATATAATTTAATTTTATTATACCAAAACTATAATAATCAATAGGCAGCTATCAAGTTATTTTTGTTACTCAAAAACATTTACTTCTAAAAACTAAGAAATAAAAATCCCACTCCCACCCTCCACAAATTTTGAATCAACTGGAGTTCTATTTTTCTTAAGGTAAAGGAATTAGCTGGAGAATATGTGAATTTCGTAGTATTTCAAATTAGCCAGTATCATCTTAATGAGGCCTAAATGAATTATTTTAAGTTTAGTCCTTGAATGTTTTGTATTAGCAAAGTCTAAAGAATGTTTCTCCTCTGGAGGTTTGTGGGAAAAATAATAAAACCTTTGAAATGGGATAAGATCTGTATTTTTTATTTTCTTGAGTTGGTGACTGTATTACAAATTTTGCACACCATATCTCCAAAATAACTCCCTGGAGTTTAGTATACATTTTTGCAAAGGACACAAAGTTCCACATTCACTGATATGTTTCCTCCTTATTTACTTTCTATCTTCTTTATTTATTTAAATTGTTGTGCGATTATTTGTCTTTGTGAATGCACAGCTTAAAAGAGGGCATTGTAAACTTGAAAGTTGTTACAAAACATTTCCTCTAGATTAAAAAAATTGAATTTAAAAAAGTATGTGTACTATATATGTAAAGAAATACAACCATATTCAATTGAAGAGGCATGAGGGATAGTTGCCGTTTTACAAGCTGGAGGGAATTCTCTCTTTTTAAGATTTTATTTATTTATTTTATTATTTATTTATTTATTTATTTATTTACTTATTTTTCTGATGTAGTGTTCCGTGATTCATTGTTTGCATATAACACCCAGTGCTCCATTCAATATGTGCCCTCTTTAATACCCATCACCAGGCTAACCCATCCCCCCACTCCCCTCTCAGTTTGTTTCTCAGAGTCCATAGTCTCTCATGGTTCGTCTCCCTCTCCGATTCCCCCCCTTCATTTTTCCCTTCCTACTATCTTCTTTTATATATAATAATGTATTACTTGTTTTAGAGGTACAGGTCTGTGATTCATCAGTCTTCCACAATTCACAGCGCTCACCATAACATACCCTCTCCAATGTCTATCACCCAGCCACCCCATCCTTCCCACCCCCCACCACTCCAGCAACCCTCAGTTTGTTTCCTAAGATTAAGAATGCTGGAGGGAATTCTGAAGAAAAAAACAGGCATCCAAAAAGAAAGGTTTAGATCTCTTAGGTGCAGTTCTGTCTTGAATTGTAGCTGCTGGGATCAATTTATGTCCCATAGAGGGTCCCTATTCAAAACCATGACCCTCGTCTACTAAACACCCTATGGCTGTGAGCCCTAGTTTTAGAATAGTCTCACTAAATCATGAAGTTTAACTTGTCCTATTTGTGGTTTCCCTGAAAGCAAAATAACAATAAAATTGAGGAGCACTGATTGAGGAAAACAATGTACCACTGATCTTTATTTATGTTGAGTAGCAACAAATAACACTTTAAGCATAAATCCAGGGTGTTTTTGTTGTTTAAAAAATTTACTGGAATTAAGGATTATGATAGATGTAATATCATCAACATTTTTAAGTGGCAAATACAAAAGGAGTATGTGTATGCACAGAATACACACACATAAGTATTTGAAAATATTCTCTGGAGTGCTACAATACTATTATTTTAATATTTTGTTATATTTACCTTACATCTCTTAGTCAACCTAAGTATTAAAAGGAAGCTTAATTGTTGAATTTCCTTAAAGAAATATCTTTAATAGCTCTCAGCAATCCTGGCTCTCAGTTTTTATAAAATCAAATGGATTTACATTTTTTTCCTATATATGACTATAATATTTCACAATGCATCTCTGTGACTACTTCTTACATATAAGAACGGAGAATATTTAATCCTAACTAGGTGATCCTATAAAAAAAGGATATGTATTTATTCCAATAAAAGAATAATGTTTGTAAATGTGAGTTTACAAGGAGTGCCTATCCTGATGGTAATCAATATTTGTAGGTCCAACATTACTCAGGATGTCTTTTTTTGCCCATAAGATAAATTTGACGTATTCATTTTTTGGTGTTAGGTAAAGTCATTACTCTCTCTTTATATAAACACACTGCTATAGAAATACTTTAAAATAACATGAGCTACTTATGAATAGGAAATAAGAGTAATTATGTGCAAGGATTCAGCTTTTTGGTGTTTAAATCTTAAATGGCAGGTATATTCATAACAGTTCCTAAGATAGTAGCTAACAACACATAGCTGGAATCAAAGATTTGTTGAAGGAATAAATAAATGGATGTGCAGAATTTTGATTTACTAGTATATATGAAGAAAAAACCTAAACTTTTCCTTGTATCATAAAGATTCAGTTCATTTAACAGTCTAAGTTTTCTTACATGATTATTAAATAAAACTACTAAGAACCCATATTTGAAATGTTACCAGATTGAGAAAAACATCTAATGTGTATAATCTGAAGTAGATAATTCCAATATTCACATTATAAGCATAGTAATACCTAACGTGGCCTTTTCTCTTAGTGCTCAAATCCTGTTCTCCATTATTACCCACCTTAGCTGTGATATTTTGTTTCTCTTTCTCTTGCTATGGTAGGCTTTTTCCCTATCTTTTCTGATACCTAGAGTCATCTAACACTGATTGATTTTTCCTTATTGCATTTACTCATTAAATTCTATATACCAACCTTCTTTCTATTCTTTAATGCTTTTGTTTTCTTTTTCTCTCTTCTCTTTCCTCTAGATGAGCTCTGTCCAATGGAAATGTGGGCCACATAATTATTTTAAGTTTTCTACTAGCCACTTTAAAAACATATAAAAAGAAACTAGTAGAAATAAATTTTAATGCAATATTTTATTTATTTAACTCAAATATTTTATTTAACCAAAATGGTATCATTTCAACATGTAATCAAAATTTCAAAAATATTGAGATGTTTTATATTCCTTTTCTGTGCTAAATTTCTTCAAAATTCAGTATGTATTTTATGCTTAGAGTGCATCTTAATTCAGACAAATGACATTTTAAGTGTTCAATAGCCATATGTGTCTAGTGCTTACTATATTGGATAGTATAGCCCTAGATCATCATAAACAAATTGATCAAAATGGTGGTCTTACCAAGTAGAGTGATGGCAAAGTGGTGAATAGTAGTTTATAGCTCTTAGAAAGCGTATGGTTATTGGAGACTCTAACATCAGAGACTTAATCTTAAGTGACAATTCTAGCACAATAATAGTTTTTGTTATTGCTAACACACATAAAAAGGACTGCTAGTATTTTAAATATGATATCTAAAAAATGAGGTACTAAGTAAAATCTCCATACAACATGTTCTGTAACATAAATTAGCTTACCCATAGACGTCACCTTAATACATGTAAAACATTCTGGCATATTAATGTTTTGTTCCACTAAAAACAGTGGCTAAAAGTAAAGTACAGAGGAAGCTGCTGAGAGTGACAGTATTGTACACAGTGACCAGTGACCATTCACCAAACGTGCATTTTTTTTTCTCAACTCAGCCTCAAGCTCTGTCTTGAAAATGCTTACTGCAGAATTCCACAATTTTTGTGCATTTTGCTCTTGCCTCTGTATTTAGAAACATCAAAGGTTTCTTATATCCTCTTCCAACCAAACTAGTTGGCTTTTTAAAAGCCAACTCTTTTATTTACTATGATATTTCTTTATATTTTTTGAAATCAGATGCATCTTTTAAAATTTTTATTGTATTTAAATTCAATTAATTAACATATAGTGTATTATTAGTTTTAGAGGTAGAGTTCATCAGTTGCATATAACACCTAGTGCTTATTACATCACAAGCCCCCCTTAATGTCCATCACCAAGTTACCCCATCCCCCCCACCCACCTCCGCTCCAGCATCCCTCAGTTTGCTTCCTATAGCAAAGAGTCTCTTATGGTTTGTCTCCCTCTCTGATTTTGTCTCATTTTATTTTTCCCTCCCTTCCCCTATGATCCTCTGTTTTGTTTCTTAAATTCTGCATGAGTGAAATCGTATGATAATTGTCTTTCTCTGATTGACTTATTTCTCTTAGCATAATACCCTCTAGTTCCACCCATGTCGTTGCAAATGGTAAGATTTCATTTTTTGATGGCTGAGTAATATTCCATTATATATATATACAACATCTTCCTTATCCATTCATATGTCGATGGACATCTGGGCTCTTTCCATAGTTTGGCTATTGTGGACATGGCTGCTATAAACACTGGGGTGCAGGTGCCCCTTCGGATCACTACATTTGTATCTTTGGGGTAAATACCTAGTAGTGCAATTGCTGGGTCATAGGGTAGCTCTATTTTCAACTTTTTGAGAACCTCCATACTGTTTTCCAGAGTGGTTGTACCAGCTTGCATTCCCACCAACAGTGTAAGAGGGTTCCCCTTTCTCCATACCTCGCCAACATTTGTCTTTCCCTGACTTGTTAATTTTAGCCATTCTGACCAGTGTGAAGTAGTATCTCATTGTGGTTTTGATTTGTATTTCCCTGATGCTGCGTGATGTTGAGCATTTTTTCATGTGTCTGTTGGCCATTTGTATGTCTTCTTTGCAGAAATATCTGTTCATGTCTTCTGCCCATTTCTTGACTGGATTATTTATTTTTGGGGTTTGAGTTTGATAAGTTCTTTATAGATCTTAGTTACTAGCCCTTTATCTGATAAGACATTTGCAAATATCTTCTCCTATTCTGTTGGTTGTCTTTTGGTTTTGTATGGGTTTCCTTTGCTTTTTATCTTGATGAAGTCCCAATAGTTTATTTTTGCTTTTGTTTTCCTTGCCTTTGGAGACATATCTAGCAAGAAGTTGCTTTAAAACTGTGCTGATATTTTTATTAAGATTTGTATATGTGTGTCCATGTGTGTTCTGTTAGAGACCTGTATTGATTTGAGTGGTGTCTTCCAACCCTATTTTCCCAAGAAACCTGTTATTTTTAGCCCACAATTTGCAAAACACCTCACTGCCCCCTTATATAAAAAGAAACATGTGGGAAAAAAGAAAGAAAAAAAGAAACACGTGTATCATATTATACCAGGAATGCCTAAATCTATAAATAAATTTTAAGTGTGCTATTTTTACTCCAAATATTTATGTTCTAATGTCTGGTCTTATTTTGTCAAACCCAGTGTCCTTATTTGCAAAATGAGAGATTTGGGCCAGAACTGTTCTTCCTTTCCAGTTTTGAGATCTTTCTTCATGCAAAATCATACATGATACCCCATAATTAGAATGATAATTAGTTATCTTCAGGACTGGATTAATATAGTAAAATGCAAATCTACCCACCAGCCCACCAAAATTCTCATGAAACAACAGGAAAATTTATTACTAAAAAACATCCTGGTAAAACAAGAAGAGTGACAGCATGGGAAGGACGAAAAAATTGCAAGGGGATTGTGGAACTCCTAGATAAAATGTCAAAAGATATTTAAAATAGGAGGAACTTGGGACATTCATTTGACAGCTTTATAAAAAACAAAACAATTTCCTAAGGAATGATGCACTTTCAAAATTAGCTCAAGGAGAGAAGTATAAAAGTAGGAAAACAATGAACAGTGTGGAGTGAAAAGTTAGTTTTCGGCAAATTGCACCAAACCTTCATAATTATAGAATATAATTTTCTATTTAGAAAATCCAAAGTCCCCTTCAGGGACTAGAGATTTTCCAATTATATAAACTGTTCCAGGACAGAGAAAACATATATGTAGTTTACAAGGCTGGCCTAATTGTGATGCCTAAAACAAATAAAGGTAATAAAATGTTAAAATTATAGGCCTATCTAAATTTTGATATATGCAAAAAAAACTTAAAAATCTGCTAACTAAATCTGCTAGTGGGACAAATCTACACAAAAATGTAAAGATAATTTACATTAGGAAAATCTATCACTGTAATTAGTATATTAACACATTCAAGAAAAAAAATGATCTTCTCAATATGATGCACCAGATACAGAAAACCTATCTGATAAAATTTGAAACTTATTTATAATTTTTAAAAATCATTAACAAAATAGAACATGAAAAATATACAGCAGGAATACACAGCAAATATCATATCTGACTGTTAATCATCTGAGGCATTTCCTATAAAAGCAAGAGAATGAGAAGGGCGTCTACTATCATTACTACTATCCAAGAGTGTTCTAGACAACAGGAAGCAAAAATGTTGGGAAGCAATAGATAAAACTCTAATTATTTTAAAAGAATATAATTTTCTATTTAGAAAATCCAAAATAATCAACTGAAAAACCATTAGGTATTACAGCAGGATTCCACAAGCTAAGTCAACACATAAAACCAATTAATAAACATGAAAAAAAACTTTGACTTATAATAGAACAGAATCTTTAAAATATCTTGCAAAAAGCATAATATGTGTAATGATGACCTGAAAGAAAACTAACACTTTACTCAAGGGCATAAAAGAGAATTAGAGTGCATGTAAAAATATACTTATCTTTGAAAAGAAGATTCAATATTATAAAAATACCAATTCTTCTTACATAATCCCATAAATTAAATATAAGTCAACACTATATTAGCATTTTCTCCCTAGCACTGGCACACTAATTCTAAAATTGTTCTGGAAGAGAAACTGCAAAAATAGATAATATAATTTTTTAAATAGTGACTTTAATTTCCACACTTCAAAATATGCTAGAATATTGAATAATTGAAACAATTTGGTATTGGCACAGGAATAGATGTGTAGATTAATGGGATATTTAGAGTCCAGAAATAGATCAGATATTTATGAAAACTGGTCATGTGATAAATGTAATAGGTCAGAGATGAAAAGATGTCATTAAAGATGTTCCAGAAAATTGCCATTATGTTGGAAAAATGTCTAAAATTGGAGCTACATATCACTCTTTACTCACAAATGCATTCCAGATAGATTGTATATAAAGACATAAGTATAAAGAACAAAAAAGAAAGTGTTGCTATGAAAAAAATTAAGTTGAATTCTTTATAGATAATTGATAAAGAGGAATCATTAAAAACTATTACTGCTAAATTAAATGTGGAAGAAACAACTTTAAAGGATTAGAGCAATTCCTCATATCAGTGAGGTCATATGATACATGTCTTTCTCTGATTGACTTATTTTGCTCAGCATAATACCCTCCAGTTCCAACCATGAGGAATTCTTAATCTCAGGAAACAAACTGAGGGTTGCTGGAGTGGTGGGGGGTGGGAGGGTTGGAGTGGCTGGGTGATAGACATTGGGGAGGGTATGTGCTATGGTGAGCGCTGTGAATTGTGTAAGACTGATGAATCATAGACCTGTACCTCTGAAACAAATAATACATTACATGTAAAAAACAAAAAAGAAGAAGAAGAAGAAGAAGATAGCAGGAGGGGAAGAATGAAGGGGGGGAAATCGGAGGGGGAGACAAACCATGAGAGACTATGGACTCAGAAACAAACTAAGGGTTCTAGAGGGGAGGGGGTTGGGGGAATGGGTTAGCCTGGTGATGGGTATTAAAGAGGGCACATACTGAATGGAGCACTGGGTGTTATACGCAAACAATGAATCATGGAACACTACATCAAAAACTAATGATGTAATGTATGGTGATTAATATAACATAATAATAAAAAATAAAATAAAAATGAAAGATTAGAGCAATAATTATAAAAATCTAAACCAATTCCTTATTCAGGTTGTTCTTCAAGTCCAAGTACATGCTCTTTATAAAGAAGGTGGAACTAGAAGTTAGAGATAATTACTTACAGGTTTGGTTTATGCCAGAAAGAAGCCATAAAATTGTACTCAACAGACCCTGCATCCTATATCAAAGGATTTCTTTACTCTGATATTAAAACTTGGGTGATTGAGAGTCTATTTAGATATTTTTAGTTAAAAAATGAAATGTTCTAAGATGTCTTTTTTATAATTCCCATCTCTAACTTTGTTTTATTTACACTTTTCTTGTGCTCGCTTCGGCAGCACATATACTAAAATATTTACATTTTTCTTGATCTCATCAGTTTAGTGATAAGAGAATATGGAACTACAATGAAAATGGTCTCTAATTGGGCAATTGGAGGGCAATGGGAGAGAAATAAACTGAAGTCATATTTAGGCTCAAAGGCTTATTTGATAGTGTGATAAACACTGGGATTAAATTGAGGTTACAATGGAAAAGACTTAAGATACATGTTATTTAAAAATTAGGTAACACTGGAAGATTAAAAATACATTTATGTCTCCCAAGCCTCTAAAGATAAAGAAGAGACTCAAAGAAGACTCAATCTCAACAAATGAAGGAAAATAATTAAAAAATCATAGTTAATATAAACCAACTATATGAGTGAGATAGTTTAAATTTTCTGATTATAAAGCAGTCTCAGAAAATGAGTTAAAAAACACTTAGCTATAGGCTAGAGATATAGCTAAAATAAAATGATGTCATTTTTAACAGAAATATATATGTACTTGGACACTTATTTTGACTTACAAAAGAAGTGCCATAAACTCCGAGTAATTGTTATTCTGAAAAAGAGAAAGAGAATTTTTCTTATCTGTTTTATTTTTTACAGTTTACTACAATTCAAATGTTTTCCGTGAGACTACATTCCTATAAAGTAAGTTTAAAAAAATGGAGAGATGAGTTATAGGGGAAAAAAGAGACTTGCAAAATCTGATAATTACCCCAAATCTGATAATTACTCAGATCTTGCCATACACACATACACACACACATCCATACACAGAGTGAGGCAAAGATAAGGGAAGAATTAGATCCTACTTTTAGAAAGGGGTAGAATTGGCAGATTTAGTAAATGAAAATATATAGGCTGTCCAGTTAAATTTGAATTTCATAAAGACCCCAAATTTTTAAATTATATATAAAATATTACATGACACATACCCATACTAAAAAAATTATTCACTATTATCTGAAATTCATATTTATCGGCCATCTTCTATTTTATCTGGAAGCCCTAGTAAGGGGCATACATACAGGTGGGTGAAGTAAAAAAGTTAGTTCAAGAAAGTAGTAACGATATCCGAGACTGAAGTCACTAGACTGGGGTCCATTGTCCAGACTTCAACACACTGAGGAAAGTAAATTTTGATAGCAAGGTGGGCCACTACTCTTAAGCTGGTTCCCCGAATAGGAATAGGAAAACAGGACTCTAAGCATGGAAAGAGGATTTGGGGTTGGGGGGTGAAAGGAGAGGAACTTGAATCCATGTGAGAATATGGAGAATGCCCTTGAAGCAGAACTTGGGTGATGAGGAAGGAAGGAGCTCAAGGAAAACACATGCCATTCCTTATGTTTAGACTAGCAATAGAAATAACTCAAGGAGCAATATAGAGCTCGTGGAGAGCACTGGGACAGGAATCTAACAGGAGGAAGGGACATAGGGTGTAGAACACATGTTGTGAATACTAACATTCACCATTTTGACAACTGGATAGGTGTTGAGTTTTCTTAAAAAAAATAGCAATTGTCAAAATAAGAACATTTACAGAAAATTTAGTAGCTATCAACAGAGTAATGCTTTATTTTTCTGCCATTGTTGAAAATAAGTGGTCCCAAATATTTAGTGAATTTTCCAGATAAATGAATGTATCACCTTAAGGGCCTCAAATGTTTTAACATATAAGGTTTTTTTCTCTTCTGAAACCCTTCATATATTTAACTAAGATCCTTAAACAAAGTACATGAACAAATTCATCCTTTTTAAAGACTCTTACAGAGGGAGAGAAGGAAGGAAGGAAGGAAGGAAAGAAGGAAGGAAGGAAGGAAGGAAGGAAGGAAGGAAGGAAGGAAGGAAGGAAGGAAGGAAGGAAAGGAGGGAAGGAAGGAAGGAAAGAAAGGAGGGAGGGACAGAGGAAAAAGGAAAGAAAAATTATGCCATTAGAAATTTCTGAAATATGTAGGGATATTTTTTCTGTTTAATTTACTCATCAACCCTTTGATGTAGATATTAATAATATCAATTCTAAAAAGTATATATTGAGTTTCAGATAGTTTAATTGGCCTGCCTATCATGGAGCTAGTATATCTGTCTCTAAAGCCTATGACATTTCCACCTCACTGCTCCATATGGTCTCCACATATACTTTGTGTCATCAGTTAGACCTCCCAGAAGCATGTTGTCCTCAGCTTTGAGATAGCCGGATAAAACTAACTCTGAATATGGAAAATATTCTTTATTATAATTTATGTCCATTCTAAAGGTATCTAATCATTTTCTAACTTGATACACTTTATTTTTTTTTTAATATTTTATTTATTTTTTTGACAGAGAGAGACATAGCGAGAGCAGGAACACAAGCAGGGGGAGTGGGAGAGGGAGAAGCAGGCTTCCCGCGGAGCAGGAAGCCAGATGTGGGGCTCGATCCCAGGGCCCTGAGATCATGACCTGAGCCAAAGGCAGACGCTTAACGACTGAGCCACCCAGGCGTCCCTAACTTGATACACTTTAAAAATAATTTTAATAGCTTAATAACTGTAATATTTTAAATTGTCATTTAAAAATGAATATGAGGATATATTTTTAAATAAATGTATAAAACTAAGGCTATATAAAAAACTTTTACCAGACTAAGTTCCAAAAAAAAAAAAAAAGAAAGAAAAGAAACAAAGTGAGCAAAGTAAGAGAGGAAAACATACACTTGTGGGTTTTATGGGAGGAAATGACTGTATTCATTTTTTTTTCTCCCTAGTGATTATTCTTTGGGGAGCCACAAAATATTTCAGAAAGATAAATCTGTTATTCAACTCAATCTGCAGAAAAATGGGAAAGTTCCAGGAAAGTTATCTCGACAGGTAAGATTTTCTTAGCATTGGTTTCAATTTGCAAGCTGATCATTTTAAGGACAATATTCCTATCTTTATGGATTGTTGTCGATTTGGAATTACATAGCTTAATGAATACATGTTCATTTGAGTATATTTACTGAAACATAATGAAATATTTATCTAAATGCCTGTTAACAATTTGGACTGAAGCAATTACATGAACACATGACTGCAACCTTAGTATAATAGCAAATCAATTGGCCTCTTGGAAAAATCATTTATGAGAAACTTATTAAAGTTATTATATTCATACTATCCATGAAGCCACTAGGAAGTGAACAGAATAAAAAATGTGAAGGGGAAACCACTGAAGAAAGAAAAATAACACAACTCTCATTCTACCTGAAGACTGTTTATGTCGGTATCAACACAATTTAAATCAGGACAGATTAATATTCATAATATATATAATAAAACTACGTCAAAAGGGATTACTGTACTTTAATGACACAATTTCATGCTGTTAGATATGAATTTTATTCCCTATGTGATGTCTTGAGTTATTTCAAACCCAAATTGCACACTATGCAATGAACTTTGATATTTTGGCAGCTTTATCTGTAGAATCTTCCAATTACCTGCTTTAAGCAAAAATCCCATCACCCTGTCATTTACATCAGAAAACAGATTTCCAGTGCATGACTCTTTTTCTTTTTTTTCTAGTTTGAGGTGTTTCATCATAAAAAGTGTCAGGTGGTGCATTAGGTTGCAATATATCTATGTGGAATATAACATAATGAGGCCAAAAGAGAGTTGTTTAGAAAAATCTTTTGGAACTGGTACTCAACTCAGCCAGTGTTGACAGCTCCAGAGCTATGCATCTGAAATCTCCACAGAGAAACATTATAAAGTACAACTAATACTCTCAATATTAATATATCCTAAGAGTCTTCAAATTGTCCTCAATGTTTTGAAAAAGCTGAAATCATAATGTTTCATTTCAACATGGAGGAAGATGAGAAAACGTATGATTAGAATTTCTATTCTCCTTGAGAACTTTCATGTTGCTAAAAAATAACTTCTCTCATTGGGAGTAATTCACAAATCACTAACATTTCAGTTTCATGTAAATTAAGGTTTATACTTAAATCCATTTAACACCACTACTCGGATACAATGTGTACTGACATGTATTTTATGTCTGGGAATTCACATTTCTATTATATTTAACCTTCACAATAATTCTATGTGGCAAATATTATTAAAAATAACGAGAGTGAATCACAGGGAGCTCCATAACTTTCCCCAGATCATATTCATGGGACTAGTAAGCAAGCAGAGGAGCTTGGGTCTGAACCCAGTCAGTCTCCATAGCCCATACTTTATGCTATCAATTTATATGACAAGTACATTTAAGATTTAGAGGTGACTGAACGCAAAAGGTTTAGATGTGACTTTCAGCACAATTGGTAAAAATTCTAGCCATATATATATATGAATATATATATATACTTTTTGTTTGTGTGCTATTTTAGAGAGAGAGTGGGGGAGGGGCAAAGAGAGAGGAAGAGAGAGAATCTTAAACAGGCTCCACTCCCAGCACTGAGCCTGACACGGGGCTTGATCTCAAGACCTTGAGATCATGACCTGAGCCGAAATCAAGAGTCAGACATTTAGCCGACTAAGCCACCCAGGCGCCCCTTGTTTTGTTTTCCACAGCTATTCTACTTACCCCAAAGTCTGGGACATCATAGGTGTTTACATGTATTAACTCACAACAGCTCAAGAGCAAAAAAAAAAAAAGGGATAATTACTATTATTTTCCTTTTTTTTTTTAAAGATTTTATTTATTTATTTGACAGAGAGAGAGAGAGAACAGGAACACAAGCAGGGGGAGTGGGAGAGGGAGAAGCAGGCTTCCTGCGGAGCAGGGAGCCTGATGCAGGGCTCGATCCCAGGACCCTGAGATCATGACCTGAGCCGAAGGCAGACGCCTAACGACTGAGCCACCCAAGCGCCCCTATTATTTTCCTTTTTTAAATAAAAGTACTGAAAATTCAAAAGAGTAACTGAATGGCCCAAAGTCTCACAGCTAGTAAATAAGGGAGATGGGATTTGAGCAAAGCTAGTCTGGTGACAGAGCTGACTATATCATAATGCCAGCCAATTAACTATCTCTGGGGTATTGGTCATATGTTGTTGGGACAAGCATATAATCATTTCTGGGTGTAAAGTGTATAACTGTCACTAGAAATGCCTGCTTTTCAATGTGTCATTTGGATCATAGCAGGAAGTAAGTTACATGGCTGCCTTTTTTATGCTTCAACTCACAAACTTTACTCCTACAGTGAATATCACCATCTCTTGGCTAATTCAACAGTTTACAGGTAAAGAGTATAAATGCTTTTTCTCATCCACAACTTTTCCTAGCACTAACACTGTTATTTAAAAATAGATAATACGCTTGATGACACAGATGTTTATATATTCTCCATTCACTCAAAATATTAACTATGTAACTGCTATGTACTAGGCCCTACTTTAATGTTAGTTAGAGTACTGAACAAAATCAACAAAAATCCCAGCCTCATTCAGCCAGCTCTGACTCTCAATTAAAGAGTGGTGGTGGCCTCCATATAGACTATTAGAAAGGCATTCCATGTTTCCATCTCCCAAAATCCTGGTTCTTGAAGGATTTTTTTTTAGCATCATATTTCCAAAGAGAAGATATTACATTTTATTAAAATCTGTAACGATTGACTTTCAGATACCATGCTAAGTACATTACATATATAATCTAAAAATAATTAATTCAACAAATATTTCTTAAATACTTTTTACATGCCATATTTAGTACTTGCCTTTGAGGATCTCATATGTGAAGGAATAGGTTAGTGAACCTAGTTAAAATTCAGAATTATGAATGAGAAAATATATATGCAGATTTATACTTATTTGTTCATTGAACATATGATAATTGAGCACCTACTATATACCAGGCACTCTTCTAAACACTGGAGATACAGAGACAAACAAGACATCTCATTACTTATTCTAGAATGCAGAATTCTCATCCTGGTAAAGAAGACATGCAATAAACAAATATACATTTAAAAGTCTGATAGACTTAGGGGCATCTGGGTGGCTCAGTCAGTTGAGTATCCAACTCTCGGTTTTGGCTCAGGTCATGATCTCATGGGTCATTGGATCAAGCCCCACAAAGGGCTCTACCTACCCTCAGCAGGGAGTCTGCTTGAAGATTCCCTCCCTGCTTAAAGAGGGAGGGAATCTTCCTCCACTCATGCACGTGCTCACATGCATTCTCTCTCTCTCTCTCAAGTAAAATAAAATAATTTTTTTAAAAAAGTCTGATAGAGAGATATGTGCTTTGAAAGAAAAGATAACTATGCTTCTAAAGCCTAGAGTAAGAAAACCTGATACAGATGAATATGAAGGACCAGCTGTGGTGATTATTTTTATGTATAAATCCTAGAGCATATAGACCTAGCTTTTAACTTAAAAAATAAAGAGTGTTAAATTTACTGATTTGGCAACTTGTTTAAAAACAGATTCTGGATTCGTACTGCCAAATTCAAATGTCTGCTCTTGGACAAATGCTTATATTCACCCTAGTTTTCTGGTTTAAAAAATGTGAATAATACATACCTAATATGATTATTATTATAAGAACTTAATTGAGAAATGTAAATGAAGAGCTTAAATCAGTGCCTGTACCTAATCAGGACTACACAAGTATCAATTATTGATGTAATAAACTTAGGGTGTTAGACTAGATGGTATTTTAGCCTTTTACTATTAAAAACTCTATATGGTAAGGAGATACTGAATGGTCTCCTCTCTTGATTCTATTGTTTAATGTGGTGTCAAAATTCTCTATGATTTTCATAACTTTTGCTGTATAAAAACATTTATAAACAATTATGTTTTCTTTCCAGTAAAATAACATAAAATGGCTTATGATATTCTTTCTATATAATACTAGGAACATAATGATGATTGTCATTCCATTAAATTTATTGACACCATTGCCTTACAGTAGATACTTTAGAGTTCTCTAATTCTACAAGCATATTGCAAAACTCAATTCATCTCAGATGCCTTTCCTATTTTAAATTTGCTTGTGTTATACTGAAATATGGTAATTTAATTCTTGTTCCATGAGATTATTCATAAAATACGTTGACAGCCCTTAGAAATCTTTCTAGATTTCAAAATTTTACAATCCCCATCCTGATTAGATGTGTATAATTGAGTCTTTTATAAAAAAATTGTTCTCTCTTTATCTCTCTCAAATTTGATAAGTATTGCCAACATTGTTGATATTAATCATAAAATCAAGATTTCACTCTAGCTCAAGGAAACATTCACAGAACACATACAGCAGTAGATTTTTGTATGAAAAAGGCAGAAAAGAACATCTTAACTTTTTCCTTAAGATGAAAGGATGGATGGTCTTCAGCTTTGGAGAAAAGTAAAGTGTAAAATACAGTCCATGGACAACTGCTCAAACCTGTTCTCCAGACTTTTGAGCTCCTTTAAACAAAAATAATTTTCTTATAAGTGACAATATGACAAAGGCCAATTTCTCCCCCAAAAGCATCTCTGGAAGCCAAGGAAAGTGGTTTTAAAATGAATATGATTATGCTATACAGAAAGATGCAAATAAGTCATTATTTATATGCTTGCTTTTAACTTCAGAAAGAGGTTTCTTTTCTTCTTCTGAAAGTGTTTCTTTTTTATAGCATGCATTCAAAGTATTGTATTATAGGGATGGCCTTATTTTCTCCATGTAACAGCTTCCTTACTCTTCCTCACAAAACCACCCAATAAAAATATTAATATACCTTTGACCTTAGGCCATATAAAGGTTTTCCTTCTGATGTTCTCTGTCAGGAGTTCTAATAGGCAGTTTTAAGAATAGATAGTATATTAACATACAAGATTACATGCACTCCAGGCATTTAGGGACACACTCAGCTCTCAAACTTAACAAAGCTATGCATAGTGAAATAGTGCCATTATGAGGGAGTATATTGCATTCTCCCTTGCAGACTTGCATAGGATTTTCATGAGTGCCTGTTGCAGAAGAGCTAATCGAGGAGTTATCGGGCGTGTGTGTGTGTGTGTGTATGTGTGTGTGTATGCGTGTGTGTTTGTGTGTTTATGCATATGGACCACAGGACTGATATTTTATGATGAGTAGTTTCTGCTCATCTTGGGAGAAAACACATGCCTCCTGATGACTCCTCTTACACTAACATTTGGGAGGCAAGATGTGGTAAAGTTGAAAAATGGAGTTCATTCTGAGTCTGCCAGCCAATCTGGCAAGCTGTCAAGTCTCATACTGCCATGGCATCCACAGCCTAAATGTAAAGAAACTGTGCATGTATGTCAGAGAACTAGTGTCTGCAAAACTGCCTTCTTGTTAGGAGAACTTAATGTTTGACCTTGGTGCTGCCAGGATGTTTTTCAATTGTCCTTGAGGTTTATCCTCAAACAAAGCCCAGTTTTCTGATTCACTTTTTGAAAAGAGTGCTTACAGAGTTAAGAAGAATCTTGTAAAGTCTTTAAAACGAAGTATTAAAATGATGAATGAGGGTTATCAAAAGAGGTGAATAAAATGATAGCAGGAAGTTACAGACTTATTTTTATCTGGTACTCATTCCTATTCACTCTATAAATATTAATATATTCTGCTGTCTACAGCATGAAGATGACCACAGTCAGTTTTATCTGAACCAACTTCTAGAATTCATGCATATTTGGAAGGTATCCAGGTAAGATATTTTATTTTGTTCCAAGACTAGTTTCTGACTGAGTTCTCAAGTGCCAAATCACAATATTTTTCAGTTGATTGTAAAAACTGTCCCTTCACTAGTACCGTGGAAGCTATTGTACTTTTAATAGATATCTCCCTTTGGCAAATTTTGTTAATAATTATCTATTCTTCACAGCTATTCAGATACATTTGAAGGCTGCTAACGCCTTCCAGAACAATCTAACATTCATTTTAAAATCTCTCTGCTACCGGTTATTACATTTTCAAGGATTTTTTTTCTCATTCATTTTGTGAATTTGAGTGTGCATGTGTCACTAAGCTCTTTGTATAACTGAATTTCCATACTTTGCAAGTCAAAACCTCCTGCTTTAAATTTCTTTCTTGAACTCCCTAAAAATAATTGGTATATCATAAACAGAGGAGTGTTAATTCAAATTGGAAAACTCAAATGACAATAAATGAACATATCCTAATTGATTCTGATATCTAAATGTATGTATGTATTATTTGAAAAATAGACCCATCAAGAAGCTAAACTGGGAGAAGATATCGGTGCTATACTATGGGTTTATCTGGAATTAAAGTCGTTCTGAGCTGAATGAGCAAAAAATGGGGTATAGGATGTATATATCATTAATCTCTGAAGCAAATCCCAATATAAAAATATGAGTTAAAATTGTTTTTAGTGACTATTCATAATAGCTATCAATCACTTTAGTGGAGTTATTGTACATTGTGCATACATTATCTCATCTAATTCTTCCTACAACCCTGTGATAAGACACAGAATTTACTTCAGAATCAAAGAAACTAAAGTTCTAGAAGATTAAATACCTTACCTAAGGCCACTCAGTTCATTACTGGTAGGACCAAAATTAGGTCTGCCTGAAATTTGCAAAGACCAACTGTCTGAAATTTACAAGGACCATATATTTTTTTTTTATTAAACTACTGTGTCTTTCCATATGTGCCTCTCTTTATTTCCCCCAAAATATTCGTCCTCAACAATAAAATCATAGAATGGGTAGGACTAGGGAGGACTTTCAATATAATCTAACCCAAATTTTTATTTTATAGCTAATTACATGGATCAGGTATAGGCTCCCATCAAAATGACATATTAATAAAGGCTGTAGTTTCCTTATTCCAAAATAAATTTATCCAAAAAAAAAAAAAAAAAACTGTAGAGAGAGACATCAAATCTGACAAATTCTTTACAAAGGGAGAAATCCTTGGGAGACAAAGGACTGTTTTGAATTAGTTTGGTGGAGGGTTGTGACTTACATGTAGACAGCTGCTGCCTGGGACACAGAGAAACAAGAGGAGGCTAGAATAAGAAGGTGAGAGCAAGGCAGTTTTCCTTCTGTTCCTGCCTCACCCTGCCATTGTCTGGTCCTTCACAGAAGACTGGTGACCTTGACCATTGTGCAGTACAGGTATTCACAGGGTTAAATTAGGGCAAAGCAAAAGCTCTGCCACAGTGAAGACTAGAGGAAATCTGACAGGGACAGACTAGCCTCAGAATCTAACTCCTCCACACCTTCTCTTTAACCCCAGGGTAGTGCTGCTTATCCTCTGGTAAGGAAACTAAAACACAGAAAATTTCAAAAATTTGTCAGTCATCATACAGATAATTAATGCTCTAGCTAGGACTAAAACCAAATGTCTAACTCTCAGTGAGTCTTATTCCACTTCAATTGTATATGTTGTATATAATTTTATAAGTACATATAAAATATTTATATATAAAATGTATGTAAAATATTTATATATAACACATATATAAATATAAAATTTTATATTTACATATAAAGTTGTATACAGAATATATTTTTTATTTTATACATAGTATTTTATATTATTGACATATATTTTATATTATTTTATATATAATGGCATTATATAAGTGTGTATATGTGTATATATATGTGTGCATGTGTATATATTTATCCATCATTCATTGATGGACATTTAGGTTGTTTGTATGTCTTGGCTATTGTGAATAATGCTGCAATGAACTTGGGAGTGCAGCTATCTCTTCAAGATAGTGATTTCATTTCCTTTTAATACAAGAAGTGAGAATCCTGGATGATATGATAGTTTTACTTTTTTAAAAAATTTTCTGAGGAACCTTCATACTGTTTTCCAGAGCAGTTGTACCAATTTACGTTCCCAACAGTACACCAGGGTTCTCTTTTCTCCACAGGTTTGACAAGAGTCTTTTTGATAATAGCCATTCCTAACAGGTGTGAGGTGTTATCTCATTCTGGTTGTGATTTGCATTTCCCCAATGATTAATGATATTGTTCATGTACTTGTTGTTCAGATGCTTCGTGACCATTTGCATACATTTTTTTTAGGAGAAATGTCCACTCAAGTCCTCTGTCCATTTTTTTTAAACTTGGGATTGATTTTTCACTGTTGAGTTTTACATTTTAGATATCAATCTCTTATCAATATGGTTTGCAAATATTTTCTCCCATAACCTAGGTTGCCTTTTCATTTTGTTCATTCATTCCTTTGCTGTGCAGAGCAAGGTTTAAAGTTTAAGATAGGGGTGCAATTTCATTCTTTTGCATGAGAATATCCACTTATCTCAACACTATTTATTGAAGAGACTATCCTTTCCCCATTGATTATTCTTGGCTCCTTGTCAAATAATACTTGACCATATATGTGTAGATTTATTTCTGGGCTCTCGGAGTCTGTTCAACTGGTCTGTGTGACTGTTTTTATATCAGTGTCATAATTCTTTTGATTTCCAAAGCTTTGTAATATAGTTTGAAATCAGGAAGTGTGATGACTCCGGATTTGTTCTTTCTCAAGATTGCTTTGGCTATTCAGGGTATTTTGAGGTTCCTTATTAATTTTAGGATTGTTTTTTTCTTATTTCTGTGAAAAATGACATTGGAATTTTGATAAAATTATATTGAATGGGGCACCTGCCTGGCTCAATCAGTAGAGCATGTGACTCTTGATCTCAGGGTCATGAGTTCAAGCCCCAAGTTGGGTGCAGCGTTTACTTAAAATATATAATCTATAGATGGCTCTGAGTAGTATGGACATTTTAACAATATTAACCCTTCTGATCTAAAATCTTGAAAGTCTATTTATGTGTTTTCTTCAATTTCTTTCATCAATGTGTTATAGTTTTCAGTGTATAGATCTTTCACTTCCTTGGTTTAATTTATTCCTAAGTATATTTTTTATGCTTTTGTAAGTGGGATTTTTTTCTTAATTTTTCAAAACTTTCATTGTCAGTGTATAGAAACCCAACTGATTTGTATATATTTATCTTGCATCCTGAAACTTTACAGAATTCATTTATTAGTTCTAAGAGTATTTTAGTGGAGTCTTCAGGATTTTCTACATACAAGATTGTATCATCATCAAACAGACACAATTTTACTTCTCCTTCCAGTCTGAATGCCTTTTATTTCATTTTCTTGTCTGATTACTCTAAGACTTCTAGTACAATGTTGAATAGGAATGGTGAGCGTGAGAACCCTTATTTTGTTCCTGATTTTAGAGGAAGTACTTCCAACATCTTACCACTGAGTATGATGATAGCTGTGGGTTGTCATACATGAACTCTATTATGTTGAGATGTTTTTCTATGCCCAATTTGTTGAAAGTTTTTATGAGAGGATGTTACATTTTTTCAAATGCTTCTTCTGCTTCTATTGAGATGATCAATGATTTCTGTCTTTCATTTTATTAATGTGCTTTATCACATTTATTGATTTGTGTAGTTAAATCATCCTTGCATACCAGGGATAAATTTTCTCGGTCATGGTGTATATGATCCTTTTAATGTGCTGTTGAATTTGGTGTGCAAGTATTTTGTTGGGAAATTTTGCATCTATAATCATCAGGGATATTGGCCTGTAGTTTTCTTTTCTTGTAGTGTCCTTCTCTGGCTCTGGCATCAGGGTAATTCTGGCTTCATATAATGAGTTTGGGAGTGTCCCCACCTCTTCAAATTTTTGGAAGAGTTTGAGAATTGACATTAATTTGTCTTTAAAAATTTGGTAGGATTTATCAATGAAGCCATCTGCCCCTGAATTTTTTTTTGTTGGGAGGTTTTTGATTACCAACTTAATCTTATTGGTCGATTCAGATTTTCTATCTCTTTCTGATTCAGTCTTGGTGGGTAGTATTTTCTAGGAATTTATCCAGTATTCTAGGTTGTCCAATTTTTTGGCATATAATTGTTCATAGTAGTCCTTTTGCTCCTTCTTTGTTTCTTTTAGCAGCTTTTTAAAAAGATTTTATTTATTTATTTGAGAGAGAGAGAGAGACAAGTGGAGGGAGGGGCAGAGGGAGAGAGACAAGCTGACTCCCCACTGAGTAGGGAGCCAGATGCAAGACTTGATCCCAGGATCCTGGGCTCATGACCTGAGCTGAACACAGACAACTGACTGAGCCACCCAGGTGCCCCTTATAACAGCTTTTAAATTAAAGTCTATTTTGTGTAATATAAGTAAAGCTACCTCTGCTCATTTTTGGTCTCTATATGCATGAAGTACCTTTTTCCATCCCTTCGCTGTGAATGTGTGTGTCCTTGAAGCTGAAGGGAGTCTCTTGCAGGCAGTATATAGTTGTGCCTTTATTCACTCAGCCACTCTTTGCCTTTTGACTGAAAAACTTTACATTTTTTTTTTTAAGATTTTATTTGTTTATCTGAGAGAGAGAGGGAGCACAAGCAGGGGGGAGGGTCAGAGGGAGAAGTGGAGGCAGACTCCCCGCTGAGCAGGGAGCCCCATGCAGGACTCAATCCCAGGACCGCAGGACCATGACCTGAGCAGAAGGCAGACGCTTAACCAACTGAGCCACCCAGGCACCCCACATCTTTTTTTTTTTTTAATTTTATTTATCTGAGAGAGACAGAGACAGAGACAGCATGAGCAGGGGGGAGGGGCAGAGGGAGAGAGAAAACTTTACACTTAAAGTAATTACTGATAGATAATGACTTAAAATTGACATCTTGTTAATTGTTTTCTGGCTGTTTTGTCCTTCCTTCCTTCCTCCCTCCCTCCCACCCTGCCTGCCTTCGTTCCTGAATTGCTGATTTGCCATAGAAGTATAGTTTGATTCCCTTCTCTTTACCTTTTGAGTATCCGTGATAGGTTTTTGTTTTGTGTTCACTCTGAGGTTTACTTGAAATATGTTACAGATATAAAATTCTTTTAAGCTGATAACAATTTAACTTTATTTGCATAAAAACTCTACTATTTACTCTGCCCCAAAATCTTATGCTTTTGATGTCAGAATTTATATCTCTTTATATCATATATCCATTGACAATAATTACAGCTATAACTATTTTTAATACTTTTTCCCATGGGCGCCTGGGTGGCTCAGTTGGTTAAGCGACTGCCTTCGGCTCAGGTCATGATCCTGGAGTCTCGGGATCGAGTCCCACATCAGGCTCCCTGCTCAACAGGGAGTCTGCTTCTCCCTCTGACCCTCCTCCCTCTCATGCTCTCTGTCTCTCATTGTCTCTCTCACAAATAAATAAAATCTTAAAAAAAAAAAAAAAATTAAAAAAAAAAATACTTTTTCCCTTTAACCTCTATACTAGAGTTAAGTGATTGACACATCACTATTACAGTATTGTGAATCCAACTATATACTTACCTTTCCAGAAAGGTGTATTGCATATTTTCATGTTTTCCTGTTACTAATTAGTATCTTTTCATTTCAGCTTGAAGAACTAGCATTTCTTCCAAGGCAGGTCTTATGGCGAAGAATTCGCTTTGCCTTTGTTTGTGAGTCGTTATCTCACCTTCATTTCTGAAGGACAGTTTTGCTAGATAAGTATTCTTGGGTGGCAGGGGTTATTTTTGTTTTTGTTTTTTCTTTCAGCAACTTAAATTTATCATCCTACTCTCTCCTAGCCTGTAGGATTTCTGCTGACAAATCCACTGATAGCTTTATGGTGGTTCTCTTTTAAGAGGAAAAAATTTTCTCTCTTGCTACCTTTGAAATTCTCTCTTGTTTTTGCTTTTAGACAGTTCTATTATTGTTATGTGTCTTGGAGAAATCATTTTGGACTGAAATTATGAGATGAACTATTATTAAATGAACTTGGATATCCAAATCTCTCCCCAGCTTTGGGAAATTCAAAAGCCATTATCTTTAAATAAACTTACTGCTCCTTTCTCACTCTCTTCTCCTTCTGAGACTCCAGTGACATGTACATTGTTTCTTTTTATGGTGTCCCATGAATCCTATAGGCCTTCTTAATTCTTTTTTTTTTTCTTTTTGTTCCTCTGCTTAAGTAATTTCAAATAATCTGTCTTTGAGCTTACTGATTTTTTCTTCTGCTTGGTCCCTTCTGCCGAAGCTCTTTATTGAATTCTTCAGTTCAACCACTGTATTCTTTAGCTCCAAAACTTCTGGTTCTTTTTTATCTTTTCTATACCTTTGTTGAAGTTCTCATTTTGTTCTTATATTGTGTTGGTGATTTCATTAAATTGTCTCTCTGTGTTCTCTTATATTTCTGAGTATCTTTAGAACAATTATTTTAAATTTTTTGTCAGGCCATTCACGTATCTTCATTTCTTTGAGGTCAGTTGCTATAAGTTTACTGTGTTCCTTTGGTAGACTCATATTTCCCTGACTCTTTGTGATCCCTGGAGCCTTGCATAGGTGTCTGTGCATGGGAAGAAGCAGTCACATCTTCCAGACTTTATGGGCTGACCTCAGGAAAGGACCTTCACCTGTAGGTGAGACACAATGGAGCATGTTATGACCCTTGGTCTAGTGATGCAGGGCACCAAGTGCAGAGTCATGTGGAAGATCCAGATCTGGTGAGTGTGATGACTCCTCAGGTCAGGCCACTGGGGCCCACAACATTAACTCTGTGGTCCTTTGAAGTGCTAGGGTCCTTGAAATGGCTGCAAGTGCTGTTGGCATCTTCAGTGGTGCCTCCAGGTCCAGTACCTAGGGACCAGGACAGGCAGTGGTTGTTGCTAGAGCTGGTGTCATGCATACACACAGTTGCAGGGGCCAGCTGCAGGTGCCTATGTAGTGGCAGGGGCTGGTTGCAGACATACATATAGTGGGGGAGGGCAGGGCCAGCAGCAAGGACTAGGACTAACTGTAGGTGCATTGGCACTGTGAGGACCCTGGCTGTTGGCATGCACTCCTGTGGCTGCAGACCTTGGTCATGTGCACAGCAGTGGAGGCTGTTATGGGAGAGTCAGGCTGGTTAGATGCAGGTACACAGCTGGAGGGGCTGGTTGCAAGCAAGCCCAACTGTGTGAGTCAATGACAGGAAACAGGGCCAGGACCAGGCCCACAAACAGCTGTGGGGACCCTGGCTGTCGGTGTGCATTCCTGTGACTGCAGTGTCTCCCTAAGACATATGCACGGCAGTGAAGGCCAGTACAAAATTCAGGCCAAGGGCTTGCAGGTGCACAGCTTGGGAACCAGCTACAGGTGAGCCCTGCGGTGGCAGTGGGGTGAGGAAGGGAGTGGAGAGGGACTCAAGCAGCTGCTGTTTGTGAATGTGGATACCTGTGTGTGTGGGGAAACAGTGAAATTTGCAGGGGAGGTCTGCAGCTGCTATGTTGGTTGTTGGTTTCTTCAGTGGTAAAAACTACTGGGGCCCTCTGCAGAGCAGGTCACTGGGAACCATACTAACTCCCACTGTGTGACTGATACTGGTAGCCCCAGCCCTTCTTCCTTGTTCCGAGCTGTCTTTATGCATCTCAGCTTTGCTGGTGTCTGCATGGAGTAAAACCAACGCAGGTCCTTCTTGTAGTGGCCCAAAAGGCTGGGGAAGCTGCTGGTTCACCCCTCTCCCTCTCCCAGCAAGGGGGTTTCCCTCTTGGCAGTGAGCAATGCTGGCCTGCAGGATGGGATGAGGCAGGCAAAATGAAACTGCCCGCTCTTCCCTTTTCATGTGGTTATTCTCAGGTTTTGTAGTTGTTGTTGTTCTACAGTGTTGTGGAAGTTTCTTAGAAGGATTCCTAAACTCTCCCAGAGCTGTTCTTGTTCATGGGTAGTTGTCTAACTGTGGGAAGAAAGAGGCTGGGATCTCCTACTTTGCCATCTTGGTGACTTCCAGGACTTTGCTTTCTGAAATACAAGGCTATTCTGCCAGCCCTCCTCAGACCCCTTTATGGTGTCATTAAAAGATCAAACACTAGATGGCAGGAGCTTTGTTTTCACTTTTCCTCTTCCTGACTTCCTTTTAGAAGTTGGGCAAATCACATACCTTCATTAGTTTCTAGGAGTTTTTCTATAAAATAAATATAATATTTAATAGCAAGGTGCTGAACTAGGTATATATTCTTGAGGGTCTTTTAAGTGCTAGGGTCAGATTTTACATAAAAACCTTCCCTCCAATAACCAAAATTTTTCACAGTTCTTTTCCTGTACCTCCACTGAATTTTACATAGTCTGTGAATTTTGTCTTGAACTGTTATATGTAATGCAACTAAAATGATGATTTAATAAAGGCTGAGAAGGCAGCTATTGTAAAATATATTGGTGTGTTTTAACACTGTTTTTGTGTTGTATGATTTGTTCAATTCAATTCAGGAGTTTTTAGGACAAATAGGAAGGGAAAGTCATAATGTTTAGGAAAATAATTTTGATAAGTGAAGTCAAAAGAACCTCTACTAATCTCACACCTATTCCACCAAAGCATAGATCAAGTTGGAGCAATAAGAGCAGCTCAGGAAGGAAAAACACAGAGGTCTGATGTCAAAGACAACCTTATCTATTATAAATATATGTCATTAATTCTGAAAGCAATTCTCTTCAAGATTTTGCATATTTAACAATTCTTGATGTTAGTATTTGTCATTATCTGCTCATGAATCCTTTTGTAACTTACATTTTGAATTAAGAGTAATTTGATACAATGAACAGTCTTTGAGAGGTTTGGTTAATTTGTCATGGACTTTTTTTGGAGTTCTAAGGTTTTCAAATATGTTTGTAGCCTATCAAGTTATGCAAAACTTATAAACATTCATCTGAAATGGTTTTTAAAATCGTGTCAATAGCAATCCTTTTTTAACCATGTCTGCTATAGAATCATGGACAAAACAGAGCTTATGATAAATATGCTAAAGTTAATACTAGTTTTCCTCCCCACTTTTAAACAAAGTTGTTGTTTTTTTTCTTTCCAGACAGTGCCTCTCAACAGTAATCAAAAAATATGACTTCCACCTGAAATCCCTATTGAACACCCAGGTATTAACTTTAGTTACTTCACCTGTCAATTCCACAAGCATCTATTAACCATAAACTCTTTTTCTAAAACTTAACAGTTTTCTGAAGATACAAAGATGAATAAAGTAGAAGGTCTATACTTGAGCAGCTTTCATTCTATCATGGCAAAATAGACAAGTAAACAGACATGTGTTAATAAAGTGTCATAGCTACTGTGAAAGACCTGTGTGTATATAGGGCACAAAAAAAAGTTATCAATTTTACCTATTTGATCTGAATATTGAAAAATGAGTATGCCAGCTAGGGAAGTGGCACGGTGAAGGAAGGTGGGGAGTGGGGATAACTTTCAGCAAAAAAACACCATGAATAGAAGCAGTTAGGGAAAAGCCTGCTATGATTTGAAAACTGTATGAAATTTGGAATGGCTACAATTAGGGTTCAAGGCCTGTAAAGATACCAGATGAAAGGGGCAAGCAGGGGCTGTTATATAGGATCTTAAGGACACTTTATGGACAATTTAATGATTTTCTAATTTATCAGCTGATGACATGGAGCCATTATGCAAGGCAGTAGAATGACAGATGGGTGATTAGAGGAGCATTTCATTAGCCCAAAGAGATGATGAGGGTATTGACAAAAACTCTACAATAGGGGTGGGTAGGAGGGCACAAATTCATAATAGGTAAAAATATGCAACTTATATGATTTGGTGAAAGATTATGAGTAAAACAAAAGAAGAGAGTGTCTAGAATACCTCCACATTCCTGGCTGCTAACTGACTGCATAGAGACATCAGTTCACTAAAATAGCAAAGAGAAGAGAAGCTAGCTTGACATGGAAAAATGACGGATTTAGTCTAAGACTACTAAGATTTGGTCGCCAACAGGGCATCCAAGTTGTGGTCACCATTAAGCAGATCATTTCTTATAGCTTATTCTTCCAGGGAAGGGTTAATCTTCCACAGATAAAACAACCTATGATTATAGAAAATTGTGTAAGACAGTGTTTTTTTTTTCAAGATTTATTTATTTATTTGAGAGAGAGAGAGAATGGGGGGAGGGGCAGAAAGAGAAAGGAGAGAGAAACCCAAGCAGACTCCAAGTTGAGCGCAGAGCCCAGCACAGGGCTCGACCGGAGCCGAAACCAAGAGTCAGACAACCAACCGACTACACCACCAGGCGCCCCAAGACAGGGGTTTTAAAACAAGTGAGGATTTCTTTTTCCATTAAATAATTGACTCCTGATATATATATGAAAACATAAAGAACCTAGGTAACTAAAAGATTCTGAAAATAACAAATAATATTTCTTGATGAAGCTACCAAACTCATGTGAATTCCACATAAATATTCAAAGACACAGTGATAACAAACACACAACTCATATACCCTTCCAAAGTGTAATCTTCTCATTCTAATTCCATTTTTCTTTCTTGAGCCTGGCTTAAATCTGGAAGTTCAAAATGTGAAGTGTGAAAAAAACTCACAGATTGGTTTAAGTCTCATAAAAGTGTCATAATTAGGACTTCTTTCAGCTTGATTCTTCACATTTCTGATAGTCATTCTTTCTAATGTAGAATTTGAAATTTACCAGGCACCCAAGGCAAATGAAGACTTCATTCCTAGATCATTTATGTCTCTTGACTATATGGAAATATATTTTTGAGGTTATGGTAAACTATTTATAGGAATGAATTGTAATTACCTAAATGTCTTGGTACTGCTCATGTATCAAAAATGCCTTTTTATACACACACATACACACACACAAAAATCGTTGAGAATTTGTAAAGTTCTTAATTTCCAAGAGGTTTGATCATCTTACTCATACATAAAGCCTCCAATATTTCCACTTTAAAAGAATCCATTGATTCTTGTAAATTTTTCCAGTATGAATTAAAAGTTGGCAAAACATCAAATAACTACTATCTTTACATTAACACTGGCAAATAGTTATCATCACCCACATCTGAATTATTTTATAAATAGGCCACAGAGTCTGCGATTTTCCAGATGAACTCTTCCAAAACAATGAGCTTTTTAAATGTGATTCTTCCTATGAAGTATCACTGGTAAATATCTGAGAAGTGAGGACAGACTGTGATATGATCAATTCACAATTTTGTGCTTCCTATTTATTTGAAAATTGCATTTAGTAGCATTTCATCAATGTTGAAAGCAGTACTAATTTGAAAAACAATTTTTTTAATATTTCCCAAACTTGGATTATTAAACATATTTTTTTAAAAAATAGCAAACATGCAGGCTGAATAAATATGACATGAATATTATTGAGTAATATGGATAATTTAAGTTTTCAAATATTTTATTTCCCCAGCCATTGTCATTTAACATATTTTAGACGACTTATTTCAGATTGGGCATTCTGATTATTATGTTTGCTAAATAGATAGTTTTGTAAGTAGTTTACGTAGAACTTTTCCTTTGAACATTTTCTTCCTCTCACCTATTCCACTAATACCCAGAAAGGTAAGGAATATTTTCTATATTCATCCTATATTCTACATTCATCTCTAATATTTCAGAGAAATTAAAAATAGAAGAAAGAGAAAGAATTTTCCCCCTAAGATATTACTCAATGCTTACTTAATGCAAATTAGTGAACTACTTACTCACTGGAATCAAGAGAAATGGAAATCAGAACCATACTCTGAAGTTGCTGATGATCTAGTTGGAAAGACAGCATATTCACACATATAATATACATACAGAGCAAAGCAGTGTAAAACAAGATTTCAATCTATGTGCAAGAATCAACTTCTAATTCAAAGTGCTTAAGCACTGTCTCTAAAATTTTTATTACAATGCCAAATAGCCCTTTAGAGAAAGTTAGCAATCCTACCACTGATGATAAACTTATACTAGAATCTAGTAACTGGTGAACTAACTGTAAACTAGATGGAAATCGATTGAGAAAAATCTACTCATGCTTCAAAACATGGTTTGGCTTCATGAAATATCTTCTTGGTCTACAAAAAGCTACAAACCTCCAAACACTTTACCATCTAGCTCATGACTCAGAGAGTGTACCAACTAGATAACAAGAATGACATCTCTATTATTCAGGTGTAAGTAACTCAATGAGTAAGGAAGAACAATAATTATCTCACAGTTTCCTCTCCCTGAGAGCAAAATCCAACTGTATTCAGCCTCTAGACAGAGTCTAAAAATTCCATATACAAGTAGAAATAAAGGGGGCACAAAGGGATCTTATATATTTAGTTTATTAGAACTGAAGCTCTTTTAGTAACAGGTAGATCTATTATTGGATTTTTAGAAGTTCAATTCAAACATAATTTAAACAGAGTGGCAGTAAAGACAGAATTTAGGAGCAGAGATTCCAAAGTCAGATATCTGTATGACAGCCCTCCATCACTATGGAAGTTTTTATTCAACTTTCCTAGAGTTCATATTATTCATCACTAGAGTGAATATAATAAAATATAATGATATTTTTAAAAATTAATAAAAAGTGGATGTGATGTGTTTAATATAACATAGTAGTTTGAAGATAAAAAGTGTTCAAGTAAAAATAAGTACAAGTATTATTTTATTGCTATGAGAGTTACTATTTTTAACACTATTACTAAAGTAGAGGACTGTACAGGATCCAGAAGAAAAATGTCACAAAACCGATTTGCATTCACAATAGAATATAAGAAGAGGTAGAAAAGGACCAAAAAAATCATAAGAAGAAAATAGAATAAAATGAATAGGTAACAAGGACCCAGTTAAAGGTTACAAAAGAAGAAGTCAAGGAGATGAAGGAGATAAAGTCAGGTCACAAGGAAAATAAAACACAACTGCAGATTTGGAACCTGCCTTAGCAGAAATAAAGGGCATACTGAAACTACTAAAAGTCAAACCTATTATGTATAGAACACTCTCAGACTTAAAGAATGAAAAAAAAAGAAAAAGTGAAACTAGATTTTCAATAAGGAAGATAATCACTAGCCAACATAATTTGTATTCCAAGTGAAATGGAAAGCACTGAAGGGTTCCGTCAAAGGAATAACATGATCTGACATTTTATTTGGGATTTGTGCAGTGAATTATATAATACATGAAAAACATATAATAATATATATACAAATTAAAGAATAATATCAGAACAGGCATTCTTATTAAACAATAAGTTTAGCAACAAAATATTGCCAGTATCATAGGATCTGCCCATGTGCCATGAACGTTGGGGTCCCTTCTTTTCACTACATCTGTATCTACATAAGAGGTAATCTTTGGAGAACAGTGTTCTGTAGCTTTTCTTTTCACCACTTCATCTTTTCCCATTTCACTATCAAAGGATATCTATGCATTCATTAGCAATATAAAGTTTAGGTTTCCTTTTTAATATCTACCTAAATGGAATCAAGCTATATATAGTTTTTGAGCCATGTATCTTTCACTCATTGTTTTCAGATTTATCCGCCTTGTTCCATGTGGTTTTGATTTGTTTCCATTGTTATATGGTACTCAATTAGATCAAAGAACCTCTATGTATTTATCTATTCTACTGTTGATGTATACTTGAGCTAATATCAAGAATTTTTCTAGGGTATATACCTAGGGTCATAGACCCTTTTCTAATAGGGTCACATGTATTTCATAACAGATGAGAGTTCCCATTGCCCCATTTTCTCACCAACATGTGGTACAGTCCAACCTTTTAAATTTTTGCCTAAAGAGGTGTATGTTTTGATCATATTTCAGTTTTAATTTTCATTTCCCTGAATATGAAAATTCATTATTCTTTACTTTTTAAAATAAAACATCAAACTGTCAATCTTTTTATTTCTGAAATATTATTTTTTTAATTATGTTCAATTAGCCAGCATATAGTACATCATTAGTTTTTGATGTAGTGTTCAATGATTCATTATTTGTGTATAACACCCAGTGCTCATCCCAACACATGCCCTCCTTTATACCTATCACCTAGTTACCCCACCCCCTCCCTTCTGTAACCCTCAGTTTATTTCCCAGAATCCAGAGTCTCCCATGGTTTGTCTCCCTCTCTGATTTCTTCCCATTCAATATTCCCTCCCCTTCCCCATGGTCCTCTGCGCTATTCCTTATGTTCCACATATGAATAAAACCATATGATAATTGTCTTTATCTGCTTGCTTTTTTCACTTAACATAATCCTCTCCAGTTCCATCCATGTCAATGCAAATGGTAGGTATTCATCCTTTCTGATGGCTGAGTAATACTCCATTGTATATATGAACCACATCTTCTTTATCCATTCATCTGTTGAAGGATGTCTCGGCTCCTTCCACAGTTTGGTAATTGTGGACATTGCTGCTATGAACGTTGGGGTCCCTTCTTTTCACTACATCTGTATCTTTGGGGTAATTATCTAGTAGTGCAATTGCTGGGTCGTAGGGTAACTCTATTTTTAATGTCTTGAAGAACCTCCACACTGTTTTCCAGAGTGGCTATACAAGCTTGCATTCCCACCAACAGTGTAAGAGGGTTCCCCTTTCTCCACTTCCTCACCAACATTTGCTGTTTCCTGTCTTGTTAATTTTTGCCATTCTAACTGGTGTATCTCATTGTGGTTTTGATTTGTATTTCCCTGATGTCTAGTGATGTTGAGCCTTTTTTCATGTGTCTGTTAGCCATTTGTATGTCTTCCTTGGAGAAGGGTCTGTTCATGTCTTCTGCCCATTTCTTGACTGGATTATTTGTTTTTTGGGTGTTGAGTTTGATAAACTGTCCTTTTTTATGATATATATACATAGTCAGACTTCTCATCCATTTTCTCCATTACCTTATCTTTTTCAAATAGATTCATGGGAACTACTTATATATTTACTCATCATTTGATTATGTGTATTGTAAATATTTCCTTTTAGCTGGTGGCTTGTCTTTCCACCTTCATTATGGTTTGTATTTATTAAATTAACTATCCAGAAGTTTAACTGACATAAAATAAAACACACTCATGTTAACCATATAGTTTGACTAGTTTTGAAAATGTATATGCCTATGTAACCACCACAGAAATCAAGATATAAAATATTTCCATCACACCCAAAAGTGCCCAACTGCTTTTTTGCAGGTAATATCTTCCATCCTAGACACCATGCAACCCAAGATATATGGATTTTCTTTGCCTTTAACTCCAATAGAATTTTACTATTAAGTGATAAGAACAGGACTCTTGGTTTTTGTTAATCTTAAGGAGAATGTTACAGTCCTTTACCAACTGAGTAAGAAGTTATTTGGAGTTTATGTAGTTTTGGCATGAAGTTAGTCGCCCTTTACTAGGTTGAAGAAGTTTCCTTCTATTCCTCATTCGCTAGGAGTTTATATTGTAGATGGGCGATAAATTTTGTCAAATGCCTTTTCTGTATCAATACGGATAGGCATATGGTTTTTCTCATTATTCCTTTCAAATTTTAAAAATATTTTTGCATTACTGGGATTAACCATACTTGTGAAAATTTAAAACCTTTTTATCTGGCTTCAATTGGTTAATATTTTGTTAAGGGTATTTGCATTTATATCAATGAGATACATCAGTCTGTATTTTTATTTTGTTGTAATGTTGTAGTTTGATTTTGATGTTGGAGTAGTACAGGACTTATAAGTTGAGAGATATTCCCTTTCCATATATTCTGAAAGAATTTGAGATTTGATTTGATTTGTTCCTTAAATGTTTGATAAAATTTACCAATGAAATCATCTTTTCTGAGTTTTCCTTGTGGCAAGGATTTTAGTTATAAATTCAATTTCTTTAATTCATATAAAACTACTCAAATTTTAAAGCCATCAACTTCCCTCTAAAGTTTAGTGGCATCCCACAAATTTTGATATGCTGGCCATTATTTCTTTAAATATCTCTTAACCCCATTCTTATGTCTCTAGAACTACAACTGCATATGTGACTTTGACAGCTCTTAGAGGTCATGTGTTAGTTTTTCTCCCCACTGTTTTCTTCCCTTCATGTTTCAATTAGGATAATTTCTCTTGACATATCTTCAATTTCACTGATAATTTCCCTAGCTATGTTCAATCTGCTGATGAGCCCACTGAAGGAATTCAGCTCTAATATCACATATATTTTTATATTTCTATCATTTAAATTTGCTTTTCTATATAGTTTCCATCTCTGTGTTGAAGTTCCCCACCTGATCATGCATGTTGTCCATATTTTCTCCTAGATCCTGTAACATGTTAATTATAGTTATTTTAAAGTCCTTATCTGATTATTCCAACATCTAGGTCATATATAGATTTGTCAATTGTTTCATCTACTGACAATGGGTTATTGTTGCTTTTTTATACAAATTGTAATTTTTGTTTGAGTGCTAAACATCGCATGGAGAATAGTAGAGAATGAGGTAAATTTAATTCACACCTGCAAATGGGCAATGTTCTTCTTCAGTTATGCTACTACTATGCATGGTTGATATAATCCAGTCAAGATTTGTGCTTTATTTGTGTTTTGTTATTATCATTATCGTAGGGCACTTCACACTTCAAATTCCTTCAAATAGTGGTTAGCCACTATTACCTGTACTTAGAGTGGGGCTTGGGCTGCCAGAATTTTTTCCTCAGTATTCCTGCTTCACTTTCAGCTTTCAACAGCCCCTGCTCGCCTATGCCACAGAGATAGTCCCTATCAATACTCTTGTCTCTCCCCCGGCACTACTCTGCTCTTTGTTTATTATTCAAAATAGACTCATCCTCTGTAGTAAGGTAAAGGGAGGTCTGTGTTGTAATGATCAGTCACAGCCATAGGCAGACTGTGTTCTACTGTCTCGAGATTGGAACTTTCTGAGAATCCCTGCCCCTCTACGTGGCAGCCAAACTGTGCCTTATATCTGTAGTTAATCTTATACAGAAGATGATTTTCTGCCCCTTCTGACACTGGTAGCTGGCCTCTGATTGGTATCCATGTAGGATCCCGACTCAAGACAGAGTATCCTTCCCCTTCCCCATGGGCCAAAGGTTTTTGCTTTGACTTTCCCCTCACTGGCAAAGGATCTTCAGCTATGTCTACCGCTCACCCACAGGGAGACTGCTTTGCTTTCTCTCCCTTTCCCCACAAAGTAAGATTTTTTGCCTGGGATCAGGGTGACAGAGAGTGTTCTGCCCTTTTAATGTTTTAATTTTCCTAGTACCATCAACCAGCAGCATAAGACTTTTGCTTCTTGTTAGAGAAGGCTCCACAGAAATGGGCAGGCCTTTGTGCCTGTCTCGCAGAAACAACTGATCATCTGTTACATACTGGACCACTAAATGGACCTTCATTTTCCTGAACAATATTTTCCCCTAAACAGCTGGTAAGCATCCATGGAAAAGAGCTTAAATAATGATTGTAAACTCTCCTTATGTTATAAACTCCCAGATATTCCAAACTGACATGCTAGTTCATACCTGGCCCTTTAAGAATTTGTTATAATTTTAGTTAATTTATTCTTACCCTCTTGTATAGTGGTCACCTCTTTCTCCTGTGCTCTGCTAAAGGTCAAAGACTTTGTATGCCCCATCTCTCCTTGGAGGGGCCTATCATTCTTTGGAATCCAGTATATTTGGTCACTTGTGACCTCAAATCTCTAATGAGGTCAGGAAAAATTATGATTTTTTGTACATTATCTGCCTTTTTTCATTGCAACGGTGTGACCAAATATCTATATTTTAAGCTGAAATGGAACTCCAAAGACTAATTTTTAAAAGATTTTATTTTTAAGTAATCTCTACACCCAACATAGGTCTCAAGCCCACAACTCTGAGATCAAGAGTCACATGCTTTCTGACTGAGCCAGCCAGGCACCCCTCCAAAGACTATTTTTAATCTTTAAGGAACAAACAATTTATAATAGCAATAACTAGTTCATCTGGAACAAAAATAATTCTAACTTCTCAATTTGTCTCCAAACTCATTAATTGAATTTGGCAATTTTCAGTGTGTAAATATAAACAGAAATTCACTAAGGTTTATATAAAACTTGGAAAATGGCAAGCTCTTACATGGCTGTTCCTTTGGTCTCCATCACAGCTAAATAACAGTGGGGAGGAAAGGATATGTTGTTTTGTTTTGTCTTCCAGAAAGATGCAGAGGAGAAAAGTTGTCACCAATCTTCTCCAATGTTCAAAATACTTTTAGGATATGCTTAATATCTGAAGTATTAAAATGCTGCTCCTCAGAGTCCATGATACATCAAATATTTCCTAAAATAGGCTTGGAATATACCACATAAAATAACAAAAGTGCATTATTGTCAGTTTTCACTAATCCAAAGAGTCCCAGAGATAGAAAGAATTTAGAGGTAGTCCAGTTCAAATCCTATGTAATGCAAAAATCTCTCAACATTCCTGACTGTTTGCACACCTGTAATGTGGAGGAACCCCCTACTGACAGGACAGTCTCTCAGATTTTGAACAAATAATTTTTACAAAGATTTTCCTCATACTGAGTCAAAATGAGTGTCTCTAAGTTTCCAACCATTTGTTCTAATTTATCATTCTAGAGCTACTTACAGTACATCTAATCACCTTTTCACTTAAACAGCCTTCAAATACTTGGAAATAGTTATCATGTTTCCTTTTTCTTCTTTTTCTTCCAAGCTAAAGTTTCCTAGTACCATCAACTACCTTTAGTTTATGTCCATTAAACTATAGTCTTCTGGCTCAGGTCTCAGCACTGTGTGCTCCATCTGTGACCCAAACTCCCTTCTCCATCACGTAAGATTAGATGTTCTGAAATGTTACATGCTCAACGTTCAATTCTTCTTTCCTCCATAGTCTCTTTTTAGACAGTCATATCTAAATTCTTGGCCAGGTGTCACCTCCATGAAAATTATGGTCAAATTTAGTTTTAATATCACTTGAAATCAGATGCTAATGCATGATTTCATATCTGTAGAATCTCTCATATGGTGGATCAGCCATAATAGGATTTGTAAATTTTAGGCTGATTATTCCCCTTCTATGAGGGTTTGTGTGTGTGTGTGTGTGCACACGCACACCCACGTGCACACATATACCCATGTGTGTTTATATTAGAGGAAACTCCAGGGTTTTGGAATTTAGAAAAGTGTTTCCATAGAGCAGTTTTGCATTTGTTTCTGCCTGGGTCCAAAACTGTCACTATATTCTGGAACAATTTTTTGGCATAAATTCCTGCCATAGTATAAATCCATACTTCCCAGCTACACATACAGTTTTTCAGGTGGTCATTTTCCTCACCCAAAGCTCCTGGGTAAAGAGAGCCTTTCTCAAAAGCTCTCTTGGTCAGTAAGCATAGTTTTTCTCCCACCTTTTGCAGGTGACAGTCTATCCAGTGTCAGGGGTTTATTCAGAGATTTCAGCTCCAGATCTGCTCCTTTCCCAACTTCCCCCTACTGGTTTAGACTAAAATCTCAGCACTTGTCCCATCTTGAGCAGTAAACACCACTCTCTAAGCCTGAAGGCCTAAATCTAATCTGATATTTCCCTCAGGCCATTGTAGCATCAATGCTGAAGACACTGCTCTGGCTTTAAGTTCCCTCTTTAAATTTCTGTCACCCAGAAATTTATCCTTTGTTTTGAGCTAAGCTATACATTTACACTTTTTTCTTACAGTTCATCTAGTGTTTATATGAGCATGTGTTCTGTGTGTGTGTGTTTTCTCAATCCAACAGTTGGCAGAGCTAGAATCTCATTGCATTTCCCGATATCTGGAGGTCGTGTCTGCTTGGTTGTTGCTGTGGAAGGTCCAGCTTTGCATATCAAAAATCACATGCATCATAATCTCATCAGAAATCTTCCCAACATTTGTTGCCTTAATTAATGGCACCCTATCTTCTTGGTTTCCCAAGCATAAAACTTTAGAATCATTTAAACCCAAACTTTCTGTTAGCCCACACATCCAACTAATCATCAAGTTAAGTCTACTATTAGAATAATTCACGTAGCATATTCTAGCAATCTCAGTGATTCGGGAATGTAATGAATATAATATTTATCTTTCAGAATTTGAGGAAGATTAAATGAGATAAATAGATCAGATATGAAGCACTTCAAGACTAGAGTTAAGAGATGGAGTAAATTAGCTACTCACTGACCCAAGTCAACTCAGCATTTGCATTTTAATTAGTAATATTTTAAGGATTTCCTCAAATTCACATCACACATCTACTTCAAATGTATGAATGAAAACTAAACATAGCACTAATACATGCCCTTCTTATAGCTTTTATTACCTTTCAGTTTTTATTTTATTGGTTATATGGAGATGTACAGTGTCTGATTTCTCATATAAACTGAAAAATTTGTGTGAATGAGTAAAAATAAAAAATGAATTAATTAGCTAAAATTTAACCCTTATTCTCTGCCAGACATTTTTTCATATTTCATCTTATTTAATCATTATAGCAACCCTATAATTATTATTTTTCCAATTTTACAGAAGAGAAAACTTAGATCCACAGAAGTTAATTAGATAATAGTCGCAGGTACAAATGGAGCAGAACCAGGATTTTAACACAGATAACCTTACTGGAGAGCTGAAAACAAAGTCTACTATACTGTTTGGAACAAGTATATTAATAGTATATCAATAGTTAGGTTGCTCTTCTTTAGGAAAGTCTAATTTGTCAAGTCCAGTTTCAAATGTGGTACCCAGAACTAAACTCCTGTTCAGATTATACACATGGAAAATGTGGTGGGGATATTAACTTCCTATTTATGGAGAGTATATGGCTTTCAATTTAATTAAAAATGAAGTAGATCTGCTGTCAGGCATGTCACAATGTTGACTCATATTGAGTTCACACGCAAATAAAACAACTGGCTTTTTCTATATGAATTACTCATAAATTTTTCTTCTCCATGTTATAATTGAGTAGTTGTGTTTTTTTAATATGGAAAAGATTTAAGATGTATTCCAAATAAATTGCATCTTCTTATTTTTCATCCATAGCAAAATGTAGATAATATTATTGAAGAAGTAAAAAATATATGCAGTGTTCTGGGGTGTGTGGAGACCAAACAAATTACAGATGCTGTAAATGAACTACGTCTAATTCTTCAAAGAAAAACAGAGGTAAATATACTCATTTATTAGACAGTAATTATTTGAAACCTGAGTTCAATAATTAATTAAGAAAAGTGAAAGAATTTTGAGTAAGTACTGTGTGTTTGTGTGTGTGTGTCTGTGTATGTGTTTGCACACATATATTTCAATCATTTGGGGCTAACGGAAACTTGATTCTATTACACCAAAAGGATTTAATTAAATTAAAAGGAAATTTCTTACACCTTTGAAGTTTGTAACTGCAATATATCTTCCAAGTGAGACTGAAATCAATCCTACCATTCTACCTAGAGGAATATGTTTATATAATAACATTCACAGGCAAGTGTTTATATAGACTATTTATGGTTCTCATGTGCACCAGTATATGCAGGGGCAAGTATCCATGCTTACATGGACAAGCACATATACAGGAAAGAAAAGACCAGTTTTTGTGCTATCTTTTGCTGAATTTGCAGTGCACACTGCTTATATGATCCCAAAGCATGCAATAATATCCTGTTTTCTTCAGTTTAAAATATAACTATTAGGTGATTTTTTTTTTAAATATCAGAAATCTGATGTCGAATTACATGTGTGATTATTGTCCAAGAAAAAGATTAGTAAATTTGGTCACAATAAATCCTTTCAATCTTGTTATTAGTTTAGCAAATGATGAAGCAGAAAGATATGATGATGATAATAATAACTAATACTTGATAGTGCATTGCAATAATAAAATAGTTTCACTTATTTATTATTTCATTTTTATTTTATTTCAATTCATCCTCATATCAATGCCATGAAGTTGATATTTTAATGTTAATTTTATTATTAAAATCTGATGCTTAGAACGCTTATGTACAGAGGATTAATAAGTGGCAAAACAGAGATTTGAACCCAGGCCTCTTCCTCAATATATGTGAAACTTCATAGCAGAGAGTGATTACATGCATTCCTTATCTGCATGGAAAGGAACAGCACAGGCTACCTTGAATATGCCAGGCTTGAAATTTCAAAAAGATTGATTTTGAAAGTGGACAATTATATTAGTATATATAAATCATCATCATTGTTTCAAATAGATGACTATGAAAAAATCAGTAATTTCTTAATGTATTTTATAAGTCTTATTTTAACTAGAACTTGTTTTTGTAATTAGAGAGTAATAATAAATATAGAAATTTAAATACCTTGTTCGCATTACATAGTGACAGTGATGACTCAGGAGCAGTGGAATCATCCTACCAAAAGATTTTCCAGATAAACATCCATTAAAAGCTAAAATCCCAAAGCAAAGAAGAAATCAAAATTTAAAAAATATAATCAATAAATACCAAAATTTGATGTCTGAAATTAATAACTATTTATTTTATTACATTTTTCTTAAAGGGAAAATATCTACTCTTATACCTTCCAATTATAGAAGAAAATGAAATAACTATGTAGTCTCCAAAGCTGTTTTTATATGTACATTTTAATATTCATGGTCTTCTTAAATGATAACAAGGTAAAAAATTTGAAGTGATCACATTTAATCTGGTCATATTTTTTACTCTGTGTCAGAGTGGTAAAATTATACATAGTCTTGAAAAGCCTATCATCAGTATGATGTGAAAATAAGTATTTTGACGAACTCAAAAACTTAAGAATTATATGATGCTAAGAAGAGATTTTCTTTGCATATAACCCAGTTATACACAAACAATGAATCATGGAACACTACATCAAAAACTAATGATGTAATGTATGGCGATTAACATAATAAAATAAAATTTAAAAAAAAAGAATTTATATTAATATATTGAAAAAAAAAGAAGAGCTTTCCAATAGCTAAAGTTAAGTCAGGATAACAAGATAGTGAGAGTTAACTTTCAACAAGCACTAGTTTCTCTTAGATGATCACATTTGGGAGACATTATAAGCACCTAGAGCTGATGATAAAATACAAAGAGTTTAGGGTCATGCAAATATGACTTGAACTCAATATCTACCAGTTTTTAGCTGAACATCCTTGGGAAAATTAACTCACATCTCTGAGTTTCAGCTTTCCTCACTGCATGTATGCATGCATAAAAAACTAACTAAATAAATAAATAATAACAGAATTTGCAGGGTTTCTTATGAGCATTACAAATAATGTTAATAAAGGTCCAGATGATAGTGTTTCTTGCATGAGTCATTATTATAACTGGAGGTAGTGGGGATGGTGCTGGTGGTAGTTTTGGAGACTCCTTCCCATGTAGCCAACATGAAGGTTTTAATTTGCACAAGCACCACTTAGGTTCTCATTTTCTCACAACCATTGATTATAGCCAGCCTCATGACAGATGTGAGCCTTTGCCAGAGTAGGAGACCACATGCATGAATGTGGGCACATGTCTTTCCATCTGTTAAGACCACTTGGTTGTGCTTCAATTTTTATGTCCGGCTTTCAGTGAATCAGTACAAACAAAAAACTGATCAAAGAACGAGGAAAATCTAATTTTAGGATAAAACAGTTCTAATGCTATTAAAATATTACTAGATACAAAAAGCTTTATCTTTAAAACACTCATTTTCTGAAACTCCCTAAAAGAACAAAAATAACAATTTTCTTAGAAATATCAAAACTTCAATATAGCTGAAGCCAAAAGAATCCTTCAAAGAAAAACTGAGTATTTCCTAGGAAAGCTATGAACAATTATAATTCTCAAAAAAAGCTCATATTCACATTTCACATTTCTTACCTACTTATGAGCACTAAATTATATGTGATTATTGACACATAAAAATAGAGTTAACAATCACGAGTTTTATTTCATATATGTCAATGGCAAAAAATAGTTTAATACCCCTTAATAAGCAGATTCTTATTTTGAATACACTTTAAAAGTTCACTTATTCTGACCTTCATTCAAACTTTTTGTTCATCTCTTTCTCTAACCTAACCATGAGCCCACCTATATAAGAATGTTGGTACAAATAGTAAGCACATTTTTCAGAATTCATGTAGTAACCAACTGCAGTTAACAATGCCAAAGTATCTACAGTGTGTCTACCCACCATGAACCTAAGATTAAAGAAATACTGAGAAAAATTAATCTTCTGCCAACAAACTCAAATTTGAGAAGCTTTCCTTTCCCTTGGCTGCATTTTTTGGTCAACTTGCAAGAGACTATTTCCTGCCATACAGAGAAGTAATTAGGTATTTATTAAATGTAAGTTTTAGCAAGATGATGAATTATATCACAAATACAGTTATACTCTCGCTCATGCTCTCACTCAGCATTGGAAACAATTTTCCATCCTTCAAAATTATATTCCAGAATCTCACATAATATATTTCCATTACATGTTCGTACAATAAATGAAACACAAAGTGAAAAATATGGTCTTACACATTGTGCTGTAGGTGGATGTCATGGTGATTTTAAAATACAAGTTTATATTTCTGAATAAATTGAATTCTAGTGAAGTCAGGCCAACATATTTAATAGTCTCACCCACATGGATGGGGTGAAGATCTTATGTGTAGTTACTAAGCCTAGTGGTTGAAACTATGCTCCAGTGAAATATTATACCTAAGAGAAATGCTTCTGAAAAGGTTCATGTGAACAATGCTTTTAAGTGAAAAGCTGTATATAAATTTAATTACATTTTAAACATGATACAAGTGTTTTCTCTCTAAAGGAATATTGTAGCAAGTTCTTTGTTACAAGAAAACAATTATTCCTCAGTTTGTTTGAGAAACTGAGCTTTCATTAATTAAAAGCAAACTTGTCCAAGCAAAATTTTTTAAAAATTAGCATTAATTTAAATGGATCATATTAGGAAATGTTTTTGCTTTTGTACTGAAACCTTATTTTTAGTGAATCTGTGAATCACCTTATATAGGTTTTGTGATAATGAATTTATCACCAGCGATTCCTAAACCAATAAAGTAATTTTAGGCCTCTGACAAATATAAATGCAAATAAACAAACAAGCAAATAAATAAATAAAACCATACTAATGGAAGTGAACAAAAATGACAATAAAAAATAAAATTTCAGGTAGTACTTTTTTTAAAAATTTAGGATATGGTCACCAGTGTTTTACTATCAGTTTTTTAAAATCTCCTAAGAATAAATAAAAAATGAAACCGTATCATGAGTCTGTATAATTCTGCCCACGTCCATCCAGCCCTCTTTTCATTGCAGCCCAAACCTTGCAATTGAATAACTGCTAATAATAAGAACTGGACATATTAAACAGAGAATTAAAATGCACTTATTTCAAAACATCATTCACTGCTGTGGAAGGGGAATTGAGGTTAGCCAATATATACAGAACTTTTCTAATAATACTAAATAGGCTTAACTTATTCTAAATTTTTTTCAGTCAAAAATCTAGACTGTTTACTAAAATATTCAGAAGGCTTTTCTTTCATCTTACAATTTAGCTTCCTTCTGTTTATGAAGCAACACTGATATATGACACCAATAAATATTTCGTGTTTTTACCATGCCAGAGAAATTTTAGTGTTTAGATCTGGATATTACCAGTTTGATTGTTTTGTGAATTTGTTTTCTAAATAACAATCGTATCTTTGCACTTATTTTTCTTTTTCAGAATTTTCATCAAAACTCAGAGACTTCAGCAAAAGGTAAAACATACATGTACCCACATTAAAAAAAAAAAGTTATAGAACCCAAAATAATTTATTGTTTTTTCAATTATTCATCCAAATATAAAGGTAACACATACACAGAAATATTTTTTGAAGTGAAAATGCTTTGCTAAAACTCTTTTTACTGATGGAAATGATTATTCTGCAAGTGAATAAAAATCCACTCTCTAAACTTCTAGCCTGACATTTTTAAGAAATGGGAAAAGTCAAGAGATCTATAAAAATGAAAGGAATACTGAAAATATTCTTATAACTATTCCAAGAAACTATAAAATTTTATTTAGCTAATTATGTGTTGATGCAAGAAGAGTCAGAAAAGTAGCAGATGTCTTTCTTCAAAGTCACTAATTTCAGATTTAAATTCAAACTCTATTTGAAAGACCAATCTAACATAATATGTAGGAGGATTAGGTTCTGGAATAATTAGTGTTCACAGAGGCTCTGAGCCTATAAAACTGCAAGCCACAGAAGGACTTCTCTTCTACAGAAAATAGTGGATGAGTAATAGTATGATAGAGAGCAAAGAACCCAGCTTTTGGAATCTGGTTAATTTCAACTCTGCCACTTTTTGACTCTGTGAGATCTTAGAGAATTCTTTGATCCTAAGTTTCCCTAATATGTATAGAAGTCATGATAGTATTTAATGTGCAGGATGTGGTCAGAGTTGTTCCTGTTTGCAAAAGCAAATGGTATTTGGCATATCAACACTCTAAGTACCTTCAAGGAAACTGACCCACAGATGTTCAACTCACACTCTAGGTGTAGAGGTCATAGTGAAGTGCAAATGATAACCCCAACCTGCTTTCCAAGCCTTAATCGTTTTTGGGAGAAAGTTATGGACAGAGGGATATCTTCTCAAATCTAATTCCCACCACTCAAAAGAAGACACAATTACATTTGAAGAACTCCACTTCACATCACAGAGGAAAATGGGATGGCAGAGGGCATGGAGAAAAAACAAACAAATTGCTAGTGCAAAAATCCCTGTTCCAGGCATTCATAAAACTCTAGAATATCATAAACGAAAGGAAAAGATAGACACCCCCTAAAAATATCACTAACAGAGTCCAAGTGATAGAATGAGGAGTCAACAAGCTGGAGGTATGCTTATACGGAATTGGACCTCTGAATAAAATGCCCTCATCCCATATTCCTCAGGGGTTGAGATATAAGATCCCACAAAACTATGTAGGAATGTTCCCAAAGGTTTATATTCAATGCTAAATCATCACAGATTCTAATTTATTTTAATCAAATACATATTGCCACTGTTTCTCAATTTTATGATACTATAACTCTTTTCTCAGAGTAAAATCAGGTGTGATAAACATTATTACTCCATATTTCACCACCAAGCCCAGTATCTTGTGTCCCTAGTACATTTCTGAGGATATCTGAAATGTACTCTTCATCCAGAATTCTGATAGTAAAGCATAATGCATAAGCACACATCTCTATATTACCTCAAAAAAGCAAATTATAACCAAGAACTGTATTTCTGCGCAAGAAATCAAGAGTAGTTTTTGAGTAATTATCCAAATAATTAAGATTTCCCAAAATACATGCTGGGGCTTGAATTAATAAGATCTCTGAACCAACTTTATGATTTATTTTAGATGTGTATTCATTTGCACAAGATTGCGGAATTAACAAGAAGTTTGTTACTTCCCTGCTTCAGAGTACCAACAGCACAATGTGGGGACCTGGGAAACATGTTTCTATAAATTTGTAATTCCCTGCCTCTGTTGGTCAGGAGAATCTCTGTTGGTTGGCCTCCAGAGTTTGATGAGTCCTATGCTGCTTTACTCTTCTGTTTTATTAATTGCTACTGCTGATTTCCCAGAGAATTTTAATTAGAGCTCTTTCAGGCTGCTTGTCCCCTCAGACTGTTTCAACAAAGGACACCATTTTAAGTAAAAATTTGGCCATCTTATAAATTTTGTACAAATTTATGAATAACTAAGTGAATAATAGCATGTGTTCAACAACAACAACAACAACAACAAATTTAATTATGGACAGACCTACTGAGGGGCAGGATGTGGGAAGAAGTTCCATGCTGAAAATAGCCTGTTTTTTTGAGTAGCCAAATTGTCTGGTATTGGAACACTGCAGACTAATGGAGGAAAAAGCTGGCTCTTTGTATTAATTTTCTTTGCAAAACAACTAGAAACTACAAGCAATTTATGCTTCAGAAACAACTTGATGAGGAAGTGCATGTGTTTGAAAAAAACAACAGCACTATTGTGTGACTTGACTTGGCGTGCATCAAATCACATCAGATCACATCAAATCACAGTCATTTTTTTAAGAACGAATTTTCTAACGATGTGCTTACTCGTTCTCTCGATGACTCCTCAGCGGCCTGGGGTTTGGTCACAGCGCTCTTCTCTGAGTTGTGGGCGCGCCCCGCTCAGGCGCAGAAGTGCGCCAAGCCGCCGCCACCGTGGGCGGGGCCGTGTGCCACTGGGGTGTCTGGGACCCCATCTGGGACAGATGAGAGCAACGTCCTGGTCAGCGTGTGGAAGCAGAACCTCGAGTCTGGAGAAGAACTGGGGTCCCAGGCTGGAGCACTACAAAAGCAAGACCATGCAGCCCGTCTTCCTCATCAGGTACTCCCAATACCGCATGGATGCCTCCTCGCAAAAGGATTTCACTACCGACTCCCCTAGGTGGCAAACGGGCTGAGCTAACTGGTGTCCGACTTGCAAGCTTGGCGTTGAAGCTTAATAAAATCGAGCATTCCTCCATGACTCACGTAATAGAAACCACTGACATCATCAGCAAACACGTGCCAGGAGTCTGCAAAGTCAGCACAGACTTGCTGAGGGAAGGAGCCCCCCTCTAGCCTACGGAGTGGAACCTGCCCAAGTCTCAGTGGAAGCCAGAAACGGAGGGTATTACGAAGGCAGAGCCCGAAGGGAAGTGTCCTCCCAAACTGCATCCACGCAGCAGACGCCAGGCAGCAGAACAGTTCTGAGGCCATGCGGTCTTTCGCAACCTGGTGTGTCTGGCGCCACACTTCCTCCACAGGGCTGGCTCCGCCTCTCCCTCGGCAGCCGCGGCATTACCCACTTGGTGGTCCCGCCCAGTGGCCAGGTAGCGCTCCGACCCTCGGGGACACAGGGTTCAGGCCTCCTGACAAGATCGCCCGCTCTCCTCCGCCCTGTGCCTAGTTCAGTGGGTGCCACTAAAGAACCGCAGATTCCTTCTCCGTCTTCCCCCCACCACAGGCTGAGCTGCGGTTCCATGTCATTTCTCCAGGACGAAGCGGCGGAAAAGTAGAAATATCTAAAATGCGGCATTTCCGCATGTTTTTCTGGCCTAGGATGGGAAGGGATAGCATTCAGATCAGACCAGCCTGATTTCTTTCTCAGGGTTTTCTGCCTTCGCTTGTCTACCAGAACGAACCTGTAGGATTTAAGGAGCCTGTTTTGGGGATTGGTCGAAGGCTGACAGATGTTGTGTGAGGACGATGGACAGATTCACACCGAGGGGTCTTTGACCATGACCACAGCTAGCTGTGCGAACCCTCCGGAGACTCCTTCAGCCAAGCCCGTCAGGCATGAGGGACTCCGCGGAGGGCACCAGAGCTTCCATTCACAACTTCACTTCATACTGTCTTTTCATTTCCTAAACCCTTTTATCGCTTAAATATTTGTCGAAGATATTCCTGATCCGGCTTAAAAAATAATAATGATTGAGCTTTTATATTTGAGTTTACTCATTTAACTTTTGAAACACTACTCTAGTGGAATATTAAAAACAATCACAAGTGAGCATATTAAAGTATATGCATATTAATGCATACAAAATGTCAGTGGTGAGAATTATTCACCGGCCCCACTAAGAAGTCTGACACTGAACTCCACCCGTGGGGTAACGTTCATCATCCTCATAAGCTTCTCCATTGTAATGGCGTCATCTTTCCTGATTTTGATTCAAAGTTCACAACCTGTACTACCTGGTCCATTTCATCAGGCTTTTCTTCCTTCCTCTCAGGTAGGAATTTTTCCAGGGAAGAGAATTTATTGGGAGAACGAAAGCCAGGAAAGTTTACCTTAAGTTCAGTGATTAGGTCTTTTCCTATGGTCTAGGATATATTGGTACGCCTTCATTTAGTACACACTTGGAGCTATTAGCCCCTGTACTTAGTCCTTTTTTTTTTTTTTTTTTTTTTCATTTTCTTCCTTCATGACAAGTTACTTTTAGGAATAATCAATAAACCCCTCTTAAAAAACTAATAGTAAAACTTAAGGCTTTGATTTTGAAGAGATTTAGTAAGCATCATAAGTCTTTCATTTCAGGCTTATTTCAGATCCCAACCAGGTACTATTACTGTTCTCTTTTTACAGCAGCACAATGTATATGATTAGTGTTCAGTTAATGGTAAGCATCATAGCATTGTCAAATTTATTATGATTAATTTTTAGATGGGATTTGTTTGAAGTACTTACAAGCCATTTAGAAAATCTGTTCCTTGTCTGAAAATTAATTCTAAACAATAATAAACTGGAACAAAAAATATTGCAAATTATAGAATGCCAAATTAGTAATCAAAAACTTTGGTTTATGATTAAAGGCCACGCTTCCAAGATTTCTGCAACTGAAGATATGAGAGCTTATTGATTATCTACACTACTATCAGCTAATTCAGGCTGCATAGAGGCACAGATGGCTAATTGGCTTCAGTTGGTGGATGGTCATTTTAATTACATTTTATTTAAAATTTATCATAAGATATTTCAAAGCTGTAATTCATGGCTTACAATAAATATGGCCCTTCAAAGATGACCCTGATTTCTATCCTTTTTTTCCCCTTAGGCTTGATAGAGAAAGTGACAACTGAACTATCCAGGTCCATCTACCAGCTTATCAATGCCTATTGCTGCAGCTTTTATGCAGATTTCCAGCCTCTAAATGTACCTGATGACATTTCCTATGTAAATCCTGGACTCCATTCCCACCTTAGCTTCACAGTGTATGCAGTTCACAACATTCCAGAGACTTGGGTGCACAGGTGAGTGGTAGTGAGTTTTTCATAAAAATGTTAATTTTTACATGGCTTCTAATTAGAGTATAATTTGTCTTGTTCTTATTTGCAGGAGCAAATATTTTGTAAAAATTTTGAAATTTAACCAGTGTAGATTTATCTTAAAACCATTTTTAAAAACTTCATTCCCAAATGCACATTCCTTTTTCCTCAAGTCTTTTCCCATTCTCCATATTAAAAATCGCTGCATATTGTCAGTATATCATTAGGGAAACAGAGAATGCTCATCCTATTTAGTGATTGCCCTAATTTTTTTTTAACATTTGAGTTTAAATGACTAATGCTAATTAATAGAACAGAGAGAGAGCACACACACAGGGAGTAGTACTTAATAGAAAAGAATCACTCTGATACCTATCAAGTTGTGAGTGGTAGATATTTTATGAAATTAGTACCTTGATTAAGTGGGAATTAGCCAAGAGTTATTTGAGTTACAATGGAAATTAACCACAATTATGCATGGAGCGTTGCTAGATTTTAGGTTGGCTCTATTATGTAGCATTTTTTTGAATAACATAATTAGATTAATATTATAATCATTATTTTAAATTCCTTATAGATTAAATCTATAAGAGAATGTGGATTAAATCAATTAAGTTAATAAGAGAATAGTAATTTATAAATGGATTTATTGTACCCACCCATTTCACACCTCAAAGAAGAACTGAAACCATTTCAGTAAAGAGAAAAAATTGCTGTATGTATTTTTGCAAGTAACTGACCTGTACAAATAGTTATAAGTTAATTAGAAAGAAAAAAATTACCTTTGTATGTAAAAAACACTATCTACCTGTGTACACATACACATAATTCTTTAAATCCATGAGATGAGGGGTCCCTGGGTGGTTCAGTTGGTTAAGTGTCTGCCTTTGGCTCAGGTCATGATCTCAGGGTCCTGGGATTCAGCCCTGTGCCTGGCTCCCCGCTCAGTATGGGATCTGCTTATCCCTCTCCCTCTGCCCCTCCCCCTCATTGTGCATGCATGCATCCTCTCTCCCTCTCTCTGTCAAGTAAATAAATAAAATCTTTAAAAATCAATCAATCAATCTATGAGATGAGTATGTAAAAAACACTATACACATACACATATTTCTTTAAATCCATGGGATGATTCTTTTATGCCTTTTCTTTCTTATAAAGGCCTGATGTATAATATAATAAACTGCTACTCTGATGGTTTCTTACAATATTTTAACCATTAGTACATACTTATTAATTTTAATTAACGTGGAAAAACTATGTAGCCAGATAAATATGGATAAAGCTATATGCACAAGCCTGCATGTATATATGGTGTGACAGTGTTGTTTATTTTTTTCTATTTTTTTTCTATTCTCTGCTTCACTTATTTCTGATGTAATACTTATGATTTTCTTCCTTCAGTTAACTTTGGACTTAGTTTGTTCCTCTTTTTCTAGTTCCTTCAATATAAAGTTAGGTTGTTTATTTTTTATACTTCTAATATAGGAATTTATAGTTATCAACTTCTCTCTTAGTACTGCTTTTGCTGCATCTCATAAGTTTTGGTATGGTGTGTGTTCATTTTCATTTGTAACAATATATTTTCTAATTTACCATTTGATTTCTTATTTGACCATTGATTATTCAAAAGTGTTAATTTCTATAAATTTGTTAATTTTCCAGTTTTCTTTCTGCTATTGATTTCTAGTTTTATCCCGTTGTGGTCAGAAAATACATATGGTATGATTTCAGTCTTTTCAAATTTGTTAAAACTTGTTTTGTGACCTAACACATGATCTATGCTAGAGAATGTTCCATGTGTTCTATAGAAGAATGTGTATTCTCCTGTTATTGGATGGAATGTTCTGTATTTATCTATTAGGTTCAGTCTGGTTGTTGTATCCATTATTAAAAGTGGGCTATTGAAATCTATTATTGTGTTGCTGTCTGTTTCTTCCTCCAGTTCTGTCAATGTTTGCTTAATATATTTGCTCCAATTTGGGGTGCATATATATTTACAATTGTTATATCCTCTTGACGAATTCACCCTTTTTATCATTGTATAATGTCCATCTTTATCTCTTGTGACATTTTTTGACTTAAGGTCTATCATGTCTTATGTATGAAAGGCAACCCCTACTGTCTTTTGATTGCCATTTGCATGGAGCATCTTCTTCTGTCCTTTCACTTTCAGCCTATATGTGTCCTTAAATCTAAAGTGAGTCTCTTGTAGGCAGCATGTAATTGGATCTTGTTTTTTTATCCATTCAGCTATGCTATGTCTTTTGATTATGGCATTTACTCCATTTGCATTTAAGGTAACTAATGATAGGGAAGGACTTAACTATTGCCATTTTTTTCCACTGTTTTCTATTCTTTTCCTCTCTTGCTGTCTTCTTTTGTGTTTTGTTGATTATTCGTAATGACATACTTTGATTCCTTTATTTTCTTTTGTGTATCTTCTCTAGGTAGGCATTTTCTTTGTAATGACCATAGACCTAATATAAAGCATCTTACATTTAAAACAGCTTCAGTCACTTACAAAAGCTCTACTCTTTTTTTCTCCCCTCACCACACTTTATGTTATTGATACCACAAATTACATCATTTTGTTTTACATATTGTTATGATTATAGTTTTCTAATACTTTGCCCTTTACATTCTATACCAGAGTTAAGAGTGGTTCATGCACAATTACTAAAGTATTTTACTGTATTCTGTATTTGTCTACATATTTACCTTTACCAGTGACCTTTGTGCTTTTGTATGCTTTTGTGTTGCTATCTAGCTAGCATATTTTCATTTCAAATTTGAAGACTACCTTTAGCCTTTCTTGTAAATCAGGTCTTGTGGTGATGACATTCCTCAGGTTTTGTTTATCTGGGAAAGTATTTCTTTGTCCTTTATTTTTGAAGGACACTTTTGCCAGATATAATATTCTTGATTAGCAATTTTGTCTTTCAGAATTTTTAATATATCATCCCACTCCCTTCTGGCCTGCAAGGGTTCTGCTGAGCAATCTGCTGATGAACTTATAAGATCTCTCTTTTATCTGGTGGGTCACTTTTTTCTAGCTGCTTTCAAAATTCTTTCTTTTTGACTTTTGATAATTTGATTTTAATGTGTTTTAGTGTGGTCTTCTTTGGGCTCATCCTAGTATGGTTTGTGGGGTTTCTTGAATCTGGATGTCAATTTCCTTACACACAATTGAGAACTTTTCAGCTATTATTTCTTTAGATAAGCTTTCTGCCTCTTTTTCTCTATCTTCTCCTCCTGGACTCACATAATGTGTGTATTTGTCTAGTTGATGATGTCCCAGAAGTCCCCTAAGCTTTCTTTACTCTTCTTCATTCTTCTTTCTTTTAGTTCCTCTGATTGGATAACTTCAAATGACTTATCTTTGAGTTCATTGATTCTTTCTTCTGCTTGATCAGGTCTACTCTTGAAACTTTCTAGTGATTTTTTTTTTTTCAATTCACTCATTATATTCTTCAGTTCCAAAATTTCTGTGTGGTTCTTTTTAATATTTTTTGTCTCTTTGTTTATAATCTCATTTTGTTCATGCATCATTTTCCCAAGCTTGTTGAACATTTTTATGATGATTATTTTGAGTTTTTGGTCAGGTAATTCATATACTTCGATTTATTTAAGGTTGGTTTCTGGAGATTTATTGTATTCCTTTTGTTGGGAAGGTCCTCAGTCTCATATTTTATTCCTTTTGTTGGGCCATATTCCCCTCTTTCTTTGTATGCCTTGTTACTTTGTACTGGAGTCTGTGCATTTGAAAAAAATACAGTCTTTATTGATTGGTTTCATACAGAGAAATAATGTCACCAATCAGCACAACTAGAGATTCTGGGGCCTTTCAAACCTTTTCTCTTTGGATTTGTGTGTGTAAATTCCCAATTAGAGAAGTCTTACTTCTTTCTTCAGGCGCTCATAATTTCTTGCTCCCCCTAGTGTCTGTCTATGGCACTACAAGTTTCCTGGTGTTGCTGTAAACTCCCCAGCTGTTTTTGTTTGTTTGTTTATTTTAGGATTTTACTTATTTATTTGAGAGAGAGAGGGAGTATGAACAGGAGAGGGGCAGAGGGAGAAGCAGACTCTCCACTGAGCAGAGGAGAAGCAGACTCCCCACTGAGCAGCCTGAAGTGGGATCATGACCTGAGCTGAAGGCAGATGCTTAACCTACCGAGACACCCAGGAGCCCTACCCTCATCTGTTTTGGGTTCTCAGCTCTTCCCTGGCATCCAGAGTACGCCAGGTCCCATCTATGCTATGAGTTGGGTAAGACAGAAACCAGTCTTTCAGGCTGCCACCCAAAAAGCTGGAACATTGGACACACACTCCAGCTCTTTTTCTCCTTTGGTAGAAGCCAGAAGTTGGGGATTTTTTCCTGTTCATTTTGCACCGAGAAGCCAGAAGTTGGTTTTTGTTTTGTTTTGTTTTGTTTTTCCTGTTCATTTTGCAATGAGTTGGGGATTTTTTTCCTGTTCATTTTGCACTGAGATGGGACAGTGGCAAGTGAATTTGTGCTAGTTCAAACCATTGGCTTTGTTCTCAGAGGCCCCCAACCTGGCACCCATTCCTATTCAGCATTTAGATTTAGGCAGGACAGAAACTAGTCCCTTAGATAGCCCCTTAAAAAGTCTGAATGCTAGACATATGTTCAGTCTTCTCTTTCCCACCCCAGGGAAAGGCTGAGAGTTGGGAGTTTCCTCCTGATCACACTGCACTCTGCCAGGGAAGGAGTTCTGGAAAAGGACACAAATTTTCCTACTGATTTCTATGTGACTGGTTTGTGCTTGCCTGGAGTGCAAGAGCTTCTTGTTTCTGAATTTCTCTCAAAGGGAATTGATCCATGTATTGTTGAATTGGTGTTTCCATGGGGGAAGGAGAGTCTGGGGCTTTCTGTTGTACCATCTTGCAGATGTCACCCAACATAAATTTTTAAAGTTATTTTTAAAGCATGCTTTACACAAGCAGATATAACTTTATCATTTGACTTTTAACTATAAAAATAATTGACCCATATAGAAAACTGCTTTCTTTATAGTTTACAGCTTTTTGAATATTTTTGTTTTTAGCTATAAAGCATTTTCTTTTTCCTGTTGGCTTACATATGCTGGAAAGAAGTTGTGCCAAGTGAGAAGCTACAGAAATATTCCAGTCAAAAAATTGTTTTTTCTCTTGGTCAACTGGAATGAAATGTAAGTTTAATCTTTATTTTGGCAGTATCATTTACCTAATAAAGATCAAGGATTCTTTTTTCTCTTTTTTTTAAAGTGGAAGGTGTGATTTTTTTTTAAATATTGCCAGTTGATGTGATTCAGTGATGTGATAGATATGCTCATACTAATAGATAACTGACCATACAGTTCAACAGATTAAAAGTCCATTTAGAAATCTAGACAAGTGTCCAATCCACATTACCAAACTGATCAAAAAGGGAAATTGGAAAAAACAGAATTATTAATCATTCACAGACTGTGGATGTAAGAGATACCCTCTATTTGGGGTTGGGGGCAGTAGATTCCAGGTATAACAATGAAGAAACATGTAATCTTCACTTTCCCATGAAAGCCAATTATAAATTTATTTAAACAGTCAAGTTTTTTGATAATAATTATCTATGCCTGTGCAAACTACCATCTAATTTTGGGTGATTGACTCCTAGTTTCTCATTTTAGAGACACTTATTAAATGAAGAAGGAAAAAAGTACCTTCTTGACACAGTTCATTCCTTCTTGCTCTCCTCTGTCCCCTTCCCTCCACCTCAAGTCTTTACTCAGAATCTCAGGACATTCATAGGCCCTATCTATGGCTATTTCGTGATTATTTCCACTTTTTCTTGCTGTTCCTATGACACTACTCCATTAGCTTTCAGTCATTTCTCTGGGGTCTCCAATGCTGCACTGACAATTTTCTTCCCACCTCAAATAGAAGAAAACCAACCTACATCTCATCCCCCCTTTACCAGATCTGGCTTTCTTGGAAGATGATTTGATTCCCCAATATTGTCCTTTTTCACTGAGAAATATGTGCCGAAATTTCTGGGACTCCGAGGATGGTGTTAGATAGCACCACTTATCCTAATCTTAGTGTTACCACAATCAATGGAGACATGACATGTGGCCTTCAATTTTTACGTACTCCATGGTTCCTTCTATGCAAAAGCAATTCCTCCTTTTACTAGGACTATGACAACATTTATCTTCCCTTAGGCTCTTAATTCCCTTGACCAAAGACCTGATATTCAATTACAAAGTCCTCTTCTATTGCACAGAATGAATTCTGCTTGTGAAATTCTTCAGTGGTTCCCCAATTCTCATAAGGTAAAATACAAATCCTTTAGCACAGCACACAAGGCTCCCAGTGGTTTGGCCCTTGCCTATCTCTGCACCTTTATCTCTGAAGTTAACCCCACTCTATGGCCCTGTACCCAGTCATTCTGCATTTGATCTATTTACCCTAACTATAAACTGAGAAGTCATGCCTCTGCTAGGGGTCCTCCATCTGTCAAGAGTACAGTGTCTTTACTGCCCACCTTGGGAACACCTAATTATCTTTTTTTTTATGTTATGTTAATCACCATACATTACATCATTAGTTTTTGATGTAGTGTTCCATGATTCATTGTTTACGTATAACACCCAGTGCTCCATGCAGAACGTGCCCTCCTTAATACCCATCACCAGGCTAACCCTCAGTTTGTTTCTCAGAGTCCATAGTCTCTCATGGTTCGTCTCCTAATTATCTTTCAAGACACTCTTTCACCTTCTCTGTAAACTCTTCTTTGTATCATTAGAAATAATTGGCCACTTTTCTTTTGTTGGTTGATGGGAACCTCAATCTACTCTCTTATGGTCCCTTCCTGAATGTGTTTGCTTATATTTCTGTTTGCTTTTGCCAAATGATACAAAGATCTTTTTTGTGGTTTTTGTCATTTTATTTTCTTTTTAAAATTTTTTATTCTGGCCATAACAGCATAAGCAGTATCAGATAGAGTAAGAATTCAGTAATTGTTCTTGGGCAAATGAATGAATTTCATGTAACAAGTGATTCTTTAAAAATATTATTAATCAGCTCAATGACTAAAATTATTCTTCTGACTTAATTAAAACTTACTCCTAGCTATTTCAAAAAATCAGATTAATTTTCAGCCGATAGATATGTGCTATCATTTAATTCAATAAAAAAACCCTACTAAATCTAAAGTCAGTTTTTTAAAAATCCCCCCCAAAAAAGTCCCCAAATAAATTGAAAATCCTTAGTGCTGTTGGAATAACTACACTGATATATTTTTCTTCTGTTCCTTCAAGACTGTACATGTGTTATTTTTACTGTGAGTTTTTTGTTTCCCTCAATAGAGTTAGTGACCTCAACCTAGAATTATTTTCATTTTATTTCATTTCCATTAAAAATAGTTATTTACCATTTTTCTAGGTGCCTGTAGCCTTCTTTATATATTTTATTAACATATATCTATTACACTATAATTGATTATACATTTCATTACTAGACTGTACACTTAAGGACAGAAACTTTGTTATTTAATAATATATGACATAGATTTTGACTACATATTTCAATCATGATAATATACCCCAAATATATTATCTCATCTTAACAACAAAGAAATGAAACGGGGGGCGCCTGGGTGGCTCAGTTGATTAAGCGACTGCCTTCGGCTCAGGTCATGATCCTGGAGTCCATGGATCGAGTCCCGCATCGGGCTCCCTGCTCTGCAGGGAGTCTGCTTCTCCCTCTGACCCTCCCCCCTCTCATGTGCTCTCTCTCATTCTCTCTCTCTCAAATAAATAAATAAAATCTTTAAAAAAAAAAAAAAAAAAAAAAAAAAGAAATGAAACGGGTATTGTCACCCTTTTTTAAAGATCAGAATATTGAGGTTACAAAGTTTAATTAACTTGCCCCAGGTCCCACAATGAGTAAATGGCAGAACTAGTGCTCAGACCTACTCTCACTCCAAAGCTGATGTTTTTACTGTGATTTCTATACTATTTCTTAAAACATATAAAATCCTTGGCAGAGTATTAATATTCTATAAGTAGTTCTTTCATCTTAAATTAAAAAAAAAAAAGTTCTACTCCATTCTCTTACCAGCAGCCACCCCATTTTTTTCCCTCTGCTTTAGTGCAAAACCCTTCCAGAGAGTTGTATATATTCACTTTCTTCAGTTTTTTTTTTTTTCTCTGCTCTAAAATATACTCCAATTAGGCTTTCATCTCCTCTGTTTCACTGAAATTGCCCATTAGAGTCACTAGTGACCTGCATAGTTAATCTAATGTTAGTTTCTCAGTCTTCATTTTACATGATCTATTTAGGAGCATTTGGCACTGTTGATCTCACTCTCCGTCTTGAACTATGCTCTCTTCTTGGCTCCCATATTCTTTTTGCTTTCCTCCTCCTGTACTGGACATTCCTTCTCTATTTTCTTTTCTTTCCACAGACTGATCATGGTCTTAGCACTTATGCCTCTTTTCTGTTGTATTTACCTTTCTCCTTTAGCTTTCTCTTATCATCACATAGCTTTAAATGCCGTCTATATGTCAGAATCTCCAAAAATTATATCACCAACACAGGCATCAGTCACAAACTCCACACTTACACATTCAGCATGTCTAAAACAGTACTCTTAAGCTTACATTCCAAACTTGTTCCATCCATGGATAGCCACCCTGGACTGTCATTTTCAGTGCCAGTTGTTCAGGTCACATCTTTACCCTGAATCTCGTTCTCTTAGATCCCATGTCCAGGAAATCCTACAGGCTCTCCCTTCAGAATACTTCTCATCACTTTCTTTGGTCTAGGCCCTCATTCTCTCTCCCCTGAATTACCACAGTCGCTATATAATGGTCTCCCTACTTCTCTTGCACCTCTATAGTCCTTCTCACACAGTAGCTAAAGTGACTTCTTTTAAAATGTAGGTCAGGCTATGTTATTATTCTGTTTAAAAGTCTTGAAATGGCTTCCTGTTTAACATCACAAAAATCCTTACAATGCTGTGTTGTCAAATATCAGTATTAAAAGGAGAGTTCTAAACATTGTGATTTTATTAAATCTCCCATTTTTCACTATGAAATTTACTCTGGTCTTAGGGAAACTATCGCATATAGAAGGAAAAAAATTTCAGAAAAATTTTCGTGTTTATTCATTTTTTCAGCAGTAGAGTAAGGTAAATATATGGTTAAAACTTGCAGTCTATGCCAACTGCTTGCATAAAAAGGAGCAATTCAACTTCACTTACTGATTTGTCCCTTTAAGTGTTTTTCTCCTTTTTTTGGTCTAAAAGTTCATTCCTTTGATTTTTCGATAGCTGTGTAGAAGTTTAAAAAAAAGATTTTCCAGTGAATGTGAGATTATTCTGGCTTTAAAAATCCATAGGTATTCAAGAAATGAATAAATAACTATTCAGAGAGCATGTATTCTTTCCTAGAAGAATTTATTCTTATTAATAAAAAATGACAAAATGGAGATTGACAGTAACTATCCACTGTAACTTATTGAATTTTTGTCATTCTTGAGGTGAAAGCTCACTAATAAGTGAAGTTAGACATGAAGAAGCCAGACTCAATGAGAAAAAGAACACTCTAGATTAGGTGAGGAATACAGTGAAATTATAGCTTTCATTCTAGCACAGAAACATGAAAACTGAAGAGAAAATCAATTACAAGTAAAGAGAGAACATTCAAGAAATTACTGTGCATTCCACAAGAACATCAACATTTTATGTTGAGTTTCAGAACTTCTTCTAAGCTGAGAAGTATGTCCACATTATCTTAAGTGGATATTATGAGTGTGAAAGAATATGAAGGAAAAGAAAGACTTTTAAATATCTAAATATAAAACAAATTAATTTTTTAATAATCTAAACTTTGCTAATCTTGAAAAAATAGATTTTCTTTACCATAGTCTTCACTTTATTTCCCTTCCCTACATTTAACTAGAATTAAATTTCATCTGTCTACAATGGTTAATATAAATCATTACTTTATTGATTGAATAATGAATGTATTACTGATGTATTGCTACCATTTGCCACCTATTGTCTTATACAATGTTTGATCCATTATGTGGATAAGGAAAAATGAGGCTTATTAGTCATAGGGCTGATATTTGAATGCAAATATATCCAGATCCAAACTTCTCACTGTCCTCTCCACACAGCTTACATATGGACATCTCAGAATTAATATTAATCTATTATATCATGCCTTAAACTGCACATATTACCCCATCTCAATTTCCTTTTTATTTTATATTTCTGTATCAGTTAAAGTTATCAACTATAACGTAATCTAGAAGTCTAGAATTCATCTTTAATTCTTCATTGTCCTATTCTACTAATATGTTGTCAGTCAAATATTAGTTATTCATTTTACCTCTAAAATAGCTCTTCTGTCTTCTCTCTTGTTAGCTGCTTTATTGCCACCCAGGATCTGGGGCTCTTTATCACAGGGAAGAGCATATTGGGGAGATGGGTGTGTACTTCTTCAAAATCAGTATGGTCACTAGCTGAATTGACATCTCATTATTTCTTAGGCTGGACACTGACCCCCCCGCCACTCATAAAAGGGGGTCATCAATGTCTTATTTGACACTTTGAGTAAAGACTTCTCCCTAATATCCAGATTAGACAGCCAACTGCTACTGTGAGAAAATGCTCAATATTAACTGAGGCTTCAACTCAGTCAGCACCTTCCAATTGAACATTGGCTTTTTTTTTTTTAAGATTTTATTTATTTATTTGAGAGAGAGAATGAGAGACAGAGAGCATGAGAGGGAGGAGGGTCAGAGAGAGAAGCAGACTCCCTGCCGAGCAGGGAGCCCGATGCGGGACTCGATCCCAGGACTCCAGGATCATGACCTGAGCCGGAGGCAGTTGCTTAACCAACTGAGCCACCCAGGCGCCCCGAACATTGGCTTTGGTCATCATCAGTCCTCTCCTAATTACCTACTGCTTAAACAATTTGATGTCAAAATTCAACTGGGAATCACAAGGCCAGTGGATTCTGTTTATACTCCTCAACCTATCAGTTATCATACAATACAAGCTGTCCCATTTGCTCTTCCAGTCACTTTTTTTCTTTGCCCATCCTTTGGTGAATCGGCTCCCATGAGTCTTCACTTTGCTAACCTCTGTTTAGTTTTTCTATTTCTTCCTAGCATTCTCATTTTCTAGCAAACATATAAATTTCTTGATGTCTTTCATTTCCTTGTCTCACAAATAGATCTCTCCTAAATGCCATACTTGTCTTGATATTCTTATAATAGAATCTGATCATTTCTATATGACTGAGATGACTCCAAAAAGGAAAGAAAAGTACCCTTCTCCCTACCCTCCATTAGAGACCTCAGATCACACTCTCAACTTTCTGTCAAAGCTTTTTCTTCTTGGTCACTTATGCCACCCAGGTGTACCCCTCCCAGTCTTTATAGTATCATTTGTAACCTTCTAGACATTCTCTTTTATATATTAATGGATTTGATATCTGAATTCAAGTTTTTCTCACTAACGATCCTGTGTTTATCCTTGGTCGCCTTTTTTGCCCAATATCAACAATCCATCCAGGGTCTGTATTTGGGATTCCTTCACCTTGACCTATCCAGAAATTGGTATGTCCATTACGTTTTAGCAATCATCCCCCAAAAGCCTGGGGATCTCTTACCCAGAATGGTTCACATTTAAAATCGTAAACAACTCTCTATACTTTTAGCTGTCTTGGGAAAATATTCCCTTTTGCCATTAAGAAAAAGCTCAAATTCCCTTGCCTGGCATACAGAGTTCTTAAGCATTCTGGCAACTACCTACCTTTTTCAATGACATCCTCTATAACTTCCCCAACCAACTTGACCACATCCCTCGTTCTAGCCACAATGAGGTACTCACCATTTCTCAGCTACACTTAATCTTTCCATGAATGAATGACCTTGTCTATGTACTTTTCTCTTCTTGGAATTTTTTTTTTTCCAAATCTCCATCTACTTATAGCCAACTTACTCTTTAAGACCCATTTCAAGTTATTTCCTTCCTTCCCCCATTCCCTAAGACAATGTTAGTCATTCTTTCTTCTGTGTTTACAAAGAGTAAATGCATAAGTCATTATAAATTTTAAAAATAAGCTTACATGTCAAAATTATAATTAAAGCAATCCCCATTGATTGAATAACCCATCTCATTACTCTATGTATTTCTGCCATATTTCCATTTTTACAAGATCAAACACAAAAGTTCAAAAGGATCCCTCAATTCAAAAAGTTAATTTTGTCACATACCATTATATTAAAAAATATCTATGAAAATATCATTGTAACTGGGTAGATAATCTACTTTTTTCTTTTATTTTAAGGATCAATTTTCCTCTTGAAATAAAGTCACTTCCAAGGGAATCCATGCTCACTATAAGATTGTTTGGGATTGTCTATGCAACCAATAATGCCAATTTATTGGCTTGGACTTGTCTTCCAGTGTTTCCAAAAGAGTAAGTATATCATTTGTTCTTAATAAAGCTCTCATATCAATAAAAAATCTCCTTGGAAATGACTATTTTGCAGTATGTGGAATAATGAGAAAATCAAGAAGACATTTTATTCAAAATTGAGGTAGCTCAATATAAATCATGACTATTGAATGTGGAACTGAAAGCAAAAATGTAGAAATGGCTTTAGAAACAGGCTTCATGCTCAATTTGTCAACTGGGTCATTTATAATAAAAAGGTATTGGCATGACCAATTTCAATTGCTTTTCCTTGTCTGACCAACCAGTTTCTCTGGCATTAGTAATTCAGAATGACTTAGATCAATACTGTCATTTAGAAACAATGTGAGTCATGGAATTCTGGCTGAAGTAAAATTATACAATGTAACTGGTCTGCTGATCTTTTATTGCCAAGAAGAAAATATTTGGTAACTTGAAGATGAAATTTTTCAGAAAAGTAAACCAACTATGAGTTCAGATAGTCTATCAGAACTAATGGCCATTGCAAAATTAACTGTTGACTTAACCATAAGGATTTGGAAAAATTAATACTTAGAATATTGATAAAGTCAATTGCATGGTTTTTTATACTATTAAGGAAAAAATATTTCAATTAAATCAGCTTAGTTAATTTTCACATGGCAGGACTTGCTTTACAATCAAATTATAAAATACAGGACCTTCAAAAAATTAGAGTGTATATTGCTATTTTAATAGTTACAAAGAATGTTTATAACACAAAATGTAATAATATAATAATATAAATAATATAAAAATGCTAAGAAAATTCTTCATCAGTTTTTGTTCCCAAATTTAGTCATTATAAATAAATTATGATCCAAACAATTGTGGTAAATCTTTAAGATCATCTTTTTGGATTAATTCTGATCTGGTGTGTGTGTGTGTTGCTCTCTTATTTGTTTTCACGTGTCCATTTCCTCGTATATGTTTCTTGAGGACAGCAATATATTTATCTTTGTAATATCTATCATCTAATATTGTAGCTCTTTTTTTTTTTTTAATTTTATTTATTTATTTATTTGACAGAGAGACACACAGTGAGAGAGGGAACACAAGTAGGGGGAGTGGGAGAGGGAGACGCAGGCTTCCTGCAGAGCAGGGAGCCCGATGCGGGGCTCGATCCCAGGACCCTGGGATCATGACTTGAGTCAAAGGCAGACACTTAACAACTGAGCCACCCAGGCGCCCCCAACATTGTAGCTCTTATAAATAGGCGATCAGTGGAGGTTTGTTTATTAAATTGAACTAGAAAAAAATCAAACCCTATAGGAGATTTAGAATAAAGTAAAATTTCAAAAGTCTATAAGAAACTGTTTAGCCCTCAGGTGCCTGGCTGGCTCAATCGGTAGAGCATGCGACATTTTTTTTTTTTTTTTTAAAGATTTATTTACTTATTTGAGAGAGAGAAAACATGTGGGGGGGAGGGCAGAGGGAGAGAGAATCTCAAGCAGACTACCCACTGAGCATGGAGGCCAAGGTGGGCCTCCGTATCATGACCCTGAGATCATGACCTGAGCCGAAATCAAGAGTTGGATGCTTAACTGACTGAGCCATCCAAGTTCCCCCAGCAGGCAACTTTTGATCTCGGGGTGGCAGGTTCAAGCCCCAGGTTGGGTGTAGAGATTATTTAAAAATAAAAATTAAAAAAAAGAAATAGTTTAGCCCTAAAAGGAATACCTACTGCTGTTAGCAGATATTTCAAAAATCTTATTTGTGGGCTAAGAACTTTCATTACTTTCTCACTAGGCGCGGCTCTGCAAGTGCCCTTCCTTCTCTTGAGTGAGTTTCTTTAAAGTTTCAACTGCTGTGTTTGTAACATCTAGCATGTTTGTAGAATAAAATTTCTAGCTATTCACTGAAAAAATTCAGTCCATTTTATTCCCTTCCATCATCTAATACATTACTTTGCACATAACATGCAATCAATAAACATTAAATATATAAGAAGTTTGGAATATATCTTTTAGACTAATCTTCAAGGCTTTTTTCTAGATGGTTATGATAGTAAAAATACTGTCTCCATGTTGTTTTGTCATGTATCATTTACCATTAGTAAACATTTTTATGTGAGTGCTCATCTGGGACTGATACTAGGTGGTGTTTTCCTAAGGGAAAGAGATTGAAATTGTGGATGATGAGACATCACATCAGAAAACAAAACTTACTTCAAAGAGCACTTTGATAAGCATTTGTAAATATATTTCTAAAAGAGCATTTCTCATGAAAAATCAGAAAATCTGCTTCTCTCCTGGGCTAAACAATTTGAAGAAATCCAGATCTTTTCAAGACATCAAAAATCCGTCATGTAGGGCAATTAGGGAATGTGATGACTCCCACTGTGTTCATTGCTCTGAGTGACAGAGATTCTAACCCAATTTATTTGATGCAGCTATTTCCAGATCACAGCAAACAGGTCACTTAATTTCATTTCCTTTCATGGAATGACCCCTGTCCATAAACATTTCGTATTAAATCTGTCACTTATTACAGTTTGAATTGCTCATACCTAACCATGTGGAGCTGTCATGAGCACTTATATCTTTATTTGTCCAACCTACACACAACCTGAAAATATGCCGAATTAAAGGCTTCCTATCTCTTTGTGGTTTTCAGAAGAACCAATGGGTGATTAAACTCAAATATATCAGTTATGGCTGCATCAGGAATGTCCACAAATAAAAATAAACTTAAACATTTTGAAGCACACAAATTCACCTTCAGATCTATAAAAAACATCCAAAGTACAAAGGTAAAATTTTGCCCACAGAAGTTTTATAATCTTCTCTTTTGCAGATGGAATTTCCATTGCATCTATATTCACAATGCCTCCATACTGCAATAGGAAAGTGCTTTTCTTATCTCAACAACTTCTGTGAGCTAGCTTCCCTACTTAAGTTCAAAACAAATAGTGTGCTAGTTACTTAGCGTTTCTAAATTGTGATAAACTCCTTCAACACAAAAGTCCTCAACATTGAATAATAGATTCTCCTGGGGAGATTTAAAATAAATCCAAAACCCAAATGTTCCCAAATATTCTGATTTAATTGATCTGCAGTGGGGTCCAGGTATCGGTATTCTCAAAGCTCTCTGGGTGTGTTAAAGACCAGAAAAATTAGAATATTTTCAGATTTTCAAAAGAGACCCAAAATAAATCTTAATTTCAAAACAACTTGATTCCTCGTGCTCGCTTCGGCAGCACATATACAAAACAACTTGATTCCTTAGATTGTTGCCTAAGTAGCCAACCCTGACCCCACCGTATCTTATCATTTCAGATATATCCTCAAAATCAAATTTATAAAAACAGTTGTGGGTGGGAAGTCCTTATTATCTATCCTTCCTGTCCAAGAGAGACCCACAAAGCTCAAATAGTACAAATACCTCATTTACAGATGAAGATCTCTATGATAAAGGAAGGTTACGGGACTTTTTATAAGTCACCAGCCTAGAATAGAACAAGAACCAGAATGCAAGTCTGACTTCTCTCTACATGTGTTACTACCTTAAGCTGCCCCCCTTCCTGCCCTTAGGTGTCACACCTTGCTCCACGAATGCACTGTGACAATCTCAACCATATACAAGAAGCTCCTGCCTCAGCTTTGCCTGTGCTCTGCTCTTGGGCATGAAACCTATTAGACCTATGATCAGCAAAATCTCAGAGTTTTATAACATCAGATCCTATGGACATGCTCGCTGCCCATATCCGGAGTCTTTTCTATTCTTGATCCCAGAATGCCGAGCCATGATGCACATAAAATCCTATAACTAAAAGTGACAATAATTATTTTATTCAAACCATTTATTTCATAGCTAGAGGAACAGGGGTCCAGAGAAGGTAAACCAGCCCATCTGTTCTGGTGCCACAGATTTGAGGTTGGTTTTTCTAGGCATAAGAATTTATACAATATTGAAATCAAATAGATCCTTAAGGATATTCCAGAACAAATACTTTGAAATGTTATATTTAGCAGTGTGGCCCTTTTTCTAATGGTATCTAATTCAAAATCTCAGAGTATAAGAGTGATGACCAGTCCATGTGTTTTGTTGGGTGATGAATGGGAAACGGGGAGAATTTAAAATCCTGGCATCCAATCTATTTGCCATCTCCTTGCCACCTTTATAACATGCACCTCCAACCATCAAGCCATATGAAAACAAATATAAAACTCCTTTGAAAACCACTGATTTTATCCAAGAAGTTCAAAGAAGTTAAACTTAGCCTACCTTATGAAGATAGGGTACAGATGTCTTGAAATAGTCTGATTTTTTTTTCACAAAAGAAATTGTTTCCCATTTCCTATCTTCATCATGTTTTTAATTGTTTGCTTAATTTTAAATTGACTTAATAAACCTTCTAACAGTAGTAATATAAAAACTACTGTGGTCCCCACTGGCCTGGGTATTAAAAGTTTCCATTTTCATCTTCTTCCTGAGACCACCATCTTAGATGTGTTTTCTTCACATCTTAATTCCACTAATTATCTTCATCATCCCCATATTTTCTATTTACAGGCGTCTTTGGGAATTTATTAGAGATTACAGATATTAATATATTAGAATATATTAGATATTACAAATATCTATTTGTAGAGATATTTGCAATATCTCAAAAAATGTTTAAGTACAATACATTATCAGAAAGTAAATTAGCTAATATTAAACATACAGAGAGCCCAAAGAATGGTGCCAACCATCCTTTCCCTCTTGAATTGCCTTGAAGCATGTGGTATACAAGCCTCACTTAGACAGCTACAAGTTTATTCTCCCTATTCTCTATTGCTTGGTAAGTCTCTTCATATACATACTTGATTCAAATGTTCTGACTTCATTCTGTACAATATGCCTCAGGGTTAAGCCCACGGCAACTGTTAATCCAGACTTCATCCAAGGAGAGTAATGAAGATACTGACAGTTTTTCTTGAGTCCCTTCATCCACTGTAGGAATTAGCTTAGAACACTTAAGATTTTCAAAGCGAAGTATGGTCAAGACATATAAGTATAGTAAGGTCATAAGTGTAATTCATCATACAACTTAGATGTGAAGAAAAAATGCAATAAATAAATCACACTTTTCCTCATGAGTTCCTGCCCTGTAACTAATAAGGAGAAAAAACTTTACATCAGTGACAAAATATTAGTCAATTCAGTAATTTAAATAGCTCTTTTAGAAATATACAGCCTCTTTTGGATAAAACATTCAGTCACTCAGATAGCTTCCTGACACCCTGATTCTCTGTCTAAGAGGGTGTCTGGATTCACAGGATCAGAAAGGAACAGATGCTTTGGCCTGGTGACTTCCGATATCCAAATCAAATGCACGTTTTAAGCTGGTGACTGCTTGTTACAGCTAGTGTAGCTCATGACTGGGGCTCTTCTAGCTTGGCTAGGGCTTACTGGCATTCCCTGAATGACTTGGGCTCTCTTAGGTACCATAGAGCCATCCGAGGTTTAATTGTGACTCCCAGTTGACATCAGCTTGGATTGTTCGATCAGATGCCCTTATCACAGAGACACCTTATCCCCACCACATGACCCCTTTTGGAGGACCCCTCACCCAGATATTTTTAGCTGTTTCTACATCTCATCCTTTCTATACAGAAACCAAAGAGGGCCTAATAAAGCTAAACTCAAGAGCTCCTTCTGTCTCTTTGCCATGTGGCCCCAACTTTAAGGTCATGACACAAGTAGGTACAGGAGTGGCTCAAGATGTGATTTTCCTTCAGGATTTGAAGCACAGAGTGCTAAAGGAGCAAGCACCCTCTGCCTTGAACTGTGCTCATTTATCTAACACTTCTCTGCATTTGACTTCCAAAGGCAGAAGAGGGGGAAATTGGGACACCTCTGTCTGTCATACTCATCCTGTTTCCTCTTTCTCTATCTTCTGCTTCCCATAATCTCAAATTGCCAGAAAGTGGTGGCGATCTCCACCCAATATGCCACATTCTCCTTCTTCATTCCTGTTAACCCTTAACCATGGACAGAATATTTTCTATAAATACTATGGGGAATATTAACATCTGAGTCCTCCAAGTTTGGTGTTAGATGTGCTCCTTCTTCCTCTTGCATTCTGCCTGAAGTTAATCCAAAACTTTTTCCAGGCAGATGGATGCTTCAGACCATTTTGGGGAAGGTTTTATACTCTATAATGAAAAATGAATTATAATTTTCTAATCTTTATATCATTAAGCTGACTTTTAGGTTGCTAATGCCATCCCCTCTGGATTGTTATCTGAAAAAACAAGTTTCACCAGCTGAAGGAGGTATGGAACAAAGGGATAAAGAAAATTCAAAATTCGTCCTGCTAGAAGAATAACCCTGGGTCTTATAAAAATATCTGTCCAATAATGTTTACAAATTATACTCCCTTGGGCAGATACTTTCTAACAATATCTTTAGACATGGAAAATAAGCAAGCCTCAGAAAGCTAAAGGTTTAAAGAGAACTTTACTTGTTAGATTTTTCCTTCATATTTTTTGTAGTGTCTGATAAAGGGAATAATGGAATTTGATAGTATTTTTTTTATTTTCAAGTTTTTATTTAAATAGCAGTTAGTTAACATAGAGTGTAATATTAGTTTCAGGAGCAGAATTTACTGATTCATCACTTACATACAATACCCTGTGCTCATCACAGCAAGTGCACTCCTTAATCCACATCACCCATTTAACCCATCCCCCCCCACCTACCTCCCCTCAGCAACCCTCAGTTTGTTCTCTACAGTTAAGAGTCTGTTTTATGGTTTGCCGCTTTCTCTTTCTCCCCACTATGTTCATCTGTTTTGTTTCTTGAAATCATATGGTATTTGTCTTTGTCTTTCCTTGACTGACTTATTTCACTTAGCATAATACTCTCTAATTCCATCTACATTATTGCAAATGGCAAGATTTCATTCTTTTTTAATGGCTGGGTAATATTCCATTATATATATATATATATATATATATATATATATATACACACACACACACACACACACACACACACACATATATATATATATATATATATATAAATACAACCTCTTCTTTATCTATTCATCAGTCGATGGACATTTGGGCTCTTTCCATAATTTGGCTATTATTGATAATGCTGCTATAAACATCAGGATGCACGTATCCCTTTGAAACAGTATTTTTGTACCCTTTGGGTAAATACCTAGTAGTGTGATTCCTGGATTGTAAGGTAGTTCTATTTTTAACTTTTTGAGGAACCTCCATACTGTTTTCCAGAGTGGCTGCACAAGTTTGCATTTCCACCAACAGTGTAAAATTTCCCTTTTCTCCGCATCCTTGCCAACATCTGTTGTTTCCTGTGTTGTTCATTTTAGCCATTCTGACCAATGTGAGGTGGCATCTCATTGTAGTTTTGATTTGTATTTCCCTGATGATGAGTGATGTTGAGCATCTTTTCATGTGTCTGTTAGCCATCTGGATGTCTTCTTTATGTCTTCCTTAGAAAAATGTCTATTCAGGGGGTGCCTGGGTGGCTCAGTCATTAAGCGTCTGCCTTCAGCTGGGGTCATGATCCCAGGGTCCTGGGATCGAGCCCCCATCGGGCTCCCTGCTCAGCGGAAAGCCTGCTTCTCCCTATCCCACTCACCCTGCTTGTGTTCCCTCTCTCGCTGTGTCTCTCTTTGTCAAATAAATAAATAAAATCTTAAAAAAAAAAAAAGAAAAATGTCTATTCATGTTTTCTGCCCATTTCTTAACTGGATTATTTGTTTTTTGGGTGTTGAGTTTGATAAGCTCTTTATAGGTTTGGATACAAACCCTTTATCAGAAATATCATTTGCAAATATCTTCTCCCATTCCGTAGGCTGCCTTTTAGTTTTGTTGATTGCTTACTTCACCGTGCAGAAACTTTTTATCTTGATGAAGTCTCAGTAGATCATTTTTGCCTTTGTTTCCCTTTGTTTACCTATGGTGATGTGTCTAGTGAGAAGCTGCCATGGCCAAGATCAAAGAAGTTGCTGCCTGTGTTCTCTCCTGGGATTTTTATGGTTTCAAGTCTCACATTTAGGTCTTTCACTCATTTTGAATTTATTTTTGTGTATGGTGTAAGAAAGTGGTCCAGTTTCACTCATTTGTTGAAGAGACTGTCTTTTTGCCATTGGAAATTCTCTGCTGCTTTATCAATGAGTTCCATTATGTTTGTTATTAATTGTTTTATGTATTGGGGTGCTCCCAAATTGGGGGCAAAAATATTTACAATTGTTAGAGCTCCTTGTTGGATAGACCCTTTTATTTTAATACAATGCCCTTCTTCATCTTTTGTTACAGTCTTTGGTTTAAAATCTAGTGTGTCTCATATAAGTATTTGCTACTCTGGCTTTCTTTTTATGTCTATTTGCATGATAAAATATTTCTCCATCCCTTTACTTTCAATCTTCAGGTGCGTTTAGGTCTAAAATGAGTTTCTTGTAGACAGCATATAGATGGGTCTTGCTTTTTTATCCATTCTGACAGCCTATGTCTTTTGATGGAGTGTTTAGTCCATTTACATTCACAGTAATTATTGATAGATATCAATTTAGTGTCATTTTATTGGTTGTTTTGTTGTTGTCTCTGGAGATTTTCTCTGTTCCTTTTTAGTCTTTTTTCCCACTCAAAGAGTCCCCTTTAATATTTTTACAGGACTGGGTTAGCAGACACAAATTCCTTTAGCTTTTGTTTTTCTAGGACACTCTTTATCTCTCCTATTCTGATAGAGTATTCTTGGTTGCAGATTTTTCCCATTCAGCATGTTGAATATATCATGCCACTTTTTTCTGGCCTGCCAAGTTTCTGTGGATAGATCTGCTGCTAACCTTACTTTTCTTCACTTGTAAGTTAGGGAATTATTTTGTCTTGCTGCTTTTAGGATATTTTCCTTATCTCTATATTTTGCAAATTCAACTACAATATGTCTTAGTATTGTTGATTTTGATGGGAGTTCTCTGTGCTCCCTGGATATGGAGACCTAAAACTATTTCCACTGGAGCTGAAGTGTTGTAGAACTCTATGGTCAGTAGACATGGTGCATGCAGGGATTTGTGCTGGCCTTCAGGTGGAGGGGCCTGCTGCACTGGTCCTTAGGCACGCTTCCTGGAGAAAAGCAGTAGCAGCAGAGCACAGTGGGGGTAGGGCTTAGGTTTAGGCCACCAGTGTTGGTGCTGTGCAGTTTACTGATGTTGGTTTATGCTGAGGGGTCAGGGAGAGAAATGGCAGCTCCTTTGTCCCCCCAGAGGGGAGTCTGTGCTTGCTGTTTTCAGGGAAGCCCTCCTAGAAGAGTGAATAATTTCCTGTCCTGCATCATAGGTATTTTTCAGATCACTGTTTTCATACTATCTGTGTCTGGATTACTTGCCTGCCTGGAGCAGCACAATGCACTTTGGATTTTAGGCCAGCCAGGCCAGCTGAGTTTTAAAACTCCAATCTTTAAGGGTACTGGGGTTACTTTCAGTTAAGTGTCTGACTCTTGACCTCAGCTTAGGTCTTGATATCAGGATTGTGAGTTCAAGCACCATGTGGAGCCTACTTAAAAATCAATCAATCAATCAATCAATCAATCTCCAAACTTTAGGGACCTGCTGTGGCAGGGACATACACTGGTGTTCTGGGGGAGGATCTCGCTGCCCTGGTATTTGTGCAGACTTGACCCAAAAGGGCAGTTGCACCAGAGTGCAGGAGTGTGGGATTTGGAGCAAAGTGCACCGAGGAGCCAGTGTCCAGGTTTGCTGCCCTCAGCAGGTGTCTCTGCATCTATGCTGAGGGTTGGGGGGAGGGAAATGGCGCCCACCAGCTCCTTTGTCCCCAGAAAGGCAATGCCTCCTCTCTCAGATGAACTCCAAGAAGGGGGACCCATCTTCCAGTGCATCTCAGGTGATCCACAGATCATGCCCTATGCTCCCTGAATTACCTGCCTGCCTTCTCTACAGGAGCACTGCAGCGCCCTCAGGGCTTTATACCAGCCATGCCATGAACCTCTAAAACTCTAGTCTTTGAGCCCTGCTGGTGGCAAATATGAAAATCAGCCCCTCTTATTTTCCTGGTCAATGGCTTTGGGGAATTGTTTTCCTTGTGCAATCCCCTGTGTGCTCCTCTTTCTCTTGTCTCTCTGTGACCAGGGCTCCCACCCCTCCACACATCTCCACACCTCCTACCTCCCACGATGTGGCCTCCTCTCTCCCTCTAGTTGTGTAGTTTGTTCTGTAAGTCCTCAGATTGATTTCTTGGGTATTCAGAATGATTTGATATTTATCTAGCTGTGTTTGAGGGACAAGGCAAGCCTAGGGTCCTCCTACTACTCCGCCATCTTAGCTCCTTCCCTCTCTATAGTGTTTTCAAAAAGACTTGATATCTTAAAGTTCTTTATAAACTTTAATTTTTGTTGTCTTGCTTACATTTTTATTTTGGTATATTAAAGTCAAAGACTGTCCTCAGTGATCACTGGAACATTTTACTAATAATCTAATTCATACATACAGTCAAGTATAGATTCCCTTTTAATTCCTATGAAGATCTGTGGATTTGGATGTTACTGAAGCTGTTAAAACCATCCATGAATTCTTCCTGTCTAAAGTCTTCATGTATGCATCCTCATTTACAATGGTAATTTACAACCTATTTTTAAACATTCAGACTATGAATAATCTTTCTATTTAGAAGCATTTCCTCTCTGAAGTCCCACAACTATTTTGATTCTGCAGATCATATGCTAATTTAAATATTTTCTTTCTATAAATTTAGAGCTCATACCTTTAATGATGCTCAGGAAATTTAGTCACTTTGTGGAGCAAACATGTTCTGAAGAGTTGATATCTTTATTGACTTGAGGTGCTCATAACTCCAAGAATCTCAATCCCATCTTGTAATCAACACTGTTGGATATTAAAAATAAATTCTACCTGTCAGAAACTATTGTGGAAATAATTTTTTCATGTGGAAAATAAATGTAGCTGTCTGTGAACATAACCATGCATGTCGTATATTAGAATTAACTACTAATCAGTATCTAGACTTGTGGAATATTGTATTTCTATTCTAGCTACTGAATGAAGCCACGGAAATAGCTGGTTATGTTTACATTCCAAAAGAAAGCATTTATAGATAATAATAACTTCCCTTTTGAAGTGACTCCTGTCTATCTATATGTGTTGTCTTTTGTAGCAAATCCATTCTCGGGTCTATGCTATTCAGTATGACATTACAGAATGAACCTCCCATAGAAATGATAGCTCCAGGAGTGTGGGATATAAGCCAGCCATCTCCAGTGATCCTGCAGGTAAGAGTCAGGCTATGAGATTAAAGTATACATGGCAAAAAAAAAAAAAAGTATACACAGCAAGTATTGGTTGATAAGTAGCTTCTCAATTACAGAAACAATTTTCTTCTAGGATCACACATTTTAATAGTCTTCTCTTCCTCCAATCTGCTGGGATTTGTAAAACCTCTAGTTCTTTTATTTTGTATTCAGTACTCTCAAAGCACTTTTCCTCCAGCTTATATAATAGCAATTTCAAGCCATTCTCCATCAAACATGATCATGAAGGAAAGAAATGAAGTGTTGCCATTAGTATATTCATTATGTGGATTCACTATCCTTTCCATTGTCTGAAAACAGACATTGGTATATATTATTAACTTGGTACCTTACACCTGCCTTTGCATTGTGTCATGTTTCCTTAAAATCCTTCAATTGTACATTTCCTATATGACTAGTAATTAGGTCAGTAGTGGAGGAGAAACTGCAAACAAAATTCATTCAACATACTTTCTTTACTCTTAAGACCCCTCTTCTTTCTGTGATTTGTAATCATGAATAAAAGGTGGCTAATGATTCCAGACTTCGGTCCTTACTGCTGAGAGCTCCTTGTGTGTTCATCATTATAAATGATCATATTGGTCAGATACATGAAGCATGGCCATTCCCATATATGGAAATGCAGGGAATATGGACTTTCCATCTCTATAGGGAAAAACTGGGAACTGCTATCTGGGCAGCACTCTCTAGAACTGGATTTCTCAACTCAACACTAATGACATTTTGGACCAGATAACTCTTCGTTGTGGCAGCTGCCTTATACATTGTGGGATATTTAGCAGCATCTTTGGGTTCTACCTACTAGGTGCCAGTAGCACCTGCCTAGTTCTGACAATCAAAAAAATGCTTCTTGATATTGTCAGATGTCCTCTAGAGATAAAATTGCCCTCTGTTGAGCAGAGCTGTTCTAGAGAAAGCTAGTGGAGTCTCTTGAGTTCTTAAGCTTCCAGGTTTGGGGTGAGGGACAAAGTGTAGCAAGATGTTGAAACTGGAAGAGAAAAATAATACTAATAAAAATGTGGCTTCCACTGTGAAGGAGGAAGTCCTTGCCAAACATCGATTTACTTCTAATTCATTGATGTGATGATGAAAAAGAGTGTTCAGTTTCAATATTGGCACAACATCGTAGATACTCAACATGTAATGGCTTATTATTTAGCAGATGTTCCATTGTAACATGACGACTACCTTTCTTTAAGAGGCCAAATGCAGAAGCACCTGGGTGGCTCAGTTGGTTAAGTATCTGACTGTTGACATCGGCTCAGGTCATGATCTCAGGGTGGTGAGATCAAGCTCCAAGTTGGGCTCTGCATGCTCAGCATGGAGTCTGCCTGAGATTCTCTCTCTGCCCCTCCCCCAATCATGATCTATAAATAAATAAAATCTTTTTAAAAATGCATTTTTTAACAGACTATTGCTTGCCAGATATAAACTACCTCAGTTTAATGAGAATTTTCCAAGTCTGACCATTGCCCGAGCTTTGAGGATATAAAGTTATGATTCAACAGGTATTTATCAGCAGTGGTGGGGGTGGAAGAAGTAAGAGAGACTATCAGATGATTCTTCTCAGATGAGAGGAATAGCTCCTTTAGAACACAGATCCTGGCAAGTGGAATCTGAGGATTAGTTTCAAGTATTCAATAGGAGCATAGATTTCCAACTAGACATCTGGAGCTATAACCAAATTTATCTTTGAAAAAAGGTGGGGGGACATGAAAATCGTTCAACATCATGCAAAAAGTTAAATAATCTAATTTTTATAAAATAATTTCAAATGTATAGACATAAAAGGAAACATCTCAGGATATTTTTAATTGATGATAAAATATACAAAATAAAATAGGAGTTATTAAAGTTAAAACTCTTACTAACCAATGTCACTCTAATTATATACAGCTAAATTTAGAGTAGAATCTTTCAGCCTAAAGATTGTAGTGAGGAAATTAGCAAATTCTGCAACCAGTATTTGTGTTAAGAAGTCAAGATGGGTATCAGGGAAAGACATCAGGCTCAGAGTTAGAAAATCTGGATTATAGTTTTAGCTCTTAAACAGAAAACTTTATAACTTTGGACAAGTCACCAAACGTATTTTCACCTCTGTACAATGAAAGGGTTACACTATGCCTATCCAACTTCTTTCAGATCTGTACTTTTCTGATCATCTTTATTAGATAGTTACTGCCCCATGGTTGCCACCCTAGTATGAGAAAGGATATGATATGTCACAGAACCTGAATCCTTTAAGTCCATCACTTTTTTTCAGGTTCTATGGCTTAAGTGCCACCGAAAGCAGTGGGTGGAGTGAAGTAGATCTGAGTTCAGAAATGGACAAAGATTGGGGCACCTGGGTGGTTCAGTCGGTTGTTTGCCTTCAGCTCAGGACATGATTCCAGGGTCCTGGGACCGAGCCTTGCATCCAGCCCTGCATTGGGCTCCTTGCTCAGCAGGGAGCCTACTTCTCCCTCTCCCTCTGCCTACCACTACCCCTCCTTGTGCTCTCACTCTTTCTCTGTCAAATAAATAAGTAAAATCTTAAAAAAAAAGAAAAGAAAAGAAAAGAAAAGAAAAGAAAAGAAATGGAGACAGATTATTGCATGTTTCCATTAACCTGGATCTCCCTCAACTTCCTACCTCTCTCTGTGTACAATCAAGTAGAGTGGCTCTATCATAATTTAAGAACTAAGAGCAGAGTGGAGAGGGAGGAGCAAGTTGGCAGAGGAATAGGAGACCTAAATTTCATCTGGTCCCAGGAATTCAGGTAGATAGGGATCAAACCATTCTGAACACCTACGAACTCAACAGGAGATCAAAGAAAAGAATAGCAGCAACTCTCAGAACAGAAAAGTGACCACTTTCTGGAAGGTAGGATGTGTGGAGAAGTGAATCTGAGGTGATATTTGGGAAGATAGATGGCAGGGGAGGGAGCCTCCATCAGCTGCTACTGGCAAGTGATAGAGCAGCAGAGGACAAAATCAGAAATTTTAGAAGTCTGCTCCACTGAGGGACATCGCTCCAGTGGCTAAGCAGGGGGTGGAACCCTCGCTGGGACAGTGTGGTTTCAGGACCCTCGGGGTCACAGAAAGACCAGGGGTGCCTGAGTGTAGCAGAGCTCCAGGTATCAGAGCAGGGAAGCTGGCTGCAGAGACCACGCTGAGGAGTGGGCTCGCAGCTTGGGGTTGCCATAAACCGTGATCCGCAGCACAGTCGGGCCACTGCTCTTCCAGCAGGGACCCAACAAGCGGCAGATCCAGGGAGACTCCCCTTCCTCCCCCGGGAGGAGCAGCGCAGGAGTGCACTGCAGGGATCTGCTGGGTTTGGAGACTCCACATGGGGTCATGTGCCAGAGATAGAAACGCTCGGTCACAGGCCAGGTGAGCACAGTGTGCGGCCGGAGACTGGGGAGACAGGAGTGATTGACTGCTTTTCTCTGGGGGTGCACTGAAGAGTGGGGCCCTGAGTTCTCGGCTCCTCCGGGGCGGAGATTGGGAGGCTGCCATTTTCACTCTTGTCCTCCAAAGCTGTACTGAAAACTTGCAGGGAACAAAAGCTCCCGAGAGCAAGACCAAGCAGATTACTTAGCCTGGACCCGGCGAGGGCGGGACAATTCCGCCTCCGGCAAAGACATTTGAGAACCACTGAAACAGGCCCCTTCCCCAGAAGATCAGCAAGAACAGCCAGCCAAGACCAAGTTTACCGATCAATGAGAACAGCAGAATTCCAGCACTAGGGGAATACTGCACATAGAATTCATGGCTTTATTCCCATGATTCTGTAGTCTTTCAAAATTAATTTTTTTAATTTTCTTTTTTTTTTTGAATTTTTCTTTTTCCCTTTTTCAACCAACATCTCATCAATACCTTTTTTAAAAATCTTTTTTATTTTTCATTTTTAGAGTCATATTCTATCTCTTCATAATGCTCACCCTAATTTTTGGTATATGTATATATATATAAGTTGTTCTCGCTTTAAAATACTAGGTTGCAGTTTCTTCTAACAGACCAAAATATACCCTAAATCTCTAGTGTATGGCTTTGTTCTAGTCTCTTGCCTGATCATATTCTCTCCCTTTTATTTTTTTAAAACCTTTCTTTTTTCAAACAACTTCTTATCTTATCAATTCCTTTTATAAAATCTTTTATAATTTTCATCTTTACAGTCATATTCCATCCCTTCATTGTATTAACCCTTATTTTTGTACATATATAAGCTTTTCTTTAAAATTTTGGGAGGTACTTTCTTCTAACAGACCAAAATACGCCCAAAATCTAGTGTGTGGCACTGATCTATGCACCAGTCTGATCATATTTGATCATATTCTGTTTTTTGTTTGTTTGTTTGTTTATCTTTTTCTTTTGATTTTTTTTTCTTTTTTCTTTCTTTCCCTTTCTTTTCCCCAGTTTCAGGTCTCTTCTGATTTGTTTACTGTATATTTTTCTGGAGTCATTGTTACCCTGTAAGCAGTTTGTCCTCTCATTCATTTTTTCTCCTTTAGACAAAATGATAGGATGGAAAAATTCACCTCAAAAAAAAAAGAATAAGAGGCAGTGCTGACTGCCAGGGACCTAATCAATACGGACGTTAGTAAAATGTCGGAACTAGAGTTCAGAATGATGATTTTAAAGATACTAGCTGGGCTTGAAAAAAGAATGGAAGATATTAGAGAAACCCTTTATGGAGAAATAAAAGAACTAAAATCTAACCAAGTCAAAATCAAAAAGGCTACTAATGAGGTGCAATAAAAAATGGAGACTCTAACTGCTAGGATAAATGAGGCAAAAGAGAGAATTAATGATATAGAAGACCAAATGATGGAAAATGAAGAAGCTGAGAAAAAGAGAGATAAACAACTACTGGATCACAAGGGCAGAATTCGATAGATAAGTGATACCATAAGACAAAATAATATTAGAATAATTGGGATCCCAGAAGAAGAAGAAAGAGAGAGAGGGGCAGAAGGTATATTGGAGCAAATTATAGCAGAGAACTTCCCTAATTTGGGGAAGGAAACAGGCACCAAAATCCAGGAGGCACAGAGAACCCCCATCAAAATCAATAAAAATAGGTCAACACCCCGATATCTAATAGTAAATGTTATGAGTCTCACAGGCAAAGAGAAAATCCTGAAAGCAGCTCAGGAGAAGCGATCTGTAACCTACAATGGTAGAAACATTAGATTGGCAACAGACCTATCCATAGAGACCTGGCAGGCCAGAAAGGACTGGCATGATATATTCAGAGCACTAAATGAGAAAAATATACAGCCAAGAATACTATATCCAGATAGGCTGTCATTGAAAATAGAAGGAGAGATAAAAAGCTTCCAGGACAAAAAAAACTAAAAATTTGCAAACATGAAACCAGCCTTACAAGAAATATTGAAAGGGGCCCTCTAAGCAAAGAGAGAGCCTAAAAGTAACATAGACCAGAAAGGAACACAGACAATATACAGTAACAGTCACCTTACAGGCAATACAATGGCACTAAATTCCTGTCTTTCAATAGTTACCCTGAATGTAAATGGGCTAAATGCCCCAATCAAAAGACACAGGCTATCAGTTTGGATAAAAAAACAAGACCCATCGATATGCTGTCTGCAAGAGACTCATTTTAGACCCAAAGACACCCCCAGATTGAAAGTGAGGGGGTAGAAAGCCATTTTTACCATGCTAATGGACACCAAAAGAAAGCTGGGCTGGCAATCCTTATATCAGACAAATTAGATTTTAAACCAAAGACTATAATAAGAGATGAGGGAGGACACTATATCCTACTTAAAGGGTCTATCCAACAAGAAGATCTAACAATTGTAAATATCTATGCCCCTAACAGGGAGCAGCCAATTATATAAGCCAATTAATAACAAAGTCAAAGAAACACATCAACAACAATACAGTAATAGTGGAGGACTTTAACACACCCCTCAGTGAGAAGGACAGATCATCTAAGCAAAAGATCAACAAGGAAATAAAGACTTTAAATGACACACTGGACCAAATGGACTTCACAGATGTATTCAAAACATTTCATCCCAAAGCAACGGAATACACATTCTTCTCTAGTGCCCATGGAACATTCTCCAGAATAGATCACATCCTAGGTCACAAGTACCAAAAGAGTGGGATCATTCCCTGCCTATTTTCAGACCACAATGCTTTGAAACTAGAACTCAATCACAAGAGGAAAGTTGGAAAGAACTCAAATACATGGAGGCTAAAGAGCATCCTACTAAAGAATGAATGGTTTAACCAGGAAATTAAAGAAGAATTAAAAAAATTCGTGGAAACAAGTGAAAATGAAAACACAACTGTTCAAAATCTTTGGGATTCAGCAAAGGCAGTCCTAAGAGGAAAGTGTATAGCAATACAAGCCTTTCTCAAGAAACAAGAAAGGTCTCAAGTACACAACCTAACCCTACACCTAAAGGAGCTGGAGAAAGAACAGCAAATAAAGCCTAAACCCAGCAGGAGAAGAGAAATAATAAAGATCAGAGCAGAAATCAATGAAATAGAAACTAAAAGAACAGTAGAACAGATCAATGAAACTAGGAGTTGGTTCTTTGAAAGAATTAACAAGATTGATAAACCCCTGGCCAGACTTATCAAAAAGAAAAGAGTAAGGACCCAAATCAACAAAATCATGAATGAAAGAGGAGAGATCTCAACCAACACCAAAGAAATGCAAACAATTATAAGAACATATTATGAGCAACTCTATGCCAGCAAATTAGATAACCTGGAAGAAATGGATGCATTTCTAGAGATGTATCAACTACCAAAATTGAACCAGGAAGAAATAGAAAACCTGAACAGACCTATAACCATTAAGGAAATTGAAGCAGTCATCAAAAATCTCCCAACAAACAAGAGCCCAGGGCCAGATGGCTTCCCAGGGGAATTCTACCAAACATTTAAAGAAGAATTAATACCTATTCTTCTGAAACTGTTCCAAAAAATAGAAATGGAAGGAAAACTTCCAAACTCGTTTTATGAGGCCACCATTACCTTGATCCCAAAACCAGACAAAGACCCCATCAAAAAGGAGAATTACAGACCAATATTCCTGATGAACATGGATGCAAAAATTCTCACCAAAATACTAGCCAATAGGATCCAACAGTATGTTAAAAGGATTATTCACCACGACCAAGTGGGATTTATCCCTGCGCTGCAACGTTGGTTCAACATCCACAAATCAATCAATGTGATACAATACATTAATAAAAGAAAGAACAAGAACCATATGATCCTCTCAATAGATGCAGAAAAAGCACTTGACAAAGTACAGCATCCTTTCTTGATCAAAACTCTTCAGAACATTGCTAAAGTCAAGGGAAGCAAGGGCAAAAATGAACTGTTGGGACTTCATCAAGATAAAAAGCTTTTGCACAGCAAAAGAAACAGTCAACATGAATATCATAAAAGCCATCTATGAAAAACCCACAACGAATATCATTCCCAATGGGGAAAAACTGAGAGCTTTCCCCCTAAGATCAGGAACACGGCTGGGATGTCCACTGTTACCACTGCTATTCAACATAGTACTAGAAGTCCTAGCCACAGAAATCAGACAACAAAAAGAAGTAAAAGGCATCTGAATCAGCAAAGAAGAAGTCAAACCCTCACTCTTTGCAGATGATATGATACATTATGTGGAAAACCCAAAAGACCCCACCCCAAAACTGCTAGAACTCATACAGGAATTCAGTAAAGTGGCAGGATAGAAAATCAATGCACAGAAATCAGTGGCATTCCTATACACCAACAACAAGACAGAAGAAAGAGAAATTAAAGAGTCGATCCCATTTACAATTGCACCCCAAACCATAAGACCTAGGAATAAATCTAACCAAAGAGGCAGAGAATCTGTACTCAGAAAACTATAAAATACTCATGAAAGAAATTGAGGAAGACAAAAAGAAAGGGAAAAACGTTCCATGCTCATGGATTGGAAGAACAAATATTGTGAAGATGTCAATGCTACCTAGAGCAATCTACACATTTAAGGCAATCCCTATCAAAATACCATCCACTGTTTTCAAAGAAATGGAACAAATAATCCTAAAGTTTGTATGGAATGAGAAAAGACCCCAAATAGCCAGAGGAATATTGAAAAAGAAAAGCAAGGCTGGTGCCATCACAATTCCAGACTTCAAGCTGTATTACAAAGCTGTTATCATCAAGACAGTATGGTACTGGCACAAAAACAGACACATAGATCAATGGAACAGAATAGAGAGCCCAGAAATGGACCCTGAACTCTATAGTCAACTAATTTTGACAAAGCAGGAAAGAATGTCCAATGGGAAAAAGACAGTCTCTTCAATAAATGGTGTTGGGAAAATTGGACAGCCACATGCAGAAGAATGAAACTGGACCATTTCCTTACACCACACACAAAAATAGACTTAAAATGGTTGAAAGACCTCAATGTGAGACAGGAGTCCATCAAAATCCTACAACAGACAGCAACCTCTTCGACCTCAGCTGCAGCAACTTCTTCCTAGAAACATCACCAAAGGCAAGGGAAGCAAGGGCAAAAATGAACTATTGGGACTTCATCAAGATAAAAAGCTTTTGCACAGCAAAAGAAACAGCCAACAAAACCAAAAGACAACCGACAGAATGGGAGAAGATATTTGCAAATGACATATCAGATAAAGGGCTGGTATCCAAAATCTATAAGGAACTTATCAAACTCAACACCCAAAGAACAAAGAATCCAATCAAGAAATGGGCAGAAGGCATGAACAGACATTTTTTCCAAAGAAGACATCCAAATGGCCAACAGACACATGAAAAAGTGCTCAACATCGCTCAGCATCAGGGAAATCCAAATCAAAACCTCAATGAGATACCACCTCACACCTGTCAAGATGGCTACAATTAACAAGTCAGGAAATGACAGATGTTGGCGGGGATGTGGAGAAAAGGGAACCCTCCTACACTGTTGGTGGGAATGCAAGCTGGTGCAACCACTCTGGGAAACAGTATGGAGGTTCCTCAAAAAGTTGAAAATAGAGCTACCATACAATCCAGCAATTGCACTAATGGGTATTTACCCCAAAGATACAAATGTAGGGATCCGAAGGGATATGTGCACCCCGATGTTTATAGCAGCAATGTCCACAATAGCCAAACTATGGAAAGAGCCAAGATGTCCATCAACAGACGAATGGATAAAGAAGATGTGGTATAAATATACAATGGAATATTATGCAGCCATCAAAAGGAATGAAATCTTGCCATTTGCAAGGACGTGGATGGAATTGGAGGGTATTATGCTGAGTGAAATAAGTCAATCAGAGAAAGACATGCATCATATGATCTCATTGATATGAGGAATTCTTAATCTCAGGAAACAAACGGAGGGTTGCTGGAGTGGTGGGGGGTGGGAGGGATGGGGTGGCTGGCTGATAGACACTGGGGAGGGTATGTGCTATGGTGAGCGCTGTGAATTGTGTAAGACTGTTGAATCACAGACCTGTACCTCTGTAACAAATAATACATTATATGTTAAACAAAAAAAGAAGAAGATAGCAGGAAGTGAAAAATGAATGGGGCAGAAATCAGAGGGGGAGACGAACCATGAGAGACGATGGACTCAGAAACAAACTGAGAGTTCTAGAGGGGAGGAGCGTGGGGGGATGGGTTAGCCTGGTGTTGGGTATTAAAGAGGGCACGTACTGAGTGGAGCACTGTGTGTTATACACAAACAATGAATCATGGAACACTACATCAAAAACTAATGATGTAATGTATGGTGATATAACATAACATTAAAATTAAATTAAATTAAATTAAATTAATAAATAAAATAAAATAAAATAATAAAATAAAATAAAATAAAAAAGAACTAAGAGCAGAGTTTTAGACAATGTTGCTCTTGTTCTACTTCATATTCCTCTACTTCCCCACCTCCCTATTCATGTCTAAATTCACTATATTCTGGCTTGTTATTCTTAGTTACACGATCCAGTGGTGCTTTTAGTTCTCTTCAGACTAGCTTTTGGAACTTTTGGCACTCTTTCCTATTGGAGAACACTCTTTTCCTCTCATTATCCTTTCTCTGTTTCCTTCCCAGGCTCCCCTTCTGCTAATCCTCCCTGTTGACATTTCTCAAAAGTTCCATGTACTGCCCATTGTTATTCTCAGTATATATACTCTCCCTGGGAAAACTTCTTAAAAAGCCTTGTTGAGATAGAATTCACATACCATACAACCTTCCCTTTTAAAGTGTGCAATTCATTTTTGGGGATTTTTTTTTTTTTAGTTCCTTCAAAGATATGTACAATTACCACCAACATCAATTTTAGAGCATTTTCATCACTTCAATTAGAAATCCTATATCCTTTAGCTATCACCTCTTATTCTCCCATTTTCCCCAACTCTAAAAAACTGCTAATCTACTTTCTGTCTCTATAGATTCACCTATTCTGCATATTTCATATAGATTAAATCATACAATACTTGGTCTTTTGTGACTGGCTTCTTTCATTTAGTATAATGTTTCACAAAGTTCAACTACATTATAGCATACATCAGTATTCATTCCTTTTTTATTGTTGAATAATATTACATTGGCTGGATATACTACTATACTTTATCCATTAATTAGTTGATATGCATTTAGATTGTTTCTACATTTTGGCTATTGAGAATGGCACTGCTGTGAACATTTGTGTACAAGTTTGTGTGTGGACGTATGTTTTCATTTATCTTGGAGATTATATATATATATATATATATATATAGAACTAGAATTGCTAGATCTCATTCATTTCTAAGGTTTTATTCACAATATCTATCCAGGTTCACTTTTTAATCTATCTCTAGTTCGTATATTTCACACTACACACTTCAGACAAATATAGCCACATACCTGCTGAAACTCCCACCTGGATATTCTACAGACAGCTTCAAAGAAAACATATCCCAAACTGAGCTCATCTTTCTCTCCAAATTGCTCTCATCCCCTGAATTATTTATGTCTGTTCATGCCCCCACATACACCTACTTGTTTCATTTGCCTCATCCCTCTTTATCCCTACTCATATTCAGTCTGTACTATATCCTGCCAATTTACCTCCCATATGTTTCCCACGTGTATCCTTTCTATTTGCCACATCTGCCCTAGTTCAAAAATTCCCTCCTAGGTTACAATAGTTTAGCTGGCTTTCTTGCTTTTAGTTTTGTCATTCTATAATCCAAAATCCATAAGTTTGATCTTCCTAAAACTTAAATTTGAACCTGCCACTCTTCTATTTACACTCTTCAATAACTCAGCACTACCTAGAGAATTAAGGTCACGCTCTACAGCATGACTCCCCTCCCATTGTTTCTCTTGCCACTCCTTGTCTGACACTTCAAGCTCCAGCAACTTTGAAAATGTAGTTTCTGACATGCACTGTCCTGCTTTTACCTTATGTGCATTTACAAATACTGTTTCCTGCTTGTGGTGTGCCCTCCCTCTTCCTCTCACCATCCACTGCCTACCCCTCCTCTGACATTATTTGTGTAATTAATATTCATCTTTTAGGATCCATAGGCCCTCCTCTAGGAATCTCTCCCATATGCTCTCCTCTCTTTCCACCCCAAGCAGGGTTAAGTGACCTTCCTTTGCATTCACATAATAACCAGTAAGATTTTTATCAACACATGAACCACATTATACTTCTTTCTCATTGACTTTTTGCCCATTGACTTGTGATTTCTGAAGGCATTGGGTGTTTTATCCCTAACATCTAGCATAGTACCTGAAATATAATATTTGTAAAATCAATGCTATGTGTCCATACATTTTATCACTACAATAACCCAACATACAGATGTTTCTAAACTTTGCACTTTATTGCAATTATTGGAATCCAGATTCTAGAGTGTTTGGTTCTTCCTTTTATCTAAGTGGCCTTCCTCTTAAACTAATTCATACTTACTTACTCACCCAAAGTATTTTACTTTACCGAACATTGTATTAGATGCTTACACTTCATTATCAACAATGTTAGGGGGAGGCAACAGTCTTATTGATACCAGGTCTTTAGAACACAGTACGTTTTGCATCCTAATGTAGCAGATGTTTGTTTTTTGTTTTTGTTTTTGTTTTTTTCCATCACTCCTGAACTGCCTTATGGATCCCTCTTTTACATTTCCTTCCTTAAGACTCACCACAATTGCCATCCAGTTGGTAGGCATCCTTCCTTACCCTGAAATACCATAGTACTTATGGTCTAACATTCATGTGCCTCATAATATCCAAATACATCTACAGTCCAGGGGGTAGTTCTTTGAACAAGTTGACAGAATCATGGGGGCCCAAACTGGGCCCATGGGCACCTCTGGGCATGGTTGTGGGTCATGGACACTAGGGACATTCACAGCAGCTTCCTCAAGGAATTCCAAGTCATAAAGTCACAGTAGGAATCATGGTGGTGAAGTGTAAATGGAAAAGGATGAGGAGAGGAAGTGAAGTAAGAGGCATAAATGGAACACAAGAAGTCAATATCCAGATGTATAAGGAGGTGTGAATTAAAGGACTGGATAATCAGGTCTGAATATTTTCCTGCATCTCCGAGAAAAGAGCCTCATAATTTTTTGTTGTTGTTGTTCTTGAAATCAGGAGTCTATCCTCAATGCTTGAGGCAGGAATGTAATAAATAGATGTTATGGTTCATGCAATGGAGACATTTGAGGAGATCTCCTGGAGCACTCCATTAAAAATACTTTTGAGACCAAAGCAGGCTTGGCTAGTTACAATCATAGAAGGAGAAAACCAGAGTCACATGTTTGCCATTACTGACTTGAAGCACAGCTTCGGGGTGCTATGTATATATATTGTACCATACTTTAATTGTTAATGTATACCTTTTCTCCTTAATTAGACTTTAAGTTCTTTGAAGGTGATGGATACTTTTTATATCTTCCATAATGCATGATATGCAAAAAAATTCTAGAGCAAATATAATAACATATACTTTGTGGGAACTTCACTTCTGTGAAAAATTACAACAAAAGGCATTTGGGAGAAATTCCAATATTTTCTATCAGTGGGTCAGGAATCAGTAATTTTAGCCTCATAACATATGACATAATGCAGTCTGTATAGGGACTCATTCATATATCAGAAATTAAGAATTCATAAGTGAAATATATCAAAGAATTTATTATATATTTGTGCACAGGGATACTTCTATATTCTCATCCAGTAACTTTAGTTTCCTCATCCACCCTGCTCTTCACTTAAAACCAACATAAAATTGAACTAGTTCATCAAATACTATTTCTAGTATTTTTGTTTCATGTGTTTAAAATATTTGAGCACATAGAGTAACATAACCTGCCAATGCTAGAGCTACCTCTCTCTAAGGAAACAAAATTAATCTTTTTGTCAAGAGGGAAAATTTATTATAATATTGCTTTTCTATGACTCATTTCTTTTATCATGTTGGAGTATTAAATGGTACAGTATAACAAAAATTATACCAAAAACAAATGTGGCAACAAATTTTAGAGGTTATAAAATTGCTAAAACTTTTTTCTAGTAAATAACCCAAATAGATTCAACCATATTTCAAGCTGTAACTCACACAGTCTACCTTATGTTTCTCAATTTTCTCTGAGATCCCAAACTAACATAGTTCAGCAGAGAAAAATAATTTAGATTTTTTTAATATAAAAAAATATATTATAACTTTAAACACACATATGGGCACTAAAATATCTAGCTCATTTACATGGTTTGAAACTGTATATTTTGTTAACTGTTTTTTTTTATTTTACTTGATTCAGATTATCACTGAAACATGGTTTACTAGAAAACACATTCTGCCAAAAAAAGTGGCCTGAATTCTAGCCCTGTCTATAAATCTGAACTACAGAGCAAGAGCAAAAATACTGTATTTGGTTATACACTTACACAGATCTTTACCAGAAATTTCATGTCTACAAAGTGGTTTACAGCCCTGTAGATTTCCTGAAGTAGAAACCAACATAGAGTAACTCTTTTTATTTTCTCAGGTATTTATATGAGAAAAGTGTAATTACCATCTACATTTTTTTTTAAAGATTTTATTTATTTATTTGAGAGAGAGAGAATGAGAAAGAGAGCACGTGAGAGGGGGGAGGGTCTGAGGGAGAAGCAGACTCCCTGCCGAGCAGGGAGCCCGATGCAGGACTCGATCCCGGGACTCTAGGATCATGACCTGAGCCGAAGGCAGTCGCTTAACCAACTGAGCCACCCAGGTGCCCCTACCATCTACATTTTTTATCATTTAATAATAGAAAGATATTTTAATACTTAACTGTATAAAGTATATAATTTCAGCATTGAACAACAATGTAATATTTAAATTTATGAAACTTCATATATTGCTATTTTTTCTCATTTTTCCTCAGATAACATTACACATTACTAATTTATGCCACTTATATAAATAATTGAGGATTTGCTAAATACCATATATATTTAAATACCAAGTCCAAAACCTAATGATTCTTTTTGTTTTTTTAAAGATTTTACTTATTTATGTTAGAGAGAGATAGAGAGCACACAAGTAGCAGGGGGGCAGAAGAAGAGGAAGAGAGAGAATCTCAAGCAGACTCTGCACTAAGCACAGAGCCTGACGTGGGGCTCGATCCTGCGACCCTGAGCCAAAATCAAGAGTCGGACGCTTAACCAGCCACCCAGGTGTCCCAACCCTAATGATTCTTTTAAAAATTATTTTTAAGTAGAAAAGAACACAGAAATAACATAGGAATTTTCCTTTAGTTTCTACAAACTAGGTAGAGAATATTAAATTAATGATGCATTTTGAGGCATTCAATACATGGCAAACCATTTCTTTATTTCAGATTGATTTTCCAGCTACTGAGTGGGAGTATATGAAACTTGATTCTGAAGAGAATAGAAATAACCTTGAAGAACCACCAAAAGAGTGTTTAAAACATATTGCCAGACTTTCACAGAAACAATCTCCCTTACTGTAAGTGACCCAGGTCTTGTGAGTGAATTTTGCCTGCTGTTTTTGATACCATGAATTATACTGGAAGTCACATCTGTTGGATGATCAATTAATGTTTAGGAGCTAAATTAGTAATTCTGTATGTTTTTTAAAGATTTTTTTTCCCATTGCTTTTAACAACTTTAACTTTAGTCAAAGGACAAATAAAAAGATTGGAAATCATTCAGTTTAGTACAACAAAGCAGAGACTGATTAGATATATATCAGCATTTAACAAGGAAAAACCATTGCTCAACCATCCTTCAACTGAGTAAAAAGTTGTTTTAGTAAATAAGTAAGAGCAAAATTTAATTTTCATGGCAGATTTAAAAAGAATAGATATAAATAATGTTTTAATAGCACTAAGTTAGTGACTAAGGAGTACTTAAATTTTGTCAAACACTAATTCTCTGAAAAATAAAATAAAATCCCAAGAAGAGATATAAGAGAACTAGTGATATTGGTACTTTCTACTTGGTAATATCTAAACCATAGCTGATTGTGCTCATTAATAGCATGCAAAAGCATAAAACTAAGGAAGTAACTTTTTATGTGTATACTGTGATAAGATATAAAACGTGATAAAGCCTTTCATTCCAAGAATAAGAAATTGTTTAAATATTTTGAACAGGAGAGTCATGTGATCTAAATAATCTTTTTGAGTGGACCCTTGGACCACAAGTTGAAGAATGGATTAGAGAGAAATTAAGAATGGAAGCAGTACAGCAAGAAGGTTGATGTAATTTTTTAAGCGAGAGGTTGTGGTGACTAAAACTAGGGTAATGACAATGGACATTGGTAAAAATGGCTGGATTTGGGAGATGTATTTTGGAAATTGAGAAGACATGACTTTATAATTACTAGTAACTAGGGGATAAGCCAAGTGAGAAAGCAGGAAATCAATAGATTGCCTATTTGAAATGATTGAATAGGCAGATGTTAAGAGTCATTTTCTGGAGAAGGAATAAGTTTGGGCCATTTCAGATTGAGGCGTTGCGTGTGATCAAGATTTCTGTTTTGGGTAATATTATTGTAATACTCTTTTCCTCATTCACTCCATCCAGTGACATCAGTCTCCTTTATATACTTCAAATGTGCTGGTACCTCTCCCATCTCAAGACCTTTTCATTTTGGTGTTCCCTCTACCTGAAATACTCCTTCTTCAATGCTTCACATGACTGAATCTCTCATCCTGTAGGTCAGGTCTTCACTGAATTGTGATTTTCTTAAAGAAGCATTCTTTGAGTACCCTACCTAATGAAGTTTTTTCTCTTTACTCTCTGTCTTATTACCTTTTATTATCACACTTAACACGCTCTATTATCATCTTGTTTGTTAATGTTTTTTCTTGTCTTCCTCATAAATTTGTAAGAACTGGGAGAGCAAGGAACCCATCTATCTTGTTTGTCACTATATTTTCAGTACTGTACACTGTGCTGATAAATAATACATGTAAAATAAATGTTATAATGAATAAAGTTCTTTCACATAGTATCTGATATAAAAAGTTGCTTAAGGCTTATAAGTGATGGACTATTCTCATAGTCCTCATGATACATTTTGATAATCCATTGTTATACTAGACTACTGTCAACTAGGTGAAGCATTTTTTCTACTACTTACTCAAAAATACAAAACATTACATATAACAAATGTGTCACATATCAGACTAACATATTTGTAGTGTTTTTTTTAAATATGAAAAAGGTGCCATGCTTTGAAATTTTAGGTATATTCATTTTTTTAAAAGATTTTATTTATTTATTTGTTAGAGAGAGAGAGAGAGAATGAGAGCAAGAACACAAGCAAGGAGAGTGGCAGGCAGAGGGAGAAGCAGGCTCCCCACGGAGCAAGGAGCCCAATGCAGGACTCAATCCCAGGACCCTAGGATCAGACCTGAGCCGAAGGCAGATGCTTAACCGAGCCAACCAGGCATCCCATGAAATTTTAAGTATATTCAAACAAAAAAGATCAAAAGCAACAAATAATGACTGTAACTTCCTTTATATATTAGGAGTTTATGTTTTTAAGTTTATCCCAGTGAATCCCAGCTTGTTTTAGACCTCAGTTTCTATTTAAATGAATAATTTATACATAAAACAAGTGACATTTTCCTCTGTTTCACTTACTCAAATACAATTATTAAGCTCAGTACAGTAGAATTTCATTCTGCTTGTGAAAAAGATGAACAGGCTTCAATGTGATAAAATTTGTGTTAGAATCAGATTAACTTCAAAAAAAGAATTAGATTAACTTTTTTCAAAATACCACATTTTGTCATTTATATAGTGACAATTATTCCTTCTTTCAAATTTATCTAACCAGAGTCAGGAAATTCAGACTCAATGAAATTCAATGAAAATGTACCTATAATATTTGTAAAAATTTTAAAAATACAGATTCTTGATGACAGCTAAGAGTGTTTCTAATATGAAAAAGATTCCAGAACAAAAGATAGAAAAACAGTTGTTTTGAAAGAAATTACTGCTTCCACTTCTAGCTGTGAAAGGCACCTATTACTAGACTAATTATCCTGACTTAAAGGAATATGAGACAAGAAAAATACATATGAAACAAATGTTTTCAGAAATTGGATGGGGCTTGAGGTGCGCTCATGAATAAAGTGTTTTTCAGCCTGGAGGCACTTTCTACATCATGGCTCTGGGAGGTATAATCAAAGAAGTGGTCTTGCTGAGATTAAAAAAAAAAAAAGTGGGCAGAGATCAGAGTTTAATGCTGCTGAAGCAGCTGGAATTTCTAGAGCATAATAGTAGAGAAGGATAGGAGCTACAGAAATACATATCTGAGTACTTAGCTACTCATGAGCAGGTAGAGATTTTGTAAGCCTGCAAAAGAGCCATCACAGGGAAATGTGAAATGAATGTAGATTCCACAGGTTGCACAGTGCTGGAAGACAGAGAAATATTGACCAATAAGAATGAAAAAAGATCCCAGAACACCCCAAGCATTCAACAAAGAAACCAGAAAGATGCATATTAAGAGTAAGTGTTCTCTAGCCCAAGACGAAAGACTATGCGAGGCCCAACCTATCATTAAAACAAGTCTCAAAAGGCTAAAGTTGATCTGCTAGTGCTTAAACTGCCTACTAAAAAAAATCAAAACATTTAACACCGAAAAGATGGCAAAATGCAGACAATGTAGCATTTTAAATATTTAATGTACAATCAATAATTGCTAGACATAGAAGGACTCAGGAATATGTAACCAGAGCCCAGGATAGGAGGAAGCAGTTAACAGAGACAAATCCAGATATTTTTAAACTAGCAGCTAATGATTTAAATACAACTATTATAAAGACATCTATGGATTTACAAAAAAAAAAAAAAAGGTGTATATGAGTGAACAAATGAAGTCTCAGTAAATAAAATTGTAAATTTAAAAGCTGAAAAACAATATCTAAATTTTCTAAAAATCACTGGAAAGGCTTAATAGATTGCATAATAAAGAAACAACAGTGAGCTTGAAGAAAGGGCGATAGAAAATAAGCCATGTTGAAGTACAGAAAAAAAGAATCCTAAAAATAGTGATAGATCCTTGTAACCTATCAGACAATACTGACAATATGTGTATTGGACACACAAGAGTGGAGAGAAAGATCTAGGCCAAAAAAAATAAAATAAAATAAAATAAGTGATAATAGTCAAAATTTTACAAATTTTTTTGAACTTCTACCCACAGATATAAGAAACCAAGCACACAGACACACCCACACATCCATATTATAGTCAAATTTCTAAAAACTAAACATAAAGATAAAAATTCTTAAAGCATCAGAGAAAATAAACAAATTCCTACAGGGGAACAACTATCATATTAACTGCAGATTTCTCATCAGAAATAATGGGAGCCAAAAGACAGTAGACTATTATCTTACATCTAGAAAGGGAAAAAGAAAATCTATCAACTTAGAATTCTATAACCAGTAAAATTATATTTCAAAAATGAAGGTGGAATAAAAATATTTCCAATTAAACACAGCTGAATTTGTTTATGATCAGCTTATCTGTACTGTAAGAAATCTTAAAGGAAATACTACCAGCTGAAAGAAAAGGATAAATAGATGAAACTCAATATATAAGAATAAATGAAAAGCACTACAAAGGGAAAATAGGTGGGAAAGAAAATTACTTTTACTTACACATTTAACAATTTCTTTAAAAAATAATTAACTATATAAGGCAAAAATAATTACAATGTACTGCTGGGTTTGTAATATATGAAAATAAAATGTATAACAACTATAATAAGAATGAGAAATGGAAGAATGAAAGCATACTGTTTTAAGGTTCTTATACATAAGGCGAATTAATATTAATATTAATATTAATTCACTGTTGGCTGTGATGTGCTAAAGATAATATTGCAATCTCTAGAGAACTACACCACCCAAATTTTAGGTGCACATTTACAGAACAAGAGGAATACAAAAATGAAATACAAGAAAATAATTCAAAAGATGACAGGAAAAAAAGGGAAAAGGGACAAAGAAATGATTTGAAATTATATCCATACTATGTTAAATATAAATGGAATAAAAACTCTAATTAAAAACAGAAACTGTCACCTACCTTACAAAAGCAACATGCAACTTTATGCTACTTACAGGCCTATATTTAAATATAAGGATTCAGCTAGATTAAAACTTTAAAAATGGAAAAAGATACATAAGAAAAATTATATCATCTTGATAGATTTGGGGAAAAAGACAATTGACAAAATTCAACACTCATTCATAATAAAAACTCACAAAACTAGGAATAGAATGGAACTTTCTCAACCTTAAAATCCCGAGTTAAATCTAGATCTATGGAAAAATCTAGAGTTAACATCATATTAAATGGTGCAAGAATGAATGCTTTCCCCCTACAACTGGAAAGCAAGGATATCTATCTAAATATTTCTCTTCAGTGTTGTATTGGAAGTCCTAGCCAGTGCACTATCGTAAGAAAAAGAAATTAAATGTGTCAAACTGGGAAAGAAGGAAATAAAACTTCCTCTATTTTCAGATGATATGATTATTGTAAGATCATAGCATTTGGCATCAATGTACAAAATGCAATTGTATTTCAGTGAAAAACAGAAAATAAATTTTGTTTTAAAATTCAATTTACAGGGGCACCTGGGTGGCTCAGTCAGTCAGGTGTCCCATTCTTGATTTTGGCTCAGGTCATGACTTCAGGGTCATGAGATCAAGTCCCTTGATGGGCTCTCCACTCAGCAGGGAATTTGTTTGTCGCCCTCTTCCTCTGCCCCTCGCCCTACTCAATCTCTCTCTCTCTCAAATAAATAAATAAATCTTTAGGACATTGGGGAGGGTATGTGTTGTGGTGAGTGCTGTGTATTGTGTAAGACTGATGAATCACAGACCTGTACCCCTGAAACAAATAATACATTATTTGTTAATAATAAAAAAATAAATAAAATAAAAAATAAGAGTAAAATAAAATTCAATTAACTATCAAAACCTCTACATTAAAAAGTATAAAACTTTGCTAAGAGAAATTAAAGAAAACCTCAATAAATGGAAGGTTATAGCATGTCATTGATTAGAATACTCCCTATTGTTAAGATGACAACTCTAATTCTCCCCAAATTAGTCATATAGATACCACTATGCACCCATTAGAATGGATAATATCTTAAAATGGGCAAAATCAAGTGTTAGCAAGAATGTGGTACAACCAGCACTATCATACTCTGCACATAATAGTGTAAAATTTTACAACCACTTCAGAAAATATTTTGACAGTTTCTTCAAAAGGTAAACAAACACCTGATATAAAACCCAGTCATCCCCCTCCCAGGAACTTCCTAGGAGAAATGAAAAAATACATCCTTACAAACACTTGCATACAAGTGTTTACAGCAGCTTTACTCATAATATCCCCAAACAGGAACTTCAAATGTCCATCAGATAGGAGAATGGATAAGCAAACTGTGGTGTATTCATACAAAGGAATAATGCTCATTAGTTAAAATGTATGGACTATTGATATACTCAACAATATGGATAATTTTAAAACGTACCGAGTGACAGAAGCTATAAATAAAAGTATTTACTCTATGATTCCATTTATGTGAAGTTCTAAAATAGGTAATATTAATCCTGAGTGAAAGAAATCCTGCCAGTGCTTACCTCTTTTTGCATGAGAAAACTTGTATCTTGAAAGGAGTATGGTTTTTATTCAGAATATGCATTTGTTAAAATTTATTGAACTGAATGTGTGCATTCCTTTTGAAAGTGTGCTTCACTAAAAGAAAGTAAAAGAAAAATATCTTGTTCAATACTGGGGAGAAAGGAATTTAATCAGAACAAAATAATTTGGTTTAGTCATAATCTGATAATTTTGTAACGGAATTTTTTTCTTCTGAGGACTTTCTGGTGGGGAAGGTAGTGACAAAATAGGACAGGAACCCAAATATACTTCAAAAATCTCTATAATCCAACCCTTTCATTTTGTAGATGAAGGTGGCTTTTAAAAATGTAGAGAAATATTAACCTTTAAAATATTTTAATATTTCTTACTATCCTTCTTAGAAGTTTTAGCTAATTTAAGCTGAGCAACGCTGTCAGTTTGGAGGAGACAGTGTTTAAAAGCTGTCATTGTCATGTGAGAAGTGCTGTCCTCCAGTTGAACTGTGGTTCTGAATGCTTCTGCTGGAGTGTGATCAAAACATGATAAACTGTCAGCAAGTCAAGGGCCCTAGTCCTAGATTTCGATCTTCTGTTTGGAACCATTCTCCAGGGGGAAACCCTCGGGCATTTAAAGAAATCCTATTCACTGGCATTCTAACTCCAAACTTCCAGCTAAATATGAGAATTTAAAGCCCAAATCCAGGGATGAATTGAAATCTTTGTTTTTGAAGTTTAGTGCAGAGTTTTCTGAACTCTCATGAAACTTGCTTTGAGATGAAGGAATATCGTTTTTTAAATATGTCATTGCTTCACAGGCACACTTGGGTCTAAATTAACTTGTAAAGAAAGTAAGAGAGTAAATTTTCGATTACCTCTGTTCTAAGTAGTACATGTGGCAGGATTCAGATAAAACTTCCTCTGCCCTAAAGGAGACAGAGATTTTGTTAACCAAAATGACATTTTTGTCATTATTATGACAAAATGAGAGGGAGGAAAAATAAATGTGAATTATCTGAACTGAACTCTATTTTTCCATAAAAGAAGGAAGTTAGTAGGAAATAAGCTAATAAAATAACCTATCAAATTGTCCCAAGAAGATAAAGGACATGTTTTCCAAAGTAAACTAAAATGAAATTCAAAGAACTGAGTAAGATTTTGTACTATAACATTTGTTAGTGTAGCAAACTCCAATAAATTACAGTTTCCAATCTGGTTTTGCAGACTCTCTGAGGAAAAGAGAAGATACGTATGGTTTTATCGGTTCTACTGCAATAATGAAAACTGCTCCCTTCCTTTGGTCCTGGGTAGTGCCCCTGGATGGGATGAAAGAACTGTTTCAGAAATACATACCATTTTGAGAAGATGGAAATTTTCTTGCCCTTTGGAGGCACTTGGACTTCTGACTGCTAGGTAAGAATTGCATAACAAGCATGATATTACAGATGAGAAAAATTTGAAGAGAAAAAAATAGGACTCTATGATTAATTCAATAGCTATTCTGGTTGTTCCCAATTTCAATAGCTATAGATACTAAATTTAGAAAAATGTAAACTATGAATATAAATTTTAAACAGATCTAAGCTATAATTCAGTCTTCTGTACTAAACTGGAAGTATAATTAATGGTCTTAGTTTCTTAAATGAAGAGTTAATTACTCTTACAGAAATAACAAAACAAATAGGGAAAAATAAAATTCTCTACTCTTTACCCCTCTCAAAAGAAAAAAGTCCTTAATAATTGGGACCATATCTTTTATACAAAATGCCCCACTTATAGTAAATGTACAATAAATATGCCAATGATAACAGTAAGAAAAAAAGGGGAAAAGTTATCCCTTATATATTCTCCAGAACTTCTCACAGAATAAAATACACAGGGATGCAGTTGGAGGTGGAGTAATGATGTCTTCTCATAGTTAGGGGGAAACATGTGGGAATAAGTGTGGAAGCTGGCTCTGGTTTGGGGAAACAGCTCTTCCTTGGCTTCTATTTTATATTAAAAGCCAAGAAGAGCTATTTTAGATCGGTCTTGATAAGCATCAATTCACTGATGCCATGAAGAAAGTCTGCAGTCTCTCAATCAGAGAAGAATTGTGGAGCCCAGTTTAATTCTGAATTCTCTCTCAAGGTCCTGACAGAAGGGAAATGTCGGGGAGAGAGTGACACAAAGGACTTTTCAAACTGATTTACTTAGGTTTATGTTAAAATTAGTGTACTTTCCAAAACTTCTGGGATAGAAAAGGAGGTGAAAGTTTTCTTTTTCTACCACAATGAGATACCACTTCACACTCATTAGGATGACTATAATCAAAAAGACAAATAAGTATTGGCCAGGATGTGAAGAAATTACAAAACTCACGCATTGCTGGTGGGAATGTAAAATGATGCAACCACTTTGGAAAATAATTTTCAGTTCCTTAAATATAAAACATTGAGTTACTGTATGACCCAACAATTCCACTCTTAAGTATATACCCAAGATAAAATACATGTTCAATCAAAAACTCACACTGAATATTCAGAGAAGCAATATTTATAATAGCCAAAAAGGAGAAACAACCCAAATGACCATCAGCTAATGAATGGATAAATAAAATGTGGTCTATCCATACAATGTAATATTATTCAGTAATAAAAAGGAATGAGTAATAATACATGTTACAACATGAGTAAACCTTGAACACATTATGCTGAATGAAAGAAGCCAGTCACAAAAGATTGTATGATTCCATTTATAAGAAATGTCCCAAATTGGCAAATCTATAGATACAAAAAGTAGATTAGTGGTTGCCTAGGTCTAGGGAAGGTTGGGGAAAAAGGGGGTTGATTGTTAATGGTATGAAGTTTCTTTTTGTAGTTACAGTTACACAACTCTGGGAACATGGTAAATACCATTGAATTGTACACTTTAAGTAAATTGTATGGCATTTGAATTATGTCTCAAAAAAGCTATTTAATCTTAAAAGAATAGTTATAAAGGTAAAAAATAGAGGTATGAATAATATTTCTTTTTTTCTATTTTTTTATTATGTTATGTTAATCACCATACATTACATCATTAGTTTTTTTCTAGTTTTTTTATTATTATGTTATGTTAATCACCATACGTTACATCATTAGTTTTTGATGTAGTGTTCCATGATTCATTGTTTGCGTATAACACCCAGTGCTCCATGCAGAACGTGCTCTCTTTAATACCCATCACCAGGCTAACCCATCCCCCCCATGCCCCTCCCCTCTAGAACCCTCAGTTTGTTTCTCAGAGTCCAGAGTCTCTCATGGTTCATCTTCCCCTCCGATTTCACCCCCTTCATTTTTCCCTTCCTACTATCGTCTTCTTTTTTTTTTTACATATAATGTATTATTTGTTTCAGAGGTATAGGTCTGTGATTCAAGTCTTACACAATTCACAGCGCTCACCATAGTACATACCCTCCCCAGTGTCTATCACCCAGCCACCCCATCCCTCCCACCCCCCACCACTCCAGCAACCCTCCATTTGTTTCCTGAGATTAAGAATTCCTCATATCAGTGAGGTCATATGATACATGTGTTTCTCTGATTGACTTATTTCGCTCAGCATACCCTCCAGTTCCATCCACATCGTTGCAAATGGCAAGATTTCATTCCTTTTGATGGCTGCATAATATTCCATTGTGTGTGTGTGTGTGTGTGTGTGTGTGTGTGTGTGTGTGTGTGTGTGTGTATACACACCACATCTTCTTTATCCATTCATCTGTCGAAGGACATCTTGGCTCTTTCCATAGTTTGGCTATTGTGGACATTGCTGCTATAAACATCTGGGTGCCATACCCCTTCAGATCCCTACATTTGTATTGTTGGGGTAAATACCCAGTAGTGCAATTGCTGGGTCATAGGGCAGCTCTATTTTCAACTTTTTGGGGAACCTCCATACTGTTTTCCAGAGTGGCTGCACCAGCTTGCATTCCTATCAACAGTGTAGGAGGGTTCCCCTTTCTCCGCATCCCCGCCAACATCTATTGTTTCCCGACTTGTTAATTTTAGCCATTCTGACTGGTGTGAGGTGGTATCTCACTGAGGTTTTGATTTGGATTTCCCTGATGCCGAGCGATGTTGAACACTTTTTCATGTGTGTATTGGTCATTTGGATGTCTTCTTTGGAAAAATGTCTGTTCATGTCTTCTGCCCATTTCTTGATTGGATCATTTGTTCTTTGGGTGTTGAGTTTAATAAGTTCTTTATAGAATTTGGATATCTCTATAATGTTTCTAAAACCTAATTTTTTCACTAGATGATATAACATCTTTCTAGTTTCTAAAGCATAAACTGGCTTTATGGAGGGGAATTATTATTGTTTTACTAAGATATTCCTTGGTCTATTTTAAAGATATTTAAATGTGTCAACTAATACTTTTTATAAAGTTTATGGGATATTTCTTAGAAAAATCTTTTTTGAATACCAAGTTTTTAAAGGTTATAAAAAAGTTTTGATCTTTTTTCAGAGGTAAATAAGTTGTTGCTCTCACATAACAAGAATCTGGAATTCCCAGCGAACAGATTTCATTATATATAATGCATATACCAGAAACATGCAGATCACACATGAATATACTTTCAGTCAACATAAGCAGTAGGCATTTACTCAAGGGGTAAATCAGTAATGAGCCAAACCTTCATACATGTGCAAATGTACAATTAACAGCGGATTATTTTAGATCCTAAGTGTCCTTCGAATATTAAAAATGAGCTAGGAGACCGCTCCTGCGACAGCCATGTGAAAGCTGTATCTTGCAATTTTCATGTAGAAGTGGCTTCATATCACATCTCATGCACCTAGCATTGCACAGCCAAGGACCATGTTGAACATCATGCCAAAGACCGTGAGTCCTGCAATTCCAATACCAACAAATTCTGATGACCTGAAGCTTAACTCTGATTATGGTCTCAATTTCATCAATACAATGTCTGTGTCCTAGAAGCTCCTTCGGGCATATGGGTTGGACCTGTTCAGACCTTTTGTTTCACAGCACTGAAATGTTGAGTGGAAAGTACTGAGAGTCCTATTTCCCTTTTCCCTATCTGTAAGGTAATAGTTATAATAAGCCTCTTCATACGTGGTCTGAGTATGTCATATAGCTACACCCTTGCCTATCAAAACAAATACTCCAATGGTTACTTCAGCAGCAGTTATCACCAGTAGGCAGGTGAAAAAGCTGAGCACATGTTAAAACTGCCTCATGGCTTCCTAACACCCGAAGAAGCCCATGGCTATTAGCGCTCCTGCTCCAACCAGCACAGAGAGCCCCAGGTAGATATACTGCGATGACTCATCCTCTGATAATAAATCCTTCATGGTGCCTCCAAACCAAAACCATAGTCCAAAAGCAATGACAGCTGACCGGGTCAGCCAAAAGAGCAGGTTGAAGCCAAGCAGTAGGTACTTGATGCACCCCGAACACCTGCAGAGGCGCCCCATGAGGCCCACACTCTATTGGGATCCTGAGTCCCCAACCCCGCACTCGAGCTCAGAGTTGGGGCACCCTCTTATAAAAATCTTTGTCAGAACAAGCCTATAATACTGCTTAGTTTTCTTGCTTGTAAAATGAAAGGACTCACTAGACGGACTTCCATATTCTCTGATCCCTGATAAGTAAGCATAATTCTGTTTATAGTGAGCCTTCTCTACCTAAATAGATGCTGAAAATCTATTTGACACAATGTTTTAAATATAAAGATCAAATTATTACTTAGTGACCCTTAGTACTATCTAATTTTAATAGTCACAATAACCCTATGAGGCAAATACTATTATTATTCCAATTGTACCTGTGAGGAAGCTGAAGCTTACAGAGATTAAGTTGCCCAATGGAACGCTAGTAAATTGAGGAGCTCAGGTTAAATCCAGAGATTTAGAGCTTGAGATCTTAACTGCAATGCTTACAGCCTTTCTACATAAATACTCTAGGCTATTTACATATTAAATTTGTAAGTAAAACTATCTTAAAATGGTCTTATTACAGTAAATAGCAGTACTGAACTATCTAATCATGCTTGGATGTTTCTACTTAGCTGTGTAATTTTTTTTTTCTGAACAATCAGATTTTTAGAAATTATAGGGACTGGTTTCAAAGTAGAGTGCTGTTTATTAAGCATCATTCAGGAAACTGAGCAGAAATTTGATTTATTTGAACATTGGACAGTTCCCTATCATGCACCAAAGAAGGTCACTGGGAAGGTTAAAATATTTCCATTGCACTCATTCTATGACTCCCACTCTCTTTAACTGAACTACTAAAGAACTTGAGGACAAGCTGTTTCCAAAAATGAACCTTTCAACTTATCTAAATTCAAAAGCTGACTTTTCTGAGAACAAACAGTTTGTGCTTGTTAAGTGAGTTGTCAGAGTGAGGTCTTCAGAGATCTGTATTTTTTTCTCCTTTGAATAGTCTATTTTTCCAATGGTTTAACCTCCTGAGAACTGGTGTGCTCCATTTCTAGCTCAGAGAATTTTAATATTGCTGTTTATTTAATCCAACCTAAAGATTCACCACCTCCTTTTGGTTTATTTTTAGCACGAGACATGTTGAGATTTAATTTACCTAGTGTGGGGCATGGGGTGTTAATATTTCCACTACTGAGTGCCAGCAGTGTGCTCACTGGGTACTGATATTTCCATTAAAGAAGGCAGTGCTGTCAGAATACCAGAGACCAGGGGCTAAGGTCTGTGGTTCCTGGCAGATGGTTGCTGTTTTCTTGAACTCTGATGTGCAGGCATGACTATTCAACTGCTAATAGCAAGCAGAAATTACCCAAGGAATTAAAAGACAGTTCAAGGAAAGTATTCATTTAAAAATAGCAACTCTGAACTGGCATCAGAGCATTACATCAGAAGCTTAAATAAAAATTTGACAAGGTACTAGAACTTGCCATCCTACATGATGTAAAATTATTATTTTGCAGGAAGAAGAACAATGCTTAACAGGCAGTACCTTAGCTTCCAAAATCAGTTTCCTTGGAAAAATGTTTCAAAAACATGTTTGCATGAAACCACTATATCTTTTATTGTAGAGATTAATTTACACTAAAGACATTCTTTTTTTTTTAAGTTTCTACAACTTTTTTTTTTAGACTTTATTTATTTGACAGAGAGAGACAGCGAGAGAGGGAACACAAGCAGGCGGAGTGGGGGGGGAGGGGAGAAGCAGGGGGAGGGGGGGAGGGAGAATGAGGCCTCCCGCGGAGCAGGGAGCCTGATGAGGGGCTCGATCCCAGGACCCTGGGATCATGACCTGAGCCGAAGGCAGACGCTTAATGACTGAGCCACCCAGGCACCCCTACACTAAAGACATTCTTGACTAGCAGGGCGCCTGGGTGGCTCAATCGTTAAGCGTCTGCCTTCGGCTCAGGTCATGATCCCAGGGTCCTGGGATCGAGCCCCACATTGGGCTCCCTGTTCCGCAGGAAGCCTGCTTCTCTCTCTCCCACTCCCCCTGCTTGTGTTCCCTCTCTCGCTGTCTCTCTGTCAAATAAATAAAAAATCTTTAAAAAAAAAAAAAAGACATTCTTGACTGGCATTATAAGTAGGTAGTATGGAATATGGAAAAGGAGACAGTTATAACTTCCACATTAGACTAATTAAGTGATGGATGATGGTGTATCTTTCCCATTTATATATTGAGCACAAATATGTGTATGTGGAAATTCACATGCAATGAATCAAAGAGACTGAATAATAAGTCATAGTGACTATCTCTAAAAAGCAATTTAGAGAAAAAGACTAATGCTAAAGATCACCCCACAATATATTCCATACTATAACCAAAGTATTAAGTGCTATATGTGCCCAAAGGAGAGGGAGACAGATTCTTTCTGAGAAGGTAAGGAAATCTTCACAAAGGAATTGAATTCTGAGTTGAAATATTCATAGTAATTTCCTGAGTGGAGAAGAGAGGAAATGGCATTTCAAGAAGAAAGACTAGCATGTGCATAGTTATAGAGGTTCAGAGAATAGTGAGTAATTTAATATCATAATAGAAGGGAGCTGTACTGTGAGACAAGACTGAAAAGGATAGGTCAGTTTAGGATGTTTTAGGTCTCATGAGCCAGGTAGTTACTATGGACTCATTTCTGCAGCCCATGGAATTTTATTAAGAATGGGAGTCATACTATCAGATTTATGTTATACAAGAATAATGCTGACATCATTGTGAAGGATGGACTAAAGAAAGAAAATGAGAGGAAGGATTTTAGATAGATGTCAGCTATTGAAATAGTCCATTTGAAAAATGGTCTGGGCCTGAAAATAGTAGAGATCCACAGAGCAGATCTGAGAAACATTTCAGAGGAAACTTAAAAAAAGAGAAGAGATAAGGAAGACTTTGAGCTTTCCGTTTTGGGTAAATGATAGAAAACTATATCATTAATCAAAACAAGGTTTATAGAAGAAAGAGAAAATCTGGGTGATGTAAGATAGAGAGTTCTATTTTGGAATGTTGCATAATTAAAAACCTGTGGGGCATCTAGAAGGAGAAGACCAGTATGCAGTTTTATATTCAGACCTGAAGCCTAGTAGAGAAACCAAAGCTTGAAAAATAATATGTGAATTATTGGCTTGAAGGTAGTAACTGAAGCCATAGAAGTAGAGGTACTGTGTGTATATATGTAGAGGAAGTTAGAAAGGGGCATAAGATGGAACCCTGGAGAGTAGCAACATTTTAAGAGCAGTATAGAGCAAACAAAGCCAGGAAAGGCAATAGGGAGAGTGACCAAGAGGTCAGAGGAGATGGAGAAAGGAGTGGTAATTTAGAATTCATAAAAAAGGTTTTCAAAAGGGGCACCTGGGTGGCTCAGTTGGTTAAGTGTCGGACTCTTGGTTTCAGCTCAGATCATGATCTCAGGGTCCTGAGATGGAACCCTGTGTTAGGCTCTGTTCTCAGTGTGGAGTCTGCTTGAGATTCTCTCTCTCTGCCCCTTCCCCTGCACTCTCTCTCACACACACTCTCTCTCTCTTTCTTAAATAAATAATTTTTTTTAAAAGGTTTTCAAAGGTTTTGGAGAGGTATTAAGTAGAATTAAGTCTAAAAACAAATCAATGGATTGAGACTAGAGCAGTCACTGATGGTATTCATGAGACAATTATAACAATGCAATAAAGTTGGTTGCCATATTTCAAGATCCTAAAGAGGAAATAGAGAGAAATAAATAAATTGTGACTCTTGAAATAAGATTGATGATAAAGGCTTTGAGGTTTGGGGTTGGTATGCTTGTTCAAATAAAAAAACCTCAAACATGTTTACAAATTGACATGAAGAATGATGCACGAAGAGAAGATCAGAAAGTAGAGGGATGTTGAAGTGGCGCAATGAGAAGGTTTTAACGGCCAATAGCCTGGAACAAAAGTACAAATGGGAATTTTATCCAAGGAAAGGAAGAGAGTAACTTCTTCATCTCAGGTGGGAGGCAAGGAAAAATATGAATACAGTTATAGATAAATATGAATATGGAAGAGAAAAATGTGGAAGTTTCAATATTGTCTATGAAGAAAGAGTCAATACTCTTCTGATATACTGAGAATGAGAAATGTAGACTAGCATAAACCCAAAGGTGTATATCTTGTCTGTGTGCACTTTTAGAGAGTTTTTGGAGTTGCTTCCAAATTTCACAGTTGACAGCACAAGTTTTGAAATCAGACATATCTGACTCTTCCATTTATTACTTGAATGACCTTGGCAAACTTCCTTATCTATAAAATGGGGGGTAATAACATTATGTGCCTTATAGGATAAAGTACTTACAAGAGTATTCAATAAAATTCTACCAATCATCTTTATCATTATTATCCTCTTCATCAGAATTATATTAAGAGTTTAGAGTTTTCAGATTTTTTAATGCCAAACTATAAAAATTGATAAATTGATAATTTTATTTCAATTAAGCTTAAATAAGTTAAATTCACTTGTTAAAATGTATATGATAAATATTTCACAATTGAATAATGACATAGCTTGCAAAGCACTTTTGTAATATATTATATGATTTGTTCTATAAAACAACCTCTTTAATATTATTACCAACATTTACAATTTCCCCCATTTTACTGATCCCCATTTTACAAATGAAGAACTGAAACCCAATTTGTCTATTCATTTACTCAATGGTTATTTACTGATGGCTTACTCATGTAAGGCACTTCACTTGGCACTAGAACTAGCATAATGCACAAAATTGCATCTTTTAAAGATCATTCTGGCTTCTGAGTGAAGCATAAATTTGGTGAGAGAAGCAAAAGTAAATGAGGGACAGTTAGGAAGCTATAGAAGTAGTCTCAGCATCAGAGGATAGGAAATAAGCCTTAGAAGTGTGGCAGTGGTAATGAAATAAAATGAACAGAATCAGAACATTTAAGAGTAAAAGTGACAGGATTGAATGAGGAAGGACAGTGAAAAAGGAGGGTGTCAAAGATAACTTCTAGGTTTCTGTATAAATGCAAGTGAGTGGAAAATAGAAACATTCACTAAGATGGACACTCTGAGTAACAAATAGATTTTAGAAGAAGAACCCTGCCATTCAGGTTGGGGTAGCCTGGCTTTAACATGTGCTTGAGATGGCTGGTGATGGTTCAAGGAAGAAATCTAAGCTAGAGATCCCAATTTGGAAATCATCCACAGAAAGATGGGAATTAAGTTAAGGGTATAGATAAATTTGCTTAGAGAGAAAGTGTAAGATGGGAAAAGAAGACCCTTCATATCTAAACTCAAAACCCCTTATTATTTTTCATAATGTCATGCTGCTTTTGAATGTAATGTTGAATCCATCCAAACACAAAATTTCTGGGGCACCTGGGTGGCTCAGTTGGTTAGGCATCTGCCTTCAGCTCAAGTCATGATCCCAGGGTCCTGAGATTGAGCCTCTCATTGGGCTCCCTGCTTGGCGGGAAGTCTGCTTTTCCCTCTCCCTCTGCCCCTTCCCCCTGCTCATGCTCTCTCTCTCTCAAATAAATAAATAAAATCTTAAAAAAAAACCCACAGAAATTCTATGTGGTGCTTCCAGTATACCACTTGCTTTATGTGGTGCCTTTCTAAGCTCGTCTGTATGTAAAATCAAGTGTAATCATATAGAAGAACAAAATCAGTAGCTTTAACTCTTTAATTATGAATAAGTCTAATTAATACCATAAATATATAGTTAATTCTCAATTTCTATATGCAAATCCATGGGCTTTCCATCAAGAAATATCTCTGCACAATTCCTAATGTCTCTTTGGATCATTCTTATTCCTACTGGGTTATGACTGGACCAATGTCCTAGTCCAATTAGACAAATTATATTACTCACTATTATGTCTCTATTGATCATTTAGAATGCCATAAAATAAATAATACATTCAAGCTCATTTTGTGGATTTCATATAAGTCTATATGATAATATTTAGTCAAAAGAGAAAAAGGCCTTCCTAGAAGTACTACAGAAAGCCTGTTGGCTTAGTATTCTGGATATTTGGATTCTAGTTTCAGTGCCACCAACAGATGGCCTTGGGCAAACAGCTCAAACTCTCTGACTTTTAGTTTTTTCATCTGTATAATCAGGAGATTGATCCAGGTCTCCAAGTTTCCTTGAGTTCTAATATTCTGTAATCATGTGAAAATCCTTGAAAGAACATGAATTATTCAGTGGGTAGAGGTTTACAATCATCTTAAAGAATCCTTATTCCCCACTTCCCCTAGAATAAAATTTCTTCTGTCATATCTGATCATTTTTAGTACTAGAAAAATAGCAAATATATTCGTATTGACATTTTTCTTCCAAGCTGATGCTGAGTGTGTCATCAGACTCAAAACCTGCTGGAGAAACTGTTCTGCACTTCTGATAGTTTTCTAATTCTAATCTGACATTGGGGCTTTTAACTATGAATAGCCTCATGTCATTCTGCATGAATTTTTACTATGTATTCCGAAGTCTCACATTTCTCTTACACTTAAATTTGATTTCAAATTTCTTTGCTTTTCATTTTACCCAAAGTTGCTTTTTTTAAGGGTTGACATTTGTTACATTGCATTTGGCTTTTACCCATCACTTCAAAGTTTTTTGAGTAAGATATTGACCCTGTATCATTTTCTAAACTAGAAAAAGAAGAACAAAAGAGAAAAACGATGATATGGGGAGAAAATAAGAAAGGAATAGAAATGACAAAAAAGCAAGTCAAGTGGAAGAAGTTGACATGTGTATTTTTCTGTTGAAATTTCACTCCATGATGCCACTGGCCCTGTTGAAGGTTGTCTGGATCCTTGGTGATGTTCCTTTCGCCCTCTGAGAAGAGTTGTCAATGATTGAGGGGAGAGAAGAGGAATGATGATCCCCAAATCTGAGCATTGGTCATGTGATTTCAAAGCCAGTTTGTCATTCAGGGAAAAGATAAGTTGATGGCTGCTGTCTTCAAAACAGACCACAGGTGCAGATTCCTTAATATATGGCCCCACAACAATAACACATGCCAAACTACATTCTCAAAACTAGGTTTGCAGTCCCCACGATGCTAATAGGGGTGTTGCAAGGTCAAGACTATTTCCATAATAACTCTAATATGTCACTTGCCTCTGTCACATGTATTCACTTATGCGTGTAGAGTGTTTTCAGACATGCAGTATTGCATCAGATTTAATACAGAAAGAAATAGGGGAATCTGGTTGTCTTCTATTAAGCCAGACATTATAGATACTTGTAAAAATCTAAAAAAGTATCATTCTTCTCTCTAAATATTTTCTTTGTTTTTGAAAGTATAGCTGTTTTTCATAGGAATATATTGTTTATGTTAACATGTAATGGGGTAATTGATGTTATCTTAAATGAATTGATAAATATTTCTTAAATGTCCTGGCTTTGTTTCTAACATGGCAATTCTTGATAGATATAACTCACATAAAGAAAAATTCTTTGGAATCTTCCATAATTTTTAAGAGTGTTAAAAGGGTCTTAAGACCAAAAATAGGAGAACCTCTGTTGCACAGCAACTTAAACACTGGGCAGTTCCTACTTCTACATTCAGCTAAAGAGTTATCTAAATACTTGATACTCTTCCTTTCCCGCCCAGGTAAGGATTACTATTCCATCTTAATCCTCTGCTTAACCATAAATTTTGTGTTTACACTGTTGGCAAAATACAGAGTTGATATTTCACTAAAGTTCCTTTGAAAATGTTTATCTTGAAATTGCTTTCATTTTACTTAATTTTTTCACCTTTGCGTTTTTTAGCCACATGTCTTTAGTTTCCTTTTATTAACTTTTACAACTCTAGTCTTCAAGGAGCAGTTTTTTCTTTGTGTCTACATGAACTCATTGAACAAAGAACTATAGGCAATTTTTAAATATTTCCTTAACAATTATTGTACAGAGTTATATTTATCTTAGCTGTGGTATTATGTCCTTTTACAGATGCCAAAGACTCAGTTGTTAGCTCAAATTAGAGGAAACTAAGGCCTGAATAGATAGAATCACTGCTCACGAAACTCATATAAAACTGAATAGTAAGCCAGTGTGATGTTTTGCTTTTGACCAAAATTGGTTTTGCTCTCTATTCAGACATGCTTGGAAAGTAAATTAAATAACCTGAAGTTACTTAAATGGACAATTAAAATGATGAATAACCTTAAAGAAGTGATTATTTCACATGGACTCTTGTTACACTTAATTTTAAAAATTCATAATAAATAAAAATTCCTCACCTTACATGATCTTCTCTCCAAGTCATAGAATTTTACTGACCTTGCATCTTTTTAATATCTCAAATCCGATAGAGTGCCATTTATTACATTATAAATGATTTATTTTCTGAATGATTATAAGAAAGCTTCTTACAAATTTAAGTAGATGAGGTCCTCGTTAATATCAGCCTAATGAATCTTCTAATGATACTTTCATTTCTTCCCCAGACTCAAGGTATAATGCCCATGCCCCTAGTAATTAGTAGTCCCAAGGTTAGCAGAATCACTAGAGAGTGGCTCCTGGTTTATTATTGGCAGGAATTATATGTATTTTTGAAGCAAGTCAAGTCACTGGAAAGTACAATAACCTGGCTTGTGGAAAATTTGAAATAGGTTGTAGTTCTTTTGCCACATATGACATTTCAGTCTGTAAATATCCCACGACATTCAGAAAATATGGGTACACTCACCTCATTGAGGAATGTGTTACTGAGCATGAAATACCAATAACTATATCCCAAGAGAATGTTTAAACAATTTCAGACAACATCACAGGGAAGAAATGCCAAGAGTTGTGGAACGTATTTGTTCATTGATCTTTGCCTGAATTCAGGGCCCTGGAAAGGTATTAAGCAGAAATTGTCCAGAGGCAGAGATCCCTATTTGGACCTATTATGCTAAAAGAATATTTTAAGTCAACCAAAAAAATATAATACTTGTTCTTTTACACAACGATGTTTATTCTTAAAGGAACATATGATTTGGAGCTTTTTTCTAGTGCTGGTAATGAACTTGCACTTATTCATATATATTCATAATTAGTTAAATGAGCCTTACTTTTTAAAATCATTATATTTTAGTAACCAATGAAACTTTCATATAGAAAGTTGGAAAAACTTTAAAAATTAAGCTTAAAAAAGAAAACTAAAATCATCCATGAACTTTCCATTCAGATATTTAGTATTAATATTTTTAATGTTCTCATCTTTTTGTCAAGCTTATGGAAAAATATGCACATTTTTAAATATATTTTTTTTAAATTTAAATTTTAAATATATTTTTCATTATATTTTCATATCACTAAATATTCTTTTGATATTTTTAGACTACATGTATTCTATTATATGGTCATAGCTTATTTAACTTTTATTTTAGACATTTATGTAATATCCAATTACATATATCCTCACATATATCTCTGATTATCTTCTTAGGATAAATTCCCAAAAGTAGATCATTAGATCAAGGAATAATCAAATTTAAAAAAATTTTTTAAAATACATGTTGCTATATATTGCCATTATGTATGAAGGGACACATTTCCCAGGAGCTTCACTAACACTGCCAACATCTCTCTTAATGTGGCCAACTCTTCCTAAAATAATCAAATGAAAGTTATATTTGGATATGCTTTACTGTTGTTAGGCCTTAGTCACATCTCAGGATGTCATGTGGTTAGTCTCTTAGCAATTTCTCTTCCAATTTCTTCCTAAACTTCATGCAAGAGTAGTGAATAAAAAGATCCACTCCTTTCCATTAATGTGTAAAAATGTTCTTCCCAACAGTTTCACATATTAATACAAGTATATAATTTTTCTTTGGGGCTGTACAGATGTAACTAATGTTTGTTCTCCTGTTCCTGAAGGAGTCTGAAAAAAAACAATACATCCTTCTTTTTTATTACATTCAGATTTGTTTTTCTCTCACCCTTTTGACTGAGAGGAAACAAATTTTAAAAACCTGGGACTTACATAAGTGGTATTTTTGAGTTAAATCTATTGCTACCAATGTAAATTATTTCAGACCACAGCAAGAAATAAAATGGGCTCAATAGTATGATTTTTCTCATTATTATCATCATGATCAATGCATTTTTATTAATGACCCAATATGTACGGAGCATGGTGCTAAAGCCTAAGAATTAAAAAAAAAAAAAAAGAGGCTAGAACAGTTGATTTATTCACTAGTTGAAGAATGATGGCACATATATAAAAAATGATAAAGTCTAATAAACACTAGCATATCTTAATTGCCCAATGGAGTCAGCCAGTCAATGCCCTTGGAGTTCAGAGAAGTGATTAGTAAAGATTGGGATAGTCACTTTTAAGAGGATTTGATCCACATTTTGAAGGAGGACTGGAAATTTAACAAGAAAAGAGAAGCTCTTCCAAGTGGGGTTACAGAGCTCACAAAGGTGAGAATGCACATGACATTTTCAGAGGAAAATAACTAGTAAGCCAAAGCAGTTTATTCAGTATTACAGTAAGAGAAAAATCTGGTGTTCTTCTAGCCTTGGCTATCTAGATAAGCAGTATGGGCCTAAGAGAGGTACATTGGAAATAGAAAACCATTTAATGTTTTATGAGAAATGAATTTAGAAATAATTTAGGGAAATTTATAAGGTATTACTATGAAAAATGTTAGTACTAGCATGAGATAATTATGGCCTAGACTAGCTAGTTGCAGAATGTAAACTCCATTCTAAAAACAGGCATAATGCTAGAGTACCATTAGGATAAAAAAAGCCAACTGAACTTGGCAAATGATTAGATATAAAGATAAGAGACTACTAAGAACTTATTATTCAGCTGTGCTTGTATCAGGGATTCATAATGAATGAGCCTGCCTTCAACCAAGTACATAATATAGAATCCCACTGAGAAGGCTGTGATAAACTCTACAGGGGGCTACCAAGTAGCTGGAACAGCTTCCCAAGTAAATTGGTCCTTGAGTTTTGACTTCAAAGATGAATTGAATTTTGCCAGATGGGAAAGGGGGGGAAAAACCAATGAAGAGGGCAAAAGAGGGGGAAAATATGACTCAAAATTTTAGACCTACATGATTGGAGAAAGATAGTAACGCAGACCAAAAGAGGAAAGTCTACCAGTAGAGATGTTTTAGGTGGAAAGATAATTCAGTTTAGACATTCTGCAAACATATATGTAGAGCATATTCACCAATCTGGAGGCATCTGGAACACATCCATGAACAAAACAGGCAAAAGCTTTCTGCTTTCATGGAGTTTACATTCTAGTATTTGGAAATAAATACATAATTAGAGGTATAGTGTTCACCAAAGAGTTTTGTTTTATTGCGATGTTTGTTTCTATTTTCTTTCTCTATTGTCATTCATACCAATAAGATAAAATAAGCACAAAAGAAGACATGGGTGACTAGTATCCGACTTAAGTCATCACTTAGGCAGGAAAATGTTCTTCCCTCTAAGACTTCAAACTGTCCTCAAACTGACCTTGATGTCTACAGGCTTCAGATAAATGGTTTAGTAATTGAGAGCAATAAATTAAAATCAATCACATTTAGTTAGGAGAAAGTAGTCTCAGTGTGCTAAAACAAGCTGACCTTCTTCTAGCTTTGCGTTTTTATTGCACCCTTTCTGCTGTCCACCTGTGCTTGATGCTATGCTGGGATCTTCTGACCTTAGCAGTACTTCAGGAGATGTGTCTGGACTATAGTTTTCTTACTAGGTGTTACTGCTAGATTGTTCAAAGGGAGACAATTATTGGAAAAGTATTCACTGGTCAGAAATAAGCTTTTCGAGTGACTAACTGTGGGAGTGAAATTTTTGTTGCAATTAAAATGCTCAGTTTAATTTAAGATAAAATATGTAAAACATTACATTTCAAACTGCTATCAAGGCCAGTTGAGAGATACTAAGCAATACCAGTTTTCCTTTTCTTTTTCTTTTTTTTTTTTTAAAGGTTTTATTTATTTGACAGAGAGAGACACAGTGAGAGAGGGAACACAAGCAGGGGGAGTGGGCGAGGGAGAAGCAGGCTCCCCACTGAGCAGGGAGCCCGATGCGGGGCTCAATCCCAGGACTCTGGGACCATGACCCAAGCCAAAGGCAGACGCCTAACGACTGAGCCACCCAGGCGCCCCATACCAGTTTTCCTTTTCACTGAACTGCATAGAATTCATTTCACCCTTCAGTAACCTGATATGCTGAGGAGACTGGACATTAAAGACTTTAAAGTTTCCTGACCTCCTTAGTATTAAGAGCCACTCTTCAGAGCTCTCACCTGATTGGTTGAAAGCATTCAGTTTGTTTCCATGCAAAAGGATTTTTGACTTTTGTTTGTTTATTTATTTCCTTGTTTTTTAATCAGTTTCAGTTACTATAAGTAGTTCCTTCAAGTTTTAAATTATGCATATCAACTTTTTCTGAAAACTTGTTTATTTAAAATTAATTGTTCTTACAAAAGCCCCAGTTATATCTAATCATGTCAAAGCAGTATGTCAAAAGCATGTCAAAATGGTGTGGTGCTGAAAGTTATCTCTAGGCACTTCCCAGGAGCTTGGAGATAACTGAATCTAATTCTTCTGGTGGAACAAGATGATGGCAGCCTGAAGAGCCCATTTGAGGATTAATTGTTTTGGGGATAGATATTCAAATGCTAAGTACTTTCATAAATTTAGTTCAGTAACAAACATTTATTAAGTGTCTAATGGGTGCTAAATCTTAAAACAGAAATATGCAATCCAAAAATGAATAAGGCACAATTACCCTCAAGACCTTCATATCCTGGTAAGATTTAGTCTTATTAAATTATTTTTGTTTATTAGATTTCTGGTTTTTCATTATGATCTGGCCAAAACTCCTTTAAATATATTATATCCCACTTTTAATCATATAAACCATCAGGTCTCTAGCTGGTAATAATTTACTTAACAAATGCATGGTTAAATAATAAGCCAAGATTTCCATACACTTTAGAAAAGATTTTAGATATCCTACAATCCTTTATCGACAAGCTGGCAATTTCTGACTTAAATCCAAGTTTCCAAAATTGAGTTGAAAAGGCTTTTTATTGCAGTCCACATGAGAGTACAGAATGTGGAAAAATAATAATCTGATGCTAATAATCATCTTAATTGATTGTGAGATTATGATTTTATCTTCTGTGCTGGGGGTGGAATTCATTCTTTCTTCTCCCTGACATTTTTCGTGGATTACTCCATACCATTAATCGCTAATAGATATAATTATTTTGTATTAGTTTTCCAGATCAAGAAATTCGTAAAGTGGCAGTTCAACAATTAGACAACCTCTTGAATGATGAACTACTGGAATATCTCCCACAGCTAGTTCAGGTAAGAACAGCAGAGTTTCCAAAGGACTCTAGAATTTTAACTAATAATCCTCTAAAAAGAGTTTCCAATAAGTCAACAGTAGGCTACCTAAAGTGGTATTGTAATTTGGCAAGCCAGGGACTAAATTATAGCTCATGTGTCAACATGGGTAACAGACATTCTTTAGCCCAAACTGGTAGTTACAAAAAAGGTCTATAAGAGCCAAAGGGGACATTTTTTTAAATTATTATTATTTAGAATTGGGGAAAAAAATAGAAATGCAGGTGATAAAATCTTTTCATCTAACTATGTAGAACAATTAAAATTAAATTAATGTTATTTAGAAAATAGTCTTTTGCTAGGCAGCTCCTCATAATATATGTGTTTCTTGCCTTTCCCTTAGAACATTCTAACATTGATTATAAATCTATAAAAGAGGTTTTGTAAGATAATACCTGAATTCTGCCAACAGATACTGCATTTTAGTCACAACATTAAATATCACAATGTTGGAGTAATTTTAGAAAATAATGTGGCCAGATAAATGAAATATAGAAATATGAGCAAAGACTGATTTAGTCTGAGTATTTTGAAACATAAACAAGCATACATACATCTTGCAAATGACCATGTAAATGATTGAATATCCAAACTACAAATAATATTGTTTTCCCAAGTTGACTATGTAATGAGGACTGAATAGGTAGTTTTAATAGAGTGGTCTTTATGTTTTTCGTTTTTTGTTTTGTTTTTTAACTCCGATGTTTTCTTACCTAAAAGGTCAGGTTGTAATTACAAGCTATTTTAAATGCCAGGTGCCTCAGTTTTTTAACATTTAAGACAGAGAACTTTTTTTTTAAAGCTTTTATTTATTTGAGAGAGAGAGAGAGAGCACAAGAGGGGTGGAGGAGGAAGGGGCAGAGGGAGAAGCAGACTCCCTGCTGAGCACGGAGCCTGATGTGGGGCTCGGATCATGACCTGAGCTGAAGTCAGACACTTAACCTCTTAACCAACTGAGCTACCCAAGTGCCCCTAGGACAGAGAACTTTGAGACTAATGGGGGAAACCCCTATCAGTGACGGGAATACCATATTGCTTTGCACATGGAATATGCACTTCTCTGAAGGACTCCTAAAGCGAAAGCTGGTTTAGAAATAGCTATACCATATAGTTACTCTTACCAGTTTTTATAGTTGTGATTTTTCTATACTTATCAGGATAGTGTAGTGAAAATAAAAATTAATCAAACTTGTAGGAACACTGTTCATCTCATGATTCATGAGTATTGGCAGCATGCTCTATCTAACCTAAATCAAAAAAGTAAGTTTTTACAAAATCTTATATATACTAAACCCATTTGAAAATGGCAGTCTGGAATAAATAAGCAATACACTTGGCACCAGGAAAATCGCTGAGAGCCATATATCTGCAAATCCAAATTCATATGACAAGGTGTACACAAAATCCAACAAAGCAAATACACAGAAGTAAAATTAGGAAGTGTTGCAATGACTCCCTAATTAAAAATGAAGATTATAAAATGTTTTGAGATGGAGAGAAATGACTCGAAAACAAATAAAACTGAGAAGAATTTTCAAAACATTTATTATAGAATTTGCCCTTAAACTTCCATGTTCTCCCCAACTTTAAAACTTTTAAACACATAAAAACTTTTGAAATGCAAAAAATTCCACCCTATTGATTATTTTCTTGAAGTATGTTATTTTGTTATGTATTATATTATTAGAATTATGCAGGATGTATTAAAGAAATAAGACAGGACTTTAAGACCATAACAAAAACAGAACATATTGTTCATAGCCAGAAAGCAATTAAGACACAGACCCAGAGGTTACGGCAAACCACAAGTCAACACCGTGTGGGTAGGTTCCAAGAACAGTTCATAATAATGCAGTGTGCACCAGAAATATTGCCTGCCTCCTAGATGGTGAGGTAGGATTGGGGGAAATTATACCAGTGCACAGAGTGATGCAGGGAGTTCGGAAACAAGTGAAGCAATTTAAGAGCAACGAGTAGGTATTCAAGAAGAAATAATGGGGAAATCTAAAAGGAAAGCTAAAAAGACAAGCATGGAAGTAAATTCTAAGACATCTCTCTCTTGCTTATGTGCTCATATGATATGCTATTAGGGCATCAACACAATTTATGACTTGGTCAGCCCAGTATTAGCAAGTAAGTGAAAGCAAGCCATTGCTGCAACTTAAGAGAACATACATTATGGTCTTTATACATTCAGACAGCATTAAGAGTTTATGCAAATTTGCTGAAATCATCTTTGGCACTCTTATACCTTAGGAATTCATAAACTTTCCCATCCTTGAGTATGGTCAGCATATTGAGGTATTTCTTCAGGTGTGTATGTGAATGCGTGTTGTGCCCACTTTTGTCTGTTGTCTGTACTGTGGTATAAAACCTGGTTTAAACTCTGTGTGTGTGTGTGTGTGTGTGTGTGTGACTTAAATGGCTATTGAGCAACTAAAAATAGAAGTTTTGCCTCTTAAACAGGGATGGAAATTTTTATGAAGAGAGCCTGGTTTTCATTTTCATATATATTTAGATTTCTGGGATGATGATGGGGCCCAGGTACTTCCTGTGGACAGTGAAGCCCCTGCAGAGTACCGAATTAGGTCCATGAGGATATTAGGAGCTGCCATTACTGTCTGTATGTTCCACCAGGTTGGGTATCCTAGAAAATCCTAAAGAGCTGTTCACAGAGGTGATGAGGGAAAGGATTTGGGGAGGGGTGAGCTAGGGTGGCACCAATCAGCTCTGAAACCTCTAAGTAAAGTTTCAGGTTCTGCAGGGTAATAGTGATGTATCAATTGGTGATTTCAGTTAAGGCTTTGTGCATTAATTTCATTCCACAAAGAAAAGAAATATCTACTATTTAATAATGCCACTAGGAAACTAATCATACTATGTATTTTTGTGTGTGCCAGGATTCTCCTCCTAGGCATAGTTGAACTCCACCAACCATCTGCTCTTATTTATTATCCTGTGATACTAAAGCATAAATAAGAAAGAGACTACACAAATCCAAATTGTGATGTGTGTGCTATGTTATTATACACCAACTAATAAGGTTATCTTATAATAATATATCAAATATCAAATATAATTTTAACATTTTGTTAAAATGTTTATGCTGTTTTCCTTTGTCTTTTCATAAGCCTCTTAAGCCCCTTTGTATTTTGCTAGAATTTTGTTACTGAGAAGAAGAGTAAATTAATTATATCTCTTACTTCAGGCTGTCAAGTTTGAATGGAACCTTGAAAGTCCTCTGGTACAACTCCTATTGCACCGTTCATTGCAAAGCATCCAGATTGCCCATCGTCTTTACTGGTAAGATTAACTAAAATAAGATAGGATGTCTTTTTTTGTTGTCAGCTTCTCTCTGTGGGACAGCATTAGAAGAAGTAGAAGATTTCTTACCTTGTAATTGATATAAACCTCCACTTAAAGTTCAGCCAAATTCGAGTCTTTGTCAAGGTTATTTTTATTGATGAGTATAATTTAACTGTCATCATCTTTAAAATCTTCCTTTTGTACAGTTGCTGCTGTTTAAATCCAATCAGAATTTTAACTCTGGATGATATCTTTCCTATAGCTTTATTATTTTTTTAAGAGAGAGGGAGGGAGTGCATGCACTCACATATGTATGGCAGACAACATCTACTAGCTTTAATTTCTAGGGAAGAACTTTAATTAATAGGAAAAAAGAGAATCTCATTTTTTAGTATGTTTTTCTGCTTAAAGAAATGTTACTCATGTTGACATCACTCTTCCCATGAAAATAACTCAAGCATTTCATAGCAAAGTAGAGATACAAGGAATTGTTAGGCACCAATGTTCATTTTGATGTTCATTTTCTTCTCAAATGTCTAATATAAAAAACAGAACATTTTCCTCTTCTATGTCAGTATAGGGAGGCATCATACACATGACTAGCCCTGGGCCCTTCACTGAATGGACTCTTTCATCAAGCTTTGAATGAAGTCTTATTCTCCCCAGTTTTTCAGTCAGCTACTACCTTGCTAAAGGAACTTAAGTGGATATATTTGGTGGTCTTTTGCTCTCACAGTAAAACTAGGACTAAATTACCAGGGCCCAGCTGTGCACATGCAGACTTGTGACAGAAGGGGGCAGAAGAGGGCTGCTTGAACTGTCAAGCTTGATGCCAAACCAGAGATGGCAAGGCTAGAGCAATTCCAAGAGATTGACCCAATCAGGTATTAGGCAATTGATATCACTGGTGAAGTCAAAACTGGATTGGAGAGAGAATATGAGCAGGAGTCAGGGACTAACCTAAATCAGGAATTAGGGCTCAAAGAACAAGTTGTTGCAGCAGTGTCTGCTGGTCCTGAATGACTTAAGGCAATGGTATTTCGGGCACCACAAGGCCTTTTCAAGGTGGCAATGGCATTAAAGGACCAAATCCTATGAGCTTTAAGATACCACTGATAAAATTGAGATGATGCAAAATCTTCCCATTCATTTTCTAAATGCTCTGTCCTAAACTTTTCTTATCTAGAATTTTGGGGCAATTTCTCAAATCAAGGACTACTGTAAATAAAGCAACATAATGTGGAAATTTTGCATCTTGTGATTGAAGTCACACCTGTCCCTCTCATCCTTTCTTTTCTTTTTTTTTTTTTTTGAAAAAGAACTTTTTATTACTTTTATGTACAGAAAATTCAACAGCGTCCACTCAGCCTAGTTTGGTGGCCACTTTAGTTTTTGCCTTTTCCAGTTTGGCGACGCAAGCCACTGACTTTGGACGCAGGACGTTGCTTCCCCAGTGGCAGCGGATCCCATCATATCTGTCATTGTAATTGGGCCTAATGGCTGCCACCAGCTTAGCCAGAGCTCCTTTGTCTTCCAAGTTAACCTGTGTGAAGGCAACAGTGGTGTAGGTCTTCCTGTGGACCAGACCCCAGGCTGGCCTCCCTCTCATCCTTTCTCCTAAATATGGCTCACCTGATGCCTAAAATTCTATTATCAATGAGTCACTACTTTAGGTTAAGCATTGTTCCCTCCCAGAATTTTTTTCTAATGTGGAAATACATATATTCAGAACATAATGCTCATGATGAATTAGTTGATCATTTGTTCATTTATGTGACAAACCTTGAGATACTAGACACTGTTGAACTATTAAGGATAAAGCAGAATAGTCCTTTGCCTAAACAAGCTCACAAGCTAACAACACAACAGCTAGCAGAAAGGCAGCAGGGAAGATCCACTGGCTATGTGAAGGGGAAAACTGACCACAAATCCTGTCCACTTTATGGTGATCCATCCCAAATACAACCACAAGATAGAGAGGCAAAGCTGGCCATCAAGTAAATAAAAAAGCCTAAACATGCACTCCAATTCTGCCAGAGTTAAATACCAATGAAGGCATACAAATGAATACACAGAGGAGGTCAATCCTCTCTCTACTTTGAGATCTGAAACACTCCCTGAAGAAAGAGTAAAGAGCCGTACTTCAGCGATTTATCACAGTGTAATAGAGCATGCATGATACAGAATCAATAGAAGGTTTTAAAGCCTCTCCTTTACCTTCTAGAATCGTTATATTACTACTAATTCACCTTTTACCTTCACAATGTAATGAATAATAAATTATTGCTTCACTCTTTTGTAAAGGAAAGATATGTCTTGCTGTCATTTAATATTGATCTCTTATAACATTTTTCACCTTTTTGTTCTCAGAAAAGTATACACAGGATAAAGACTCTACAATAGCAATTTGCTAAGCTAACAATAGCTATTCTCTACCTCAACCAACCTGAAAAACGTCATAGATATTTTTAAGAAAGTTTACATTTTATGCAATAATCTGTAAAATCCATTAGCGTAGTTTTCTAGTTAAGGCACAATATAGGAACAGCTGGGGTTTTTTTGTTTGTTTGTTTTATTTCTATTTTATGTGATAAGGGTTTTATATAGTTCTTTTCATAAAAAGACTTTTAAAAACAGAATGCAATTTTAAACTAATTTTCTTATATCATTTGTGTTATTTCTTTTATTAAATACATGAAAATAGAATCTTACAATCTTATACAAAGTTCTACCTCAAATCAATGCAAAAGCCAGGAACAAAGCTCCACCTTAAATTTATCCCTAATTTAAATTATGTCCTCTTCAAATTCTTCTATTTTGTTAAAAAAAAAGTAAAGAGTTAAAAAAAGTGAACATTTTGTGCATACATACTGACCTCAAATGTTGGAACTTGCACCAGATCTGGCATGTGGGAACTGAACTTTCTAATCCACTCTCCAGCAATTTTTCATTACAACAGCCACATGCAATTAGATCACTGCTTCCTTAGATGGTAATCTGGTATTCCTATAATAGTATCAGTCTTCCTCTGTCATAGTTTATGCTGGGGATTTGGGGTAAGGCCTTGAAAAACAGCATTATACTGCTTAATTTTCATTGTTTCTCAATCATACTACAGCTTTACTTTAGCCAACAAAATATATGGTCAACAAAAAGGAAATCTATTCTTCCTTAATATGACCTTAATATTAGTAATTATCTTTGTCTTCTAATAATATTTGAATTTGGCCTCCAAAATAAATAGACTAATAAATACTCATAGAGTTATAGGATTTGGGAGTCAAATGGAACCTTACGAATGCTATAGCACTTTTTTTTCTCACCCAGAAAGGGATTTCAACAAATTATGTGACTCATCCAATGACAATCATCTAGCTAGCTAAAGAATTGAGATTAAAATATTTTTTTCATGGCATCTCATGCCCACATCAGGTCTCTTTCCAATTCACCACCTACTTCTAAGAAAAGTACAACTTGAAGAATTCACAAAATGTTTGTTTTTCTATCAATAATTAGGAACTCATTCAAGTAAACTAAAGTGGTGGCTTTTCCTTAACTTGAATGCAAAACTGAAGAAAAAACAATATCCCAAATTGAGATCTTTATATCTAATACTCAAAGTTTTTGCCATTAGTTGTCGGCATAATCCACAACTGCTGTCAATTATAATATTAATTAATAGGCATGTGCAGGAAGCTCCAAAAAAATTGTATACTTGAAGGAACTTTGAAGAGAATAGTAGGTTTTTCCCAGAATTTTTCTTTTGTAGTTCCTGATTCATACCTAAAACACTAAATTTGTTCTCTTCGTTCTACTATTAAACCGTCAGTGATAAGAAAACAATTCCTGAGTTATTTATTTAGTAGACTCAGTTTGTACTTATCTTTCAATACTTATTATATAAAACTAAGACTTTATGTTGTATAAAACCAAGACTCAGTTTTCTCAAAAACACTATTTAATTAAGCCAGCAATATGCTAATGAAATTCAAGTCAACCCTTTTCATCAAGTTAAATGAGTTAGAAAATAAATTCCTGTAGTCCAGGCCAGAACTTGGCAATAATAAAATGTAAGCAAAATCCATCTTTAGTTTCCTTCTACGTAAAAATGCCCAGTAAGCAATTGGATATAGAAGCCTACAGAGCAGGAGAAAGATCTGGAATGGTAACAGAATGGGAATGTATCAGCACATTGATATTACTTGCCAAGCTTCCATCTTATGGTTTAGTCATCCTCTGAATTTGGAGTTCTCACCCAGATTCCTCATACCTGGATCCAGATTTTAAAAAAGAAGACCAGAGCATCATGTCAAAAGTATTTTCAGGGGCCAGGTCTAGAAAGGGCACATACCTCTTTTGCCTACATTCCATAGGTCAAAAGTCAGTAACAAGACCCCACCTACATGCAAGGGAAAATAGGAAAGCAGACCAGAAGCAAAATACTGTTTGATCTGGTAAATCCAGAGCAGTGTCTGCCACAGAGGTAAAGCAATGTAGATGACTGAAGAAATTTGACCATCAAGTTGCTGAGAAAGAGGACATGGAAGGAAAACCAGTACTCAGTGTTACATATATTAATCGGCTTTCTTTTCAAAAACTAAGATTGATCTCAATAGACAAAAAAGACTATTTATTGCCTAACTACTTGAATAGAATCATCATTTTGGCAGACATCCTTTGAAAGTGTCTTTTGTCTAACAATTATGTAAGTATTCCCAAGAGATTTAACCTATGGGTATTTTTTTAAACCATTTTACCTAGATGGCTCATTATTAACTTATTTATCTAGCTATGGTGGACAACTGGTATCTTGGCCTAAGAGGTCCAAAACTGAATTAAATATCCCTACCCTCTCCTTGTCTTTCAATCCTTGTGCTCACTATTTCCAAACCTCCTTTTTTATATGCAATATCCTGGTTAACAGCCACTACCAAGATATCCAACACAGAAAATCTGGGAAACATTATTCTTACCGACAACCTTCCTCATTCAATCAGTCTTTAAGACCTGACTATTGTTTCTCATAAAATATGTCTTAAATTTGTCCCTTTTCTATATCCATGGCTAGCACCTTAGTTCAAGCCTTCAGTATTACCTACATGGACAATTACAACAGCTTTCTAATTGTTTCTTGTTTTTGTTTTGGGTTTTTTGGGTTTTTTTTTTTTCACTTCCATTCTTACCTACCTTCAGCCCATCCATCCTCCACATTGTTCTTGGTATAATCTTTATGTAATACGATTTGATCCCTAACTCATAAAGTAGGTTCTAGTTCCAAGGTAACCCACAGCTGGCTAGCATAATTCCGTAATTCCAATCACCTCTTTCTTGCTGATAGAGTTTAGAATTTTTAGATGTTGAAAAAAAAAATCTATTCTTCCTTAATATGACCTTGCAGTGGATTTTCATGATTTCAACTCTGCCTGCTTCCCACCCCCATTTTGAATGACTTTCTACATCCAAACATAGTCTTTTCTATTCTCAAGTAGTTATTCAAATTTCCAGAGATCTTTCATGCCCTTGTGGCTTTGTACATGGTATTTCTCTCTGCTTGAAATGCAGTTGCTCTGTTTTTTGCACAGAGTCCTTTAGGACCCAGCTCAAATTTTTATCCTCTTTGAAGATGTCTCAGCCCTTGTATACACTGCCGATACAGTTCTAAGTGTATTACATATTTTGTTTACTTCACCATTTACCTTTTCTTTAAGATATTTTGGGCTGCAAATAACAAAAATGCTGATTTAACTGGCTTAAATGATATGAAAAATTAATAATCTCACATAACAAGAAGTTCATCAGTAGAGTGGTTCCAGAGTTTTTTATTGCAGCAGCTCACCGATTTTGTCATAGACCCAGTTTCTTTGCATCTTTTTGCTCTGTCATCCTCAGTGTGTTTACTTGTCCTTAGTCCAGTTCACGACATGGTTACAAGGAGACTGCCACAGGTGATATCACGTTCATACATGACACCATGCAGCAAAAGGAAAGGGGCTGATCCTTCTTCAACAAGAAAAATTTTCTTCTAAACTTCATAGCAGAGTTAACTTTCTTTATCATTTGCCAGAATTGGGTCACAGATTATCCTGAGACAATCACCTGATCAGATGGCAATCAGGTGAACTAACTTACCTAATTGATTTAGAATATTCAGAATATACCCCTAAACTGGTCTTCTTCCCTGAAGGTTTTGCTATCTGAACAAAATCTGATTCTTTCTTCAGTCGTGAAGGGGAGACTAGATTTAGTCTAGATAAAACCCTATGTTCCCTTTCTGGATCGTGAGGCCCTATCTTAATCATCCATCCTTAACATAGAATATTGCACATAGCACATATAACTGGTATTCAATAAGTACCTGTTGAATGAATTAAAATAAAATAATCATACCACATACATTTATGCTGCCTACAGGCTAACTTAGATTGACTACTGTACTTAAAACAGCAATCAAGTCATATTATACTGAACAAGCCATATTATACTAAAGTCATTATATTAAGTGTATAAGTTCCCATTGGTACTCTCATAATCACTTTTGCTCTTCTTAAAAAATAGAATTCCCTAGCTCCCTGTAATCAGGGGAAGTTGAGTTAAATGACTTACAGATAAATATGATCCTCTGGAATAAAACTTTTTAAAGAGCTATCAGTTGTTAAAAATGATTGGGTCTACAGTATGAAGTGCTTTATATTAACTTAACTATGCTTTTCCTTAAAACCCTGATTAAAAATAAAGGGCTATAGGGGTTCCTGGGTGGCTCAGTCAGTTAAGCATCTGACTTCAGCTCCGGTCATGATCTCAGGGACCTGGGATGGAGCCCCATGTTGGGCTGCCTGCTCAGTGGGGAGTCTGCTTCTCCCTCTCCCTCTGCCCCTCCCCTTCCCCCCTGCTTGTCCTCTCTCTCTCTCAAATAAATAAATAAAATCTTTTAAAAAATAAATAAAAGGCTGTACCTAGTGATTTGACAAGAAGTGGTTTTTTTTAATTTTTTTATTGTTATGTTAATCCCCATACATTACATCATTAGTTTTAGATGTAGTGTTCCATGATTCATTGTTTTGACAAGAGTGTTTTATGGGGAAATCTTAAGTTAGTAAGCAGCTACTTAAAATATAATTTTCTATGTTAAGACTATATGAGTTTTGGGGAATTACTGAGCAGTTTCTGATTTTTACTGGCTCCTAGGAGGATTGATAGTTTTTTGTTATGGTTTTGTTTTGTATCAGCTGGTGAGTAAGTTCTTACTTTCAGGCTCCACTTTACTTTCTATGTTTACTCATCAAAAGATCACTCTTTGAAAAGGTTGAACGGAGGTTTTTCTTGCTTTTATTCTAACTCAATTTTCTATTTCATTTGTATTACTATAGTTATAAGAGAAAGACAGTTACTTTGCTGTTCCTTGTCTAAAGAACTTCATATGTGTGGCTTTTTGCAGCAAAATCCAGACTTGGATATTTCAATCAAACACTTGTCATGTTTAATAACTTAGAATTCTTGTTTTTGTTTTGGCATGTATGATTCAGTTTTGACCAATGACAAGTGAACAGCTTGCACAAATAATGCTCATCTTCTCTGGAGTTGGCAGTCCGCCTGAAACACTAACCACTCTTGACAGATATGCCACATAATTGTATCTTGCTTGGGTTTAGTGATCTGAAATCGTTAAAGGGAGGAATCCTAATGTACATGTCACTTTCTTTTTTAAATTAGGGCACTGTGTACCTATGTTTCCTAGGGTGTTATAAATGTCCTTAATTTACCAAAAAGGTGGAACTTTTATTATTTTCTTCCAAGTAAAATTTACTATCACTCTTAGAGAGGCTGCTGCTCAATAAACTGTTGACATAAATTGATTGATGATTCTGAAAATCTCACCAGACTTAATCTAGAGCTGCAGTAACTGAAAGTTGTGGGGGTAACTGCACAAGTAGACCAATGGACTTCAGTGAACAGATGCAGGAAGGTGCATAAGTTTATTAAGAAAAGAGAGAGTATTATGTTAGTCATCCATTCTTTCATTTATCTGTTCTCTAAGTTTTTATTGAGTGCCTCTTATATACACAATTTATAGCTTTTTTGCAAAAGGGATAGAAAATATAAATAAATGATAATAAACATGGTTTAAGCAATGTGGTATTTTTTTTAAAAGTTTCCTGGCTATTTTAGGCAGTTACCACAGATGTTAGAGTCTATTTTTCAATTCTGCTGTCTCAACAAATTAGTTTTAAACATTTCATTCAGTGATTTTCAAATCCTCTTTGATCAGATTATAAACCCAGATTCAATGTATTCCTTCACAGTTAAAATAGTTGTGTCAACTGTCCAGAGAACCCATACCAGGATCGAGGAACTTCAGGAACTGAATTGAGGGTCGGATAGTAACTTGGATAATCTTTAAGATATCTGACTATTCTTTCTCTGCTATGAAGACCAGAATACTAAGGTTTATCGACTCTAGTATGGCTCTGACTTATAGAGTATTACTAAAGAATTCTAACCATCTAACTGTCTTCAATACTTTTTTATCCTTACAGGTAGAAATAATGTAGTTAATCCCAGATACTATGCTAGTCACTTTTTCATAGATTCTCAACAACTCCATTATCTCCATTTTTCAGATGAAGAAATTAGTACTTAAAGAGGCTAAATATGCAATGCTACTAAGTAGAACAGCCAAAATTTGACCCTGTGCCCTATCCACTATGACCTTCCACCCACTTAAATATAATGAAGGATATAACAAAGAACAATAAAAAGCAGAATAGTGTAACAGTAAGAGAACAGGATTTGGGGAAAATATACTTGAGTAGAAATTCAAACTCAGGTCTCTATTAGCTGTATGGTCTTAGAAAAATTACTTAACCTCCTGATTTTTTTCATAATCTATAAAGGAAATGTAATTATGCCTAATAGAATTATTGTTAAAATAAATTGAGATCATGTTAATATATATTTAGTACATCCAAAGGATATATACGTTTAATCATTTAGTATTCCCAAAATTCCAGTTCCCAAGGTCATATCACAAATTAATAATTATATATAGAATTCAGATCTTGGATTCTTGACATTTTACTCCTCATTCCTACCATTGTTCTTTCTTTGTTTTATTCTAATTCAAATTTAAAATTAAAGTTTAATAACAATTTGAAATGAGTGGAAGTGGGAACAGAAAAGTCACTGTATAAACTAGTTTAGAGACTTGTTGAGCAAAGTATCTTGAAACACTCTAATTGTCAGAAAAAGTTGGGAATATATGCATCATTTAGTATCAGAGAAATTTAACAGATGAAGGAATCTAGCAACATTCACAGATCACCTGTTGATAAATATTTTCTCACTCACATCACTCATCTGTTAGCACAGTTCAGAAGAAGAAAATATGAGTAAAAATTTTCATTGATCTTTTGGTTATTTTATAGGATTAGGTTATGAACTACAAATGAAAAATTATACTCATGCAAGAAGATGGGAACTTAAAAGGCAAAGAACTTAAAGAACCCCTTTTAGAACCATGTATCTGAAGTATGTTTCAAGTAAAAAATGTTCTTGTTGAAAATAAAAATAACTTCAATTGAGTGTACTCATTTAAAATAAAGCATATCAGAAGGGAGGTGGGTGGGGGGAAGGGTGAAATAGGTGAAGAGTATTAAGAGTACACTTATTATGAGCATTGAGTATGATGTATAGAATTGTTGAATCACTATACTGTACACTTGAAACTAATATAACACTGTGTGTTAACTATACTAGAACTAAAATTAAAAACTTAAATAAATAAATAAACAAACCCTTTATAACAGGAAAAGAATGGATCTTGTGTTGCTAAACCTACCATACTAGAAAAGCATTGTAGACCAGCTGAGAAAGATAGGAATTCACTGAAACAACTCATGAACTAGGGAAGAAAATGTGATTGGTGGTTATCTTGGATTTTTCCATTATTAAGCCATATTTTTAAATCCTGAATGGTTTACTCCTTTGGTATAAAATATTTATAATGAACCTTATTGCTGAGCATATGACTGCAGTGAGATAATTTATTCTTGAGGTATAATGATAAACCTGCTATTTATACAGGATTCACTTCCATGGTCAGAGTTAGCAATTCCTTCTCATTTGACAATTGGTTAATGACAAGTGATGATTGCACATTTATTTCTCTTTTCTCTTTCCTCTACCCAGTATACTTAGCAATGATTATCTTGAAGAAGTCATTTGTTGTTTCGGTATATACATTAAAGTTATGACCAGTTGGTGCTCCAACCTCTGGATAACACTATACCCACCAGTTTTGGTATTTTATATTAAGGCAACTAGTGATACCAGCTATGACACATCAAGCTTTTTGGTTCTGGGTAATTGACTTAAAATTTCTGAGCCTCCATTTCCTCATCTGTAAAACAAGAATAAAATACTTACCAAACGTACTTAACATGAGACCTGACACCTATAGCTACTCTGTACGTGTACATTGAATAAATCAATAATTGGAAGAATTGAAATTTTTTTGAAAGTGAAGTGACATAAAATTATGCAATATGCCTTGTACAGCCCCTAGCCTTAACAAATGTTTCTTCTTATTTTTCTTCTTTTTATTTTTTAATCAAATGATGACACTTCATTTGTTGGAGGATAGTTTAAGAACATTTTAATCAACACTCCCCAACTGAAGTATGTTATCAGATAAGTGGGCATAAATCTATAACTCTGTGATCTAATTCATGCACATTTCATCTAAGTGTAAATGGGAAAACCATGTAAGTGGGAAAAGTTCTGGGACACATCTAGTATTTCTCACCATCCCACATCTTGCCACAATTCTGGACAGTTTCATTTCTAAATGGATGATTCAGCTAAAAAATGCCTCCAGAGCCCTTCACATCCTATTTTACTGATAAATTTTAGCTCCTTCACACTTCAACAACCACTTTCCATGGCTACATATTAAATCTTTTCATCACTAGGGATGGCTCTTCATCCAAAGTTTTAAACTCAGAAATCTAATGTATTAGCCCTTTCACATTTTGACTTTACCATACATACTAAACCTAGAGTTCACTGCCAATAGAAATTTGACTCCTGATGTCAGCCTTTCTTCAGGCTCATTGGGCCACTCATACTGTGACTTACTTTCCTAGCGATTTTCCTAACTATTAATTTACATATCTGAGCTAATTTCTTCCATCTCCCTCTGTATCTACCAAGTCACTTACGAAATGTCTCAGGAATCAATACTCCCCTCTCCATCTCCACTAAACCCTTAGCTCAGGACATTATGATTTCCTGATTAATACTGCTATTGTTTAATATTTCATCTACCCAACTCAATGATTCTGCAATGCTCATAAGATAAAGATAAGGGGTACCTGGGTGGCTCAGTTGGTTAAGCATCTGCCTTCAGCTCAGGTCGTGATCTCAGGGTCCTGGGATCGAGCCCTGCTTCAGGCTCCATGCTCAGTGGGGAGTCTGCTTCTTCTTCTCCCTCTGCCCCTCCCCCCCAACTCATGCTCTCTCTCTCTCTCTCTCTAATGAATTATAAAATCTTTGAAAAAAGTTGGGACACCTGGGTGGCTCATCAGTTAAGCGTCTACCTTCAGATCAGGTCATGATCCCAAGGTCCTGGCATCGAGTCCCACATCAGGCTCCTTGCTCAGTGGGGAGCCTCCTTCTCCCTCTCCATCTGCCTGCCACTCCCCCTGTTTGTGCTCTCCCAATCTCTCTCTCTCTCTCTCTCTCTGACAAATAAATAAGTAAAACCTTTTTAAAAAATCTTTAAAAAATAAAAATAAATACAAAATTTAAAAAGATAAAGATCAAATTCATTAGTCTTATTCTATATAAAATATCAAACAGAATAAATTTTATTTTATTATCAGTGTTAGAAAAACTTGTGTTTCTGTGTGTTTGGAACTTGTGGTAACAAAGCCAGCAGTTTGTTTTTAACATATGAAAATGTTGGCTTTCTTAACTCATAGGGTAATAGTTCACAGTTTAGGATCTACTTCACTGTGCCTGGATGCAAACCCTGGTTCTACTATTTATTAGGTGTCTTTTATAAGACCAATTTTTGTCAGTCATTAAAATGAGGATAATAATAATACTTATTTTCACAGGATCGTTGTGAGAATTAAGGTAATAAGATTTGGGACCATAGAGTTGGACAACTTTGTGACACAGAGAATCCAACCAGGTGTCAGGTCTATATCTGCAAGTTGTGGTCCTATCTCAGAGGAAGAATTTATTCATTAAACAAATATTATTAAGTACCTTCCATTGAGTAAAAAAATCATGTTGTGGTATTCAGGGGTACAGGGATACAGCAATGGATAAAATAGACAAAAATCCCTACCCTTCCTTATATAGCTTTTAAGAGAAATAAGATATATACTTGCAAGATATCGATAAAAGCTAGGGAGAAAAATGAAACAATTAGGAGATATAAGGAATGTGAGGGTTGGGGAAGTGCAATTTTAAGATAGAGTAGCATGGAAAGGCCTTATTAAAAAGGTGGCATTAGGAAAAAGACCTCAGTGAAGTAAGAGAATGGATGGATATGTGTCTAAGGAAGAGAAAATGAGGAAGATGAAATAGCATATGCAAAGGCATTGAGGTGTGTTCGGGGTGTTAGAGAAAAACCAGTGTAGGTTTCTGAGGCTACAATGAGGCCATTGTAGCTGGGTTAACCTGAGCAAGGGGAAAAATAATAGGAAATGAAGTCAGAGGGGAAAAGGGGAAAGGTGAGGACAGGTTATGTAAAAATTTCTATGCCATTATTAGGATACTGGCTTCAATTTAAGTAAAATGGCAAGTCATTAGAGGGTTCTGAGAAGATAAAAGACATGATTTGGTTTATATTTTAACAGAATCACTCTGACTGTTGTGTTGAGGACCAATTGAAGAAGAGCAGTGGCAGGAGCAAGAAAATCAGTTAGGAGGCTAAGGCAATAATCCAGATAAAAGATTATAGTGGCTCAGATCAGGGTACAGCAGTAGAAGAAGTGAAAAATTATTAAATTCTGGGTTTATTTATAAAAGTAAAGTAAACAGAATTTTCTGATGGATTGGCTGAGGGGCATGAGAGAAACAATTAACTAATGATACTAAGATTGCTGCCTGAACAACTGAAAGAATAGATTTTCAGGAAGGCATGTTCTAAGGGTGAAAAAAAGATATCAAGAGATCAATTCGGACCTATTAAAATCTGAAGTAACTACTGAACATCTTTATCTGGACTACAGATAAAAATGAAGGAATTATCATATCAATGCAAAGATGAGGTTTAAAGGCATGAGTAGGTGATATCATGGAAGAATGAGAACAGATAGAAAGGCAAAGAAGTCCAAATATTTGGTGGTCAAGCCAACATTTAAAAGCCAAAGAGAAGGCAGAAACAAAATAAGACTAAAAAGAAGGAGTCAGAGATGTAAAAGATGAATGAAGTAAGTATTGAATCCTACAAGACTAAAGAAAGTATAAAAGTAAAAGTGATATGATTAACTGTGTCAGATGCTGCTAATAGGTCAAGTAACTTTGAGATCTGAGTAGCAAGCACCATGAAGATCATTGGAGGTCATTGAAACAACAGTTTCAGTGAATGGAGGTGAAAGCCTAGTAGGAACACATTCAAGAGTTAGAAAGAGAAATATCAGAGACAATAACTTGGAGTTATGCTGAGAGATATGGGGTGGTAGCTGAAAAAGCTGAAGAAGAAAATGAAATAATGAGAGGCGTTGTTTTGCTTTGTTTTGTTTTGTTTTTTGTTCTGTTTTGTTTAGGATGGGAGAAATAACAGCTTTTTTATATGCTGGTGGAAAAAATAGGGTGATGTTGATAAGACAAGAGAAAGTGGGGAAATTTCTCATGCAAAGGTGTTGAGTAATGATAGGGATTAGGATCTATGGCACAAGAGGATTGGCACACAGAGTCCATACATAGTAACAAGAAGAAATGAAAAATAGATGGGAATAGGTATGTGAGTAGACATAATGGTAATTGCTTTTGTAGTGAAGGAAACAAAATCATCTTTTGAATGGGGCAGAAGGTGTTGGGAGTTTGAGAAAAGTGGATTCATTTGAAATTACTGCTTTTAAATTTAAACTAGAAAAATATGTGGTTTTCTCCTTGCCAGGAAATAAATGGAGTGCTGGATTTAACCAGAAATGTTGTTTACCATAGTACATCATGAAAGTAGGGAGGCAAGAGAATTGAAGGTATATGCAAAAGATGGACAATATAATGATTTATAACTTACAATATTAAACCATGAAACTTAATTTGTATAAGGACAGAAGTGAGGGCATAAATTGTATTGAAGAGAGTAAAAGAATTGATGAATTATAGAGGTCCTTATAGACAAAAAGATGCAAGCATTGGGATTACTAGAGGCAGAGAACTAGGAAAATAGGAGGTGGTGGGTGGAGGGTGAAATGTCTAAAATTGAAATTAAAGAGAGCTTGCAAACACTGATAAGAATGAAGTCAAGTATTTAACATGAGATTGACTGATATTAAAGATAAAATCATCAAAGAAAAGAGATTAAGGAATTGAGAGTACAGGATACTGAAAGACTCATCTACATGGATAGTGAAATCACCAAAAATTGTGATGTAAGTGATGTTGGAAGGAGTGACAAGTGACCCTATAACTAAAATCTTTAAGTAATTAGGACAAGTATGTATGTGAATCAGAATTTCTCTTAAGTTTAGTGGTTACAGAGCCAGAAGGGAAGTCCTTTAAATATTTTAAGATCCAGAGAAAAACACAACTTATTTGAGTGACACAGCAGCATGCAGGAGGATAGGGAGCTGGGAGGGCAGGAATGGGGTTAGGAGGCAGGTATGAGGGGATGTAGGAGAATGTCAGTGTCAGTCTGAAAAATTATCTAATTTCTAATGTGAATCTAAGGAACATGGGTTGAAAGATTCCCTCAGTTGGAAGCCATTGACCTAGAAATTACAAAATACGTCTCAACTGGTCAGCATCCCACCCAGAAACCAGTCTGGTGGCTAGGAAACCTAATCAAGCAGAGAAAGCAACACAAAAATTGCTTAGAAAGGTAGTTCCAAGATTGTTTGTGTTATCATTTTTGCTTTTTTAATGACAAAGCATTTTCATGTTTTATTATAAATATGTTCAAACATCTATAAAAATAGAGAAGATAGTACCATGACCACATATACCCTTACACACACATACTGCCACCAAGTTTCAACAATTATCAAGATTTTGGTACATTTGAGAAAGTGTCATTTATTTCTTAGATTTATGATTAGATATAGGAATATTCAAGAGAATTAAACTGTAGTAATTATTATTACATTTGTATGTATGCCACCTTAGTTTTTTTTTTAATATTTTAGAGAATTTGGTCTTTAGAATAACAGATTAACCAAGTAATCAAATCGGCTTGTGATTTTAAGTTGAAATGGTACTGCATATATAAGTCATATGGAATAGTTGAGTAAACAGTATATCATATTTATAGTATTTCCAGTATTATGTACCAGATATAATAAAAAAATTTTCTCTATCAAGACAGACCACTGAGTAACTTAAAAAGAAAATTGAATATACTAAATTTACAAATGAAGTTCACAATGTCTAAGAGCATTAGGTTTCTCACTGGGAAGACAGTAATCAAAGACCTTCCCTCCCTAAAAGCCATTGTTAAAATTTGGTATGTTTATAAAGGGTCTAAGATATGTAAATTAAGCTTAAAAGTTTAAGAAAATTTGTGTTTTTTAAATTTAAAAGTTAATAAAGTGAATATTAATTTTTAAAGTCAAAATAATTTTTGAAAAATATTTTCTAGACTCAAAGCTGTTTAAAAACACCAGAAGACTGATAATGTTAAGAACAGTGGTTGGCACATAGTAAATATTCATTAAATGTCATTGCTTGCCTTTGGCTCCTTACATACTTGAAGTCACAAACTAAGCTGACTTCTAAAACAACCTTGTAGTATGAATTCTGAATACTCCCCTGTCTCCTGGGTTCACCTTTCCCATCTGTACCTTCCCTTTGCTTCATTTTCCATATTTAATTTAAATTTTATTTTTCTACATTGTATATAAATAACAAATACATAAATAGAAAACCATATAAGCCCTTCACATTTGGTCCCTGACTTGCTTTTTCAGCCTCATTTTTTACTATTCGTTCAATGCACTCATGGTCATACCGTACCAACATATCTGCTAGTGCCTGGTGATATCCTGACTTTCACATTTTCCTGCTATTTAAAGATACCCTGGTGATGGGTATTAAGGAGGGCATGTACTGCATGGACCACTGGGTGTTATACGAAAACAATGGATCGTGGATCACCACATCAAAAACTAATGATGTATTGTATGGTGACTAACATAACATAATAAAATTAAAAAAAAATAATATAGATACTAAAATACTCTTTGTCCCTTTTTTCCTGGAAAACTTCTTAGCATCGCTCAATACTCAGTTTAAATATCTTCTCTAAATCTTCTCTATTCTTTGCTAGAGTCAGTTAAGCCTTTCTTTGGATTGCCAAACTTCTTGTTTATATTGCTTATCAAATTGTTTGGGAATTAATTGTTTAAAATCTGTTCTCTTGCCTAAGCTCCTAACTTCCTTAAATTCTCCTACAATGATTTCTTTGAATTATTTCAGTCAAGAGTTGGTAAATATAGGATATAATTTCCCCAAATTACTTAGTTGGCTTATTCATTCATTTAATTACTCATTTGCAAAAATATTGTGCTTGGGCCTACTTATTTTCTATATGCAACAAACTCAAAATCATTTACAGTAACAGAAGTCCCAGATTTTCCAATGATACAGCAAAGAACAAACCAGTGGAGCGGATGATAAAAGCACAATAAAAGCAGGAGAACAGTGTGCTAAAGACAGAAGTACAAGCGCCGACTGCAGCAATGCAGATTGTTTTACTTAAACCCCTGATTAAACTGTTCTTTAAGCTTTGTTTTCTTTTAATCTCTTAGTTTTGGCTATGCATTTTATTATTCAAATGAAGCTATAAAATGCAAAACTTTAAATAAACAACATTTTAATTCAGTAGTGGGACTGAATACTAGTTTCCATTAAGGAGAAAAAACATTTGACCAAGTATCAGCAGCATTTAAGATCTGTATTAAAGACATTAAATTGGAATTTAATGTATATTTTTGCATAACATATTTAAATGAAATCTATATTGAAATGAATGGTCACTGTTACTTTATTTCAAATGATAATATTAACCCTCAAACTATGGAAATAACTGTATTCATCTCACTCAGAGATATTTATTTATAAAATATTTATTGATTTATTTATTTGAGAGAGAGAGAGAGAGAGCACAAGCAGGAGGCGCAAAGGGAGAGGGAGACAGAATCTCAAGCAGATTCTGCCTGAACATGGAGCCTGATGAGGGGATTGATCTCACGACCCTCAGATCAGCACCTGAGCCAACACCAAGATTTGGATGCTTAATCGACTGAACCACCTAGGCGCCCCCTCACTCAGAAATATTTAATGATACTGAGTGTGGAGTACTGTAAAATATGCAGTGGACCGATGGGATGCCTGGGTGGCTCAGTCGGTTAAGTGTCTGCCTTCAGCTCAGGTCATGATCCCAGGGTCCTGGGATCGAGTTCCGCAATGGGCTCCTTGCTCAGTAGGGAGCCTGTTCCTCTCTCTGCCTCTGCAGCTCCTCCTGCTTGTGCTCTCTCTCTCTCTCTGACAAATAAATAAATAAAATCTTAAATAAAATAAAATGCACAAAAAACACACACACACAAAATAAGGCAAAAGAGAGGCAGAATGAACAGAAAATTATTTCATGGCAAAAGTGATGTTATGATTCTAATAAGAAGATGGATTGCTAAATCAAAATATATAACTAGAAATTCTATTCCTGATCTCTTCCCATTCTTTAAGTTTAATAATTACACATGCCATCTCTAATCATTTAGACATAAGAAAGATGCAAGGATTTCCTTAGTATGGGCTGGCAAAGTTTTTGTGGAGAACATTTTAGAGTGTAATGACCTTCTCCTCACCACCCAAGAGCTGTTTATTTACAAAGTTGCCACTTCAGCATTCTCAATTCATGAAGCATTACATAACTATGCAAATATTCACTTCGGGCCTGACTCCTATTCATAACTCTTATAGGTATCAAATGTATTTCATTTGATAAGAAACAAATATTAACTTTTCTTCTTGTCCATCAGAGAGTATCAAAGACTATTCTCTCACAAAATGAATATGTAAATGAATCGATGCATATAAAATCTCCCATTCTGATAAAACCTATACTATTCTCCAAATAAAAGGAGCCATCTTCTCTCTATAACATTAGGTTTGACCTTCAATCCTCCTTCCTGGAATGACCTCCTGAGTCATAATTTTCACCAGTTCCATCACTAGTATGAGGTCTTACTTGAACAACTTCAATCTCAAGAATTTCTAGCTCTGCCCAAGTCTTATATCACATTGCCTTTATCAGTCAATTGGAACAGTAGTTTCCTCTTATCTGCAGAGGGTACATTTGTTCTAAGACCTCCAGTGGATGCCTGAAACACAGATAGTACCAAACCCTATATATGCTATGTTTTTTCCTAGACATGCTTATGACAAAGTTTAATTTATAAATTAGGTACAATAAGAGATTAACAATAATAATAAAATGGAACAATTCTAAAATATACCATGATAGAAGTTACATGAATGTGGTCTCTCCCTCTCTCTCAAAATATCTTATTGTACTGTACTCACCCTTCTTTTTGTGATAATGTGAGATGGTAAAATGCCTATGTGATGAGATGAAGCGAGGTGAATGATGTTGGCATTGTGACATGCTATTGGGCTACTACTGACCTGCTGCTGGACTGTGGCTGTCCACAAGTAACAGAAGCCATGGAAGATGAGACTGTAGATAAGGGGGGACAACTACATGTGTGTTTCAGTCTTGCATGTAGGCTTGCATCTTATGAATTCTCACATTTAACACAACACATGTAACAAATGCTCTCATCGGTATTTTTACTGAGCTTGGGTTGTGGTTCTGATGTTTTCTGGCTGTATAATCTTAAATTCTCTGAACGTCAGTTTCCGCAGTGTAGAACGCGGGTAGTGACGACCAGGTCTGCATACAAGAGTCATAAGTGGCGGTGGTGCCATTGCTGCTGATAAGGACAGGGACAAATAGGACAATACCAACAACAATGACTTTTTCTCTTTCATTATTTTCTTTCTGTGTGCTTGAACTAATTTGATCCTTTATTCAACACAATCTGAATGTTTTTATTTGTTGTTTTTATTAAAAATATTCCTCTGAGTCCATTTGTTTCAGCAAAAACCCAATTAATTCATTCCAAGTATGTTCTAAGCTTGATATGTTCATGAATATACTCCAGCACAGTGGATGCTTTTTCTATAATTTTAGTACATTTGTGACAAAAACTAATCATTATTGATAATTAAAACTGAGACGACCAAAAAATGATTAATGAAACACAATAGAAAGTCCAGGAATATACCCAATTATCTTCAAGAATTTAGATGTTAAAAATTTCAAATCGGTGGAGGAAAGATAGGTTATTTAATAAATAGTGCTTAGCTAACCAAATTGGGAGGGGAAACCGGATACATAACTCACACAGTACATTAACTTCCAAATGTATCAAAGACTTACAAAGAGAGAGAGAGAGAGAAACAGACCATAAAAATACTAGAGAAACAAAAGATGGGAGAATTTATTTTATAAATATGAAAAACTTTAATAGACCAAGTGTCTTGTATATAAAGTTTTTTTAGTAGCAAAGAACTAATTTCTTTAATGAATATGGAACCCCTACAAATCCAGAAAAATGATTAAAAGATATTGATAAGTAATTTAATAAAAATAAATATATTGGTCCTTAATCACATGAACTGGTGTTCGACCTGAGTCATAATAATAGAAATTAAAATATAAACATATACCACTTTAACCTGTCAGATTGGCAACAATAAAAATAAAAATTTTGGTGGCATTCCACTGGTGAAAGTGTGGACAAACAGACTCCCAGGTGCAGGTGGAAGTTTAAATCTTATGACCTGCATGGGTTTTTTTATTAATATATTTTACATTTTTAAATTCACTTACCTTTTAACAAAATCATTTTGCTTTTAACTACTTATTACAAATATAGTAGGGCATGTGAAAATGATGTATGTATGATAATATTCACTATAGCTTTGGTTGTAGAAAACAATCAGAAACAAATACTCATCAACAGGGAACTGGTGAAGGTTTTGTCACACCTATAAAAATAAAATTCTATATACTTTAGAAAGAACTCTATATACTGATTTAACACTGTCTCAAGATGTATTATTCCATTTTAAAAGCAACATGTAGTCTGTGTGTGTAATATGTCACTATTCTCATAAAAAAAATAAGAAACATATATTTATCTACTTCCCCTTGATAGCAAATGCATGGAAAATCTTTGTAAGGATAAAAAAGAAACTAGTGGCAATGCTTTTGTATGGGTGGGTGGGGGGATTGGCACAGGGAAAGGAGGAGAGACTTCACTATAGTCCTGTTTACATCTTTCGGACATTGTAACATAGATTCATTACCTATTCAAAAAGTAAAAGAAGTAGACAATTTTTTAAACTTCTAATTAGCCATGCTTTAGGGCAACAGACTGTATAATCTCCTCATATCTTTTTTATAAGAAACATAATTTAGTCACTGCCAATCCATTTAATTACTTTATCATATAGAAGGGAATAAACTTGAAGATGATCTCACCAGATAACATCTGTTTGCCTCTCCAGAACCACTCTCTCCCTTCACCCTGCTCCCTGCCCAGGGAAGCTAACCTACATGGATAACATACAGAGTTTCTTTTGCTGTGATTGGATACAGCCAATGGGTAGCCCCAGCAGATTACAGGGAAAGAAGAAAGTGCTGTTGGGATGTATTACCTGTCTCATGTTCTGTAAGGCTCTCTCTCCCTCACTTGGCTGTGTCTTCACGGCTCCTTTCAGTTACGAACACTCTCCTGAAATCCCATAACTCTCCCATACCTCAGGCCTAAGAAGGTTAACAAATCCACTGTTCCTGTCCCCAACTTAATACCTATTCAGTGTGGTTTCCTTCCACCCCCACCCATATCTTTTTTTAACAGTCTCATTAAATCTTCCCCAAATTATTTAAATGGGCATCATTTCCTATTTGGACTCTGACTGTTACAGTGAAGGAAGTAGGTTGTGTTGTTGCTGGTGGTTGTTTTGCTGTAACAATATAGGAAGGAGCAAAAGAATGTGTTTTATCATTGGCCTGAACCATGTGCAAGAATATCATGGTTAGAGAGTTATCGATTAATATCAAAATAATATATATGTTAGAGTATTCAAAACAAAATGCACTCTATCTAGTCTACTCGTTTTCAAAGGCTAAGCTTTCTTTTTTGTTTCTTTTTAAAAATTTTTATTGTTAGATGTTTCTACTATTTAATAGTACACCTACTATAGAATAGAGAGTAGAAAGAGTTCAGTGAAATTCCTTCATTTAGAAGGTATGAAAAACATATTGATATCTCCTTGTAGGTAGAGATCTTAAATTTTTTCAGTTTCTTTTTACGACACCATGGTGCTTCACCTTGGTTAGGTCATTAAATACAGACATGGAACTACATATTGTAGTAACCATTGCATTATTAATATAAAGATACTCATCGGTACCCTCACTTGATTCATGTGTCAGGTCATCATTTTTCACTTATGACTACATGACGTCATGAAAGAAGAGTGAATTCCACAACATATAGTAATTGACATGGCCCTTTTCACTTATGCTTGGTCAAGTAGATTTATGTTATTTTGAATGGCAAAATCATTACAATACTTTGTAATAATATAGGAAGTAACCATGAGGAATTTTTGTCCAGACAGATGTTCAGTGGTTATCTTCTGACAGAACACTTAAGGAAGTTGTCAAATATAAAAATGAGTTATGCATTTTCATTTACAGAATATGAGTTCCAAATTTGCAGCCTGTCCTATAATGTCTAGTAGTATGCTACTTGGCAGATATTCTCTGAAAACACACACACACAGACACACACACCCCTGATCTCATGTGCCTCTTCAAGATAAAGGTAATTTTTAATAGTAGGAAAAGTAAATATTTTTTTAAGTGTACTACAGAGGGATTATTTTGAAAATGTTATGTTTGGATATATTTTCATAGCTAAGTGGATTTGATGCCAAAATTTATGTAAAAACATTACTTGCAAAATTTCTCATATCTGTATACTTTTAAAACGTGAGGACAAAAAATTCTAACTCGTTACAAAATCTTCTAAATAAAAAATTTAAAGGTATAAAAATGCAACAATTTCCACTAGTTTATAAGAACAACTAGTAACTATCAGGTAATATTAAAATTTCTCACAAAATGTTTAAAATGTTTGCTTAGCTATTAAATAGTAACATTAAAAATTACTATTATTATTATTATTCAAAATACATCAATGACAGTATAGACTCTGTCGCATTTTCCCCACTTGGATCTCTGCATCTTTGTGAAGATCTTTCACAGCAATGAAGCCAGAGAAACCAAATATGTAAACCAGACTTCTGCACCATAAAATGATAAACTAAGATCTTAAATATATTGCAGAATATTCAATAATATAATTCTTACTGAGAAGTATTAATAATAATGCTGAGATTGAACAAAAAATGCACTGTAGTTAAAACAAATAGAATTTTAATTATTTTTAAATATTAGCTACTCTTTTTCTTTCTTTTTAAAATTTTTCCTTTCTGTATGTTTTCTAATGTAATATATTAGTCTGAAAGAATATGCATATAACTCTTGAGAAAACATATATGTCTGAGAGTTGCTCCACAATTTTTTTCCTCTGAGAAATATGTGATGAAAAGTTATGTGACCTGTGCTTTTTTTTTTTTTTTTTAAGATTTTATTTATTTGTCAGAGAGAGAACTAGAGAGAGAGCACAAGCAGGGGGAGCAGCAGGCAGAGGGAGAAACAGGCTCCCCTCTGAACAAGGAGCCCGATGTGGAACTCCATTCCTGGACCCTGAGATCGTGACCTGAGCCAAAGGCAGACGCTTAACAAACTGAGCCACCCAGGTGTCCTGACCCGTGCTTTTAATAACTGACTTGCAGGTCCTGAATGTCAGGGGTAAGCCTTAGGTTCAGTATTAAAGTTCAAGGAAACACTCTCATTTTGAGGTTAATGGCAATACTAAACACATTGGAAAGTGCCTGTAGGAATTTTCTTACAGGTGTTGATTCTGAATAGTAATTTTGAAGCAACAAAGAGAGACCCTCCATCAGCTTTGTTTTGTTCTTTTTAATTAAAATAAGAGAAAGAGGAAGTAATTTGCTATTGAATAATTTGTGTAAGTGAACACAGCTCAATTAGCTTTTAAATGTAAGTTTTAATTAGTGTTCTGACTCAGTGCCTAATCTGAATGTTGTCAGTTATCTGTGATTTAGAGCAATCCATGCCAAAGTTTACTCCTGTTTGTTAGGAAGAGCCAAGAGTTGGCTTAATTCCACCCCACTGCTTAGCATATTATTAACGTAAATCTCCTCGTAGCTTTAAGTGATCTAAGAAAGCCATTGTATACTTATGTGATACATGTCCTCTTTTCAAAATGGAGTTTTTCTACTAATTTCTTCCAGTAAGTGCAAATTAGTAATATTCATTCATTCACTTAATTAATTAATTCAGCAAATATTTAATGAATGCCTACTATATATTAAGCACTGTCCCATGTCCTGGAAATGCAGCAGTAAACAAAGTAAAAACTCTGAGCCCTCAGGGAGCTTACCTGCTAGTGGAAGAGACAAATAATAAACAAGATGAATAAAGTGTATAAAATATTCCATTGTAATAAATACCAAAATAAAAATAATAAAACAGGGAACTGTTTGGGGGAGAAGGTACAATTTTAAGTGGAGTGTCCAGGAAAGACCTCTCTGAGAAGGCGGCATCTGAATGAAGATATTGGAGGGAGCCAGCCATGAAAATACTAGGTGAAGAACATTCCATACTGAGAAAACCGAATGCAAAGATATCAAAGTATGATAGCATGTTAGGTAAGTGTGAGAAACCAGTGTGGTTTTGCTAGTGGTGGTCGTGTGGTCATATACACAAGGAGAGGAAACAGATCATACAGGACCTTACAGGTTTTTGTAAGGTGACTGAGTATGTGAAGGAGAAGAGAATCCATTAACAGGATCACTTTGCTGGCTGTTTTGTGAATAGCATTAAGGAGACAAGGGCAAAAGCAGAAATGTCATGTATTCTAGGAGGCTAATGCAGTAATCAAGTGAGAAATGATACTGCATTATATGAAGGTGGTACCTTGAGATGGTAAGATTATATTCTAATTTTGAATTTTAGAATTCAGAAAATTTTATAATTTTCTATTCTAAATGTGAAGGTAGAGCTGACAACTTACTGTTAAATTGAATGGAAGGTGTATTCATTATCTAATGCTGCACAACAAATCACCCCCAAATCTTAGTGGCTTAAAAACCATATATTTATTATCTCACTCTTTCTGTGGGTCAGGAATTCAGGCATGGCTTAGCTGGTTCCTCTGCTTCAGGGTTTCTCACTCAAGAGGTTGTAATCAAGGTAACCTGGGATCCATAGTCACCTCAGGATTTACCTGCAACAGGATTTACTTCCAGTTTCACTCAAAGTGATTTTTGACAGGATTCAGTTCCTTGTCAGGAAGCCCCCTTTATCAGAACAAGCTTGCAAGAAAAGCCAGAGAAAATACCAGCAAGATGAAAATCAGTCTTTTATGACATAATCACAGAAGTAACATCCCATCACTTTTGTCATATTCCATGGTTAGAAGCAAGTCACTAGATTCAACCCATCTCAATGGAGGGGATTCCACAAGAGCATGAACACCAGGAGGCAGGGATCATTGGGAGTCATATCAAAAGATGCTTTCCACCTGAGGTGTGAAGGAAAAAAAAAAGAGCTAGGAAGACTCTCATGTAAATAACAGTGAATAGAATCATTTTATTTGATAAAGTCTCTTTGGTGTTTGAATTTCAATTTTTCTTCCTTGAATTGCAGTATTTGAGTTGCAATAGATTTTAAGTTCCAAATCTTCATGATACTTTCTTTTAAAAGACTTTCTGCCTCCATTCATAATTCACTGACATCTGCCTTATGCCATCTTTTTTTGTTTTCTTCACCATTCTGGAGTGCCTAGAAGTGACCCAGACATATTTATTAAGGTTTAAAATGTGCCCATTATTGGGTTACAGGACAGTAACACAGAGTCCTTGCCCTCAAGAAGAACTCAGCAAGAGCAGTTGTTTACTAGCCAGTTTAATAAGAGATTTAAATAAATCTAGACACAAGTTTAGGAATAAACAAAGTTTTCAAAAGGTTAAAGGATTTGTCCAAAGCCATGCTTCTAATAAGTGGCAGAGCTGGATTTGGGATGTGCCTGTCTTATTTTGTAGTCTGTCCTCTTTACACAACAGTTTTCAGTTTCTAAGAATTATGTATTCCTGAGAGACAAAACTAATACCCTTGAAACCATCAAAAAGTGGTTACTTGTAAAGAATTTTAATGTAAAATGAGAATGAAATTGAAACCTAGAAAAATGAGCAATCTCCAGGATGAACTGGAAGAGAAATTGACTGGAAGGAGACAGGACCAAAATGGAGCTGTGAAGAGTGGGTAGGATAATGATATGCATATTATATTGTACTTTGTGGTTTGTGCATAGGAAATTATTAGATAAATGTGAATTTAAGATTGATATCAGCAGAGAATGGTTGCATGCTTTTGCTTGGGCCTGCAAAGTTACATATTACCTCTTTTTTTCCTAAATTTTGTTTTATTTATGACAGTAACTGATAAAGTAGAAAAATGAATATGCATATGATGTATTCCTGTATAATCCCTTCAATACGGAAAAATAATTTAACAATCTTTTTTTAGTGGCCATCGGGAAATTATTCTGTTATGTAGACTACTAATAATACAGACCATTTTTCAGGGCCACTAGCACTGGCCTCAGTTCTGTGTGAGCCTGTTTCTACCTGTCTAAACCACATCACTGATTTTGGAAGATGTATGTTTGTTCATACTGTTCCAAAAAACTTCCCTAGGGCTTTATGTTGCAACTCTCCAGCAAGTACATGTTCTCAAACTCTCCTTCTTTGTATTGTAATCATCTGTGGTGTTTTAAAAATTTTTCAATCTCTACAAAATAAGAATCAGGTGCACTGATTTTTTTGAAATGAAAGCCCCACAACTTTTATTCCAGACCATCTTTCAATCAGTATGAATCTAGTGATACTCATGGGAGAGTTAGCTGCCAGTTTGGGGACTTTCTATACATAGTAAACATGAAAAGTGATGAAGTTGATTGTGTACATGGATCTAGAGTTGTGTTAATCATGTTTATAGTGAGTTAAACCTAATCAGAAAATTAGCATTATTAAAATCTAAATATTATATGACCTTTTTGTCAAAAAATTATACCATCCTTTTTTATAATCTTTTCCTTTTTAATGTTAACAATTTATTTTACATCAATCTTTAAAAGATAAGATTTAAACATCTGAAATGTTATGGGTTAGCTCTTCCTATTCTTATTTGCTACCATCATCATAGCCACTGTTACTTAGCTTAGTTTTATAGACATGAAAGGATGGGAAAATTTTAGGGATAGATCTTCCAATTGTTTTTAATTTCCAAGAGTGTACTGAATATTTTAATATATTACTATTTTAAGGAATGAAAGAAATATCAATATGAATCAATAGTTATCCAGGCATACTGTATTATTTAGAGTAAAATATTTCCATATCCCGAACAATTTGCCTATATGATGAGCCATGGAGCATAACAAGAAATTAGGAAACAGTTATTTTGGTTGAAAACTTCTTTTATTACAACAAAATCCTCAAGGATATGTTCACAGGAGAGGATGAAAGATTCATTTCTACTGTTTACATATTGATTCTTACAAATGTGTAGACTGCTTTACTTCTTTATATGATATACCTAGTGTTTTCCTATATGAACAATCAAATTTTCCTACTTGGATTTTATATTGGAAACACATTAGTTATACTGAGATTCATATCTAGTCTGTTGAGTGCTTAACCTGTGTCTAAATTGAACTCTTTAATAAAATATACTCAATATAACCGAGTCTATGCTGTATAAAGAATCACTGCTATTATGCTACCATCAAATGCTATACTGAAGCTCTCTGAACCTAAGGCTGGAAAGGGAGGGTTTCATTTCCTTTCATGAATTTTTGTACACTGGCCTATTATTTGGTCAGCATGGTATAGTGGTTAAGAGTGATGACCCTAGATTCAGGTAAATGTGAATTTGAATCTGACACTGAGTAGTTGTGTGACTGTAAAAATGTTTCTTAACCTCTCTGAGACTTAATTACTTAATATGCGAAACAGTATGATTAAAAATATTGCCTCATAAGATGTTAATTAGGATTGAGATCATGTTTATAAAGCACTTAGCACGATGCCTAGAATAATTAAACCACTCAATATATCTTAGTCTTAGCTATTATTTTTGTTGTTTTTATATCAAAATTAGAAAATACAGATCAGCAAAAAAAAAATTTTTTTTTTAATTTCACTAATCCTAGCATTCAAGTTTAGCCCCTGTTAAGGGAAGCAATATTGTCTAGTGGTTAAGCACACAGACCCTGCACATTAATTACCAGGGTAGAATCTCAGATTTCCCACTCACTATTTAAGTTACTTTGAAAAAATTCAACTTTTAGGACCTGAATTTCCTCAGCTGTAAAATAGAGAGTAGTAATAGTACTTACTCTGCAGGTTTAATGTAAAGATCAAATGAGTTAATATATGTAAATGCTTAGAACAGATCCTGTAATTCTGTTGTGATATATACATGTTAGCCTTTAGTAAACCCTGATAATGAACATTCTTCTAAACTGTGTGCTTATGTGTATGTATGTGTACAATCTGTATATTATATATATATACAAAAATGAATTATATTGTAGATATTGTGTTGTACATAGCTTTATAAAAAAATTTACCTTGAACATCTTTCCAAAAAGTAATTGTACTTTCAAGTAACATTTTTACAAATTACCTATATTCTATTGTTAATTAATATCATTACTTATAATATCATGATTTATTATGATATAATTAGCTAACCCCTATTATTGGATATTCAGATTGTTTTCAATATTTTCCTATTATATTCATATTAAGATTATTATTATTGATTATAGATTGATTATATTATTGAGATTGTGGTTAAATACTTGCATAGGTCCTTTGTTATTTCTTTGGACTATTTTCTTTTTGTTTGTTTCAAGTTTTTGCATAAATTCTAGTTAGTTAACATATAGTGTAATATTAGTTTCAGGAGTAGAATTTAGTGATTCATCACTTACATATAACACCCAGTGTTCATCACAAGTGCCTTCCTTAATACACATCACCCATTTAGCCCATCCCCCACACTCCTCCCCTCCAGCAACCCTGTTTGTTCTCTATCGTTAATAGTCTCTTATGGTTTGCCTCCCTCTCTTTTTTTTTTCTTCCTTCCCCTATGTTCCTCTGTTTTGTTTCTTAAATTCCACATCTGAGTGAAATCATATAGTATTTGTCTTTCTCTGACTTACTTTGCTTAGCATAATATACTCTAGCTCCATCCATGTTGATGCAAATGGCAAGATTTCATTCTTTTTGATGACTGAGTAGTATTTCATTGTATCTATATATACCACATTTTCTTTATGCATTCATCAGTCAATGGACATGTGGGCTCTTTCCATAATTTGGCTATTACTGATAATGCTGCTATAAACATCAGGGTGCATGTGCCCCTTCAAATCAGTATTTTTGTATCTTTGGACTATTTTCTAAGAGTGGAGTTGCTGGAGAAGAGAATGTAAATGTTTATGATTCTTTTGATCTACATTGTTTTCTCTTAAGGTTGTAGAGACTTACACTCCTACTGGCATGCACAAGAGTAGCTGTTTCCTATACCATCACCCACATTTGCACTCCAACTGGATTTGATAATAATGTCTAACTGTTGGGTTCATTTAATTACAAATGAGGTTGGACATGGTTTTCTGTTAATTTTTCTTTAGTATTTAATTGAATAGTATACTTATTTTAAAAGGCTTATTCTATAATATGTGTTACAAGGAATTCTATTTCTCAGTAAGGTCAACCAGTACATGTATTAGTTTACTAGTGCTGCTGTAACAAATTACCACCAACTTAGTTTTGGACATCAAAAATCATAAAATGGGTCTCATCAGGCTAAAATCAAGGTATTAGCAGAGCTGCATTCTTTCTGGAGGCTCTAGGGGAGAAAATACATCCTTGCTTTTTTCAGCTTCTAGAGGCTGCCCGCATTCCTTGGCTCATGGGCCCTTTCCACCAGGGGCATCAGTCTGCTCTCTGCTTCCATCACAACTCCTTCTCTTCACTCGGACCCTTATAAGGAAATTGTATTACATTGGGCCGACCCAAATAATACAGGACACGCTTCACCTCAAAATCTTTACTTAATCATATCTGTAAGTCCCTTTTACCATATAAGGTAATATATTCACAGGTTTTGGGGATTAGGACATGAACATAGTGGGGTGAAGGGGGTGCATTACTTGGCTTACCACAACAAGTTACCTTCATTTCTTCCTAGTGTAGCCATTATTTTAATCCACAATATATTAGCTATTTTTTTAAAAGGCTGAAGAGATTCAACTCTAATATTTTTTTTTTTAAAGATTTTATTTATTTATTTGAGAGAGAGAGAATGAGAGACAGAGAGCATGAGAGGGAGGAGGGTCAGAGGGAGAAGCAGACTCCCTGCCGAGCAGGGAGCCCGATGCGGGACTCGATCCCGGCACTCCAGGATCATGACCTGAGCCGAAGGCAGTCGCTTAACCAACTGAGCCACCCAGGCGTCCTTGATTCAACTCTAATATTAAACTTCATATATGGTCTACAGAATATTAGATACTATTTAAATTAAAACACGACCCTTTTGCAAAAGATAGATACTGCACTTTGGAGCACCACACATACACAAAATATGATTTTTCCCTTAAATGGATTTTTACAAGCATATTATAGCTTATATTAGGATAAAATATAGTGAAATCATGTAAGCAATCCTTGTTCCTCTCATTTCCTTATGTTTTCATTATCTTGACTACCTTGGTTCAGGCCTGTTTTTGGTGATCACTGACAGAGGATAAGTCAAAAGGCATTGATAATTCTGAAATCTGGGCTAACGCCCATGGGAAAGCTGAATGAGACAACTGCATATTTTTAACCTGTGAGAAAGTCCAAAAACTTAGGGCCAAGTTTACAAGAGAAGAAGTTTTAAATGTGGACCCTCTGGTTTTATTCCAAATAATGTCAGTTTACAACTTTGCAAGTTGGATTTCTGGCTCAGGAATTTCTTCCCACTGATTAAATTGGCCTCATTTCAACACATAATATTGGCTGCTTTCTAAAGACCAACTTGCTAACAACCAACAATATAATCTATTCTCTGTATTACTAATAAAACTAAATTATCCAGTGTTTCCAGTGGTTTGAAAAAGCTTTTTTCTTTTTCTTTAATGTTGTCATTTATGAAATGTAGCATTCATTTGGCATACACAGGAATAACGCAGCCTTTATGAACGTGTTTAAAACTATAGTTTTTCTGTAAAGCATAGGAAAATTCAGCAGTTGATGAGCATATATTTGATTTTGACTCTAATTATTATTATCACTATCATCAGCATTGATTGCTGTGATCTGATTTCTATCATTCTTTTAGAGTCATAGATTTTAGGGTCATTGTCATGGTATACCTCACATACCAAAATTTTATTACATACAGAATAGTTTCACCATGTGATTTTCAAGCATACTTATGGTAAAACATACCAATTTTCAATAACATATCTAAGGAAAATTAAATACAAAGGCAGCAAGAAACCAAAACATTATCTTCCCTCGACAATGATAGCTCAGCAGTTGAATAAAATTCTGAAAACAGAAATTGTTGGCCACCTCTCCCCCTTTCCTCTTTAATGTCTCAATCCAAGTTTCTCCTGTCACAGACAAACCGGGCATAGCAACATGGAGGATTCTTGTTAAATGTTTACACGAGGGGAAGAATGCTCCCTAATTAATCACCAGTGGACTGCATGGGTGAATATGTGTTGATTGTGTTTCTGATGCAGGTGTTCATAATTTCAATGGAATTTAATGAACACAGGTCATTTAGTAGTTTTTATTCTAGATTGCAAACTAAGGCAATTAAGATGGTGTTTGTATTTATGGGATCACAGAAGCAAAGAATGTGAAAATGGAAGAGACCTTTTATGTCTTCATGAGCTTTCTCTCATTTTACAAGTGAGGAAACTCATCACTGAGACTCAGTGTCTCCTTACCCCAAACCCCTTTGTGTTAGCTCTAAATGAGTTTATTGATGGCCTCAGAGCTGGCAATAGGCAAATCTACAAAGATCATAAAGGCTCTTTGCTTCTCTACCCCGCCCATTACTTTTTTTCCCTTGTTTTATTTTTTACTTTGTTAATTTTATTGTTATGTTAATCACCATACATTGCCCATTACTTTTTAATCTTACTTCTTCCGTGACCACTTGCAGGTTTCAGTGCTTCCCCTCTTCTTCATATCAAAGTCAGTCTAAGCTCTGATTTCAGACTTTCTCATGTCGCTGTGTACTTGATTCCATTATTACCTTCCCCAGAATTATTTACATTACCAAATCATAAACTGTTGAATGATGAAATGAATTGTCTGGCATTAGTGAATGAATGAGGTGGTGAAACTTGAAAATTGGCTGCCTCTTAAGTGTAAAACTGGCCCTATACGCCCTTAAGTAATGTTATATTTAAAAGAGAGAGAGTTGGTCTCAGATACCTAGAGTGCTTTAGTGTTGTCAACGTCCCACAAACATTTTGTATAGATTTTATTTTTAATTGTTTTCATTAACTATGAAAATGAAAAGGGAATATAAAACAGGTCTAAAACTATAAATGACCATACAACAAACACCCTCACATGCATCATCAAGTTTAAGATATATCAAAATATGAATTTTGACACCTGTGTGATCTATCCCAATCACATCCATTTAATCTTTCCTATCAGAAGAAAGAATGACTTTTAAGTTAATTATTCAGATTCATTTCTGTGATTTTACCACTCACCTTTATACCCTTAGAAAAATGTATTATTTAGTTTTATGTGTTTTTAACACTCTGTAAATAGAGTCATTGTGTATGCCTTCTGCAAATTACTTTTTTGGTAAAACATTATGATCTTGAAATTTATGTGTGTTTGTAATTCTAGTTTATTAAATTTCACTACTTTGTAGTACTCTATTGTATAAATATATCACAATTATTTATTCTGCTTTGGATGCCAGGAATATTTATTTAAATACCGATGCATTTAGGGGTGCCTGGGTGGCTCAGTTGGTTAAGCAGTCTCTTGGTTTTAGCTCAGGTCATGATCTAAGGGTTGTGGGATCAAGCCCTGCAATGGGCTCTGCACTTAGCAGGGAGTCTGCTTGAAGGTTCTCTACCCCTCCCTCTACCTTTACCCCAATTCGCACGTGCATGCACTCTCTCTCTTTCTAAAATAAATAAATCTTGAAAAATAAATAAATACTGATACATTTAGATTTATTTTTATCATCTTATTTTGTGCTTTTTTAGGTATGTTTATCTTCTAGGTTTTTTTCTCCTTTTTTTCTTTCAATGATTTATTTATTCCATTATCTCTCCTTACTAGTTTGACATTTTTTTTAAAGATTTTATTTATTTATTTGACAGAGAGAGACACAGCGAGAGAGGGAGCACAAGCAGGGGGAGTGGGAGAGGAGAAGCAGGCTTCCCGCCAAGCAGGGAGCCCTATGCGGGGCTCGATTCCAGGGCCCCAGGATCATGACCCAAGTCGAAGGCAGACGCTTAATGACTGAGCCACCCAGGCACCCCTAGTTTGACATTTTTAAGCTCTTTCTAGTCTTTTAGTAATTGCACTAGAAATTACAACATTTATACTTATCAGAATATAAGATTGAAAAATAAGAAGATTTATTCATTTATTCATCCATTCAGAGCACTGATACAGCCCTTAGAATATCTCGGTAAAACACACAAACAAAAACCCTGCCCTATTGCAACTACATTTTGATTCTGTGAAAATTTACATCTTAGTGACCTCAGCACTCTTTATCTCTGAACAACTTGCCTCCTAGTTTATATAGTATTGCTGTTATGTATTATAGCTCTATTTTGTTTTATATTTGACTCTATAATATAGTTATTATTTGTATGTTTAGTGAATATTTGTGTATATTTTCCACTTTCTTTGTTCATTACTCCTTGCATCTTAGGCTTTTCATCTGAAGTCACTTTCCTTCTATCTAAAGGGCATTCTTTGTGAAGACGGGTTGATGCAAACTCTGGCCACTATAATCTAAGATAACTTTAATTCACCTTCATTTTTGAAAGATATATTGTTGTATATTGATACAGTTCTAGGTTGACAATTACTTTCTTTTAGCAGTGAATATATTCTACTATTTCTTGACTTCAGCTGTGGTTATTGAGAAATCGCTCATCATTTTAGTTATTTCTTTGTTGTTATTTTTTTTTCTGGCTATTTTTAAGTACTTCTCTTTGTCCTTAGATTTACTATGATGTGTGTAGATGTTGACTTGTTTTTGTTTATTCTGCTTAGAACTTTGGACTTCTGACTTTAAGGATTAAAGTTTTTCATCAGTTCTGGAAGTTTCTCAACTTTTATTCCTTCGAATACTGTTTTTCCTCCATTCTTTCTCTACTCTCCTCCTGAAATCCAATTAAATATATATTACATTCTATTTATCTTTTTTATTGCTTTTCCATATTTTTTAAGTTTTTTAATCTCCCTGGACTAGATCTAGATAATTTTTTCAACTCTGCCCTCCTGTTCATTAATTCTCTCTTTGGCTATTTTTAATGTTTTGCAGTTTGTGCATGTGTGTTGAAAGAGAGTTTTAAATTTATATTAATCACATTTTTATTTCTGAAAGTTATTTTTATTATTTATCTTACTATAGTGTCTCTCTCTTCATCTTTTTAATTCTTTCTTTGAATTCTTTAAACATGTGAAATATAAATATTTTTGTTGCATGTTTGATAATTCTAACAGGTGAAGTCTATATAGGTCTGATTCTTCCATCTTTTATTGCTGCTAATTATGATTCATGGTTCCCTGTTTCTTTATGTAAATTTGGGTATTTGATTAAGAGCTCATATTTTCTGGAAACATATTTGTGGGCATTCTAATCAGTTGGTATGAGGCCTGCCTCAGTAGAAGGTAGATTCCTTCAAAGAGGACTTGTGTTTGCTTCTGCCAGGTGGCTGAGATCTCTTTCAATCCAGAATGATAATAATTATTTGCTTAAGGATTTTTTTGACCACTGGTATACTATGTGTGTGAAATATAAACCCAGGTAGGAGCTAGAAGAATTCCCCCACTCTGTACCAAAGTTTCAGGAAGTTAATTTTCCTTGTGCTTTGGAAGTTGTCTAGCTGATTTTAGTTGACTCTTACGCTAAAGACCTATCCTTTTGGGCTCCAAGATTTTTGCATAGATCTCTTATTAAGTTTCCTGTTCTTAGGGCACAGTGTTTGTTTCTTACCCCCATGTGAAAAACGAAACTCCAAGTTGCTTGAGTTCAATAAATGAAAGCCAGAATCTGCCTTCAGAGTCTTGTTTACCTCTCCACATTTGTGCCTTTTCTTAATTTTTTTGTTATCTGAGAAATCTTTACTTTCCTTCTGGCTCATCGATGCATTTAATGCATTTAAAAATAAATATTTTAAATTATAATCTAGTATTTGGGTTTTTTTCTGCAGGAAATTTGGTTAGAACATTTAAACTTGTACTGCTGGAAACAGAAGTCAGTATCAATTTAAAATATACTTTCAAAACTGTTGTAAAAAGCAATACGCACATTATGACTCATTGCTTACTATGTCTCTCCAGTGTTTAACACAGTGTTTTGATCTTAGTAATCTTTCAAAAAAATTATATATGTACACATATACCCACTAAGAATATGGGACAGGCATTGTTTTTTAGATATTTATTAAGTGGCAGGCACTATAATAAGTTTCACATGGATTAGCTCATGTAATCTTCACCACAACTGTATGCTCTCCTAAAGAAAACTCACATTCTGTAGAATCATTTACTAAAGGAATAAGGATTATGTGGGGAAAGTGTTGAACCTGAGTATTCAAAATTTCTATGAACAGTGTTATTAGAGCACTAGGCAAAATAACAGTAAATTTTTAAAAATCTTAATAATAAATACCAGAATAATTTTTAAAGATGTTAAATTTCTAATAAAGAAATAATAAATATAAAATTTAATTTAAAAATGTAAGATAAAGGTACCTAGATGTACTCTCATATTAGAATATTTCACAAGAGAGCTCATGGCTATTTCAAGCCAAGAGGACTTAGATACTACTAGAAACTACTGGAACACTACTGTTTTTCCTCCATGGTTTATTGTGTTCAACTCTTTTGCTGTACTTTGCATTCAGCTGCTGCTTCTTAGTGGCACATAACATTAACATGCTGGAAAAGATTGCTTATGAACCAATGTGACTTCTGCGTTATGCTAATATCATTCCCCATATGTTAATCTGACATGAGCTAATTCACATTAAAGAAGCATGTGCTATTGTAGAACAGACTATGTTAATATCCTCATTTTCCAGATAAGGAAAATGAGACTTACATCATTAAGTAACTTGCCCAAAGTTATTCAGCTATTATGTCTGAACCTGGGATTTGAGCAGTGTGATTCCAGACAGTCCTAACTACTATGTGTCTCTTTGGTATAATAGATCCAAAGAAATGAAGGTCCACCTGAGACCGGATAAAGTATGATAAAGACTGTGGCTACATGGGAACTTGCTATGGACTGTCTTTTTAGAATTATGCAATTTTAAAATTATCATAGAATCACTCTGAAAATTATCTTAGATGGATCAATTTTTCTAAAATTTTGATTTTTAATTGCTTTAACCTTGGATTAACATCTCAAAAACAATCACCATGTCAGAGTTGTGAAGATATTCCAGGATTAAATACTGTAAAGTAGTAAGCACTATTTCCATGGCTTACTTTGGTGTTAGTCTATATCAGCAGGAAAAGAGAAAGGGCATGCATGTTCGTTTAGTTATCTATTCATTTATCTAAACTTTATTGAGTACTACCTAGATGCTGGGTTGCATCAGTGAACAAAACAAAATTTGTGCTTTTAGGGAATTATATTCTAGAAGGAAAAAAGAAAATATACAAATAAATGTATAATGTCAAGTGGTAACAAGCACTATTAAGACAAATAGAGCAGTGTTTAGGATGCTGCTGGTAGGGATAGTAAGATACTCCACAAATATCTGAATAAAGTGAAGGGCAGGGGGATCCATTTGAATGCCTGGAAAAAACTCTTTAGGATTGAGAGCTGGGTTATTTGGTACACCAGAAAAGGCCAGGTGGTGAACTAGAGTGAACCATGGGGTTGGAAGTGAGGCCATGTTGGTAAGTAGGGATGAGATTATCATAAACCATAGCAAGAATTTTGGATTATATTAGGAATGAGATAGAAATTCTTTTTTTAAATGTATTTGAACAGGGAAAAATATGAACTGATTCACAATTTAAAAGCCTCATAGCTTTTGCATGGTGAATAGATTTTGTATGTGTCTGTGTGCAAGTGGGGTATGTAAGGATGAAAATAGGAAGAATAGTTCAAGTAGTCCAAATTTGGAGTAAAGTAATAGTGATGAAACTGGTATAAAGCAGTCAGATTCAGGATATGCATTAAAGGTAGAAACAATTTATTGATGTAGATTTCTCTTGTGAACATGAAACCATGCAAAATTCCCATCAACAACAGAAGAAGAAATAGCAAGCTTAATGAACTTAAAAAAAAAAAAAGGCAAAACGCCAATAAAAATTGGAAAAATGTCCTTAACCATTGTCACATTCCATCTTGAAATATTCAGATTTCTGCTTTCAACCCCAAACATCTTCAGGGTTGGTACTAGCATATTGGTTTCAAAGTTTTTTAATTTGTAGAACCCTTTTAAAAAAACAAAATCTTATACCATAGCACAATATATAAAATACATTGTATTTTATTCATGTAGATGTTTTACAAAAATCCAAGCTTGTAGCATTTATAATAAATTTATTCAGTTAAGTAATAAGATTATTTTAAAGAATATAAAAAAAGTTAGTGCCTTCATGAAACTTAAACCTTTGTTCAACTGCATGATAACTGAATGGACGGTTGAATTTATTTAGGGAAGATTAAAAGTTTCAAGAACTAACACATGGGAAAAAGTCAACAGCAAACCACTTTACTTCATCATAGGAAGGAGAAAGCTCTGTTTAGATGACTCCGGGGTCAGGTAATCGCCATTACCCTTCCCTAACCTTCATCTGCTGCAAACTTAATTCAATCACACATGAATAAAGTATTAACATTTGACACAGATAGAATTAATAACCTATGTTTTAACTTTGTATGTTCCTAATAGAACTAATAGGATAATGCAAAATCACAGTTCTTAACACACACACACACAATCAGTAGGTTTCTTTATTTTTACCTTTCACTGTTATTTTTACTGAGCTGACTTTTGGAGCTTATCATGTTTTAGAAGAACAAGTACTGAATGACCTTACCTTTGTCCTTCATAGTGTACTATTTTTGAAATGCTGTAAGATAGGAAGCCATGTACAAATGACTTGATGTTGTTACTGACTGTCTAGTTAATCATTGATTACAAATTCACCAATTAAGTCAAACAAGTTACAAGCTGGCAAACAGCTTTTAAATATACAGACACTGCTTCAGAGAATTGATTCTACTTCTCTGACTCTTAGAATCATTCTGGGTATAGTTGTCTTTATTCTGGTAGGAAATCCAATGCACAGAATGCTGACTTCCAAAACCAAGAAGCAAGGAGATGACAGAATAATATTTTTCATTTCAAAATGTTTTCCTTGATTGGCTTCCTTGTTGATTCTTGAATGCTCTCCCCAGACATAGCCTTTAAAATATTTTTTTTAACTAAAATTTCATTTAGAGTTAATTTTTCAGAAACTTTTCAACTATGTCAAGCAAAGTAGACCTGAATCAAGAACCAGTGTAGACAAGATTTACCTGATAAGAAGCCTGATAAATATTTCACTTTTGATAAATAAGGTCCTTCCCTGGGAATCTGCAGAACAGGCTCCTCACTTTCCATGATCAAATGTTTGGGCTGTAACCCTCTTACAAGGATCACTGCCCCTTTTCTTATAAATCTTTCTGCCAGGCTCTACTCACTACCTCACAACTGCCAACTATTCTTTCTTGCTTTCAGAAATGCCTGATCTTTGAATGCATGGGCCTATTCTTTAAAAGCTTCAAAGGAAATTCCTGGACTTCTTTATGTTTGATTGTTCAATTGATCTGACTGACACGGTTTCCTTAAGTTCAGTTAAAGGTCGTGATACTCGAGGGAACAAATAGTTATTGTGACATCTTCTCCCTTTATTGCCTATAAATAATACATCATCATTAATTGTTGTATCTTAGAGTCTTTGAGCAGTTACAGTCTTTGTTTAAAAACCAATTTCTGACCATTTATGATTCAGAATTGTTTTTTACAAGATTGAGTTTAGTAAAAAAAAATAATAATGAATGTAAATGCTGCCATGGATTACTTTTTAAAAAATATTTTAATTTCACCCTTGTTGCAGTGAACAAAAAAGGCATGTGCTTAACGACCAGAAAAATGAGTCAATGTATTGATGTGAAACTGAGCGGCTTAATTTCATGTCAAAGGTGAATAATGCACAAGATAAACCAATAACTGAAATGGATCTTAGGGAGAAGAAAGAAAATTCAACATGGTTTTATTTCTCTGAAATTATAACATCATAAGCCTTGTAATCTACTTTTTGTAGCAAAAGGGTCTGTAGAAATTGTTGAGTATGTTCTTTGAATATGCACACAGGTTCTTTCAATCAAATATTCAGATAAAAAGCCTCTGTATTGTATTTCCAAGCATTTTTTTCCAAGTCAGAGTTAAATGTGCTTCATTTGGAAATGTGACTAACAGCTCCTCAGGCCCCTCAGTCCCTAAACTATTGTTCCTGATTTGGAGCTGCCTGAGAGGCCCATTTCTGATAAGGAGACTCTTACCTGAAAAGTAGTTTATAACTTCTTTGATGTTAGTGCAATGAAGCTTTTGACTCTGCATAAAATTGAAATGATCATTTCTTATGGGAAATAAGAGTAAGCCCCGTGAAGTGGGAGAGGGGAATGTTTCCTTAGAAATACTTTCATAAACTAGGCAATTAATAGCAGTAAATTGCTTACTTCAACTATGACCTTTTCAAAGACATGATACACTCAAATTATACTGGACTTTTAATCATATTTCAAATTATAATTGAAGTTTATTTAAACTACCTGTTAAATGTATTATTCTGACTTTATCCTATGGATGCTCATCTCATATTTAACACTTTAGCTCCTTTAAACATTGTCTAATAGCCCATCTTTCCCGAATTTTCTCCATAGTATTCTCTTTCTCTCCATCACTCCTTCCTCTCCACATTTAGTTTCTTATACTATCTTCTGATCTTTCAATATATTTTTCTCTTTAAAAGATGCATACATGCTTCATTCACCTATAGAGTTTCTTTTTTTTTTTAAAGCTTATTTGACAAACTAGTTATTATAGTATTAGATAGCCTCACTTCTTACTTCCCAGCTACCTTCCCTATGTGCTTAAAATTTTTTAAGTGAGGAAAAACAGGGGCTCCTGGGTGTCTCAGTTGGTTAAGTGTCTGATTCTTGATTTTGGCTCAGGTCATGATCGCAGGGTCCTGGGATCGAGCCCCACATTGGACTCCATGCTCAGCGCAGAGTCTGCTTGGGATTCTCTCTCTCTCTCCCTCTGTCCCTACCCCCACTCAGGCTCTCTATCTCTCTCTAAAATAAATAAATAAATAAATCTTTTAAAAATATATTTAAGTGAGGAAAAACAAAGAACAGCCACCTACTACTTTTTTTTTTTCTCCATTTAGGCTTTATGAGACTTGGTACTACCAACCTTGTTGGTAGATTTGGAGCCCTGTATAAAGTTGACCTGAGAGTTAAAGCCCAACATGCTTGCTTTCTTCATCACATCCAGCAATTGCGTTTCATCTTTTAACCCACTCATCTTTCTGTTTCTGACCATAGTAGGAAGAGGATTTCCAATTTAGGCATAAGAGGGTAAAAAGATTTGGAAAAGTATTTTTTATAATAGCATTATAAATTGGGAGATTATTAATTATAAAATAAGCATGAGTAAAGATAGGTGGCTGGCATGGGGGCAGTTAAGGTCATAATAGACATGGATCCAGACCCACATTTGGGTTGGGAGTTAGTCAAGGCCAGGGTATTTGGCAAGGTCGCTGGTTGGTAGAATGAGTGTTAAAATCAGGGCACAAGTTCAAGGAAGGAAGGGTGTTTGTCACTTGGTCAGAGAGCTGTCAGGTAGAGAGACTTTCTGATAACTTAGAAGTGCATATCTCAGAAATGTCTTTCGGGAGTCATAGTCCCATGCAGTTAGGGCTCAGTGGTCAAAAGTAAACTTTCAAGGAGCTGGATGTGCAGTTCCAGTCATGGAGAGTCACAGCACACTTCAAGATGTTTAAGGCTCCAAAAAATCCTGTGCTTTAGAACAATTTTGTTTATATGGCTTTTCCCAAAACTATCTGACCTGTTGGCATTCCTTGAATGAACACTCTGGAACCTTAAGCCTTGGATGCATCCTTACCACTTCCTGTCTCAGCTTCATATCCAGGCACCAAGTTCTGTAAGCCCCAGGGATTCTTTCCTCAAAGAATCTCTTGCAGGTCTTCCTTCCTTCCTGCTGCCACTTGTGTTCAGGTTAGTGGTTCTCATTGTCAGTAGGAGTGAGGAGAAATAGACATGGCTCACATCGATAAGTGTGTGTAGTTTGAAAAATCAAATTCAACATTATAATATTTGATTGTTCATCCTCAAAATAATTTACTTGATTTCAAAGTTTACTAAAGAAGTGAGATTGATTTTATGTATCAATAGAGAGAATAGGTTTTAAGAAGTCAAGAAACACTGATTTGGACCTTTATGAGGCCTCAGGCATTTTATTAGACTTAGTCTAAATTGTTTCTCTGCCCTTCCATGTACCATAGCCACTCCCAGCAATGCAATTATCTGAAAAGGAATAAATGAAAACTTGTTCTCATCTCGAGAAGCTATAAATATGCACTGGAAACCAAAAGATTGCTACAGAAGAACCAGTTTCCTGACATCAGGCAAGATAATTACTCTCTATGGAACTTACTCTTATTTGCAAAATGAATGTACAGGATTTGATCAATCTCAACATATAAATTTAACATCTCTTCCCTACTCAAAAATCTGGAATGCATGTATTACTCTCCTTAATTCTAGCTATAGAACAAATCCCATCTTCTTAGCTAGGTATTTAAGATCTTTCATAATATATCACAAGTCTGTCTTCACAACTTTTTTTCCACTAGTCCCCACTATAAACACTCTGCTATTGTCAGATTTTTCAAGTCATTATTGCCTGAATAATCCTTACTTATTTCTATCACAGAGCCTTTGCTTATGACAGTCTCATTTTTGGAAACTTCCTACCACTTACTTCTTTTCCAACTCATACTCACCCATGTCTTACTTATTTCTTAGGAGTTAATGTACATCTGACCTTTCATAATCATTCTGAACAACAGCAATCTCCTCCTAATTAATTTTCTGTAACAAAAATTTTTATGCCATTATTTGATTCTCATAGTGTTAAGGCCTTGTGTATTTAAGTATATCTTACTTCCCCCAACAAAGTTGTATGTGCCTCTGAGGCTAGGAACTCTTTCACTTCAATGGCTTTCTCACAATGCCTAACAATATATACCCATGGTCAGTAATTAATATTTATGAACATTTGGGTATTAATTATTAATGGAAGATCTAGAAATCCACAAGAGGGTGTATTTATATCAAATTCAAAGCTGCACCCCAAAACTCAAAATGGCTTACCCTTAGAAAGCTGTGAGAAATGTGATTCTATTATTTTAGACTGAGACAGTGCTACTTCCTCACTAACTTACTCAAAACAGAAACTAATTCAACTTCTCTTTATTTTCAAATTTGAAAGGACACTCAGCATTTCTTGATTCAAAAAATAAGTTCAAATATATGAAAACGAGAAGAAGAAATGGATTAAGCAGTCATTAATTTGGTTCAAGTGGTTATATTATACATTTTTTAATTCTTTTAGAATTTGCTTTTGCTTAAAGTATCTTATTTTAAAATGTATCCACATCTTAAGAATGAAACGCCTCTGGATATTTTAATTGTATTTTTTGGACTCTGGCTTTGTGCCTAAAGATGTTCTTTGGGGCACCTGGGTGGCTCAGTCGGTGAAGTGTCTGCCTTCAGCTCAGGTCATGATCTCAGGGTCCTGGGATCAAGCCCCAAGTCAGGCTCCCTCCTCAGTGGGAAGTTTGCTTCTCTCTCTACCTCTGTCTCCCTCCCCCTGCTTGTGCTCTCTGTTCTGTCTCTCAAATAAATAAATAAATAAAATCTTTTTAAAACATTTTAAAAACTAAAAAAATATTTTATTAGCTGTACTTAGCTGTCTAAAGGTCTGCATTCCAGTTGCTTTATATAACATCTTAAAATTATCTAACATATTCATTTTTGTATCTGTTTAGCATCTGTTCTCTCCCTACTATAATGTAAACTACATGGTCACAAGAATTTCAGTCATCAGATCACCATGGCATCTTTGTCACTACTCTATTGACATATTAACAGGTCTATGTAGGTAGTTAGAATGTATCTTTTGGGTTTTTTTATGATTTTTAAAAATTTTTTATTTAAATTTTAGTTAGTTAACATACAGTGCAATATTGGTTTCAGGAGTAGGATTCAGTGATTCAGCACTTACAACACCCAGTGTTTATCACAAGTGACTTCCTTAATACCCATCATCCATTAAGCCCATCCCCCCACCCACCTTCCTCCATCCACCCTCAGTTTGTTCTTTATCATTGAGAGTCTTTTATGGTTTGTTTCCCTCTTTTTTCCCCCTTTTCCCCCTTCCCATATGTTCATCTGTTTTGTTTCTTAAATTCTACATATGAGTGAAATCATACGGTCTTTGTCTTTCTCTGACTGACTTATTTCACTTAGCATAATACATTATAACCCCATCCACATAATTGTATATGGCAAGATTTCATTCTTTTTGATGGCTGAGTAATATTCCATTATATATATATCATAATAATAGATAATATATATAATATATAGATGAATAGATATATACCACATGTATAGAGATCTTATATATCTATACAGATATATATACCACAGCTTCTTCATCCATTCATCAGTTAATGCTCATTTGGGCTCCCTCCATAGTTTTGCTATTGTGGATAATGCTGCTATAAACATCAGGGTGCATGTACCCCTTTGAATCTGTATTTTTGTATCCTTTGGGTAAATACCTAGTAGTGCAATTGCTGGATCAGAGGGTAGTTCTATTTTTAACTTTTTTTTTTTTTCAGTAGGCTCCACACCCAGCATGGAGCCCAATGTGGGGCTTGAATTCATGACTCTGATATCAAGACCTGAGCTGAGATCAAGAGTCAGACACTTAACCAACTGAGCCACTCAGGTGCCCCTATATTTAACTTTTTGAGGAACCTTCATACTGTTATCCAGAGTGGATGCACCAGTTTTCATTCCCACCAACAGGGGAAGAGGGTTCCCCTTTCTCCACATCCTCACCAACACCTGTTGTTTCTTGCATTGTTTATTTTAGCCATTCTGACAGGTGTGAGGTGGTATCTCATCATGATTTTGATTTGTATTTCCCTGATGATGAGTGATGTTGAGCATCTTTTCATGTGTCTGCTAGCCATCTGGATGTCTTCTTTGGAAAAGTATCTATTCATGTCTTCTGCCCATTTCTTAACTGGATTATTTGTTTTTGGGGTGTTGAGTTTGATAAGTTCTTCATAGATTTTGGATACTAACCTTTTATCAGATGTGTCATTTGCAAATATCTTCTCCCATTCCGTAGGCTGCCTTTTAGTTTTGTTGAGAATCTATTTTTTTGAATAAATAAATACTTGCATAAACAAGAACAAGTCACTCTTACTCTTTTGGCCTGAACCATTGCATCTCTAAATATAGAAAAGTTTATCTATTCTGGTATGTTTTAAATATGTGCTTCTTCAAACCACAAAGTTCCCTTTGAGCTTCCTTGATGCTTGAAAAAGGAGAATAAAACCAACAGTGGTCTAGCACCTATCTCACTCTCAATTAGGAAAATCTTTTTTTATCTGTTTGTCTAATGGGGGTGGGAGTAGAAGAAAGAAGATGGTTCTAAATAAGATTTTGTTTAAAAATGTATACTGTTTTTACAATTAAAAAAAGAACTTCTAAATAACATTCTTTCCATAAATCTATAGTCTCCACTCCTATTTTACAGTTTATCTTTCTGGGGCATTTTTTTATTGGGCAAATACTGAAAGAAATAATTATTCTCTCCACTACTACACAAACTCTAACATAGAAGTGATTAACATGTGTCTTATGAAAAAAACAAAATGCTATTGTATTTCTGGGCCAGTCTAGCCATTTATATGGTATTGAAGTTTACAATGTCAATTTCCATCTTATTCTTATGACTGCTACTCTTTTGCTGCTCAACCAATTCAGATTAAATATTGAAAACAAAAAGCCCAGCTCTATGGGTCAAGTATAAATGATATACCTAGAGCAACTATTCAGTATTTGTTGAGAAACTAAGAAAACTACTCAGATATATTCAGTCTTATCAGTAATAATAATGATCACTTTAGAAGGTCTGCTGAATCAGTTACATTATTGTTCTTATATTGGTGCCTTGACTTCAACTATTGCTGTTATTATCATAATACATTTGTTTGGTTTGTTATTATAGTGGTTGTTTTGCCAGTGCTTTAGACAATGACATGAAACAAACTGAAGATACTAAATTTGAATATCCTTGAAGCCAGACTTGTCTTGAATGGTGGAGAAAGCGCCACCATTCTTCTTACTTGCTTATAATAAACTGAGCATGTTGGCTAAAGAAATACCTTTAACTTAGCAATTCTGATTGAGAAAACTTTAGGTTTTCCATTCAGTCATGTTTTAGAAAACATTTTTTTTTTAAATGAGCCATACTGTAATGAAAAATATTTATGAAATCTAAAGAAATATGAGGTAGAATTCCAACTGCATGTATCTAAGAATAGCTAGAACAACTATTATTTTTGACAGAGCATGTATTATTTCACTCATAATTCAAATTAAGAATTTTCAAATTCTGACTAAAAATAAATTCCATTTTCTTAAAAATGTGAACAGTAAACTACTTGTTTTTTTTAATGTGTGTGTCAGAAAAAAAAAAGAAAATTGCTAGCCAATTAATTCCAAAGCAATTTCAGTTATCTGCCCTTTGAGCACTATTCTCCAACCTCTACTGATGATTTCAGAGACAAAGAAAGAGTCTCATTAAAGTAAGGCTCCTGAAACTTTTCTTAAAGGATAATTATGAAGGGAGAGTCTCATAAAGGACTAAATGATTTGGTGCTTCAAAATGAAAAAGACTTGTTTCTAAAGAGGACCTAAAACAAAAATAACAATTGAAATAAAAGCCACCCATAGATTGTTATAGGCTATTTTAATTTTGATAGCTATACCTTTAACTGCTCACATCATAAATAAGACTAAATTTCAGGGTCTGACTCTTTTTGAACCGATATTATTGGTAACAGACCATCTAAACATCTTACAAACAAGCGTTTGGAAATCCTTTGGAAATAAATGCTCTGATTACTTACCTAAATAGATAGTCTCCCACACAGACATACTCCCTTACAAACACACATCACTTTTTTCTTACATTTGTCATTTTTTTCCCTCTGATAGAAAAGAGCTTCTCTTCAAATTACCTAACATTTAGCTAATGTAATTTTGCCAATGATGGACTTTCCATCTGACCATCCTCAACTAAATCTATTTACTTAAGCAATTATTTTTGCTTAATAAAAATTGCTCCAATATTTTGTCCCCATGATCTGACTTCTGAAATCACAATATGATGGAGCATCTCTAGTAATCTCTTGGAGTGTTTCAAAATTTTCAAATAATTAATGTGTAGGTTAATAAATATATTTTAAATATCTGCATATACATGTATAGTATTAAATTTTTTGGACAGTAGAGGAAATAGCATGTGAAAATATAATTTAACAGGATTCTCTAATTCCAGAATAATTAAGAAATTACTTTAGGTTCATACCCTAAAATTTTAATCAAGAAATGGAAGAAACCAATTTTAGGAAAACCAGGTTTATTTACTTAGTAGTCAATTCATTTATTCAACGATATTGACTGGTTATTCTTATCACAATCAGAAACTCTGTTAGGCCACAAAAGTATAAAGTCATAGACCTGCCCTAAGGAATTTAAAGTCAAATAGAGAAGAGATTAAAACAAGACAAAACAAAGCAATTAAAGCACAATTGGAAAAAAAAAAGTACAATTAAAGAAAAAAACAATAATGTTAAAAGAATAATGGGTACAGGAAAGTACTTCACCCTTACACAGGGAATGCTGCACGCCTGCCCAGGAAAGACTTTTTGGGAAAGTGTTAATTAAGTTGAACATTAAAGGATAAACAGGTGTTGGCATATTGAAATATTATTTCAGACCCAGAGGATGGGATGATGCAAAAGTATTGTAACCTGAGAAGGTAGAGAAGATTCAAATTATTATAAATTGTACTTTATGTTTGAAATGTGAGCACATGAACAAGACTTTAAGATGCAAAGACACTAAATCATGAGTGCCCTTTAAGTTATACTAGTACTTTATATTTTATCCTGAAGGCTATCTGGATTTTAATCACAAGAGCAGGACTTCACTTGGCTAAGTAAAGGGGACTAATTTGAGGGAGAAAAAATTTTAAAATGCAGGTGGTAGGAAAATCAAGTACCAGAAGATTCCAGTAATACCTTGAAGAAATTAAGGCCTCAATTAAATTCTGTCAGTGGGAGCAGAGAGAAGAAATTAGATCTGAGAACTATTTAGATGGTGAATGTGTTAAGTCATGGTAACAAATTTGATGTGGCTAAAGGTGAGAGAAGAATCACGGATAACTGCTTAATTTTTAGTTAGGGTGATGGAAGGCTGGTGATTCTATTCATGGAGGTAATTCAAGTGAAAAAGAAGGTATTGGGGGGAATGATAATGAAATTAGTCATGTTAAGGTTGAAATGCCTTAGGAAAATTGAAGAGTGTGATATCTTATAGACAGATGAACATGTAGGTCCGGAGCCCCCCCAAAAAGGAGTTCTAGGCTGGAAACTACATCAATCAGCTAAGGCTGCCACAACAGAATACCTCGGACTTGGTGGCCAAAACAATAAAAATTTGTTTTCTCACAATTCTTTAGCTTGGAAGTTTAAACTCAAGGTGTCAGTAGGATTGTTTTCTGTTGAGACCTCTCTTCCTGACTTGCAGACAGCTGCCTTCTTGCTGGGTCCTCACATGACCTTTTTTCTCTGTGAACATGTTCTTTTGGTCTCTCATCCTCTTCTTATATGGACACCAGTTCTACTGGATTAGGTTCCCACCCTTATAACCTCATTTAATCTTAATTACCTCATTGAAGGTCTATCCCCAAATACAGTTACACTGGGGGTTAGAGCTTTAACGTTTGAATTTTAGGAGACAAAATTCCAACCATAACAGAAACATAGATTTAATGACAGGACAGACATTATCATCATCATCATTTTACAAATGGAGAGACTGAGGTTGGGCAGTGATCTGCTAAGTTACTTGGGTAGTGATCTAGAGAACGTTGGAAATGGAACGTGTCCTCTTTTCTCATGCATATGATCTAGTGGACAGGACAGTTATCCCTGCCTGGCAAGTTCCATCTGCACAAGAACAACAACAATATCATCACATAAATCAACAGAGAATTAGCTGGGTAGGTTGTGGAGGCCTTATCAAACCCTACTAAGTCTTTACTGAATTTCCAAAGAGAATAGGATTAAACGGTGCTAGCCAACCTCAAGGGACATGCAATTTCATGACAGTGAGCAAGAATGTCCCAGAAATTTTCTCAGGACATCAAACACAGCTCAAATCTTATGGATAACATCCCAGGGAACCTTTAATATCCTCACAGAATAAACCACGCTATTTGTGACTCAAGAATGAAGGGTGAAACAGCTGCCCCAGCTGTGATTTGAAACTGAGGTTCCAGGGAAACTAGGTATTTCAAAGCTAGCTTTGCCTTACACTTATAAACCTGCCCCTCCGGCTGTGTTCAAACACATGAATTGTTCACTGCACAATATGATGATTATCCAGCCTTCACCAGAGGGCTATGTAAGAACAAAAGGCTGAGGGGTAAAGAGGATCTTTATTATTAGGTTGCTATTTTTATGAAACATTCATATAGCAAAGGAATTGCCTTGCTTTTAAAAGAAATTTTGTTAAGAAAACTTTATGAAAAAGATGCTTATACTGCCTTTAAAGCAACTATACATGTATTCAGAAAAAAAGAAAAAAAAAGCTGAGTTAGAAACTCAGCTCAGAACCATATTTTCCAAAAGTAATGGAAAATGTAGACATCTACTGGACTTAATTTAAAATTCCAGGAGCATAGATTTCAGCATTAATTATATGTCAAGCAGAATTTATTTTATTTCAGCACATGTGCTGATGTTAGTGACTCCCTACTTCTCTTTTGCCCCAACTTGAAATCATTTGGAACCACAGGCCCAATTAAGATGGGTAGCTCAAGGCACATCTGTTGTGTGTGTACAGTTCATTTGGATTCTTAGATCCCCAAATGCATTCAGGGTGTTACTTTCAATTCAGCAACTTTGCCTCTACTCTCCTAGTCCCACCCAGCACTATCAGTAGTCTAAGTAAACCACAGGAGGCCAGTTCCTTAGAAATTATGGTATTGGTCTCACATTCTAAAGTGAGGAAGGATGGAGGAGACGTGGGTCAGATGTATGATTTGGCATTGTCCACATGTAAAGTCGAGCCCCCATATTCTGTTCTTTTTGTAGGCTAGGCAAGGGAAAGAAAAGTATTCCTGCTTATAAGTATTTCACACAAAAATATACTTAGGTTAACAAGCTTTTCTTTAAAAGTTCAAAAAAAAGTTAAAAATAGAAAGGAAAATACTATTAGATATTTTGGTGATTGGGTAGGGAGTTTATAGATAGCAGGACAAAATGAAGTGAGGCACTTTGGAAAGAAAGAAGGCAATCTGGAGAGCATGAGACTTCTGAGGGTTAGAAGACAGGAAGCCAGAGAAAGAGATTAAAGATAAGCACAGTAGGAAAGTAGCAAGAAAGGATTTCTAGATTGTGTATTAGTTTCAGGCTAAGTCATTAACTGGTGCCCGTGTCAGGGTATCAGGAGGTGGTACAGCATGATGGTAAAGAACCAGGGCTTTGGAGTCAGATAAACTTGAATTTGAATCCCTGGTCTGATTGGGTGACTGTGCAAGTTACTTGACCTCTATAAACTATATTATCCTTGTCTGTAAGATGGAAGGAGTCATTACCTGGAGCAAATATAAGGATTACCTAACACAGCTATGTAGAATGCTTGGGAAATGCCTGGCATAGAGTAAATGCTTGATAAATTCATAGGGATTAAAAATATAGAGCCCTATAGCTGGGAGGTTGCTTGCTGTACCTTATCTATTCCAACTTTTACAGACTAGAAAAGTGAAGGGCCAAAGTATTAAGTTTCTCACTAGAGGTAATACAAGCAGAAAATTATCTTCCAAATCACGTTTTAATGGTTGTTAGGACATTATGTTAGTCAGCTCAAGTTACAATAACAAAAGTAACATAGACTATGTGCCTTAAGCAACAGGAATTTATTTCTTATGGTTCTGGAGGCTGGGAAAGCCAAAATCAAGATGCTAGCCAATTCCATTTTCCCAGGAGGGCCCTCTTCCCAGCTTGTAGATGGATGCTGGACACCTTCTTGCTGTGTCCTCACGTGGCAGATAAAGCAGAGAGCTCCAGTCTCTTTTTCTTCTTTTAAGGGCATTAATCCCATAAGTGGGCCCCACTCTCAGGACTTCATCTAAACCTAATCACCTCCCAAAGGCCCCACCTCCAAATATCACCACTTTGGGTGTTAGGGCTTCAATATATAAATTTGGGGGTGAAGGGACACATAACATAACAGTCCATTAACAGACACAGAATATGGTACTATGGAAAGAGCCTGGAGCAGTGGTTTAGGGACTCAGGATTTTAGTCATAAGACCTTAGGCAAATCCTTTAATCTTTCAGTTTTCTCACCTAGTAAATGTGAAGGGTGGGAGATGTTATCTGGAAATGTCATTCAGTCCCATGCTCAAGTAATATTACTCTCTGAGTATATGAGTATAATGTACGGTGAGAGATAATGGGTTTGACTAGGGTAGGAAGGACAGGACTAATTGGGAGCGTGGAACAGTAGGACAAGAGGAGAGAGTAGAGCCAGGTGGAGTTTTCAGCAAATGAAGAACAACAGGAGCATCAGGGAAAGCAGGAAATCAGAATGTGAAAAAAGAGATGCAGTTCAGGAGGGTCTCATAGATACCTATCTCTTCCAATTGTGCCCAAGGCTAAAATTCCATCTATTTTGTTTTGTTTTAGTGTTTAATAAGCACATATGGAGTACCATGGTGGGGGCTGAGAAGGATCACTAAGAGTTATTCACAGCTTGGTGCTTAATTTAGAAGAGTGATTTGAATAAAATATCTTAAAAGCAGTAAGTGTATGTTGGAAACGGAGAAGGACAGAGTTGCTGCTTTTAAATCACATTATTCAGTATCTTTAACATGTAAACCTATGAATGAATACATGTGAGTAGATCAGCAAGATGAGTAGAAAGGGCTCTGATTCCTTATTATAGATTCAGGAATCTCTTCAGAGGAACTTATCTCCTCAGCATAGTTTTGGGGTTTTTTTGGGTTTTGTTTGTTTGTTTGTTTTCCCTTCATAGCTCCCAGCTGAGGCTAAGAGGGCATCACTGCTATATAACAGTAATCCTGATGACAAATGTTTACACAAACTGGGTACCATCTATGGCTAATTTTCCTTCAAAAAAAAATACCATTTAAGTTTATGATTAAACATGTGACTGGTCATGCCTGTTAAAGATTTTATTTAACCATAATGATAAACTATCAATTATAATAGTAACTGCATACCTACATATCCACATATATGCAGTGTTAATAACCTATTGCTGAAGAAACAAGTTTGACTTCTTGAAAACAATTCCGTGTGTAGCAATAATTGCCCATAAATAAAGTCAAAAGGGGCACTGTTTTTATAGAAGTGGCAAGGGAATAAAGAAAAAGAAAAATCTCAACCAACCCTCTTCAGAGTTTTGAGATAAAATCCCCTCAGCTCTTATTCTGCATTTTGAGGCATTTTTTTCTCATGCAGTGCAATCAGTGCATTTCCTGAAGCTGCATTTCTTCTTATACTGACTTAGATTTTTAAGGGCCTTACCTAGTTCTCTTTAAACTGGCTGAGCTTGGTAGTCTCCAACAAAAGTTTTTATTATTTTTAAAATACTACCTTTGCTCTTTCATATTCCCTAATTAAAACCAGAGTAGATCCCACAGTTTCCTGCTCACTTTTAGATCAAAAACTCCTACTAGTTTTGTCCATTTTAAAACTTCAATTTCTTCTCCAATTTGACAAACACCTCCTCCCTATTCTTCAGCACCAGCCAAGTTTTGGTTTGGGAGCTCGCAGTGGGTAGAGAATATGATCTGATATTTCACTCCTCTTCTTTCTCTTTTCTGGTTCTTACTTCTCTTGACTTGGGAATAGAAAGAAAAGAAAGAAATGTGACCTTCACACTTGGACAAACAATTGCAATCCTCTCTCTGAGGTCTCTGATTTTCCATCAAGGCTCTGTGTGGTTTCACTGTGAAAACTGGCTACCTCACATGGCTGAGTTCGTAGGGCAGTCTTGCAGGAGCGTCCCATAGAGAGATCTGGCTTTGGATCAACCCCTTTCTACATAAGGAGTGGATCACATATAATTACTTTCCATGCATTTATTTGAACCTTGAAAAACTTGTACATCCTTGCTTTGCCAAACAGTTGAGGTGCGAGAGTGTGGGCTGCTCCTTTCCTAGCTTGTCTCTCTATCCTGCCCTAGCATTATCTTCCTGTTCACATAAGCTCAGGGGAAATTAACAAACCCTCTTTCAGAACAGAAATCTAACCTGGGAATGAGGCAAGAGTCTCCAATTCTGGCACACAGCTGAATAAATGACTCTCTTTGGGCTTTCCTCTTTGGACTTTGCAGAGAGAACTGGGCATAGCAGTACTAGTCTATTCCTCACTAGGCTAATGACTCATGACTCTCAAACATGTTGATATGGGTACTTCCTTTTCCAAAGCCATTGGTCCCCTGCTTCTCAGCCATTCCAGTCTTCCAGTTGTTAGCATTAAAGCAGGGCTCTTAGTTTCCCAGAGCAGCTACATATACTGCCCCCCTCACTGCCCTAAGCCATCAGGCCCTCTGTCTTGTTCTGTGTTAGGTAAGTCCTAAAAAAAATCTTGCCATTGCCCTATTGCACTCATTAGTACAACATTTTTACTCAGAAAGGATCTCCTACTAGGTACACAAACACTTGGCTAGACAAAGCAACAGATGGTACATAGGCCTATTCACACTTTTAAATGGGTCAAAAAGTATGTTAGTAGTAATAAAACAACAAAATGTCAGGAGTATAACAGAATATACATGCCCAAATGAGCCAGATCAAATCATTTTTTAAATCCTTTTGGGGCTTTTTATGATCTATAAAAGAAAACCATTTTTATTACATTTATAGTTTTTTTAAATCTGAAATAGTATACTCAAATTGATCACTCATCCAATTCACCAGACTTGGCTCCAGATGACTTTTGTTTATTTTCAGTAATTAGATATGCCCCAAAATATCCTCAGGGTTAACACTGTGGATGTTTAAAAAATATGCTGCATATTCTAAAGGTAATACAAATAAATAAACACAAAAACAAAGAAAATGGGAAAAAAATATGAAAATAGGCATATTCATTAGTTTTTACTATAGCAACAAATAGCCCCAAAGTTTCCGTGGCTTGCAACAACACAGATTTATTTCTCACCTGTTCAGTACATAGGATGTGGACTTGCTGTAGTTCTGCTTAGCTCCACTGGACTCCACACAGCAATGCTTAGCTCTGCTTTACATTGTCTTGTTACTCCATGACTGGAGGAACAACACCCCAGCTGGGACATACTGTTTTCATGGCAGAAAGCAGAAGTACAAGCTGCCAAACCAATCCATAATAGCACATTTAAAGCATCTGCATGGACATGGGCATACATTTCATCAGTCACATCCTATTGACCAAAGTGAGTCACATGACCAACCCTGACACTGGGTAGAGAAGTCACAAAACAAGGAGTAGATGTATGATCTTCAGAGGAGGAAAGCATAGAGTTGGAAACAATAATCAGATCTACCACATAGTGTCAGCACAATGGGAATGTCATTAGTATGAATATATAACATTTCAAAGAGAACACTTTTGAGGTGGTAATAAATATTAAGTATATAAATTATATTATGGGGATACAATTAAGTCAGTTACATACTTTATGGGCACTTCTCACATATTTAAGTGTTCTAAAAATGTATACAATCTCTACAGTATGGATGTCATTACTTTCTGAATTTATTTCCTTTTAATAGTTTTATATTTAAGAATTGTTACAAAATAGTGTATTGACAGATATTGCACTATTGATTAGAAATTACGTTTCCTCAAACCTGGCCAATATAATGCTCTTTACATGCAAAATTCAACAGAAGTTCAGTGTTATATTTCAAAAAAGCAAATTAGTATTCTAAGAATAAACTAGTCCTAGGAAATGATTATCCTTGCAAGGACTATAAAATGTATCGAGTTCCTGGGGCATCTGGGTGGCTCAGTTGGTTAAACATTTGACTCTTGATTTCGGCTCAGGTCATGATCTCAAGGTCATGAGATCGATCTCCACGAAGGCTCTGTGCAGAACATGAAGCCTGCTTAAGATTCTCTGTCTCCCTCTCCCTCTCTACCCCTCCCCTACCCCCACTCGTGCCCATGCTCTCTTTCTGTCTCTCTCTAAAAAAAAAAAAGTATCAAGGTCCTCAGTTTGGAAAATATTAAATAAATGTCTTAAACACTAAGAAGTAAAACTTCTTAAACACTAAGAAGAAGTTTCTATATCTTAGGTCTCTCTGAGTCCACCATGATCCCCTTAATTCAGTCAAATACCTTTATAACATCCTCTAACAACTGTGCTGTTACCTTAGTTTCCTCCTCATTCTGCCTTCTGCTTCTCATCCTTAACACTGTCCAAACCTTTAATCAGCTAGATTTTATGCATTTATCGTCATTTTAACGTTGTCATGACTTACAGTCTGTAAGAGGTGTACAAAATCATATCAAATTGAATTATATCCTTGGATCTCACAGATATTAGGATAAACAGGTCTCTGGCATTTTAAGATTTACCTCACAGTGTATACACAGTCACATTGCATGCACCTTAAAAGTCTGATCTTTCACCACCAAATCTTGATACTTCTCAGTCCCTTGGTCTTAACTTTGAAAATAAAAAAAAAAAAAATTATTTGACGCAGGTAATGCTGCTTCTCGTAGGTGCCAATGTCTTTTGAAAAAGGTTTCTGTGATGTTCAAGAGAGAGTGGCAGGCTGTTAGCTAATCTTACACACACAGGCAATGGATACAAACTACGGCATGAGTGGTTTAGCGCTTCCTTATGTAAAAGTCATCGATGCAGACCTGAGTATCCCTCTACCTCAAACTATATAGTCCAACTTTCTTTGCAGTTGTTTAAAATGAAAGGACACATTAATTTTTCTTGACTGTGCGTAAGGACACAGGGATGGACTATTTGACCTCTCATGGTCATCTCCTACCTCTACTACTCCACGATTTCAATTCCACAATGTGTAAAGACAAACTCTTCATTAGTCAGGTAAAAAGCCATAAAGCTTGAGCCAGATCTCACCGGGAGAACATCTGATCTTAGTGGGGACGCAGGGTTGGAATGAGGCGTATTCTACAAGGAAAATAATCACAGTGGAATACACTGAATTTTCTTTGCTTTTTATATATTTTTTTAGAACACAGTCATATTCTCTCTGCAAATCTTCCCTGCTCTGTTTTATTTTGAGCAAGGAATAAAATTGTGTTTTTCTCCTTGAAAAAAATCAAATATATTTCTAACAAAAAAAATTAAGAGTATTATGAGCACAAAATTATATAATTCTGACAGTTCCCATGACCCCTCTAACCTCTAAAGGTATCTTTTTAAAAAATTATTTTAGTAAAAAGTTTACTTCATCTGTACAAAATAACTTTTCCTTTTATCATGTATATAGCAGTCAAGAGATTATAGAGTTATACTTATGTACAAGAACTGGTTAAAAATATTTTTAAAACAAGCGACTCAATATTCAAATTGTATGAAAATGCTGGCAGGCATTGATAGAGATATAGAAATATTCTACCTGTCATATTTACCCCAAAGATACAAACGTAGTGATCTGAAGGGGTACGTCCACCCCGATGTTTATAGCAACAATGTCCGCAATAGCCAAACGTTGGAAAGAGCCAAGATGTCCATTGACAGATGAATGGATAAAGAAGATGTGGTATATATATACAATGGAATATTATGCAGCCATCAAAAGGAATGAAATCTTGCCATTTGCAACGATGTGGATGGAACTGGAGGGTATTATGCTGAGCGAAATAAGTCAAACAGAGAAAGACATGTATCATATGATCTCATTGATATGAGGAATTCTTAATCTCAGGAAACAAACTGAGGGTTGCTGGAGTGGTGGGGGGTGGGAGGGTTGGAGTGGCTGGGTGATAGACATTGGGGAGGGTATGTGCTATGGTGAGCGCTGTGAATTGTGTAAGACTGATGAATCATAGACCTGTACCTCTGAAACAAATAATACATTATATGTTAAAAAAAAGAAGATATTAGGAAGGGAAAAATGAAGGGGGGGAAATCAGAGGGGGAGATGAACCATGAGAGATTATGGACTCTGAGAAACAAACTGAGGGTTTTGGGGGGGGATGGGTTAGCCTGGTGATGGTTATTAAAGAGGGCACATATTGAATGGAGCACTGGGTGTTATACGCAAACAATGAATCATGGAACATTACATCAAAAACTAATGATGTAATGTATGGTGATTAACATAACATAATAAAAGAAAAAAGAAAAAAGAAAGCTTAAAGAAATATTCTACCTGTCAAGTGCCTAGCTCACTGAAACCCAAGTACACTATAAAATGGTATATTACCAAAGTCCTCAAAATATGGAGAGAATCTGAGAGATATACAATTTTACATAAAATGTCTTAAAAGTTTTACATGTGGATGCTTGCATTTGCGGCTTTCCAATTCACACTCACACAACACTCATTTTCTTAGAGCTTCCAAATAATGACAGGTTTCATTTATTACATCTGACATTCCAAATGCTCACTGTAGGGGTAAGCATAGGAAAACTTCATTGCTATTATTCTTACATTGAAAATAAGCAGATATCAATGGATTGCATTTTGTCATCAATACATCTTTAACCCTTTGAGGTTTTTTTTTTTAATGCTTTCCAGAGGTAAATAAGAACTGTTATTCCAGGGGCGCCTGGGTGGCTCAGTTGTTAAGCATCTGCCTTAGGCTCAGGTCATGATCCCAGGGTGCTGGGATCGAGCCCCGCATGGGGCTCCTTGCTCAGCGGGGAGCCTGCTTCTCCCTCTCCCACTCTCCCTGCTTGTGTTCCCTCTCTCGCTGTCTCTCTCTCTCTGTCAAAAAATAAATAATATCTTTTTTTAAAAAAAAAGAACTGTTATTCCACTTAAAAGCAAAAGAGGTGCTAGAAAATAAGTTGGCTTCATAACAATGACAAGAGAGCAAGCCCTCACCTAAAAAAAAGAAAAAAAAGGTAGACTCAATTTTTTTAACTTTTTAATTTAATTTTTCTAAATACATAGAAACAGAGAACATAGAACAAATGAAAATAATGTGTTATAGTCTCTGTAACATAATACAGAAACAGAGATGCAAAATTAAGAATGCAGAATGAAATTCATCTATATATTTTTCAATTGCTCTGCATTTAATCCTTTTTTTAGTATTCTATTCTCACAATAACTTTCTTCTATTTTCTTGAATGTTAAATTTTCAGAGAAGGACAAGACTAGAGACCAGTTAAGATGAAAAGAATCAATCAAAGAGAGGTTAACATTCAAAGGAATAAGGGTTTTGTTTTTGTTTTTGTTTTTTCCTATTTCTGTGGTTTAGGGCATAATAGAAAGTAAAGTTTGAGCATATTAGAATTAGTTTCAAGGCAATAGAAATTGTCACATGGCAGACAGAGTAATAAAATATTTGTTACTTCTCCATTATCTAGCATAGTATTCTCACTTTTTTAAGTGCTATGCCTCCCATGTTCATGACATGAGCAGACAGCCAGGCCAGAACAGAAGTTGGCTGGGGGAGGCCACAAAATATGAACAATGTTGGCTGACTGATAGGTACATTGTGCTAAGCCCTTTTGAATGCATTAGCTCATTCTGTGCTCTGTACAGCTCCACAGAGTCAGCGTTATTACTTTATTTTATAGATAAAGAAATACAATCTCAGCCTTGTTTAGTAACTAACCTAAATTACTTATAAATTACTTATAAGTCAGAGGGCTGAGATTTGAATCCAGAAATGCCTGAAAACAAAAACCATGTCTTCCTCCAAGTAATCAAGGAGAGATACTCGAAGAAAGAGAAATATGTAGGTATGTGACAGTGGGGGGGACATTGTCTTTTGAAGAAAAGTAGGAAAAGGAAGGTTGATGGTTGAGTTCCAATATAGTGTGGTCACTTATAAGTACTATTTCTAAAACATTGTCCTTATTTGAATAAGAAGTCAAAATATGTTCTTAAGTATTTGCTATAGAATTAAGAAGCCTAAAGAAGAAAAAGTGCACTGTGAATTGAAATGAGAAAAGGCAGGTCTCTTATTGATTCTTCACTCTAGGAACCTCATTAGCTATCAGATAGAATTTGATGACTGCCAACGAATAAACAACATTTTCCCCGATTCCAGGCTGTTAAACTGCCCAAAGCCACCAAATACAGATTAGTCTGAAGTGCACTAATTGTTCCTGCTGGAGGTGGTTAAAAAATCATCTGTGGATACAAGAATTCTTTTTTTCTCTTTCCTTCAGGCTGCTAAAGGATGCACAGAATGAAACTTATTTTAAAAGCTGGTATCAGAAGCTGTTGGCTGCTCTCCAGTTCTGTTCAGGAAAAGCCTTGAGTGATGAGTTTTCCAAGGAGAAGAAACTTATTAAAATTCTGGGAGACATCGGGGAAAAAGTCAAGTCTGCCAGTGACCCTCAAAGACAGGTTTGTTGAGAAATTAATCTTCATGTAGTGTTTTCTTTAATCTTTTGTTCAATTAAATTTTAATTTCATAGCTTAGAAAGCAGATTCATTGTCTATACTTAGTTATAAAACACCCAACTCAAATACTTTAATCAAGATTTTTTTTCAATTTACAATCTTAAAGTTAATGATAATGTCTACCACAAGGACATGTTTTTTTAAGATTTTATTTTATTTATTTGTGAGAGAGAGAGAGAAAGAGAGAGCACAAGGAAATTGTGGGAGGAGCACAAGGGGAGACGGAGAGGAAGAGAATCTCCAGTGGACTCTCCACTGAGTGTGGAGCCCAATATGCAGCTCAATCTCACGACCCTGAAATCATAACCTCAGCCAAAACCAAGACTTGAACGCCTAACTGACTGAGGCACCCAGGTACCCCAATATAGTTTTTTGATCTAAGTAGCCATGCAGCATATGGAGAGTACCTGACAAGAAGAAATAAACTTAAAGGCAGTTTGGTTAAAAAGACCAGATGAAGTAATTTCCTCAAAATGGCAGCACAACTCACACTAGTAGAAGTCCAGAGGGGACTTTTTAGGGTACTCTTGTCCAAGGTACAAAATCGAGGTCTAGATTTTTCTAACACTACACTAATCAAAATAAAGACTTTTTTGGCAAAACAATTAATTAAATTAAGCAAATCAATAGTGGTGTGGATAGTAAAACTTTTATACTAAAATCCATGAATGATAGTCAAAATATTGTGTGTTTTTCATTACTGATTATAATAATGGACCTGGCTATTCTTTTTCTTGATCTGATTGAAGAATATTAGTTCTTTTTAATTATCTGCATCACTAGTTTCCCTCACTGATATAGACCACTAAGCAGGTTCTCTTACGTTCAACATTCTAGATGCAGGGAGATAGTGGGCATCTATCCATTGTATTAATAACATCATTCAGGAACAATTAAGTACTTACAGACTGGGAGTTAAGGATGGAAAGATGACTAAAACATGAATTGTGTCCTCAAAGGGAGCACATAGTTTCTCTCTACCCACTGTCTAAAATCAAAAAGAGTTTTCAACATAATAATATAGAAACATTGACAGGCAAAGTGTCCCAGAATTCTTTCCCAGCCCAGTATTTTTCTTGCTGGAAGTCATTCATTTGATAGAAATGCCAGAAGCTATGGCCCTTCACCTATATAGGAATAAATAGGAAATAAAAAGCATAAGCATGGAATTTATTCTTAAATGGGAAACATATAAACTCTAGGTTGACAGAAAAACTGTAAGATAAATAGTATGAGCACTAAAAAAACAAGCTTCTATAATTTCTTCATATTACTGCAGATTAATTTTTCTAGTGATAGAAAAATATGAAAGCAAGTAAATAAACTGGTTTAAAATTTATAAAATTTATGTATGAGTTTAGTCTTTATTTCTTAGATTTTAAAATTCCTCACATATTTGAGATGCATACAACAGTTAAATAAGTCTGATGCCTTTTTTGACCATTTACATTAAGTTCCAAAAAGCTATTAACATTATTCTTTCAAATAAATATATTTCTCTCACCTAGACTGTTTTTGTGATAACACTTCTTCACATAAAAATAAGAAAATAAAAATAAAGAGATGAAAGAAGCATTTACAATTTCGCACAATTCAAGTTACTGTTAGCTGTTTTTTCTATTTCATTTGAAAAAGTACTATTTAGTGTTGTACAGAAGTGTTGAATCACTGTATTGTACACCTGAAACTAATATTACACTGTATGTTAACTCACAGGGATTTAAATAAAAACTTAAAAAAACCTTTTTAATAGATAATTCATAATTCTGCAAACCTACTTATAAATTTATGTCTGCTTATTCTGATAAAGGCTAGAATGTTTAATATATTAAAATTGTCTCCTTGATTATTTTTCCTCAGATTCCTAGAAGTTATTTCTTTATACATTGTTTTTCTCTGCTGTTTACTATTAAGCCATGTCATCTCATCAAAAATAAAATAAAATAAATAAAAAGTACTAATTAAACTGTGTGAAAGAAGATATTTTTCCACCTTGCTCTTCTGGATTCTGGGAGCAGTAGTTTCTATTATTTGCCAATGACCCAGGAGTAAGAATTAAGAAACTCTTGGGAGTTAATTAAATGTTATTAATCTGATACCTTCATTTTTAGAATTGGACTTAAAGAGTTTCTGAAAGTGGGCTGAAAGGAGCTCTTATATTTTGAATTATTGTTTTTCTGCTCTTTTTGTTAGGGGATACACAATTTTAAAGGTGTTGTTTGTGGTTTCAGACCTTCCACAGGTACAGAGAACTGTGGAAGGGAATGAGGCAAGTATCAGGAATATACTCATTGGCATTTAGTAAACCATTTGTTCAAATATATTGCTATTTCTGACAATTGTCATTTTTGCCATTATTGCTCTTAGTATATGTGAATTTTTTTTTCTGAAATGTACTATCACTATTAAGTATAAATCTTGAGGGTTACAAACTAAGATTCCAGGAAATTATCAGAATTGGGTCGTGTCAACAATTACTTAAAGCAGGTATTGTAAGATGGTGGGCCTCAAGTCATAGCCAACCCATCATGTTTTGTTCGAACAGAATAGTTGGTTTTGGTTTTGCTTTTAATTGAATTTAAAATCCTGTAGAAAATGCATGAATTCTTTAGTTCCCCATTTCCCCCAACACTCTCTATTATTTTTAGCACTCTGCTTCCTTATATGTGGCTACATCACCTACTCGACCCCAAAGCATCCAAGTGTGCAACCCCTGAATTAAAGAGTTTATTTAATCAATAGAAGAAAATTATAACTTGAAAGAAAGTCAAGTTCTTTACAGTTTCTAAAATGCTTTTTCAAATGATTTTTTCACAGGAGGTACTAAAGAAAGAGATTGGCAGACTAGAAGAATTCTTTCAGTGTATAAAGACCTGCCACCTTCCTCTGAACCCTGCCCTGTGTATAAAGGGTATTGATCGTGATGTAAGTCAGTTTATTTAGTACGTAAGTTGAGTACTTTTGTATTGTTTAATTCACTGTATGTTTTTGAAATGGCAAAAACAATTTGTAAATTGTCACTGCAAGTATTTTAAGAAAAAAGTAATTGAATCCTATCCAAACTATGTTGCTGCATTTGATGCACTGTGTAAAGTTGAGATTGCGCTGGCCTCATCACTTGATTTGCTGGTTTAGAAATAAACTATCAGTTCAGTAAAAATAAATAAATAAATAAATAAATAAATAAATAAATAAACTTCTCACTAAATTAATTTCTCAATTTATTCAAAATGGTTGATTTGGTGACCTTAAGCAGGCTGGTTTTAGTTTCATGCTTATTTAGATTATGTGCATACCCATGCTTAGTACACTAGGATATTATGAGCTACAACACCTCAGTTTTTATTTAATTTAAAATTCACTGAAACTCATGTCAATGTACCATATAATATATTTTGTGATTTTACTTATGCCTGGGGTGACCTTCCTGGCATCAGAAACAATTTCTTTCTCTTCTTAAAGCCTCTATCGGTCACACTTCTCTAACTTAGAATCATTCTTTCTCCTTTTATCTCCATTTACTTTATTAGCCTCCTTCTCAAAAGCCCAAGAGTAGAAAGCACTAATAGAAGAAAGATTGGTAAGTGAGACTCAGAAGTGAAGAGGTTAAACTATCACGCATGCACAATAAATGTTACTTGACTGACGTTATAATATAATCAAGAAAACAAATCCAATAATTAGGAGAAAAACTAGACTTTTATTAGTATGAATATAAAAAGTTTTGCTAAAAAGTTGGTACTATTATGTTTACAACCTTGTTGCCTCAGGCTGAGGGTCACCAGCTCAGGAGTCACCACCCCTAGCACTGTAGCTGGGACCACACTCCTTTTCTATACCTACCTGCAGACAGTGGTACTTTCTTTGAGTCTGGAAAGTATGCCAAGTAAAGCTCCCTCTTTGCTCCATTTGCTCTGGCCAGCTGTGCCTGGCACAATGCTGGGCACCTGTGTGTAGAGCAATAAACAGGGCAGTTGTGGCCAGGTGACACTCTCTCCTGGGGAATATTTTAGTCCATCCTACAGTCCTGCCAAACAAGAAAGTCTGAAGGAACATACATCACATCTGAAGATGTGGTGAATGTGGCAAGGTTTCAATCAGAGCCTGCATCAGAGGATCCAAAAGAAAAGAGCCTCTAAGAGTATAATGAGTATGATAAGACATTTAGAGAGACCTCTCAGTCAATGGTTCTTTTGAGAATCTACTAAGCGGGGAAGCCCCATGAATGCAGCAAACATGGGAAGATCTGTCATCACTACTCCCATCTCATTCAATATCAGAGATTCCATAATTGGAAAAAAAACTTATAAATGTGCTTTATGCATAAAAACCTTCACGCAGAGTTCCCTAGTCATTGACCCTCAAATAACTCATCCTCGCGAGAAGACATAAATTTCATGAGTGTAGGAGGCTTTCATTCAGAGTAAAATCCTTTTCTAATATCACCTAATTCACATTAGTGAGAAACATTACAGTTGAAATGAGTGTGGGCAAGCTCTCTGTTCCAACAGAAACCATTTTGACCCCCAGAGAATCCATACTGGGAAGAAGCCTTAAGTATAATGAACATAGTAAGGCCTTCAGTCAGGGTAAATGTCTTATTTGACATCAGAGCCTCCACCCTAGGGAACAAGCACAATAAATGCAGGCAGTATGGAAAAGGCTTCAGTCAGAACTCAACCTGTTGGCTATGAGCAAATTCATATCAGAGAAAAACATTTGGAACACAGTGTGGCAAGATAATCAGTCAGAGTAAATGTCTTATTTTATGTCACCTGACTTCACACAAGCAAAAAACCCCTTAAGTATGGAAAATATGCAGTCAAGACACACATTTCGTTATATAACAGAGAATTCACACTGGTGAAAAATCCTATGAATGTGATAGGTATGGGAAGGTCTTTGGTGATAGCACCAAGGTTACGATGTCAAAGAACCCATCTGGGGAGAAACTTTATAAATGCAATGACTGTGGGAAAGCCATTAGTGAGAGTTCACAGTTTATCATGCATCAGAGAGTTCACACTGGAGAGAAGCCCTATGAAGATAGTGAGTATGGGAAAGCCTACAGTCAACATTTTGTTTTAATCACCATCAGTAAACTACACTGGGGAGAAGCACTCACGCCAATCGCCTTCTTAAAGTGTGGCTCTCCAAGATAGAGGACAAAGGTCTTAGCTTTGAGTTAAGCCTTCTTTCAAAGAATTTTCACCCTCGTCTCTCCTTGGAACCACTAATTACTATGGTGAGCGCTGTGAATAGGGCCATTTCCTATTTTCCTTTGGATCACTAGGGAATGGACCATTTGGGAAAGTGGTTGTAACTTAATGCAATCCTCCTCTACTCTTGGGAAAGTAAGAACCACACACTTCATTTACTAATAGGTTTCTTTCCTTTTTTAAAACTATTTTAAATCTATGTCATTAGTGTATACTTCTCAAGAACAGGGGTCATATCTTTCTTTCTCTATTCCAGCTCTTCTTGTATTCTTTTCTCTATTCCAGCTCTTTTATCTCACCATTTAAGCCTCCAACTCATTCTTTCCTGTCTCCTGGTTGTGGCCCTTGCAATCCACTTATAACAACTAATCTAAATTCTCATTGTTTGCCTTTCCCTACCTAGAAAGCATTTTTTTAAACCTTTTTGCTAATCTCTGTTTTTCCCTATCTTCAAATCCAGCTCATCTCTGGAAGACTTCTCTTCTTTAAGTGCTTCTTCATTCAACTGTGATAAATGGCCTTGTAAATTATTTTCAACTTAATGCATATGTGTTTGTGTTCATACCAACTTTCTGTAGGCTCTTGGAGAGTAGATATGGTATCTCTGATATCACATAAATAATGGTTTGTGCATATTAGTTGTCAAATATAAAATATTTTCGACATGACTCTCAAAAAGTATACTGCATGTGGAAACCAAAATATAAAACAATGAAAGCAAAATAGCTCCAAGTGATATAATTAAGAAGGGTTAAGCCTTGTCTTCATCCTCCCTTTGCCCTTTTTCCCTTCCCTGGACTTGGGATGCCTCAAAGAGACCCCCAAGAATTGGATGAGCACAGTTTGAAAACCATTGATCTAGACTCATTTCTGGCCTAATACAGGATTTCCTAATTCAATACCATGACAGAAGGGCTTATGTTCCCTGACTGACTGATTCTTGAAGCAAGAATTCATTACTTAACAAGCAGCCTCACCCATTTACTATAAGTCTCAAACTGATTGAGGTTTTGATTTGGATTTCCCAGCTGGCGGGGATGCAGAGAAAGGGGAACCCTCCTACACTGTTGGTGGGAATGCAAGCTGGTGCAGCCACTCTGGAAAACAGTATGGAGGTTCCTCAAAAAATTGAAAATAGAGCTACCATACAACCCAGCAATTGCACTACCGGGTATTTACCCCAAAGATACAAATGTAGGGATCCAAAGGGGTACGTACACCCTGATGTTTATAGCAGCAATGTCCACAATAGCCAAACGTTGGAAAGAGCCAAGATGTCCATCGACAGATGAATGGATAAAGAAGATGTGGTATATATATATATATATATATATATATATAATGGAATATTATGCACCCATCAAAAGGAATGAAATCTTGCCATTTGCAATGACGTGGATGGAACTGGAGGGTATTATGCTCAGTGAAATAAGTCAATCAGAGAAAGACATGTATCAAATGATCTCACTGATATGAGGAATTCTTAATCTCAGGAAACAAACTGAGGGTTGCTGGAGTGGTGGGGGGTGGGAGGGATGGGGTGGTTGGGTGATAGACATTGGGGAGGATATGTACTATGGTGAGCGCTGTGAATTGTGTGACTGTTGAATCACAGACCTGTACCTCTGAAACAAATAATACATTATATGTTAAAAAAAAAAGAAGAAGAAGAAGATGAGAGTAGGAAGGGAAAAATGAAGGGGGGGAATCAGAGGGGAGACAAACCATGAGAGACTATGAACTCTAAGAAACAAACTGAGGGTTCCAGAGAGGAAGGGAGTGGGGGGATGGGTTAGCCTGGTGATGGGTATTAAAGAGAGCATGTACTGCATGGAGCACTGGGTGTTATACACAAACAATGAATCATGGAACACTACATCAAAAACTAATAATGTAATGTATGGTGATTAACATAACATAATAATAAAAAAAATCTCAAACTGATTCAGTAAGCAAGGGTTTCCCTTTGCTTAGGGATTAAGTTAGATTTCTGTTGATAGGTTAAGTTAAAAATTATATATATCCTTTCTTCTCTACTTCTAGCAATTTCAGACTTCTCAAAAAATAATGATATTCAAACTGATCCTTCAACATGTATTGATGTCATATTTTACTAAGTTGATAAACTGAAGCCATCAAGTTCTTTTCCTTTATTTAGTATTGATTTAACTCTTCACTGTCAACAGAAAGTCTCTAATAGCCTAAAGACATACAACCTTTTAGCACTCAAACAGCTGTAAGAACATAAAAGGAAAATAAGCAACAAGGAAAGTATAATGGAAAGTAGTCAATATCATAAAGCTGAAAATGGAAATGCAAAGTATAACTGAAAGAAAGGAAAGGAGGAAACATACTGTTATTTGTAAAGATAAGAAAATGTTCATTAACAAAAAGGGAAAAAGAATGCATTTTTTTTTTTTTTGAGTATCTAATTAGTGTCAGGCACTGTACTGTGGAAGGTCTTTTATATCTATTAGCCCATATATCTATTACAAATATGCTTGAGATAGGTGTTATTATCCCCATTTTACAGTTGGATACAAACATTTAAGTAGCGGGCGCCTGGGTGGCTCAGTTGGTTAAGCAACTGCCTTGGCTCAGGTCATGATCCTGGAGTCCCGGGATCGAGTCCCGCATCGGGCTCCCTGCTCAGCGAGGAGCCTGCTTCTCCCTCTGACCCTCCCCCCTCTCATGTACTCTCTCTCATTCTCGCTCTCTCAAATAAATAAATAAATCTTTAAAAAAAAAAAAACATTTAAGTAGCTTGCCCAAGGTCTTGCAGCTAGTAAGTTACAAAGTTCAAATTTGAACTTCTTAACCGTATATCCATATTTCCTTAATGTATTCTGCGGGGAAGAAATAATTAAAAGGAAATCAATTTTTGAATAGCAATTTTATCTTTTAGATATTAACTATCATAAACACAATGCCTACATACTACTTAGTTTATTTAAATCCCCAACATTTCATCACTGTTCAGTGAGAAAAAGAGTGGAAGCTGCCAAGAAGCTGGATTTTCAGTTTCTAAGTAAAGGCTTTGGTTAGTAGACTGAAGTTGTTTTGTTGTTTTTAATAAATATGTTTATTTGTTCCAAAGTGTAAAAATTATTCATATGTGTTACATTTGCTCATATAACAAATTATGCAAGAGGCCCATGATTTCAGGGAAAGTGTTCTTTTTGCTTTATTTTGCTCACCATTTTTCTCTTCCCTTTCTATAGGCATGTTCATATTTCACATCTCACGCTTTGCCATTGAAGATTACTTTCATCAATGCTAACCCAATGGGCAAAAACATCGGCGTCATTTTTAAGGTACAAAAGCATCAAATTGATTTCACAGGTAGAATTATTGATTTATTTCTTGCAAAAAGAAATTATAATAGGTATTTTCCTCTGACAACCACACAGAGGATTCCAGTTATTTTTGATTCTGCATTTATACAGAATTATAGTACATGTCAAACAATGATTGACAATAAATCAATCATTACTGGCTCAAGCTAGTGAACCTTCAGTGAAAAACTTAAGAAGATATGTTTCAATAAATGAAATTATACACTTTTGAGTAGCACAGAAAGTGGAATGTGTGGTGAACCCCTAGTGAGTTTTCTTTTGATTTAGATACTAAATTAAAATCAATATTAGCTAAAATTCAAATTATATGTTAATTTAACATAAAATTCTTATCTGCAGGCACTTGCTTATTTTAGTAATCTGGATTATTTTCTTCTTTTCAAATAAATAGAGGCCAAGTCAGTCTTTATCATGAATCCCATAGGAAAGTAGAGTAAAATGTAGTTACAGAGGTATAGACAAGTAGGAAAGAGGGACCAAAGAAGAAGCTGTGAGTGAAAAGGAAGACTTTAGAGCCATTCAGTTAATTTAATCAAGCGTTCAGCCAAACCAGATAATCAGGTCTCAGAGTGATTTATTTGGTGGATTTTGACTATTTTTAAGGATAATTTTTAGCACACCCATACTTTCGCTTTGACCTGTGTAACTTCAAGCATTAATGGTCACGAAACAGCGCATTTTGGGTGAAGAAAAAAAAATACCACAAATTTCATCTTGGAATATTTTTCTGCATATAATTTAGAAAACATTTTCAAAACCAAACCTGTTAGTTTAAAAGCAGAAAACTAACTTTCCCCTTTGGATATATTCCATCTCCTTCACCTATGCTAGAAAATCACCCCTTAATCATTTCTTATTATCAAAGGCTGTTTACTCTGAAAACTTTTTAACCACCTTCATAATATAAGAAGTCAATGATTTAAAGTCGGATGAATCCTATGTGTGCTATTTATACTCTTAGTCAAGAAGCTCTTGATATTCTAACTGTATATCAGCATATAAATTTATGGCATACCAAATAATGTTTTAGTTAGAAAGAAATCTCTCTTGGCTGGGTTTAAAATTTGAATAAACATTCATCAAGCCTCTCTTCACTAGACTTTAAATCTAAGATATTGCACGTGGATGATAAATTAAAAGATTATTATCAGCAAACAACATTCCAAGCAACTTCTAATTTGATGGCTGAAGCTTCTGTAATCATTTAAAGGAAAGTTCTTATTTTCTTTAATCTTCTTTCAGAAACACAAGGCGTTCTTAATACTAACAAAACAATTGAAACCATCCTAAGTTGGGCTGGAAATGTATTGGAGGAAAGAAATGACATATACCATATTTGAAGGCCTTTAATGGAATTCAAAGAGAAATCTAGAGTCTATAATTTTGTTTTTAACAGGCCGGAGATGATCTTCGTCAGGATATGCTTGTTCTGCAGATTATTCAAGTGATGGACAATATTTGGCTGCAGGAGGGCTTGGATATGCAAATGATCATTTATAGATGTTTATCCACAGGAAAAGGTCAAGGTCAGTATAGATTAGAAAGTGATTTGACTTACATTATTTATCTCAAACATTCACTGGTAACATGACACCAAACTTTCCACAGCCTTCATTTTAGACTATAAATTTTAAAGTCAAAAGAACTATACAAAGTCATTCTTCTTCCTTAAAGAGAATTATTTTCAAAAGTGGTAAGTCAAAGTAATTTAGAATGTCAAAGAATGTAATGTCTTTTTTGATATTAATTAGGATTTTGACAATCCAAATGTTAACTGTGATATCTTTTTGTGTGTCTTTTGTATGTTTTTTCTCTTTTTTAAAGATAATAACAGAAAAGCTTATTCATTCAAAAAAATTCAATTGTTGCCTATTAACACAAAATTTACAAAGTTGCAAATGCTTAAATAAGTTCTGAACATTCTAAATATATTATAAATCTGCATTTAATTTCTAAAAGACCTTTAAATAAATCATAATATCAGTAGTCAAAGATGTCCAAACATGCAAATTTTGAACATACTTTTTTTTCTTTATAAAAGCCAAGATGTTAATATGGAAATATAATTACATTTATACACATTTTCAATGAAAGTAACGTCGGTGGTCCACCCAAATTATTACCATCACAAGTGAAAGTTGTACTTAATTACAATCATGCTGAATTGAAGAAATAATTCCCAAAATACTTTATAATCTTTTTTGAATGTGGTCACTGCCACTTAGAATTTCATTCAACTAATTGGTAGGATAGCAAATACATCTGCATAAACAAAAGGATAAAAAAAATCATAGAACTAGAAAAGGGACCTAGAACCATGTAGTTGTTGTTGTTATTCAGGCAGGGCTACAATTTAAACCTAACAGAAAAACTATCATTGTCTGCCCCCTAGTTCCTGAGGTCCCACCACAAGCCTCAGTACCCCAGCCAACTGTGACTTGAAATTTTAGAAGCTAGGTATGGAAGTACCTCCGCGTTAAGTTAACTTGCAACCTGATACTTCAAGATGACTCTATTACAAGTCATACTACCCAATTATTTTGATTCTGATAATAGGACTCTTGCTTCCATGACAAGTATCCACCCCTAAACCCTTTTGAAAGCTCTATTTCCTAAAAGAGTCTTTATCATTTCTACTCAGATTGTTATTCCTTGCATTTACTCTCCTTTTTCTTACATAAAGTAACCTATTTCTTTCAAATCCTAATGTATTGAAAGAGTAAGAATAAAGCTAGATGAGCCAAACTGAACTTTTTGATGTCACATGGATTACCTTTTCTTCAGAGATTGAATACATCACTGACCTCAGTGGAATTCTTCAATTGCATGTACTCATTTCTCAGTTTCAAATTATATAATGTAACAGAGGCTAAATCTTTTAAAGTTAATAAAACGACTCAGCATAAATGAATGTAGACTTACCCAAAATTGCAGATGTCATAAGACAAACAAGCTATTAATCCTCCTATCTACCAACAATCTTCTGTAGTTGTTAAGATTTGAAAGAGCATTATACTGGCAAAATACTTCTTCAAGAAAAATAGAAATCATTAAAGCAAACATCATGTTTAGAAGATCAGGTTCCATTTTTAATATGCTTCCAAGGCTTATTGAATATCTATTATTTTCAAGAAATATCACAAAGTAAGGTAAGGAATACTAAAATGAGCTAAACAGAGTTGCTACCCATAAAGGAGAGTATATTCCAGGCCAGAAGTTTGCATGACTTTATCAACATTATTGTTGATTATAATTCTTATGACTACGGGAGAGGAGCAAAGTGGCAGAGGAGTAGGAAACCTAATTTCGTCTGGTCCCAGGAATTCAGCTAGATAGGGATCAAACCATTCTGAACAACTATGAACAGGATATCAAAGAAAAGAATAGCAGCAACTCTCGGAACAGAAAAGCGACCACTTTCTGGAAGGTAGGACGTGCAGAGAAGTGAATCCGAGGCGATACTTGGGAAGATAGATGGCCGGGGAGGGGTCCTCCGTCAGCCGCTTCTCGCAAGTGATAGAGCCCGGAGCACAAAATCAGAACTTTTAGAAGTCTGCTCCACTGAGGGATGTCACTCTGTGGCTAAGCGGGGTGTGGAACCCTCACTGGGACAGTGTGGTCTCAGGACCCTCGGGGTCACAGAAAGACCGGGGGTGCCTGAGTGTGGTGGAGCTCCCAGGTATTGGACCAGGGAAGCTGGCTGCAGAGACGGAGCCGAGGAGCGGGCTCTCAGCTCGGCGTTACCATAAACTGTGATCCGCGGCACAGTTGGGCCACTGCTCCTCCAGCAGGGACCCAACAAGCGGCAGATCCGAGGAGACTCCCCTTCCTCCCCCTGGAGGGGCAGCACAGGAGCGCACCACAGGGATCTGCTGGGTTTGGAGACACCACATGGGGTTGTGTGCCAGAGATAGAAATGCATGGTCGCAGGCCGGGTGAGCACGGAGTGCGGCCAGAGACTGGGGAGATGGGTGTGACTGGCTGCTTTTCTCTGGGGGCTCACGGAGGAGCGGGGCCCCGAGTTCTTGGCTCCTCTGGGCAGAGATTGGGAGGCCGCCATTTTCACTCTCGTCCTCCAAAGCTGTGAAGAAAGCTTGCAGGAAACAAAAGCTCCCGAGAGCAAACCCGAGCAGATTACTTAGCCTGGACCTGGCAAGGGCAGGGCAATTCCACCTCCAGCAAAGACTTTTGGGAGCCATGGCAACAGGCCTCTTCCCCAGAAGATCAGCAAGAACAGCCAGCCAAGACCAAGTTTACCGATCAATGAGAATGGCAGAACTCCAGCGCTAGGGGAATACTGCACATAGAATCCATGGCTTTTTTCCCATGATTCTTTAGTCTTTCAAAGTTAATTTGTTTAATTTTCTTTTTTTTTCTTTTTTTTCTTTTTTGAATTTTTCTTTTTCCCTTTTTCAACCAATATCTTATCAATCCCTTTTTTTTTAATCCTTTTTATTTTTCATTTTTAGAGTCATATTCTATCCCTTCATAGTAGTTAACCTTATTTTTGGTATATATATATATATATATATAAGTTGTTCTCACTTTAAAATTTTGGGATACAGTTTCTTCTAACAGACCAAAATATACCCTAAATCTCTAGTGTATGGCTTTGTTTTAGTCTCCTGCCTGATCACATTCTCTCCCTTTTTTTTTTTTAAATCCTCTTCTTTCTTTTTTCAACCACTTCTTATCTTATCAATTCCTTTTATAAAATCTTTTATAATTTTCATCTTTACAGTCATATTCCATCCCTTCATTTTATTTACCCTTATTTTTGTACATATATAAGTTTTTCTTTCTTTAAAATTTTGGGAGGCACTTTCTTCTAACAGAGCAAAATGCACCAAAATCTAGTGTGTGGCACTGATCTATGCACCAGCCTGATCATATTTGATCATATTCTGTTTTGTTTGTTTGTTTGTTTTTATCTTTTCCTTTTTCTTTTTTCTTTCTTTCCCTTTCTTTTCCCCCGGTTTCAGGTCTCTTCTGATTTGTTTAGTGTATATTTTTCTGGGGTCGTTGTTACCCTGTTAGCATTTTGTTCTCTCATTCATCTATTGTCCTCTGGACAAAATGACAAGATGGAAAAAAATCACCTCAAAAAAAAAAAGAACAAGAGGCAGTACCGACTGCCAGGGACCTAATCAATATGGACATTAGTAAGATGTCGGAACTAGAGTTCAGAATGACGATTTTAAAGATACTAGCTGGGCTTGAAAAAAGCATGGAAGATATTAGAGAAACCTTTTCTGGAGAAATAAAAGAACTAAAATCTAACCAAGTCGAAATCAGAAAGGCTATTAATGAAGTGCAATCAAAAATGGAGGCTCTAACTGCTAGGATAAATGAGGCAGAAGAGAGGATTAGTGATCTAGGCCAAATGATGGAAATTAAAAAAGCTGAGAAAAAGAGAGATAAACAGCTACTGGATCATGAGGGCAGAATTCTAGAGAATAATGATACAATAAGATGAAACAAGATTAGAATAATTGGGAGAAGAAGAAGAAGGGGGGGGCAGAAGGTATATTGGAGCAAATTATAGCAGAGAACTTCCCTAATTTGGGGAAGGACACAGGCATCAAAATCCAGGAGGCACAGAGAACCCCTCTCAAAATCAATAAAAATAGGTCAACACCCCGACATCTAATAGTAAAACTTACGAGTCTCAGAGACAAAGAGAAAATCCTGAAAGCATCTTGGGACAAGAGATCTGTAACCTACAATGGTAGAAACATTAGATTGGCAACAGACCTATCCACAGAGACCTGGCAGGCCAGAAAGGATTGGCATGATATATTCAGAGCACTAAATGAGAAAAATATGCAGCCAAGAATACTATATCCAGCTAAGCTGTCATTGAAAATAGAAGGAGAGATCAAAATCTTCCAGGACAAACAAAAACTAAAGGAATTTGCAAACACAAAACCAGCCCTACAAGAAATATTGAAAGGGGTCCTCTAAGCAAAGAGAGAGCCTAAAAGTAACATAGACCAGAAAGGAACACAGACAATATACAGTAACAGTCACCTTACAGGCAATACAATGGCACTAAATTCCTATCTTTCAATAGTTACCCTGAATGTAAATGGGCTAAATGCCCCAATCAAAAGACACAGGCTATCAGATTGGATTAAAAAACAAGACCCATGGATATGCTGTCTGCAAGAGACTCATTTTAGACCCAAAGACACCTCCAGATTGAAAGTGGGGGGCTAGAAAACCATTTACCATGCTAATGGACACCAAAAGAAAGCTGGGGTGGCAATCCTTATATCAGACAAATTAGATTTTAAACCAAAGACTATAATAAGAGATGAGGAAGGACACTATATCCTACTTAAAGGGTCTATCCAACAAGAGGATCTAACAATTGTAAATATCTATGCCCCTAACATGGGAGCGGCCAATTATATAAGCCAATTAATAACAAAAGCAAAGAAACACATCAACAACAATACAATAATAGTGGGGGACGTTAACACCCACCTCACTGAAATGGACAGATCATCTAAGCAAAAGATCAACAAGGAAATAAAGACTTTAAATGACACACCGGACCAAATGGACCTCACAGATATATTCAGAACATTCCACCCCAAAGCAACAGAATACACATTCTTCTCTAGTGCCCATGGAACATTCTCCAGAATAGATCACATCCTAGGTCACAAATCAGGTCTCAACCAGTACCAAAAGATTGGGATCATTCCCTGCCTATTTTCAGACCACAGTGCTTTGAAACTAGAACTCAATCACAAGAGAAAAGTCGGAAAGAACTCAAATACATGGAGGCGAAAGAGCATCCTACTAAAGAATGAATGTTCAGCCAGGAAGTTAAAGATGAATTACAAAAATTCATGGAAACCAATGAAAATGAAAACACAACTGTTCAAAATCTTTGGGATGCAGCAAAGGTAGTCCTAAGAGGAAAGTATATAGCAATACAAGCCTTTCTCAAGAAACAAGAAAGGTCTCTAATACACAACCTAACCCTACACCTAAAGGAGCTGGAGAAAGAACAGCAAATAAAGCCTAAACCCAGCAGGAGAAGAGAAATAATAAAGATCAGAGCAGAAATCAATGAAATAGAAACCAAAAGAACAGTAGAACAGATCAACAAAAGTAGGAGCTAGTTCGTTGAAGATTGATAAACCCCTGGCCAGACTTATCAAAAGAAAAGAGAAATGACCCAAATCAAGAAAATCATGAATGAAAGAGGAGATATCACAACCAACACCAAAGAAATACAAACAATTATAAGAACATATTATGAGCAACAATATGCCAGCAAATTAGATAATCTGGAAGAAATGGATGCATTCCTAGAGATGTATCAGCTACCAAAACTGAACCAGGAAGAAATAAAAAACCTGAACAGACCTATAACCACTAAGGAAATTGAAGCAATAATCAAAAATCTCCCAACAAACAAAAGCCAAATGGCTTCCCAGGGGAAATCTACCAAACATTTAAAGAAGAATTAATACCTATTCTTCTGAAACTATTCCAAAAAATAAAAATGCAAGGAAAACTTCCAGACTCCTTTTATGAGGCCACCATTACCTTGATCCCCAACCAGACAAAGACCCCATCAAAAGAGAATTACAGACCAGTATCCCTGATGAACATGGATGCAAAAATTCTCACCAAAATACTAGCCAATAGGATCCAACAGTACATTAAAAGGATTATTCACCATGACCAAGTGGGATTTATACCTGGGCTGCAAGGTTGGTTCAACATCCACAAATCAATCAATGTGTTACAATACATTAATAAAAGAAAGAACAAGAATCATATGATCCTCTCAATAGATGCAGAAAAAGCGTTTGACAAAGTACAGTACCCTATCTTGATCAAAACTCTTCAGAGTATAGGAATAGAGGGCACAAACCTCAATATCATAAAAGCCATCTATGAAAAACCCACAGCAAATACCATTCTCAATGGGGAAAAACTGAGAGCTTTCCCCCTAAGGTCAGGAACATGGCAGGAATGTCCACTATCACCACTGCTATCCAACATAGTATTAGAAGTCCTAGCCACAGCAATCAGACAACAAAAAGAAATAAAAGGCATCCGAATTGGCAAAGAAGAAGTCAAACTCTCACTCTTTGCAGATGATATGATACTTTATGTGGAAAACCCAAAAGACTCCACCCCAAAACTGCTAGAACTCATACAGGAATTCAGTAAAGTGGCAGGATAGAAAATCAATGCACAGAAATCAGTGGCATTCCTATACACCAACAACAAGACAGAAGAAAGAGAAATGAAGGAGTCGATCCCATTTACAATTGCACCCAAAACCATAAGACCTAGGAATAAATCTAACCAAAGAGGCAAAGAATCTGTACTCAGAAAACTATAAAATACTCATGAAAGAAATTGAGGAAGACACAAAGAAAGGGAAAAACGTTCCATGCTCATGGATTGGAAGAACAAATATTGTGAAGATGTCAATGCTACCTAGAGCAATCTACACATTTAATGCACTCCCTACCAAAATGCCATCCACTTTTTTCAAAGAAATGGAACAAATAATCCTAAAATTTGTATGGAACCAGAAAAGGCCCCGAATAGCCAGAGGAATATTGAAAAAGAAAAGCAAAGCTGGTGGCATCACAATTCCAGACTTCAAGCTGTACTACATAGCTGTCATCATCAAGACAGTATGGTACTGGCACAAAAACAGACACATAGATCAATGGACCAGAATAGAGAGCCCAGAAATAAACTCTCAACTCTATGGTCAACTAATCTTTGACAAAGCAGGAAAGAATGTCCAATGGAAAAAAGACAGTCTCTTCAAAAAATGGTGTTGGGAAAATTGGACAGCCACATGCAGAAGAATGAAACTGGACCATTTGCTTACACCACACACAACAGTAGACTCAAAATGGTTGAAAGACCTCAATGTGAGACAGGCGTCCATCAAAATCCTAAAGGAGAACACAGGCAGCAACCTCTTCGACCTCAGCCGCAGCAACTTCTTCCTAGAAATATCGCCAAAGGCAAGGGAAGCAAGGGCAAAAATGAACTATTGGGACTTCATCAAGTTAAAAAGCTTTTGCACAGCAAAAGAAACACTCAACAAAACCAAGAGACAACCGACAGAATGGGAGAAGATATTTGCAAATGACATATCAGATAAAGGGCTAGTATCCAAAATCTATCAAGAACTTATGAAACTCAACACCCAAAGAACAAATGATCCAATCAAGAAATGGGCAGAAGACATGAACAGACATTTTTCCAAAGAAGACATCCAAATGGCCAAGAGACACATGAAAAAGTGCTCAACATTGCTCAGAATCAGGGAAATCCAAATCAAAACCTCAATGAGATACCACCTCACACCAGTCAGAATGGCTAAAATTAACAAGTCAGGAAACGACAATGTTGGCAGGAATGAGGAGAAAGAGGAACTCTCCTACACTGTCGGTGGGAATGAAAGCTGGGCAACCACTCTGGAAAACAGTATGGAGGTTCCTCAAAAAGTTGAAAATAGAGCTACCATACGACCCAGCAATTGCACTAATGGGTATTTACCCCAAAGATACAAATGTAGGGATCCAAAGGGGTATGTGCACCCCGATGTTTATAGCAGCAATGTCCACAATAGCCAAACTATGGAAAGAGCCAAGATGTCCATCGACAGATGAATGGATAAAGAAGAAGTGGTATATATATATATATATATATATATATATATACACACACACACACACACACACACACACACACACACACACACAATGGAATATTATGCAGCCATCAAAAGGAATGAAATCTTGCAATTTGCAATGACGTGGATGGATCTGGAGGGTATTATGCTGAGTGAAATAAGTCAATCAGAGAAAGACATGTATCATATGATCTCACTGATATGAGGAATTCTTAATCTCAGGAAACAAACTGAGGGTTGCTGGAGTGGTGGGGGGTGGGAGGGATGGGGTGGCTGGGTGATAGACATTGGGGTGGGTATGTGCTATGGTGAGCGCTGTGAATTGTGTGAGACTGTTGAATCGCAGACCTGTACCTCTGAAACAAATAATATATTATATGTAAAAAAAAAAAAGAAGAAGAAGAAGAAGATATCAGGAAGGGAAAAAAGAAGGGGGGGAAATCGGAAGGGGAGACCAACCAGGAAAGACTATGGACTCTGAGAAACAAACTGAGGGTTCAGAGGGGAGGGGAGTGGGGGATGGGTTAGCCTGGTGATGGGTATTAAAGAGGGTACATACTGAATGGAACACTAGGTGTCATACTCAAACAATCAATCATGGAACACTACATCAAAAACTAATAATGTGATGTATGGTGATTAACATAACATAATAAAATTTTAAAAAATTCTCATGACTACTTTGTATATGATGTCCTAGGAGTTTTGGGGGAGATTATCAGGGCAAATAAAAATTCTTTAAGATTTATTTTATTGCTGGCTCTCCAAATCTGATGGGCATAAAAATTACTTAGGGAAATTGAGGGAATAGATATAACCAGGTCCCAACCAAATACTAAATCAGGTTTTCTATTTGGGTATTAAAGAGGGGAGGGGGTTCCCATGTCTCTGTAAGTGTATAAAGCTGCTCCAGTGTTTCTTCTGCACTCCATTTTGAGAGCTACTGCCTTATATGATACCACCTTAAAAAGTTTTGTCCCTAAGAACCCAGTAGCACTGACATCACCTGGGAGCTTGTTAGAAATGCAGAATCTCAGGACTCGCCCCCACCCTAAAGAATCAGAACCTACATTTTAACAAGATTCCCAAATGATACAAATATGCACTAAAATTGGAGAAACTCTGCATTAGAGGACTATAAGAATAGAACTACACGGATTACTCAATGCACACAGAATTGTTATAAGTATTTAAAAGGTGTATGATACATACTAGCTTAAAATGTGTAAGATATAATTTATCATTTTAATTGATACACAAAATTTAGCCACCGTGATTATTATAAATTAGGTGCAAGGTTTTCATAGTCAGCAATGTAAGTGTTATGATAAATGGCTTGGGATTTAGCAAAGATTAGTTCCCTAAAGACAAATGTGATCTGAAAAGTAACTGATATTGTTACAGCACAGTATCTAAGTGGTGCTAATGATCTAAATCTTAATTTTGGTCACGGTCAAATGTGAGGCAGTGAAGCACTAAAGAGCCAGATAGGAGGTGATTTCCCTTTAAAAGGATTAAGTGGAGGAACTGGAAACATGAGGGAAATGTTCAGGGTTAGAAAGAGGAATCACCTCTTTCTAAAGTAATTACATTACTACTAAATGTAATGCTTTACATTTGCTATCTCAGTTAATACCCATCAGAAAATCCGCACAAGAGCCAAGTACTGTTAGCTATAATATTAAGGATATGCCCAAGATCTGGAGTGTTAAGTTTTTCTCTTTCTTTCTTTCTTTCTTTCTTTCTTTCTTTCTTTCTTTCTTTCTTTCTTTCTTTCTTTCTTTCTTTCTTTTTCTTTCTTTCTTTCTTTCTCTTTCTTTCTTTCTTTCTTTCTTTCTTTCTTTCTTCTTTCTGTCTTTCTTTCCTTCTTTCTTTCTTTCTTTTCTTTTTCTTTCTCTCTCTCTTTCTTTCTTTCTTCTTTCTTTTCCTTCCTTTCTTCCTTCCTTCCTTTTTCTTCTTTCTTTCTTTCTTTCTTTCTTTCTTTTTCTTTCCCTTCTTTCCTTCCTTCCTTGCTTCCTTCCTCCTTCCTCCCTCCCTCCCCCTCCCTCTTTCTTTCTTTCTTTCTTTTTCTTTCTTTCTTTTCCTTCCTTCCTTCCTTCTTTCCTTCCTTCCTTTCTTCCTTCCTTCCTTTTTCTTCTTTCTTTCTTTCTTTCTTTCTTTCTTTCTTTCTTTCTTTCTTTCTTTCTTTCTTTCCCTTCTTTCCTTCCTTCCTTGCTTCCTTCCTCCTTCCTCCCTCCCCCTCCCTCTTTCTTTCTTTCTTTCTTTCTTTCTTTCTTTCTTTCTTTCTTTCTTTCTTTTTCTTCTTTCTTTTTTTTTTTTTTTTTATTTTTTTTAAAGATTTTATTTATTTATTTGAGAGAGAGAATGAGACAGAGAGAGAGAGAGCATGAGAGGGGGGGAGGATCAGAGGGAGAAGCAGACTCCCCGCCGAGCAGGGAGTCCGATGCGGGACTCAATCCCGGGACTCCAGGATCATGACCTGAGCCGAAGGCAGTCGCTTAACCAACTGAGCCACCCAGGCGCCCTCTTTTTCTTCTTTCTTTCTTTCTTTCTTTCTTTCTTTCTTTCTTTCTTTCTTTCTTTCTTTCTTTCTTTCTTTTTCTTTCTTCTTTCTTCTGATAGATGTGATCCCAAACACTACAGATTGCCTCATTGCCCCCTAGGATTTGGAAAAATTAGAAAGGCCATCTAGGTAAGTCTCCTTCAGAAAAGAAGGTTTGCAAAGAAAAGGGTAACCCACGTAGTGCTGGCAACTATCATTGTTACGTAGATCAAGATGTGTTTCCTAAGTATTCCTCATCCTGTGAAGAAAGAATTATTTCTATAATCTCTTTTTTATCAACCAGGGTTGGTGCAGATGGTACCCGATGCCATAACCCTAGCAAAGATCCATCGCCATTCTGGACTGATAGGACCATTGAAAGAAAACACAATCAAAAAGTGGTTCAGTCAGCACAACCATTTAAAGGCAGATTATGAAAAGGTTTGTCCTGCTGTAGCTAATTTTAAATAATGTACTAAATAAGAATATGCTCTGGATCATTAGCTAATGTGGTTTATAAAAAAGTAAATTAAGTACACCTTGAGTTCTAATTCACTGTCATCAGCTTAGTAATAATGATCCAGTTTAAATGGCATATTAACTAGGTAAAATTTCTGTATTTGGTTTTACTTCCTACAGCTATCTCTTCTGAGATGATGTTCCTTGAAACTATCTCTTTCAAGTTACCTCTGCATGTCTGAACACAATCTCCAATTTCTATAAATCCCCCTCCTTCCTTTGCAATGCATTTCTTCTGCTGAGCTCTACTTTTCCAGGCCTTATTCTTTCAGTGTTTGCAGAAGGCATAATAGAGTTTTGGTTTTGGTTTTGGTTTTCGTTTTTGTTTTAGCATCTCAGAACTTTACAAAATGTAGCATTTTATTTGACTGCAAACCTTTTTTCCCACTTTACTTCATACTGGCATCTGGCCTGCAGTGTACAGATGTGCAGATTCTGCCCTACACCAGGGCTCCCAGCTAAGGGGATGAGTTGGTTAAAACCAGGCTTTGTTCTACTTGCCAAGGCATGAACTGGTACAACAGGGTCTACCCGGAAGCAGAGGTACCTTTATGCTAATTCACACAAAGATACAATATAGGCTAACATTGAGTTTGCTTGGAACTGTCCAGAGCACTGAAATTCCTTCATCCTAGGAAACACCTCAGTCCTGAGTAAACTGGGACAATTGGTCACCCGAGTTAGAACAGGCCATGATAGAGAGACCCAAGAGTTGATCTATTCCAGACTTCTGTGAGGTTAGAGTAGAACAAAATACAGGCCTTTGGAGGTCAAATAACAAAGATAAGATGACATTATCTTGAAATCTATTTTTTAGCCATTCCCAAAATTATAGCTTGAGTTTTAACAAATCTCTGGGGTTATATTATTTGAGGTATTTTCACATACATTTGCTCTTCACAACTACCATGTAAGGATATCTTTTATTATCTTCACTTTATAAGTGAAAAATATCTAGAGAGACAAATTAAATGACTTGTTCAGGTACTTGGGATATCGACAACTAAGACATATAGTTCAGTGACACAGATTTCCACTTCAGCAGGTCAGCCACACCATTCTAGGAGACCCATTACTGTGGCCCAACCACTCACTCATGGTTACACCATGGTTACAGTCAAAGTTGCATCATTGATGAAAATGATGTGTACCCAGGAGACCATTTTGAAAATAAAGAGTAATTTTGGCAAGAAACCTCTGTTTCTTAAAGAAACAGAAGGCAAAATTGACTCAATAGTAATCTACTTCCACCCACACAGACATTCACTGATATATACTGTACCAAATCACTTTGGGATAGCAACTGGATTACCTATTTATAAAGATAAACATAAAATATTACATATATCTCAATATGGCTTTTTCTGTGTTAAAAATTCAAAGATTCAAAATAGATATTTTAAATTTTTCTGGGGATAGGCAATATTGAATCATTTTGTTCCTTCTTTTACCTTGAAAAAAAATCATTCAATATTGTATATTTGAGACATCAAAAAACCACACCAGGAATCTTCTTCAATAAACTAAGAAAATTAGATCTGTCTGAGTAAAAGAGATATTTTGCACAATTTCAATGAAAACATCCATTAGGCCAAAGAAGAGGTTGCTTCATGTTCTTCTGTAGCCTATCAAGAACCAGTCATTTAATCATAATCTTCTCTCAACTGAGATGTAGAAGTAGTACTCGATTATGTAATTTTGCCTTTTATGATAGTTTTTACCATTAGCTCTGATGCTAATGCATTTGCTTATTTTGTGTGTGTGTGTTATCTTTGTGTTATTGTTTTTCAACTGATTAGGCCTTGAGGAACTTTTTCTATTCCTGTGCTGGCTGGTGTGTGGTAACGTTCATCCTGGGAGTCTGTGACCGACATAACGACAATATCATGCTGACAAAGTCAGGCCACATGTTTCATATTGACTTTGGAAAATTCCTAGGTCATGCACAAACATTTGGAGGGATAAAAAGGTCAGTGTGCAAATAATGTTTATTACAGTAATTAAGCAATGTCCTAGAGTGTTATGTAACATGTAATGGCATAGAAACCCAGCAGATGACTTGCTCCCCGTCTCCCCCCAGATGACATAAACATGTTTATATATCTAATAAGATTGAAGGAAATATTTTTTCAATAGATTGTTAATGGAACAAATTAGGTTTCCTCAAATTGTTAGTGGACTTCTCCCCTGAGATACTAATCCTGTTCCAGGCTGAATTGTCTGAAATATAATATTTTCATTTTCTTATAAACCTTGAATGGACAATGAGGCATGAATTCATGGTCTCAATACATCTGGTATATTGCCCATAGCAGTCACCACCCCTGGTCTAAGTATCATAAAACTAGCACATTTCCTACACTGAAATAGCCTTGAATCATTCCAAAAATACCTAGTGAGCAACTACCATTCAAGGCTCTGAGGATATAACAGTAAACAAGGCAGACACAAACCCTAATCTCTTTCTAGTAGAGATGACACACACTAAACAAGTTAGCATGCAAAGAAATAATATGAGGAAATGAGGAGTTTAATTTATTAATAAGAAACTGAAGTAAAGAAATGGGATAGAGGGTGACTGGAGCAGGGATGCTATTTTTAAAGAGGCCTCTAGGAAGAGATGAGAGACACTGTGTAATTAATGATCCACCTTGCAGAAATCCATCAGAATAGTATCCTAAGAAGAGAGAACAGCAAAAATAACAGTCATGCACATGGAAATAAGCCTAGTATGTTCCAATGACAAGAAGGCCTAGGGCCTAGAGGTGGATGGAGAGGAGCAGGTGGTAGGAGGTTAAGGTGAAGATTTCAGTGGAGGCCAGATCAAGTAGGGCACTGAGGACATGGTATGGAGGTTGGCTTTTATTTTAGGTTCAGGGGCAAGCCATTGATGGATTTCAGTGGATTTCCAAACTCTTTCCTGCTGTCCTGTGAAGCAATGAGACCAGTTAGGAGTCAACTACAATGATTAAGGCAAGACCTTAATGGAAAAGAAGTGGTAAAAAGTGACAGATTGAGAATATATTTTGGAGTCAGAGTCATAGAACCTGCTAATTGATTGGACACTGGCCATGATTAATGGGCTGGGGGAGGGGCTTAGCAGGTAGGAGAAGAAAGGAAAACATTCAAGGATGACTCCTGGATTTTGGTCTTAACAAATAATTATGTCATTTACTGAACCCAAAAAGAATTGGTGGCTGAATAAGTTTTTGTTTTCTTTATTTGAATTGGGGCAAGGAAACCCAAAGTTTAAGACTAAAAATCCCTTGCTTTAAAAAGATACTTCACCTGAAAGTAGAAATGGGATCAAACCATTCTAAAGACTAATCAGTCACTTTTAGCTAAAAGCAGCTCCCCCAAAGAAGAAATAATGTCTCCTACAATATAGCATGATGAATTTTCATTAGATGGCCATTATCTGGTATTAAAATGCAAGCATAAACTACATAATATGATCTTCCCTATTTTGTAGAGACATACAAATGGAATCATTTCACTTGTTATTCTTTTCAATATATTGTCTTCTATGCTAACTACATTGAGAAAATTCACCACATCTGCATTCATTCCTTAAAAATCTACTGAGGATGGTCTGCGTGCCGAGGACTGTAATAAACCTTGGGGACACAAAGGGTAATAGTCCACATTTACCACCTCAATGGGGTTTGCTCTTTCTTAGAATACTGGAAGACAAAAACATAAATAATCACTATAAGATGTGGACAGGGCAGATAAAGAGTTGTACAGACTATTATATTAGAACATCCATAGAGGCAGGATACCTAGTTTATGAAAGACAAATGTTAATTAACATACATGAGCATATACATAATTTACTCACATAACATGCTTTCCCTAGAATCCATTCTTCCCCAGAAATTTAAAGATTAAATTATAGTTTTGACATCTTTGTTTATTTTGCTGTATGGTCTACTGGAAATTTGGGTTAACCCTTATTTATTTAACCAGCAACAGCGTTGACCATAGGGTTAAAAAAGGAATAAAAATATTTCAGTCCCACAGAAAAAGTTCAGGGAAACATAAAAAGTAAAGAATAGGTTACTAAACAATATGGTAAGTGCTGTAATGGAGATATGTACCAGGGTCTATAGAAAAGGTGGAGGCAAATTTGCTTGTTTATTAATATTACAACAGCTACTGCTGCTTCTACATTTGGCAGTTTTTTTGACATATAATATTATATTAGTTTCAGGTGTACAACATAGTGATTCAGCAATTCTATATATTACAGAATACCACAAATGTAGTCACCATCTGTCACCACACAGTTATTACAATATTATTAACTATATTCCCTATGCTGTGCATTTCATCCCTGTGACTTATTTATTTTATAACTGGAAGTTTGTACCTATTAATCCCTTTCATCTATGTTGCTACCTCCTACTTCCCTCGCTTCTGGCAACTACCAGTTCTGGGTATTTATGAGTTTGTCTCTGTTTTTTGTTTGTTTGTTTGTTTGTTGTGTTTTGTTTTTCAGATTCCACATATAAGTGAAAACATATGGTATTTGTCTTTCTCTGTCTGATTTATTTCACCTAGCCTGATACTCTCTGGAACCATTCGTGTTGTCATGAATGGCAAGACTTCATTCTTTTTCATGGCTGAGTAATATTCCATTGTGTATATATGCCACATCTTTATCTATTCATCTACTGATGGACATAAACATAGGGGTGCATATATTTTTTCAAATTAATGTTTTCATTTTCTTCATGTAAATTACTGGATTATATGGTACTTCTGTTTTTAACTTTTTGAGGAACCTCCATGCTACTTTCCATAGAGACTACCCAATTTACATTCCTACCAACTGCACAAGAGTTTTGTTTTCTCCACATCCTCATCAACATTTGTTTTTTCTTGCTTTTTGGTACTAGCCATTCTAACAGCTATAAGGTGGTATCTCATTGTGGTTTTGATTTGCATTTCCCTGATGATCTGTGATATTCAGCATCTTTACATATATCTATTGGCTGTTTGTATGTCTTATTTGGAAAAATGTCTATTCAGGTCCTCTTTTGGCAATTTGAAATCTTTTTTGTGCAATGTCTGAGGTACATGAAAATGTACCCCGCACAGATCCTTACTCATAGTAGGTTCTTTTTTTTTTTTTTAAAGATTTTATTTATTTATTTGAGAGAGAGAATGAGAGAGAGCATGAGAGGGGGGAGGGTCAGAGGGAGAAGCAGACTCCCTGCCAAGCAGGGAGCCCGATGTGTGACTCGATCCTGGGACTCCAGGATCATGACCTGAGCCGAAGGCAGTCGCTTAACCAACTGAGCCACCCAGGCGCCCACTCATAGTAGGTTCTTAATATTGCTTATCAGGTAATAAACCATTCATAGGGAATCATTCAATCGTTCAATAATTCAATAATTATTGATTGGATCAATGAAAATGAAGTTGGCACTATCTTCCTTTGAGATTATTGATTATTGTTCACAAGTTAAGGGGGCCAACTGCAGCACTATGATCCATTTGGATTATTATTTGCAAGATTTTATCTCCATCAGTGGCTGTGTAAGACTCATTAGCAATGTCTCCTTGGATTTCTGTCTTAAAACTGATACTTCTGCCCTGAGTTTAAAAGTTAAACTGAACTATTCCTACTCATTATTACTCCTATATCTTTTGAATTGTATTCTAATAATTTTCTTCCAAGTCTCTTTGGCTGTTTCAAGAGTTCATTTGAATGTTGTTTTATAAGATAACTGACTTCTTCTGTCCTAGGACCATTGGTTGTTCTTATTGGTTGCTAGGTTGACAATAGGTTTCTTATAAATCAAACCTCTGTATCCCCCTATGACACATGAACATTCTTATTTATACTACATTTTTTACATTATAGACCTGATCTTTAGAGAAAAGCCTAGCTTCACCTAACTTCTTCTAAACACATACTAGACATATTAATAACCGGCTCATAAAGTACAAAGCCAAGTATGTAAATCATGCCCTAGGACTATGCTAATCTCTCACAGTCTAGCAAAGCCATATAATGCTCTAGTAATAGCCAGTAATAACCTAGGATCATACTCCTTAACATAAAATGCTGCACCCACTGAGACAAGAAAATACATGTATCCCAGACACATGTGTTTATACTACTATCTACTCCTTAAAAACATAGAGGAGGAAAATATTTGTATAAATTTTTAGGTTACTAACTTTTAAGGATCACTAACACATATCAGCTAATTTCACTTCATAATACACTTGCCTAAATCATTGCTCAACTGCACATATAGAGTAGTAGTTTCCAGTTGTAGATGGTTTATGGGTTGGCAAAAAAGAAATCACGTACATACATAGGACCCCCTCTAAGTTGTAGATATATCCTTTAGCCAAGGATACAGAATTTAATAATGGAAATTAGCAGACCAACAGAGCAGAACCAGATGTAGTGTGTCTGGGAATAAATTTTCTTTTGATCTTTGGTTTCCTTAAAAGCAAGAGCAATGAGGTGATGTTTTCCTTACAAGCAGGATCTTGAGAAAGAAACTGATTTCTTGCTGGGCCATTGCCCTTTTATATTCATATTTACATCACCATTCCAGAACATCTCACACTAAACATTTATGTGATTCTGTTTAGAAAATGTCCATAGACATTGGCTCTCCTGATTCTTGGATTATATTGAGTTAGCCCAGCAACACTCTCATTTGAAATTCTTGCCTGGTGTCCCTGAACCATTCCTCTGAATTCATTTTCCCAGAAATCTGGAAAGCCCATGCTTGGACCAAATTGGGAGCTCCTGTAGACTTTCTAACTTTGAAGAAAGAAAAAGAATTGTCATCTCAGTTATGAATATGAAGGATTTCAGATCCTATATATAAACAAACAATCCTTCCTTATTGGTTTTAATTAAGAGATTAGATAAAGAGAATTTATACCAATGGATTAAATCACAGGGCAATTCAGCCCTAGCATTCCTTAATGATTCTGGGGAAAATTTGGCTAACCCTTACAATGGAAACAATGAGGAATTTCACCAACTTTCTGAAGCCAATTGGTTTTTCTTTTGGAATATTGCTTAATTATTATCTTGTTTCTTTATTTTCTCTCACAAAGATTCAAATTAAAGTGGTTACCAAATTATGCATCCACAATTTTTCACTCAAATTTCCTCTGTAACAATGATTTCTATATAGCAAATTTTTCATTATTTAAAAGATATCATTGTAATAAACTGTAAATTTCAACTCAGTAATTTCTTGATGTTGACTTTCTCTTATGGAGGAGGAAAAATTAAGGAAGATCTTTTACTGGTGATGTTTATTGTTCTTCTAATTCATTGTTTCATATTTTTATTTTTTCAAACTATATTTTCACAGTCAATATGGTCTTTCACTTCAGTAATGCTAGACTTGCATGAAGTCTTTAATTTTAGAGGTTGTATGAGTGGTGGTTAAGCTCAGATACCTTGGAGATAAATTGTATGATTTTTTTTTTAATTCCGTACTACAATGTACTAATGATGTGACCTTGAACAAATGGCTTCTCTGTGATTCAATTTAGTTTTTTATGAAACAGATTTTTTTGAAGATTAACTGATACATGTAAAGTGCTTAGAAGAGTGTCTAGCATCACGTAAAGCCTCTAGAAATATTGTAATTAACTGTAATGTAAGTACTCCAAACAAAGTGACAAGAAATGAGACTGCATCTCTAGGTGATTATTGTGTCTTTGTGTTTTAAATTATTTAAATATCTTATTTTGGTACTTTTTTTAAAGTATGCACTCTGAAATTCATGAGTTGAACTATTAGTCCTTAAAGTTCTCTGACTTTGAGGCTTGTTGTCTGATTGCATTGCAATCTTGTTGGTTGCATTATTCTTCGGATTTATTTAGACTGTAAAGTATTTAACCAAGTCATTTTTTTTTTTTAAAGATTTTATTTATTTATTTGACAGAGACAGAGACAGCAAGAGCAGGAACACAAGCAGGGGGAGTGGGAGAGGGAGAAGCAGGCTTCCCACTGAGCAGGGAGCCTGATGTGGGGCTCGATCCCAGGACTCTGGGATCATGACCTGAGCCGAAGGCAGACGCTTAACGACTGAGCCACCCAGGTGCCCTTAACCAAGTCATTCTTGACTTCTGATATAATTTCAGACATAAGAAGTGTGCTAGACCTAGATCCCTCTAGCTTGCAAGAGCATATTGTGTGTATTCCTTCTCAGCTCCATGTTCAATGACATCACTTTGGTAGCGTGAAACCAGCTATAGTGAAAATATATATATACACCATGAAAATTGACAAATGTCACAAGTAAGAGCTTTCTTTTTTCTAAAAAAAAAAAAAAAAATGAGTTGGTTATTAAATATATGCCAGCATATCAGAGGACATAAATCCATTTAAAACAGATGAAAAATCATTCCAGAACACAGACAAAATAAAATTTCAACTCTTTGCTTTTCCTATTAAAATATTTACATGAAGATAACCAAAATATTATGTAAATATCTTCTTGTAGCATGGTTTATACGCTTTTCAAGCTTTATCCCTGTAGATCACCAATCACCAAATATAATTAATCTCAGAATTTTCATCTCAATATTAGTCATAAAAATTCCCTGTTATCTATAATCATCTTGACATTATCTTCAATAGTTAATTACCACTGATTTAAAAATTTTTTGTTTAATTTCTAATTTGGGTATTGTAATGTTTATATTCTAAATATCCTTAATTTAAAACCATCCTTGAAAAAAAAAAAACTCCCTTAACAGATTAAAAGATTTTTTTGTCTTACTCCAATCATTCTGATTTAATGTAATATTCATAGTAATCCAGATGCTATATAGGCATTAATGATCTCCTACATGCTTTAATTACTATCTTAATGTTCTTTGAAATTAGGTGAGTCTCATTGGTCTGTTATTCACACCATTGTTTATTAATAAACATTGTGGTTCTTTTTACTGAAAGCAGTATCTGAAAAAAAGCACACTTCCCAATACCTCTCCAACTGTGAGTGCCTTAAGGGCATCTTTGTATCTTAAGCACCTAGCTAGTTCCTGACACTTAGCAGAGGCTCAGTTTTGGTTGATTGAAGGATCACTACAAAAATGTCATAAAATTTACCTCTCTTGACCTAAGAAAGTACAATTTTTCTGAAGATAGAATTATTAATAACCTGCTATATTCTGTTATTCTAACTACAAATTTACCAAGGGATTTTTAGTTAATGGTAAAAAGTCTACATATGGGAGTCTGGGGAATGAGACTCAAAATTTGATAATCATTACCTCACACCGATTAAGATGGATAATATTAAAAAACAGAAAACAAGTCTTGGTGAGAATGAGAAGAAATTGGACCTCCTGTACAATGTTAGTGAAAATGTAAAATGGTCCCACTACTATGGGACAGAGTATGGCCTCAAAAAATATTATGTTTCTCAAAAAACTTATAAAAAATTACCATATGATCCAGCAATTCTACTTCTGGGTATGTACTCAAAAGAATTGAAAGCAGGGTCTCAAAGAGATCTTTGTACACTCATGTTTATAGCAGCATTATTCACAATAACTAAAATGTGGAAGCAAACCAAGGGTCCATTACAGATGAATGGATAAGCAGAATGTGGCATATAGATACAATAGAATATTATTCAGCCTTAAAAGGAAGGAAACACGTACTACAACATGGATGAACCTTGAGGACATTATGTTAAGTGAAATAAACCAGCCACAAAAAGACAAATACTGCATGATTTCACTTACATGAGGTACTTAGGGTAATCACAATCATAGAAACAAAAAGCAAAATAGTGGTGGCCAGCTGCTGGGTGGAGGGGGGAATGGGGAGTTATTGTTTAATGAGTATAGTGTTTCAGTTTTATAAGATGAAAAGAATTATGCAGATGGATGATGGCGATGGGTTGCACAATATTATGAATATATTTAATACCCCTGAACTATACATTTAAAAATTGTTGAGATGATAAATTGTTTGTAATGTGCATTCTACCACAACAAAATAATTGAAAAAAAAATTGGTACACTATAAGTTTCACAAAGCCAGTCCCAGGCAAACTACAACTAATATCTGAATAGTGCTCTGATGTTCAAAGTACTCTCAGATAGACTTATTGCCAGAGAAAATTTGTTCTGTCATTTTCATCTACTCACTATCATTTCTCCTTCTCCCACCCGCCTTATTATTCCACTAGGTTTTATTATCTGGTTTCTTCTGAGTAACCTTTTTTATATCTACCTCCTTCCCAGTATATGTAGAAAACAGTTCCTCCAATTAAAAAAAAAAAAAAATGCATTTTCTTCAAAGAGAGACTTGTAAGTTTTCAGATGAGAAGAATGGGGGATGATTAAGTGCTTAAGAAAGGATGGAGTGTTTGAGAAAGAGGGAATAAAAGGAACAAAATGAGAGAGCGAAGAAGAGAGGGAGAGAGAACAATTAAAATAGTGGGAGGATTCTGCCTTCTGGCACTCAGTGAGTCTGTACTCCATTATGAACAAAGTATGCTTGACATGGAGGATATGCAAGCTCTCCTCAGTTAGTCGAAGGTACAATGTGCTTGTCAATATAAGCATCTTATAGATTCAACTGAGTCTGAATCTAGTTTTTAAAGAAAGGTTACACATATCTCCTAAACGTGAGCCTAGTATAAAAACTTCATCTGGTGTCCAACTGAAGAAACAGTACCTACTCCTATACAGAGTTTAACTCATGGTGTTAAACTTAGTAAGAGATAAAATGTCCATTTCAAGCATGATTCATAAATTTTGATCATGCAAATGGTAACTTTATGGGCGATTTAAATGTTTTCAGAGGCAACTTGGACTATTCTTGATTTTCATTTCCAACTTGATTTGAGAACCTAATCCTATTTAAGATGTGATAATACAATCCAATTTTACACAAGCATTATGGCATTGATAATCTTTTCCTCATAGTTAGACTAACATCTGTTCCAAGCATACTCTGGAATTCCATGCAAAGCGTAACTGTACACTTATTCTTGAACTTAAACTCAAAGGAGGAAACATGAGATTTTAGAGGTGCTGACCTGACCAATCTCTTCTTGTCCTCATAAAATCCTGACCTACTATAAATTCACACCCAAAATATCAAACTTAAGAAAGTACGACTGATCATTTTAAGAGGTAGCTGTTCTAACAACCCTTTTCAAACAAGAGAGATAATGTATCTGAGCCTGACAGGAACACCAGAGTCAGTATCTAAAGTTTCTAAGCAGTTTAAGATCAGGGTTCTCTCAGAGTCTATGGACCCACAGTGTATCTACAAGAGGCTAGACTAGGAGGAAAAAAAAACATATTTTACACTTAACAGATTATTGGTGAGAGTCCCCTTAGTTAATAATTACTGAGAACTTGGAGATCTCATGGGGCGTTAAATGTTCTTTTTGTAATGTACATGCACCCTTAATGTTTTCTCTATATTGCACATAGGAGATTTCCTGTGTTGTGTAATTATATGAGGTTCTATCCTATCCAATGAAGATTCCAAATTTGCCTTCTCAATTAACTCATAGATATTAGACAGGAGACTTGGGTTGTTTCTGTTGGACAGCAAAATGTGTTCTCTGAAATGTAGGTCGTTTGTGATATCAGGAAAAGTGTAGGCTTAAACATTCCCCAATGTACTCTGTTTTCTGCATTCATTTATTTGTATACTAATATCACCATTCACTATGATGGGAGTCTGCAATTTTTTAAATCTCTAAGAAAATATATTTTAATGTTACTGTGATATTTCCTGGGGGCAAAACCATCTGAAATTCATGAAATTAATAATAATAATTTCAGTAATAAAAATAAAATATATCTCATTACTGAGTCCCACATTTCAATTCAGGGTACAAATACATATTCAAACACTTGAGTCTAAAGTTTGGAACTAAAGTTTATGTCCATTTACTGACATTTTCAGTTGCTCAAGTAAATACTAGATGAACTATAGTATAAAAAAAAGAAATATATATGTTCACAGAGCCCGGGAGACAGATTCTATTGTCATGAATCCTTCATAGAGTTCTCTGTCTTTCCATTTCACTCTCCAGATCCCCTGCCTCCATCAGCAACATTGAAATAGGTAGTTCTTCTCACATCGCTCAGTATTATCACTGGAAGTGGCAAAAAGTAAGCATTCCTTAATGTGATGCTGCATCATCTGGTATAGGGAATCAGATTCTAAAGGAAATTGTCAAAATTACCCTTTAAAGCCTCATAAGTACTTGGTATGCATTAGCTAATTAATCCTCACAGGAACTCTTTGAGGCAGCTGCTATTATTTTCTCTAATTTACAGATCAAGAACTAAGACAGAGAAAAGTCTTAGTTGTTATAACTTGTCCAAAATCATGCGCAGTAGGTGGTAGGACCCTTGGGAAGATGCCATGTAGGAAACTGATACTCCCATTTCTCAATAATCCCAGCACACTCTCTTTTCTCTCCAGTACTGGGACAGATGGCTGTTTCTTTAGTTAGTTATCCTGCATTTATGGCCACGATATATATTAAATTCATATCTTTAACAACTACAGTCAAATATGTTGCAAGATGATTGTACTGTGAGAGGCATTCACAAACTAAGACCATGTGGTAAAGTAGCAGGGCCACTCTCCCATCTATGGGCAATGTGCTCTCAGGGTGAAAAAGCAGGCACAATTGTCATTCTCTTTTAATTTTTTTTCTCATATTTAAAAAAAGCCATCTAATAGAAATAGCTAAGAGAAGTTAAATGCTTGTGGGATGTGACTCTAGTTTTCAGAGCCCACCAGGGACTGTTTTATTGAACTTCGGATGGCCAAAGACCACTCTGAGCTGTTGGGGTGAAGCCCAAGGGTTATTATCTAGACTGTAGAATTCACACTGGAGGAAGTTACTTCTGTGAATTATGGTGTCCTTAAATAGCTTATGTGCTCAATACTTTAAAATCAAACATCATTCAGAAGGGGGGGAAATCGGAGGGGGAGAAGAACCATGAGAGACGATGGACTCTGAAAAACAAACTGAGGGTTCTAGAGGGGAGGGGGGTGGGAGGATGGGTTAGCCTGGTGATGGGTATTGAGGAGGGCACGTTCTGCATGGAGCACTGGGTGTTATGCACAAACAATGAAGCATGGAACACTATATCTAAAACTAATGATGTAATGTATGGGGATTAACATAACAATAAAAAAATTTAAAAAAAAATCAAACATCATTCATTTTTAAAGTATGTATATATTTGCTTAAGGAATAAAACAATAAATGGAAGACCACTCATTTTAAGGATACAGCACCTCAGTTATTTCAGAGGATATCCATTACAATTAGGATGCTTGGTCCATTTTCCTTAAAAATATATTTCAGAATAGGGCAGTCTCCACTGTGAGGGCTAGTGATATTGAGAAGATTTCAAGAGGAAGTGTAACAATAGCAGGACTTTGAAGAAAGTGTGAGAGCTTAAATTAGTGGGAAAAAGAAGAAAGAAGCCTATATTTAACAGTCGAGTATTGTGAATAAAAGTGTGAAGGCAGAAGATAAGCATGTGCCATAACCCACTCATCTTTCTCTGTGCTACACCACAGCAGCCAAGTGCTGCAAGAAACCATCAAGAGGGGCGCCTGGGTGGCTCAGTCGTTAAGCGTCTGCCTTCAGCTCAGGCCATGATCCCAGGGTCCTGGGATCGAACCCCGCATCGGGCTCCCTGCTCAGCGGGAAGCCTGCTTCTCCCTCTCCCACTCCCCCTGCTTGTGTTCCCTCTCTCGCCTGTCTCTCTCTGTCAAATAAATAAATAAAAAATCTTAAAAAAAAAAAAAAAAGAAGCCATCAAGACTACAGGGCAAAAATTGTCCCCATTTTCAAATAGGCTGTCCTCACAGCCCAGCAATCCCACAATGCTTCTGTGCTCATCTCACTATTTCATGTTCCACAAGGATTTGTACTTTATTCTTGCAGGATGAAATTCAGATCCCTCCTAACCATTATTCTCCACTCCCTACTTAGATAGACAACCACAACTCCTACTTTATTGGGAAAATAGAAACAGTAACAGAGCCTGCTTTTCTACTCAATACAAAACTCACAAACTTAATTACATCTTAATTACATAAACTTCTTCCTTCATGTTAGAGTAGATTTGTTTTTCCCTTCTAAACCAATCCCTCCATTGTGCTTTAGAGCCATTTCCCACCCACCTTCTAACATACATTATACTATCAATAATTCATTTTTCCTTGCATATTTATCCTCTCCCTCTTAAATAATCCTTTTAAATATCCTTGTCTCTCCAAAGTTTAAATAACCTTGCCTCAAATGCCCAATTTCCATGCCACTTTGCTCATCACAAACTTCCTCAAGGAGTTGTCTAAATTCTTGACATCTTTTCCTTACTTTTCATTCCATAACCACTTCAATCTGACTTTATGCTTTATTAGATGATAAAATCAGGGGCATCTGGGTGGCTCTGTCGGTTGAGCAACTGACTCTTGATTTCAGCTCAGGTCTATCTCAGGGTCCTGGGATTGAGCAGCAGGGGAGTCTGCTCGAGATTCTCTCCCTCTCCCTCTGCCCCTCCCCCTGGTGCACGCTCTCTCTCTTTCTCTTTCTCTCTAATAAATAAGTAAATCTTTTAAAAATGATAAGATCAACAATGACCTGCATAGTGTTTAATTCAATAAATCCATTCCTTATTTTACCTGATTTATCAGCAGATTTCAATGGTATTGACTTCTCCTTCCTCTAAATACCTCTCCACTTGCCTTCTTGAATAGTTTATCACTCTCTGGTTTTTTTCCCTTTCTCAGTATTCAATGCAGGAGATTCCCTTGTACCATACCACTAAATGTTAAATTCCACAAGACTCATCTTAACCCTCTTCTCTTAACTCCCTGCAGTCTCCACCAAACTAGTATCAGCCACCCAAGGCTTCTATCAGTATCAATATCCAGATGACTCATACAAATTTTTATTTAACATTTTATTTTGAGATAATTGTAGATTCACATACAGTTGTAAGAAATAATACAAAGGAATCCCATGTACCCTTTGCCAGTTCCCCCTAACAGTAACATCTTATAAAATCATAGTATAATATCATAACCAGGATATTGATATTGATATAGTCCAGATGCAGAAGAGTTTCAAAGCCCCTAGTATTCTTTGTTGCCCTTCTATGGTCATATTCACTTTCCTCTCACCCTTGTCCCCTTCCATTCTTATCTCCTGGCAACCACTAATTTGTTCTTCATTTCTATAATTTTGTCTTTTCAAGAATATTATGTAAATGTAATCAGATGGTATGTAACCTTTTGGGATTGGCTTTTTCACACAGCATAATTCTCTGGAGAGCCACCCAAGCTGTTCTGTGTATCAATAGTTTGTTCCTATTATTGACAAATAATAGCCCATAGTATGGATAAACCACAGTTTGTTTAATTATTTGCTGATAGAAGGACATCTGGATTATTTCCAGTTTCTAGGTATTACAAATAAAGCTGCCATGGGGGTGCCTGGGTGGCTCAGATGGTTAAGCATCTGCCTTCGGCTCAGGTCATGATCCCAGGGTCCTGGAATCGAGCCTCACTAGGACTCCCTGCTCCAGTGGGGAGTCCGCTTCTCCCTCTCCCCCTGCTCCCTCCCCCCACTCACGCTCTCTCTCCCCTCTCTCTCTCTCAAATAAATAAATAAAATCTTTTAAAAAATAAAGCTACTATGAACAGTCATGTATAGGCTTCTGTCTGAATATAAATTTTCATTTCTCTGAGACAAATTTCCAAAAATATAATTGCCAGGTTGTATGGTAGTTGTGATGTGGGAAACAAAGGCAAAAGAAAAATTAAATTTCCATACTACTTACAGCCCACTGACAAGTTCTTGAAACAGGCAGAGTGACATTCCTCTAGGAACTCAGCTGCCTGGAAGTTAATACTTTGCTAAGAGCAAATCAGTCTTAGCTTAACATTATCCCAGCAGCCCAGGATCCTGTAAGTCTACTTTAACATATAAAAATTCCTTTGGAAACTTCCTTTATCTCTAACCCCCAAGATATATGTTGGCAATCATCCCCCCAGCATATGACCCACTGATATACATCTGCAGGGCCTCATGACTAGGGTCTTACTAGACAGTGATAAATGACCTTTTCCTACCAAAACCAACCCCCTTCAGGTCCTGGAAACCTTGCTTCCAAAATTCCTATCCCTAACCCTCCTCCCAACTTGAAATTATATGATTGGCTACTCCTCATGACCACAGGGCAACTCTTTCTGCCCACAGGTCCTGTGCTTTACTAAAACCATCTTTTTGCACCAAAGACATCTCAAGAATTCTTTCTTTTGTACATCAGTTGCACGTTGTTGTTGTTGTTGTTTAAGAAACTACCAAGTGGACTACCAAGTGGTCTTCCCGAGTAGCTATACCATTTTACATTAACACATCAATGTATGAGTGATCCAGTTTCTCCATAACCTTGCAAGCATTTAGTATTGTCATTAACTTTTTATTTTAGCCATTCTGATAGGTATGTAGTGATATCTTATTGTGGTTTTAATTTGCATTCCCTAACAGCTGATGTTGAACGTTCTTTCATGTGTTAATTTACCATCTGCATATCCTCTTCTGTTGTCTTTTCATGTCTTTTGCCAATTTTCTAATTATATTGTTTGATTTTCTTTTACAGTTAAATTTTGAGACTTCTTTATAAATTATAGGTACTACTCTTCTGCTGGCTATGTGATCTGCAAAAACTGTCTCCCAGTCTATAACTTGTCTTTTTATTCTCTTAAAAACTCTCTGCATAGCCCTAGATCCCAAAGATTTTCTTCTACATTTTTTTCTAAAAGTTTTATAGTTTTACATTTTATATTTAAGTCTGTAATCCACTTTAAGTTAACTTTTATATTAGGTATGAGGTTTTGATCTCTTTTTGCCTATGAATGTCCAGTTGCTCCAGTATCATCTGATCAAAAGCCTATATCCTTTTTCCACTGGATTGCTTTTGCACCTTCACCAAAAATCAGTTGCAAAAATCATATTTGCATGAGTTTATTTCTGTTATTTATCCTGTTCAAATGATCTATTTGTCTACCCCTCTAATGCAGGATAGTTGGAAGAAAGGCAGGCAGGGACAAGGGGCTCCTGCCCTAAGAGGAAACCAAACTTAAAAGATTTTTACACCACCCTGGAAGGAACCCTCCACTCTTTCCTACATGATAGGTAGACGACAAAAACCTGATTGGATGACAGGCACGTGGAGTGTTAATCAGATTAAAACAGCCCACCAACCAGCCCATAAAAACCCCTAGACTTAGAAACTCAGGTGGCAACCCTCTCGGGTCCCCTCCTTCTTGGGGAACTTTGTACTATCACTCAATAACTATGGCTCAATAAACTTTGCTTTGCTGCCTCCACACTTCCCCGGTCTGGTTCCTTCCTCTTCATTCTTCAAAGTGGCGTGACAAAGAACTGAAGACACTAAAGAAAAAGAAATCCTGTAACACCTCCACCAATACCAGTTCCTTACTCAACTGTCCCTGATACCACACAGACAGGGGACTTAGGTCCCTCATTACAACTTGGTGAGAATGGAATTTTAGGATCCCTTTAGAGCCTTCACTGGTGTGGTGGGGGAGTGGAGTTATGTTTTTTGGGGTTTTTTGTTTGTTTGTTTGTTTGTTAGTTTGTTTTTCTGCAATATTTGGCTGGAGTAGAGTGGTTATTGTCTAAAATTTTCTGTCTCATTAGGCTACCCTTTTCCTGGGCCTTTGGCTAGAAAGAGCAGGCTTTTCTTGGCAATTTTTTTTTGTCTGCACCCACTGGCATTTTCAGACTGCCATCTCCTTGAGCTCTATGTTTGGAATATATGTGGCAAAAAGAACACCCAGAGAATTCACCACCATGTTGTTTCTTGAGTCCTGAGGTCCTTAGGTAGTCAAAGTAGTAATCTAACTCACAAAATTTTACCTCCAGGCTAGATCTTTTCTTTATGGTCTGGAAATAAGTATCACAATACCTCATTGTCATCTGCTCCTGTATGTCTCAAAGACACCTCAAAAGTAACTCGTTCAAAGCTGAACCCACTCTGAACGTTGCACTATAGTCTTCCTGACACACAATCCAAAAATGTAAAGGTGTTCCTAACATTCTGCTTCTTTTCATTTTGAACCATATGAAGTCCTCTTGGTTTTTGATTCAAAATATTTGTTGTCTTCCCACTTCTCTGTATCTGCATAACACAATCCTAATCTGAGCTATGCTCATATCTAATCAAAATCTTTTGCAAAAGTCTCTTATCTGATCTACTCACATACACCTTCCCTTTTCCAGATTCTTCTCCATGTTACAGCTGGAGGGACCTTTTCAAAACACTGTCATTATTATCAATACGTTTTTATTGCTTTTAGGATATTTATTTTTAAAATCTTTAACCTTACCTATAAGCCTCACACATATCTATTGTAGATGCTCAATAAATATTTGTTGATAAATAACTATAGTACTCTAACATTTTGGGTGCATGCCTCCCTAGCTGGATTAAAGTCACCTAATGGAGAGACATATCCTGAAAACTTATGCACTCTCAGTGCAATGATGATGATCTTAGTATTCTAATGAGTTTATACAAGGAGATTACATCTACAAAATGGTTAAAGGGGGAGTTAATGCATAAATAATAACAGACAGCAAATTATTAATTGTCCTGCTATTTCCCATATCAAATGAATTTATTTGTCTCCTTAATAATTAGTATTTGTTTGTAACAGAAATATCCTTAAATTTCTCAAGTATATATGCATTTTTAAAGTACTACTTACTTCTCACTTATATTGGACATCTAGAAATTATTCTCAGCATTTTTACAGGATAATACTTTCAGAGAAGGACTGATTATAAGTTAATAAAAAGATTAACTTTGACAACGAAATGACAGAATTATAACAAATAAGATGTTCACATGGCCTTCCCACATAAATGTTAAATTATCTAACTTTTTCACTGCATGAGCTATGTATATTTACTGTTGCATCCATTGCAGAATACCATCAAAATATTGTTTGAGACATTAAGAGTAGATAAAGGAAAGAAAATAATGTCTCTCCCCTTGAAAATCACACAGGTCATTTGGGGGAAAAGTCATAAGACAATTAAGACTATAAAGAATAAAATATATTAGCTGTAGGGCTAAATTAAAAGATAAGGCAAAGTAGGAGAGAAATTGGCAAAGGATGGGTAAATTAGAGAAGACTTACTAGAAAAAAAATTAGGACATTAGGTGAGAGACAGAGAGAGAGAGAGAGAGAGAGAGAGAGAAACATGGCCAGAAGCAGGAAACAATACAGGTAAAAGGTACAGAAGCAAGAACAGGTAGGGCTTAGGCAAATAATAGTAAAACTACTAATCTGGAAATAGAAACAGTAGGATAGTCACAACAAGAAATTTCTGGTAAAATTGTCCAGCTACAAGTGAGAGGTTTTCAGCATATGAATCAGAATGCAATAACAGTATGGACTCTAAGAGATCAAATAGTTTCCAATCTTCTCTCTTGCCACAACCAATTTATATCTCAGATTTATAAGTATTGCTTAAATTCCAGACGTAGTCTCCAATACATTAATTCTATGACCTCGGATTAGGTTTGCATTTGAGTGAACTGATAAAGCACATCCCAGCTACGATTCTTACAGCTTGTAGGGATGGGATAGGATTCTGTTTCATGTGCGCAGCTTCTTTCCATTCATAGAAAATTTTAGTCTAAGTCATTTTAAAGATTGGTCAGAAGTGAGTCATGCAAGTCATATAGAAAAAATGTAGCATTTTATTTTGTTGGACCCACTGAAAATTTAGATTATGATAATATTTAAACACAGCTAAGATTGGGTCCTTCAATATTATTATTAGTTCATATTTTCTCTAACTTAGATATGTTTCTTTGTGTATTTGACTTTCTGCTGTGGTGTTTCTTCATTTGATTTATAATGGTGGTTACCACAGAAGGAGGAAATGTGTTATCACATGAACCTGAGCATAATTACAACAACTTTCCAAGGGAAATCCACTTGGTCAAGCATATGGAAGAAAAAAGGATATATATCACATTAGAAAAGAAAATTTAAGGAAGTTGTACGATTTAAGACTCTCTTAAAATTATTTCAAAAGTTCTATTCAATATAATAAAAATAAATATAGTATAAAGAGTAGGAAAAAAATTAGAAAATTCTTATACATAGAAATATATTTTTTTCTGATTATGAGAGTCTGGAATATTGCTAAAACTCTAGTAAGGGGCGCCTGGGTGGCTCAGTCGTTAAGCGTCTGCCTTCGGCTCAGGTCAGGATCCCAGGGTCCTGGGATCGAGCCCCGCATCGGGCTCCCTGCTCAGCGGGAAGCCTGCTTCTCCCTCTCCCACTCCCCCTGCTTGTGTTCCTTCTCTCGCTTTGTATCTCTCTGTCAAATAAATAAATAAAATCTTTAAAAAAAAAAAAAAACTCTAGTAAAATGTTAGCGATAGTGATGACTACATGTGTGAGCTATATAGAAAAAGTGCTACCAAATTCAAAGGTCCACTTAAGGGTTTTTGCAGACAAAGAGGTTACATGGAGTTGCTGGGAGTAAATTAAACCTTGAAGGAAGGATGGAAATTCACTGGCAGCATTTTTGTAGAGAGAAGGAGATTTAGTTATGACAAAATTCAGCTCTGAGAACCCATTCATTTTTATTAGTTTGAGGACTAATAATAGTATTTAACATTAGTTGAGTGCTCACTACGTGCCAGACTGTGTTCTAACTGTTATATGCTTTAACCTGTTTAATCCTTTCAAAAGTCCCAAGAGTCAACTGCCCTTGTCTTCATTTTACAGAGGAGGAAATTAAGGCATGGAGAGGACAGGTAACTTGCCCAGAATCACAGAAGTAGTAAGTGCTAGAACATGATTGAAAACATGGCTAACAAGGGCCTGAAATCTGTGCCCCCTGCATAGAGCTTCTAATCATAGCAATTCAAAAGTGTGTAGCCTTCTCTATGTGTCATGCATTTGTGTACATGTTTTTAGTAATCTTCACAGCAATTCTAAGAGCTAGGTATTACCGACCTCAGAGATGAGGAAATTGAGATACAGCAGGTCTGGGATTAGAACCCACCGTATATCTCCTGTTCTCAATAGCTCTGCTTCCAGCTTGGCTAAAATACAGGGCTATAAAGTAAATTCATAGCATACAGATTGGATAAATCAATGAAGGCCAAAAATAAAAGGATTTGAGGCAAACATTTTAAAATTTGGACTTGATTTTTTTTTTTAAGATTTTATTTTTTCATTTGAGAGAGAGAGAATGAGAGAGAGCATGAGGCGGGGGAGGGTCAGAGGGAGAAGCAGACTCCCCGCTGAGCAGGGAGCCCGATGCGGGACTCGATCCCGGGACTCCAGGATCATGACCTGGGCCGAAGGCAGTCGCTTAACCAACTGAGCCACGCAGGTGCCCCTGGACTTGATGCTTAAGACACATTCCTCAGTATCTAGGTGCTCAATAAACTTTGTTCAAGGAATGAATGACTGAATGAATGAATATAAAGTTAAGATACTGTTACACCAGCCTCCCCACCAGTCAATGGTAGCATGGATCGCTAAAATAAATAAATAAAATAAAATAATTACAATCAAACAGAGGTAGATTATTTATTTTCTTTAAAATACTTGCCTGTGGTCAGATTCTACTGATCCAGATCAGCTACAAAATGCCTGGGTTGTAGCTTTCTGATCTGAATATCTACACTTCTGAGATGTCTAAGTTAGATTAGCAAGATTTTTCATTCTATTGTATTGTTATTCAAATGCTAATCATACAACAATACAGAACATAATCAGTCTTTATTAAAAAAAAAAAAAAAGAAGCTTTCTCAATAGTCCATGACTTTTTTCAATTATTGCTTAGACTAACCTTAATTATATCTAGGCTGCTAGGCTCAAATTTTAAAATATGTTTTATTTCAATTCATTCAAAAATCTTTACTTTAAAAACAATGTTTACCCAAAACTGTATTCCCATCTCAAATGTTTCTAGAGGACCTTAAGCCAAAACAGTATCAACATGGTTTGTTTCATCATTATTCTTCATATCACAGAGAAGTGTTTCCAATCCCTCCTCGGCTAATCTCTTAGAAATGCTATTGCTTCATCTTGGGTCTCTTCATGTCTCAAAGTACATGACAAAAAAAATGACAAAAATAGAGAAAACATGATCACTTCTCTGGTCCTTTGTTTTCCTATTTCTTCAACCTTGGGACTACGGGAGGCAATATTATTTACCTACCAACTCATATTGGTTTGCTCATATTTCCTTCCTTCTGATCAATATTTTTATTGGGCCTAGTGTGAAATGAAACACAGCCTCCTTTTTTTTTCCCTTACAAAGCATACGACAGTGAATTTAAATTTTTTTTCATAGATTGCCTTTTGAAAGAACTTGTCATTACATATCTTAGCTATTACCTGAAACTTTTTCCCTAAAGAGTCAATATCTTCTAAGAAAAAAAAAGAAAAAAAGAAAACTTAAAAAAAAACCCAAAACATGAGGTCAAATACATGGTCTGTTCTATTATTTTAAAATTTAGCAACAATTTAGCAATATAGTTTCTGTAAAATCACCTTTGTTATTAATTGACCTTAGATTAATTTTTAATGGATAATATTTCCATCAAATACAACTTGGAATTAAATATTTGAGACCATATTGTAAAATAACTTGTTCTTCCTTTTCTGTTGCAGCCCAGCTAAACTATTCAAACCCTACAATTAGCAAGTTTCTCCAGCTATCCCATAAAGGAGGTGGTTCCATTCCTTAGAGTAGAGAGAAAATAACATAAAAAATTTAAATGAAAATAAGTTGCTGTAACTGCCTAATTGAGCTCTACACACCATTTCTCCTCCTGCTTATGGTTGCTATTGTTTTTGGGTTTGTAGGGACCGAGCGCCTTTTATTTTTACTTCAGAGATGGAGTACTTTATTACAGAGGGTGGGAAAAACCCACAGCATTTCCAAGATTTTGTGGAGCTTTGCTGTCAAGCTTATAATATTGTCAGAAGGCACAGTCGACTGCTCTTGAACCTGTTAGAAATGGTAAGTCCCTTGGGGAAACAACAAAAATAATACACTGCATTTATGTCTCTCTTTCAGTAGTCTATTTTTGCTAATGGCTTGGCATTCCCCAAAGAGCTATTCAAACCAGTAGGGAATGAACAAGCTAAAAGTACCATTGTATAACTTATAAACACATTTCTTAATAATTCATTCCATTAGTTCACAGTTATTGTCTCAAACATTTCTATTCACAATAATATTGATGTATTCAGGGGTTATCTCAGTATATTTTGATTAAAGATTAAGGACAATAATTTAGAATATTGTATCAGTTGTATTGTGCTTAAGGATTTTTCAAAAGTACTTTAAAAAATACTAGATTAAGGACAGTAATTTAGAATACTGTATCAGTTGTATTGTGCTTAAGGATTTTTCAAAAGTACTTTAAAAAATACTATCTCATTTACACCCATAGCAACCCAATGATGTAGACCAGGCAAGGATTTTTCCTGGCTCCCCTCCCAATCTCTGCCTTTTTCCAGATTAAGAACCTGGGGGTCAAAGATATAAGACAGCTTCCTAGCAACTCAACCAGAGAGTAGTACATTTAGTGGTGTACATTGGTTCCTACTTAGTCATGCTCCTATATGCTCTCTGTTGACTTACAGTGGAAAATTTAAGTTTCATTCCACTGGCCAATGTTAAAGAGATGGAGACTAGGTATACAGGGTGAAAGGAGAGGGATCTGATAGAAATATCTTCTGGGAGAAGGATGGGGTGATTCCTTTAGGCACATAACATACACACTAGTAATTGTAGCAAAATGTAGGAGAGAAACACAACTTTGGTAAATCAGGAAGGTGTTTGGAGCCAATGCAATCATAAAAAATAGCTGGTTTAGAACATTCAGATGACAGTAATTCTACCAGATGCTGTTAAGGGCACAGACTTCTTACTTAACTCCAATAAGATGATGCTTCTCATCTATCAAATGAAGATAATAGCATCTACCTTGTAGGATTGATGAATAAATGACCTAAAAGTGAATGTTTTGCATGAACATTATACTGTTTTATGTGTATTAATTGATTTATATTTCATAATAACCCTATTAGATAATTAATATAAAGCAGTTAACACAGTGCCTGTCATGTTGTAGGGTTCAATTATTTTATTATACTAGATCCTATTAATCCAAAAGAGCACTGTCCAATAGAGTATCTCCTACTCATGTGTGGTTACTTAAATTTAAATTAATTAGTATTGACTAAACTTTAAAATTTAGCTCCTCAGTCTCACTAGCCACATTTCAAGTGTTCAATAGCCACACATGGCTAGTGATACCATGTTGGACAACACAGTTATAAAGCATTTCCAACATTGCAGGAAAGTTCTATTGGGTAGTGCTGAATAAATGTTGACCTTGTTGCAATGAAGATTTGACTGGATCCTTGTTTTAACTTTCAAACAACATATGCACCTTACTCTGTCTTAAAAAATAGATATTTTAAAAAACACTATAAACATGTCATCTTTCATGTATAAAGACACTCTGGTTTCTTCATGTGTGAACTGGATATGCAGTTTTTCCCATTTCCAGAATTTTCAAGTTGGCTATTCCAATAATAGCTAATGATTAATATTGGTAGATTTGCATTCTATCTCCCAATTCTATTGGGCCATATTGCAATTATGAGATGGCTTATGGCTCATAATCTGTGTTCATACCACAAAGGAAACTTTACAAGGACTAACTCTGTGATCTTGACTCCATTTACATATAAATATCTAGGTAGTATCATTCTAATATTCTCTGGGTCTCTAACAGGCTCTAAATCATGAATCCCTGAGTTCATGAGTACTGTATGCCAAAAACTGTGAGGATACTTAACATATGAGACCTAGGCAGCCTTAAAATTTTCACTATGGTAAGGAAGATAAAATTCGTGTATACAATAAATGAGGTGTCCAGCCTTTTTAAATGTCTATAATGTCATAAATAACTGCATACAAAGAGTAAGTACCATACTCCAACAACTGCTTGAACCAACCACAGACATTTTAAAAATAAACCCAAAGTAGAAAAGCACAAATACAGATTATGCTATTTCTCAGGTGACACTAAAATTATGCTGAATAACAAAAGTGAGCATATTAAGTAAAAGGACAACCATTTGAAAAAATTGATTGAAAAAGCTATTGGGCTTTTTTCTCTTGTTTAATAAACTTTTCTACTTACCTAAAAAGAAAACTTATAGCACATGTGTCATAATATATAAAAAGTTATTTTTATAAGGCACCTGGCTGGATCAGTCAGTTAAGTATCCAACTTTTGATTTTGGCTCAGGTCATGATCTCAGGGTAATGAGATCAAGCCCCGTGTGGGCTCCACGTTGAGAGGGAAGTCTGCTTAAAATTCTCTGTCCCTCTCCCTCTGCTCCTCTCCACTCACATACGTGCACACTCTATCTCTAAAAAAAAAACAACTATAATATAAAGAGTTTATATAATGTTATTTCATTTAAAAGAAGTAGATAGTGTTTTATCAAGTACCTGAAGTAATTTTTCATAAAATTATATTAAAATCAAATGTTGAAGGTTTCTGTTACATAGTATGCCCAAAAAATCTCCCTATGTTCTAATTATTCAAGTCTTGACTTCAAGGCTAAGGAGGAAATTTTGGCAGTAAAAAGCACAAATTCAGATTAAGCAAATAATCTTAGATTTAGACTCTCACAGAAACTAAAACAGACCAGAAGCAATGTCGACAAATTAGACCAATGAATAAATACATATGAAACAGTAGTATGTTATTCCCTCTGTTTCTGGTCATTTACCTCTCCAGTCTCTGCTTTTGAGGTTTCTTTCTTATGGGATTCTGTAGATAACCAAGGCATCAGTAAAGGTTTCAGGACCACATTTTCTCTGGCATAGCTTCCTATAAAATAAAAACCGAATTTAAATTTGTGAAAGATTATTTTCTGCCCATGTAAGTAATCAATATTTCCTTCAATTCTGTCTCAAACTGACTCTTGTTGTATTAACTTCTTTTAAAAGAACTCAATCTACTACTCCATGACCCAGTTACAACCTGAGAAATAATTGACATGGGTCATAAATTCTATCTTCTGTGAATGGTCAGTATCCAGGGTTATGAGTCCCAAGTGTTTGGTGAGTCTACTATGGAGTTAATGGCTCATCCCTTGTTGAGAGCAGCATATTTGCAGTTATCCACAGTCCTTTTTATTTACTCCTGGGAGAAGCAGGGAAAAAATAATCCATGAAATTCCCATCTTGCTTAAAAGCAAAACATCTGTAGGAGACCCAAGAGTGTTGCTGGCTGAATTCACTAACATAAAAGCCTGTATTTCATCAGCTTTTCTCTCATTAAAAAATCAATATCAGCTATTATGGAAGGCTCCCAAAGAACACAGGGACCATTCACCCAGTTTAAAATGTTTATCACACCCATTATTATATCAGATATTTCCCAGAAGAAATCTTTCTAACTGCTCTATGTGGTGGCAAAGAGTGTCTGTTTCCCTAAGCATAACTATCAAAATAGCTTTGGACTTAGTAGGAGGAGAACAGAAGTTGAAAATTTTAAAGTGTTCCTCTCCTTTAAAAAGGAAATTATCTGTTTATCACCTGTATCTTTTCATTACCTATACTAGCCTAGCCACCCTTTCCCTTTCCTATTGCCCCAAATAAAGTTATTACCCATGGAATCTAGGCTAAGAGGGACTTGAACCACATCTCTGTGAGTCAGAGAACAGACATGATTAAGTGGACCCCGGTGTGAGGTCATACATACTCCGATGGCAGGGTCACAATACTCAGTCTCCTCTCTCAACAAGGGCAAAGCTTGCACTTGTTTACTTTTAATCAACCACAGAATAAGGAGAGAGCTGGATTCATCTACTTTGAAGCCATCTACACTTGGCAGTTGGTGTATAATGGGGGTTGGGGGGAGAAGAAGGAGTATGTATAGGGTGTACTTCCCAAGAAAATGTTTGACAGAGTTCTAAGCAAGCAGGTGTGAATTCTGAGTATCCAGAGAAACCAGAAAGCAATGCAGATCTAAGGAAGAAGCTCTTCTTAGCAAATGGACAATCATAGTCTGATAAAGGGGAAACTTTCACAATAAGTACACAGATGTCTCTAGAACTAGTACAAAACTGAAAAGATAAAGCCTAATCTAGACTTTAGTTGCTGCTGGAAATATACTCTCTATGGTTGGTTTTAAATTTCATAGTCAGGGTTGAACTTGCTACTTCTAGGCTTTTAGTGCCTTACAAGGTCAGACATTTTTTTTCATTCATTCATTCACTCATTCATTCATGCATGCAAGCACGCATTATTTTACAGACTTTCATAAAGTTCTATTTGCAAGGCACCAAGCTTGACAATATAAACAACTTAACATCAAATAACAACTCAGTTCTTGTCCTCAAAGGACTTCAAATTGAATGTGATAAACATATATGTGAACAAAACATAGTACTTGAAAGAGGTGTGACCAAGATTGGATTGCTGTACAAAGAAAGCAGTAATTAAATCTTACCAAGAAAATCTGTGGTGCTTCAAAAAGAAAGACATATTTAAGCTGCGCCTTCAAAAGGAATTTCAATAGATAAGGAGGGAGAGGAAAGGAATCTTGGCTGAGAGAAAAATATAAGTATGTGTGGAGGCTCGAAGAGCATGCGCATGACATGTGTTGGAAATAGAGGTAATCAAATGTACCTAGTCTGTGGTACAAAGGAAGACCTATATAGAAATAGATGAAGTGACAGATCACAGTTAGATTATAAAAGACATTTATGACCAGAATGAGGATTTTGGACTTTGATATATAGACACCTGAGAACTTAGAAGTTTCTTTGCTTTTGATGAAGAGAGTACCATCATCTAGCTTGGATTTTAAACAGATAACTCAGAAGTTATGTAATTAGAGAGAGAGGGATTAAAGAACTAGAAAAAGGCTACTCAAGTTATCTAAGCTAATGAAGATGAGGAGCTGAACTAGGATAGTAATTGCAGTGGGAAGGGGAATGAATACAAGAGATCCTTGAGGTGGTTTTTATAGAATAATGTAACTGACATTGGGAGTCAGGAAGAAGAATCAAAGATGTGAAGTTCTTGTTAATTGGACAATGGTGGCAGTTTAAATGGCACTGTGAAACAGGAAAAAGGAATTTATAGGAGAAGAGAATTTGCTCAAATTTAGATATCATGTATTTTGATGATCCATGAGGAGAAGCAGTTAACACCTTTCTAGGACTACCTGATCCATTTCGTCGTTTTAATTACTATCTGTTAATGACTCCCAAATCTATATTTACAGCTATATGCTTTAGATTCCACCCAGCCATCCAAATATATCCAATTAATTATCCAACTCTACTTCCTACATATCTTTAAAATCCAATAAATTATCTTTTTTCTTTATTCCTAAACATTCTCCTAGTTTAGTCTTTTATTTGGCTTCACTTTAATCCACGTTCCATAAATAACGACGATGATCTTTTTAAAACACAATTCAGTTATTTTCATGCCCATTTAAAAACACTAAAAGAGCTGTCTCACTTTTAGGATAAAGTACAAAACTTTTATATTGCTAAAAGATCTTACTCTACTTACCTCTTTAGCCCCATCTCTTGTCACCCATCCACAGGATGTCTTATGTTCCAGAAGCTCTCCTGGAATTCTTTTTGTGAACTACTGAAACATGTCTTGCTCTCCTCAGTACATCTATGTATGCTGCTCCCTCTGCCTGAGTGGGGACAGTAGGAAAGACAACAGTTTCAAATCCGTTTCTTTCTCGCTTGAACTTCATCAAGTCAATCACAACTTCACCCATCTTTCCTAGCCATATTCTCATTTCATCCTTTATTTTTAGCATTAGTAGCATTGTTCTTAACTTCCCACCACTCTAAGAGGGCCTCTATTCCAGAACAGGAAATAATTTATCATCTTAGTCATAGAGGTAATGTTGACATTCTCCTCCTTCTTCTCCTCCTCATGCTCCTCCTCCTCCTTCTTTTTCAAAGTTTAAATTTATTTCAGAAAGATCTTTTTCTCAAAAAATATTTTCTTTATTTTTGCCTGTAACTAAAATGAATATTATCCCTTCAGTCTACATTATAGTATAAACACAATAAGTTTCCAAAGGTTGGCAGAAAAAAATATCTGAGACTTAGTATAATTTTATCTTTACTTCATTGTTTTAATAATCTTTAACAAATGGAATCACCACTTAACTAGGGAAAATTGTGTTTTTTGGATATGAGTCATAGAGTCATGAAAGATTGTAAGATTAAGAACCAGAGGGATGAGTTTTATACTCTGTGCTTCCACGCCATTTGATCTGGACACTTCACTTACACTTTTTGGGGGATTAAGTTTTTCTTCTTTAAAATGGGTATTGCAATATAATTTTTGTGTAACAATTTATAAGTATAAATCCTTTCCTTATTCATTAACCATTTGATTGCCCTAGAACATGTTGGGTATTCTTATCTCTACTTTAAAAGAGAAAATGGAGATTCAAAGAAGTTAAGAAACTTTTTTCATGATTATTCAGATTTTAAATAGTAGGTCTAGAGATTCTGACACTAGAACCCTAATTAGTCTACTGTCCAGTGCTGAATATGCCTCTTCTACAAGAAGACAAGGTGAGGTTAATCATACTATCACGCTTACTTCACTGGTTTATGATGAAGATAAAATTAAATTATTAATCTGCAAGCACTTTGACAACTTTATTGGTTCTTCTTCTTATTATTATTGTTTGTTGCTTCTATTAGTAAACACAGGAAGTTAAAAAAAACATGAATTATATCCATTCATGTTTACAAACTGAAAAGCGTTGTTATGTAAATTTAAGTTTATATGTATTTGTAGAATTAACCAAGTAAGCTTAACCAAACTTGACTAAATAAGATTTGATTTACGTTTATTCTGAGTTTTTTTGTTTTTGTTCTGTTTGTTTTGCTAAGATGATACATGCAGGATTGCCTGAGCTGGGTGGAATCCAAGACCTGAAATATGTGTATAATAATCTTCGTCCACAAGACACAGACCTGGAAGCAACAAGTCATTTTACCAAGTAAGATTAGCTGTGAATGTATGAATGTACATACACTCATGTGTACAGATACATGTTTCACATTTGAGTTGATTTCAGGGTGAACAATCATTGGTATAAAGCTGTCATTTCTAGAACCAGCCTGTGTCTTCTTTCCCAGGGGATAGAAAGGGAGCAATGTGAATGTCTAGCAGAAGGCCTTAGTCAGTGTTTTTGTAGCATGCTATTGTTTGCTACCCAGCCTCTTCATCTAATACATTGCTCAATAAGAGGTCACTAAAAAGAGCAAGGCTGACATAAATAGATTGGTTGTTCTACTTGAACTGTGTCCAGGAAAACAATTTAGAAAAAGAGATTTATGATGAGATATGGACTCACTACTTTCATCTCTAAGGCAATACAAATATTGGAATACTTGGTAACTATCTTTTATTTTTAATCTATTTTTTACTAAGCAAGGCTGGGAAAACACTAATGCACATCAAAGTAAGAGTCTGGGCAGAATACAGTGAATATTAATTGGACTCAAAATCATTGTCAAAAGGGTGGTGCATTTTATAATAGAAGATTCCTTTGAACTTCAATATTTGAATGGATAGCATAATTGCTAGCAAGTTTTAGGGCTCAATAAATGTTAGCCATAATTATTATCATAGTAAATAGTTTAAGTAGAGAAATACAGTGCTCTTTCCTGTAACTTCTTAATATTAACTCTTATTTGAGTCTACTTTTTAATTGTTCTGATACTTTTAATAAAAAATTTATAAGTACAGATAATACTCTTTTTAATGGATGTATGCCTTGTCCTTCTGAGGAAAACAGTATTTACAAAATCTTTCCCACCCAATTATTACTTTTTCTCCCCTCCTTCCAGAATGTATAGTGAAGGCTCTCTATTACAATGGACTAATGAGAGTTAATTGGGACATCCTACATACTTGATGAATTTCACTTTTGCAAAGAATCTTTGTTTTGTGAACTCTAATTGAAAGGCTGCTATTGTGGTTGAGTAGAAGCAATATGGCATAATTAGAGAATACTAGAACTGGAGGTGCCCTTATACTTTATTCTGACAATAAATATGCAAATGAGGAAACAGATTCAAAGAATTAGAGGTCTTGCCCATGATTAAAGAAGTAGTAAGAAACAGAGCTACGATTAGGGACCATAAAAGTCCCTGGTCTAGGGTTTTTCAACATTCAATACTGGAAACAATATGATATCATTAAGGAACACCAGGCAGAGCCCTTGCCAAAAATATACCTTCCTGCTACTTAATTTGTTTCTGAAATTCTACCATTAGAGATTCTTTAGTGAAGTCTGGTAGGTTTTTTGAGTCTTTAAAAATGCCCCTTAATAGAGGGAACGTTCTGCATGGAGCACTGGGTGTTATACGCAAACAATGAATCATGGAACACTACATCAAAAACTAATGATGTAATGTATGGTGATTAACATAACATAATAATTTTTAAAAATGCCCTTTAATCGTAAAAGTTATCTCTGAAAGAAGCATTTGTTTATGTCCACTTAGAAAGCTACAAATATTAGTTGACAATCATCTGTGGCCAAAGCCACTAGCTTGAAGATTTTCATAAGTGTTCCAGATCCCTGGTTTTATGGATAATGAACTCTCAAGTTGCCTCAACTAATGGGGCAGGAGATTTGTGTGAGAAATCCAAGAGAAAGGCTAACAACTTGCCTCAGAAAGAGCAGAAGGTCTTCTGTCCCAGAGCCCGGAAGGTCCTTTGGAGTTCAAGACAGCCCTGGGATCCCGTCAGCAGGAAGCAGACTTTCACACTAGCTGCTCACCCCCAGTCCAGTTAACTCCATCCTAAGATCACATGGTACCAAAACACACCCCTCTCAGGCTATCCCATTAGGATCTGAGCGGGATACCTTTCTTTAAAGTGCACTACTGCACAACTGGCACAATGATTGATGTGTCAGTGGAAGCAGGTGGGGAGACAGAGGAGGAGCATGGAGAGGTCCAATAAAGGTAGAGGTTGGAAACATGTGATTAGGTTATAGCTTGTGTTTGATGTGTCATTGTTTAGATAGTTTACAAATAGTCCCTACTACCATTTAAAGCAAAGGGAAAAAACTATATATTGGATGAAGAAAAGCTCTTTCAGGCTCTGGCCACAGGAAAATGTAGATAGGTTTTATTTGTCCACCAGAGTTCCATCCCTCCACATTTCCTGACTTCAACTGACACATCCAGATCTATAAAAAGCAGAATCTTAGATATGGGTGAGCTTTCCTACGTTGACTTATCTCCTCTTCCTATTCAAGAGATTGTGAACTAATATGGGAAGTAGATCTGAAACCACTAATCTCCTGGCAGTGAGCTAGACCTCATTATCTTGCCTGCATATCTCTGCCAGGCTAATTTTCTCACTTTCAGATGTTATATAGTATGTTCTGTTAATTAAACTTCTTTCTACAACTTTATGGTAAAAAACTTGTTCTGCATTGCAGACTTAAAAAGCATCTAGTCAATTAAATGAGGGCACATCCTTTCTCTGTTCAATAATTGTCTTTGACTTGCCGTTTCCTACCGCTTACTTTTCAGGACCTTATGATCTGATTGTCTTTATCAAGGTTTATCTACCCCACCTCCATTATTCCCAAATGAGTCATCTTCTGGGTAGATAACTTTCTCAATATACATTCATTCCTCTTTTGTCTATTTAACGCATCAGAAATGCTTCCAAGGAATCATAAAATTACTGGAATAGAGGGGGGAGTCTGATCTAACTTTCAGTTCTACCTATTCTTTGAGATGCTGGACCATTCGTACCTCATCCATGAAACCTCAGATTATTCTAGTAGTGACTAGTCTTTTCTTCTATAATTCTACAGAACATGTACTACTTCCTGCTATACTTAATTTATTACTAAATTACATGTTGTCTAGTATATCACCTTAATATACTGGTTGGTTATACCAGTTTCTCCCAAGTAAAATAGGGGACATAGTCCCATTTTTCCACTTTTAAAAATATCTGAATGTGAAACAAGTTTTATTCCCCTTAAGATATATTTAAAAGTTTAACAGAAAATCCAATGTAAACATCAAACATTAAGTATATAAAAGTTATATAACAATGACTAACATTTAACATAGTACTTCTTATGTGTCAGGCCCTGTTCTAAGTGCTTTTCATGTGGTAACTTGTTTAATCATCATAACAAGTCTGTGAGATAATATCATTTTAATGTACATTTTTATTTTTATTTTTTTTATTTTTTTTTAAAGATTTTATTTATTTATTTGAGAGAGGATGAGAGGAGAGAGAGAGCACATGAGAGGGGGGAGGGTCAGAGGGAGAAGCAGACTCCCTGCTGAGCAGGGAGCCCAATGCGGGACTCGATCCCGGGACTCCAGGATCATGACCTGAGCCGAAGGCAGTCGCTTAACCAGCTGAGCCACCCAGGTGCCCTTAATGTACATTTTTAGATTAGGACATTGAGACCCCAGAGAGGTTAAGTAATTTGCCAAAGGATATAGCCAGCTGTAGACAGAACCACAATGTGTATCCAGGGGTTATGCTCCAGAGTGGGGGTCTTAAACTCCACCCTGTGTGCTCAAAACCATGTCTCTCATATGCAGGCCCTTGGGATAGGCTGGTTCATAATTCAGACCATAGTTTCCTCAGGGTCCCTTAGAGCCCAGTTGGGCTACAGTTTGAACAAAGTAGATCTTTTCTCAGGCAATAATCCTCATATCCTGAATATCCCAAGCCTTGAGGGAGGACAGATGTCCCTTCCCAGTACTATTATCTCTGTGCCATCACCAGGTGTCTCCTGGATGTTTGGTTTAAGATCTGCTATAATTGCCGCCCTGGGGGACCACCATGGGATAATTTGCCTAGTGACTCCAAAATAGTCACCCTCTTTCCTTTTTCTGTTTTGGCCCTTTAACAGATGTCTTGAACCTTTCTCTATTTTTCCCCTTGTCTGCTCAGAGAAAGATTTCTCTCATGGGAGCATGAGACTCACTCTCCCTTTAACTTCCAAGAGCCTGTCTCAGTAATATATTTTATCCTATAATCTCAATCACATACCTTTATTTTTAGATATGATTTAATGTGTTTTGAGTTTGCCTCTCCACCTGTTCTCTAAATTCTTTGGTAAGCAAATGTAGATCAAGTGTTGAGAATCTTTTCTACCACACAGCACTGTGAAGAACCTATTATGGAGATTCAAGAAACCTCAATTAATTGTGACTGAGATTCTTAACCATTTTAAAAAGTTACTTATAATTTTACAACTGATTATAGAATATTTCTTTTGTCAATACTTAATGTATAGAGTGAATTTATAAAAGTAGCCTGAATAATTAAAAACAAGAGTGGAACCTTTAATGACATGATCCACATGGTTAAAATTAATGATAAGCAAGTGCACTTGCTTATTTTTCTATGTAAATAATATCGTTATCTTAAGCTGTGTTCTCTGACATCACATGGATTCCAAAACTTAAGGAGGTACTTGAAGTGTAGACGTCAGTGCACATAATTTACCAAAAGAGAAATGAAGTTATGTAATGGATTCAGCGTTAGTGCTGGTACTTCAATGAGTGGCATTAACTCTTTTAATATACTTATGAGCACTCCTGTATATTTAAAGTCCTTGTTCTCTTTGTTCTGATGGGCTAAAAGTGCTTTATGCCGCTGTTTATTCTGGTATTAGTACTAAAATAGAAATAAAAATAAGATAAGAAAATCCACCCGCCACCACCACCACCACCAAGCTCACAGATCTGGGCCATGAATGAGGACTAAGCCCTCTGAGACACAGCATGTGTGGCTACCTTAAGTACCCTAGTCCTGACTACAGTATTAGCATTAAGAGGCTGCCCTCTTGACACTGTATGAGACTTAAAAGAAAGAAATGACTTTTCCTGCCTCTCTAAGAGAGTACTCAATTTATGAACCACATAGGATCCTATCTTATTCTTGGGTATTCACATTCAGGGTTAAGAGCTGATCGTAAGAGTTTCAGAAGATGCTGTACTCCACATGGCATTAAAAATTGTATTATAATTAATGGTATTTAGAGGAAAATGAGAATAAAATTGGTTTACTGGCCACAAAGGTTTTTCACAGCACTGCCAACTCTTCTCTCTGCTTCCCTTACTTTTTTCTACTCACCTTACAGCTGAGTGCTGTTGAATAGAATCAAGAAAGTCTCATGACTCAGTTCCTGAAATTGATACTCTCATGTAATATCTCTGCCAAGCTCACTGCTAGGCAACAAAGACAACGATCCATTAAAATGCTGTCCAAATGGGTTATTTTAGAATTTTCAATCACTTTCAAACCTCGGGTTAGCTGTCCTTAGAAACAGATAACTATTTCACAGACCAGACTGGGATCATTAAGCATAAACTTCCCTGCCTACCTCCCCTCCCACATACAGATCATGCTTTTCACTTCATTCATTTTCTGCTCCAAAAATGTGAGAGGAAATTTTCCATGTATTCCCAGATATTCCATTTGGCCTGCCACACAGATTCTTTGGTTTAATAAGTATAAGATCTCCTGTCCTTCGGCTAAAACTGAAGGCAGTTTGAAGCAAAACACAAAATTCCAAACTTTAAAAAAAAAAAAAAAATTTGTATTCATGAGGTATTTTAGTAGCAAGAACCAGAGATTCTATCTGATACCCTTAGAGAAAAGGGTATATATGGACTCAAACTATAACCTAACAAATCCCAGAAACCAATGGGACCTGGCTAGTTTCCAGTGGAAACAAAGATCTTCTACTCTGTTTAATCTACCTTTTTGCCCATTGGCCAGTACTCTAGTCTAAATTCCAAAGAGAAACAGTCTTAATTGACTTAACTAGTTGCCTTTGTCCCAAATGGACAGGATCCTTCACACAAAGCCATCATGGATTCTGTTGCCCATCCTTACACCTATTATGGGCCACCCCTTGACAAAGAACAGCCTAGAGTTTCTTCTCTGAATTTTGAGCTTTAGAGAGAACAATCTTAGTTATGAGGGGCCACTCAACTGCAGAGCAGGCATGATGACTGTCCTAAGTATAACTATAAAACCACTGGAAATGTCGATGACATCCAGAAAGAGTGCTCCTGGACTCCTCCTAACAGAGCCAGAGTCTGTGAGCCACCCACAGTGTGCAGACATAATGCCAGAAACTCCCAGTGTTTCTGTCACTCCTCCTTAGTTATTTTTCATGGCTACAGGGTGAGACGAGACTCTGTGCTCAAATGTCTCAAAACACAGTTCAATGGCCTTTTGTCTGTTTCTCTTCAAAATTGAGAAGGAAAATATGGGACAGGGATGCAGATCCCTGGATTCTTTTATCATTAAATTTTCTTGATGCTTTTTAAATACTTGGCAAATTGTTATCTCATGGATTGTTGTAATTCCACAAATATGGGTCAAAATTTTCCTTTGCCTTAGATTAACCATTGATACCCACAGAAATAAATGCTCACCAGAAAAACAAACAAACAAACAAACAAAACAACAGAACCTGGAGAAATTAACAATCATGGTGTCCAACTTTCCCTAAATTAGGAAAGCAAATTTCAAAGAGAAATGCAAATTCAAACAGGTGGAAGTTTCCCTTTCATTGTGAAAGTCTCCCAATTAAAAAAAAAAATGAATTATAAAATCAAATCTGAACTAAATGACTTTATAAATTACTTTTTTAACTGCAGGTATAATACCTTTTACAATGCTGTATTTCCTAAGTTGCATGACCCAGTCACACTCATTACAATGTTTGATAGCTTAGCTGTTGTTCTAAATTTCTGCAATAGGAGAGTCTCTGTTTTTGAATTATATATGCTACACTGAGAATTTGCCCAATTTCCCTAAATATCAAGTCATGATACACCTTAGCTATTAGCTTTTAAAAAAAAAAAGATATTTTAACTCTTTAGGAGACTATCAGTCTAAAGGCTAAGAGCATTTGGAAAGTTCCATGTACCCACCAAGAGTGCCAGAAGTCATTAGTTAACAAAAGATGAATAGTCCAGATGGCGCTGTTTCACAACAGCCGATCACCCCACCACACCTACCTGCATTAGCCTACTCTTACTGTAGTAAATGACTGAAGTCATTTACTATTTTTAAATATATTTTTTTCACATTTTAAAGATTTTTATTACCTTAATTATAGCACCATTTATCACTATGGATTTTTCTATATTATTGCATGTTAAGATTTATTTTCCTGCTTTGTGTAAGATTTCATTTTAATACCATCAATAAAATAAGCTGGCTTGGGGGTGGGGGCGTCAATAGGAATAGACACCTGGAATATCATTTCACTGGCATAATACTTACATATAATAAGACCAATCCATCAACCTTTTTCTGGGCCTTTCTTCCATTTGCTCTGATTTGGTTGGTTTTTTTTAAGTAACTTCCCTAAGAAAGTGTAAGAATTACTTATTGATAGTCAAGACCATGGAGCCTAGAATTCTTGTTTGTATGCAGAGTTAGATGCCTGTGATGACATTTACATAAGGCTCACTAACCCTGTAAGTAAATTTTGAAGACTTCAAACTTTAACTTGGAACACAGCAAAGTTTTTTGTGTTTTGGTATTTTTTTTTTTTTTGTAAGCTAAGTTCTAAACAACGAAGCAAGAGAAAAGAAAAAAAAAGGAAGAAAAGAAAGAAAGATAAACCTGCCCCTTGTTTTAACCATTATCTAATTTATTTTTTGTAGGATTTCAAGAGTTTACCACAAGTCATTTTCCAAAAAACCATAAATCTGCACATTTGTTTTCTTTTGTATCCCTCTATGTAGTTTGCTACCTTTTGGGCTCATATATATTCATTTCTTTACTTATTTGGTAGTAAGCTTTCTGAAATAATATTTGCATAATATTATTCTATTTCCAATTACTTTTCATATGTTACCTAATTCAATTCTGTCAACAGTCTTGGGGAAACGGCATGGTTTAGTCATCACCTATGTTTTATAGATGAAACAACTGAGTGTCCTGGAAGCTAATTGACTTTCTTGAGATCATGGGCAGAACTAATAAGTGAGTTCAATATAGAGCAAAATTGATTTCTTGCATAATAGATGCTCTTCCCAGGACCTTAAGCAAAATCACATGATAATTTTTCACATGGTGAAAAATCCTACATGTGGAACTCTTAATGCTCTGATAGTCTCAGATAAATATAGATCTTTTTAACTTAGTGTCTTCAGGTTAGGTGAAAGAATATGGTAAGAAAATATCCAAACATCTAAATGTTTAACAAGAAAATATCTAAATGCTTATAACCATGTATCTCAAATTAGGGTGACAGGCCATCAAAGCCACAAGGATTACCATGAGATATTCTTTCATAATATCATTTTATTTAAAAGTTAGAACAAGGGGTGCCTGGGTGGCTCAGATGGTTAAGCGTCTGCCTTCGACTCAGGTCATGATCCCAGGGTCCTGGAATCGAGCCCCACATTGGGCTCCTGGCTCAGCGGGGAGCCTGCTTCTCCCTCTGCCTCTCTCCCTGCTCATGCTCTCTCTCTCTCTCTGTATCTCTGTGTCTCAAATGAATAAATAAATCTTAAAAAATAATGATAATAAAAGTTAGAACAAGAAGGTTAAATTTTTGTGTTCATACATGTGTACATACATGTGTAGCCAGTCATCTATTTTTCATGTCAGACAATCTTGAATTTTTAAAAATAAAAATGCACAGAGATGAACTTTTTTTATTGTATACCAAGGATGCATCAGCAATGATTATTTACTGAATTCATTTCAGAATGGTATTGGTTTTTTGGTTTAAAAATATGGGTTTGAATACTTATTGTTCCAGTATAAGCTTGTAACAAAGTAGGAATTATCTTGATAGCGCACTTTACAGGCTTAAGTATGAGAAAGTTTTGGGAAGATATTTTAGAGATTACAAATTCAACATTGAACTATTATTTTTCTTCATGGAATAAAAGAAATTATGACAAAGTTGTATTAAGTCATTGTTCCCTCTGAATCGTTAAGAATGACTCACGAACCTGGACATTCAATCAGTAACTCCAATAAAAAGAAAAAAAAAAAAGTAGTGTACTTATCACACATGCCAAAACCAATGCAACAAAAATGAAGTTTGGAGGTTAGATGAAGAAATTTGTTCATGGGGAGTATGAGTCACTTGAAACTCTTCTATTTATATATGATAAAATTACAGAGTCAATGGTAAAATGAGAATGTTCTTAAACAAATTCCCTCACAGATAAAGTCTTTTGAAAATATTTCCCTGAGATTATTGAAGAGACTGGTTAGTAAAACAGGTATTCTATCAAACCACAAAATGATATAAACAACTTCAGCAATAAGAATATATTCTTGAAATTTCCATCCTGTTGCCTCAGAAACTTCGCTCAACTGGCGTTCCACAGCGTTATAGAGACCTCTCCTCAGTGGTTGTTCCGATGTGACTCACAAAGCAGTGAAAAATATTTGCCCCTTACAGTCACATATTGTATAAATGCAAGTTCAAAAAATATTACAATATTTAATCTGAGGAAAAAAATACTACTGTTCTCTGTATGTTGAACCTGATGTGGAAGATCAGACCTCTTGGATTCAACCCAGTTTTCTGAGACTGATAAACTCAATTGCTCATTCACACACACACACATAGCTAGGAAACCTGTTCGTAGCAGCTGTTTCTAATGATAAGCAATTTAAAATATTTACGTCACATGAAAAGGTGAATATATTATGAAGCAGTATAGATTTTGTACACATTTAAGATAGGACATAAGGTTTAAGATTTTATGGTTATTGTATAACCCTTTGGACTATGTTCCCTGGCTATAAAAAATACCATTAAATGTTTTTCTAAGGTTTGTTTTTATGTAAAAATTAAAGGATCATTATTTTAGTGCCTTTATTCCACCTAAGAATTGCATGCTAAATCTATTTAATTGGCTAATCTTAAAGACAAAGTTGAAAGACTGTTTATTATAAATAATCCACAATGAGAGCAAAGACGGGAATCAGATAAACGTGAGTTGAAATTTTCGTTACTACCTTCTAAATAATGTCACCTTTGGTATTCGTTTAACCTTTCTTGGTCTTTTTTTTTTTTTTAATCTATTGCTAAAATAATTTTACTATTTTCTTATAAGGATGAAAAGATTAACATAAGGCATTCAATGCAGTGCTTGCCAAAGGATATATACTCCCTGAGGGCAGAAATCTGATTTTTCTCTACCTCTATGTCCCACCACATAGAACAGCGCCTGGCAGAGAGTTAGAAGTGTTTATCAGGATGATCTGGAGGTTTCCTTTAAGAAATTTAAGAACTGGGTCCTTCCAACTGGGGCTTTGAACCTGTAATATGAGGATACTCCAAAGTATAATCCTGCTGATGCTGCCATTAAACAAAATAAATCATAGGGCTACCACCTGCATAAATCAGATCCTTGCAGAGGCCTGTAACCTACTACTCTCAGGTCCCCAGTCCCAGATTGGGTCATATTAAAAAGCACTATTCTATCTGACCTGTTAAATCTGTCACCTATGAAATAGGAGATGGATTTAGGTGAAAGTCTACCCTAAAACTATAGGCTTATCATAAAAGTTCATCCTTCATCTCAAGTCTTCTTAGATCTTAACTGTTGGACAGTGTAAGAGTAAGGCATGGATGTAGTTGAGATTTTGTGAAGGTGAGTACATCAGAACTTAGGACATATGGTTCATAGCAGATCTTTATGAGAAGAGAGTACATGCTGTCACCCTAGAGTTTCCACCACAATACATGAAATGTGTTCAGTAAATATTTGTTGAATGAATGAATGAATGAATGGTTGGGTCTCCATAAATCATGATTAGCATTGTACTCATACTACTATTATTATCTTCATTCTTTAAACTATGAATGAGAAAAGAAATGAATGTTTTATATTATACAATATACCCATAAATTCATAAAGTCAAAGAATATCTTTAGGTACATGAACACTGTGGAAATGAATAATGATCAGAGTCATATTTTAACTTATTTAACAAATTTTGGCTTAGATTGATGTATAGTAATGGAAAATTTTGGAATTTACTTTAAAGAGTCTAATACCAGAACAAGATAAATGGGTTTGAAGCTTTATAAAATTGAGGAGAAAATTATTAAACATTATTGAACTACATTGTTAACACTGAGGACATAACAGATTAGTCTAAAGAAGGCATTGCATAATAACTTTGATAGATGCCAACCCAGAAAGTGGTATTTAATTATATTCAACATCCATTCCTCTTAGAAAATTTTAGTAATCTCAGAATAGAAAGAAACTTAGATAAACATCATACTTTTAAAAGTGGAAAATTGCAAGCATTCCCATTAATGTCAGGAAAAAGATAATAATGCCTTTATATTGATAAGTAAAGCCCTATGCTTAAGTTTTAGTATATTGTTATTTTCCATTTGAATAAGACAACAAAGAAGATAATCCTAAGGAATTAAAAAAAAATGGAATAACAAGAGTCAGTAAAGTAAGTAGTTACAAGATAAACAGTCAAGACTCTGTAGTAAAAAAGATTAAAGGGGAAACGTTATATGATCACCTCAACAGATACAGAAAATGTAGTTAGTAAAATTTATAATTACTTGTTTCTTAAAAACTCCAGAAATAGAAAGGAATGTCCTTAGCTAAAACTGAACAGAAAACATTATACTTAATGGTGAAACATTGAAAACTTCTTTGTAATCAGGAACAAACCAAAAATGTTTGCTATCACCACTTCCATTTAACATTGATCTGGGTCTTAGCAGTGCAAAGGTAACAAAAACTATCATTTTTGCAGATTACATGACTGTGTCCGTACAAATTTCAAAAGATCATACAGAAATATTGTTAAAATCAATGAGAGTTTAAAATCTACTTACAGGGTGCCTGAGTGGCTCGGATGGTTAAGCATCTGCCTTCAACTCAAGTCATGATTTCAGGGTCCTGGGATCGAGCCCCGCTTTGGGCTCCTGGCTCAGCAAGGAGTCTGATTCTCCTTCTTCCTCTACCTCTCTCTCTCCTGCTCATTCTCTGTCTCTCTCTCTGTCTCAAATGAATAAACAACAACAACAAAATCATAAAATCTACTTACATATTATCAAATGTTGGTTAAAATTTAGGAAAAGATAGTATTTACAATTTGTCATTAACAAATATGTGTTCAATTAGGGAATAAATCTAACAAAAGATACGCAAAATTTTCACAGGAAAAAAATCTAAACTCATAAAAGGAGATGTAAAACAAGACTTAACTAAATGAAGAAATCTACCATGCTTACCAGGTGCATGTCTTAATATTGTAAAGATGTTAATTCCACCCAAATTGATTTATACTTTCAATACAGTACCACTCAAATCCTTACACATTTATTTTTTGTATGGGTGAGCTTGATAAGCCGATTCTATGGAAGAAGATATTTGTAAATGACATATCAGATAAACGGTTAATATCCAAAATCTATAAAGAACTTATCAAATTCAACACCCAAAAACAAATAATCTAGTTAAGAAATAGGCAGAAGACATGAATAAACACTTTTCCAAAGAAGACATCCAGAAGGCTAAAAGACACATGAAAATATGCTCAACATCACTCATCATCAGGGAAATACAAATCAAAACCACAATGATATTATCACCTCACACTTGTCAGAGTGGCTAAAATTAACAAGTCAGGAAACAACAGATGTCGGTGAGGATGCAGAGAAAGGGGAACCCTACCGCACTGTTGGTGGGAATGCAAACTGGTGCAGCCACTCTGCAAAACAGTATGGAGGTTCCTCAAAAAATTAAAAATAGAACTCCCCTACAACCCAGCAATTGTACTACAAGGTATTTATCCAAAGGATGCAAAAAATGGTGATTCAAAGGGTCACAGGCACCCCAATGTTTATAGCAGCACTATCCAACAATAGCCAAATTATAGAAAGAGCCCAAATGTCCATGAATGGATAAAGAAGATGTGGTATATATATACAGATAAAGATATATATATAGTGAAATATTACTCTGCGATCACAAAGAATGAAATCTTGCCATTTGCCACAATGTAGATGGAACTAGAGTATATTATGCTAAGAGAAATAAGTCAGTTAGAAAGACAAATACATGATTTCACTCATGTGGAATTTAAGAAACAAAACAGATGAACATAGGGGAAGGGAAGGAAAAATAAAATAAGACAAAAACAGAGAGGGAGGCAAACCGTAAGAGACACTTAAAATAAAAAATAAATGGGGTTGCTGGAGAGGTGGTGGATAGAGGGATGGGCTAAATGGGTAATGAGCATTAAGGAAGGCATTTTTGGGGGGCATTTGATGAGCACTGGGGGTTATATATAAGTGATGAATCACTAAATTCTACTCCTGAAACCAATACCACACTATATGTTAACTAACTTGAATTTAAATAAAATAAAATAAAAATAGAATATATTTGGGAGATTAGAGGTCCTAAAATAGTGAAAAAATACCTAAAGAAGAAGAGGATAAAAGAGCTTGTGGATTTCAAGACTTATTATAAGTTCCAGCTTTTAAGGAAGTGTAGTATTGACACAGAAATGGACAAATGACAAGTGCAACAGAATAAAGAGGCCAGAAGCAGGCCTAGGCATATATAGAGGCTTAGTATTGGACAAAATTGAATCAGCAAGGAAAGAATAGTCTTTGCAATTAAAAAAAAAAAGGTTAGATTTATGACTGTACATCTATACTTTCAGATACTGTGTGGTCATTTCAAAAATAGGTCTAACTCTGTGTTCTGAATTAGAAAGATTGCTCATTCAACAGATATTTTGGGGTCACCTACTATGCACCACTTACTATAAAATTTTTCTTTCAAAATATATTACTAAGTTAAAATAGCAGATTACAACATTGCTTAGAATTGTAATTTTTGACTCCTGTGTTTTTTTACTTCTATCTCACACAACATCACAATCCTTACAAAATGGTGCTCTTTTTGTCTGTCTAATTCCATTCTTCCCTTCCTCACTCTATCAGCCATTCTTTGCCATCTGCCAAACACCAGTCACCCATCTACCTCTGAGTTTCTGGAATAGCTATTGTTTCTTCTTCTAATGTCCTCCATCACAAATCCCCATGGCCTACACTCGGCAAATCAAGGTCTGTTAGTGTCCTTTACAGCATATATTACTTTCTCAAATCCTTTATTTTTAAATGTTTATTTCATTATTGTCTGAATTTCACATTATATAAACTCTATAAAGGGAGAAATTTCTGTTATTCATTGCTATATCCCAACACTAGAATAGCACCTGGCATGTAGTAGGAGTAAAGATAGTGTGTATATATCTCTGTGTATCTATTTGTTTGCACAAATGTATAAAGAAAACTCAAAAGAATAATATCAAATTGTTTCTAGCAGTTATTTCTGGAGGAGAGTGGTACTGGAAGAAGGATGAAGGGAAACTTTCCCATTTTACTTCATATTTTACTGTGTTGCTTGAATTATATATTATAACAAGTCAAGTTTTTTAATGTTCCTGAATCTCTTCCAAATAAAACAGACATATCAAATAGGGTAGCAAAACTCAAAAACTATGGACAATACCTACAACAAAACTATGCAAGAAAGTATTCCCAAGAACCCTAAAATACAAGCAGGTAGGACAAACCATTCAGCTATAAGACCTGTGTATCAGCATGTTATGGGAAGAAGCTAAAGAAGCAATAGGCCATCTGATTGGCCTGAGAGCACGACTCCAAAGACCCCACAGGAACTCATTGGAAAGCTGAGCAGATCAATTTGATAACAGCAGCTAACATTGGGAAGAATTTTTACACATTCCAATTCACTGGGAAGGGCAAGTGTTCAGTGGCAGATCCGAAAAGGTCAGAGAACTTTATGAGCTTTCAGAGGTAACTGGAGCTTCCTTCCAGGAAAAAGTCCTACACTGAAGAGAAACTGCTATATGTATACTCCAAGATGAGAGGAGAAAGATTACAGGAGAAAAGGAAAACCAAAGTCCAGAAAAAATTGGGGGTGAGGGGATAAGCAAAAGAAGCATATCTCAGAAAATATGAAACAACATTTTTTCACTGTTTTTATAACAAGGAAAAGGGAGCTTCAGACCCTCAAAAACCTTCTACTCCTTCCTGAAAGTTCAGGAATGCTAATTTCATATTAAAATGAGCAAGCAATGATGTAATGTATGGTGATTAACATAACATAATAAAATTAAAATAAAATAAAATAAAATGAGCAAGCAAAATGGATCATGTTTGAACGTCATACAAAATTATAATGAGAAATAAAGAAATAAGATGTAAAACAAAATCCATACAATGAAGTATGCCAGAAAGATATTCCCACCAAAGGAAGAAACTGTATCCTTGTATTTCAAATTGAGCTAAAAGAAATCAAGACAATGATAATGACATGATAGAACAATATATATCAGAATTAGAAAAACTCAGAAATGAGGTGATTGAATCCAAGAAAGAAAAATAAAAGAAAACATAATTTTTAATTGCATTTTTTCATTTTTATTTAAATACCAGTTAGTTAAAATACATGTATTATTAGTTGCAGGTCATACAGTGTAATATTAGTTAATTTACAGTGAATCGACACTTCCATACAACAGCTGGTGCCCATCATAAGTGCACACCTTAATCCCCATCACTTATTTAACCCGTCCCTCCACCCACCTCCCTTCTGGTCACCATCAGATTGTTTTCTATAGTTAAGACTCTGTTTTTTGGAATGCCTCTCTGTCTCTTTTTTTCCCCTTTGCTCGTTTGTTTTGTTTCTTAAATTCTACATATGAGTGAAATCATATGTTATTTATCATTCTCTGACTTATTTTGCTTAGCTTAATAGTTTCTAGCTCCATCCATCATTGCAATTGACAAGATTTCATTCTTTCTATGGTTGAATAATATTCCATTATATATATACCACATCTTTATCCATTCATCAGTCGATGGACATGTGGGCTCTTTCCATAATTTGGTTATTGTAGATAATGTTGCTATAAATATTGGCATACCTGTATCATTTTCAATTAGTATTTTTGTATTCTTTGGGTAGATAGTCAGTAGTGTAACTGCTGGGCCATAGGGTAGTTCTATTTTTAACTTTAAAGAGCCTCCAAACTGTTTTCCACAGTGGCTGCAGCAATTTGCATTCCCACCCACAGTGCAAGAGGGTTCCCCTTTCTCCACATCCTAGCCAACACCTGTTGTTTCTTGTGTTGTTGATTTTAGACATTCTGAGAGGTGTGAGGTGATATTTCATTATAGTTTTGGTTTGCATTTCCTTAATGATAAGTGATGTTGATCATCTTTCCATGTGTCTGTTAGCCAAATGTATGCATTATTTGAAAAATGTCTTTTCATGTGTTCCGTCCATTTTTAAACTGGGTTATTTGGGTTTGGGGTGTTGAGTTTTATAAGCTCTTTATATATTTTGGATACTAACCCTTTATTAGATATGTCATTTGCAAATATCTTTTCCCATTCCATAGGTTATCTTTTACTTTTGTTGATTGTTTGCTTCACTGTGCAGAAGCTTTTTATTTTGATGAAATCCAAATAGTTTATTTTTGCTTTTATTTCCCTCACCTCAGAAGACATCTAGAAAGAAGTTGCTATAGCCAATGTCAAAGAAGTTACTGCCTGTGTTTTCTTCCAGGATTTTTATGGTTTCAGGTCTCACATTTAGGTCTTTGATCCATTTTAAATTTATTTTTGTGTGTGGTGTAAGGAAGTGGTCCAGTTTCATTCTTTTGCATGTTGCTCTCCAGTTTTCCAGCACCATGTGTCGAAGAGACTTTTTCCCATTGGATATTCTTTCCTGCTTTGTCAAAGATTAATTGGCCATATAGTTGTGGGTTCATTTCTGGGAAAAGAAAACAATTTTAAAAGCAAACCAGAAGGAACACAGAATAAACATGACAATATAACAGATGCCTCCAGAGAAAAAGATGAACAAAAAGAGGACTTTTAAAAATAAAAGCAGTGAAAATCCAACATATATATACATAATGAAAGTCCCTGAAAAAGAAAACCAAAATAATATACTAAAATGGTATCAAAGCTAAATTATTTATTTAGTATTTTTTAAAAGATTTATTTATTTATTTTAGAGAAACAGAGAGCAAGAGTGCTGGGGGGAGGGGCAAGGCGAAAGGGAGAGAGAGAATCTCAAGCAGGCTCCATGCTGCCCAAATCAGGGCTCGACCTTAGGACCCTGAGATCATGACCTGAGGCAAAATCAAGAGTCAAATGCTTAACTGACAGAGCCACCCAGATGCCCCTTTATTTAGTATTTTAATAAATACTAGTATCATAATTACATTTTCTGAAGTCAAAAGACTTGAAATTACATTAAAATACATTGAATATTTGGGAAAATTACCTATAATAACCAACCTGAAACATATTTTAGAAAAACTATTGGACTCTGAAGAAAAAGAAACTTCCTTCAAGCATCCGGCAGAAAGACCAAATTATTTATAAGAGAAAGAAGTGTAGTATATTATCAGTTTTGAATACTAATTCTTTATTCCAAAAGAAAATAGAATGATGTTTTTATGGCACTCAAAAAAGAAAATGTGAGGGGCTCCTGTGTGGCTCAGTCGGTTAAGCATCTGCCTTTGGCTCACGTAATGATCTGAGGTCCTGGGATGGAGCCCCATGTCAGGGTCCCTGCTCAGCGGGGAGTCTGCTTCTTCCTCTCCCCTCCCCCACTTGTGCTCGCTCTCTCTCAAATAAATAAATAAAATCTTTTTTTTAAAAAAAGAGAGAGAGAAAATGTGAGCCAAGGATGATGTATCTAGACAAACTGACTTTCAAGTCAAGCCACAAACTATTGTCAACATCCAAAATTCAGAAACTTATTTCTTTGAAGCACTTTCTGAGGAGTTTAGTAGAGAATGAGCTTCAGGTAGTCAAAATGACAGAGATGCGGACATAATGCCTGGTAGAAAATTTAAGATTTAATGATAGTTAGAAAAGAGACTATGTAGTATGTATAGTACAGATACTATACAATGTAAATAGAATAGCTCTATGAAAAATGGAAGTGGAATAAGAAGCACATGTGAAGAACAGAATAAGCACACCATTTGCTTTATAGTATTAACTGGGATGAAAAGGACAACCCTGCAAATCAGATACCTGAGAAGAGGGTACAGAGGGGATAAAGAACATTATATGAAGATATTTATATCTTATGCAGCCACCAAAAAAAATGAAATCTTGCCATTTGCAATGACGTGGATGGAACTAGAGGGTATTATGGTAAGCGAAATAAGTCAATCAGAGAAAGACAAGTGTCATATGATGTCACTGATATGTGGAATTTGAGAAACAAGACAGAGGATCATAGGGGAAAGAGGGAAAAATGAAACAATACAAAACCAGAAAAGGAGACAAACCATAAGAGACTCTTAATCTCAGGTAACAAACTGAGGGTTGCTGGAGTGGAGGGGAATAAGAAGGATGGGGTGGCTGGGTGAGGGACATTGGGGAGGGTATGTGCTATGGTGAGTGCTGTGAATTGTGTAAGACTGATGAATCACAGACCTGTACCTCTGAAACAAATAATACATTATATGTCCAAAAAAAAGCTATTTATATCATTGGAACACAATTGCAAACCTCAAATACAAGAAAAAAAAAGGACTTTAAAAAGCAGAAACACATCGAAACCAAACCAAAGACCACAGGGTGAAAAATAATTCATACAGTATACTGTATATTAAATATAGTATGTCATATGCAACTTTTTTGCCATATAGTTTAGAGAAGAACACAACTATATATAAAAATAAAATGAAAAAGCAGTAAAAGTTAAACCATATTTTTTTAAATATTTAAATATGGGGAAGAGAAAGAATAATACAGAGAGTACAAGAATGGATGCTCAGCTTCTTGGACTATACATTGTTCTGTAGCTTTAACTTCTGGAATTATTTAAATATTTTAAATGAGTATAAACTAAAATTAAATTTTAAATGAATCATTCCTAAAAATAGAAAACAAACCTAAAGTAAGTCAAAAGACAAAATTACAATTATTTTTCTATTTCACCAAGTGGGTTTCTTTTATATCTGCTAACAACTCAAGATGTGGACTTGGGGTTTATAAAAATAACATTTAATATTTGGGGTCCAAATAAACAGACATGGTTCTCGACTTTTTCCTCCACATCTAACAAACACAAGAAAACAAATCTTAAATTAAATGAGTCAACTCAGGGAAATGTTACTCACTATCTTTTCTTTTTCATTTCTCTAGGAAAATAAAGGAAAGTCTGGAGTGCTTCCCTGTTAAGTTAAATAACTTGATCCATACACTTGCACAAATGACAGCCATAAGTCCTGCTAAATCTACTTCACAGACTTTTCCCCATGAATCCTGTATGCTGAACGCAACCAGGTCAATTCAAAGAGCGACAATTTTAGGGTTCAGCAAGAAAACTAGTAATGTAAGTCAACACTGTCATTTTGACTTAAATATCATTTGACTTCATCGCAGACTTCCCTTCACTATGCTACACATCCTTCCTTACATCATGATATTTTTTTACTATGCAAATGAAAAATCAGTTACAGTTTGAGCAGAAGTGCCATTAAAAGAGAATGTTCTAAGGAGAAATCATAACAACCAGAGCTATTAGTAGAGAACCATCAAAGAGAACAGTTCCTGCCCTGTGGTAGACTATAAATCAAGAGCTAATTAAAGTGTCCGCATGAAAAAAAGAGCAGAAATTAGGCAGTCTGTTCCCAGCACATAAGATTATGATATTTTTATATACCGTGTTTATAGGTAATTTTGCCTTTACAAATTGCATCTTTTAGCTCTTGCGATGACTTTTTGCAGAAAGGTTCTTGTTTTGTTTAGCTCACATGAAACCAGATTTTAAAATGTATCACAGGTTGATAATGCCACCTTTTGATTTTTGTCTATTTATTTTCTGCAGCTGTATCTAATCCGGGTGACACACAATAACAATAAAACAAGCCTGACAGAAAAATCATTTGACCAGTTTTCAAAACTTCACAGCCAACTTCAGAAGCAGTTTGCATCATTGACTCTCCCAGAGTAAGGCACTATCCTCCCCAGGGTTTTGCCTGCAGTACTTGTCCTTGAACATAAGGAAAAATCATGGTTATGGTATTTTCTATTTGTGAGCAACACAGCATTCTGACTCCAATGCCATTGAACCTATCTCAGCAGAGTCTATATTGCTCCCAGAGTAAAGAAACTTTGTTTCATAAAACAGAACAAGGTTCCCAATTTCTGTTTGCTTCTAGCCACTGATTTTGTAGACAGAAAAATTCAGAAGCAATTTCATTTTCCATCAATTATCAGGAAAATTGTTTTATTTGCCCGTTTTTAAGTTTAATCTTTTTAGTTTTTTCTAGAAAAAATGAAATTGAAATTGAAAGTGCAGAACTAAATTGGATATATCTATTCTTTCAACAAATAACTGCAGTAAAAAGCTCTGATATGTGTATTTCTTGTACCAGAAAACAATTCATTAATATCATTTAGTATATAAGTAAAATTTAGTAATACCAACTTACTTTCATTGTGAATTATTGACTTTGACTTGGATTATCTAAATTTAATTTGTTGTTATGTTCATTGTCAAACAATTATGAAAACCATTGCTTTTGTTCAGGTTATAATTTAAAAAATACTAAACATAAACACATTAAGAATATAACTGAAAATTACTTCTCTTCAGACAAACCTTCTAAAATACATCACTTAGAACTAACCAAATTTAGGTCATAGACTTCAGTGTATACCAAAGGAGTATCTTGACTTTAAGAAGATGAACTTGCCAGAGGTTATACTGGCACTTAGGGTAAATCAAATGTTATGTTATCTATATTGACATTTTTGTTAAGTAAATGGTCCTTTAACAATATGAATGTCCATATCTGACCTGACATACTTTTTACATGTGGATTTTTATCAAGCTTTCAGGATTTAGTCACTTTCCAAAACATAACTCTAAGCAAAGTTATCAATGGATGGAGAGATACTGTGCAATATTGAAGAGCGAAGTACTTCATGTTCATGAAAAACTGTGCTTTCAGATGTCACAGAAATTTTGAAATGCAGATGCTTTAAGCATCAGGAGGTGAACAGATTAGAGTAAGAGTATGTTCAAGAGACTGAAAGGAAAGGAATGTCATTATGGAAACTTAAAAGCAGCACCAGCTTCAAGAATTACCAAAAAAACATCTGATAGAATAACAGAAAAGGAGGAGCTAGCAAAAAAAAAAAAAAAAAAAAAAAAAGCAAAGTTTGACTGCAAATATCAAATTCAACATCAGCGTTGCCACTGTACTCTACTAATTAATGATTTAAAATATGTTAGTCATTGTTAAGTGTCTGCCCTTTTTGATTTCAAAAATTTCTCTGTTTTACACTTTTATCTGTGCACTACATATTAGGACAACTTGTAAAACCTTAAAAGTGTTAATAATCTCTCTCCATATGCCTCTTCTCAATTTTCAGCTTTAGTTAGGATTATGCCTTGCTCAACAACCACTGCCTGATATTTAAATTGATTTTAAAACCATTCCAACAATGTGTATGTGTGTGCATATGTGTGGTGTTTGGGGGGGGGCATATATTTCCTGTATGCCCTTGACAGTATTTGTATGCTGACAATCCCAAGGGAGCTAAGGCTTCCAGTGATGCATATAAATGAAGTATGAATGCAAGATTTCCTCTGACTCCTAAATTTAATAAGAGAAGCCCTACAAGAATTATGTAAACCTGCTCTAGAGATTATGATCAGAAAGTTAGAGTCATAAAGAATAAAATTTAGATTAGTTGTAGTGTAAATAGTGGTCTTCAAAAGAGGCTGTTTATACCTCTAGGTACCTTACAAGGATACAAGGATACACAGGCATGGAAATCTTCTGTAAAATTAATGGTCTTCTTTAAAATTAACCTGCTTAAGAAGGGTTGACTTCCTTTCCCTCTTCTACTTTCAACATTGCTCTTCTCCCAACCATCCAGAATCTTATTTTGGTACATTGTCCCAGAGAGGAAAAAATCTCTGAGAATGAAATAAAAGGCAAACCAAAACATTGGTTCAATACAAATATTGAAAAAAGGAATTATTCTAATAATCAGATATAAAATCTGTTTGCAAGTCAAGTGTTTCCTAATATTTGGCTTGAACAAAATGGAGGGAGGACATGATGTCATTGTCAGATAAAAGATCATAAAAAATCATTTTCACAAAATGATTGCTATATTATATGTGGCATATAACTCAAAAGCATTTCAACAATTGAATGACATTACTATGACTAAATTTTTCAATTCTCTTGTACTTAATTATATACAAGGCTTTTAGTACATACCTCTGTAAAAACATCAACAAAGGAATAGAATTGATGTTGAACTCCATTTTCTTTTAGCAATAAGGAAAATTCATCTACAGATATACAAATTAATATTTATAACCTGCCCAATCCATTTATCAAATGCATTTCTGGTTTGGTTAATTGTATATGGTACTAAATGTTGTAATAATTAAATCTGAATGAAAAATTTTAATACTTTATGCCTTAGAACTGCAGGAGAACTTTTTAAAAATAAAATGTCAATTATTTAAATACACAAACATTATTTTGGACTTCCTTAACATTTCCAACAAGAAGCAGTGAATAGGATGGCCTGCAGTTGATACCTACATACTTCTGTGTTTGCTGACAGTCTTTCACTATCCCTCATGCCCATTACCCCAGGGAAAGATCTATACCAAAGAAGCAGAAGTGTGAAGGAGGCAGCAGCAAGACTGCAGTCAGAGAAAGCTGCTAGACAGTTCTGAAAAAGATATATTTAGCCAGCAAAATATGTTACCAATGCTACCATTAACAAGTCATTCCACTTAGTAATTGGTCTTAATCACATCTAACCCATCAAGATGAATTATCAGATAGTGCAGGGGAAATTCTGCAAGTTAGACTCTTGAGGAAAGTGATACTTTATTCCAAAAGACTAAGACCAGATGGAAGCATATGTTACTTGGTAAAATGTTTAATTTAGTTAGTGTAGAAATATTTCTAGCGAACCCAAAAGAAACAATACAATTTGACCTTTTTCAAAAATTATGAATCATTAACTTAAGAAAGTACTTATTAAGTCCCCATATATATTTAAAGGACAAAATGTGTGGTCTTCTATAAACACAGCAAGAAAGAACATATGTAGTAATATGTTAAATTAAACTAAATTAGTATTAATATTAATAAAGTTAAAATAGCACAAGGGACCACAACCATGTTAATGAAACCCTCAGGATTAATAATGTGTTCCATTTTTAAAAAATATTTTCATTGGCCCTTCAACCTGATGCTATAAGTTCATGAATAACCTAAGATGCAAATTTTCAAACTAATGAAGATACACTTTTTTTTTAAACAGATTTCCTCATTGGTGGCACTTACCTTTTACAAATTCAGACCACAAAAGATTCAAAGACCTAAATCATTACATGGAACAGATATTAAATGGATCACATGAAGTTGCAAATGTATGTTACAATTTACTTTTATATTTTTATGAAAATATCCACTATTTTATGTATTATTACTAGAAATCTTGTTACATGCTTGATGATAACATTCTTGTACTCCTTTATTCATTCAACAAATGTGCATGCCCAATATGTGTAAAATTCCTGAACAGGAAACTGGAACAGTAAAAAAAGGTATAGCACCTTGACCTCAAATAACGAAATAATATGTGATTAGTGGACTATCAGGGCTAGGAAATGCCCTAGTATTTTAGAGAATTAAGAATTATTTCTGACTGTGATAGTGAAAAGGATTCAGGGAGAAGAGAGCATCTGATCTGAATCTTTAACACCAGGTAGGATTTTTTTAATGTATTATTTGTTTCAGGGGTACAGGTCTGTGATTCATCAGTCTTTTATAATACCCAGTGCTCATTACAACACATACCTCCCTGATGTCCATCACCCGGTTACCCCATCCCTCCACCCTCTCCCTCCCCCCCAGCAACCCTCAGTTTGTTTCCTAAGATTAAGAGTCTCTTATGGTTTTTCTCCTTCAGAGGTTTCATCTTCTCATTTTTTCCTCTCTTCCCCTATGATCTTTTGCCTTGTTTCTTAAATTCCGCATATGAGTGAGATCATAGTGTTTTAAAAAGAATTGGCCTAGGGAAGTATTTCAAATAGAACGAAACAATATAGGAAAGGTCATAAGTGAAAGAAGAAGGAGGAGGAGGAGGAGGAGGGGGGATATCATGAGATTCTATTGCTCCTGTGATAAATTACGACAAATTTGGCAGTTTAAAACAACACAGGTCTATTTTCTTTCAATTCTGAAAGTTAGAATTCTGAAAAAGGGCCTTAAGGGACCAAACTCAAGGCATTGGTAGACTGGATCTTTTGGGAGATAGAGGGGAAAAAACTCATTTCCTTGCCTTTTCAGTGTCTAGAGATTTCCTGCATCCCTTGGCTTGTGCCCTTTACAGCAACTGCACACTCTGACCTCTGCTTCTGTCATCACATCTCTCTCGGACTCTTAGTCTGACTCTCCTTGTGTTTACACTGGGCCCACCTGAATAATCCAGGATAATCTCACCATTTCAAGATTCTTAATTTAATTTTATCTGCAAAGCCCCTTTTGCCACGTAAGGTAATACACATTCACAGGTCCTGGGGATTAGAATGCGAACATCTTTGGAGGGCCATTATTCTATCACAGAAATACATGAAGAAGTGCAAGAACACAATTCAGTTGGATCTCAACATTCTTGTGAGGTATCTGTGAAAGGAACATTAAAACCAGTAAGGAGGTCAGGGCCAGGTTGTCAAGAGCTAGAGCTAAGCCTTAGAGGGTAGTGAGAACCTAAAAACAATAAAAAGAATAACAAATATGAGAAGAATATTCTCCCAGATATATTGACCTTGTTCTCAACAACCTCTTATCCCAGATCCTTGCTCTCCTTACTGGACTGGAACTACATTCTTTTCAATTTTTAGCTTTTTAAATTGTATAACATGTATCCAGAAAAGTCTACAAAAGATTTGGTAGAAGTGACACTGCATGGCTTTCAAGTTAGGGTAGAAAAGGCTGTGCAGCTTCTGCCAATTCCTCTCCATGTATTCCCTATGGAAACCTTCAGCTTCCGTATAAGAAACTGAGCTCCCCTGAGTCTGCCAGGTGGAGAAACAGTGTAGAGAGATGCCCAGGGAACACTGCTCTGCCGGTGCCCAGCTGAGGTTCCAGCCAGCAGCTAGCATCAACGTCACAGTATTTTGAGTGGATGACTTTAGCTCCAATCACCAAATGACTGTTTATTAGAGACCTCAAGCCAGAACACCATAGATGAGCTCAGCCAAACCCCAGAATTGAGAGACAATGACAAAATGATTGTTTGTTTAAACCAGCAATGCAGGGATAGACCACATCTAAGGTACATGGATTTTCATTGTTATACAGCATTCTGTTACATGAATATATTGCATTTTGTAGATTCCTCTCTACATAGACATTTGGAATCTTTCAAAGTTGGGGTTATTACAAATAATGGTGTTATGAACATTATTTTACTTGTATGTCTCTTCATGCACTCGCGTTGGTCATTCACCTAGGAACAGAATTTCTGGATTTTAGGATATGCTTATCTTCAACAATAGAGGCTCCTGCTTGCAATGAATAAGTGTTCCCATTTCCCACAACCTTATCTATACCTGGTATTGCCAGTCTTTCTAATTTTAGCCATTCTGGTGAGTGTGCATCTCATTGCATTTTAGTCTGTATTTTCCTAACTACTAATGAGATGGAACACCTTTTCATATGTTTGGTCATTTGGATATCCTCTTCGGTGAAGTGCCAGTTTATGTCTCTTGCCCTTTCTCTATTAAATTATATGACATTCTTTTACTGATTTATAGTATTTTTCATACATTGTGGATAGAAGTCCTTTGTTAATTAAATACATTGTAATGATTTTCTTTCACTCTGTGTTTTGTCCCCTTGTTCTTTTTATTATGTCTTCTGATAAACAGAAACTCTTCATTTTAATATAGTAAAATGTATTGATATTTTCTTATATGATTAAAACATGCCCTACCTCAATGTCATAAAGAGAGTTTCCTATATTATCTTCTAGAAGCTTTGTTGTTTTGCCTTTCACATTTAAACCTACAATCTGTCTAGAGTGGACTTTAGTGCATGGTGTGAAATAAAAGTCGTCTTATTTTTTTTTCCATGTAGATTTTGAATTGTTCCAATATATTTAAAAGACTTTCCTTTTCTTGTTATTTGCTGTGCCACCTTTGTGATAATTTAAATATCCATCCACTATGTGTCTACTTCAGGCTCTATGTTCTATGCCACTGTGATCTCTTTGTCTACCCTTGTGCCAACAGTCTTAATTACTGTAGCTTTATAATAAGTCTTGAAATCTAGCAGAGTAAGTTCTCCTATTTTATCCTTATTCTTAAACAGTATTTTGGACTTCTGCATTTCCATGTAAATTTTTCTTTTTTTTTTTTTAAGATTTTATTTATTTGAGAGAAAGAGAGAGAGAATGAGCTGGTGGTGGGGGAGAGCAATGGGAGGTAGAGAGAGAAGCAGACTCCTTGCTGAGCAGGGGGTCTGATGTAAGGCTCCATTCCAGGACCCAGAGATCATGACCTGAGCCAAAGGCAGATGCTTAACCGACTGAGCCTCCCAGGCACCCCAAAATTTTAAATTTCTCTTGTCAATTCCATGCAAAAGCCAACTGGATTTTAGTTGAAAATGCATCTTAATATCTTACAATCCATTATCATGTACTTATTTAAATTTTTAAAACAATTTTTTCTCAATAATAGCTTATTGTTATATGCATAGAGATCTTAAAAATACTTTATTTTACTTGATACCTTATTGTACCTTTCTAAAATTCCATTTTGTTCTTTTTTACCAGTATATAGATACAACTGATTTTGTATATTGACAGTTTTCTCAACAACCTTACTAAATTCACTTCTAATTCTAACAATTTATTTGTATTTTTTTAATATTCTACTTAACATCATATTGTCTGCAAATAACAGGAGTTTTTTCTTTCCAATATTTATATTTTATATTTCTTTTTCTGGCTATTTTGTACTCTGTAGGTCCTCAAAGTGGTGATGGCAGATACGCTTGTGTTATTTCTGGATTCAGGGAAGAACTGTCTAAAGTTCCTCATTAAGTATACAGGTTTTGTAGGTACCCTTTAATATTTTAAGAAAGTTTCCTTACGTTGTAAAAAAAAAAAATTGACAATAAAGAAAATTGAATTTATCAAATTTTTTTTCTGAATCTATTGGGCTGATCAATGATCACCCAATAATAAATGGTTTTTCTCCTTTATTCTGTGAGTGTGGTGAATTGCACTGATAAATTTTCTGATTTTAAACAAATTTGCATTACTAAGATAAACTCTACCTGGTCGCAATATATTATCCTTTTTATGTGTTGCTGGATTTGATTTAACATTTTCTTTAGCATTTGTTTTCAGCTTTGTTTATGACAAAGATATTCTATCTTATAATGTCTTACCAGGTTAGAATGGAGAATATTCTGGCCTCATAATATTAGTTGCAAAGACTTCTTGCTTTTCTTCTTTTCTCTGGATGAGTTTGCATAAAATTGGTTTTATTTCTTTAATTTGGAAAGCCATGTAGGTCCGGAGATTCAATTTATTTAAGAGTTACAGGACAATTCACATTTTCTATTTCTTCCTGGGTCTAAGTTATAGTTCTCTAGGAATTTGTGCTTATTTATTGGCATAAAATTATTCAGAGCATCTTCTCCCAATCTTTTTAACACCTATAGGATCTGAAAAGGTGTCTACTCTTCTATTCCTTACATATGTCATTTTCTAGTCAGTCTTGCCAGAGGATTATGAATTTTACCAATCTTTGCAAATGAAATGTGGGATTTATTGACTCTTTCTATTATATTATTTTTCTATTTCATTCTATGTCTGATCTTTATTATTTCCTTTCTTCTGCTTCCTTTGGTTATAATTTGCTGTTCTATTTATTACATTCTCAGATAGTTACTTGTTTATTTTCAACCTGTCCTCACTTACACATTTAAAATTCTAAATCCCCCCTCCTAATCAAGATTTAATTGCACCCCACAAGTTTTTACATACAATATTGTATCTTCTTTATCATTCTCCTAAAATACTTATAAATGTTTACTATGATGTTTCCTGTGACCATAGATTAAGTCTATTTAACCCAGTTGAATTTTTTTATGTTATACTAATAATATGTATCCCATAAACCTAATAAGTTCTATGTTGTTTTATACAATCAATATCTATTTAATATTACCCACATATCTCATTTCCATTGTTATAACTCTGACTTTATATCTGATGCTGCTTTCCCTCTACCTGAAGAATACCATTTATTATTTCTTTTAATATGAATTTGCTGCTAGAAAAATTTCTAAATTTGTATTTGTCTGAAAAGTTTTTATTTGTCTTCATTCTCAGAGGATATTTTAGCTGACTATAGTATCTGGATAACAATGATTTTATTTTAAAATCTTTAAAGCTATTAGTTCATCGTCTTTTAGCTTCCACTGATTCTGTGTAAAACCCACCTATTGTATTTGTTGCCTCTTTGAAACTATTTTTTCTTTATTCTTTATCTGCTTTTAATATTTCTCTTTTTACTGTTAGTTTTCACAGTTTTATTTTAATTGCTCAGATATAAGTTTGTTTCTACTTATCATGCTTTTTAGCACTTCCTGAATTTGTTCCCTGATGTCTTTCATCAGTTTTGGAAAGTTCTGTCATTATTGCTTCAAATATTGTTAATATTTTTTCCTCTCTCCTTTTTTTTCTGAAGCTGTAATAACATATAAGTTAACCCTTCTTGCTGTATCCTCCATGTGTCATGCCTCTACTCCTGTATTTTTTATCCTTTTGTTCTCCATAACTTATTCTCAATAGTTTCTTCTGACTTATCTTCTGAGTTATTTATTCTCTACTTATGTATGTTTAGTATACTGTTAAATCCATCCTTTGAGCTCTTAATTTCAGTTATTATATTTTTCAGTCTTAGAATTTCCTTTTTTTCAGTTTCTCATTCTTTGCTGAAAATCTGTCCTTTTTAAGAAGCATAGTTTTTTTTTTAAGATTTATTTATTTATTTGTGAGAGAGAGAGAGCGAGTGAGCAGGGGGAGGGGCAGAGGGAGAGAGAGAGAGGGAGAATCTCAAGCAGACTCTCTGCTGAGTTAGGAGCCCAATGCAGGGCTTGATCCCAGGACCCTGAGATCATGATCTGAGCTGAAATCAAAAGTGGGACATTCAACCGACTGAGTCATCCAGGAGCCCCTAAGATAGGTATTTTTAAATCTTTCTAAAAACTTCAATACTGGGGCCCACTGCATATATATTTCTATTGTCTAGTGTTTCTACTAGTCTTTAATCATTCAGTCTTGTTCCTTTGTAAGCCTAGTTATTTTCCTTTTTATTGTGGCCAGATATTGTACTGCAACGTCTTTTGTAGAAATAATTGGAGGCCTATGTTGCTGTTATCTTAGTCTAGAGAACTGTAATATCTGAGGACATTAACAATCTAGGATTGCTGAAATTCAATAGCAGGGATTCAGATTTTTCAAAACCAAACTGTAGCTTTTATGAGGGCCTATTTCTGGCTCATCTTTTTCCTTAGCTGTGAATTTGAATCTAAATCCAAAATAAGGCAGATTCAACAAGAGCCTCCTTGGCAACTCTGAAATCTACTTCCTTTCCTATTATCTCTGCAAAGTGGTCAAAAGTACTGCTCAACCTCTCAGCCCTTTCACGGCTCAAACCTATGTCAATAAACACCCACAACAAAAATGTAGTGCCAAAACCCAATTCACATTTCCAAATCCTTGCCCCAGATCTTAGCCTGGTAATTCTTCACTATCTTGTTAGCTCTCTGATGCTTTCAAGCAAAGTTTAAAAAACAAATTGTAGTAATCCAGTTATCCTCAGCAGGAGGTTTGCACTAAATGACTTAATCTACTCTCATCAAAAATAGGAGTCTAGAACTGCAATCCTTACCCATACTACCCTCAGCTTTCAAAGATATCTGCCATTCTGTCTCCTCACCCCCATTCTATGCTCAACTATACATTTTTCTCTCATAGGTAACCATTTCAAAAGGTCTAGGTCTATTGACACTTCCCATCTGAAAAAATATTGAAGGATTTCTTGGTGAGGTGTTTGGTATGCTCACCAGTGATTCTGAGAATAGCCTGGAAAATTGAAGAGAAATACCAGACCCCAATTCTGCTCCCCTCTCTCATATGGGTCAAAAAAAGCATTCTTAAGATCCCCCCACCCCATACACACACATATATGTATATAAGCTATACACAAATACAGATGTTACAGCTCCTTATGAATGTTCAAGGGAGCACTACCTCTCTTTAATATCAGGTGTTCATAACACTATCTGCATGAAAGGTTTCTATGAGACAAATGCTAAGTTTCAGAGGCAAGTACCAAACTAACAGAATCTTCCAGAGTTCTTGGACAGACATAGGGCCCTTTAGGGATTTATCTAGAACACTATCCCTAAGGGTACAGGGTGCACGCCTGTTAGGGTTTTTTGTCTTTTAATGCAAAAAATGGAAATCATTTTTGGAATATTCTTAAGTAATCCACATATCTGAAATAATTTTGGTGTCACCAATGGGAACCTATTTCTAATAGTAATCATGCTAGCCAACAAGCTACCTTTTTTTTTTTTTAAAGATTTTATTTATTTATTTGACAAAGAGAGACACAGCAAGAGAGGGAACACAAGCAGGGGGAGTGGGAGAGGGAGAAGCAGACTCCCCGCTGAGCAGGGAGCCCGATGCGGGACTCGAACCCAGGACCCTGGGATCATGACCTGAGCCGAAGGCAGACGCTTAACAACTGAGTCACCCAGGCACCCCCAAGCTACCATTTTTATTTAAAAAATCTAATCTCTGACATTCAATATGCTAATTAATAAAATGCCCATTGTTGATGGAGTTGTGAGTGAATGACAGAAGCACTTATACTGACAGCCCTAGTATGGCTTTCCCAATTAAAATATTAAGAACCCCTTCTTTTCTCCTCCCGCATCCAGGTGCCCCTCTTGGTGCAGCCTTGATTCAGACATAAACAGGCCATTTCTGAACTCTGCAGTCTTAATTAAATGCCAGCAGCACTTGGGTTATACCATGTGTATGATACATAATATCATGCTGTATATGTAGACATATTTTAAGCTTCAGTAAATTGCAGGCATTGTAAAAGGAGGACTAGACTAGACTGGGACTTAATAAAGGGTCAAAGAATCCTGTTTTACTCAGCTGTTACTTCCAAAAACCTTTCTTCTCCACTTGGAACTTGGGAAAGTCATTAGATGAGACCAGGCATGGTTTGAATTTTTAAAAATTTCTTGCTGTGTAGCAGAGTAAATCAGTGTTTATCAAGGAAACCTTACTGAAATTTAAAAATACAATATATTAATGAATGTATTAAAAATTCTATATCGGGGCGCCTGGGTGGCTCAGATGGTTAAGCGTCTGCCTTCGGCTCAGGTCATGATCCCAGGGTCCTGGAATCCAGTCCCACATCGGGCTCCCTGCTCCTTGGGAACCTGCTTCTCCCTCTGCCTCTCTCTCTCTCTCTCTCTCTCTCTGTCTCTTGTGAATAAATAAAAATAAAAAATCTTAAAAAAAATAAAAATAAATAAATAAAAATTCTATCTTGGGGCGCCTGGGTGGCTCAGTCGTTGGGTGTCTGCCTTCGGTTCAGGTCATGATCCCAGGGTGCTGGGATCGAGCCCCGCATCGGGCTCCCTGCTCGGCAGGAAGCCTGCTTCTCCCTCTCCCACTCCCCCTGCTTGTGTTCCCTCTCTCGCTGTGTCTCTCTCTGTCAAATAAATAAAATCTTTTAAAAAAAATTCTATCTCAACTGTAGGTCCGCTGATTTAGGATGTGAGCTTACTGCTGTACATCCCAAATGAGTAATATTGTGGTTTGATGTTGAATAGACCCTCTTAAAAGAAAAAAATCCCACAATTCAGACCACAAGGGTCCTATGGCGATTAGAAAAAAAAACCAAAATTGTCAATAATGACTACGTTAGATTCCATATAGTCAGGAGCAAGAGGTGAGACTTTTGAATCCCTATGACCAGTTTCTAAGACTAGTGGTTTTCAAAGCACAGTTTCTGGACTGTGCTAGGAACTTCACTTGGGAGCTGGTAAGAATACAAATTTTTGGCCCCATCCCAGACAAACTAAATCAGAAATTTTGGCCATTGGTTATTTTATTAAGTTTATTTTTTATTTGTATTAATCTCTATACCCATCATGGAGCTCAAATTCATGACCCTGAGATCAATCACATGCTCTACCGACTGAGCCAGCCAGGGGCCCCAAATCAGACATTTTGGAGATGAGGCCCAGCAGTCTGTGTTTTAACAAGCCCTCCGGGGTGTTTTGATGCACACTATTGTTTGAGAAAAATTACTCATACTATAGACATCTTTCCCTTTTGTCCAGTTTGGATATGGTCAGACATTTGGCCTTCAGTATAGTAGATACTCAGGTATCCTACTATATTATTGACTTTTCTTAAATATGGACTCAGGAAGATTGTGCTGCAATAATTTTTCCAGGCTAGTAGACTCTCAGCTGGAGATGCTATTTTGTATCAAAGGACAAGTGGCTGAGCACTTATGTAGGTATACTTAACTCAATTCCAAGTGAGTTAGAGAAGACATCCCAGAGAGTAGGACATTCAAGTTGTTTTTAAAGGGCAAATAGGAGTTAGTAAATAGAAACTGGGAGAAAGTTGTGTTAGATAAAGGGAACTCTAAAGATACAGCATCCATTATGGTTATATGCTTTTCTTTTGTTTTGAAGCTTAAAGAATTCAGTGACTATATTCATTCAATTTTTACCCATTTATAGCACAGTTACAAATTCATCAATATTCAATAAATATTTAAAATGAATAATAACAGAATCATTAGCATATATTAACCATGGGATTTATATTGCTTTTCAAAACCTAAAAGATGGAAATTTTGCATCTGAAAAGCACTTAGCAGCAGTCTCTTATTTATTCTTATATCCTACAAGTTTGGGTTTTTTAAAGAAATTAGCTCATGCTTCAGAAACACGTCATTTATTTATGTTTTACACAGAAACTACTAAACTAAAAAGTAACAAATGTTTTAAAATTTGTAGAAAAAAAAAGATGGGGAGCTCCCAGGCAAGGTGGCCCCTCCCTTCCTCTCCCCCACCCACACTTAGTTTTTCCTCTGGATCAAACATGTAATAAAGAGAGTGTTTGGAGGAACGCCTGAATGGCTCAGTTGGTTAAGCGTCTGCCTTCGGCTCAGGTCATGATCCCAGGGTCCTGGAATCAAGTCCCGCATCGGGCTCCTTGCTCAGTGGGAAGCCTGCTTCTCCCTCTGCCTGCCACTCCCCCTGCTTGTGCTCACTCTCTCTCTCTCTGATAAATAAATAAAATCTTTTTTAAAAAGAGAGAATGTTTGGAATCTGAAAAAATAAAAATAATAAATAAATAAAATTTGTAGAAAAATTGAAAATTTGGATGATGTTAAAAAATAAAAATTAATGTAATTTTGATATTTTTCCTTGCCCCAGCGTATAATCCCACATGAACCCCATGACGGAGACCTCTGGCTTGCTAGAGAATAATATTGAGAGTCCTACTAGCTGCTAACTTAGAGACAAATTCTACTCGTTACCTAGTACCAAGCCCAGGAATACTGCCTGGCTGTGCTTCTAAAAGATGAGCATTAATAGTGCACTGAGTCATGATTGTACCCTTCAGAAAGGCCGCTCAGAGCACATTTTAATACGTCTGTTATGAATAAAAAGAAATAAACAGTATGTATTCATCATGGGAATAGAACTATGTAATGAGGAAACTGAAAACAAAGATATAAAATAATTGTTGAAAACAGTATTAGGCAATAGTAAAGCAATACTATAATAAATGGTTATATGTAGATCTATTGCATATGCATAAATTTAAACTATTGTCCATGCATACTCAATATAAATTGTATCCTATCTTTTAAATATATTTGGTTTTATGTCTTAATCAGTGAGTAATGGGAAATGTGATATAACAGAGGCTTCTGCCCTATAGGATCAAGGCAATTTAATTTATTTCATTGGATTTCAAGTGCTTTTTGTATATTTAAGAATATAGAATGTTGACATCTTTTTAAGGAAACTTTATGCCCAACATGGGACTTGAACTCAAGGGTCTCGTGCTCTACCACCTGAGCCAGCCAGGTGCCCCTTTTTAGAATGTTGACATCTTAATGTTCTTTACTTACTCTGACATTCTCTGAAGGCCATGTCCATTAACTTACTCTACAAAGGGCCTCATGGATATGGCAGCTGTCTATAAGGGAAAATGCAGAGGGGATAGTGAATAAGATTGTCATCCTTGAATGCTGAAGGTTACCTCACTAATTACACAAAAGCTGTTTTAAAGGCTATGCCTTTTCAGGATAATTGACAAAATATCTAGTAACCATGGAAGGTTCCAGGCTTTAGCTTATTTAGGCAGAAACAAGTAAGTGCAAAGTGGAGAGACCTTCTGATTTCTGGCCCTAGTGTGAATAAGGCAAATACTGAGATCCGTTTTCATGTGGCAGCAGGCTTTTGCTAGGGAACTCTTAAATGTATCTGCTCACAGGATAAGTTCATATAGAAGTGGTAGCAGAGGACTGTTATGAGAGGGGAAAGCAAAGGAGTCAGACATAACAAGTAGCATAAGACTTGCAAAAGTGCAGCTTAACACAGCAAGGCTTAGTGAATATTGTTGCCCATCACAATCGTTGCTGCATACACACAGATGAACAAAACCACCCACATGGAGCTCACAGGATTCTTCACATTCACCTTTGCTAACGTGCTAATGAAAGTACTACTGTAGATACCCCAGGAAGAGATGTTTTTATTTTGTTTTGTGTTGTTTTTAATCTCTATCGGTTAGTATTTAGGCAAAGGAAAGCTGAAGAAATTTCAGGCACCACACTGTTTTTTTCTTGGAGGAATTAAGGTCTAAGAGTTGAGTGAGGAAAAAAAAAAAACTAGAAAGAAAAAGAAGAGGTATTTATATCATCAAACATGAAACACTATTGTAAAATCATAGATCCTAGAAATGCTCCGAGTGAGAATGTGTCAGCCAACTTCTAACAATGGACTTCCATTTGTCTCATACCAAAGGAAGCCAATATTATAGGTGCGCCTTCTCCCAAAGGAACATCCCCTCTAATAATTTAACTGAATTTTGCACAATGAGTATTTAGAATACATTAAAATACCTTCCTGGAATGTAAATCCTATATTTATTAGTTGTCATTTCTGTACTACAAAATAAATAAAGTAGTGCTATATTAACAAAAATCAAATCAAAAATTAAATGTGGGCACTAGCATTATAGGGGCCACTTTGGAAAACTACTGTATCTGTCATTCAACAAATGTTTATTGATTGCCTACAGTCTATACTGTCTGGCCAGGGACGGGGGGCAAAAGAGCACCTAGTGATCAATTTTTTTCAAATAATTTGAGGAGGTTTTAAAAAGTATGCTCTGAGGCCCCATCCTTGGAAATGCTGATTCGCTAGATAAAGGCTGATATTTAGGTATCTGTGTTGTTTTTTAAGAACACAAGTGATTTAGATGCACAGCCAGATTTGAGAAATTCTATTCTAGAAAGTCGAAAGCTGAATCAGATGTCGACACCCCTAAGGAGCTTACAGTCTGTCAATAGTCTATGTTGATAAGGGCCAATGGCCCCATAAAGACTTTTATAACTTCGTTCATTGGTTTTACCCCTTTATTCCTAAGGAATTTTGTGGGACTTGATACAATACTCATAATATGGATTACATGGTAATAGAAAAATAATTTGACAGGGATATCATCAGATGCTGATTAGCATTAATAAGCAGTGTGACCTGCCTAATCACCCAAGTTCTTTGTGAATAATGCATAATGTGGTCAGTTTTCAATTATCTTCAAATGGATTAATCATGGTGAAAGCTTTACGTGTCTCCATATGTTGGTAGACACTTCCTTGATTCAGTTTTTTTATATACTGGAAATGAAAACTTATTTTAAGATTAACTAAATAAGTTTCCCCAGGTGGCTCAGTTGGTTAAGCATCTGCCTTCAGCTTGGGTCATGATCCCAGGGTCCTGGGATCAAACCTTGCATCAGGGTCCCTGCTCAGCGGGGGGCCTGTTTCTTCCTCTCCCTCTGCCACTTCCCCTGCTTTGGCTCTCTGTCAAATAAATAGATACTAAGTAAAACATTATTGACCTAAAAATCACATAAATGATTTCAAAGTAAAGAGTTTTTTTGAGATTTTTAAAAATTTTATATTATTGATACAGTTTTTCCCTGTAAACAGTTATGTACATAGTTATCTACATAAACACCAAAATCTATAAAGTCATGGATGTAACATGAGTATTTTAATTATTTTCAGTGATGTGAATGACTTAGGGGAAATTTTTATACATTCATAAATTTCTAATAAAATAAGAGGTTTAAAGTAAATTTATATTTGTGATAAATATTCCTGGGATAGGATAATCCCCATCTCTGGCCCTAGAAAAGTCCTTATAAAAATGTTTTTCTTCTCGAGGCGCCTAGGTGGTGCAGCTGGTTAAGCGTCCAACTCTTGGTTTTGGTCACGATCTCAGGGTTGTGAGATCGAGCCCCACATGGGCCTCGCTCAGTGCAGAGTCTGTTTAAGATTCTCCCTCCCTCTGCCCCTGAGCGAGCCCCAAAACAAAATACTTTTCTTCTTTCATAGCTGCTTATCATATGGCAGTGTAGGAAAAGCAAATAATCTTACTATGCTTATACATTAAAACTCATATTCTTTTTTAGTTACATTAGTACATTTATTTGTAACTGTTTAAAGTATTTTATATCACTGTATATAACTATGTGAACATTTTTAAATTTGTATTGGGCATGTATAACTAAAACATTACTATGTATAACACTCTAGATTAAGAGCTTTAAATTGGTTGTAGAGAACAAATAGGAGAGATTCAACTAATACCATATAAACTTTATTCTCAAAGCGTTTATAATATTGTGATAAATACAGACATGAACATAAAGAAATGTATGGCAGTGAATGGAAAAAGGGGGAGAGAGGAAGTAGAAGATACAGCTTGAATATAAAATGGGACAACCTTAACTTGTTAAAATCAACTGTCATATTCCCTTCTAGGATCATTCCTGATTCTAAGCAGTCTTGCTTTTTGTCAAGGAAATGAGATAAAAAGTCTGTTTTAAAGTCCAGTGGTGGTATCTGAGTTAAATTAGATGGGACAGACGTCTTTGGGGCTTTAGTCTAAAGACACAAAAGCAACAGAGATAGAGGGATGCTTGTAAATATCTGAGACCATGTCTCTCTGTCTGTTTGCCTATCTGTCTGCCTCTCTCTCACACACACACACATAATCTGTGGATAAAAGAAAATAGACATAAATGAAGACTATAATTACATACTACCTCAGTATCTCTTCTTGTGAGGTTGGAAACATCAGTTTAGACATCCTAGTCCTGTATCTACCTGGTTTTTGTTTGTTTAGTTTTACTTTCTTCTCTCACGCTAATAGAAACTTCTTTTTTCCTTTCAATGTAATTTCATTCCACAAGCAAATGGTAGTTGTGATAACAGGAATTGTTTTTGCTTTAAATTTTGCTGTTTTGGTGGAATTGTGCTGCGAACTAAGTAAGATCTTTATAAAGAACAATATAAACATAAAGTTATAGCAAATGATTGCAGTACCTAAACACACATGTATCCACATTTTACTTCAGCTGAGATATATAAACAGCTGTTGTTTTTTAAAATTTTAAAACCATATTAATTGTAATTTCTAACTCTTTGCAATATTGCTATTCATTTCTAAAAGCCTCTTAAAATAAGGAATAGTATCATTTATGATTTAAACAATGTTATTTTTTTAAGCAGAAATCAAATGTCAACATAAATCCAAATGGGTAAATCCTATCTTAATAGTGAACATATGTTTCTTGTCCCCTGCTTGCTAAACCCACATGTTAATTACTACATTTGTCACTACATTGCTCTTTTCCTATTTGGAGCTGGCTGAGATTACATTGCAGGCAGGATAAATGTCACATGTGTACCATCAGTAAAACCAAGATTATTTTTCAGAGTCTAGTGAAGTACTGATGACATTTTAGAATCAGAATTATAAAAGATTCTTTAGAAGTTCACCGTTCTTCATAGTGTCATTCTTCTATGTAACTCCAATACGAATATAGTGGGTTGAACTACATTAAAGACTGGACATTCTGACAAGCTGCTTTATGAAAAAAGCAATAAAATACAATTACTGTTTGACTTTGATTTAAAACTCTTATGAGAATTCATTTTTAAATTCACATTTTTACAGCCTTTCACAGTGTTTGAGAGAGATAGATTTAGCTTATTGTTTTAACTCACTGAAACTAAATCTTGCAGCCAATTCTAGATGTTCGTTGGCCTGTTAATAAATGGGAATTCTTAATGTGTTATTTTAAAGTAAGAAAAAGTTGATCTCAGTGTTATATTACATTACTTCTGATCTTTGAAAATACTTTAAGTCTCTGTGGTCTTTGAGAGCAAGAATATGTTCATATGATATAAGAAAAACACTTAAGTTTTCAGCAACTTTAAATTGATCAACTTTCTCAAAAATCAATCATTTTAAATTGCAAATGGCTTTATAATATAATTGGCAAACAACATATTAATAAGATTTCTGAATTCAACAAAAAATAAGCTGATACAGACTTTAATTTTAAAATTGTTCAATTGGCTTTCAAATTTGCTCTTTATTGACTGCATTTGTAATTTTAAAGTACATTATTAGACATTTTTAAACCATTATTAGTTAGATAAACATCTAATCTAGCAATATATATAATAACCTCATAAAGCATTTAACATAGCCTAATGCATTTACTGGAACAACTGATATATAAACGACCAGTAACTTTAGAGTCCCTGAACAAATCCTAAACTTTTATTAACTTATTCACCAAATATATAATGTTCCACATAGGAGGGATGTTCCAAATATTTAACAAGCATTAGGGCACAGGCACTGACCAGTCAGGATAAGTGCCAATCACTAACCCACCGTTATGGCCATATGAGCTAATATTGGTTGAGTATTTGCTGTGATGGGGAAAACTGTAGGAAGACAGTGGAGAGTGGGGGCAAACAGGAGTTTAGATCAACATATACTAATTTTGAGTTCCATATGAAATTTCTAATTAGAAATGTCAAGTGGAAAATTGAATGTCTTGAGTTGAGGGAAAAAGAGAGGCTAGAAATATTGGAGTCGTCAGCAAATAATTGGTTTTCAAAGCCATGAGATTGGGTGAGATTACTTAAGGTGAAATATAAATATAAAAGAGAAGAGATCTGAGGGCTAGACCATGCAGCACACCAATTTTAAAGTTTGAGAGGATGGGAGAGAATCAACAAGAGAAGCTGAGAAAAAGCAACCTGTTGGAGACCAGAAGTATCTTATGCCTAGAATCCAAGAGAAAACCCTATTTTAAAGAAGGAAAAATCAGCCATTTCAAATACTACTGATAGGTCAAAATTTGGGAATTGGCCACTGGATTTAACAAAATGGATATCATTAGTGAATCTAACAAGAACAGTTTGATGGGAGTGTTAGGAACAAAACCGTGATTAGAATAGGCTCAAAAGAGAATATGAAGAGAGAGGAATTTGGGATAGAAAGTAGAAAATTATCCTTGAGGGGGCTTTGCTCTAAGGATGAACAGGAATAAGATAGTATGCAGAGAAATGTAGGTCAGGAATTTTGTTTATTGAAATAAGTCATAGCATATATGTATGCTGCTAGGAAGATCCACTGAAGAAGCAAAAATTGATGTTGAGAGAAATGAGAACTTAGCCAGAGACCAAAGTGTTGACCATGAGTAGAGAACAGGGCATGGGATCTAGTGCCCAAATCAGTCTCAGATTAAAGCACAGACAGGCCACCCATGTAATAGAGGAAAGGACAGAAGTAAGGCAAGATGACAGATGTTTGGTGGAAGCTTATAGAAATTCTTTTCTGTTTCTATTTTTTCTGTCAACAAGAAGACAGCCTTGAGAAGACCGAAAGAGGGGGAAAGTGTGTTGGCATGTTGAGGAGCAAGGATAAGTATTAAATAGACCTATAGATGAATAGAAGAATAAATGGACTACTGACATGTATAGCTTGCCAGAAAATCTTAAACACCAACTTGAGGATGGTGGGCATGAGGTGATAGTAAGACCAGTGAGTGTGGTTGAGTGCTTTTCTCCAGGAACATTCAGCAGACCTGCTACAGTTGCAGAGTTGGCAGAGAATGACCCAAGTTGGGTTTTTGACAAATATATAATAAAACAAAAGGAGAAAGGAACAAACAAGTTGAAAGAAATATGCAGTGGCGTTATTAGTATCAACTATTGGATCCAAATTGTCCAAGAAGGGACACGAGAATATGAAAGGAGTTAAGGCCAGTGAAAAGGTCTTAGGGTCAACAGATTGTTTGAGTTGTATAACTAGAGGGAATGAGCTGGAAAGGAGGAAGATGGTGATGGTAGACTAGACAGCTAGAAATCAAGATAATGGAAGAGCTTTCTTCACTGATCAAGACATGATCAAGGGCACAGGAGTGAGTGGCTGAGTGAGATTCAGAACAAGATTAATGGATGAGAGGAGTTCAAAAACAAAGAATGTACCACAAGGAAGGATAATTTGTGTGAATATTAAAATAAGCGTGAGTTATGACAAGTACTGTTGAAGACAACGACAATGTTCCAAGGCGGAAAATGTTCAAGAAATGAAGGTCAGTGACCTAGAGATCAGCAGACAAGTGCAACAGCAAGTGGGGAGGGCAGTATAGTCAGCAGACATGATCTTCGAAGCAGGATATTTTTATAAAGGAAGAATGAATGGAGGTTAGAAAACCAAAGGAGAAACAAGGAGGATACCTACCTCCCAAACAGGACCGGGGTTAAAGAAGGATGGGAAAGAACACAAATGCCATTTTAGAGATTTAATGGGAAAGCAGAATGGAGTGCTCAGAAAATACAATATATTGAGCATATGAGGAATTTTGCTGGTGATATTCTCCAAAACTGGCTGCTGTTTTTTTCTTTCCTCCATAATGCTGCACTGTCATCTTTCCAAAAATATCTAATTGTGATGCATTTCTGCTTAAAATTCATCAATAGGTCACAGTAGTTTCAAGCTTATGTAGAACTAGCATGCTCTAGGACTCCTACAGAGCTCTCTACTTACATCTCCTACCTGTCCCCCATATGCATTCTTCACATCTATAGGCCATTGGCAATGGTAACACAGGTGGGCCTGGCTTACCGACTACACTCTACCACTCTATTTGGGGGCTTTTTTTTCCTTTTTGGTACTAATTTCAATCAATGAATCACTTATGCTATCTGGTATTCAGTTTTCTCACTTCTAGAATAAAGTAATTAAATTCAGAGGGTTTTTTTTTTTTAACCTGGGAAACTATTACCTTTTGAAGAATTAAGCGGGAAAGCAACATTCCTCATAATGTGAGAATCTCCTAGGTGTATTGCAGGACATTTAGAATAAGTGGCTTGCCCATTAATTGACAGTTGCATCCCCTGAGACAACCAAGAGTGTGCCCACACATTTTCTAGACACCTCATATTGTAAGGTAGTGAGATAAAATGCAGTCCAGTTAAATTTGAATTTGAGATAAACAAATATTTTTTGAGAATAAGTATGTTGCAAATATTGCATGGACATCCTCTGTTTTTATTTGCTATATCTGCCAGCCCTACATATGGGCAATACTGCTAAGTAGGATTATACTTACAGTCCATAAAAATGGCACCTGTAGAGTTGCTCAGTATACAACTTATACAACTAAATGTAGCCACATTGCTTAGGACTCAATACAAAGCCAATTGAGAACATTGATCTAAGCTATCAGTAAGAGCAATTGTACTTGCTGACATTTCTATAACTCAAACTACCCAGTGGTGCAATGTGCTAAAAAGCAGTGGGAGGCATGCACATGAGTAAAGTCAAGTTGGAGGAAATTTTAAAATCAATTATTTTGAGATCCAGCAACATTACTTTTCCTACCCTCTTCATTGCTCTTATTGATTTCTGCCTCCATTGACACTGAATCATGTTTCTCCTCAAGAATGAAAACAATCTTGTTACAATAAGGAATTAGTATTTAGTATGTCACCCACACCCGGAATTACAAATGAGGATTTCAAGGATATGACAGGGTAAACACAAGGGAATAATTAGCTAGTGGTGACATTTCAGACACTAATTGGGAAGATATTCTGCCTACTATTGAAGTTTAATAACCATTGGGTGGTGAGGCCAAAATGTCGCCAGAGAAGCATAATTGACTAGTTGTCAAAAGGCCAAAGAAGGTCAACTTTTCTTCAACAAATTCTGCACAGTCTGAAGTTTGACTTCAAGCTTTCAAAATAAGTAAACTTGGTTTGGTCAGCATCCTGAATATGGATACATTTCTTGAGGATAGATTCTTACTAAGCAAGCTCACAAGAGATCAATACATAGAGATCAAAATTAGTAATTAACAAATTTATGTTGCATAAAACTGCTACATAGATAAGAATACTTGCATTAGAAAACCAATGTATTCTATATCTAAAGACAGATCTCAGCTCTGGTTAAGAAAGGTTTATTGAGCAAAAATACTGTACTAGATATAAGTGAGTAAATGTCAATCCCAGCTCTTGATATCTTACTGACTAGGCTAAAAGAGTAGAAAAGAAAGCATGTGATAAACCTTGGGCAAATGGGTGGATAGGAGTGGAAAGATGGTTAATGGAACATGTAGGAAGACAAGGAGGTGAGAGAGCATAACCACTTGAAGAAATAAATATAATTCAGCCATAGTTAAGCATAAAATACTGAAGGAGAAATGGTAAGAGATGAAGAGGGGAAATGAGCAAGATCCCAATCAAGAAAGGTCATACAAACCTTGTGAAGCAGTTGACCTATTTCTTAAGAGCAATGGGGAGCCACTGCCAGATTTTAAGCAGTTAACTGTTAGATTTTTATTTTGAAATACCAGTTTGACAATTAAGTAGAGAATAGATTGAAGCAAAAGGTAACAGGATAAGGCTTAGGAAGCCCTGCTGTAATTTAGGTGAGAAGTAATGATGCTAGAAGTCAGAAGCATACCTGGAAGGAAGAAATGGATTGTTGTGATATTTAGGAATTAAAGTTAATAAGACTTAGCAATAAATATTATGTGTGGGGTAAGGGAGAACTGAGAGTCTAAAAAGATACACCTTATTTTGAGCCTGGACATAGGAAGAAGTAGCAATTTGAGGGCAAAGAAAATGCATTTGTTGGTGCATTTTTTTATTTTAATTGTCTTTCCAACAGTCAAGAAAGCCAACAAATAGGTATTTTGAAATAGAGGGCTGGGGCTCAGGAGATAGATCTGAGATGAAGGTTTAGATTTGTGCATCATTATAGAAGCCACCAAAAGGGATAACATCACCCAGAAAGAATGGGTCAGTAATGAGAGGGATGGCCTGGAAGTGAGGAACACTAGAACTTAAATTACAAGCAGAAGAAAAGGGAGCCTGAGAAAAAAAAAGTTCAAAAAAAAAAAAAAGAGAGAGATGGTAGGACAGATAGAAGCAAAACTGGGAGAACTTAGTATCATAAAAGCAAATGAAAGAGTTTTTCACTAAAAATGGAACAGCTATGTAAAGTTCAAGAAAAGGGGTGCCTGGGTGTCTCAAACGCTTAAGCAGCTGCCTTCGGCTCAGGTCATGATCTCAGGGTCCTGGGATCAAGCCCCACATAGGGTTCCCTGCTCAGTGGCGAGTCTGCTTCTCCCTCTCTCTCTGTGATCTCTCTCACTCTCTCTCAAATAAATAAATAAAAATCTTTAAAAAAATAAAGGTCAAGAAAACCCCATTGGATTTGGGGGAAAAAAAAAGACATTTGAAAAGAAAAAGTTGTTGGAAATGATGGTAAGAACATTTTTGGAGGACAATTAGTGGCAGAAACCTGAGTGCCGTAGATCATAAAGTGAGTTGAAATTGAAGAAGTGGAACCAGTATGAATGTTGGCAACTCTTTCCGTAAGTTTTGTCAAGGAGGGGGAAAATAACACAGGATCTGAAAGGGACATTAGTGACAAGGTATTATTCATGTGTGAGTATATTTTACGTGGGTTGACTCCTCTGTTTGCTAGTTGTTAATGGAGAGACTTCTTTACACTGGTGAGAAAGAAAGGAAGAAGGTAAAGGTACTAAAGTATAGATTGAGATATTCCACAAGGTGCCTGAGGAGGAAGGAATAGAATCTAGGTCATAGATGAAGGGATCACCATTGGGTGCTGTGTTAGTTAGCTCAGGCTTCCATAACAAAGTACCACACACTGGGTGATTTAAACAGCAGAAATACAGTGTCTCCCATTTTTGGAATCTGAAAGTCTGAAATCAAGGTGTCCACTAGGTTGGTTCCTTCTGATAGCTGCGACGGAAAAATTTATTCCAGGCCTCTCTCCTTGACTTATAAAAAACCATCTTCTGCCTGTGTCTCTTCACATTATCTTTCCTACATGAATGTCTGTATCTAAATTTCCCCTTTTTATAAAGACACCAGTCATATTGGATTAGGGGTCCATCCCCCCACCACAGGGGTCCCACCTGTGAATAGGAGCAATAAATAAATATAAGATATGAAGAAATATTATACTTTGTCTTATTTTTCAGAGTGGTTGTGTGATTAGTTTTTTCCTCTCTGAGCCAGTTCAACAAACAATTGAAGAATCATCGCTCATGGACCTAGGCAAGTACTTTCATCAGTATTATTACGTACAATTTTTGAGTTTCAACATAACTGTGCAAAAAATATCACAACTATATTTTTTTCAACTTTCAAATTAAAATCTTTTTAAAGAATAAACTTTAAGGGTCTTTTCTATTTCCAAAGCTTTTTAACCCCCTAGAAAATGTTCAAGTTAAATCAAACTGACATATGTTTGTCCAATTATAATAACTACATGATGTCACACTATTAACTCATTTCTATTAATTGTGCATTGAGGTGGAATTGCATTTCAGAGACAGAGTTCCTGTTTTCCCCCTGCAGGTAAGTCTTCTAGTTTACTCAACAGCTTAGGAAGCAACAAAAATAAATATTAGGCAATAACAATGATTATGAATTATCTCGCAGTTTCACTCTTATCTCTTAAAGCTCAGTAATTACTCTACCTCCCTCATGAAATCTTCTTTTTATTACCTGGATCCCAAACTAGCCCAGCACAATTATCCACCCTATTCTCTGCCAAATGTGTGTTAATTCTAATTACTTTTCTAACATTTCTCCTAGATTGGCAGGAACTCTCTTTGAATGTCCCATCAAATTTAAGCATTCATAATAAAATTCCATTGCCAATAGCTATCCAATACTGAGACCGGTTTTTATCTCACACAAGATTTGCAAGCCTGTAATTTGCTAGACCTCACCCCACTTTCCTTTGCAATTCCCAGTTTTTATTTTATCCATATCTCCTTCTGATTCTCTGCCTTTAAGTTTAGGCCCATTTGCTTATCACTTCTGCTTGTATCTGACACTGTAGTTACCTACCCTTAGGTACATAATTCTATACAACCAGATCAAGTTGAATAGTGTAATTGCTTAAATTGTATATTTATGTGTGTGTCTGCCTGCTTCTTCTGTTAAACTGAAGTAACTTTAAACTGAGAACTCACTTCCCAACTATGCATTTCTTTGTACTCACAGCTCCAAATTAACGTATGAGGATTGTACCTCTCTCATTCCCCTATATTTTACTCATTTGGCATCACTCTCTAAGACACTTTGTGTATATAGCTAAACCATAAACATAAGTAAATAAGGTCATTTCTTACAATTTGTAGCATGTATCTAAAGAAGAATGATATCCACAAAAAATATTTCCTTTTTATTGTCATAGTACACAAATATCTAACAAATACCTTCTTTTTAAAAATACTGTTAGCTGGGGATATTTTTTACCATTAATATTTATAAACTTGAATTAACCAGATTAAAAAAAAACATAAGGTTGCTGATTTCTAGAGTTGTCAGACATTTTAAAAAGTAATAGGTTGACCTCTATTCTGTCATCAATGTCCTTAAAGAAAATTGATTCTCTATGTATCAAAAAATTAAACTGTGGATCACTATCAATTTTTTAGTTTTGCTGATAGTATTATTTCTCTGTAAGGTGTTTGAAATTCATAAGAACACAAAAAGTTAGGATTATTATTGTAAAAAATAAAATGTTTGAATTTTTTTCTCATTCACTTATTTCTTACTACATCATTCAATATTCAAGACTTGTTTTGGCAGAATGATGATGGACAAAAGACTTGATTCTCAATATTTGGTTGCATATGAAATATAGCCTATTGTTTTAAAACAATAAAACACATCTTCTAAGCAGAATACGCAAATAATTACAAGAAACAAGGATTAGCAGAAAGTTGGTCCTCCTTGTATTCTTTAAATTATTTTCTTTTCCATACTTCCAAATTCTTCATACTTTTGTCATGTTCATAAACAAAAAAGAACAATATTTATTTTAAGCACTATTCTTCTTAGTTAGTTGAAACTTTCTGCTTATGTTGTTAAATGATTAGAGGACAAAATTATTTAAATGTATTAAAATGTTGGTTGACAGTGGATGACCTTAAGAAAAAAATCTCAAGACTTTACCATATTTACTACTTCTACTAACAAGTTTGAGTAGATTCTGGATAACTATGTATCTAAGCACATGACTTGTAAGGATCATATTAGTAATAATTTGTAATCCTGGATCTGAGAGATATTAATATTCCTTTGCCTTTACTCACCAACTAAACGTGCCTTGGTAGGACAATATAAGAATTTGTCTTTTTAAAGTGCCAAGCCAATCATCACTCTTCTGTACTTCACACTTTTCCTTGGCTTCTCATTGCCCTTAGGTAGGGCCAATGTCATGGGCTTATGACCGGTACAGTCACACTAGGCATAGTGCTTAGAAAGGTCCTGCATTTGGTTTAATACTCAGCTGTCACTGTCTTGAAATTCTTAATAATTTTTGTAAAAGGAACCCCACATTTTCATTTTGCATTTTCATATCACTGAGCCTCAGAAATTATGTAGCTACCCCTGCCCTTAGGATAAAGACCAAAATCTTCATGATGGCATCCCAGCAGAATCTGGCATCCCCCAATTTCCCTTTCCAGCCTTAATATCAGGCCCTTCTCTATCTTGATTCTTGTGTTTTCCCAGCTCTTCAACTAAGACAAGCCCCTCAGTGCCTAACAGATGCACCTTTCTCTGCCTGGACCACTTGACCCTATTTTACCTTCTCCGTTGTTTTGTTTTGTTTTGTTTTGTTTTGTTTTGTTTTGTCTGCATCCTTCAGATCTCATCTTATTTGTCTTTGCTATATACTCTTAAAATGTTTTTCTTCAAAATTATCGCAATGATGTTTATGTGTGTGTTTCTTTGTAGACTAGAAATCCATGAAGACATAATCCATGTCCGTAATCATGCTACTACTCTCACAATTACCACTTCCTGTGGTGGTGCCCTGGCACGAGGAATTCACTGCCTCCCCGCCACTAGAATTTTCTTGAAGTATCACCTGGAAAAAAATCTTCTACATGTTATCACATTAAATATTATGGAATCAACCACACACAACCAAAGCACTACCCAGAAAGTTGCCGGATTTTATCTTGTATATTCTTTAACTCTCTACTGACATGATCCTCTATACTCCCTCCAGATTAATCCATGCTGAATCGTACCTCCACAAAAATATAAAATTATCCATCTTCCACCAGTACACAACACTGACATGCAGAAGATAGATTTTTGTCAAGGTATAGAGACAATAACATAAGTAATGGAGTAGAAAATAATCAAAGACAACAGTTGTCAGGGTTAAGAGGCTGAATTAATGAGCATGTTTAGATGTCATTGATAATTACAAATGGTTACAAACAGGAGCTTTTAATCATTACCTCACATCACTACCTCCAATTGGAGATGCTAATTTAAAAGGGAACCTAAAGCCACAGTCTCCGTGACAGGGTCTCTCTGGTTAATGTTAGAGCTACTTGTTCTAGCAGAGCCCAGATCAATTATCTGTAGGTTGAATTATGGTACCAGGTTTTCAATGTAAATTTTAATGATATGGAAGGACAGAAGGGGAGGGCTAGGACTACTTAGAAATAACTACTTATATTAAATTCTTTCTGAAAGTTGAAAGCCTTAAAATATTATGCATTTTACTATATTATATCATACAATATCATGTTTCCAGTTAGAAAATTATTTTAGACTTTTACTTGTGGCTGATGGGGACAAGAAAAGATGAAAAGAAGATGAGAGAAGAGTTATTCTAATTACTTCATTTCTAATAGCTGGGTATCAAAGATATCACTAAAATCTAACAAATCAGGCAATAAAAAAGTCAACATATATAATATTAGTGTTAGAGAAACACTAAGATCACAACATTGAATATAATTGGGTGGTAGATGAAAGAAGAGTGCAAAAGATTATGCACACTAATTTTATCTCTGTTTCTATTAGGAAACAAAATTGTCAAAAAAATAAAAGTCTAAGAATATTAAATAAAAATAACCACTAGAACAAAAGTAAAAGCTTTTCTAAGTACCACAAGTACATAAAAATAAAAACAAATTCCTTAGCCAAAGACTTTCTCTAAAAATCATAAAAACAAAAATGTATATCTTTAATAACATAAAACAGTAAGAAGAAAGAGAATATGAATCTATTATATCAATAAGTATAAATGGACTTAATTCATCCATAAAGAAAAAAAAATTACCAATTGGAGCAACAGTATAAATCATAACTCTATGCTTTATGTAAAAATACACCTAAGACAAAATAAGATTTAAAAAATGAAAATTAAACTCCAAGCATAGGTATATTAGGCAAGAAGCATTGAATTAAACAAGAATGCAACTTTAAACTATAATAAGTACAATTCTCAATAAAGCTTTGAGCACTTACATGTAAATAATGGTTATATATATATATATATATCAGTTATATGACAGCAACATATATAAAGCAGAAGTTATGGAACATTCAAGGAAAAATACACAACAGACTGGTAATAGGATATTCTAATTTACTTTTTTTGATTTATGAAAGACTGAGTGAAAAAAATAACTAGATACATAGAAAACTAAATAGTAAAATTTAAAAAAGGCAAAATTTATTAATTTATATCAAACATTTTATCCTGAACATCATGAAAATAGATTATATATTAGGCCACAAAGAAAATTTCAATTAATCCTAAAAAGTAGAAATAGTACAAACACATTTTCTAATCATGAAAAAGTAAAGTGAGAAATTAATTTTAAAAATTCAGAAAGCTAAAAGATACTTGTTTGGAGATTTAAAAACATAAGCTCTCTTGAGCAACTCTTGGGCCAAAAGGACTTAAAAAACAAAATTGCAAAATTTCTAAAGAATAGCTGTACATCTCAAAAACCATAGGAGAGAGATAAAGCAATGCTCAGTAACTTGAATACTTGGAATAAGACCTTAAAACAAACCAAAGGAATAAAAAAAAAAAGAAATGGATGAAGATGCAAGGAGAAATTAATGAGTTAGAACACAGAAAACAGAATAAATAAATCTGGAAGCTAAAAGTAAAATAAAGAAGCCAGTAGATAATCAAAAGAATGGGGACAAATACAAATATATAAAATACAAAAGGAGAATCAAGAAGTAACTGTAGAAATAGATGAAACTGAAGAATAGTAAGAGACTACTTTGTTCAAGTTTACAAAGCTAAATTTGTAAATCTGTCTGAAATAGTGTTTCAGGGAAACACAATTTACTCGCCCTAGAAAAGATCAAGTTTGATAGAAAAGAAAATGCTTCAAAAAGCAACATATAGAACAGTACAAAGTTCAGATGATTTCCAGAGGGATTCTACAAAACCCTTAAAAAGTAGATAATTCTGCTGTTATTTAAGCAATTCCAGAGCAAAGTAAAGAAATTTTCCATATTATTTTTATGAAGCTCATAAGGTATTTATGCCAGTATCTTCAAGGATACAAGAACAGCAAAAAAGGAATCACAACCTAATCTCACTTCTGCATATCAGTGGAAAATTCTAAGTAAAATATTTGCCAAAATAGTCCATCAACACACTAAAGAAATATAATTCACCAGGACCAGAAATGTAAGAATCGTTCAATATTGGTAATATACAGTATAATATACAGTATACATGTTATCATCTTAAAAGATTTAAAGAGTTTAAGAAACAAGGTAGAGGATCATAGGGAAAGAAAGGAAAAAATGAAACAAGATGAAACCAGAGAGGGAGACAGACCATAGGAGACTCTTAATCTTAGGAAACAAACTGAGGGTTGCTGAAGGGGAAATGGGTGAGGGGATGGGGTAACCAGGTGATGGACATTGGGGAGGGTATGTGTTGTAATGAGCACTGGGTATTATATAATACTGATGAATCACAGACCTGTACCCCTGAAACAAATAATACATTATATGTTAATTAATTTAATTTAAATTTTAAAATAAATAAATAAATAAATAAATAAAAAGATTTAAGGAGAAAATCATATGGTTGTCTCTATAGACTCTGAAAAGGCATTTGATAAATTTCAATAAAATTTATTGACAAAGCACTCAAATAAAAATAAATAGTTAAAGCTTTAACATGAGAAAATGAATCTACCTTGGCTATCCAAAGCCCACATCAGGCATGACAGGGAAACAGTGGAAAAGCATTTCCACTGAAGTATAAAATAAGACACTATGCGCCTGATCATCACAATAACCAACAGATGGCTCACGCTTTCACCTCCTTCACATCTTTGCTCAAAATTTACCTTCAAGGAGAGGTAGCCTGATCATCCCATCTAAAATTGCAAACTGACATTTATTCTGCTAGTCCACAGTGCGTTCATCATGTTCTGGATTTTTTTTCTTATCATTTATCATATTCAGCTTATCATAAACTTATTTATTATGTGTTTTATTTTTTTGTATCTCCCCACTACTATAGAAATGCCAAGAGAGGAATTTTGTCTAATGTTCCAAGGGCCTAGAGCAGTGCCTTGTCCATAAAATGTCAATAAATATTTTTGAAATGACTGTATGAAATAAGAAAATTAGAAACAAACTTTGGCAAAAAGAATACAAAACAAACAATGTCTACCAGTAATATGATCCCATACCTAGAAAAATAATAATCAACTAAGAACCTATAACAAATGATGAAGACCCATTAAAGGTATCAGGTACCACATTGACATATAGCTATCTATTGCATATAAGAATACGCAGTAGAATATAAATGAAAGAATAAAGGTAGAAGAAAGATAGAAGAAAGATCCCATTTGCAGTAGCAGGGGGAAAATATACCTAGGAATAAATGGAACAGGAAAAGATCAAATGAAGAAAACTTTTAAACATTACTCAGGAATTTCAAAAATGCCTTGAACAAATTAAAAGACATAGCATGCTCTCATATAGGAAGATTCTACATCATAAAGATGTCAGATATTTCTGATTTAATTTTAAATATATTTTTTCTTTTTTTAATTTTATTTTATTATGTTATGTTAGTCACCATACATTACATCATTAGTTTTTGATGTAGTGTTCCATGATTCATTGTTTAATATAATACCCAGTGCTCCATTCAATACGTGCCCTCTTCAATACCCATCACCAGGCTAATCAATCCCACGCCTCCCTCCCCTCTAGAACCCTCAGTTTGTTTCTTAGAGTCCATAGTCTCTCATGGTTCGTCTCCCCTCCAATTTCACCCCCTTCATTTTTCCCTTCCTACTATCTTTTTTTTTTTTTTAACATGTAATGTATTATTTGTTTCAGAGGTACAGGTCTGTGATTCATCAGTCTTACACAGTTCACAGCGCTCGCCATAGCACATACCCTCCTCAGTGTCTATCACCCTGCCACCTCCCACCCCCCACCACTCCAGCAACCCTCAGTTTGTTTCCTGAGATTAAGAATTCCTCATATCAGTGAGATCATATGATACATGTCTTTCTCTGATTGTCTTATTTTGCTTAGCATAATACCCTCTAGTTCCATCCACATCATTGCAAATGGCAAGATTTCAGTTTTTTTGATGGCTGCATAATATTCCATATTGTGTGTGTGTGTGTGTGTGTGTGTGTGTGTGTGTGTGTGTGTGTGTACCACATCTTTTTTATCCATTTGTCTGTCAATGGACATCTTGGTTCTTTCCATAGTTTGGTTATTGTGGACATTGCTGCTATAAACATTGAGGTGCACGTACCCCTTCGGATCCCTACATTTGTATCTTTGGGGTAAATATCCAGTAGTGCAATTGCTGGGTCATATGGTAGCTCTATTTTCTTTTCTTTTTTTTTTTTTTAATTTTTTTTTATTGTTATGTTAATCCCCATACATTACATCATTAGTTTTAGATATAGTGTTCCATGATCCATTGTTTGTGCATAACACCCAGTGCTCCATGAAGAACGTGCCCTCCTCAATACCCATCACCAGGCTAACCCATCCTCCCACCCCCCTCCCCTCTAGAACCCTCAGTTTGTTTTTCAGAGTCCATTGTCTCTCATGGTTCTTCTCCCCCTCCGATTTCCCCCCCTTCATTCTTCCCCTCCTGCTACATTCTTCTTCTTCTTCTTTTCTTTCTTAACATATATTGCATTATTTGTTTCAGAGGTACAGATCTGAGGTTCAACAGTCTTGCACAATTCACAGCACTTACCAGAGCACATACCCTCCCCAGTGTCCATCACCAGTCACCCCATCCCTCCCACCCCACCCCCCACTCCAGCAACCCTCAGTTTGTTTCCTGAGATTAAGAATTCCTCATATCAGTGAGGTCATATGATACATGTCTTTCTCTGTTTGACTTATTTCGCTCAGCATAATACCCTCCAGTTCCATCCACGTCGTTGCAAATGGCAAGATCTCATTCCTTTTGATGGCTGCATAATATTCCATTGTATATATATACCACACCTTCTTTATCCATTCATCTGTTGATGGACATCTTGGCTCTTTCCACAGTTTGGCTACTGTGGACATTGCTGCTATAAACATCGGGGTGCACGTACCCTTTCGGGTCCCTACATTTGTATCTTTGGGGTAAATACCCAGTAGTGCAATTGCTGGATCGTATGGTAGCTCTATTTTCAACTTTTTGAGGAACCTCCATACTGTTTTCCAGAGTGGTTGCACCAGCTTGCATTCCCACCAACAGTGTAGGAGGGTTCTCCTTTCTCTGCATCCTCGCCAACATCTGTCATTTCCCAACTTGTTAATTTTAGCCATTCTGACTGGTGTGAGGTGGTATCTCATTGAGGTTTTGATTTGGATTTCCCTGATGCCGAGCGATGTTGAGCACTTTTTCATGTGTCTCTTGACCATTTGGATGTCTTCTTTTCTAATTTTGAATATATTTTTTAAAATATTAATGGATTTATTTTTAACTAGATTAGTTAATTCTACAGTTCATAAACAAAAATAAATAAAGGCCAGAAAAATTTAACAAAAGCATAGAGGTAAGACTAGCCCTATCATATATAAAACTCATTACAAAGCCTCACTAATTGAAACATGTGGTGTTGGCCCAAAAAGGATGAATAAATAGAACATAATAGAATGTCCATAAATAGAGTCAAATACATTCAGGGATTTAATATGTGGTCAGACCACTAAGAAAAAATTCAATAAATAGTGTTGAGATAGCATATTTCACACCATGTGCCAGGATAAATACCAAATGGATGAAAGACTTTTAATGTAAATAACAAAGTCATATATATGACAAAGAAAACATAGAAAAAAATCCTTTATAATCTGAGGATGAGCTAGTATAGTTATGACTACAAACCCAGAAGCCATGATAATTTTGCAGGATATAAAAAACTACAGCAAAGTTTTAAAAAATTCAAAGATAAATGACAAAATGGATGAAATATTTACAATTTTTCACAAACAGTTGGTTATCTAATATATAACCATCTCCTAAAAATTGATAAGAAAGAGACCAATGACCAAATAGAATATTGTATAAAGAATTTGAAATGACAATATGCACAAAAAAAAAAAAATACAAAGGCTCTTAAACAAAAGAAAGGATCCTCAAACTCACTCATAATAAAAATTCAAATCAAAATTACACTGGTATTATTTTTAACTCATCAGATTGGCAAAAATTCAAAAATTTAATTAGTAAACTTGGTTACAAATCAGCAGACACTCATACACTGCTGGTGGTAATGCAAATTGGTACAACCTCCATGGAAGGTGATTTGGCAGCATTTATCAAAATTACAAATGCTAATACCCTTCGACCAGCAATTCTGCTACTGGAAATTTATCCTATAATATTTGTGCACAGGTACAAAATGACATGCATACAAAGCTGTTTGTTGCAGCATGGTTTGTAACAGCTGGAAAACTTTGGAAACAACACACATGCCCATCAATGGGGAACTAATTAAATAAATTATGGCATTTCACATAATGGAATAATATGCAAATATATTTTAAAAAATAAAGAAGCTTTGTATGATTATAAAAATTTCTCCAAGATCTTTGTGCTAGTAAATGTGCTATTCCTTTTGTGGAAAAGCAGGGAGGGGGCAGTAAAAGTACTTATTCATATTTGCTTATATGGAGAAACTGGAAGGATGTGTGTCCCTCTGGAGGGATATATGGGAAGCTAATGAAATAATGGTAGGGGAACTCGGTGGATAGGTGTTAGGAATGGGAGGAAGATGTTTTACTGTATACTTTTAAAATAAATTTTTATTTTTTAGTTATATGAATATATTATCATCTGTAAAAAGATTTTGAAATGCTGCTTTTTTAACATTAATGGACACATTGTGCATAATAAGTGCTGTATTAGCTGTTATAGTGTCATGCATTCAAACATTTCGACACAATCATGCTAGGATCGATAATATTTTAAGAGCTCTTAAGGTTATTATAAATGGCTGGATTAAGCATAATCAGATTCTCCAGACTAACTTGAATCAGAAAACCAGAATATTCTAGCCATCTTCTTGTCCATATGAAACTATTCTCAAAATTCTCCTTCTCTGGGTTCTTCATTTAACTCTTTCCCTTAGATTATTGCCCCTTCTTTGCCCTTTTACAGCATGATGTTTAAGAACATAGACTTTAGAGATCATTTAACCCCGCATGGTTTATTGTCTGCATGACCTTTGACCAAATGCCTTTGTTTCCTCATGTGTAAAACAGAAGTAACACAAACTTTATAGACTTGCTTTGAGTATTGAGTTAGTTCATGTACATAAAGCTCTTAGCCCAATGTTTGGCATACAGTAAGAGTTCTAGAAATACTAAGTACCTCTACTATTACCACATTGACTATTAAAACTTCCTGGTGGCCTGAATTTTCACTGAATTCTGAACTCTGCCGTGATTGACGGATACTGATTACTAATCTTGCACTAGAGTTTCAGAGTGGAATATCACTTCAGTCAGTTCAAGTAACAGTTATATGGTTATTATTTAGACAATCATAAATTTATGCTAATTTCTCACCTTCAAATTAAAACTCCTCTGATTAAACACATTGAGTTTCTATGTAGTAATCTTTTCATTCTTTAATTCAAAAATAATGCTCATTGTGCATCAAAAAGTCATCAGCATTTTTAACATGCTCATACCAAAAATCCAATTATATATTTTTTTACTATAAATGCAATTTACCTCAGCACTACACTCAGAATTATCTCATAGTATCTCTAACTCACAATGTCTCTCAGTCATTGTAAACAAATAAAAATATTTTAAGGTAGAATATTTTTATTATTTTTATGTGATTACCATTTCAATTGTAAGAAACAATGCCAATTTTAATTATTTCAATGTCATAATCCACGTTAACAATAGCATTAATTAATATTACCTACATACAATGTGTAAACTACTTTTACAAACATGTAAAAATCTTTGGAAAAGGAAACATACCAGTAAGGCTTAATTATCAAAGTTTAAAGAGGATTAGAGAGCTGAGACTGACTTTCAGAAAACAATTGTGGACCACAATGAGCCCACAGTAGAACATTGCCAAATTTCTTGTTACAAATAAACTTCTCTCTAACTTCCCTCAGAGAATATACAACCAGAGTAACCAGTGGAAATATCAGAAAAACTACAAATTATGCTTAATTTGGGGGCTATAAACCAGAAATTTTTAATTAAAAAACCAAAGCCTTCATTTTAATGATGGAACGATATAACTTGAAAAAAATAAGACTACTTTTGTTATTAAATAAATGTTTGGTGTGACATTATGGAGCAGGCACTGATTTATATATCCCTTGGGGATATAGGAAAAAAGTAAGCCTTGAGGGAGATTATAATCCACTAAGCAAATTGAGGCATGTTAAAATAATAATTATGATACAAATATTAAGTAATAAGGGCTGTGCTAAGGGAGTTCAAAGGGAGGTGACAACAGAAGCTATTTTGCATTTTAATTAGGCATTTTAGAAAGATAAAAGTTCAATAGCCAAAAATGGTGGAAGAGGTCATTTCAAATAAAGAGAATAATATGAGCAATGACTGGAAGGAAATAGCAGAGCATGTTTGTAGAATTGAACATACAGACTATAGCATGGAATAGTAACAACGGGAAATTAAAAAACAGATTCAATAAGAAGCAACAATGTAAGTCTGAGAAATTCAGATTTTTTTTCATAAGCACTGGAAAGCTATGAACAGTACTTTTATCAAAAGAGTAATTTTAGAGAAGTAGGAAGAATATACTGGTTAATTGTGTACAAATAGATTTGGGCTTTAGGAGAGGGGAAGAGAATGTTCTAGTAGTTCAGACAAAAGATTCTTAAGAGTCTGAACTAGGAGCTATGGAAATAGGAAGAGATGAATGCAAATATATGGAGAAAACTATTACTAATTGCAAACATTTATTGAGAGATTACATTGTGAAAACTTTTTAATTTCTCAGTTGATCGTCTCAACTATCCTGAAGTAGGTAACTATTATCTCCATTTTAAGGAAGTCAATTAACTTAGTCATAAGTTAATTATACACACATAACACAGTCTTAAGTATAGTTCTGGGACCTGAACCCCAGGCTCACCGACTTTTAAAGCCAACACTTTATCTCTCTAATACTTAAGCTTATTGTAGTGAATGTTGAGAAAACTGAAGCCAAAAATGGCACTAGGTTTTCAAGCTTAAATAATTGGGAAAATAATCAATCAAAACAAACACAAAATCAATCAAAAACACAAAATATGAGGAGGAAGTTTTGGTTCAGGATGATTAGACACAAATCCCATCTTTAAACAACTCAGTTTTCCTAAAGAGTATTATGTTTTCTGCGTGATCTGAAGAATGTTTCTTTTGCACATTATTCAATGGTTCCATTTTAGTCTTTAAATGTTTAATTTATCCCGTGATGAACCACTTCCAATTTAACCCACTGAAATTCTATCACTTTATCAGGTGAGAAGTTTCCTGACAAGACACCGAAGGTGCAGTTAGTGATATCACATGAGGGTGCGAAGCTGACCATCCTGGTGAAACACATGAAAAACATTGTAAGTTTATTATTTCTAATAAGAAACATGTAAACCTACATTTAGAAATCACTTTCCTCCTTCTGGCAATTAATGTCAACATGAGTGAGAGGAATGGGGCCAGCCACCAAGTTTAAGTGAGGAACAGTGGGCAATGTTCTGCCTCAGTATGATGGTGATCCCTGGGGTAAAGACTATAAAATATTTTACAGGCAATGTCCTAGGATGAAAATTAGGCTTTATTCACAATGAAGTGTCAGGCCAAATCTAGTGAAAAAGGTTTGAAAATGCAGGAATAGGTAGAGTATTAAGATCCAGAGGGAAAAAAGCTAGGTCCCAAGAATTTAATCTACCTCATCCTGCTGAGCTTAGTGGAAGGTTAACTCATCTCTTTAAATAATGTCAGCACTTTCTCTGTAAAGCCAGTAACTCTTAAGCTTTCCCCCCAGATGCCCACTGAGTATGTTGAGTTTCTACCACCAGAACAGTTACCATGTTCTGATGTAATTACTCAAGATATATCTTTCCCCTCAAAAAATAATAATTTTTTTTTTGAGAACAGGAACCCCATCTTTGAATCCCAGAACCTAGGACAGCAATGGTAGTTAGCTTCTAAAGAAAACTAAAAGCTGTTCCATGATAGCCCATTCCTCTCTAAAGACGGGTCCAGGCAGAGGCCTGGAGAGCAATTGGAACATTGTCATTAAGAGAGGGAGGTTTTTGCGTCACCGTGTAATTTATTAATGGTCCCAGTCTGTGTGCAGTATACAGAAAGGGGTAACTCTAAGCCTAGCTACTTCTCCAGGTTTCCCTTAATCTGCTCAAAATAGGTTCTCCATGTGGTTAAACTCCCTAGGAGATCGCTCGATATAGAAAAACTCAGTAGCACTATTTGCTCCATCTCTTATGCAAATAAGTCTCTCACGACATGCTTGGAAAGACTTAAAAGAGCAAACTCTTTTCATTGTGACGTGTATCTGGAACGTACTGGAATTTAATAAATACCTGTTCAATGAACAAATAGTTGGCATAATTTGCAGGAGATACATCCTTTACAAACTTAGTACTAGCTAGATATCCAAGGATGCTTGTTTGTAAATCTGTGGTGTTCATAATCCTGAATTTTGGTAAGAGCTGGGCAAATATTAGTAGATGTGTTTTTGTAGACATTTTACTCATTAAAATAATTATTTTCAATTGCTTTTGATAAGATAATCATCTTAAATGAAAATAGGAGTTGTTTAAGAAATTCTTAGTCTGGGAAATGAAGATTCAATTAGATATTATTTATGGCTATCAGCGTGTTCATAGACTTTAAGCATCTACATTAATATTTGTGATAAGGTAATAGAATGTTAAGAAATGGTGTTAATCAATTTGACAGAACTTACATTTGTATATGATATATGATTATTAATTGAAAATAGTCCTCTTGGAAATATTTATTCCAGTCATGTCATTGCTCAAAACGGTTTTAGAACACGCTTGTTGACGTTGCTTTTAGATCTGGCACATAAACCACACAGGAAACTTGGTGATATTACTCAGTAGTCACGCCTAATATTTGATCAAAAGCGGTATTAACCAAATTGGTCACCCATTTTATTCACCAGATAAAATCCCCAAATTACTTTTGACAGTTTTCAAAAATGCATTTTATAGTGAGATGAAGTTGCACTAACAATAAGAATATTCAAAACAAATATGATGCAGGCATGAAGGGAGGGGAGAGAATGAGTAAGAGCAAAAATTTAAGATTTAGGTCAAGTGATGGGTAAGTGGCAAATGACCAGGTGAATCCTACCAAAAGTAAAAGAAACACCTACGGCCCCTAGAGCCTATACATTGCCAATGTCCTCTGAAAGAAAGTTATTAATAATGAAGTGATACTTCTTGCAGTCTGACTTCTCAGTCTCTTCTCCCCGGTCTCTTAGCATTGCCCTAGAATTCATTCCTACATGTCTTCTCTTTTCTATTTCCAGCCCTGTGGCTTTAAATATCACTTACATGTCTTTCTCTTCTATATTTATAACTCCAGCTTGGAATTTTCCCTAAAATCCAAAGGCGTATGTATAACTGATTACTCAACAACTCTAGTAGAAATTGAACAGGCATCACAAACTTAAGATACACCAAATCAAACTTCTGATTATTGCCCCCTAAACCTGCTTCTTTTACAATCTTTCTCATGTCAGGAAATAGCACCTTCATCCTACTATTTGCTCAAGTTAAAGTCCTTAGAGTCGTTTTGACATCTCTCACAAACCAAAACCAATTTATCAGCAAGTTCTGTTGGCTCAGCTTTCACAATAAATCCAGAATGCCACCACTTTGCACCTTCACTGCTACCACAACTACCATAAATTGGTCAAGCCACCATCATCCCCCACCTGAATCACTGCTGTAATCCCTTAACAGGTCTCCCTGCTTCTGCCTGTATTTCCTTCTAATCTCTTCCTAACCTAGGAACCAGAATATTCCTTTGAGCATAAAAGTCAGATCTTGTCATTCTTCTCTCATATCCTTCTGTGGGTGAGGCTTCACATCACTTACAGTTAAAGCCATAGTACTTATTAATCGATGAGGTCCTACCAATCTGGCCTCTGTGACCTTTCTGACCTCATCTCCACAGACTCCCTCAGTCACTCCACTCCAGCCTCAGTGACTTCCTTCCTGCTCCTTCAATATGACCGGCATGTTTCTGCCCCAGGACATTTGAACCTGTTATTCACTTTATCTGGAATGTTCTTGCCCAGGTTCATGGCTCAATCTCGCATGTCCTGAGGGACTATGTCTTACTGCCATGTTTTCAGTGAGGTCCTTTCTGACTCTTACATGGAAAACTGCAAAACCACTACTTGTTGCCACTTCCAAACTTCCTTTCCTTCTTTACTTTCTCCACTGCCCTGTATTAGTGCTGTAACCCAAGGGGCTAAAACAATGTCAAGTACACAGTAGGTGTTCAATGAATACTTTGTTGAATAAAAGAATGTCAAATTATTTCTGATGTAAACAACTAAGAATTAGGATCTTGTTCACCTTGCAAAAATCATCACCACAAAGTTCTCATGCCTTGCATTTTTCACAGCTTCCTTTAAATGACTATTTTATTTCTTCTGCTTATCTGAAGACAGAGATAACACTATAATATAAATGACAGAAAAATCTATCTATAAATTCTCCACATATTTTCTTTGCTCATTTCAAGTTTTAACTAATTGTTACTTATTTTTTGAGCCTTTAGTATTTTCACATTCCGAAGTAATCAGACTAAAGAAGTTGTGCTTCATTTTAATGTTAAAATGAATTATTCTTCCTGCAGTTCTATTATATTTAACATTAAGTGTGATGAAAAGAATTGTTTACCTTATATTGAATCTTTGAAGCTTTGCTCTAAGAATTACTTTCCTTCTGTGAATTCACAAGCGAAAGCAAAATTGCTAAAATTTTCCCCTTTTAAAGAAGCCCAAAATGATTTATTCTAGTGAACAGAGACCGACAAAATAATGCAGTTATTTAGAAGCTCGGCCAAGATTTTTTAAAATAATATTTCAGTTTATATAACAAGGAAACATATAAAAATCATTTATATTGGAAAATTTTTTTAAATATTTCTAGCATTTTCCCATATAGCCCACTATAAAATGCCTCTAGCCTTGACATCTGCATGTCTCTATACGTTGCTGTGTCTACAATGTCTCTCTTGGTCTCATGGATTCCCCTCATCTGTGTCACTTCCACACTCTTTTCTTTTACCTGCTTCAGAATATGTGTATTCTTGAAGGCTCTAAAAGTAATCGATAAGGATTCTAGACTCTTTCCGATATTGACTATGTTGACACTGTCAGAGACTCTTACACTGTAACAATATAATATGATTTCAAGTGAGGAAAAAGGGAAGCAGGACATGCCTCAAATGGAGGGCTGTTTAATCCTTTCATAAGAGACAAAATAGAAGAGAATAGTTGCTATATGAAAATTAACAGGAGAAAAGATAAGAAATAATAAGTGTTGACAAGAATGTGGGAAAAAAGGTAACCCTTGTGCACATTCCTAACAACAACATAATGTAGATTGGTGGGAATGTAAATTGGTGCAGCCACTATAAAAATCAGTATGGTTTCCTCAAAAAATTAAAAATAGAAATAAATACCATATGATCCAGTAATTTCACTACTGGATATTTACCCAAGAGGATGTAAACACTAATTTGAAAAGATACATGTACCCTTATATTTATGGCAGCATCATTTACAATAGCCAAGATATGGAAGCAACTCATGTGTCCATTGACTAATGAATGGATAAGGAAGATGTGGTATGTGTATATATATATATATATATATATATATATATATATGTCAGAGAAAGACAAATACCATATGATTTTACTTATATGTGGAATCTAAAAAATAAAACAAATAAATGAACAAAAGCAGAAACAGACCTATAAATATAGAAAACAAACTGTATTGTTGCCAGAGCGGGGGAGTAGGGGAACGAGCAAATGGGTGAAGGGAAGTGGGAAATGCAGGCTTCCAATTATGGAATGAATAATTCATGGAGATAAAAGGTACAGCATAGGGAATATAGCCAATGATAATGTAATAGAATTGTATGGTGACAGATGGTAGTTACACTGTGGTAAGCTTAGGATAACATATAGACTTGTTGAATCACTATGTTGTACACCTGAAACTAATGTAACATTGCAAGCCACCTATACTTCAATTAAAAAAAAAGATTTATATAGCTTTATTACCAATAAGCAACTCATACAGTAATTAGTTAAAAGGTCTGTTTCATCTTGCTATGAATATTCATGGTATTAGACCTTCCATCTATAGGCTCAGAAGGGATAAAGGAGCAGAAACAATGGGGCTTGTCTCATTCTATAAGAAGACAGATGTATCTAGAGAGACAATACTGGGGTAAAAACTTGATCTCATCATTTATAGCCCTTAAGCTTGTCTTCTGACCCTATCAAGTTCTCCAACAGTAAAAGAATTGGCTTCAAAAGCAATAAGGATAAAACTCTGTTCTCATTTCTTTTCTCCCTCCTCTCCTCACTTTCTCCTCTATTTCTTTTCCTTTACTTTTCTTTTCACTTTTCTTTCCAACTATTATCAGCCCAAATTTAGCTATAGGACAGAATATAAAAATACCTAAGATTTAAATGTGTCCCTTTTATTGTTGGATTTGCTTAAACATTTGGGGTGATAGACATCAGGTACTAGATCTTAAAACACACACACATTTGAACTTTAATACACTGAAATAAATATATTCTAAAAAAATGAACAGGAGAGAAAGAAGTAGACTCAAACACATCAGTAAGAACCCCAGGCTAAACACACACACACACACACACACACACACTTTCTTACATTTTATTTTCTATTTAAAAACTTTCTTACAATTTTAATGTGTATGTGTAGCTTGGAGTTCTTACTTTTAAAATATACATTCCTATGTGCAATTCCCAGTGATTTTGATTCTGTAACTGTGGGTTGGTATTTCTTTTCTTTTCTTCTTTTTTTTTTTGAGAGATTGAGAGAGCACATATGTGAGCCAGGGGTGGGGAGGGACAGAGGGAAAGGGAAAGAGAGAATCCCATGCAGGCTCCATGCCCAGCATGGAGCCCAATTTGGGGGCTCCATCCCATGACCTTGAGATCATGACCTGAGCCAAAATCAAGAGTTGGACACTTAACAAACTGAGCCACCCAGGCACCTGTAGGTTAGTATTTCTACATCTGCGTTTTACAGGCATTACTGGTCTCATAGATCCCTCTATTCTTTCATATCTAAACTTGTTTTCTTCTCTCCTGCTCCCAAATATGAGCATTCCAGAAGGCTCTTTGACACAAGTGGTCCATGGACCACACTTTGAGGAACATTTCTCAAGTGGTTAATTACCCCACAAGTGGCACTCTACATACAGTGTGAGTTCTGTACATGGCACTAAGCAAATTATGGTGCCTGTTGGAGAAGAGAACAGTTAGATTTAGTAAAGTTAACAAAAAAGCGTTGTGAGGGGCACCTGGTGGCTCAGTCAGTTAAGCGTCTGACTCTGGATTTTGGCTCAGGTCATGATCTCATGGTCGTGAAATTGAGTCCCATGTGGGGCTCCGCACTCAGCATGGAGTCTGCTTGAGATTCTATCTCCCTCTCCCTCTGCCTTCCCCCACACACACACTTCTGCTCACACACTTGCTCTCTCTCTCTCTCTAAAAAAAAAAAAGTGTAGGAGGGATGCCTGGGTGGCACAGTCAGTTGAGCAGCTGACTCTTGGTTTCATCTCGGGTTCTGATCTCAGGGTCATGAGATGGAGCCCTGCACTGGGCTCCATGCTCAGCATGGAATCTGCTCAAGTTTCTCTCTCCCTGTCCCTCTGCCCCTCCCGGTCGTGCTCTCTCTTTCTCTAAAATAAAATAAATAAATCTAAAAAAAAAAAAAGAGGGTTGTGAAAATAAAGCACAGATGATAGCAATGCTCAACATGTAAAAATAACAATGTTCTGTGTATCCTTTTAAAACTAAGTTGGCTAAGTCCTCTGACTATCCCAATTCAATTTTTTTAATCTAGATTTTTTTTTAAAAATTTGTCATTTTTCCATCCTAGGTGCACTTCAATCTAAATAAACATCAATTTCTTGATAAAAGATAATTTTCTGATAATAATTATCCCATCGATTGTATTTGGCTTATATTTCATTAATAAGAAATGATTCTTCTAGAGTTGTCCCATTATGACATAGATCTCCCATTTCAAAGAATATGATACAAAGCAGTGGATAGTAAAGAGTAGCCAGCCCAGGGGCGCCTGGGTGGCTCAGTTGGTTAAGCGACTGCCTTCGGCTCAGGTCATGATCCTGGAGTCCCGGGATCGAGTCCCACATCAGGATCCCTGCTCAGCAGGGAGTCTGCTTCTCCCTCTGACCCTCCTCCCTCTCATGCTCTCTGTCTCTCATTGTCTCTCTCGCAAATAAATAAAAAAAAATCTTAAAAAAAAAAAAAAAAAAAAAAAGAGTAGCCAGCCCAGATATAACTATTTCATTGTTTTATGATTTTTTTACCAAGGAAACACTGACCCTCAAAGATTACCAATTATTTCTTAATGAAACAAACCATAAATTGTTCTTAAACCTATGATAAATCATATGCTAATGATAATTGATCTCTTTCCAACATCAATATCTTTACTCCTTCGTGAACTTTTTACTATTCTCAGGATCTTTTTTTTTTTTTTAAGATTTTATTTATTTATTTGACAGAGAGAGAGAGAGAAGTGAGAGAGGGAACACAAGCAGGGGGAGTGGGAGAGGGAAAAGCAGGCTTCCCGCGGAGCGGGGAGCCCAATGCGGGGCTTGATCCCGGGACTCCGGGATCACGACCTGAGCCGAAGGCAGATGCTTAACCGACTGAGCCACCCAGGTGCCCCTATTCTCAGGATCTTGATGAAACTTCACTGTCCATATATTTTCTAAACCTCTTTGATAGCACTCTTTCTGAGGCTTCCTTAGCTCTCATAAATTTAAACTAGTTAATGTACATAGTGGCTTAATAAATGCTGGCTTCACCTTTTGCCCTTAAATGTGAAGATTTTCTTATATTCAGGGCTTTAACTCTTCAAACTGATTTCCTAAAAAATTCCATTCAGTCTTGTGACTTCAAAGATTATATGAATTACTCTTAAATTTATATCTCTACTTTAAATATTTCCCTGAACTCAATTTACATGTGTTCAACTGCCCGATGGGCATGTACATTCTGATATCTTCCCATCTCTTTAAACTCAATAGTTCTAAATTTTAGTTCTCTACTTTTCTAAAATCAACTCTCAGTCTTGACTATTTTTTAAAAATTTTTTTAAAAGACTTTATTTATTTATTTGATAGAATGAGAAAGAGAGAGAGAGCATGGGGGTGGGTCAGAGGGAGAAGCAGACTCCCTGCTGAGCAGGGAGCCTGACACAGGACTCGATCTTGGGACTCCAGGATCATGACCTGAGCCAAAGGCAATCATTCAACCAAATGAGCCACCCAGGCGCCCCTCAGTCTTGACTACTTATTTCAAAATATTGTTGCATCAACCTCAAGTAACCCATGATCAAAACTTCTCTATAATTTATTTTCTATATTTTAACTTATTCCAATACTCCTATGTATAATCATCAACAACCCTTTTTAGTTTCCTGTTACTTTTATTATTGCCAAAATCCTATTCTATATTCTCTATTAATTCATCTATAGGTTATTTTGATTGATTTTTATGATATTGCTATCTTTGTTTTCTACTTCCTTTAATCCATTCTGCATTAAAACATCCTAAAATTCCATTTTTAACATATCAATAAAAAACGCTAAAAGAATCTTTGTAAAACTCAAATCCCTTAGCCTAATCTTTAAGGTACTACAGAGTTTAGCCACACCTACCTTTATATCCACCCTCCGCAACACAAAATTTATATTCTAGATGGTTCATTCATTGTTTACCAAACACATTCCAGTCCTTCTAGCAAACTATAGCATACTTCTTCTTATGTTCTATTTATCTTCTACATTCAATTCAACTTCCAGACTCAGCTCAAACCTCTCATCCTTTCTGAAGCTCCTGGGTCACCCTTGCTCCTAGTGATCCTTCTCTCCATTGGCCTCTCGTTATACCTACTGTTTACACCATCCATTTGATATTTACTGCCTTATCTCAGCTCTTGAAACTTTTATCATTGTGGTTCATCCTGTAGTTTCAATTGTTTTGAAAATATACTGATTGTAAAAATTATGGGAAATATATTTTGTATACTCTGCAGTGCTTAGCATAATACTATGCCCTTAATACATGTTTGTTAAATAAGTGACTATTTATTTAAGTGTACATTACTGTGAAAAATAGCCACAATGCAGATCAGTTTAATTTGAGCTATATTTATAAATGAATAGCTTTTCTCTGTGAATTTTGCTGTCTATAATACATGATGCTAAACTTGAGAATGACAAATATTTGACCTTCACATCTGTCTCACTTGAAAATAAAGTGATTTCCTGCTGAGGATTATTTCTCTAAATATTCAGCAACTCTGGACATTTACCATATCTCCAGCTGACATAGCCATCAATGTACATGATGCAAATTTTATCTAATCACTCTCTGTTCTTTACTGACAGGCTTGTACCCTAATTGCTATTCTTTATCCAGATCTCCTTCAATTCTACATTAAACTCAAACAAACCAACAAGCAAAACATAAGCTAGGGTCCTGACATTGGTCCTCTTAATCTGGTTCCTTCCTGGTTTTTCTGAAATCAACTTGGGAGTCACATTAGCATCATAGTTGCAAAAGACATCCCTCACCCAACAACAAAAATTTGGCATCCATTCACAGACAAAAGTATCTTTGTGGGAGCCGTGGAACCTAACACCATATACCAAGGGGTTTAGGAGGACTCTCACCCACCCATGTACCAGATAATAGACACACAGACCTCAGTCCCAGCTGAGGACCCTAAAGTGGCTCATGAACTGGTTCAAGCCCCTCTTAGCCATGGTTAGGGAGCTTCTGGAAAGCACTGTCTTTTAACAGTCATCCACAGATGAAAGAGCCTATGTGCAAGTCCAAGTTTGCAGAGGGGAAGTTTCATCACACTGTTGTGGAAAAAAACATGAGTTTGAACACTTTGAAGTGGGCAGTTAATAAAGACTGGAGGAGGTGACAACTACTTCAAATTTGAAGACAACAATGCAAAACTTTAAGTAACATGAAAAATCAAGGTAACATGACACCACCAAAGGATCACAATCATCTTTCACTAACCAAACTCAAAGACGTGAAAATATGTGATTTGCTTGACATGAAGAATTCAAATAGCTTTTCAAAGGAAACCCAATAAGCTACAGAAAGCACAGAAAGAGAATTCAACAAAATCAGGAAAATAATACATGAAAAAGAATGAGAAGTTTATCAGAGAGATAGAAATTTTTTTTTAAAAAAGGAAAGAGAAATTTTGGAGCTGATGAATATTATAAATGAAAGTAAAAATGCAACAGAGAGCATCACCAGCAGAATGGATCAAGCAAAATAAGAATCTGTGAGCTAGAGGACAGGAACTTTGAAATCATCCAATAAGTGGAGAACAAAAAAGGAAAAAGAAAAATAAAAAAGAAATGAAAAATACTGAAGAAAGCCCATGTGATCTTAGGATACCTAAGAACTCTGAATTATTGGAGTTCCAGAGAAGAAAAGGAGAAGGGACAGAAAGCACATTTAAAGAAATAATGATTGAATACTTTCCAAATCTGGGGGGAGATTTGGATATCTAAATTCATGAAGCTCATAGTTCCCCAAACAGGCTCTACTTAAAGAGATCCTCTTCAAAATACACTATAATGAAACGGTCAAAAATCAAAGACAAAGAGAGAATCTTGAAAGCAGTCAGAGGGGAAAAAAGCTTGTAACTTACAAGAGACCCTCCATAAGGTTATCAGCAGATTTCCCAGCAAAAACCTTACAGGTCAGGGGGGGATGGAATGATATATTCAAAGTACTGAACTAAAATAAATGCTAAGCAAGAATACTTTACCTGGCAAACTGTCCTTCAGAAATAAAGGAGGGATAAAGACTTTTCCAGGCAAATAAAAGCTAGAGTATTTCATTACCACCAGACCTGCCTTATAAGAAATGCTGAAAGGAATTTTTCAAGCTGAAATGAAAGGATACTGATAGATAACATAAATACATATGAAAATATACCCGTGGCAAAAATAAGTGTACAGTCAAAGTCAGAGTACTCAAATAGTGTAATATGGTTGAGTGTTAACAATTTAGCTCTAATATGAAGGTTAAAGGACAAGAGTATTAAAAATAACTATAGAGGAGCAAGATGGCAGAGGAGTAGGAGACCTAAATTTCGTCTGGTCCCAGGAATTCAGCTAGATGGGGATCAAACCATTCTGAACACCCATGAACTCAACAGGAGATCGAAGAAAAGAATAGCAGCAACTCTCTGAACAGAAAAGCGACCACTTTCTGGAAGGTAGGACATGCGGAGAAGTGAATCCAAGGCAATATTCAGGAAGATAGACCCCCGGGGGGGAAGGGAGCCTCCATCAGCTGCTACCGGCAAGTGATAGAGCAGCAGAGCACAAAATTGGAACTTTTAGAAATCGGCTCTGCTGAGGGACGTAGGCTCCAGTGGCTAAGCGGGGGGTGGAACCCTCATGGGACAGTGTGGTCTCAGGACCCTTGGGGTCACAGAAAGACCGGGGGGACCTGAGTGCTGCAGAGCTCCCAGGTATCAGAGTGGGGAAGCCGGCTGCAGTGACAGAACCAAGGCGCGGGCTCTCAGCTCGGAGTTGCTGTAAACCGTGATCTGTGGCACAGTCGGGCCATTGCTCCTCCAGCAGGGACCCAACAAGCAACAGATCCGAGAAGACTCCCCTTCCTCCCATGGGAGGAGTGGTGAGGGAGTGCACCACAGGGATCTGCTGGATTTGGAGACTCCACACGGGGTTGTGTGCCAGAGATCGAAATGCTAGGTCACAGGCCGGGTGAGCACGGAGTGCGGCCGGAGACCGGGGAGACAGGAGTGACTGACTGCTTTTCTCTGGGGGCGCACTGAGGAATGGGGCCCCAAGTTCTCGGCTCCTCTGGGGCAGAGATTGGGAGGCCCCCATTTTCACTCTCGTCCTCCAAAGCTGTATGGAAGGCTTGCAGGAAACAAAAACTCCCAAGAGCAAACCCGAGCAGATTACTTAGCCTGGAACAGGCGAGGGCGGGGCAATTCTGCCTCCAGCAAAGACAGGCCCCTCCCCCAGAAGATCAGCAAGAACAGCAAGCCAAGACCAAGTTTACCGATCAATGAGAGCGGCAGAACTCTAGCGCTAGGTGAATACAGCACATAGAATTCAAGGCTTTTTTCCCATGATTCTTTAGTCTTTCAAAGTTAATTTTTTTTAACTTTCTTTTTCTTTTTTTTTTTATTTTTTTTATCCCTTTCTCAACCAACATCTTATCAATCCTTCTTTAAAAATCTTTTTATTTTTTATTTTTAGAGTCATATTCTATCCCTTCATAGTAATTAGCCTTATTTTTGGTATATATATAAGTTGTTCTCTCTTTAAAATTTTAGGATATGGTTTCTTCTAACAGACCAAAATATACCCTAAATCTCTAGTGTATAGCTTTGTTCTAGTCTCCTGCCTGATCACATTCTCTCCCTTTTTTTTTTTAAATTTCTCTTCTTTCTTTTTTCAAACAACTTCTTATCTTATCAATTCCTATTATAAAATCTTTTATAATTTTCATCTTTACAGTCATATTCTATCCCTTCATCATATTTACCCTTATTTTTGTACACATATAAGCTTTCCTTTCTTTAAAATTTTGGGAGATAGTTTCTTCTAACAGACCAAATACACCCAAAATCTAGTATGTGGCACTGATCTATACACCAGCCTGATTGTATTTGATCACATTTTGTTTTTTTTATCTTCTTCCTTTTCTTTCTTTTTCTTTTTTTTTTCCTTCCCTTTCTTTTCCCCAGTTCCAGATCTCTTCTGATTTGTTTAGTGTATATTTCTCTGGGGTCATTGTTACCATGTTAGCATTTTGTTCTCTCATTCATCTATTCTCCTCTGGACAAAATGACAAGATGGAAAAAAATCACCTCAAAAAAAAGAACAAGAGGCCGTACCAATTGCCAGGGACCTAATCAATATGGACATCAGCAAGATGTCAGAACTAGAGTTAAGAATGATGATTTTAAAGATACTAGCTGGGCTTGAAAAAAGCTGGAAAGTATTAGAGAAAACCTTTCTGGAGAAATGAAAGAACTAAAATCTAACCAAGTCAAAATCAAAAAGGCCATTAATGAGGTGCAATCAAAAATGGAGGCTCTAACTGCTAGGATAATGAGGCAGAAGAGAGAATTAGTGATATAGAAGACCAAATGATGGAAAATAAAGAAGCTGAGAAAAAGTGAGATAAACAACTACTGGATTACGGGGCAGAATTTGAGAGATAAGTGATACCATAAGACGAAACAAAATTAGAATAATTGGGAGCCCAGAAGAAGAAGAAGAGAGAGAGGGACAGAAAGTATATTGGAGCAAATCATAGCAGAGAACTTCCCTAATTTGGGGAAGGAAACAGGCATCAAAATCCAGGAGGCACAGAGAACCCCTCTCAAAATCAATAAAAATAGGTCAACACCCCGACATCTAATAGTAAAACTTATGAGTCTCAGAGACAAAGAGAAAATCCTGAAAGCAGCTCAGGAGAAGAGATCTGTAACCTACAATGGTAGAAACATTAGATTGGCAACAGACCTATCCACAGAGACCTGGCAGGCCAGAAAGAATTGGTATGATATCTTCAGAGCACTAAATGAGAAAAATATGCAGCCAGAATACTATATCCAGCTAGACTGTCATTGAAAATAGAAGGAGAGATCAAAAGCTTCCAGGACAAACAAAAACTACAGGAATTTGCAAACACAAAACCAGCCCTACAAGAAATATTGAAAGGGGTCCTCTAAGCAAAGAGAGAGCCTAAAAGTAACATAGAGCAGAAAAGAACAGAGACAATATACACTAACAGTCACCTTACAGGCAATATAAAGGCACTAAATTCATATCTTTCAATAGTTACCCTGAATGTAAATGGGCTAAATGCCCCAATCAAAAGACACAGGCTATCAGATTGGATAAAAAAACAAGAACGATCGATATGCTGTCTGCAAGAGACTCATTTTAGACCCAAAGTCACCCCCAAATTGAAGTGGGGGGGTGGAAAACCATTTATCATGCTAACGGACACCAAAAGAAAGCTGGGGTGGCAATCCTTATACCAGACAAATTAGATTTTAAACCAAAGACTATAATAAGAGATGAGGAAGGACACTATATCCTACTTAAAGGGTCTATCCAACAAGAAGATCTAACAATTGTAAATATCTATGCCCCTAACATGGGAGCAGCCAATTATATAAGCCAATTAATAACAAAAGCAAAGAAACACATCGACAACAATACAATTAGAGGGGGGACTTTAACACGCCCCTCACTGAAATGGACAGATCATCTAAGCAAAAGATCAACAAGGAAATAAAGACTTTAAATGACACACTGGACCAAATGGACTTCACAGACATATTCAGAACATTCCATCCCAAAGCAACAGAATACACATTCTTCTCAAGTGCCCATGGAACATTTTCCAGAATAGATCACATCCTAGGTCACAAATCAGGTCTCAACCAGTACCAAAAGACTGGGATCATTTCCTGCATATTTTTGGACAACAGTGCTTTGAAACTAGAACTCAATCACAAGAGGAAAGTTGGAAAGAACTCAAATACATGGAGGCTAAAGAGCATCCTACTAAAGAATGAATGGGTCAACCAGGAAATTAAAGAAGATTACAAAAATTCATGGAAACCAATGAAAATGAAAACACAACTGTTCAAAATCTGTGGGATGCAGCCAAGGCAGTCCTAAAAGGAAAGTATATAGCAATACAAGCCTTTCTCAAGAAACAAGAAAGGTCTCTAATACACAACCTAACCCTACACCTAAAGGAGCTGGAGAAAGAACAGCAAATAAAGCCTAAACCCAGCAGGAGAAGAGAAATAATAAAGATCAGAGCAGAAATCAATGAAATAGAAACCAAAAGAACAGTAGAACAGATCAATGAAACTAGGAGCTTGTTCTTTGAAAGAGTTTATAAGATTGATAAACCCCTGGCCAGACTTATCAAAAAGAAAAGGGAAAGGACCCAAATAAATAAAATCATGAATGAGAGGGGAGAGATCACAACCAACACCAAAGAAATACAAACAATTATAAGAACATGTTATGAGCAACTATGTGCCAGCAAATTAGATAATCTGGAAGAAATGGATGCATTCCTAGAGATGTCTAAACTAAAGAAGAATAGAAAACCTGAACAGACCTATAACCACTAAGGAAATTGAAGCAGTCATCAAAAATCTCCCAATAAACAAGAGCCCAGGGCCAAATGGCTTCCCAGGGGAATTCTACCAAACATTTAAAGAAGAATTAATACCTATTCTTCTGAAACTGTTCCAAAAAATAGAAATGGAAGGATAACTTCCAAACTCGTTTTATGAGACCACCATTACCTTGATCCCCAAACCAGACAAAGACCCCATCAAAAAGGAGAATTACAGACCAATATCCCTGATGAACATGGATGCAAAAATTCTCACCAAAATACTAGCCAATACGATCCAACAGTACATTAAAAGGATTATTCACCACAACGAAGTAGGATTTATCCCTGGGCTGTAAGGTTGGTTCAACATCCACAAATCAATCAACGTGATACAATACATTAAGAAAAGAAGGAACAAGAACCATATGATCCTCTCAATAGATGCAGAAAAAGCATTTGACAAAGTACAGCATCCTTTCTTGATCAAAACTCTTCAGAGTATAGGGATAGAGGGCACAAACCTCAATATCATAAAAGCCATCTATGAAAAACCCACAGTGAATAATATTCTCAATGGGGAAAAACTGAGAGCTTTCCCCCTAAGGTCAGGAACACGGCAGGGAGGTCCACTATCACCACTGCTATTCAACATAGTACTAGAAGTCCTAGCTACAGCAATCAGACAACAAAAAGAAATAAAAGGCATCTGAATCAACAAAGAAGAAGTCAAACCCTCACTCTTTGCAGATGATATGATACTTTACGTGGAAAACCCAAAAGACTCCACCCCAAAACTGCTAGAACTCATACAGGAATTCAGTAAAGTGGCAGGATATAAAATCAATGCACAGAAATCAGTGGCATTCCTATACACCAACAACAAGACAGAAGAAAGAGAAATGAAGGAGTCAATCCCATTTACAATTGCACCCAAAACCATAAGATACCTAGGAATAAATCTAACCAAAGAGGCAAAGAATCCATACTCAGAAAACTATAGAATACTCATGAAAGAAATTGAGGAAGACACAAAGAAAGGGAAAAAACTTCCATGCTCATGGATTGGAAGAACAAATATTGTGAAGATGTCAATGCTACCTAGAGCAATCTACACATTCAATGCAATCCCTATCAAAATACCATCAGCTTTTTTCAAAGAAATGGAACAAATAATCCTAAAATTTGTATGGAACCAGAAAAGACCCCGAATAGCCAGAGGAATGTTGAAAAAGAAAAGCAAAGCTGGCGGCATCACAATTCCGGACTTCAAGCTCTATTACAAAGCTGTCATCATCAAGACAGTATGGTACTGGCACAAGAAACAGACACATAGATCAATGGAACAGAATAAAGAGCCCAGAAATGGACCCTCAACTCTATGGTCAACTAATCTTCGACAAAGCAAGAAAGAATGTCCAATGGAAAAAAGACAGTCTCTTCAAAAAATGGTGTTGGGAAAATTGGACAGCCACATGCAGAAGAATGAAACTGGACCATTTGCTTACACCACACACAAAAATAGCCTCAAAATGGTTGAAAGACCTCAATGTGAGACAGGCGTCCATCAAAATCCTAAAGGAGAACACAGGCAGCAACCTCTTCGACCTCAGCCGCAGCAACTTCTTCCTAGAAATATCGCCAAAGGCAAGGGAAGCAAGGGCAAAAATGAACTATTGGAACTTCATCAAGATAAAAAGCCTTTGCACAGCAAAAGAAACACTCAACAAAACCAAAAGACAACTGACAGAATCTGAGAAGGTATTTGCAAATGACATATTAGATAAAGGGCTAGTATCCAAAATCTATAAGGAACTTATGAAACTCAACACCCAAAGAACAAATGATCCAATCAAGAAATGGGCAGAAGACATGAACAGACATTTTTCCAAGGAAGACATCCAAATGGCCAACAGACACATGAAAAAGTGCTCAACATTGCTTAGCATCAGGGAAATCCAAATCAAAACTTCAATGAGATACCACCTCACACCAGTCAGAGTGGCTACAATTAACAAGTCAGGAAATGACAGATGTTGGCGGGGATGCAGAGAAAGGGGAACCCTCTTACACTGCTGGTGGGAATGCAAGCTGGTGCAAACACTCTGGAAAACAGTATGGAGGTTCCTCAAAAAATTGAAAATAGAGCTACCATACGATCCAGCAATTGCACTACTGGGTATTTACCCCAAAGATACAAATGTAAGGATCCGAAGGGGTATGTGCAGCCCGATGTTTATAGCAGCAATGTCCACAATAGCCAAACTGTGGAAAGAGCCAAGATGTCCACCGATAGATGAATGGATAAAGAAGATGTGGTATATATATACAATGGAATATTATGCAGCCATCAAAAGGAATGAAATCTTGCCATTTGCAATGACATGGATGGATCTGGAGGGTATTATGCTGAGTGAAATAAGTCAATCAGAGAAAGACATGTATCATATGACCTCACTGATATGAGGAATTCTTAATCTCAGGAAACAAACTGAGGGTTGCTGGAGTGGTGGGGGGTGGGAGGGATGGGGTGGCTGGGTGATAGACATTGGGGAGGGTATGTGCTATGGTGAGCACTGTGATTTGTGTAAGACTGTTGAATCACAGACCTGTACCTCTGAAACAAATAATACATTATATGCTTAAAAAAAAAAAAAGATAGTAGGAAGGGTAAAATGAAGGGGCAGAAATCGGAGGGGGAGATGAACCATGAGAGACTATGGACTCTAAGAAACAAACTGAGGGTTCTAGAGGGGAGGGTGGTGGGGGGATGGGTTAGCCTGGTGGTGGATATTAAAGAGGGCACGTATTGAATGGAGCACTGGGTGTTATACACAAACAATGAATCATGGAACACTATATCAAAAACTAATGATGTAATGTATGGTGATTAACATAACATAATAAAATTTTTTAAAAGAAGAAAAGAAAAATAACTACAGCTGCAGGGTGCCTGGGTGGGTCAGTAGGTTAGGTGTCTGCCTTTGGCTCCAGTCATGATCCCAGGGTCCTGGGATGGAGTCCCATGTAGGGCTCCCTGCTTAGCAGGGAGTCTGTTTCTCCCTCCCCCTCTGCCCCTCCACCCCACTCATGCTCGCTTGCTCTCTCTCTCTCAAATAAATAAATAAAATCTTAAAAAAAAATAAATAACTGGGGCACCTGGGTGGCTCAATCAGTTAAGCGTCTCGCTTCGGCTCAGGTCATGGTCCCAGGGCCCTGGGATCTATCCCTGCATCAGGCTCCCTGCTCAGTGGAGAACCTGCTTCTCCCTCTCCCTCTGCCTGCTGCTCTGCCTACTTGTGATGTTTCTCTCTCTCGCTCTATGTCTAATAAATAAATAAATAAAATCTTTCTAAAAAAGGACTTTTATTTATTTATTTGACAGAGAGAGAGCAAGCACAAGTAGAGGGAGCGGCAGGCAGAGGGAGAGGGAGGAGCCGTCTCCCCACTGAGCAGGGAGCCCGATGCAGGCCTTGGTCTCAGGGCCCTGGGATCATGACCTGAGCCGAAGCCAGACACTTAACCGACTGAGCCACCCAGGCACCCCTAAATAAAAATCTTTTAAAAAATAAAAAATAAAATAAGTAGATAAATAACTATAGCTACAATAATTTGTTAATGAATAAACAGTATAAAAAGGGGTAAATTGTGACTTCAAAAATAAAAAATGAGGGAATAAAGGGTAGAGTTTTTGTATGTGATTAAAATAAATTTATCAGCATAAGTAGACTATTATACCTAAGTTTGTTTTTAAGATTTATTTCTTTGAGGGGGGGAAGGGGCAGAGAGAGAGGAAGAGGAAGGCTTAAGCAGCATCCCCCCTGAGCTGGACACAGGGCTCAATCCCACCACCCTAAGATCATGGCCTAAGCTGAAATCAAGAGTCAGACTCCCAGTTGACTGCACCACCCAGGTACCCCATACCTAAGATGTTTTATGTAAGCTCCATGGTAACCACAAAGCAAAAACCTGTAGTAAGTTCACAAAGGATAAAGGGAAGGGAAATCAAAGCATAGCACTAAAAAAAAATCATCAGTTCACAAAAGAAGGCAGCAAGAGAGGAAGAAAAGGACAAGGGAACTAAAAAATAACCAGAAAACAATTAATAAGATGACATTAGTGAAGTCCTTAGCTATCAATAATTACTCTACATGTAAATGGATTGAATTCTCGATCAAAAGGCATGGAGTGGCTGGATGGAAAAAAAAAAATGACCCAATTATATGCTGCCTATAAACACTCATTTCACTTTATTTTTGTCTTCTATAGCCTTACTGATTTTCTGTATGCTAGTTCTATGAATTATTAAGAGAAGGGTGTTAAAATCTTTAATTATAATTGTGAATTTGTATAATGTTATATGAACATTTAAGATTATTATGTTCTCTTGATTAATTGGCCCCTTTATCATTATGAAATGAACTTCTTTATTCATGGTAGTATCTTTTGCTGTCAAATACACTTCGTCAGATATTTATATAAATTTTCCGGTTTTCCTTTGATTCATGTTAGCATGGTATACATTTTCCATCCTTTTACCTTTAACCTTTCATCTCTTTACATTTAAAGTATATTTTATATAGATAGATAATATACACATAGATGATAGATGATAGATAGATATAGATAGATGATAGATGATAGATAGATGATAGATAGATGATAGATGATAGATAGATAGATAGATGATAGATAGATAGATAGATAGATAGATAGATAGATAGATAGATGACAGATAGATGACCATACTATAGTTGTACCTAGCAATCTCTTGGTCATAGATATATTGAACTTATAAACACATATAACTTTTTAAAGTTCTCCCAAATGCTATTCCTAAGCCAAGTGTTTCATATCCTAGATTTGCCGAATGAGTTTTTCAGACCCAAAAGAAGAACTTGGCATTGAGTCTATTGTAACTAACCTTGTTAGATATGGTTCATCATTCTAGATCTTCACATCTCAGTCCTTATTACGTGATCAAGCATATTGGCCATAACACTCAGATTACTGAAAGCTGTACATCTCATATCTGTATCTTTATTTAAATCATGATAAAACTGTTTAGTAGGACAGAATCAAGGCAAATATTTGAGGTATATAGGTAGAAAACTCATACTTTACCTCTGAATTACTAGTTTCTGGGTTTTTTGCAAAAAAAAATCTTCAATACTATCAAGTATAACATCATAAATCTAATCATTCAGTATTTCATCTGTTCTTCACAATTCCTCAATAATCATTAACAAAATGTAGTCTGTCTCTTATTTGTACAGTTTTCTTAGCACTTGGGGATAGAAGCTAAGAGTTAGAGGATTTGAAATCATTTAGAGTGCTTCAGTGCCACTGTAAAAAAAAAAGGCTTAATTACACTTAACTCATAAACAATTCTTCAGTGTTTTCTATCAAGTAGATTGTAAAAAATAAATGAGGTTTAAAGCCTTACTTTGTACATGTTATTAAGATTGAGAAATGGAAAAGCTTGCAGAACTTCACAAGACACTTCAGTAGCAAAGTCTGGAGCTCTAATTAAAACTCTGGATCTTTAGAAGCAATTCAATTCCTATGTATTGAGTCAGAAAATATAAGAATTCAATCTATCAGACTGTGACTTCTATCTAGTTGTTAACTGCATCAAGTTAAGGATTAAAAATTTTTAATATGTATGTAATAAGATGAGCATGTCCATGAGTTTGTTATTTCTTTGAAAGTAGAAATGGTTTCAGCAACTCTTCTGTGACCTCTCATAGATCATCCAAAGTGTTAGACACATGGTGGTGTGATTTTTTAATTGATTGTTTTAAAAAATTACTGAAAATCACCTATTAGTGACAAGAATTCAATTAAAGGCTTAATTAGTGTGAAATGAAGCAGAAAACCATCTTAATTTAATTCATGAGGACCTGAAATCCTCCCATTCTATATTAACAAACACACACAGAAAGGTTGGAAACATCATTCCATCATTTCTTTAACTGAAGCACTGAGCAAACTATATATCATAAGTACTTTTCTTGTACTTCTGTAATTTTATTGTACATTGTCATTTTATAAAAAGACCCTCTTCATGGTAGCTAGCCTGAGTTTCAGAACTGCAATTTGACGGGCACATAGATGAGGAAAATGCTTTTTTATTGTTATTTTGTTTCTGGCATAGACCTCAGGTTTTGATAGCACTATCATATTTTAATCATTAGCAGTTGATTTCTACCAAAGCCTATTTTATCATATGATTGGAAACATTTAAGTTAAAATAAAAACTTGATGGGAAATTCTCATAAATTATTCATCAAAAAGATAAGAACCTATTAAATACAATTAAGCTTTGAATTAATCTACGGAAGTTATTTTTAAACCATCTATCTTCATCATATTTCTGATAAAACTTGATCTAGAAGTGCTCTTAATTTGAATCTGGCCGTTTCCCTTGCATTCTCTGTAGAGGGTCAATACAGGGTAGTGGTTAAGAGCCCAAGTTGTAATAAAACCTTTTCAATAAAATAAAGATAATAATACTGGCTCAATGGTTATTTTAAGATAGTGCTTTAAGTAAATACTCATTATGTGATAGCTATCATTATTATTATTATTGCCGTATATGAAAAATAAGTATCTTCTTCATAAATTCATATGAAAATACTAAAAGGATTGCTGGCCTACCCTGCAATGTGAAATGGTTTTATTTACTTTATAAACAGTTTACATTGTGCTTTGTTTTTATAGCAACATGCTACTGGTTACTCTTTTTTTCTTAATTTTGATAAATTAACCAGTTTTTTCAATATGGTTTTATTCATTGACCACAAAAACAACAGAAGTAGCATTGATTTAAAACTCTATGTGCAATGTGGGGCAAGAAAGGAAGGCAAAATTAGCATATTTAATTATTTATACACCTAAAACAATACCATTAAGAAGTCAGCATTGTGAATAATGATTTACTAATACACATATATGCATTTTAATTTTTATACCCAAAACAATAACCAGGATAAGAATCTCCTATATTTCACTCTTAGTTAAAGAAGAAGTGTCTGCATCAGTGATGCTAAGAATATGCTAAAGCCTTCATTTCCAACCTTTTCAATTAGAGGGACCTCTTTCTAAACTTTAAAAAAGTTTTCTAAAAATCTGATAAATTTAAGAAATATGAAACAATTTTTAAACTACTATAAATTCAGTTAGTGCTTTTAAAATATTAAAATTTTGTTATCAAAAACACCTACATATATTTGAAAAAAATAGTAGCACATATGTATGAGACATATTTATTTCCTCTGTAGGGAATGCTTGGTGCAAATGTGGATCCAGCACCTTGCCTCCACCCAAAGGTCCCCAGTAGGCACACTCTAATTAAATTGAATGTACCTGTTTCTGTTTCTTTCATGTACTCCACAAAGGGGTGCACAGAGGGGGAAACTGCATAAGGTATGGGGGAAAAAAATGACTTTAGTTCACACACCACCATCTATTAGGCCTCCAAGAAATTGTCAGATCATTGTTAGCTCCTAGGAGATTTAAATAACCTGTTGTACTTTTGTTAAGGAGATTTTTTTTAAAGGAGGTAAGTGGAAACAGTCCAGAGAGGTGGGGAGGACTATCACAGAAGACTGGAAAAGGTGTCAGGAAAGGAGGACAGCAATCAGAGACCAAGTGTTCAGGGGAATGTGAGGATGGCGACTAAGGATTAGTTTGAGACTGATTACAAGTAATTACGTTACAAATCCAGTCTAGCTCCAGTTGCAGGCAGAAAGGGGTAAAGAAAGGAAGTAAGCATCTAATTGTTTACTAGCTGAGAGATGAGATAAAATCAAAGTTTTAGAAGTGAACTATTGAGATATCAGACATAACAAGCAGACCTTGATACAAATGCTCCTGATCAGCCATGAAACCCAACAAAATACATGTGAAGATCTGTTCTATCTGCAGAGAGATGCCATCAAACAGCAAGTGTTCAGGGTAAACACCTAGGGCAAACCTTGGGAACAGACCCCCAAGACACATACACTTTCACTTTAGGAAGTTAAGAACACTTCTAGTTTTTATATTGCATGATAGATATTGATTCGACAAATAGCTATAGAGCACTTTCAAAGAGCTAGATGTTATAAATCTATAGCTCATCCTTTTAGCCGTTTGATAACTATTAATTTAGTATTCACTGTATGCCAAGCACTGTGTTAGGAACAGGATTTCTAGGAAAGAAAGGAATGTCGTGAAAGAAAGGCAAAACTACGAAAGGGAAGAAAAGCGTACGGTAAAGGGAATCCCAATCTCAAGGGAGGATTTAATTTTTCATTGGAGATTCAGAGGCCGGTTGAAAGATTAAGACGAAGGAACTGAGGGTGGGGTTAGGGTAATAGAGTAGTGAGTCACGAATGGAGCCAGAGCCCAAAGGAAATGTGAGGGGAGGGAAGTGTAAAATATCAAGACGTGGATTTTCCTTTGAAAGAATTTCTAAACTCATAAGGGAGCTAACATATATAAAACTTCTAAAAATATAAAAAATGAGAAACATTTTACCAGAAAAATCTAGGATTCAGAGTTAGGATGAGTAACAAAAATGAAGTTTGGATGACTTCATGTCGTCTTCTGAGCATAGTAAAAATATTAGCCAGAATTCTAGAAGAAAGTAGTAGCGCTGTTTGACTTCAATCCACTGTGAATAAGGAAAACCTCTGGGTGATACAAGGAAACTTATTGTTTAGACTGAGCATCAGACTAAGAAGTCAATATCTCCAAGCCTTATGATTCCTCAGGTCAAAGTGTTAAATCTTTGTGAAGATCTAAAATGCAACCAGAGTAAAAATCCTAGGTTAAGACATTTAGACAAGTATAGGTTATTTAATTACTTTAAAGTTAAATTTAATTCACATAAACATAAGGGCAGGGGATGAAATGAGAAGTATTGATAAGAAGACAGCTAGAGTTTTTTTATACTAAGCTATGATCTTTAAGAAACAGGATATGGTGAAAGTAAGAAAGAAAAAAAAATAACATTGATAAGACAGCTGCTTTGGAAAAAAAAACAAAACAAAAAAAGAATCTCTGAAAGACCTGAGAAATCAATAGTCTGCATTGAAAACTGTTAAGGACAGACTAAGCCCACTGCTGCTCAGATCTAATGCACCCCTGATTTTGAATTGAAATCTGTGCTGTTCTATTATTCTAAAAACTCTAGGATATTCAAGGACTTTGTCAAGGACATTAACTTAGAAACAGAAACCCAACCTGTAGTTGCTAAATGCTTGGTGAAGGCTGGTAATGCAAAATATCTTTCTCCCTCAGTGATTGGGAGTTTATTCTTTAGACAGTGGGGAAAGTGACATGATCAAAGCAGCTTTATAGGAAGGTTAAGTACAAGGGTGATCTATGGAATGAATGAAGGAAAGAAGTGGGAACACTATGGCATAAAAAGTCATTAAAATCCAGTTACAATAAGTTAGGAAATAAAGATCTGTGGTGGCAGATGAACTGGGGCAAACGGAGGATATTGATCTCGGTACACACTTGGATTTGAAAATCAGTGACAAGGGAGACACTAAAGAAAACAAATAGTATGATTTAATATAGTTTGAACAAGTTGGAAAATTTTGTTTTGGAGTGATAAGGAAGGATAGAAGATAGATTTTGGTTAGATTTTATATAAGGATGCCAAGAAGATATTCAGGTGGAAATAGTCCCATGTCACTAGGCTGGGCTTCAAAGGATGAACTAGAGATTCTTTATTTGAGTGTCATTTAAATGGTTCTCAATTAGGGTTAATTTTGCCCCCCAAATGATATTTAGCAATGTCTGGAGACATTTTTGGTTGTCACAACTGGTAAGATGTTGCTACTGGAATTTGGTGGGTAGAGATCAGTGATGGTGTTAAAATATTCGCAATGTGTAGAACAGCCCCCTACAACAAAAGATTATGTGGCACCAAATGTTGATAGTGCCAAGGTTAAGAAACTCTGCTCATAGATGTCACAGTACATTAGGGATATCTTGTCCAATCAGTGTATATAGTATATTTACGTTCAATTTAAATTTAATTTATAGAAAATAAAAATAGTATCAAACATTTAAGTCTTACTCTATTTCACGCATTGTCCTCACATTATATGGTTTATTTAATCTTTTGAATGCTGTAAGGCATATATTACCTTTATCCTCCTTTATAGGTTAGGAAACAGATCCACTAAAAAATTAAGATACCTGCCAAAAGCCACATAGCTGGCAAATTTGGGGGCCCAGATTGCAATCAAAAAGTCCATTTTCAGAACCATGATTCTAACCACTAAGTTGGAGCATACAGCCATTATAGGTATGGTACCCTCAACACCATGGCAGACAAGAGAGAATTACACAGAGCAAAACATTATACTGCCTTCATCCTTCTCCCCAAGCCAAACTAAACCAAAACAAATCAAACAAAACAAAAGCACTCTCTCAAATATTAATAGCAATGTCTTTCTCTGTCACTGAAGATTCCATTATGCCGTTGATACATTTGAGACACTGAGCATTTTGTCTTGGAGGAGGGTTTCAGGTGGGGGAGGAGACCTTGAGCTCTATCTAAAGCAGCAGTTTTGACAATCTTAGCATTTGACATATGATGTGTCCAGATGCACTGCATCTAATTTATGAGTAATAATAAAGAGCCAAATTTTCCTAATGTAATTTTTACTATGTAAATTAGAACTGAGTAAAAATTAGTACTATAGTAATATATATCATATTTTCTTACTTTCTACTATGCTTTTTTGGGTGCCAAAGAAAGACACAAATTTAAAGCTAATGACATTGGGGGTGGCACTGGATGTTCACATGTAAATGTCCCCGTGATTCAGAAGACTGAAATGTATTTGTTGAAAATTACCGATTTAGGGGGCGCCTGGGTGGCTCAGTTGGTTAAGCGACTGCCTTCGGCTCAGGTCATGATCCTGGAGTCCTGGGATCGAGTCCCACATTGGGCTCCCTGCTCAGCAGAGTGTCTGCTTCTGACCCTACCCCTCTCATGTTCTCTCTCTCATTCTCTCTCTCTCTCGCTCTCAAATAAATAAAATCTTAAAAAAAAAAATTACCGATTTAATGGTTACAATGTAGTCAACAAAATAAACATTTAATTCCTCAAATTTGACTTTTAAATCATCCTCTTTGAATATAAATTACACAAACATTTATCTTTTTATCAAACTAGATATTCAGAGTTTTAGTATGATTTACTCTCCATTTGGTCAAGATGACAAAGGTGAAGCACATTTCTTTGAAGTGCAGTGGCTTCCAAATTTTTGAAACAGTGCACTTATTCCTCAAATGAATATTAAGGAATAAAAATATCCAGTGACACCTGGGTGACTCAGGCGGTTAAGCATCTGCCTTCGGCTCAGGTCATGGTCCCAGGGTCCTGGTATTGAGCCCTGAGTTAGGCTCCCTACTCAGCAGGGAGTCTGCTTCTCCCTCTCCCTCTGCCCCGCCCCCTGCTTGTGCTCTCTCTCTCTGTGTCAAATAAATAAATAAAATCTTTAAAAAGAAAGAAAGAAAAATATCCATAATAAGGAAAGGTGGAAAAGAAGAGGAGAGAATTTCTGAAGCCAGAATGGGGAAGCTGGGATGGGAGGTAGTTGGGGAGAGGACAACTGGGGAGAGGGGGCCCAAAGATCTAGCCATTTGACAACATTGATCTACCCATCAGGCAGCATTTTAGGCAACTTTGGAGGCTCCATAGAACATAGTTTGAGGACTATCCAATATATTTTAGGGTAATTTAGATAATAAAATTATAATAACTATCTTAAAATCTTGTAAGTATATTAAAGTTGCAAGTCTAACTGATATTCTAATTAAATTCTGCCTTAAATGTGATATTATGTAATATGCATATATATTTCATTAAATGCTACATTTTATTTTATGTGTTAAACTTGCATTTTTTTATTTTCAAGTGGTGGACAGTATCCTGAGGCACTTAATTCCTGTTTCTGCCTGTGGCTTATATTCATCTCTTGACCATTTCTGTCAAAAATGCAAATGTACTTTTTACTGTAAAAAACTAAAGTAAATTATATTTAATAGGCTTTTAAATATAGTTTTCTGACACAACACTTAATTTAAAACGGACAATTTTACTCTTTTACACTGTGCTTTGGGAATATTTTTGAGGATTGATGTATTTCTTTTGATTGTTCTCTTATTTTCTGATAAACAGTACTGTAATAAATTTTGATCCTGCCTTTGGTCTTGATATTTAGTAGCTATGTATTTGTTTTCTTTGATAGCAACATGCATTAATATTTATAACCATTTTCCTTTGCAGCATCTCCCAGATGGCTCTGCGCCCAGTGCACATGTTGAATTTTATCTTTTACCATACCCCAGTGAAGTTCGTAGGAGGAAAACAAAATCTGTTCCAAAATGTACCGACCCCACTTATAATGAAATTGTAAGTATGATTCATCCCTTGTCCAGTCACTTTGTATTTTTTCTTACCATTTTTTAGCTTAACAACCAAATATGGAAAATTTGCAGTAATTGGCAGCATTATTCCATAAAGGGAAGACATATCACAAAATAGCCACTATGTGCTGATCACTGTTCTAGATGCTATGGGAACTGGAAAATACAGATTCTGCTTTCAAAGCACTTACAAACCAATTTTCAAATTGTGGCAAGCCTCCAGCAAGAGCCCAGGATGGATTTTTTTTTTTTTTTTTGCCTAACATTATCCCTGACTTCATCTTATTTTCTCTAACCTTATTTTCCTTTACCTGGTCTTCCTTACCAAATAACTTTATCATAGTCTATCCTGTGTATAACAATAAACTTCATAAAATCTCCTTTGAAAAACAAAAGAAAATAAACAAGTACAAAGCACAAATTAAATTAACTTACATGTAGCTCTCTAATTCATTTGTATCTCACAATTTTGAATATCCAATCCCCTACTTCTTTCTGAGGCAAACCCTACATTTATTCTCTTGATTCCATCCCTTCCCATCTCTTCTGTACCTTGCTCGGATGATTATTTGTTTGCCTTTCATAAGGCTCTCTTATCCACTGCATCCTTAGGTCAGTAATCTTAAAAAACAAACAAACTCCTCAACTCAACCTTTCTAAAGCATCCATATTTTCTTTCCCTCCCTAGCACCCTCAGACTTTTGCAAAAGTTGGGGTGCCTTGGGTGGCTCAGTCGGTTAAGCGTTTGCCTTCAGCTCAGGTCATGATCCCAGGGTCCTGGGATGGAGTCCCGCATCGGTCTCCCTGCTCAGCGGGGAGCCAGCTTCTCCCTCTCCCTCCCCACTCGCTCTTGATCTCTATCGCCATCTCTGTCTGTCTGTCTGTCTCTCTCAAATAAATAAATAAAAAGTCTTTAAAAAAAAAAAAACTTTTGCAAAAGTGACTCACAAGAAACGTGACTCACATTTCTTGCTCTCACTTCATCACTTCCTTTGCATCCTTCAATCCTGTGCGGTGTGGATTCTGAACTTAATTGATGCTGCTTTCTTAGAGTGACATCCGTGGCCTGCTAATGGCTTAATCTAATGAGCCCTCTACTCTCCTGAACGGTTACACAGTTGCATTGCTGGCTGCAGGCTCTTTTTGACACCTCCCTTTTGCTTGAGTCTTACCTTCTCTTAACTCCCTTCCATCTTCTTTGATCACTCACTCAATTTCCTTCATTGCCATTCTTCCTCTGAAAACTATTGTTGTTTGCTGGAGTTCCACGATCTACCCTCATTGCCTCGTGATACATACGCTCTCAAAATTATCTTATACACCTACAAATTTTCATTTAACACCTCTATGTAGGTTGCATCTGAATTTATTCCTCCAGTCCTGGCTTCGGTCCTAACCTTTTGACCTGCGCTTCTGCCTGATTACTGAAGAGAGCTTCATTTTAATGTCTCCTAGACACTTTTAAACCAGGCCTCCCTCCTCTATTTACCATCTCAAAAGATACATTCTAACGACACAGCCCTCTCTCTCACTCATTTTTCCAACTAATCCCCAAGTTTTGTCAGTTTAACAATTTGTTACGTGTGCAGCTACCTGCCTCTTGCATCCATCACCTTCTGTTCGCCCCATCGCTGCTGCTTTGTTTGACGTCCCTGTGACTTTGGCTATTATATAATAGCCTCCTATCTGCCTCTCGTGTTTTCAGTTGAATCATTCACATTTCTATCTAAGATGTCTTTCAAAAACCAGTCATATTTATTTCTCTACTATTTAAATTTTTTTCAAAGGCTCCTCACTGACTACTTGGTAATGTACAGAATCCTAGATGTGACACTGATAGCCCTTAAAATGTGACCCAGTAACTTTCCTGAGTGATCGCTTGGATAATATAGTCTTCATACACTTTAAAAAAATTGTTTTGAGATCATTGTAGGTTCATATGCCGTAGGAAGCAATAATACACAGAGAATTCAAATAACCTTTAGCCACTTTCCCTCAATGGTAACATCCTGTATGACTACAGTACAATATCACAACCAGGAAATTGACATTGGTACAATTCACTGACCTTAATGAGATTTCACTGGTTTTACATGTGTTCATGTGTATTTAGTTCTATGCATTTTTTATTTTAATTCCTGTTAGTTCTATGCATTTGTATCACGTGGGTAGATTTGTGTGACCATCGCCACAGTCAAGGTACAGAAGAGTTCCATCACAAGGATTCCTGGTGCTACCCTATTATAGCCACAGATACTCCTCTCCTTCTAATGCCACCGCCACCCCCAATCACTGGCTACTAGTAATCTGTTCTCCATCTTTATAATTTTGTCATTTCAAATGTTATACAAATGGAATCATATAGTTTGTAACATTTTGAAATTGGCTTTTTTCATTCACCCTAACTCCCTAGCAATCCATCCAAATAGCTGCATGTATCAATAGTTTGTTTCTTTTCACTGTTGAATCATAGTCGTGGTATAGAATATGATATTTTCTTTTTTTTTAAAGATTTTATTTATTTATATGAGAGAGAGAATGAGAGAGAGAGAGCATGAGAGGGGGGAGGGTCAGAGGGAGAAGCAGACTCCCCGCCGAGCCCAGAGCCAGATGCGGGACTCGATCCAGGGACTCCAGGATCATGACCTGAGCCGAAGGCAGTCGCCCAACCAACTGAGCCACCCACGCACCCTGGAATATGATATTTTCTTTAACTGTTCACCCATTAAAGGACATCTGGGTTATTTCTGGCTTGGGCTATTGCAAACAAAGCTGTTGTGAACAGTGATCTATAGATTTTTGTGTAAACATAAGTTGTAATTTCTCTAACATAAATGCTCAAGATATAATTACTGGAATACATGGCAGTTGGCATATTTAGTTTTACAAAAAATTGCCATACTCTTTTTCTATACTGTTTTACACTCCCACTAACAATGCATCTATTTTCTCTGAATCTCTGCCATTTGTTATTTGTTATTATTTGTAACAAGTTTGTTATTATTACTATTATTTAGTTCTTTTGAAAGGTATAGTGTGATACCTCATTGTGGTTTTAATTTGTATTTACCTAATAACTAATGATGCTGAACTTCTGGTCATGCACTTATTTACCATCCTCTTTGGTGAAATGTCTCTTCATGTCTTTGCTCATTTGCTTATTGGATAGTTTGCATTTTTACTGCTGAGTTTTGAGAGTTCTTTATATATTATGGATAGTAGTCCTTTGTCAGATAAGTGGTTTGCAAATACTTTCTACCTGTCTTTGGCTTATCTTTTCATCCTCTTCTCAGGGTCTTTCAAATTAAAAGTTTTTAATTTTGGTTTTGTATAGTTTATCAAATTTTCCTTTTATAGACTATAAGTCTAAGAGCTCTTCACCTAGCACTAAGTCCTAAAGATGTTTTCCTATATTTTTTCTAAATGTTTTATAGTTTTACAATTTTATATTTAAGCCCATTATCTATTTGGAGTTAATTTTTGAATAACACGTGAAGTTTAGGTTGGAGTTCATTTTTTTTTTTTTACCGTGAATGCCGATTACTCCAGAATGATTTATTGGAAAAGCAATGCAATGAAATGTCTTTTGTACCTTTGTCAAAAATAAGTCAGGAATATTTGTGCACTCATGACCTTTTATTTCCTCATACCTAATCATATTCTTAAGTCACATAAGACATCTTGTCATTCCCTTAATAGTCCCTATGACATCTGAGATGGAGCTCATGCCCTTTACCCTTTCTGCTCTTCTCTGCCAACTTTGAAGCTTACCTCAAATGTGGACTCTGTGAACCACTCTTTCCTCCTACACTCTTACACCACACTTAACCATATTTTACTTAGTCCTACATGTTTTTCTTCTAGTATATTGTAAATTTCTTGAAGATGAGGAAAATATCTTATCTTCTTAGTATCTTTAAAACTTAGTTGTTTCTAAAAAGATTTGTGGAATTAAATATTTAGGGTAGTTTTATAAGTGACACCTCATATGCGTGTGTAAAAATGTAAAATTATATATATATTTATACATATAATTTAGTAAGGAAAGATCTTTTGACATTTTCTTATTTTTCATGATGTCAACAGCTAGAGATATACCCTCCCAACTGTATATCAGTAGTTTCCATATGTTCTGAGTACAAGACGCCCTATATCAATATCACGAAATTTGTCTAGACTTAATGTTGTGCTTCATCATTTGTAATCTCAGGAGGGTCATAATGACAAAAAGCCACTAACGATTCAAGAGTTTAAATAAACTTGTGTTTTATTTATTTCAAGCTACATGTATTATTTTAAAAAATTAGCAAATACACATGCAGGGAGATTATTTTATAATGCTTATTGTATCCATAAATTTTCTAACAACTTGCAGTAATTCTAGCTCCTCCCACATTCATGGCCCATTGATCAGAAATCACTGCAATACTTTCTTCATCAGCCAACACTTGTAGCTTGGACACACACTTTTATACTTTGAACACTTTTAAAAATTGTTTCAAAAACAATAGTCCATAGTCCATGCCTAGTACACTTCAATTTATACATAACCCAAATGAGTGGAAATGTGAATTAATATGTGGATAAGTGACTATTTTTAGTAGTAATGATCATCATATAAACAAGTTTGGTGGGAAAGCTAGTTGAATTTAGAAAGCCAAGAGAAAAAAAGGACAACAATAATTTAATTTTTCTCCCATTATGTTCTGTGTCCATATCAATATAACAAGAATCTTTTTTAATGAAATGAAAACGAAATGAAAAAAAAAAGTACACCAGTTTTAACTCTGGTTTTACTTTCTCTTGCCTTCTGCTATGATGTAGGCTTCATCTCTGTGTCAAACCCCTCAATTATTTCACCAACAATGTATATGTGTTTTCTAGGAAGCCCAGTAAATTATCGCGTGGCATCCACCTTATTTTTAACTTCTCCCCTGTTTTGCCTCCTGAGCACTGCTGCATCAGCCACTCGGTATGACTGGGATTTCTCAAACTGCCAAAGCCCTTCAATGTTCTAGGAAGTAGGAGAGAATGACCTCACTCTCCTTTTTTTATGTAAATCTCTTAAAGGAATAAAAAGGGCATATTACATTGCATCACCAATGTCTTACAAAGCTTTTCATGAAAATAATTATTTCCATTTTTATTCAGAGCTCTCTCTCTCTCTCTCTGTCTCCCTAATACCCAGACTGAGAAAGGTTGAGTCAGGGACGCTGCCAAGAGTCCCTTTCATATCCACCCTTCAGATACTAAACTTTTTTGATACAGGGCCAAGCTTGTCTGTTTGACACTCCCCAGAGTGATTCCCAGCAGACTTTGTCAGCGGTCTCCCTGAAAACCCCTATCATATACAAATCCCTGTTGTAGACATGACTGGGCTGAAGGTAGGGTGGAGCTGGCAGTAGGAATGCTCACAACGCTGTCTACAGCTTTTAAGAAGCAGAGCTAGGATTCTGGCTCCAATGCCATTGCTCTTTCCACTCTATTATCTTTGGCATCTGGTTAAAAACCATCATTTTTTTTCAATGATTCTTTAGAAATACAGATTCTATTTTATACCAGAATTATATTGTTAGAGTCAACGTATTTTTTACATTGTATTCTTTTCTTAGATGTCATTCTATCATAAAATATAAAGAAGAAATTAGAAAGGACATTAGAACAGGAACATTCTATGTGTTTTACATAGCTTAAACTATCTTACAGAGTGTGTATGATTATTTAGCATAGCACTAAGTATATGGTATACTCAGTAAGCCATAGCCATTGTTACCTATATCCTCTCATTTGATATTCATAACATGATGAAAATTCTATTTGTAAATGAAGTCATTGAGGCCCTGATGTCAAACATTTCAACCAGGGTCAAGCAACTAGTTTTCAAGTCCAGAACTGCCAGATTCCAAAACCCATATTGGTCCCACTAAGTTATGCTCTTGTCCCTCCCTCTCCCCACCCACAGTGTTCTCCCGTTCTCACTTATGTTGAACTCTCTTTTTCATTACCCTGCCGCCTCACTCCCCTCCCCACCAACACATTTCAGTTTCCATGTTATTGTTCTTCTTTAGAATGAAGTCATTCTAAATACAATAAATACACTTTAGAATTATTTACTATACCCCCATGTCAATAACATACAATGAGTGCTTGTATACAAGTTACCAGATATTAATTACCCTAAACAAGGTTTTTCTGTTTGATGTAATAATTTCAAACCTACAAATTCAGTATTTGTCAGAAGACAATGAAGACTTAGTGTATGTCTATGGGTAAAAAGTATTATAAAGTGAAATTGAAAAAGCTGTGCATTTTGAGTCTATTCATGTGAAGACAAAATACATAAAGCATTTGGTGAAAAAGTCTCAAAGAATATAATCATTTGTGTACTTCTTTAGCATTACCCACTAATTATTCATTGCACAGTAAGAAAAATGTGCTTATTTTTTTTCTTTCTTATTTATTTCTTTTTTAAGTTTCCATTTAAATTCCAGTTAGTTAACATACAGAGTAGTATTAGTTTCAGGTGTACAATATAGTGATTCAACACTTTTATACATCACCTGGTGCTCATCACAAGTAAGAGTGCTAATTTTTTCAACAACACTATGGATGCAGTAAAACAATTAAAATAGACATATATCATCTATGATGTGCAATGATTACATGTTTATAAAACTTCAGTTACTTTTAAGAAAATAATTTTTGCATAATGAAGCCCAGGGAAAGAAATCTGTAAGTTAATATAAACTCTGGAGTTCAAATGTTTGTATTTTAACCAGAAAGGCAATTAATTCTTAAAGTCATTTCTTGAGAATTTCAGCTTGCTAAATACCAGGGAGATTCAATTCTGTCTGGAACTGTTTTCTCCAGTAGACTAATGCAAAATACCAAGAAACAGCTGTTCTTCTTTGTGTATTTGATGGATCTTTTTCAGCTATAATTTACTAGTGTTCAATATGTACCAGACTTTGTAGTAAGGTTTACATTCATTATCTTGCTTATTCTTCCCCACAATGCTAAAGGGCAAATATTATTATCACCATTATGCAAATGAGAAAACATATAGTTGACAATAGATTCATATAAACATAAATTATTATGTCATAGAAATTTATATCTTTAGAGCTTATTTATATGATTCACAGAGTTCTTAAGCCAGACTTTCACAAAACCCTAAGGCTTAGAGTTATTCTATTTTTCTACTTCACATACAGTAACACTTTGAGGGCCCCTTCATCTATTTGCTCTGTAAAATAAATGACTTTGTCTGCTGAAAGTGTTGTGGGGAGGAAAATGGAGGATAGTGTAGACAGTTCAAAATAGCCACTGTAGAGAAGAGGAAAAGGAACTTTCTCTGAAGTCTTGGAAAGATAAGAGTCCAGGAGGAGACATGGCTCACAGAGTCCACACTGGGCATCCCACTGCTATTAAAGAGGATGAATTAAAGTGGTAGGGTTTTGAGATTTTTAAGGCAACCCTTAAAATCCTTTACTATCCCAGGGGAACTCAATAAATGAAATGGAATAATTTGAATCAGCAATCCTAAGAAAATTAAAAGATAATCTTCTGCCTGGAATGAGAGTAAGATTCTAGAAGAGGAGGTAGCCAGGAACTGTCACATGAGGCAGGGTAGACTGGATTAACATAGTATATTGCATCTCATGTCCCTTGACTGAATTGTTATTTATTTCATAAGTAAATCATTGTTCAGAAGAGCTGTCAGATTGATCTTGAATAGAATTTCATTGATAACTTTTTGGGTTCATAAATGGTAGACAAATGAAATGCAATGCACCAAAAACCATATCCATACACACTGAGGAGGCCTCCCAACTGACTCAAAGGGCTTCCTTCTCAAGTTTTTCCTCTACTTTTTTGCATATATAGAGAACACTTCTTTCTATCTTGTAGCTTGGCTATAAAAAGCAAGCAAGTTTGTAGCAGCATATGAAACTCCTTTTCTAAATGTGTTCTAAGGAGTTTCCCTGGCAACCATGTTGGATTTATGCACAGCTCTCCCCTCCCTTCATGATGGGTAACTAATTTCTTGATAGTACTACACTTCTGAAGTTTCTTTACTACTGTAGGCACCCAACAGTAATGCCCATGACTTCTTTCCTGGATATTATAAAACACAGTTAAACAGATCCCCTTTTAGAAACTAATTACATGACTAGCAAGTGGGAAAGAGCAAGACACAAAACTGTACATACAGCAAAATTACAGCTCAGATTCTTAAAAAGTAATTATATATGTAAAACAAAAAGAACACTGAAATGTTAACTATAATTATCTCCCAGTGGTGGAAATATGGATTTTCCTTTCTTTTTTGTTTCATACATATTTTATTTAATAAGCATGTATTTTCATAATTAAAAATTAAACCATTTTAAATAAATTAAAGTAAGCATAGAATGAATTCTTCACATGTAGATGGAAATATTGCTATACTGCACTAAATTAACAAGGAAATCATGGAGATTGGTCTGCTCTCCTCATTAGTCTTCAGCAAAGAAAGATAGTGTTCAAGGTCCCATGTTGCACAATAAATTCAAGGACAGTTAAAAGGTGATGGGTACTTAAATTTCTTCCTAGAGAATAATTTACAGTCATATTAAATTTGGGATGAATAATTATTAATGGAATCAGAATAAATTCTAAGCTTCTTAGAGAAATATTCTGTCATTAAACTCCATTATGTTAGCAGAATCTTTAGCTTTCCAGAATTAGAGTTAGACATGAAAGATTCTTCATTAACCTAACTATTCCAAGCTAAATGATATTAACAGCTAAATATTTTTATTAAAAGCAATATTTTTAAAGGTGCATTTAAGCATATCTGATCTATATTTTAATTATTCTTTCCCTTTTCAGGTGGTGTATGATGAAGTCACAGAGCTCCGAGGACACGTCTTAATGCTTATTGTGAAGAGCAAAACCATATTTGTGGGAGCAATTAACATCCAACTTTATAGTGTCCCTCTCAATGAAGAAAAATGGTATCCACTAGGAAACTGTATAATTTGACCATTTCTATCAACCAATGCATTATTCATTAACTACTTATATCTTTTTCCACTTCTAGGCCTCTTTATCACAAGAGCAGGACATTTTTGTTTTCAAAGATAGCTTAGTGTACCAAGGACACAAGAAAAAGAAATAAGAATAGTCTTTGAGAAACAAACTGAGAGTTCTAGGGGGGAGGCGGGTGGGGGGATGGGTTAGCCTGGTGATGGGTATTAAAGAGGGCATGTATTGAATGGAGCACTGGGTGTTTTACGCAAACAATGAATCATGGAACACTACATCAAAAAAAAAAAGAAAGAATAATCTTTTATAGTAATATATTCTCTATTGTGTTTCATTGTTTTCTTAGAATATTTTCTCCTTAATAAAGTGCCAGTTTATTGTCTAAAATTCAATATGCAAAATAATAACAGAACATTTAATTTTAATATATCTTTTAAATCAAATATGTGTTCACATTTTTTAACTGTGTACCTATGGTTACAGCAACACTGTTACTGTGGTTTCCAAGAAATACAGCAATAAATAAATCTCATCAATTAATTCAAGACCTAAGTATATCTGTAACAAATTTTTAAACTTGAATTAAATATATATACTTGTATACTGACTTACACTCCTTTTTATTACGAGAATTAATAAGCTCCAGCTTTTCAATCAGAAAAACAAAGGACAGGAGCGCCTGGGTGGCTCAGTTGGTTAAGCGATTGCCTTCGGCTCAGGTCATGATCCTGGAGTCCCAGGATCAAGTCCCGCATCGGGCTCCCTGCTCGGCAGGGAGTCTGCTTCTCCCTCTGACCCTCCCCCATCTCATGCTCTCTCTCTCTATCTCATTCTCTCTCTCAAATAAATAAATAAAATCTTTAAAAAAAAAAAAGAAAAAGAAAAACAAAGGATAAATACCTGTAATTCTTAAATCCAATTTTTGGAAGAAACTTCTTTGTATTACCCTTTTCAATGTCAATTAATTAATCATCACTGGATTTCACCAAACTAGGGGTATGATCACTTTTTAAATGTCATTACCCCTTAAGTCCAAGATGTCAAACTCTGAAACTCTCCCCTCTGATCAAAACCTCTTCTCTTTGCACATCAAGAATTTCTCTTATTTCTGAATCTACTTTCATACCCATCATGATCTGAGTAGATAATCTTACAGATTTCCACCCGCAAAGTAGGTACAACTCAAAACACTATGCCATATTCTTTAAGAGAAGCAAATAGGAGTTCCTTTTTAGTGTCTGTCATTTAAATTACTAAAAAAAAAAAGTTAAACTCTTGCTTTTTTTCAATGCTTCACTGTGAATGAATAGAGATGTAATTTAAGCTCTTATATATGGTCATCTACATAATGATGTAAACATGTAAAGGACTGTAAATTTATTCACTGAAAAGATTTGAGTGCCAGCCTACAACAGGCAGAGAGACAGGGCAGACAACTGCACTGAGAGGAAAAGTGTCTCAGACACAACAGCAGGGCATAAGCAACACACATAGGGTACTCTCCTGAAGTGCGAGGTTCTGGTTAGTAGGGGACACTGCACTGCAGTGCACTTCAGGACCTCTTCATCATAAAGTCACTACTTTCAAGAACAGAAGATATAGCTGACTTTCTTAACACAGAGAAACAGACACAGAGAGGCAGGCAAATGAGGAGACAGAGAAATTTATCCTAAATGAAAGAACAGGACAAGCCATACCCTGAGATCTAAGCAAAACAGATATAAGTAACATGCCTGATAGAGAATTTAAAACAATGATAAGAAGTATACTCACTGGACCTGAGAAAAGAGTGGAAGAAATGTGTTAGACCCTTAACACAGAAATAAGGAATAACATAGCAGAGATAAAGGGCTCAATAAACAACATGAGAAATGCACTTGATGGAATGAACAGCAGGATGGAAGAAGCAGAGGAATAAATTAGTGACCAGAAGACAGAAATGGAAAGTAATGAAACTGAACAAAAAAGAGAAAAAAGAATTTTGCAAAATGAGAATAGGCTTAGTGAACTCAGTGGCTCCATCAAATGTAATAATATTCGTATTATAGGAAACCCAGAAGAAGAAGGAGAAAAAAAAGAGCAGAAAATTTATTTGAATAAATAATAGCTGAAAACTCCCCAAATCTGGGGAAAGAAACAGATATCCAGATCCTGGAAGCACAGAGAACTCCCATGAAAATCAACAAAAGCAGAACCACACCAAGACATAGTTGTAATTAAATTGGCAAAATATAGTGATAAAGAAAAGATTTTTAAAGCAGCAAGACAAAGGAAGACAGTAATTTACAAGGGAAAATCCCTAAGGCTCGCAGGAGATTTTTCAGCAGAAACTTTGCAAGACAAAAGGGAGTGACATGATATATTCAAAGTGCTGAATGGGAAAAATCTGCAGCCAAGAATATTCTATCCAGCAAAGCCAACATTCAGAATAAAAGGAGAGATAAAGAGTTTCCCAGAGAAACAAAAACTAAAGGAGTTCATGACCATTAAACCACCCTGCAAGAAATATTAAAGGGGACTCTCTGAAAAAGGAGAGACCAAAAGTGACAGTTTAAAGATAGGAACCACAAAAGCAGTAAAAATGAATATTTCTGTAAAAAATCAGTCAAGGTACTCACAAAATAAATGGATACAAAATATAACAACATATACATGAAACGGAGAGGAAAGGAGTAAAAAATGGGTTCAAACTTAAACAACCATCAACTTAATATAGACTGTAATATGCAGGTTATATGCAAACATAATGGCAACCATATATCAAAACTAACAAGTATGCATAGAATAAAGAGAAATAAATCCAAATATATCACTAAGGAAAATCAGCAAACCCTGAAAGAGAGAAAAACAGGAAACAATCAGAGAAAATCTTGGAAACAACCACAAAACAAATAATAAAATGACAATATATACCTATCAATAATTACTTTGAATGTAAATGAACTAAACACTCCAATCAACAGACATAGGGTGACAGAATCGATGAGAAAACAAGACTCACCTACATGCTGCCTACAAGAGGTTCATTTTAGACCTAAAGACATCTGCAAATTGAACGTGAGGGAAGGGAGAAACATCTATCATGCAAATGGAGATCAAAAGAAAGCCAGAGTAGCAATACTTGTATCAGACAAAATAGACTTTAAACCAAAGACTGTAACAAGAGACAAAGAAGGACTCTATATAATGATAAAGGGGACAATCCATCAAGATATAAGCATTGTAAATATTTATGCGACCAGTATAGGAGCACCGAAATATATAAAACAATAACAAACATAAAGGAACTAATCAATAATAATACAATATTAGGAAAGGACTTTAACACCTCACATCAATGGACTGATCATCTAAACAGAAAATCAACAAGGAAACAATGGCTTTGAATGCACATGGGGACAGATGAATTTAACAGATATATGCAGAACATGTTATCCTCAAACAGCAGAACACACATTCTTTTCAAATGCACATGGAACATTCTCTGGAATAGATCACATATTAGCCCACAAAACAAGCTTCAACAAATTCAAGAATATTGAAATCCTACCGTGCACCTTTTCTGACCACACTATGAAACTAAAAGTCAACCACAAGAAAAAATCTGGAAAAACCACAGGTACATGGAAGTTAAATAAAAGCCTACTCAACAATGAGTGAGTCAACCAGGAAATAAAAGAAGAAATAAAAAAAAAATACATGGAAATAAATGAAAACACAGTGGTCCAAAACCTTTGGGATAGAGCAAAAGCGGTCCTAAAAGAGAAGTTTATAGCAATAGAGCAATACCTCAAGAAGCAAGAAAAATCTCAAGTAAATAACCTAACCTTACACCTAAAGGAACTGCAAAAAGAATAACAAAAATCTAAAACCAGCAGAAGAAAATAATAAATACTAGAGCAGAAGTGATATAAAAACTAAAAACAAACAAACAAACAAAAAACAATAGAACAGAGCAATGAAACCAGGAGCTGCTTCTTTGAAAAAAATCAAGAAAATTGATAAACTTCTAGTCAAACTTATGAACAAAAAAAGAGAAAGGACTCAAATAAATCAAATCACAAATGATAAAGGAGAAATAACAAACAACACCACAGAAATACAAGCCATTATAAGATAACTTTATCAAAAACAATATGCCAAAAAACTGGGCAACCTAGAAGAAATGGATAAATTCCTAGAAACATATAAACTACCAAAACTGAAACAAGAATAAATAAAAATTTTGAACCGACTGATAACCAGCAAAGTAATTACATCAGTAATCAAATAACTCCCAATAAACACAAGTCCAGGACCAGATGGCTTCACAGGTGAATTCTGCCAAACGTCTAAAGAAGAGTTAATACTTAATCTTCTCAAACTATTCCAAAAAATAGAAAAGGAAGGAAAACTCAAATTCATTCTCTGAGGCCAGACTGACTCTGATTCCAAAACCAGATAAAGACAGCACTAAAAAAGAGAACTACAGGACAATAGCCCTCATGAACATAGATGCAAAAATCCTCAACAAAATACTAGCACACCAAATCCAACAATACATTTAAAAAATCATTCACCATGATCAAGTGGAGTTTATTCCTGGGTTGCAAGGGTGGTTCAATATTTGTAAATCAATAAGCTTTATACATCCCATCAATAAGAGAAAGTATAAGAACCATATGATCATTTCAATAGACACAGATAAAGCATTTGTCAAAGTATCCATCCATTCATGATAAAACCCTCAACAAAGTAAGTTTAGAGGGAACGTTACTCAACATAATAAAGGCCATATATGAAAAACTCACAGCTACATCATCCTCAATGGGGAAAAACTGAGAGCTTCTCCCCTAAGGTCAGGAACAAGACAAGGATGTCCACCTTCACCACTTTTACTCAACATAGTACTGGAAGTCCTAGCCACAGCAATCAGACAACAACAACAAAAAATAAAAGGCATCCAAATCAGTAAGGAAGAAGTAAAACTTTCACTATTTGCAGGTGAAATGATACTCTATGTAGAAAACTCGAAAGACTAGCAAAAAACTGCTAGAACTGATCAATGAATTCAGTAAAGTAGCAGGATACAAAATCAACGTGCAGAAATCTGTTGCATTTCTATACAGCAATAAAGAAGCAGCAGACAGAGAAATTAAGAAAGCAATCCCCTTTACAACTGCACCAAAAATAATAAGATATCTAGGAGTAAACTTAATCAAAGCGGTGAAAGACCTGTACTCTAAAAACTATAAAAAACTGATGAAATAAATTGAAGACGACACAAAGAAATGGAAAAACATTCTGTGCTCATGGATTAGAAGAATAAATATTGTTAAAATATCTATACTACCAAAAGCAATCTACACATTCAATGCAATCCCTCTCAAAATACCACCAGCATTTTTCACAGAGCTAGAACAAACAATCCTAAAATTTGTATGGAACCACAAAAGACCCCAAATAGCCAAAGCAATCTTGAAAAAGAAAAGCAAACCTGAAGGCATCACAATTCCAGATTTCAAATGATATTACAAAGCTGTAGTAATTAAAACAATATGGTACTGGCACAAAAACAGACACATAGATCAATAGAACAGAAGAGAAAACCCATAAATAAACCCACAACTATATGGTCAACAAATCTTTGACAAGCAGGAAAGAACATCTAATTGGAAAAAGGCACTCTTCAACAAATGGTGTTGGGAAAACTGGACAGCTATATGCAGAAGAATGAAACTGGACCACTTTCTTAAACCATACACAAAAATAAATTCAAAATAGATTAAAGACCTAAATGTGAGACTTGAAACTATAAAAATCCTAGAAAAGAACTCAGGCAGTAACCTCTTTGACATCGGCCATAGCAACTTCTTTCTAAATCTGTCTCCTGAGGCAAGAGAAACAAAAGCAAAAAATAAACTACTAAGACTACATCAAAATAAAAGGCTTCTGCACAGTGAAGGAAACAATCAACAAAACTAAAAGGCAACCTACAGAATGGGAGAAGATATTTGCAAATGACTTATCTGATAAAGGGTTAGTATCCAAAATATATAAAGAATTGATAAAACTCAACACCCCCAAAACAAATAATCCAGTTAAAAATTGGGCAGAAGACATGAACAGACATTTCTCTAAAGATGTACAAATGGCCAACAGACACATGAAAAGATGTTCATCATCATTCATCATCATCAGGGAAATGCAAATCACAACTACAATGAGATATCACCTCCACCTATCAGAATGGCTAAAATCAACAAAACAAAAAACAACAGGTGTTGGTGAGGATGTGAAGAAAAAGGAACACTTGTGGCTGTTGGTGGGAATGCAGACTCGACAGCCAATGTGGAAACAGGTATGGAGATTCCTTAAAAAGTTAAAAATAGAACTGCCCTGTAATCCAACAATTGCACTACTGGGTATTTACCCAAAGAATACAAAAACACTAATTCAAAGGGATACATGCACCTCTATGTTTATTGCAGCATTATTTTTATAGCCAAGATATGGAAACAACCCAAGTGTCCATCGATTGATGAATGGATATTGAATAATAAAATATTATTCAGCCATAAAAAAGAATGAAATCTTTCCAAATACAATGACATGGATGGAGCTGGAGAGTATAAATGCTATGCGAAATAAGTCAGTCAGAGAAAGAAAATATCATATGATTTCACTCAAATGTGGAATTTAGGAAACAAAACAAGCAAAGGAGAAAAAAGAGACAGAGACAAATACAGAAACAGACTATTAATTATAGAGAACAAACTGATGGTTACCAAGGAGGAGGGGAATAGGGGGGATGGCTTAAATAGGTGATGGGGATTAATGAGTACACTTTTGATGAGCATTGAATGATGTATGGAATTGTTGAATTACTACACTATAAACCTGAAGCTAATATAATACTGTATATTAGCTAACTGGAATTAAAATAAAAACTTAAAGAAAATATTTGAGTGCCTGGTATGAGTTAATGTGATCCCATTTAAAACACATGATCATCCTGGTCAATTAAGTCATCAATGCTGCTGGGCAATCACTCTATATGTTCCAGGTCCCTTCACTCTCCCTTTCTGCTAGACAATGACCATAAGCTCTTCTCTCTGCTGAAACCCTAGCACCTTCTACCCCAATCCTCTCTTTCAGCTGATGTTTCCTAATTCACTTAGAAATTAGAATCAGTCAAAAGACCCCTGCAGATTCCACTATAGCATCTACCCACAGCAGATCCTATGTTCCACCTTCCTACTCATTACCATAGGAAAACTAACTACCTGTGCTCCTGCACAAAACCAACCTCTCAACTTGTACATGTGATCCCAACCCCTCCCACCTATTCACAAATGTTACTGGGATTCTCTTCTGCTCAAAAGCATCATTTCTTTATTTAATACTGGGGAGAATTCCCTTCAACATAAAATCATGATGTGCATGGTTACATAATGTTACCAACCATTATAAAAAACCTATCAGCACCCTCCTTCCTCTTTTAAATACTTATCCATTGCCTATTCCTCTTTGTGGCAAAACTCTTCAAAACAATTGTCTCCACTCTGTCTCTGGCCTCTCTGCTTGTATTTTTTCTCAAACCCATTCCAAGGAGGTATATGCCCCAAACACTTCACCAGAACTACTTTTATCAAGGTCTCTACTGACTTTCACACAGCTAAACCCAAAGGTCAATTTTCAGCCCTAATCTGACCTTACATATCAGCAGTATTTGACACAATCAGTAACTCTATCTTCCTCAGTATTCCTTCTTCATTTGGCTTCCAGGACACCCACGCCCTCTTGTGCTTTCCTCCTATAACATTTGTCACTCCTTCTCAGTTTTCTGTGCAGGAGCATCGTCTTCTCCACAACCTCAGTGTTGGTGTGTCCCAGAGTTCCCTCCTGGGTCCTCTTCTCCGTCAACCTTCACTCTCTAATGATCTCCTCTATTCTCATGGCTTTAAATAACATCTGTTTGCTGATGATCCCCAGTTTTATAACTCCAGCCCAGATCCCCTCCCCAATTCTAGAGTTCCTTATCCAACTGTCTACTCAATATTCCCCTGAATATCTAATATCTAGTATCCCAAACTCAGCATGTCTAAAACTCTTGATCTTTTCCCTTCAAACCTGTTTTTTTAATTAAAAATTTTTTTTAATATTTTATTTGTTTATTTGCCAAAGAGAGAGAGAGAGCACAAGCAGGTGGAGCAGCAGGGAGAGGGTGAAGCAGGCTCCCCGCCGAGGAAGGAGCCCGATGCGGGACTCGATCCCAGGACCCTGGGATCATGACCAGAGCCAAAGGCAGGAGCTTAACTGACTGAGCCACCCAGGCATCCCTCAAACTGATTTTAAAGAGCAAAAAACTAGAAGTAATCTTTGATACCCTCTCCCTCTCTTTCTCTGAATAAAATTCAGTCCTTCAGAAATTCCTGTTGGCTCTATCTTAAAATATATCCCAAAGCCAATCACTTATCACTCTCCATCTGTTACTGTTCTGGTTCAAGGTACAACTGTCATCTTTATCCCAGATTACTACAGTCACCTTCTTCTAAATAGTCTCTCTGTTTCTATGTTTACCCTGTCCTCTTTATAGTCTATTCTCAACACAGAAGCTAGAGGGATCATGTCATTCATCTGCTCAAAACTCTCCAGGAACTGCTAATCTCAGAGTAAAAGCCCAAACCTTTAAAATAACCTAAGAGGCCCTATGTTTCCAGCCTTCCATCAGCTACCTCTCTGATTTTTAACTCCCATTACATCCTCCTTTGCTCAACACTGGCCTTCTTTCTGCTCCCTGAGCACACCAGGCATGCTTCCACCCTGGATTCTTTATCAGATAGCTCCTTCTTTCCAAAAGGTGCTTTTGTCCCATAAATCCACTTGCCTAACTCTCTCACCTCTTTCAAGTCTTGATCAAATGTTTCCAGCTCCTTCAGGTCTACACTGACCACTCTTTGTAATACTGTAACCTGCCCTATCCCCAGATAAACATCAGATCCTTCCCCCTCTACTCTACTTTTCTTCTTATGCACTTATCATCTTTGAACATTCTATACAATTTACTTCTTTTATTTATTATTTATGGTTTGTTTCCTTTCACTAAAAAATAGGCCCCAAGGCAAGAGGAGTCCTTGCCCTGGTGCCCTCACCACAGAGAAATTTGCTTCCTCCAGTTGTCTTAGCCACACCCAGAACCCTCATTCTAGACAACATTCCTGGTACCAGAACTCCAGAACTCCCTACCTGAACAGCCTTTGCAGGCTTCTTCTAAGGGCCCATTCATCTAAAGTGATACTTCATCACTAGTGTGAGCAATGCATAGGCCCTAATGGTGACCAAAGGGAGGCTGCCTGCAGGGTATATGGATACAGCTTGAATGTGCCAGATGGAGTATCCATGGACGTCCATAGGCATCCACAGCAAAAGACAGACTAGGGCAGGAAGAAAAAAGTGGGGCATACAGAGTTTCCTAGGAGAGGAGCCAGCCCTTTTCAGGCCACCATAACCTGATGACAATCTCCAAGAAGTCCAAGATTCTAAATTAAAACCTGTCTTTGAAGGTGTTTATGAAGATGCATTTGTCACAATAAGAGAACAAAGCATATTATATTTAACAGCTTGTTAGTTTTATTTATAACCTTTAAATTTAGGCAGATGGTAAGTAGTTTTTATGGATTGAATCATGTCTCCCCAAAATTCATATGCTGAATTCCTAACCCCCACCACAGAATGTGACCTTATTTGGAACAGGGTCACTGCAGATGTAATTAGTTAAGATGAGATCACACTAGAGTAGGGTAGGCCCCTGACCCAATATGACCAGTGTCTTTATAAAAGAGGCAAATTTGGACACAGACTCAGACATAGAAAGAACACCACATGAACATGAAGGTAGTAGAGATTGGGGTGAGGCATCCGCAAACCAAGGAACACCAAAGATTGCCAAAAAACTCCCCAAAGCTAGGAGAGAGGCATAGAACAAATTGTCAGGAGGAACCAAGCCTGCCAACCCCTTAACTTCTAGTCTCCAGGAGAGCGAGACAAAAAAATAACTATTGTTTAAGTCACTCGGTTTGTGGTACTTTTTTACAGCAGCCGTAACTAATTAATTCATTGGGTCTTCATTTGTTTTCCTGTTTCAGCCCCACAAATACCTGGTACATAGTTGATGTCCAATAAGTTTTTGTGAATTATTGCCAAAATAAATGACTGAATGGCCCACCAGTGAACAAGAAAAATAAAGTCCCTAATATTAATTTTCATTCATATAATGTTTTAAAGCTCCCTTAGTCTTTTTTATAAATGTACTTTATTTGTTCCCTACAAGAAGTCTAATGAGAATGTGGAAAGGAGGATTTATTATATCCTTAGAGAATAATGACATTCAAATGTCTCATCATAGCATCATCCTCCCATTCAAATGAAATTTTAAATGGAGCATGTGTGTGCAAGGGAGAGAGAGACAGAGACAGAGAGACAGAGAGGTATATTTTAGGGGGAAGGAGCAGAGGGAGAGAGAGAATCATAAGCAGGCTCCACACCCAGCGTGGAGCCCAACATGGGGCTCAATCTCACAACCCTGAGATCATGACCTGAGGCAAAATCAAGAATCAGATGCTTAACTGACTGAGCCACCCAGGCACCCCAAGAGAGGTATTTTTTTTTTAAGATTTTATTTATTTATTTGACAGAGAGAGAGACAACGAGAGAGGGAACACAAGCAAGGGGAGTGTGAGAGGGAGAAAGCAGGCTTCCCGCGGAGCAGGGAGCCCGACGCAGGGCTCGATCCCAGGACCCCGGGATCATGACCTGAGCCGAAGGCAGACGCTTAATGACTGAGCCACCCAGGCACCCCAAGAGAGGTATTTTTAAGTTAAGTGGATGTGAGGGACCTGAAGCATTCGACAATTGGCCACCCCCTCAACCCCCTCCCAAACTGTTCATTCTGATCTTAAAAATTCCTGAGAAACTTCCACAGAAAAGTAAGACATCTCCAAAAGCACAAGCTAAAAGAATCAGAAGATCAGGGGTGCCTGGGTGGCTCAGTTGGTTAAATGTCTGCCTTCGGCTCAGGTCATGATCCCAGGGTCCTGGGATTGAGCCCCGTGTCAGGATCCCTGCTCAACAGGAGTCTGCTTCTCCATCTCCCTCTGCCCCTCCCCCACTCATGCTCACTCCCTCTAACTCAAATAAATAAAAATAAAATCTTTTTTTTTAAAAAAAGAAAGAATCTGAAGATCACATATAAAACGTAGCTACCGATAACAGTTAAGTATTTGTGATAGCAGAGACCCACTTCCAGCAAACATAGTTCAACATAGTTCAAAATCAAATCAGGATTTGATTCCAAGAGGAAATGGATTATTGGGAGAGTCCCACTATTTACATATTATCCAGGCCAAAAGTGAAGACTTGGTAGCACATGAGAGAAATGTTACTAACTAAAGCAACTGCTCAGCAATTTCAGCCCTATATTGCAACACACATGTCACAAATTAAGATATATTTTATTTCCGAGCACAGGATCTTGTATGCTCTGAAAATATTTTAGTTGAACTGATTAAACCTAACTAAATCTTTTTCTTCAGAAAGAATGTTGGGGCCAACACTGTATTAACACAGAAGTTTCGGTGGATAAAGACACCCTGCTTCCATTTCAGGCTTTGGTAAGTGTGGGCCATGTGAATGCATTAATCTTGGTATTTTGTAATGACTTATATTGCACCAAATGACTGGTTTTTATCATTAAAGGAATATAGCATTAAACCTCAGGCATTCATGAATACAGACCACAGAAGATTTAGTCCCTGGAACAAAATAGACTATAAGGAAGGACAACCCTTTTTTATTTTCTTAAATAAGCTTTTTAAGCATTAGGTGATAAAAGAACATTGGCAGAGTGCCTGGGTGGCTCAGTCAGTTAAGCATCCAACTCTTGATTTCAGCTGAGGTCATGATCTCAGGTTATAAGATCTAGCCCACCGGGAGTCTGCTTCTCTCACTCTCCCTCTCCATCACCCTCTGCCCCTCTCCTACTTGTGAGGACCCATGCGCACATGCGCTCACTCTCTCAAATAAATAAATAAATCTGTTTTTAAAAAAAAGAGGAAGAACATTGGCTGTTTTCTTTAATGGATTTCTTAGCCAGATCTCTAGATACTAGGACAGAAATTTGAACAGTGGCTGAATTCAAAATGTGCTACAAATTTTAGTGGAGTTGTACCTTGAAATTCTTAGCTCCAGACATGAGTATGCTTGCCTGCTATATCAACTTCCCCAAATTGTGTTCTTCTGTGTGTGTGTGTGTGTGCGTGTGTGCTATTTTGAAATGAACATAGGGTGATAGAGCAATGGAGGAGAAAAAAACAAACTTAAATTCATGTAGCATGCCCATTAGACCTCTGTTACTTCAACAAAACAGTTTCAAGCAGGCTCAGTATTTGATCATTAAAGAAACTCTGGTTATTAGAGCTCAGAGTTTCAAACCATGGCTGCAATCATAAAAGGAATGTTGATTGTGTTAATATTTAAATCAAAAGGACTGGGGACTCTTTTTATAAAGAGAATATGCCCTCTTCCTAGGCTGAGGTCAAAAAAATAACTGACTGAGGTTATTAAATGCCCCAAAATTGAGAAAGCAATTTAAAGGTCTGTGTCTGTCAGCCTGTGGCTCTGAGATTCTGATTTTCCCCAGGAACCAAGAAGAAACTGGAGTAGCTTAAATAGGTGCCTTATTTCTTACCATCAGAACAAGGGTAATAGAAGAAGGAAAATAAAATAGAAGATGTCAAACTGTGCAGTAATGAGAAAGATATTTCCTTAAAAGAAATACTGAGATCTTAAAACATAGGCTGGGCAGATATGAAGGAGAAATGAGATGCTAAGAGCTGAGAGAAAGAACTACAAAGTTAAAAAGGTGGTAATGCTCAAGTGTAACTTCTCTGAAGGAAGGTGATAGAAAAGGGCAATATATTTCAGTTGTTACCAGTTCAGAAAGGAAGACTGGTACCTAAAAAAATCGATCAAATCAAAAGAGGAAACGCCTTGGAGAGCAGATATAATGACATCCTGGAGAGAACTAAGGTCAGAAATTTTTTTAAAAGATTCCTCTTAAAGCAGCAGCATTTTGTAAGAACAACTGGCAAACCATCCCTTAAAAACTAGGACAGTAAACTAAAGTGGTTAAGAAAATCTGGTCAGATTTGAGAGGGAAACCCCAGGAAGATAGGGGCAAATGACTCCGACAATTATTGTGTGACATTCAGAGGAAAACATATTTGGAAAATTTATGGAATTGGTATTCTAAAGGAAAATTAAGCAAAGGGAGAACTTACTAGAAGGAAGTCAGACAAGATGATTACAGGTCAAGTCTTGATCTGGAGCACATGTTGGTCTAATGGGAATAGTATCTTTTAGGTGGGACTGTCCTACTCAAGAGGGTCAAGATAGTCACAACTTGTTTGAAAGGGTTGTGTGACAAACATGGAAACTCACTGGCTTCATCTTTCTCAAGGCAAAACTTTAAGAGTAGAAAGATAGAAAAACAAATGTCCTGGCCAGAGGGCAAAGGCAAAGGGAAAAAGGCACTGAGGTCCAGGAAACAATGTTGTCCCTCTGTGAGCTAGAGAAGAAGCCAAAATAAGAAGCTGAACACAAAGTTACAAACCCAGCTGAAACTATCTGAAAAGAATAAGAATATGGATGGGACGCCTGGGTGGCTCAGTTGGTTAAGCGACTGCCTTCGGCTCAGGTCATGATCCTGGAGTCCCGGGATCGAGTCCCGCATCAGGCTCCCTGCTCGGCAGGGAGTCTGCTTCTCCCTCTGACCCTCCTCCCTCTCATGCTCTCTGTCTCTCATTCTCTCTCTCTCAAATAAATAAATAAAATCTTTAAAAAAAAAAAAAAAAAGAATAAGAATATGGAAACAATAAACGGAAAAAAAAAAACAAAGACTTTAACTGAAGAAAATACTATTCGACACTTGTTAAAATTGAGGAAAGAGTTTTTTTAAGATCAGATGGCAAAAACATTAATTGTCACTAGACCTCTATTGTTTACAGACATCAACCACAGCTTTGGGTAAGGGATCTGCAGCCAGGGACCCTCCAGCTGCAATAAACATGGTGATGGGGGTGAAGATATTCCCTAGGACAGGGAACCAAGTAGAAGAGCTGCCAGTGACCAAGGTTGGGACAGGTTGAATAAGTAGTATTAGATTGTATCCCAAAGTAGAAAATAGTTATCCATGAGTCCATGTTGATATGAATGACTGCATGAATAGATAAATGGGGAAAAAGAGACAAAGCTCCCATGCAGAAGAATTCCAAATAATTTATTCAGGTATTCTGCCTTCTAGAAGGTGAAACATAGCTACCCATTCTTTAGGTATGGGTTGCTCATTGTGACTTCCTCCCAAAGAATGTATGGAAAGTGGGGGTGGGGGGTAGTTTTACAGTGGAGAAACTTAACAAACACTAACTCAATCAGGTAATGAAGATCAATATCAACAGTGAAAAATCATGGTGACAGTTTGCACCTTTGGTAAGATTTGATGAAAATGGCCTCTGAGGTCCTCCTTCCAAAAACTCATAGCTTCAGTCTAATTATGAGAAAAACATCAGTCAAACTCAATTGACAGACATTCTACCAAATACTTGACTAGTAATTTTCAAAACTCTCAAGTTCATCAAAAACAAAGAATGCCTGACAAACTGTCACAGCCAAGAGGAGCCTCAGGAGACATGACTGGTAAACGTAATGTATATCCTCGATGGGATTCTGGAACAGAAAAATGACATTAGGTAAAAACTAAGGAAATTTGAATAAAAAATGAACTTTAGTTAATAATAGTGGATCGATATTGGCTCATTAGTTGCAACAAATATACTATACTAATATGTTAATAATATTGGTGGAGAGTGACATCAGCAAAAGTGATGGAGTACGGAATTCCAAAGGTTCATCTCTCCCCAAAAAACAACAACAGTAACAACAACAACAAAAAAAACCCAGCCAATAAACTGGCAAAAACTGTCAAAATGAACTTTATTGGAATTAGGAAAACAAATCAAATTCTACAGAAAAAAAAAAGGATGTTTAATCAAGAAAAGACAAGTGAATTTTAATAACAGAGTTTTGCAGTGTTTAAATTATCCTGGCCCCATCCCCCACTCCCCAGCTTAGTGGCCCCATTAAAGACAATAGCTCACATTCCTGGTATAGATTCATAATATGGGAGGAAGCAGAATAGATCTTACTCTGAAAGAACTGTGGTTGTTTTGACCTGTGTGCAGTTCCCTGAAGGACCAGCTCAAAGGGCTCGTCTTTATTTCACCTAACTTAGAACTCTCCCAGTGTTGAAGTGGCTGCCCAGGGATCATCTGTTGAAAGCATTCAAGAGCAAATGTATTAGCACTGCTGCCGGGGACAAGGGATAACAACTGGGCAAACAATAGGCCAACTGAAATGCCTAGAAAGAAAGGCTAGGGAATGAGATGATTTGGGGAACAAGGGCCTTAAAAAGCTTTCACATGTCCGTGGGAATCTGTAAGACCACACACATGCTCAGGGCAGAGCTTGTTCACATAAGACCTGTGAATGCACAAACCTCTCATCCCCGGCTGACCTCCAGGCTCTAAGCAACAAGAAGTGAAGTCTAAGACAAAGTTGCAAGCTTCCTGACTGAGTGTTGAAGGCATCCCCCAAAATACACACAGAGCCCATATATACAAAGACTGGATTTTTAAATTAAAAAAAAAATTGGATTCCAATAATTTGAAGAAATTTCTGTCAAATCACTAGTTGACTACCAAGTAAAAAGAATAGGGACTTCAATGAACATACACAATAAAGAATGTAACACTAGTTCAGAAAATTCACTAAACAAATAGCTACTACAATAAAAAGCAGCAACAAACTTCAAAGAAAAGGGGAAATCTGGTTTCCAGAGTTGTCACATTATAATATTCAAAATGTCCAATCTTCAGCAAAAAATTATAAGGCATGCAAATAAATAAGGAAGTATCTGCTATACATAGGGCAAAAAAGAAATTAATAGAAATCATCCCTGAGAAATACTAGTCACTGGAGTTGGTAGACAGAGACTTTAAAAAAACTTTTAAAATGTGCTCAAAGAGCTAAAGAAAATCACATACAAAGAATTAAAGGAAACCATAAGAATGATACCTCACCAAAGAGAGAATATCAATAAAGAGATAATACAAAACAGACAACTGGGAATTGGCAGAGTTTGGCTTTAAAAAAAAAAAAAATCTTCAGACATTGTTATCTTTGCCTTTGCTTTTGCCTGAGTTTCTTTCTTAGTCAACCTGCTTGTTCACTAACTCCTGTAGTGAGAAAGGGGAAACAAACTAACATTTGTTGAAGATCCCTAGTACATGATTTAGTCTTCACAAAACTCAGTAAGTCAAGCAATGGTATCTCCATTTAAAAAAAAGAAATCTCAAAAAAGTCAAGAAATATTTTGAACCCAGTAGTCAAACCCAGTTCTGGCTTGAATTCAAAGTCCGTGCAATTTCTACTACACCACTCTGCCTGAAGATGAGGGACTCGCCCACAGCTCTACCAGATTCCTTTCCTAGTGAACAGCACAGGGTGGGGAGTTGGGTGGGGAACTGGGGAGCACTTTGGATCCTGAGGAGGAATAGAGGTGATGGGAAAAATTGTTATCCAAAGTCTACCTTCAGGAGATAATACCCAAAAGATAGTCAGATTTCTGATGTTGTCAAAATTAATATCCAGGGGCGACTGGGTGCCTCAGTCGGTTAAGCATCTGCCTTCGGTTGGGGTCATGGTCCCAGGGTCGTGGGATCGAGTCCCGCATCGGGCTCCCTGCTCAGTGGGGAGCCTGCTTCTCCCTCTGCCTCTGCTGTTCCCCCTGCTTATGTTCTCTCTTTCTCTAATTAATTAAAAAAATTAATATCCATTTAACATCTTTTATTGATAATTATGCTAAAAAAAAAAAAAAAAAAAAAAAAAACCTGTCTCTCAGTCTCAAACTGTATTATCAGAAACATCCCCCTCCACCTCCTTATTATCCTAACCTCCTATGCCCCTCAGGAACTAGTGGATAGTGGTATTTGAGAGAACAACAACCATACCTTCAATACTGTCCTCTATAGAATATCACATTAAAGATGTTATTTCTTAAGAAGAAACACACATACAATTTTTTTAATAGATTTCTATTCACTAGGAAGTTCCCCACTGATAATAATTCCTCGGAAAGTTGGAAAATCTAAGAATACATCTTTGCCATTTTACCAGCTTAACAGTTGACTAAGTTCCTATTGAGGTGATTTAAATGAAGAACATTTTTGAGAGGAAAGCCTTGCTCATCTATTGGAAACCTGTTGAAACCCGACCTACATACATACAGCATCAAAATTACTCAGGCCAAACAGGAACTGAGAGCAACACCAGCAGCATGAGCATCTCCCACCCCTGGAGCCCCAGGGCTGCAGCCCCGCAGACCCCTGCCGGAACAAGGACACCATGAGTGCTGGACCCCCATCTTCTGACACACTGAAGGCAGGACCTACATCCTGGGGAAGCCCACAGAACTTAGTGTAATTCATCTCCACCTGCAAGGCTCTACTCACTGCAGATTATCTCACTACCAGCTGACAAGAAAGAGATTTGTCACTTTCTGGGTAGAAGTGCTCAAACCCCAAAGCCATGCTTGCTGCCCAGGCATGCTGCCTGCTGACATGCATTTCAGGCCTATCCTCTGCTCTGATTCACATCTACTCACTCATCAGAACACACAAGTGCAGTTTCTGTAGTGTAGTGGTTATCACGTTCTCCTCACAGAACACACAAGTGCAGAGAGAGCTCACCTAGCAAAAAATTCTGATTGATCTTTCTTACATTTTCAATTACCAATGTGAACAGAGACCAAAAAAATTTTTTGATACATGAGAAAAATAATAGAGAAGCTTCAAGGGAGTAATCAGGGTAACTTCTCCCATTGAAAAAAGCTACTGCAAACAGGATGATAATAGTGACAATAGCTAAAACGTATGTGGCACTCATGTTTCAGCCACTGTCTCAAATTCTTCACATACATTTGTCAATTTAATCCTTGTTACAATGATTATTATCTTGACTCCCCTGATGCAAAAACTAAAAAGCAAAAAAAAAAAAGTTGAATAATTTGCCCAAGGTCCCTTAGCTAGTAGGTGGCAGAGGCTACGAACCTAAGAAATCAAGTGCCAGAATTCAGCCTCTTAATCACTGGGCTACATTCTCTTTCAATTATACTTCTAGACATTTTTTTTTTCATTCTTATTATGGGTCAGGCACAGTAGTAAACATTTTATATACATTATTTCATTTGAACTTTTTTTAATTATGTTATGTTAATCACCATACATTACATCATTAGTTTTGGATGTAGTGTTCCATGATTCATTGTTTGCGTATAACACCCAGTGCTCCATTCAGTACGTGCCCTCTTTAATATCCATCACCAGGCTAACCCATCCCCCCACCCCCTCCCCTCTAGAACCCTGTTTGTTTCTCAAAGTCCCAGAACCATCTCATGGTTCATCTCCCCCTCCGATTTCCCCCCCTTCATGTTTCCCCTCCTGCTATCTTCTTCTTTTTTTTTTTTTTTTTTAACATATAATGTATTATTTGTTTCAGAGGTACAGGTCTGTGATTCAACAGTCTTACACAATTCACAGTGCTCACCATAGCACATACCCTCCCCAGTGTCTATCAGCCAGCCACCCCATCCCTCCCACCCCCCACCACTCCAGCAACCCTCTGTTTGTTTCATGAGATTAAGAATTCCTCATATCAGTGAGATCATATGATGCATGTTTTTCTCTGATTGACTTATTTCACTCAGCATAATACCCCCCAGTTCCATCCACGTCATTGCAAATGGCAAGATTTCATTCCTTTTGGTGGCTGCATAATATTCCACTGTATATATATACCACATCTTCTTTATCCATTCATCTATCGATGGACATCTTGGCTCTTTCCACAGTTTGGCTATTGTGGACATTGCTGCTATAAACATCGGGCTGCACGTACTCCTTTGAATCCCTACATTTGTATCTTTGTGGTAAATAGTAGTGCAATTGCTGGGTCGTATGGTAGCTCTATTTTCAACTTTTTGAGGAACCTCCATACTGTTTTCCAGAGTGGCTGCCCAGCTTGCATTCCCACCAACAGTGTAGGAGAGTTCCCCTTTCTCTGCATCCCTGCTAACATCTGTCATTTCCTGACTTGTTAATTTTAGCCATTCTGACTGGTGTGAGGTGGTATCTCATTGAGGTTTTGATTTGGACTTCCCTGATGCTGAGCAATGTTGAGCACTTTTTCATGTGTCTGTTGGCCATTTGGATGTCTCCTTTGGAAAAATGTCTGTTCATGTCTTCTGCCCATTTCTTGATTGGATCATTTGTTCTTTGGGTGTTGAGTTTGATAAGTTCTTGATAGATTTGGATGCTAGCCCTTTATCTGATATGTCATTTGCAAATATCTTCTCCCATTCAGTCGGTGGTCTCTTGGTTTTGTTGACTGTTTCTTTTGCTATGCAAAAGCTGTTTATCTTGATGAAGTCCCAATAGTTCATTTTTGCCCTTGCTTCCCTTGCCTTTGGCGATGTTTTTAGGAAGAAGTTGCTGCGGCTGAGGTCGAAGAGGTTGCTGCCTGTGTTCTCCTTCAGGATGTTGATGGACTCCTGTCTCACATTGAGGTCTTTCAACCATTTGGAGTCTATTTTTGTGTGTGGTGTAAGCAAATGGTCCAGTTTCATTCTTCTGCATGTGGCTGTCCAATTTTCCCAACACCATTTGTTGAAGAAACTTTTTTCCATTGGACATTCTTTCCTGCTTTGTCAAAGATTAGTTGACCATAGAGTTGAGGGTCCATTTCTGAGCTCTCTATTCTGTTCCATTGATCCATGTGTCTGTTTTTGTGCCAGTACCATACTGTCTTGATGATGACAGCTTTGTAATAGAGCTGGAAGTCCAAAATTGTGACGTCACCAGCTTTGCTTTTCTTTTTCAATATCCCTCTGGCTATTCGGGGTCTTTTCTGGTTCCATACAAATTTTAGGATTATTTGTTCCATTTCTTTGAAAAAAGTGGATGGCATTTTGGTAGGGAGTGCATTAAATGTGTAGATTGCTCTAGGTAGCATTGACATCTTCACAATATTTGTTCTTCCAATCCATGAGCATGGAACGTTTTTCCATTTCTTTGTGTCTTCCTCAACTTCTTTCATGAGTATTTTATAGTTTTCTGAGTACAGATCCTTTGCCTCTTTGGTTAGATTTATTCCTAGGTATCTTATGGTTTGGGGTGCAGTTGTAAATGGGAATGACTCCTTAATTTCTCTTTCTTCAGTCTTGTTGGTGTATAGGAATGCCACTGATTTCTGTGCATTGATTTTATATCCTGCCACTTGACTGAATTCCTGTATGAGTTCTAGCAGTTTTGGGGTGGAGTCTTTTGGGTTTTCCACATAAAGTATCATATCGTCTGCAAAGAGTGAGAGTTTGACTTCTTCTTTGCCAATTTGGATGCCTTTTATTTCTTTTTGTTGTCTCATTGCTGTGGCTAGGACTTCTAATACTATGTTGAATAGCAATGGTGATAGTGGACATCCCTGCCGTGTTCCTGACCTTAGGGGGAAAGCTCTGAGTTTTTCCCCATTGAGAATGATATTCGCTGTGAGTTTTTCATAGACGGCTTTTATGATATTGAGGTATGTACCCTCTATCCCTATACTCTGAAGAGTTTTGATCAAGATAAGGTGCTGTACTTTGTCAAATGCTTTTTCTGCATCTATTGAGAGGATCATATGGTTCTTGTTCTTTCTTTTATTAATGTATTGTATCACATTGGTTGATTTGTGGATGTTGAACAAAACTTGCAGTGCAGGGATAAATCCCACGTGGTTGTGGTGAATAATCCTTTTAATGTACTGTACTGTACATTATACTGTACAAAATACTGGCTAGTATTTTGGTGAGAATTTTTGCATCCATGTTCATCAGGAATATTGGTCTCTAATTCTCCTTTTTGAGGGGTCTTTGTCTGGTTTGGGGATCAAGGTAATGGTGGCCTCATAAAACGAGTTTGGAAGTTTTCCTTCCATTTCTATTTTTTGGAACAGTTTCAGAAGAATAGGTACTAATTCTTCTTTAAATGTTTGGTAGAATTCCCCTAGGAAGCCATCTGGCCCTAGGCTTTTGTTTGTTGGGAGATTTTTGATGACTGCTTCAATTTCCTTAGTGGTTATAAGTCTGCTCAGGTTTTCTATTTCTTCCTGGTTCAATTTTGGTAGTTTAGACCTCTCTAGGAATGCATCCATTTCTTCCAGATTATCTAATTTGCTGGCACATAGTTGCTCATAATATGTTCTTATAATGGTTTGTATTTCTTTGGTGTTGGTTGTGATCTCTCCTCTTTCATTCATGATTTTATTTATTTAGGTCATTTCCCTTTTCTTTTTGATAAGTCTGGCCAGCAGTTTATCAATCTTATTAATTCTTTCAAAGAACTAGCTCCTAGTTTCATTGATCTGTTCTACTGTTTTTGGTTTCTATTTCATTGATTTCTGCTCTGATCTTTATTATTTCTCTTCTCCTGCTGGGTTTAGGCTTTACTTGCTGTTCTTTCTCCAGCTCCTTTAGGTGTAGGGTTAGGTTGTGTCTTTGAGACCTTTCTTGTTTCTTGAGAAAGGCTTGTATTGCTGTATACTTTCCTCTTAGGACTGCCTTGGCTGCATCCCACAGATTTTGAACAGTTGTGTTTTCATTTTCATTGGTTTCCATGAATTTTTTTAATTCTTCTTTAATTTCCTGGTTGACCCATTCATTCTTTAGTAGGATGCTCTTTAGCCTCCATGTATTTGAATTCTTTCTGACTTTCCTCTTGTGATTGAGTTCTAGTTTCAAAGCATTGTGGTCTGAAAATAGGCAGGGAATGATCCCAATCTTTTGGTACCAGTTGAGACCTGATTTGTGACCTAGGATGTGATCTTATTCTGGAGAATGTTCCATGAGCACTAGAGAAGAATGTGTATTCTGTTGCTTTGGGATGGAATGTTCTGAATATATCTGTGAGGTCCGTTTGGTCCGGTGTGTCATTTAAAGTCTTTATTTCCTTGTTGATCTTTTGCTTAGATGATCTGTCCATTTCAGTGAGGGGGGTGTTAAAGTCCCCCACTATTATTGTATTGTTGTTGATGTGTTTCTTTGCTTTTGTTATTAATTGGCTTATATAATTGGCCGCTCCCATGTTAGGGGCATAGATATTTACAATTGTTAGATCTTCTTGTTGGATAGACCCTTTAAGTAGGATATAGTGTCCTTCCTCATCTCTTATTATAGTCTTTGGTTTAAAATCTAATTTGTCTGGTATAAGGATTGCCAGCCCAGCTTTCTTTTGGTGTCCATTAGCATGGTAAATGGTTTTCCACCCCCTCACTTTCAATCTGGAGGTGTCTTTGGGTCTAAAATGAGTCTCTTGCAGACAGCATATCGATGGGTCTTGTTTTTTTATCCAATCTGATACCCTGTATCTTTTGATTGGGGCATTTAGCCCATTTACATTCAGGGTAACTATCAAAAGATATGAATTTAGTGCCTTTGTATTGCCTGTAAGGTGACTCTTACTGTATATTGTCTCTGTTCCTTTCTGATCTATGTTACTTTTAGGCTCTCTCTTTGCTTAGAGGACCCCTTTCAATATTTCTTGTAGGGCTGGTTTCGTGTTTGCAAATTCCTTTAGTTTTTGTTTGTCCTGGAAGCTTTTTCTCTCCTTCTGTTTTCAATGACAGCCTAGCTGGATATAGTATTCTTGGCTACATATTTTTCTCATTTAGTGCTCTGAATATATCATGCCAGTCCTTTCTGGCCTGCCAGATCTCTGTGGATAAGTCTGTTGTCAATCTAATGTTTCTACCATTGTAGGTTACAGATCTCTTCTCCCGAGCTGCTTTCAGGATTTTCTCTTTGTCTCTGAGACTTGTAAGTTTTACTATTAGATGTCAGGGTATTGACCTATTTTTATTGATTTTGAAGGGGGTTCTCTGTGCCTCCTGGATTTTGATGCCTGTTTCTTTCCCCAAATTAGGGAAGTTCTCTGCTATAATTTGCTCCAATATACCTTCTGCCCCTCTTTCTCTTTCTTCTCCTTCTGGGATCCCAATTATTCTACTCTTGTTTCATCTTATGGTATCACTTATCTCTCGAATTCTGCCCTCATGATCAAGTAGTTACCTCTCTTTTCCTCAGCTTCTTTATTTTCCATCATTTGGTCTTCTATATCACTAATTCTCTCTTCTGCTTCATTTATCCTAGCAGTTAGAGCCTCCATTTTTGACTGCATTTCATTACTAGCCTTTTTGATTTCGACTTGGTTAGATTTTAGTTCTTTCATTTCTCCAGAAAGGTTGTCTCTAATATCTTCCATGCTTTTTTCAAGCCCAGCTAGTATCTTTAAAATCATCATTCTGAACTCTATTTCTGACATCTTACTGATGTCCATATTGATTAGGTCCCTGGCAGTCGGTACTGCCTCTTGTTCTTTTTTTTTGAGGTGATTTTTTCCATCTTGTCATTTTGTCCAGAGGAGAATAGATGAATGAGAGAACAAAATGCTTACAGGGTAACAATGACCCCAGAAAAATATACACTAAACAAATCAGAAAAGACCTGGAACCAGGGGAAAAGAAAGGGAAAGAAAGAAAAAAGAAAAAAAAAGATCAAAAAAGGAAAAAAACGGAATATGATCAAATATGATCAGGCCGGTGCATAGATCAGTGCCACACACTAGATTTTGGGCGTGTTTGGTCTGTTAGAAGAAAGTGCCTCCCAAAATTTTAAAGAAAGAAAAACATATATGTACAAAAATAAGGGTAAATATGATGAAGGGATTGAATATGACTGTAAAGATGAAAATTATAAAAGATTTTATAATAGGAATTGATAATATAAGAAGTTGGTTGAAGAAAGAAAGAAAAGGATTTTTAAAAAAAAAGGGAGATTATGTGATCAGGAAGGAGAGTAGAACAAAGCCATACACTAGAGATTTAGGGTATATTTTAGTCTGTTAGAAGAAACTGTATCCCAAAATTTTAAAGAGAGAACAACTTATATACATATATACCAAAAATAAGGTTAACTACTATAAAGGGATAGAATATGACTCTAAAAATGAAAAATAATAAGATTTTTTAAAAAGGGATTGATAAGATGTTGGTTGAAAAAGGGAAAAAAAATTCAAAAAAAAAAAGTTAAAAAAAAATTAACTTTGAAAGACTAAAGAATCATGGTAAAAAAGCCATGGATTCTACGTGCAGTATTCCCCTAGCGCTGGAGTTCTGCCATTCTCACTGATCAGTAAACTTGGTCTTGGCTGGCTGTTCTTGCTGATTTTCTGGGGAGGGGTCTGTTGCCGTGGTTCCCAAATGTCTTTGCCAGAGGCGGAATTGCCCTGCCCTTGCCCCTCCGGGCTAAGTGATCTGCTCGGGTTTGCTCTCAGGAGCTTTTGTTCCCTGCAAGCTTTCAGTACAGCTTTGGAGGACGAGAGTGAAAATGGCGGCCTCCCAATCTCTGCCCAGAGGAGCCGAGAACTCGCGGCCCCACTCCTCAGTGCACCCCCAGAGAAAAGCAGTGAGTCACTCCCGTCTCCCCGGTCTCCGGCCGCAATCCGTGCTCACCCGGCCTGTGACCGAGCGTTTTTATCTCTGGCACATGACCCCGTGTGGAGTCTCCAAACCCAGCAGATCCCTGTGGTGCGCTCCCACGCCGCTCCTCCCGGGGGAGGAAGGGGAGTCTCCCTGGATCTGCCACTTGTTGGGTCCCTGCTGGAGGAGCAGTGGCCCGACTGAGCCGCAGATCACGGTTTATGGCAACTCCGAGCTGAGAGCCTGTGCTTCAGCTCCGTCTCTGCAGCCGGCTTCCCCGATCCGATACCTGGGAGCTCTGCAGCACTCAGGCACCCCCCGTCTTTCTGTGACCTTGAGGGTCCTGAGACCACACTGTCCCGCGAGGGTTCTGCCCCCCGCTTAGCCACTGGAGTGACGTCCCTCAGCGGAGTCGACTTCTAAAAGTTCTGATTTTGTGCTCCACTGCTCTATCACTTGCCAGTAGCAGCTGATGTAGGCCCCCTCCCCGCTCAGTCTATCTTCCCGAATACCGCCTCAGATTCACTTCTCCACACGTCCTACCTTCCAGAAAGTGGTTGCTTTTCTGTTCAGAGAGTTGCTGCTATTCTTTTCTTCGATCTCCTGTTGAGTTTGTAGGTGTTCAGAATGGTTTGATCCTTATCCAGCTGAATTCCTGGGACCAGACGAAATTTAGGTCTCCTACTCCTCCGCCATCTTGCTCCTCCCCCTCATTTGATCTTTATTTTAATTCTGGTAGGCATTTTATCCTCATTTTCTAAAAATCTAGTTCATGGGGAGGGGGTGGCAGAATGAGCAGAATAGCAGAAGGGAATTAAAAGGTACCAATTTCTAGTTATAAGATAAATAAGATAATATACAGCATAGGGAATGTAGTTAATAATATTGTAACAAGTTTGTGTGGTGACAGATCACCACAGTGATCACTTCTTAATGTATATAAATGTTAAATCACTATGTTGTACACCTGAACTTAATCTAATATTGTATGTCAACCACACTTCAATAGAAATAATATTTTAATTATAATAAAGGGGTCAGCCTGGGTTGGTACACCCCACACTTACAGAAATCTAATTCATATTCTCAGCAAGATCTAAAAGATACTGTCTTAGCTCAGGCTGCTAGAATAAAATACCACAGACTGAATGACTTAAAAAACAGACATTTGTTTCAGTTCTAGAGGCTGGGAAGTCCATGATCAAGGTGCCAATAGATTCGGATCCTGAAGAGAGCTCTTTTCCTGGCTTGTGGGCTACCACCTTCTCATTACATCCTTATATGGTGAAGAGAAAAGCTCTGTGACCCTTCCTCCTCCTATAAGAGCACAAATCCCATCATGGGGGCTCTGATCTTATGACCTCATCTAAACTTAATTACCTCCCAAAGGCCCACCTCCTAATAAGATCACAGTGGGGGCTAGAGCTTCAACATACGAATTTTGGGAGGGACACAAACATTCAGTGCATAACAGATATCAAATCAACAAGTAGAAATATGCTACCTTAAAACAAGATCAATATAAAAATAAAGTGTTTAGGGAAATAACATTTTTCAGAAGTTGTCCTACACCTGATCGCTACATTTCCACAATTACAAAACTTACACACACCACACACATACAACACAAAGAATGGACACTACCAAAAATCAGATTATTGATTTAGACATATCAGTTGTCTTTGTTATTGAGAAGTAGAAGTGAACTTAAAGATTATTTGGTTCAGAAACCTCACTTTAAAAAAGGAGTAAATTAGCAATGAGAGTTAAAGGCCTGTACCCAAGACAACTTCAACATATTATTTTGAACACATTTCTTAACCTCTTTAATTTTTAGTGTCTTTATCTGCAAAATTTCCTGGGATTGTTATGAGGATTAAACTAGTTAATGCATATGAAACAGCACAATGCTTGGAATATTGTTAGTACATAATATATGTCTTTATTGCTACTATCATCATCATCATCATTATTATTATTATCATCATTGGTAGTAAACATGGTCTCCTGATGTCCAATTCAGTATTCTTTTCACATTATCTCTGAATAATTTTAAGCATTTCTCTATAATACTGCAAAATAAGAGGGGGAAATCGGAGGGAGAGATGAACCATGAGAGACTATGGACTCTGAGAAACAAACTGAGGGTTCTAGAGGGGAGGGGGGTGGGGGGCTGGGTTAGCCTGGTGATGGGTATTAAAGAGGGCACGTATTGAATGGAGCACTGGGTGTTATATGCAAACAATGAATCATGGAACACCACATCAAAAACTAATGATGTATTGTATGGTGACTAACATAACATCATAAAATTAAATTTAAAAAAATACCAATGTTTATATTGTTAGTCAAACTTTTTTTTAAATGAGCTCCTTTACTTGATCAAATCAGGAAGCTTTCACTCAGGAAAATCACTTAAGAAAAACACAGTTTATAGTTATATATATATAAGGATCAAACTAAATAATGTGTGTGAAAACATTTTGTAAACTGCTAAGTGCTATCCAAATAAGATATTGTATTGTCTTATTGGATTGGATCCACCATATACTGAGGAGGGCTGGAAAGAGACACATATCAGAAAATGACATAATAACTACCATGTCCTTTTTGTGGAATAAGGGATGGTGTGCAAGTCAGCATAATGGAGAAAGCCTAAAACCAAGAAGAGCAGAAGTGAGGCCAGCACTCCAGAGCTATACCCACCCCTAGGGTAGGCACCAGCCCCATGTGGTTACTTCAATTTAAATTAAAACAAAACTAGAAATTCAGTTCCTCGGTGACACTAGCCATGTTATCGGTGGTGAATAATCATGTGCACCTAGTGGTTCCCCTACTGGACAGAGGGGCATAGAACAATTCTATCACCACAGACAAGCCTATGGGATGGCACATTCTAGAGAAATGATGAGGGAAAGGAGATTCGAAATTTTTTCAAAATACAAAAAAGAATAAAAGAGGGGCACCTGGGTGGCTCAGATGGTTAAGCATCTGCCTTCCACTCAAGTCATGAACCCAGGGTCCTGGGATCAAGCCCCACATCAGGCTCCTTACTCAGCGGGGGGCCTGCTTCTCCCTCTCCCTCTATTGTCCCCCTGCTTGTGCTCTCTTGCTCTCTCTGCCAAATAAATTTTTTTTAAAAAATCTCAAAAAAGAATAAAAGGCATTATTTGATACCATTGTGTATCATGATTTACAGCTTTATAGTTTTTACATAATTTACATATTTTACTTCAGAAAACTGTTTTGCATTACTGTCTTTTAACGAGAAAATATAGCTGTCACCTTGTTCTAATTAGTTCTCAGCACCTCTGTTATGTACTGTCTCTCCTGCAACAATCCGTTTCTAGCCCCCAGGCTCAGTCTTCATTGCTCATCTAGCCAAAAACTTTCTTGAATTAAGTTAGGCTTTTGATTGATTGTTTCTTTGCTTTTACTCATTATGCTGTGTGCTAGTTCCCTCATTTCTCACTGGATCATTTAATACATTATCTCTCATCATGTAAGTTTTAATATAGAGTGTGGAATCACGTCAAATGCCTTGAAAAAGAGGGAACTAATATAAATTCTGAGTAAACCAACTATATAAAAAATAAATTTGTAGCATTTAATATACTTTTAACATTCCATATGCTGGAGGCTGATTTCCATTCCTACAATGCATCACACTTGAATGAATATAAAAGGAAATCAGAATATTTGTTTTCATTCTTTGACATTTTATTTTCTGACTCTGACTTTCTTATGGACCAGAACCCAGAGAAGCAAGTCCCACTGAGGACCACGACCACTCCAAGGTGACCTCACTGGGAAGAAACAGAAAAAGACATACACTGAATTCATTCTTTTCTCTCTCTTCAATCCCCTGTTAGGCTTCTCCTCACAGCCTTTGCATTTCTAAATTGTCCTCTGATTATGCTATTGAACTGGTTTGAGGACCATACTTAGAAAGCCCTGAATTCAGATAAACTGAAGAGCTTTTTAAAATCCCAACACTCAAGCAATGCCACACCTATTTTGTCAGAATCCCTGAAAATATTTTTTTTACTGTTCTAAATGACACCAGCATGCAGATAAGGTTGAAAACCACTGGTCTAGACTAAGAACAAAAGTAATTATTTGGGTATTTTAAATAGATCTAAAAAAATTCAAGCACAAGTCTATCCTTTGTTTTGGTTTAAATATCCATAATTTACTAACTTCAGAATAAAACGTGATATATATGTACGAGTGTGTGTGCACATGTATGTGTGTTTGTATATGTGGTGAATGTGTATATTTGTGTGCACATAAATTAGTTTTAATAGACCTCCTGAAGAGATTAGTTAACGTTTTAAAAACTCTAATGAGGAATCTATACTCCGAAGGTATGGGCTTCAAATATCCCTGCCTGTATTTACACAATAGAGTACATCAATTACCTTAAGGGATATTAGAAATAGTGTGTCTTGGTTAAAGGAATGGTGTTCAGTATATGTGGACTGGCCATAAATATTGTACAAGCAGCCCCATGCACGTTTCTGTCAAGTCCAGCACCCCACAGAGTCTAGAATAGTGCTCTACGCTTACCACTCCACCAATCTCATGTCCCCCAATTTAGGGAAGCTTTATCACCTGATCTGATTAGAGGATTGGCTGATCTTACTGTTAGAACACACATTGTCACAGCTGAGTCAGGAAAAACTTCTGTGTACCATTGAGGCAGATTACTGGTGAGAATGTCCAAAAGAGAGCTGAGACTATACTATTTTCTTAGAGTCTGTATTTTTTCAATTTTTTTGAGACCTAACTGAAGTTCAATTAACCTCACATGTTTCAAGTGTACTATTTGAGCAGTTCTGACGTATATATACCTTTATTAAAGCATCACCACAATCAAGATAACATTTCCATCCCTACCAAAAGTTTCCTTTTAATCCAGCCTTACTTCCATCCCGAACCCCCTTCAACCAATTTGCTTTGTCACTATAGTTTGAACTTTCTATAATTGTAAATAAATAGAATCACAAAATATGTACTTATTTTGCCCATATTCTTTTATTCATCATAATGATTTTGAGGTTCATTGATATTTATGCATATTTCAATAATTTAGTCCTTTTTGTCTTTTTTATGGTGTTAAATAGTATTCCATTGTACGGCTATAACACAATTTGTCTATCCATTCACCTGCTAATGGACATTAGGGTAGTTTCTGGTTTGTAGCTATTATAAATAAAACTGCTATCGACAGTCATACATATAAAGTATTGGGCAGACAGGGTGCTTGGGGGACTCAGTTGGTTAAGTGTCTGCCTTCGGCTCAGGTCATGATCCCAGGGTCCTCCCTCTCCCTCTCTCTCTCTCTGTCACTCATGAATAAATAAATAAAATCTTAAAAATAAATAAATAAAGTATTGTGCACACATATGTTTTCATTTCTCTTGGGTAAATATCTAGGAGTCATGTGTGGGTATATGTTTATATACCTTGGGGAATATCTGAGTCATATGTAAGTATATGTTTCACTTTATAAGAAACTACCAAACTGTTTCCAAAGTGATTATACCATTTTACATTCCCATCAGCAAAGTATAAAAATTCCAGTTTCAACCTCCTTCCCAACATCTGAGGGCCCTTTTTATTCTATTTTAGCCATTCTATTGGTAATTCATTGTACTTTTAATTTGTATTTCCCTAATGACTAGTGATGTTGAGCATCTTTTTATACACTTAGTGAGCACATATATTTTCCTTTGGGAAGTGCATGTTCAAATATTTTGCTCATTTTTACTGGGTTGTCTTATTGACTTGTGAGTATTCTTTATATAGTGTATATACAAGTATTTTGATAGATATGTTAAAAATCTCTCTCCTCATCTGTAGATTGCCTTTTCATTTTTGTATTTCAAAAAGCGAAAGTTCTCTTTTTTTAAATGAAGTCCAACTTACCATCTCTTTTATATATGTCATGCTTTAATGTTCCAACAAACCTCCGCCTACCCCAAAGTTACAAAGATATTCTATCTGCTTTCTTCTAAAAGTTTTATAGTTTTTGTTTTAATTTCAGACTTTGACATTTACATCTATAATCCATTTTGAGTTAATTTTTGTATATTAAGTGATGTAATCAAAACATTTACTTTTTTTCCAGACTGCCCTGGGTCAGTAACCCAGATTCTGGCATTTACTGTAGACCTTGGGCAACTCAATATTTCTGGGACTGTTTCATTACCGATAAAATATAGGATTGCTGAAAGGATTTAGGTTAATTTGTGTTTAATACTTGGCACATGTTAGGGACTGCTAACACTGCAGATATGTATCACATTAGAAAAGTAATCGCCCTGAGAGAACAGGAAAGATGACTGAACGTGTGAAAGTTAAATTGTATATACATGGAAAGGAGAAAGAAGGCACTGGTTGCTGAAAATGTGCAAGACATTTGTAAGGCATTAAACATCAGCTCTCCCCCCACTACCGCCACGGGTTGGGCTGGTGTGTAACTATACAAGACACGTAGATTCCAATCTCTCCTAAGTTCAAAACCCACTTTAAGCCACCCCTTTGATGTGTGAAATGGAAATTTCTAGGGGCTGGGGAAAATGCTTGCTCTCATTATACAGAGAGCTCAAACTTCTGGTGTAAGAATCCAAACCGCATCATAAGAGTCCTTTGTCGGTACAAATATTGCCTGAGGGTTATTACTTTGAAATAAATGCAATTTAATAAAGGTTTATGTAGCACCAAGACTATGGAATCTTAATAACTCCTGAAAAATGAAACTCATATATTCCCTCAATAAAATGTTCATTGTTCAAGCTCATAAGGGCTTCACTGAGAGTGATTCCATTTTCACTACACCAGGCCACAGCATGAGCTTCTTACCATTGTGGCTCCCAAATATCCCTTGAAATTTGCATAAAGGTTTTAACTACGACGCTTGGAGGCGCTATCTTGGGTGCATTGTCTGCTCAAAATCACCATACACTCCCCATACCCAAAATTAAAATAAAGACCTCTTTTTTATGACTACAGGGAGCTTCTCCACACTTCTTTCAGAGATCGGGCAACTTTAGTCCTCAGCAACCAGCATCAGTGGCCTCCAGTGGCCACCCATCTCCCAAACAAAAGCCAGAAGAAGTCTAAATGGTGAGACTGTGCTCTTAATGTTTTCTGAGGCCCTAAACAACCACAAGCAGAAAAAAGAGAGAAAAGGTCAAAATCAACAACGTAACAAAATTTTCCTGTCACACTGATCACTACAAGGTAATGCATGTTACAGAAGGAGAAGCCAAGTTTCTGTCAATGCCCTCCAGCCAAAGGTCACCAGGAACACACACAGTTGGCTTTATTGCTCTTTGCAATAAGGAGATGCACAAACAGGGAACCGTGGGGCATCTCAGTAAAAGGATGTTGAAAAGCACTTCTTATTGGATTTAGTCTTGCGTTAGATGATTGGGTAAGGGGGCACAGTTCAAGGAGGTAGGGCTCTTCTCTGCATTGGATGTTGTCAAGAGTAGGGGGCAATTCTATGATTGGAATAAATCTCATCCGTAAGATAAAAAGAATGAATCAAGGCAAAAGGTATAATTGGTAAAGAATCAACAGTCAAGGGGCGCCTGGGTGGCTCAGTTGATTAAGCATTTGCCTTCAGCTCAGGTCATGATCCCTAAGTCATGGGATCGAGTCCCGCATTGGGCTCCCTGCTCAGCAGGGGGTCTGCTTCTCCCTCTCCCAAATAAAATGTTGTTTATGTGAATGTGTTGTTCTGTGAAGCCGGTCATGTTCAACAGGACACCATGGTCTAACTGCAAGTGTCAGGCCAGCTCCTAACAATGACAGGACCCACCTGATAGCACAACGTCAGTTCCTAGCTGTCATTTTGTCAGTTGTGTGGAAACACACACCAAGGAACATGACCTAGTCTAAAAGATGGTGGATGGCTTCCCTGAGGAACTGGCATTTCAACTGAGAGTTTAAAAGATAAAAGGTCTTCTGTTGCCACAGCTCAGGGGTTCACTTCTTTCTATTTCTTTCCACTCACCAATGCTATTTTTTCCTGCAAGTGAATTATGCCTAGGGGCGCCTGGGTTGCTCAGTGGGTTAAGTGGCTGACTCTTGATTTTGGCACAGATCACAATCTCATGGGTCTAGATGGAGCTCTGCCTCGGACCCAATGCTCAGCATGGAGTCTGCTTGAGATTCTCTCCCTCTCCTTCCCCCTCTGCTCCTCCCCTCAACCTGCTCCTGCTCTCTCTCTGTCTAAAATAAATAAATAAAATCTTAAAAAAAAAAATCATGCCTAGACAGCATGAATCAAAGCTGGCTTCTCACATCACTCCCAACCTTCTCTAAAATGAGAGCATTCCCTAGCTGTGGAGTTTCTATGGTAGTTGGTGAGAAAATTAATAATAATAGTAGTAGGAGTGGTAATAATAATATGCCAGTTCAATTCAAAAGGAAAGTAAATGATAAATAATGCATACAAAAAATTGGACTAAAGATGTTTAAAGACATTATAAGATTATTGGACAGGAAGTAAAATGATCCAATGTTTCCTTTCAAAAGTGCATTTCTGATGTAGAGTGGGATATTGAAAAATGGAAGACGTGGTCTTCAAAGTTAGTGAGCTGAATTTGATTAGTACCTGAAGCAAAAGTGAGGAAAAAAAAATTGTATATATCCTTTTTTCTACCTCATTTCAAATCTTGATGGTATAAATAAGAAATAGAAGTTTATCCTGCTGCAGGATTAGCGAACTCTTGCAAAATTCACCTGATCAGAGTCTTTAAATCTCATGGAATTCCAGATCTTCAGAAGACTTCAGGAGTTTAGAAAGGTTAAAGCCTCGGGTCAACAGGCTGAATGCCCCACCTGCTATTAGACTGAACAATAGATGATTTAAAAAAGATCTTTTTATTATCTGGCAAAATAAAAGTATCCCTCTGAGAACTGGCTGTGCCTCTGCACTGGGAATAGGGTACCCCACTCTTAAATCTAGAACGACCACGAGGGAGTATCTGGGTGACGATGCATTGGGACTTTTCTTACTACTTATGGCTTGGGTATTTGAATTCCCAGTGGCATCTTTATTTTAAATATTTGGTTCTGAGGGTAAACCATAGTAGTAAAATATGGCAGTTGTGTTATTTTGTATTTTTCTGGCCATCAAGAGAGAATGCATTAGTAAACATCTCAAAGTCATTTTTGGCATTTTAGTTATAAGTTCAGGTTTAATTTCAACAAATTAATTCTGACCTATGAGGGTCCCCTAATTAGTCAAAAATTGTGCTGCATACTTTTGCCTTACTCCCATGCAACAATGTGGTAGAATAAGTATTAATATGCCTGGTTTTTTTTGAAAAAGAAGAGTTAATAAGGAACTATATTATTCTACATACGACATTTAGTAAATCAAAGTGCTGCTGATGGCGAGAAGCCCAGCATACGAAATAGCACAGGAATCTCATCTCTGACCAAAGACAATCTTCAAAGTACATTAGCACAAGTTCAGAAATAGTGTGAATTCAGAGATCCAAGCACAGAAGTCCGCAGAGTAGATCTCTTCTACAGATATGGAGATTGAACACTGTTTGACTGCAAATCAATTTCACAGGCACTCATAAAAATGTCTGTGTAATTACAGGGTACCAAATCCAATGCCCAGCATCTGAGAACTAGCCTGAGAAGGCAGGGGCTAATTACTGCCTAGCTTATAAAAGGGCACAAAGCACCTGGGAATCTAATTCCAGTTCACTACAACATGAAGCAGTGGGTGTCTAGAAGTTAAAACACTCTTAGATTTCACAGTTCTTTTTACTGATAAATATTTGCCAACATATCTTATATAATCAGACATATTTTAAGAGCTTGTAAGTTCTACTCATTTACAAGCAAGTTGCAAGAGCCGCCTCAGCAGCCGAGGGGCAGGAGAACTGGGCTGCAAGAGAGTCACGTTGTCGGGACCCTCTGAACTGTTTTGCTTTCTTTTTTTCCACTGTTCTATTTTGAATATTAAAGGGGAATTTGCTCAATATTTCTGTTTTTGTAAATAATCATTTTTCTTTATGTTTTAAAAAAAGAAAAAAGGTATGGATGTTCATTTTGGCTGTTTTATTATGATGTATAGCTAATGATCTGTCAGGTACTATTAGCTGCTATCTGACGTACCACACATAAATAAACAGTGCAGCAGGCTCAAGACTCTCACCCAATTTGGAAAACAGAGGAACACGACGGTAACCTGCAAAAGGAATCATATCTAATTAGGACAACAAAAATAAACCAGCAGTGTTCTCGATAGTGCTACCAAGAATCTAGCTTTACTAAGCATATGTAAAAACTGTAACTGCATAGTTATATTCATCTTGTATATTAATTTCCTAGAAAAAAGAAAATATCTGGTTTCTGTTCTGACTTCCTATTGCCTAACACTGAGCACACAGCTCACACTTCTCCTCCCTCAAAGTGCAGTGTGCTAAATTAGCCACCATCCTTCTGCTGCAGAAAGACTCTGTTTCTGAGGTACCGCTCAGATGGTGATAGAGAAGTAAACACATTGGGACAAGGTAATTGGAGGAATAGCATAAATCACCTCTGCAAGGTGACTGCAACATAAAGGCAGCTCTGAAAGAGTCAAGAAAGGATGATCTTGGGCTCCCAGGCTCTTCTTGGGCTGGCAGAATGAGTCACTGCTTTTCCCTTCTCTTTGATTCCCATGCTTTATTTCTTTGTGGTAGTCATGACTACTCTTAATTGAAACAAAAGAGTGATGATCCATGTAAAGAAATGCTCATCCATGCCAAGTTTGTCTAATTTATCTTCCTAGCGATCCCAAAGCACAATCCCACCTTCCACATGAGAACACGTTTCTATAATATACCACTGAGAGAAAATATGTGTCAATACATAAAATTTCCTTTACATCTGACTGTCACGGGTAGAGTTATTTGGTGTATACATGTGTGTCTTTGGGAAATGTAAGTTCTAATTGTTAGCACAATCATCTTACTTTTTGGAATATTACCTTTGTTCATGCATAGAACTGGTAAAGTATATTGGCCAAGAAATTCATTTCCGGTTATTAAACCTTGATTTTCAACAACGAAACGTATCAGAGCCAATTCTGGCACCTGAATAATGAATGTGAATGTTTCATTCCATCTTGGACAAAAAGCTGAAATATAAAGGAAGATATCATCAAAGAATCATAGACACTATCTCTAGGGAGTAATGCATGGTATCTGTTCTCTGAAATTTTTCTTTTCAACACTTAGTAATATTAATAGCTTATGTTTTAGAGCACTTAAATTTTTCACGCATCCAATGAGAAAGGAATAATAATGACAGTAACAATAATTATTGGGTTTTTAGTACTGCTGGGCAATATGATAAGAACTTCAAGTAGATAATCTCATTTCATCCTTACAACAAACCCATCAGGGTTATTAGTATCCATATTTACAGATGAGAAAACTGAGCCAGAAAGATGTTACGTAACTTCCTCGGGGTTTCACACACACAGCCATTAAGTGGCAGGACAGGAATTCAAACAAATGGAGTCCGATTTCAGAGCAGAAACATTTCATCACTAGGCAATATGACTGCTGTGTTTAGGCATTGCCCTAACAAAAGAGTTAAATAACATCATTTTTCTATACCGGCTCCTATTATGGGAAGAGCTCCATAGACAGTTGTTGGCCTGAGAGCTAAGTGCTCCAAAGCCAGCCTTTGATCCTTCTTTTGAGTAAGTGTTCATTTTAAAGTCCCAAGTAGATGAGTCATTTAGATCTCCAGCAAAATAATCATCCCAAACAACCATCTCTTGCCAAGTAAGAAATCCAAATTGTGTCACAATATGACCCAAATCATCCAATACTTAAGCATAATTTAATGGAATCAAGAAATTCACATCCAGATCAAATATACAGCCTACTTAGATTCAGAGAAAAATAATATGTATTGCTTTCATGTACAAAGGTAATGCTATGCTTGCTATGTCGATAGGTTTTGTTCTTTGAGTTACCTTTCCAGAAGTATGAAAGAATTTGTAACTAATTATATTTTCTGTTTTCTGTGGTGCATCTGTGGGCACAAGCACACATTTACCAGATAGTAATCCAGGATGCAATCTATGCCCATGAAAATATTAAACCAATTGACTCATGCTGGTATAATGAATGTATTGTCTTTCCTTAAGAAAAGAAATAATTCCATGGAGTGCAGGGGCAGATCTAAGAGTCAGTTCTTTTTTTATTTTTTAATCTTTTTATTAACATATAATGTATTATTTGTTTCAGGGGTACAGGTCTGTGATTCATCAGTCTTACACAATTCACAGTGCTCACCATAGCACATACCCTCCCCAATGTCCATCACCCAGCCACCCCATCCCTCCCACCCCCCACCACTCCAGCAACCCTCAGTTTGTTTCCTGAGATTAAGAGTCTCTTATGGTTTGTCTCCCTCTCTGGTTTCATTTTGTTTCATTTTTCCCTACCTTCCCTATGATCCTCTGTCTTGTTTCTCAACTTCCTATCAGTGTCAATTCTTTATAGACTCTTTAAAATGTGCACAAAATTCTTATACTGATTTATCTTCCTCCTCTAACCCTACTTCATTATAAACTCTCTCTCTCACACACATACACATATAGATCATATGTATTATATGCAAAAGCCCTTTTAGGAAAAAAAGAGAAAAAGAAAGAAGAAAGAAAGAAAGAAAGAAAGAAAGAAAGAAAGAAAGAAGAAAGAAAGAAAGAAAGAAACGAAGGAAGGAAGGAAGAAAGAAAGAAAGGGAGAAAAGGAAGGAAGAAAGAAAGAAAGGGAGAAAAGGAAGGAAGGAAGGAAAGAAGGAAGGAAAGAAAGGGGGAGAGGGAGGGAAGGAGGGAAAGAAAGAAACCAGGATAACAATTTGATAGTTACAAGCATAGTTTTCTCGGGCATGACCAAAACTGAAGAATTACTTCCACACCTTATCCAAATGTGATCTTTTTTCCTTCCAAACTCTCATTTCTCTTATTATACCGCAATTACTCTAGGAGCTAAGCCATCCTAGAATCCCTCTTTTTTTTTTTAAATTTTTTTATTGTTATGTTAATCCCCATACATTACATCATTAGTTTTAGATATAGTGTTCCATGATTCATTGTTTGTGCATAACACCCAGTGCTCCATGCAGAACGTGCCCTCCTCAATACCCATCACCAGGCTAACCCATCCTCCCACCCCCCTCCCCTCTAGAACCCTCAGTTTGTTTTTCAGAGTCCATCGTCTCTCATGCCTAGAATCCCTCTTGTCCAGCTATCTAGACTTTTATTCCTGCTAGTCTTCCTCATATACGTCCTCCACCCCTTTTCTGATGCCATGGGCCTTCTTTGACTGGAATTCCCCATCCTCTAGCCATGAAATCATATCCTGACTCTATTTTGTATTTCTCTCATTCTCTCGCATACACTTCTTCCTATCAAATCTGCAGAAACAATCTCCCTAAAACTCAAGTATGTTAGTGCTATATCCCTGTTCAAGAGTTTTAATTTTGTTCATTTTCTACAGAAAAGAAATTACCTAACATCTTATCATGGCTTTCACAATTTTCCATGGCCGTACCCAACATAACTTTCTCATTTTATCTTTAAGGACCCTGTATTCCACCCATATTAAATTTCTGTATTTTTCCCTAGCATATTTGAATTTAGTCTTCTCCAGGTTTTAGGGCTCATATTATTCCTTTTGCCTTCAATGCCTTCATCCTCAATCTCTGTAAAAAATTCTATTCATTCTCCAAGAACCATCTCCAAATTTGCCTGTTCCACTACAATTCTCATATTTTCCTTAAAACACTAATGACTTTATCATAATTGTTTTATTGTATCTCATCTCTCATGCCAAACTGAGAACTATCTACAATAGAGTTGATCAGGACATACATAGTAATACGTTTAATAAACAGAGATTTTAAGTTTCTTTGATACTTATCACCAGGATTCTAATAAAACAGGCTCAGTATTGTTAGATAAAGCAAATTTAATTTCTGTAGGAATATTTCCATAAAACCCAGGGATATAATCTAAATTCTAATGGGAGCTAGAATCATATTATGAGAGGTGCATTGAATAAACAAATGTTCTGTGCATTTTGTTATGAAGATTCAAGTAAGGGGATGAAGAGAACAAGAGATAGGGTACGATACGCTTCCTGACATAAGCAGTTACCATTTCGTGACACCGCCATCGTAGTATGCCTTCAATTCTAAGGCATGCCAAATACTGCAGTGAGTCTTCACCAATATCCCTTCCCATAGATAACCTAGGATGAAGTAGCCAAAACTTTCCTCATCTTCTTTCCATACCCTTTGCACTAGGGGGACACTGGAGGAGTATTTGGGGTGTCAGTACAAGGGGCAGATGGTGGATATTATTGGAGATCATCACCCAAGGAAAAAAAGACTAATACAACTGCACCTGTTTTTCCATTGGTGCCATTTAACCTGGCACATATTTCCAGACTCACAAATGAAGCCCTCTCTACTTTGGGAATATCCACCCAAAGAAGATTCTAGACTCAAGAATCAGTTCCTAGGTCTCCTCCAAGGTGACCCTGACTAAAGGTCAATCCCAGGAACCTACACTTTAATATCCTTAATGATTTCACCCTCAAGGAAGATGTGACGCTGTCAGTAGTGTATTATATAAAATATCACGGGATGCTGGAACTGAAAATCTTACCCAAGTCATTTCTTCCATTCCTACATTTCCCTTCTGGCAAAAATGACTGAATTATGAATCCAAATATTGTATGAGTAGGTTTCTATGGCATCCTTAGCCAGAGCCAAAAGCCACAGACCTTTGATCTAAAATAATTCAAACAGTGAAATAAAAATGGGTAACATACTATATCAGAATAATCATACGTTCTTTATTTTACACAAAGGTTAGAAGCTAAGTAGATTTGCAGCCATCAAAATGTCCCTTTAATTCAGCAATATGGGAAGAAACATGAAAAGGAGGTCAAAGGGAAAAAAAATAGTAATTTTTCAGGTCAGATAAATTTTTGTATCTGTAATCTAAAATATATCTAAACAACACATTGAATCACTATCAAATTGTTTTCGCTGCATATAACCCTTTGGTCATCTAAAACCTAATTCAAAGCCCTTGCCTTGGGAATAATAAAGATGTCTCAAAACTCTATCACTAGATAAATTTTAAGCTTTCAAACAAGAAGCCTAGTAGAAGTTCAATAAAAATATATTAGGAGCTCACCATTTCTTTTAATTACACGAGTCTGCCGTTTCACCTGATCATTTGGAACACCAAAAATTTCTAGAACCACTAGTGTGTCAGCTTTGTTAGATGATGAATGGTTACTGGGAGGTAACTGGATACCACTGATGAGCTGCACAAAAATATTTGAATGCAAAAATTTAAAAGGATATCAAACTGCATAATCACATAATTTCAAAATAAAATATGTATTCCAAAAAAATGATAGACTCTCAGTTCCCACAAAAAAATTAAAAGTGGAATATAACACAAATCTTAAAATTTAACTCCTTTCCTCAAGTGTCAGTAAGTGAATACTAGGAATATGTCTATATTATTCCACTTTACTAATATATAGTTATAGTAAAATTCACATTGTCTGAGATTTATAGTTCAACATTTTTTTAATTTTTAAAGTCTTTGTTATGGTTGTTATAAGGCACTGCTTAAAAGTATTGTTATAATCATAGTCTACTGTAATTCAGCTTGAATTACTCTGAAAACATGAACTATCTTGAAATTCATACTGTATGTAAACAGCCAAAAATTAGAAACAATATTAATACTACTTCTGAAATGTAAGAAAAAACACTGCATAATTTCCTATGACAGTATTTTTTTCATAGTATAATTTATGTTTGGATAATTTATGATAAAATTTTATATTATCTATTATTGTCAGTATTATCATAAGTAATTTGTGTCTGACAAAATCAATGATTTCATATGTATATTAGGGACTGGGTATCAGAAGAACGCTTAAAGTAATTAACAATAGTTTCATTTAACCTTGTATTAGTCAAACTAGCTGTTGAAGCAAAGTTTTGTCTTACTTTAGGGAACAAAGTCCAAACAAAAAACACTATTTCAAAGTGCACTAATTTGTAAAATGTACTAGTATAAAAATTCAGGCATAATTTCAATTTCTGAACATTATAATAAAAAGGAACAGGGGTGCCTGGGTGGCTCAGTCGTTAAGCGTCTGCCTTCGGCTCTGGTCATGATCCCAGGGTCCTGGGATCGAGCCCCGCATCGGGCTCCCCGCTCGGCGGGAGGCCTGCTTCTCCCTCTCCCACTCCCCCTGCTTGTGTTCCCTCTCTCACTGTGTCTCTCTCTGTCAAATAAATAAATAAAATCTTTAAAATAAATAAATAAAAATAAATAAATAAATAAATAAATAAAAAGGAACAAATAAATAATTGTTTGAAAAAAAAGAAAGGAGGAAGGAAAGAAGAAAGGAAGAGAAAAAAAGAAAAAGAAACAGAAGAAGTGCCAATGTATAATTTTTCCTTTCCTACATCCACACATTATAACATTAGCTGGAAACCAGAGTGACTATGTAAATATTTAACAACAACTATGGAATGGGCATTGATCAATCAGCCTAATTAGACATCAGGGAAGTTGGAACGTTGGCCATAATCAATAAGTACACTGATACCAGAGCCTCCCAGCTGAGTATCTCCTCCGCAGGTAACAGACCCTGACCAATACGGAGAAGGTTCGGCTTTGGTGCACCTTGTGTCAAAAAATATATAAAATAAAAAATAATAATAATTGAATATCAGAACGGAAAAAGAATTTAGAGTCTATTATTCAAATACTTTTTACACTCTGAGTCACAGAGCCCTTCCAGGTGCCACCACAGAGATAGATGTCAAAAAGAAAACCCTTGATGGTCAGCTAGAGTACCTCTGCTTTCATCTATTGGCCTTATGCATAAGATTTTGAACTTAGAAAATGGTTGTATCGTATTTATAAGTTTGAGAATGTTTGACCTAATCCAAAACTCTCCATTTGCAGATGACAGAGATTAAACCAGAAATGTTGAAATGTCTTCATCAAGGATATAAAGCTAATGGTAAACTAGGTCTCTTGATTCCCAAGTCATGCCTTCCACAACTTGTACAAGTTGTAATCAAAGCTCTCCAGGACGATCAAAGCAAGAGAGAAGGACCCACATGGCTATGGCAGCAGTTTGCCAGGAAAATCATTAATCCTGCCTGTTTTATTACCTACATCCCTATATGCCACTTACATCCCTATATGAGACCCTTCAGAAACAAAAAGGTGGCATCTGTAAACATCTGTGCATACTAGCTATCTTCCATCTTTGCTTTCTCAATGAAAGAACACATCTGTTCTCCTTACTATTTCTAACTTGCAAAAGAAATCATTCAATTAACTTACACATGTTGAGCATACACTTTGTGTCAGGCACTGTGGATAAGACTTGAACAAAACACAGTCTTTATCCTTCCAGGGCCTTCAGACAAGTGGGTGAGAAACACAAGTCTAAGTAAATAAACAATTACAGACATACCTCATGTTATCGAGCTTTGCTTTACTCTATTTTGCAGATATTGCATTTTTTACAAACTGAAGGTTTGTGGCAATTCTGCAATGAGCAAGTCTATGGGCACCATTTTCCCAACAGCAATTGCCCACTTCATGTTTCTCTGTCACATTTTTGTAATTCTCACAATATTTCGAACTTTTTCACTATTATTATATTTATTATGGGGATCTGTGATCAGTGATCTTTGATGTTACTGTTGTAATTGTTTGGAGGTGCCACCAACCATGCCCATATAAGACAGCACACTAATACATGTGTGTGTTCTGACTGCAGATGGGGTGGAGACAGCAAGAGAACTACAGTCAGAATTGGAGCCCCAAGATGTGACTGAATTACTCCAATCTCATGGTCAAACTTGAACAAATGAGGAGTTGGTGGATGAGCAAAGAAAGTGATTTCTTGAGCTGGGATCTACTCCTGGTGAAGATGCTGTGACGATTGTCGAAATGACAACAAAGGATTTAGAAGACTACATCAACATAGTTGACAAATGGTACCACAGCCACCCTGACCTTGAGCAACCACCACCCTGATCAGTCAGCAGCCGTCCACATCCAGGCAAGACCTTCCACCAGCCAAAAGATTGTGACTCGCTCAAAGCTCAGATGATGGTTAGCACTTTTTAGTGACAAAGTATTTTTAATTAAGGTAGGTACATTGCTTTTTTAGACATAATACATTGCACATTTAATAGACTATAGTATAAACATAACTTTCATATGCTCTGGGAAACCAAAAAGTTCATTTGGCTTGCTTTATTGTGATATTCACTCTATTGTGGTGGTCTGGAACCAAACCTGCAATATCGCTGATGTATACCTGTATAATACATATTATGGCATAGGGTGTTATGGAAAAACAAAACTACAAGAAGAAGCCTAACTAATTTAGTGTAGGGAAAAAAAAAACTTCTGAAAAGAAGTGACCGTTGAGTCTTGAAAAATGAGTCTGAATGCAACAGGCAGGTGAAGGATGGAAGAATGACCCAGTCAAATGAAAAAGCATATGTAATGCGTGGAGATGTCATATGGTTACAGAATAAGGTGCAAGACTAGAAGTGGAGAGAGATGGGCCTAGAGAATTAGGCTAATCCCTGACTAAGAAAGCAAGCAGGACACCCAAAGAAACATTAAGTAGGCATGATGAGATTAACACTGGGGCACAATGTCTCTGGGCAATTTGTGGAAGATGAATCAGAACTGAGACAGGCTATGTGAAAAACCCTTAGGAGGCCAAAGGAATAAATGTGATGACAGGTAACAAATTCCTTAAAAAAGGGGGGAGGGGGGTCAGTGGCAAATGGCATCAGACCAAGGGATTGGCTAAGGATGACATTTCTAATCAATAAAATTTAGAGATGGGACATGGGAAGTGACAGATGTGGAAGAGAAGAATGCTTCCCAATTTTCTAGCCTGAATTAATTGACACAATGAATTCAATGGAGATCACTGACATTTAAAGAAAATAAGATTGGACTAGGAAGGGATGTTCAGCCTTTAATATATTAAGCTTGACAGAACAAGGATTAAACAGGTAAGGATGTTAAGTAGGATATTTAAAATATGTCTTTACATTCCAGAAATGAAGTCAGATTGAAGATTTGAGCACTGTTGGTAGTTGAAACCATCAATGTATATAAAAGGACACAAGGAGAATATTTAGTTTGAGATAAGGATTAAGAAAAAGCCTTAGCCTAACAGACACATGAAAAAATGCTCTACATCACTTGGCATCAGGGAAATACAAATCAAAACCACAAGATATCACCTCATACTGGTCAGAATGGCTAAGATTAACAAGTCAGGAAATGAGATGTTGGCGAGGATGCGGAGAATGGGGAACCCTCTTGCACTCTTGGTGGGAGTGCAAGCTGATGCAGCCACTCTGGAAAGCAATATGGAGGTTCCTAAAAAAGTTAAAAATAGAACTACCTTATGATCCAGAAATTGCACTACTAGGTATTTATCCAAAGGATACAAAAATAGTGATTCGAAGAGACACATGCAACCCAATGTTTATAGCAGCAATGTCCACAATAGCCAAACTATGGAAAGAGCCCAGATGTCCACCGACAGATGAATGGACAAAGAAGTGGTATATATATATATATATATATATATATATATATATATATATATATATGTATATGCTTACTTTGAGTAGTATTCCATTGTATATATATCCATATATACAATGTATATCCATATATACAATGTATATCCATATATACAATGGAATACTACTCATCCATCAAAAAGAATGAACTCTTGCCATTTGCAGCAACATGTATGGACTAGAGGGTACTATGATACGCGAAATAAGTCAAAGAAAGACAAATACCATATGATTTCACTCATGTGGAATTTAAGGAGCAAAACAGATGAACAAAGGGGAAGGGAAGAAAAAATAAGATTAAAAACAGAGAGGGTGGCAAACCAGAAGAGACTCAACTCTGGGAAACAAACTGGGGGTTGCTGGAGACTAGGTGAGTGGGGGGATGGGGTACCTGGGTGACAGGCAGTAAGGAGGGCATGTGATGTAATGAGCACTGGGTGTTATATGCAACTGACGAATCACTAAATTTTACCCCTGAAACTAATAATATGCTATATGTTAACTAAATTGAATTTAAATTAAAAAATTTTTTTAAAAAGAAAAAGCCTTAACAACATAAATACTTCAGAGGCAGGTAGAGTAAAGGAGCCCACAAATTTGAGAAAGAAAGAATCACTTGGGAAGAAGAGAAAAAAAGAGAGAGAGAGAGGGAGAGAGGAAAGCCCCAGATGCACAGCAAGGAGATTTGTGAGGAGTAGGAGGGGACCATACAAAGTGGCTGATTCATCCCTTTTTCTCACTAGAACAACTACTACAATGACTAGACTAGGTGTTTAGAACAATGTAGCCTTTCGCATTTTTTCATTCACGCAAAAAAAACAACAGGGAGACACTGGTACAAATGTGGAAAATGTTGAAATACCACCCACCTTATAGGGGCTAAAGAGATCAACAGAAATTTAAAGGCCCTAAAGGAAGTCAATGGAACTTAAAATATTAATGTATACTTTCTAGCTTATATCATAACCAAAAAGTAAAAGAAAAAGTTAATAATCTTTTAAATTTTTGTATTAAAAAAATACAAAAAAAAAGGGTGCCTGGGTGGCTCAGTTGGTTAAGCGGCTGCCTTCGGCTCAGGTCAGGGTCCCAGGATCCTGAGATCGAGTCCCACATCGGGTTCTCTGCTCATCGAGGAGTCTGCTTTTCCCTCTGTGCTCTCCCTCTCTCTCTCTCTCAAATAAATAAATAAAATCTTAAAAAAATAAAAAATAAAAAAAATGCCAAAGTTATGATAATATTTGCAAAGTAAGCTTAATGGAGAATATTTTGCTGGATCCTAGAAAGAGTGCCAACTAATTGATTTGGGGCAGCATCCAGTGCTGGAGGCAATTTCTACTATATGCCCCTACTTTTCTACCCTATATGCCCCTACTTTTAGAGTCACAGAATCCAGGGCGTGTGGGTAGCTCAGTCAGTTAAGCACCCACTCTTGATTTTGGCTCAGTCATGATCTCAGGTTTGTGGGATCAAGACCCACGTCAGGCTCTGTGTTCAGCATGGAGTCTGCTTATCCCTCTCCCCCACCCCCTTGCTCACATTCTCTAACTCTCTTAAATAAATAAAATCTTTAAAAAAAAATTTAGAGTCACAAAATCCCTAACAACCAAGGAAAAAGTCAGCTACATACTTCACTGGTACTGTTTCTCTCAGGGGCTGAGATCATTTCTTTCTCATCCAACTTTGCTCTACTCTCTTTCCACATTAATCTCTGAGAGAAAGCAACATCTCTAAAATCTCCATTCTCAGCCAGGACAAAAAGGCTAGGGCCGGAAGTGGATGAAAGTGGTCCCCCAAGTCCTGTGACATCAGGACAGTAGAGGAAGGAGCCGAGAGAGGAAGGTTTATGAAGGGCATGCAGTCTGGGTTAGAGCGTCTCCTGCACTCTGACTGCCAGGACGCCAGAGCAGGGCAGCTCCCACCGGCCAGCACAGCCAGCAACACTCCCCTCAGTCAGAACAGCAAACACAAAAATCCTCGCCAGGGACAGCAATACAAGTACCACAATTCCAGAGCAGAATCTGAAATGGTTCATACGGTTCTAGGAGCAACCAGCTAAACCAAGAGAGGGACCAAAGAGCCCTACCCACCCAATTTGTTACAAACCACAGGTTTGTAGATACAATCTAAAATAGAATTGCTGGGGCGCCTGGGTGGCTCAGTTGGTTAAGCGTCTGCCTTCGGCTCAGGTCATGATCCCAGGGTCCTGGGACTGAGCCCCACATCGGGCTCCCTGCTCAGCGAGAAGCCTGCTTCTCCCTCTCCCACTCTCCCTGATGGTGTTCCTTCTCTTGCTGTCTCTCTCTCTGTCAAATAAATACATGAATAAATAAATAAATAAATAAATAAATAAATAAATAAATAAATAAAATATTTTTAAAATAGAATTGCTTATAACTAAGTGGAGAGAAAAAAGCTGAGGGCTTTTTAGAAGATTCAGGGACATTTAAAAAAAAGGAAATAAATAGAGCACTTAAGTTATAGAAAAATAAGAAAGTTTTCAGAAAGTCTATACTTTTTGGAAACAATAAATTTTAGACAACTACTTTTGCTCCCAATAAAATCACACAGAATCTAAGAAGACAGGTGTTGGGGGGTGGGGAAGGACGCTGGATAGGATACAGACAGAAATAAAAACGAAGCAGTATGAGGTAAATAAAAATTGGAGGGGAGAAACTGATAATGCAGGAGAAAAATTCATATCTACATTAGAATTGGTAAAGAATAAAATCAAATATGGAAGAAAACCAAAGGCAGAAAAAAAGAGACAGTGATAGAGTTGACAGGAATTAGTAAACATGCAGGCAGATACTCAAGAAAAGCATACGGATAACTTTTGGTTTCCAAATACTAATCAAAGAATATTCAGAGACAAGGGGCAAAAATCTGGAACTGTGAAAGTCTAATGCTGGAGATTAATGACAAAGCAAAGAGCTCCTAAAATTTTCTAGTAAAATTCTATAAAGTTAAGGAGGGAGAGAGTCGCATATCTACAAGGTAACTAGTGGGCTGAACTCAGACTTCTCTATCACAATATTAAATGCCTAAAGACAATGGGATAATATAGACTTTGGAGAGGAGAAGCTTTCAGCCTCAATATTTCTATTCACAAGCAGGTAATCATTCATGCAAAAAGTCAACAAAAAGTTTTTCAGATATGGAGCGATACTGAAAAAGATGAACAGAATTTTTTTTTTAAAGATTTTATTTATTTATCTGACAGATAAAGAGACAGCGAGAGAGGGAATACAAGCAGGGGGAGTGGGAGAGGGAGAAGCATGCTTCCCGCCCAGCAGGGAGCCCGATGCGGGGCTCGATCCCAGGACCCTGGGATCATGACCTGAGCCGAAGGCAGACGCTTAACGACTGAGCCACCCAGGCGCCCCAAGATGAACAGAAATTTAAAGGACATTAAAGGAAATCAATGGAACTCAAAATATTAATGCAGACTCTCTAGCTTCTATAGTAGCCTCCCCCAAAAAGAAAAAGTTATTCATCTTACCCTTATCGTAAGTGTAACTGGATCAATGTCTTTTGGTGTTTCATTTGGATTAAACTCTGTTTTAATATCTCTTAGGAAATGTGGTTTCAAAATATATCCAGAACAACCATTATCCAAAAATTTCCCATTTTGAAGATCCATAGGCAGACCAGGGGTCTGGAAATTTAAGGCCACTGTGAGAAAAAAGTATTTTGTTATTGTCAGGAAAAAGAGGGTACATCTAAAGAAACACAGCTCAAAGATTTACTGAAACCGAATCATGGATTTTATATGTCCAAACATTTTAAGAGTGAGCATCATTAGCCAAATAATTCCTAATTTTTAAACATGTCTTCCTGCTATGTGTATATTAATGTATGAAAGTGGGTTTTAATTTTTAAATTATTTTATAGCTTTGGTTTAAACATCAGAATGATACACAATATAGATTACAGAATAGCAATGTGTAGGTCAGATGACATTCAGGAAATATGAGAATAGAGAAAATCAGTACACTTAATGCCAGAAGAAAAGACACTGAATATATTTTAAATTTTCAGGCCCAAAGAGATACTGTTATCACTTGAAGAGGAAGTGGGAAACAAGCAGAGCAATAATTGGTATTAAAATATAGAAGTCCCTCCATAGAGGTTGGTAAAAAGCCACTGTATGCAGTACCATCCTCCACTGCCCCTAATACCCCCTCACCCACCTATCCTAACGCTGCTCTCCCCCTCCCTCCACAAACCTGTGGGCACTGCCACAAGCCAGGAGCAGAGGGGTTCACACCTGGTACCTGTGCTGTAACAGCGAATCAATTGGAATAGGGAGAGTCTGGTAAAGACAAGTAACAGAGCCACGTAATCTCATTCACTTTTCAATACTGTGAATGCAGAAGCTGGTGTAGAGTATAAAAGGAAGAGGTCCCTTGATTTAAAGAAGCCCTTAGCAAATCTTTCAAGCAAAGGATTTGATATTCACTGTCCTCTTACATCCATTTTGATGTCTTTTTTCCCTTCCTACCCTTCCAATGCCAACTCTTCATGAATTGAACTTCCATGCCCCTAACCCTCACTTAGAGTTACCCTCTCTGACCCATTTAGGAATAACTTCAGCTCTTGAAACTAATGATTCGTCATTATTGCCTGACCCTAAAACACCCAGGGCCAAAAAAATCTACTTGGGAAGCTCTTTTCATAAATCTTTCATTAATTCACAAAATGAACTATTTTATCTTATTTTGCAGAAACTCAATATTCTGTATAACATACCCATTTGACAACCTATATTCCAAAATTCTTGAGGATTAAAATTAGAGGAGTCTGCTCTTGTTGCTTTGGGATAAATTCTGGTAATGAACTTGCTGGTGTGAAGAATAAACTCGTGGCCTAAAAAAATATATATGAGAACATCGTGAAAGATTTCAAATAAATAATAAACTGCTATGCTTCTATATATTATATAAATTCTACAATTGTTTCAGTACTTTTGATACGTATGTCTTAGCAAAAATATTTGTAATTCATGGAAATCAAAATAAATCCATGCCTTTGTTTGACAGTGTAATTCACTGTTATTGAGAAGTTAATAATTTTTTATTATACAATTTTATGGATATTAATCATTCACTTGAGGAAAAAATGATTAAATAATATATTTGTTTTTCACATCCAAATTAATCTCACTTTGACATAAGAATATATAAAATTTTCAAATAAAATGCATCCATGTTTTAAAAAAAAAGTTGTATCTTTCTCCATTTTGTCTTTTTTTTTTACTTTGATTTTTGCATTAGGGCAGAATCACATGTAAGTCATATAAAGATATATAATGCCATCCAAATTAATCCAGTTGAATAACCAACAGATTCTCAGGGTTGAAAGGGATGTTAAAGTTATTCAGTTCAGCTCCCAACCCTAACCACCACAGCATCTTCCCTCAAAATTCCTTCAATCTCTGTTTGCATCTCTCCATTGAAAGAGAACTTGCTACCTCCCAGTACAGCAGTCCCCCCTTATCCGTGGTTTTGCTTCCGGTGGTCTCAGTTACCTACAGTCAACCGGAGTCTGAAGCAGATGCTCCTACTCCTGACAAATCACCAGAAGTTCGCCA